>NC_090447.1:715787558-717037558 GCF_031143425.1 Pleurodeles waltl
GAAAGAGACTTCTCCCTTGTGAACATTTCAGCAGTACCAATTCAAGATGGGATTCTTTGGGATTAAGTTCCTTTTTATATTTATGGGCCTCCTGAGGTTATTCAAATTCTATATGTATTAAAAATGTCAAAACTGATGTAATTACAACTGGTGTTGTTTCTAATGACTGGGATGTTCAAACAGTTGATTCAGTGCTTGCTGAGCTACAGGATTACGCTGTATTTGAAAGTGATGATGTGTATATGAACACAGCGAATTATGGGGAAATATTTTCCTCACCTTCCCACACATAAACAATAATTTCTGGCATTTTGCTCTTTCTATGTGTGCTGCAGAGTGCAGTACACATAGAAAAAGCAAAAAAGGCTTGTTGCACTTTGCTAACCCCGGTTGTGTTAGATTTTGGCGCTGTCTCAAGTTTACGAAAACTCGTAAATCTGAGGCTGCATCAAAATGTAATGGGTGTTGCTGTGGCACACCCACGGCAACACAAATTGCATGCCTCTTCCATGCAAAGGGCTGCTAGTGAAGGGGCCATATTTACAAAGTTGTTTTAAGTCACAAAAAAGTGGCTTAACGGCACCATGTAAATACGGTTCAGGGCATTGCACCACTGGAGCATCACAGAAAGTGATGCTCCGTTGGCACTAAGAGCTTTTAAATATGCCCCTGAGCGTGCTCTGTTTTAGTCAATTTATTTTATTATTTCTTTTAAGATGGCTGCTATTTTTGTGGCTATAAAATTGTTTTGATTTGCGTTATCAGTGCCACTCTGGGAACGCGTCATTATCAGCGTCAAAATGAAATACGTACATAGGTATTCACATCATGTCCCTTTTCCACTTATGTGTGACAGGAACATAAAGTACTTTTGGTGGGAATTGTTTATATAATTACCGCCATAAGCCTGAGCCCTTATCTATTGTTTGGGAGCATACCTGCATCAGGGGTCCTACAAGATCTGTATAAATACATCTCACACAGACAAGGTTATCAGAGGGACTCCTACCAGATGCCATCTACGCCTGCTATGCTGCAAGTCACTCTGCTGCAGAATTCAGCCTTCGTGTCCCACAAAGTCTGACCTATACTTCATTCCCAGGTAACAAGGGTTGGAGGCACAACTAATGGACATGGAACTGGCAAATTAGGTTTAGCATACAAAGCTCTCATTAGGTTAGGGACTAGGTTCTCTATGCTAGGGATATTACATTTCATATATATTGCAAGATGGTGGGGGTCTTTGTATTCATGACTCTCATCTTTACAATCACGCTTCTTTTATTATGCATCATCCTAATCATTGCAGCTTATGCATTTTACCATAGATTGCAGTCTTTTCAATAAACCCATTGAAAACTCTCTTGCATCTCCTCCATTGCTTGTGTGTGACTGAGACTTGTTACTAACATGAGAAAATAGTAACTTCCGTTCCACCGCGACTCCCCTGAGATGTCTCAATCTACAGTCCATGCGTAAGGCTGCCAGACATCACCCTTTACTGTTTGGGTTTTTGGTGAGGTACTGCTTGTGCGCCGGGAGGGTTGGGCCAACAGTTGCAACTTGTTATAGGATTGGCCTAATCGCCTACAAACAAAAGTTCTGTCATCCCTAAACCAGCAGTCTCGCCTAGGAGCGCGAGTCCAACTACGACAATAGGTAGGTTTATTATTGTCACCTATTATTTATTCTTGACCCATCTTTATCTATAAAGAGTCAAATCTTTTACTCCTTACCTTTGTTTTTTCTGTCTTCCACTTTTTTCCTGAGAGTCGGCGCTCCTGGATAAGAGTATATTCAAGACCTGAAGACTTCTGAATGCAACTGCATTATTATGCCACAAGGGGGCGTGAAATAAACCCATTGTGTGGGTTCTAAGGCCAGAATTGGGAATTGGGTCAATGCCTCACTGAGCAAGAATCTGAAAATACTTTACTGATTTAAGGTAATAATAATTAAAAAGTGTGGCACACTGAAAAAATCTTTATACGAAATTGTCTGGCATTGAATAAAGAAATATGCCACTGACGAAGGCCATTTGATATGTAATAGAGTTGAAAATTCAGGTTTGTCCTATGTTTAAACACTGCAGACGTTACGGTATTTTATTTAGTTTGTATAGCACTAATTTACACTATGTGGTGTCAGCGGGCTCTACAATCAACAGTAACCATAAAATCCTAGTATCAAGAAATATCTTTAAACAAAGCATCAAAACAATATGCATCCTTTACAAAATAAAAACCAGTGATTTCACTTAAAACATCTTGCACGCTGACTAATGAAATAAGGAACTCATTCTAAAACTTATCAGACGTATGTCAACATTTATGTCAGACTTTTCCATAGCCACATATTTAGAGACACAAGATGGTGGGACTTGGAGGAGTGATGTGGCAATGCGTGGAAGACATCAAGGTAGTCTACACACGCTGTGGAAAAAAAAGGGGGCAAATAGTTAGGAAAAATAGCATCCCACTAAAGCCCCTGTTAATTGTGACTTTTAATATTGCTTACTTTTATCCGAAGAAAGTAAATGAAAAATTACTGGAGAGTCGACCCAGAAACAGCGGTTCCCCTGGTAACTCCCCATTTTTAAGTGGATCCACATTATGGTGGCAGTCAACTGCAACATTATGACCGTGGCGGAGGCACCACGGTCCAACCACCAACACCACCAGTCCCCATCCGCCAGCCTGTCCATGGAGGTTTACACGCCATGGAAAGGCTGGCAGAATGGGGAACTCGGGGGGCCCTGGGGGCCAGTGCTCTGCCCATGCATTTGGTATGGGCACTGCAGGGGCCCCCATGCACAGCCCCATTGCGCATTCCACTGCCCGAATTACGGGCAGTGGAATGCGCAACGGATGCTGCTGCACCCGCTACACCGCCACATTGCCTCCGGCTCCACTAGGAGCCGGCGGCAATGTGAAGGCCCTGTTCCCCTCTGGGTTGGCGGGCGGAAACACTGTTTAGGACCGGCGGGGTTCAGGCCGCCCAAGTGGCCTGATGGCAGAATGACATTGGTGGGCGGCCTCTGCCCCCTACCAATGTCATAATGAGGGCCATAATCTCAGAAATAGTGAAAATGTAAAGGCTCCTGACAGACATACTGATTCACAGACCTCTCTTTCTTTTCAGGACACACCTGATAGACGTAGTGAGAGAGTGGGCCCATCAGAGCAAAGCCCTGACTATGTGAAACAGAAGAAAGACTTACAGCGGTCTTCAGACAAGAAAGAAGACTAGTCACCAAAACAAAACAATTTAAAAAGAAAAAAGTGGCAGCAATTTCAGTTAAACATGCCAGTAAACTTGGGAACATTGCTGAAGAACAAGACGTGGGCAATGACCTTGTTGGACAGCGAGGCAGAGGTCAGGGTATGCCGTCAGAGTCTGAAAGATCATCTGGATGCGTCAGCAACTAACGACTTTCTTGAAGTCAAGATTGCAGACTTCTGTACAGATGGCTGACATCAAGGAGAGGCCACTTGCCTAAGGGAAACGCATTATTGTTGTTATCCCGGTGCCAGCCTTACAGGCTGTCACCAAAGCAAGGAGTCTTAACGCTAAAGCATTATATCCACTTTGGATACAATCTACAACCTGCCTGACTTCCACTAATGTTGAATACATCTTTTACCCAAAGCTTCAAACACACAAATGTCTCCAGTACAAACAGGAGTACCCCGCACCTCTTAACATCTTGCAACTTGACAAATACTACATTGTCATTGACACTAATCGTTCAGCACAACCAACTCAAGGTACTCAACATCAGTACTCAGCTGCTTGCTCAGCCGTGAGCAGAGTGATGGAGGATGGTCTATTCCATCCTCAGAATACCCACACTCAGACCCTGGGGGGCTGGACGGCACAATTGGCTGATGTTAAAGCTCTGGTATTGGAACATACGGATCCAGAACACCTCACATTGAATGTGTGTGATTCGTACTACTGTGTCCAGTCCTACAATGATTACCTCAAATATTGGCAGTTGAACGAGTTCAGAGACTCAGAAGGGAACACCATAAAACACAGAACACTGTGGGGCAGGGTGGCTGATCTTAGGAATAAGCTACCAGATGCTCATGTAGTACACATTGGTCCACCAACGTGTATGAGTACACGTTATTGGAAACAGCTTGGCTGATGAAGCAGCCAAATCCTCAGTAGCTACGGCTTCAGTAGCTACAGTGACACGTTCCTACCCAAGACTGAATAATGAAATTCTGGCTGCAGTGAGAGCTTTGGCTGAAGGCAAGCCTCTCCCAAATCCATACCCTCTACATCTTCCTATCATATCAGTGCACAGAATGTTCTCTTTGCAACAATTCCTGGGGTTGGAGATCAAGTGATCCCTAGCCAAGACCAGAGATTAAATCTCATTAAAGCAGCGCATGAAGGTGTTGCATCTGCTCATGCTGGTGTCGTGACCACAATAACACTCTTACAGAAACACTTCTGGTGGCCTGGTCTATACAAACAGACCAAGTAATATCTTCTTTACTGTGAGATGTGCCAGCAAATAAAAGGCTCAAACATCAACCCCCCACCACAGACATCCCTCTTAGTGTCCAACAGGCCATTATAATGTGGGTACCTGGACCATTGTGGTCCCTTACAACCTGATGGTGAATGCAAATACATCTTAGTCGCTGTTGTTTCTTGTTCTAGATTCCTGTGTGTATGGCCATAGCAGTCGGCTGACTCTCGAACTGTTATCAAAGAGTTGCTGGTCTTTATTGGTACATATGTGGTTGCAGTATTACACTCAGACCAGGGCCTTGCTTTTGCTTCTAGGGCAGTCAGGGACACTATGAGGATGATGGGTGTTGAACTCTATTGCTCTTCCCCATATCATCCTGAACCTCTGTCGTGGTGATGAGAAATCGTGCCCCAAAGCAGTCCTTAAGAGCTAGAGTATTAGGTTCAGGCCACAGTTGGCTTCATCACTTATATGGGGTCCGGAGAGCACTGAATAATCTGCCAAGATGATCCTTGGGAGGACGCGCTCCTTATGAGGTCCTCTTTGGGATATCTATATATGTTCCAGATATAGATTACCCTGATATGGTGGCAGCAGACACATCTTTTGACATAAATGAACGTCTTCAACAATTTTGTGATGATAATTAATCCGCCAATGCTGCCACTTTAAGAATAAGGGATTTGCTAACAACTTCTACAGGCTAGATTCCTAAAGTTGGGGAGCTGGTTTGTGAGAAGATTGCTGTGAAGAAGGAATTCGGCCCATCATACAGAGCACTGGTTCCAGTCCTTAGAATTCAAGGCACCAGAACTGTCATTCTACCAAAGCTGCCAGGTTCCAAAGGGAACAATTTGTCTCCAACGACAACATCAAATTGCATTATGTGGCCGATCCTGCACACTAGACCCAGAGGTCCCTTGGGTAGTCCCCGGTTCCCTCTCACTACTTAACAGGATATACCTCTTCAAAGACCAAACAACAACACTTCTGAATATACCAGCATGTACAACGATGCAACAAATGCCGCCTTGAGCATGGGCAGGGTGGAGGCTAAGAACCTCCACACAAAGTGGATCCATCCACCAGTAACGCACCACCTCCTGTGTTTGCGGAGACTGCTCCTGGCTACTTTATCAACATTGATTACTTTTCTTCAACATCATCTCCACCAGCAACTGAAGCAGTTTCAAAGACATGCAAGCTGTACATATGGCTTAAAGATAACTATTGGGTTTATCCATGGTATTATCTTTGGATATCTCTGACATTGCTTGCCTTTCTATTATGGATTGTTTTTGTTACTGTTTTCTTTCTCTTGGTAAATGGTTATTATCTTCCTGAATGCTCCTCTGTCAAGCCAGTGGACGAAGTCTTAACACCCTATCTTTCCTCACATAAAGTCGAAAGAGACTTCTCCCTTGTGAACATTTCAGCAGTACCAATTCAAGATGGGATTCTTTGGGATTAAGTTCCTTTTTATATTTATGGGCCTCCTGAGGTTATTCAAATTCTATATGTATTAAAAATGTCAAAATGATGTAATTACAACTGGTGTTGTTTCTAATGACTGGGATGTTCAAACAGTTGATTCAGTGCTTGCTGAGCTACAGGATTACACTGTATTTGAAAGTGATGATGTGTATATGAACACAGCGAATTATGGGGAAATATTTTCCTCACCTTCCCGCACATAAACAATAATTTCTGGCATTTTGCTCTTTCTATGTGTGCTGCAGAGTGCAGCACACATAGAAAAAGCAAAAAAGGCTCGTTGCACTTTGCTAACCCCGGTGGTGTTAGATTTTGGCGCTGTCTCAAGTTTACGAAAACTCGTAAATCTGAGGCTGCATCAAAATGTAATGGGTGTTGCTGTGGCACACCCACGGCAACACAAATTGCATGCCTCTTTTCCATGCAAAGGGCTGCTTGTGAAGGGGCCATATTTACAAAGTTGTTTTAAGTCACAAAATAGTGGCTTAACGGCCCCATGTAAATACGGTTTAGGGCATTGCACCACTGGAGCGTCACAGAAAGTGATGCTCCGTTGGCACTAAGGGGCATATTTATACTCCGTTTGCGCCGAATTTGCGTCGTTTTTTTCGACGCAAATTCGACGCAGAACTAACTCCATATTTATACTTTGGCGTTAGACGCGTCTAGCGCCAAAGTTCATGGAGTTTGCGTCATTTTTTGGAGTGAACACCTTCCTTGCGTTAATGAGATGCAAGGTAGGCGTTCCCGTCTTAAAAAATGACTCCGAGGCATGTGCGTGGTATTTATACTCCCGGGCAAAAATGACGCCCGGGAGTGGGCGGGGCAAAAAACCCTGCATTTGCGCCTCTTTTTAACGCCTGGGTCAGGGCAGGCGTTAAGGGACCTGTGGGCTCAGATTGAGCCCAGAGGTGCCCTCCCCTGCCCCCAGGGACACCCCCTGCCACCCTTGCCCACCCCAGGAGGACACCCAAGGATGGAGGGACCCACCCCAGGGACATTAAGGTAAGTTCAGGTAAGTATTTTTTTTTATTTTTTTTTGTGGCATAGGGGGGCCTGAATTGTGCCCCCCTACATGCCACTATGCCCAATGACCATGCCCAGGGGACATAAGTCCCCTGGGCATGGCCATTGGGCAAGGGGGCATGACTCCTGTCTTTGCTTAGACAGGAGTCATGTTAATGGGGGTTGGGCGTCGTAAAAAAAATGGCGCAAATCGGGTTAAGGCGATTTTTTTGCCTCAGCCTGACTTGCCCCATTTTTGGACGCCCATACTCCATTTCCCCCCTACGCCGGCGCTGCCTGGTGTACGTCGTTTTTTTTCACGCACACCAGGCAGCGCCGGTCGGCTAACGCCGGCTAACGCCATTCAATAAATACGGCGCCCGCATGGCGCTTCAGAATGGCGTTAGACGGCGCTAAATTTTTTGACGCAAAACTGCGTTAGCGCAGTTTTGCGTCAAAAAGTATAAATATGGGCCTAAGAGCTTTTAAATATGCCCCTGAGCGTGCTCTGTTTTAGTCAATTTATTTTATTATTTCTTTTAAGATGGCTGCTATTTTTGTGGCTATAAAATTGTTTTGATTTGCGTTATCAGTGCCACTCTGGGAACGCGTCATTATCAGCGTCAAAATGAAATACGTACATAGGTATTCACATCATGTCCCTTTTCCACTTATGTGTGACAGGAACATAAAGTACTTTTGGTGGGAATTGTTTATATAATTACCGCCATAAGCCTGAGCCCTTATCTATTGTTTGGGAGCATACCTGCATCAGGGGTCCTACAAGATCTGTATAAATACATCTCACACAGACAAGGTTATCAGAGGGACTCCTACCAGATGCCATCTACGCCTGCTATGCTGCAAGTCACTCTGCTGCAGAATTCAGCCTTCGTGTCCCACAAAGCCTGACCTATACTTCATTCCCAGGTAACAAGGGTTGGAGGCACAACTAATGGACATGGAACTGGCAAATTAGGTTTAGCACACAAAGCTCTCATTAGGTTAGGGACTAGGGGCCAGATGTAGCAATATTGCAAATTGCGACTTGCAATTTGCGAGTCCATCCGACTCGCAAATTGCAAGTCGCAATTTGCAATGCAGTACGGTGTCTCAGACACCGACTGCGACTCGCTATGGGGTTGCAATGACCCACCTCATCAATATTCATGAGGTGGGTCGCAAATTGCGGCCCCATAGCGAGTATAGGCACTCGCAAACATGGAGGCCTGCTGTCGTCAGCAGACCTCCATGTTCGTGACTGCTTTCAATAAAGCAGTTTTTTTTTTTTAAGTGTAGCCCGTTTTCCTTAAAGGAAAACGAGCTGCACTTAAAAAAAAAAACCGAAACCTTTAGTTTCGGTATTTTTTCAGGGCAGGGAGTGGTCCCTTGGACCACTCCCTGCCCTGAAAAAATATTTTTGGGTCCATTCACAAAGTGGAAGGGGTCCCATGGGGACCCCTTCCAATTTGCGAGTGGGTTACCATCCACATGAAGTGGATGGTAACTGCGATACCATTTGCGACCACGTACGCGGTCGCAAATGGTATTGCATACCACTCAGACTCGCAAATAGGAAGGGAACACCCCTTCCTATTTGCGAGTCTGAAATGCATATTGCGAGTCGGTACCGACTCGCAATATGCATTTCTGCATATGGGAAACGCGTTTAGCGAGTCGCAAACGGCAATTTTTGCCGTTTGCGACTCGCTAAACGTTTCCTACATCTGGCCCCAGGTTCTCTATGCTAGGGATTTTACATTTCATATATATTGCAAGATGGTGGGGGTCTTTGTATTCATGACTCTCATCTTTACAATCACGCTTCTTTTATTATGCATCATCCTAATCATTGCAGCTTATGCATTTTACCATAGATTGCAGTCTTTTCAATAAACCCATTGAAAACTCTCTTGCATCTCCTCCATTGCTTGTGTGTGACTGAGACTTGTTACTAACATGAGAAAAGAGTAACTTCCGTTCCACCGCGACTCCCCTAAGATGTCTCAATCTACAGTCCATGCGTAAGGCTGCCAGACATCACCCTTTACTGTTTGGGTTTTTGGTGAGGTACTGCTTGTGCGCCGGGAGGGTTGGGCCAACAGTTGCAACTTGTTATAGGATTGGCCTAATCGCCTACAAACAAAAGTTCTGTCATCCCTAAACCAGCAGTCTCGCCTAGGAGCGCGAGTCCAACTACGACAATAGGTAGGTTTATTATTGTCACCTATTATTTATTCTTGACCCATCTTTATCTATAAAGAGTTAAATCTTTTACTCCTTACCTTTGTTTTTACTGTCTTCCACTTTTTTCCTGAGAGTCAGCGCTCCTGGATGAGAGTATATTCAAGACCTGAAGACTTCTGAATGCAACTGCATTATTATGCCACAAGGGGGCGTGAAATAAACCCATTGTGTGGGTTCTAAGGCCAGAATTGGGAATTGGGTCAATGCCTCACTGAGCAAGAATCTGAAAATACTTTACTGATTTAAGGTAATAATAATTAAAAAGTGTGGCACACTGAAAAAATCTTTATATGAAATTGTCTGGCATTGAATAAAGAAATATGCCACTGACGAAGGCCATTTGATATGTAATAGAGTTGAAAATTTAGGTTTGTCCTATGTTTAAACACTGCAGACGTTACGGTATTTTATTTAGTTTGTATAGCACTAATTTACACTACGTGGTGTCAGCGGGCTCTACAATCAACAGTAACCATAAAATCCTAGTATCAAGAAATATCTTTAAACAAAGCATCAAAACAATATGCATCCTTTACAAAATAAAAACCAGTGATTTCACTTAAAACATCTTGCACGCTGACTAATGAAATAAGGAACTCATTCTAAAACTCAGACGTATGTCAACATTTATGTCAGACTTTTCCATAGCCACATATTTAGAGACACAAGATGGTGGGACTTGGAGGAGTGATGTGGCAATGCGTGGAAGACTTGGTAGTCTACACACGCTGTGGAAAAAAAAGGGGGCAAATAGTTAGGAAAAATAGCATCCCACTAAAGCCCGTGTTAATTGTGACTTTTAATATTGCTTACTTTTATCCGAAGAAAGTAAATGAAAAATTACTGGAGAGTCGACCCAGAAACAGCGGTTCCCCTGGTAACTCCCCATTTTTAAGTGGATCCTCAGCGTGCAACTTGTAATGCCCCCACCCTCTTATTGGCAGCTTTAGAGTTGGGGAACTCCGGCTCTTTCACAAGCCGACACATAACGAGTGCTTTAATATTCTACTGATTCTCCCTAAGTCAGGGCATGAAAAAAAGAAATGGCAGTACAAATAGTAAAATATTAAAAAGTAGCGAGTGCGCAATATGCGTTTTATCAGATTTTTCTAAAAGAAGTTATGTCATATTTGTTAGACATTTGATTATATGTGTAGATAGACGGATAGATAGGTAGCTAGATGGGCGGATAGGTGGATAGAGGGACGGACAGATAGACAGATGATGGTGAAGGCATTTAACTTCGAGCACAGTCTCGTGTTTAGATACATGTAAAAATGACTGTAATTCTTTTCTACGTCTTCTCTCTTACTTCCTCTCTCGCTTTGCTCCCGCAGTTATTTTTCACTCTTCTAGTACAGAGCAGCCAGATCCAGTGTAGGCCTCTTGGTGTGAAATGCAGCATGCGCTTGTGATTATATGAATGGCAGACGTATGAAGTGATAATTTGGAATGCAGCGACATCACTGAGCCCATTGTGACAGTTTAGTACAGAAGGTGATCTCATGTTTCCGCCATCCTATGTTTTGCTAAATGAATGCTGTTCACATTATATTAACCCCTTCGCTGCCAGGCCTTTTCCCTCTCAGGTGCCAGGCCTATTTTTGGCTATTTGGGGCAGTTCGCGCTTAGGCCCTCATTTTGTCCACATAAGCTAACCACGTCAAATTTGCGTCATGAACTAGGAAAATCTACATTTTATGACAAGACCTGAGGCTCCTTTTATGCGAGTTTATAGCATATTAATTACATTCAGTGAAACATCATCAACAGGTTTGCAATAAAAGACTCTAAAGGTATTGTCATTAGACCAGTCTGCAGATTTTAGAATATCCTCTAAACGGGAACCCGCCCAGAAATCTTTGGAGGCCTTTGCCCCTCTGGTAGAATGAGCTCCAAATCTGGAAATATCGATACCAGCTAAGGACATAATCCATTTCACCCAACGATCTAAAGTGGCAGATGAAACCGGGTGGTAAGGTTTCCTAAAAGAAATAAGAAGTTGGGAGGAGGATGTTCTCAAATCTGCAGTCTTTTGTTCATAAACTTTAAGACATTGGCCTACACATAATTTTGGTTGCTGCGGGAAATAAGGATAAAAAACTGACGATAAATTGGTTTTGGTACGTCGAACAACCGAAAATAATACCGCCGAAGGGGTAAACTGACGGTTGGAGACGTCTAGTGCTTTTACATCTGATAAACATTTGATAGAAATTAGACATAATAACATTGTTAACTTAGCAGATAACATTTTGAGAGATAACAATGGGTTATCCGGCAATGAAATCAAAAACTTTAGAACAACGTTAACATCCCATAATTGATTGTATTTTGGAAGAGGAGGTTTGGAAAATTTTACTCCCTTTAATAATCTGCATACCAGTGGATGCTCGCCTATGGGTTTACCATTGACCTGGATATGATTAGAAGAAATAGCCGACCTGTAAAGGTTAATGGTACGAAAAGCCTTACATTACTGGCTTCTGCGGCTAGGAAATTAACTACAAAAATTACATCTGCTGAAAAGGGATCAATCTGCCTTCCCAAACACCAGCCGTCCCATAAAGACCAGGCTGCTTTGTAGGCTTTCTTGGTACCTGGGGCCCAGGAATTTGAGATGTATTGGGAAGCTTCTGACGAAATGACAGGGCTAGATTGGGGATTCCTGAGATCTTCCAGGTGGACAGAGTAAGGATATTGTCTACAATGAGGGGATGGGGACGCTGAAAAGGGTCCAACAGTTAGTCTGGGAAGGATGGGATTAACAAGGGAAAGTCCACTGAGAGTTCCAATAGGGTAGGAAACCATACTTGGGATTGCCAGAACGGGACGATGAGAATAAGGGATGCATTCTGACGTCTGGCATGAGCTAGGACCCTGTTGATCATGATAAAGGGGGGAAAGGCGTAATTGAGGGAGAGAGACCAATTTTGAGAGAAAGCATCTGATGCCAAGGGTAATGGATTTGGACGCCAACTGTAAAATTGGGGAAGTTGAGTGTTCAGTCGGGATGCGAACAGATCTATGGAAAACGGACCCCATAAGGAATTAATCTTGTGGAAAACGGAAGGATGAATTCTCCAATCGCTGGAGTCTCGGAGGTGACGAGAATGCCAGTCTGCGACTGAATTGAGAGCTCCTGGAAGGTACTCTGCATGAACCGAAAGATGGTTTGAAAGGCAAAATTCCCCAAAACTCTTGACCAGATCCGCCAGAGGTTTTGATTTTGTGCCTCCAAGATGATTTATGTACCTGACTGCAGTGATGTTGTCCATCCTGAGAAGTATAGCGCAATGAACTTTGTGCTTTGCTAGGCTTCTGATTGCAAAGGAGCCGGCAAGCATCTCTAAACAATTGATATGCAATTTGGACTCCTCGGAAGACCATGTACCTCCAGTCGATATGGGACCACATCGGGCCCCCCAGCCCAGACGACTTGCATCGGATTCTAAGACAAGATCTGGGGCTGATGGAAATATACTTTTCCCGTTCCAAGCGTCCAAATGGTCTATCCACCATTGAAGCTCTGTTCGGGACTCTACGTCTAAGGTAATGAGGTCGGAATATGATAGACCTTTTCTTATGTGTTGAATCTTCAGTCTTTGAAGGGAGCGGTAATGAAGGGGACCTGGAAAAATAGCCTGAATAGAAGAGGACAGCAGGCCTACTATTCGAGCTAATGTCCTGCGAGAAATGAGAGAGCTGCGAAGGATTTGCAGGATTTCTGACTTTATGGATCTTATGTTTGACGTGGGCAGAAGTAGGGTAGCTGAGATGGAATTGATTTGAAATCCTAAGAATTCTATGGTTTGGGATGGAGTTAGGAGGGACTTTTCTCTGTTTATTATGAAGCCTAGATTCTCTAGAAGAGAAGAGGCTGTTTGTAAATGGAGTAGAAGAATTTGAGGAGATTGACTTAAAATTAGGATATCGTCTAAATAAATTAGGAGCCTTACGCCCTGGGACCTTAGGAAAGCTACCACGGGCTTCAGTAGCTTGGTGAAACACCAAGGGGCAGATGATAGACCGAAGGGCAGAGAGGTAAAGTGATAAGTTTGGTCGAACCAATGGAACTGAAGGAATTTCCTGGAGTCTGGATGTATCGGGACGACTAAATAGGCATCCTGCAGATCCAGTCTGACCATCCAGTCGTTTTGAAGAAGTATATCCCTGAGGTGAAGAATTGTTTCCATTTTGAAATGTCTGTACACCACAAATCGATTGAAGTGTTTTAAGTTGATGACTGGACGCATCTTTTTGTTCTTCTTTTGAACTAGAAAGATTGGGCTGGTAAACCCTAAAGGGTGGGGTTGGGTGACTGAAATTGCTTGCTTTTGTAAGAGGGAATCTACCTCTAGAGATATTAACTGGGTCATTTCTGTGGAGAATTGGGGAGAAGGAGTGTAAAATGTTTGAACTGGGGTGGAATACAGGTCTATTGTGTAACCTTGCACAGTATTTAAAACCCATACATCCGCGGTAATTGTTAACCAATTTGAAAGAAAATGGAAGATGCAACCCCCGGTTGGAAAAGAACCAAGCTGAGGGCTTACCCGTAGGGTTGGAGGCCTTGGTGTGTCTAAAGGATCTGGAACGATAGCCTCTGCCGCGCTGGGGATAGAACTGCGGTCTAAATTCATGCTGATAGGAACCGTAGTATCCTCTGGAGCCTTGGTTGACGGAACCTCGGCCGGTAAAGCGGCCCCTGCCTCTACCGGCACTGGCAAAAACCCGTTGGTTGAACATTTTCCGCATAGACTGTTGTGCTTTGTCTAATGAGGTGAATGTGGCAACGTACTTGCTGAGATTTTTAATGAATGAATCTCCGAAAAGCTGTCCTTCTGTATGAATTTGGGGTTGGACCGTTGCCAAATTAATCAATTTAGGGTCCAGTTTGATCAGGAGGCCTTTCCGTCTCTCATGTATGAGAGAGGAGTTAGCATTCCCCAGAAGGCAGAAACAACATTGAACCCATAAGGATAACTCTTCTGGATCTAGAAAGCTGCCATCCAGCCTGGCTGATTCAATCATGTCAAAGATTCTTGTAAGTGGACCTATGACGTCCAATAGCTTGTCCTGACAGGACGACCATGCCTTATCTACTCCCTTAAGAGGGTCCTTGCCCTGTTTAGTGAAAAACGTTAACATCTGTTCATCAGTGGTGGGAGTGGAAGTACCTTTGTGTGGGAGGACGGGGCGTGGACATTCGGACTTGAGCTTGGCTCTGGTCTGCTTATCTAGGGGTGAAAATAATTTCTGAGCCACGTAACGACCGACATGGTCAGCAGGGAGCCATTCAGTGGAATTGGGGCGAAGTATGTTGGACGGGTCAAACATGGGAAAACCTTCTGCGTCAAACAAAGGGGGAGAAGCAGAAGGACATTTGGGTTTCTTAGGAGGAGGAGGTGAAAAGGAATCAGTGTCGTCTTTGTCAGAGACATAGATATCTGAATCCGCATCCGGTATATCATCATCCGAATTAGGGGTAGAGGTATAGGGAGTGGGAAGAGGAATGTGACGTTGTTTGGCTTTACGTTTCAAAGAGGGTTTGGAAACCATATTGTTATACTCCTTGGCAGGAGCCTTGTAAGGAACCGCGTCCTCTGTCATATGTGAGGTAAACTCACTCTCCGTTTGTGCCGGAACCATCGGGTTGGCAGGCAGGCGTTGACTGCATTCCCCCGCAGACTGGGCCGAAGATTTGGATAAAAGGTTAGAAAATTTGACTCCAAATTCTTTGATAATTTCTGCATAGATGACGCCATTGCCTGTTGAACAGAATTCTTGATAAAATTGCGTAATTCGTTTCTTATGTCCTATATTTCACTGGGAACACCCTGTTCCATAGCAGAGGAGTTGGTTTCCATGTTAAAGTTAAATTAATGAAGAAAGGGAAAATTGGTCAAAAAATGACTTCGAAATAACAGGAATTAAATTCTAGCAGAATTTCCTATCTCAGCTGGGCAGCCGGGGGTTAACTGAGGATAGGACTAAGGCAAAACAAGGAAGAACCCTCCTACACGAGGGCGGGGCCAAGGGAATTGGTGCCGTGAAACCGGGAAAGCAGCCGATAAAGGCACAAGGCGTTGAAGGTGAGGGAGCACTTGGCTTGTGGGGAGCGCTTAGCAGGGTATCCTCTCCTCACGTCAGGCAACCGAGTGACTGTTGTTCCTGAACGCGAGGGAAATCCTCAAAGGAACGTCGCGCGCGGCACGCGTTGCGCAGATGAAATATTTGGAATTCCTGCCTCTGAAGCACCCCTTTTGTGCTACCGAGGACAGGAAGGACACAAACGCGAGCGCGAGTAAGCGCCTACATAATAGAATGCGGCACCGACTACAAAATAAAATAATGATATGCTTATAACCATGAAAACGAAACTATTGTAAATGAAAGATATGAGGAAAGAAAAGGGTGACTTATCTTGACTGCAGCAGCAAGAAAAGAGGGATGCTTGCAGTCAAGTGACGTCACAATAGCATGGGGGGAACTACTATTGGTCAACATATTCTGTACTACGTTTTCAATCCCATTGGCTGTCTGTGTTAGCCACATGGGACTTGTAGTTTTTTCTTGACTGCTGTTTTATTAAAGCAAGAAGCGAACGCATAATAGGAGCCTCCGGTCTTGTCATAAAATTACGTTTTTTCAAAAAAATTTGAAAAAAGCGCTGCAGAAGAAGGCTTGTGGTTTTTTCCCTAAAAATTGCATCAACAAAGGGTTTTCGGTGCTAAAATCACCATCCTCCCAGCTTTCAGGAACAGGCAGACTTGAATCAGAAAACCACATTTTTCAACATATTTTTGGCATTTTACTGGGACATACCCCATTTTCACTATTTTTTGCGCTTTCAGCCTCCTTCCAGTTAGTGACAGAAATGGGTATGGAAACCAATGCTGGATCCCAGAAAGCTAAACATTCCTGAAAAGTAGACAAAATTCTAAATTCAGCAAGGGGTCATTTGTGTAGATCCTACAAGGATTTCTGACAGAAAATAACAGCTGAAATAAAAACATATTGAAATTGAGGTGAAAAAAACCAGTAATTTTTCTCCATGTTTTACTCTGTAACATTTTCCTCCGATGTCAGATTTTTGAAAGCAATATACCGTTACGTCTGCTGGACTCTTCTGGTTGCGGGGATACAGAGGGCTTGTAGGTTCATCAAGGTCCCTACGTACCCAGAGCAAATAAATAAGCTGCACCTTGCAATGGGTTCTCATTCTATACCGGGTATACAGCAATTCATTTGCTGCAATATAAAGAGTGAAAAATAGGTATCAAGAAAACCTTTATATTTCCAAAATGGGCACAAGAGAAGGTGTTGAGAAGCAGTGGTAATTTGCACTTCTCTGAATTCTGGGGTGCCCATACTAGCATGTGAATTACAGGGCATTTCTCAAATAGACGTCTTTTGTACGCACTGTCTTACAACTGGAAGGAAGAAATGTAGAGAAAAACAAGGGGCAATAACACTTGTTCTGCTATTCTGTGTTCCCCCAAGTCTCCCGATAAAAATGGTACCTCACATACGAGGGTAGGCCTAATGCCTGGGACAGGAAGCACAACATGGACACATCACATTTTTACATTGAAATCTGACGTGTTTTTTGCGAAATGCATAGCTGTAGATTTTGGCCTCTAGCTCAGCCGGCACCTAGGGAAACCTACCAAACCTGCGCATTTTTTAAAACTAGACACCTAGGGGAATTTCAAGATGGGGTGACTTGTGGGGCTCTCACCAGGTTCTGTTACCCAGAAACCTTTGCAAACCTCAAAATCTGGCCAAAAAAACACTTTTTCCTCACATTTCAGTGACAGAAAGTACTGGAATCTGAGAGGAGCCACACATTTCCTTCCATCCAGTGTTCCCCCAAGTTTCCCGATTAAAATGGTACCTCACTTGTGTGGGTAGGCCTAGCGCCCGCGACAGGAAATACCCCAAAACACAACGTGGACACGTCACATTTTCCCAAAGAAAACAGAGCTGTTTTTTGCAAATTGCGTAGCTGTGGATTTTGGCCTCTAGCTCAGCCGGCACTTAGGGAAACCTATCAAACTTGCACATTTTTGAAAACTAGACACCTAGGAGAATCCAAGATGGGGTGACTTGTGGGGCTTTCACCAGGTTCTGTTACCCAGAAACCTTCGCAAACCTCAAATTTGGCCCAAAAAAACACTTTTTCCTCACATTTCGGTGACAGAAGGTTCTGGAATCTAAGAGGAGCCACAAATTTCCTTCCACCCAGCGTTCCCCCAAGTCTCCTGATAAAAATGGTGCCTCACTCATGTGGGTAGGCCTAGCGCCCGCAACAGGAAATGCCCCAAAACACAACATGGACACATCACATTTTTACATTGAAAACTGACGTTTTTTTTGCAAAGTGCCTAGCTGTAGATTTTGGCCTCTAGCTCAGCCGGCACCCAGGGAAACCTACCAAACCTGCACATTTTTAAAAACTAGACACCTTGGGGAATCCAAGATGGGGTGACTTGTGGGGCTCTCACCAGGTTCTTTTACCCAGAATCCTTTGCAAACCTCAAAGTTTGGCCAAAAAACACTTTTTCCTCACATTTTGGTGCCAGAAAGTTCTGGAATCTGAGAGGAGCCACAAATTTCCTTCCACCCAGCATTCCCCTAAGTCTCCCGATAAAAATGGTACCTCAGTTGTCTGGGTAGGCCTAGCGCCCGCGACAGGAAATGCCCCAAAACACAATGTGGACACGTCACATTTTTACATTGAAAACTGACGTGTTTTTTTCAAAGTGCCTAGCTGTAGATTTTGGCCTCTACCTCAGCCGGCACCTAGGGAAACCTACCAAACCTGCACATTTTTTAAAACTAGATACCTAGAGGAATCCAAGATGGGGTGACTTGTGGGGCTCTCACCACGGTCTGTTACCCAGAATCCTTTGCAAACCTCGAAGTTTGGCCAAAAAAACACCTTTTCCTCAAATTTCGGTGACAGAAAGTTCTGGAATCTGAGGGGAGCCACAAATTTCCTTCCAACCAGCGTTCCCACAAGTCTCCCTATAAGAATGGTACCTCACTTGTATGGGTAGGCCTAGTGCCCGCGAAAGGAAATGCCCCAAAACACTATCTGGACACATCAAAATTATCAAATACAAAACTACCTGTTTTTGCGGGGGCACCTGTGTTTTTGGTCCTGGGCTCAGCAGCCATACAGAGAAACCTACCAAACCCAGACATTTCTGAAAACTAGACACCGAGGGAGTCCAGGGAGGTGTGACTTGCCCCAGTGTTTTCTTATCCGGAATTCTCAGCAAACCTCAAATTTCGCTAAAAAAATCACATTTTTCCCACATTTCTGTGTGGGAACACCACACCGGGACAAATTTCCTACCACCCAACATTCCCCTCAGTCTCCCGGTAAAAATGATACCTCACTTGTGTAGGTGGGCCAAGTGCCTGTGACAGGGAAGAGCCAAAAACATGTTGAAATTGAGGGGGAACCAAAGCAGGTCCAAAAGGGCAGTTTGGAAAAAAATATTTTTAGGCTGACAATTGGGGCAGAATTTCTATTGGTATAGATGAGACGATGCTGGATGGTAGGAATGTTGTGGATTCCTGCAGATTCCGGTAGGTTCCATCACAAAAGTGTGGGGAAAATGTGTGATTTCCAGTAAAGTTGGAGGTTTGCAGGGCATTGTGGGTAAGAAAATGGTGCAGGGTGCATGTGAAGCACACCACCCTGGACTCACCCAGATGTTTAGTTTACAGATGTGTCTAACTCTTGTGGATTTTTATACATGGCAGCGTCCCAAAGCCAAAAAAGTGCAGCCCTCACCATTCCTAGTGGGACGATTATTGGGAGAGTTACCAAGCTCTCATGGCCCAAATGTAAAACCAAAAACCCAACATAATCAAGTGACCTCTTGCTTGCTGTGGGATAAGATGTTTTAGTGTGCGGGGGAGAGCTGCAAGACTGATACCCCCTTCAGTTGGAGTGGGGGCATAACCAGGCCCATACTGATTGGTAGTCACCACCCCACTATTTTTTTTTTTAATTTCATGGCATCTAGTAGACTTTCTGCCCCCTGGGGTGTGGATTGGGATAATTGCCCCATCTGCCAACTGGTGGGCAGAATAACTTTGGCCCCATTTATTTGGGGTGGGGGTATGGCCATAACCCCACCCTCTCATTTTGCAAAAACAAATCTTCCCCGGTCTCTGGTGAGCTTTCTGCCCCCCTTGGGGGCAGGTGGGCCTTCCAAAAATAGGCCATATCTGCCCCCAATGGAGGCTGATATGGCCAACAGTAATGTGTCCCCACGGGGAGCGACCCCTGCTCAAGGGGCTGCCCCCCAAACAAAACACACACACCAATCCCTGGTGTCTAGTGGTTTCCTCCCCCTTGGGGACAGATTGGCCTAACAAAAATAGGCTGATTTGCCCCCAAGGGGGGCAGAAATGGCCTAATACAATTTGCACCCCAGGGGAGCGACCCTTGCCTAAGGGGTCTCTCCCCATACATAAAAACATAAAGTAAATAAAAATATATATATATCACTGGTGTCTAGAGGTTTCTGCCCCCTCTGGAGGCAGCTCGCCCTAATTATTTTAGGCCGATCTGCCCCCGGGGGGGG
Source organism: Pleurodeles waltl (assembly GCF_031143425.1). Classification (NCBI taxonomy): domain Eukaryota; kingdom Metazoa; phylum Chordata; class Amphibia; order Caudata; family Salamandridae; genus Pleurodeles; species Pleurodeles waltl. Next base: position 715,807,404 of record NC_090447.1, read on the forward strand.
GGGCAGAAATGGCCTAAAAACAATTTGGCCCCCAGGGAGTGAAACTTGCCTAAGGGGTCGCTCCCTGCACATAAAAGAAGAAAAAAAATTCCCTGGTGTCTAGTGGGCATTTCTGTCCCCAGGGGGGCAGAAATGACCTAAAAATTATTTGGCCCCCTAGGGAGCGACCCTTGCCCGAGGGGCCGCTCCCCTCATGTAAATTGCAACAAATACAAAAATCCCTGGTGTCTAGTGGGAATTTCTGCCCCGCCGGGGCAGAAATGGCCTAAACACAATATGGCCCTCAGGGAGCGACCCTTGCCTAAGGGGTCGCTCCCTGCACATAAAAGAAAAGAAAAAAAATTCCCTGGTGTCTAGTGGGCATTTCTGCCCCCCGGGGGCAGACCGGCCTAATTATATTAGGCCAATCTGACCCCAGGGGAGTCAGAAATGACCTAAAAATTATTTGGCCCCCTAGGGAGTGACCCTTGCCCAAGGGGCCACTCCCCTCATGTAAATTTAAAAAAAACTGAATTCCCTGGTGTCTAGTGGGCATTTCTCAGAATGACATCGAAAGAAAGGAAAAGCCTTTCCTTTCTTACGGTGTCCCTCCCGCCCCCCTCCTCCCGAGCGGAAGAGAAATGCTGAGCATTTCTCTTCCGTATTGCGCTGGAAGCATGCTTTCAGCGCGACGGGAGGTGACCTCTGATGAGGGCAGCACACGATCACATGCTGACGTCATCAGACGTAACTGGGGGGGGATCAGGGGGTCGCGGATGAAAGGGGAAGCGATTCCCCTTCCATCCCTGATGGGGGGTGTGGGTCCCTGATGGAGCTAGCGCTTCCCCTGTGGGCCCGGTGCAGGACAAGGTGGTCTCATCCGAGACCACCTCGTCCAAGCACCCTAGGGGTTAAGTTGTGGCAAGTCGTGCTAACTGTAAACAGTTTGAATGAGAAGTTTTAAAAGTTGCTAGTGTTAACGTGTCCCTTTATGATAATTTATTACACATCAGGACTCATTTTTAGGCCAATGAATCTTTTGACCCAGTTGAGAGACACCTTAGGATGAGATAGCTAATCAATATGTCAATCAATACGTCAATAATATCATCAATATTTATCACGACAATACATTTCACTTTTGTCAAAGTCATTAATCAGACCAAGATTCTACCATGACCTTGCAGCCATGAATAACCACACCAGTTTAGTAGAATTTTATGAGTTTTATTCCCTATTTATTACAGATCTAATCAGATGTTAATCTCAACACCAAGAAACATAATAGCATAGTCACGATATGGCAACTTTGATAAGATTTCATTAAAGCGAGAATCACAAACATCAGAACATAACACTGCGTAAACATAGATCAGATTAGCAGAGTGTCAATAACGCGTCAGTTCAACAAAGCATAGATTCGGTTGTTTGTCTATTTGCGTCAGTTTAGTGAACACCTGTCCTAACTACTGATTAGCAGTAGCATGTTGGGCTTCATGCAAAACAATTTAGAACACCAAGTTGGAAAACATCTAACTATGGTCTCTGTCAAAAGTAAGAGGTTGGTACCAAGAAAGGAAAAGCAAACAGACAAATCACAATTGCATTGTCATAATTACCCTCCAAAGTTTAGGTCAGCGCACTGGTTCAGTCTTCGTCTTCAGGACATCAGTCAAATCGCCATCAGTCAGGACTCAGCTCCAGGGCAAAAAGGGCACTTCCCTCATAAGGAGGTAAAGTGAAAAATGGACAAATCTTAGGGCGAGGATGGTTTTAAGTAAACCAATAAGTCACCAAACAGAGTGACAGAGTTTGTGGATAAAATCAATAGCATTCCCTAACCCACCTAAATGACTCCCCGTGACATGGGTTTTTATCCCTTTTTCGTTGTACATTCCCCCAAAATCCTATTGGACATTTGCTATACCCCACTATCTTTAACCTATCAAAAAACTCATTAGGTCACCTACTCTTTCACCCCATATTATTTTACAAGTCTCTGATTGGTTGTCCTGGTTGATATCTTCAGAGGTGACACATCTGGTATGATCTCATCTTTCTGTAATTCTTTGCACATCTTTTGGTCAGTAGCTTCATTGTCTTCACCTTTTTGTTTGACCTTGTACATTACATTAATCTACACTGTTTCATTTTGTTTTAACATTATTCTACAAGCAATGGAAAATTGCATCGGAACGGATCTAGCATAGTTACATTCGTCTTCTAGTTTGGAGAAAAAAATAATAAGGTTGTGTCCTTTTGTGAGTCAGCACACTGCAAGATAGAAAAATACATTCAATATGAGAGCCAAGCAGCTAAACTTCGGCTCATGCTCACTTAAGGCCTATAAGGATTTCAGCACAAATTCAATAATGCAATCATTAATAATTAGTATAAACATATTTGAGATAATAGTAATACATAAACATTTTAGCCATCATTATTAGTCCACGTATACATTGGCGGCCACTCCCCGTGGTCACATTTCAAATGTTGCTAAACCAGCTCCCTACTCTGGCAATTCCTTTTCCCACTTTCTCCCACACTCCAGGTTCCTTCAAATCCTTCAGATCTGCACTATCTTTAGTTAGGTTAGTAAGTATACCTCTAATCTTATTACTATTGTCAGGGATATATGAGCAACAATGACTCTCGTTGAGCATTTTGTATACTCTGCCGCTCTTTGCTAAAAGAATGTCTAAAGCAAGCCGATTTTGAAGACTCATAGCTCTTTCCGCAGCAAGTTCAGTATCCATCAGGAGTATAGCCCCTGTCAAATTTGTCAGCATGTTCTCCACAATAGTAGACAACTTTCGAATCTTTATGGAGTTTAAGATAACCCCTACTGAAGGAATTATGGCTCCAAATATGTCACCAACGACAGCAGCCGCTGTCTCTCGTTTTTGTCTAGCATGTTGTAATTCAGACGTTTTAGGTATTTGCTTTAAGTCATCAATCTGGTAAATCTTTGGGAAAACTATTCCCAAATAACATGTCCCATACCATCCCTTAGGGAGACGGTAATAAGCATTAAGTCCGCAGATATAATAGATCCCAGGTATCGCTAGATCGTGTCCATTTAACATGAATGTCCATTTACTCTGAAACAAAAATACATGTCTGCATTCACTCATTCCCACAAATAAAGTGTCATGTTCAGATTTTGGCCTATATATACAAAGCCTTCCTACATGTAATGCATCTATAGCTAGTTTGCCTTGCATCTTTATTGCAGTGTAAGCATAATCATCTGCATATGTGCGTTTCTCTAACCCTTTTTCTAATCTTTCTTTTAATGTTTTGCGTCTATCATCAATGTGACCTAAGAAGCTTTTTTCTACAGGTGTCAATAAACAAGTCAGATTATTGCGGTGTGCATAAACTGTCCCAAATGTAAGTGTTGGTTCAAAGAAACCTCTAACTAATTTTATACTATGCTCCTTAGCTAACTTGTTTAGAAACTCAATCACAGGCACAAAAAGAAAACACTACATCCAAATTTGAATAAAAATATTGCACATGCTCTTGATTATAGAATCTTGTTAGTAGCAAACTACAGCTTATCCCGTAAGTTAGAGGAAGACTGTGGTAGGTGACCCCTTCTTGCACTGATGAAAGAATCTTTGTGCACACATAACAGTTTTTCGCATCCATTGTTTCAACATACTCATTCAGCAAGCGATAGAAGACATTAGTGGAAAGTTCCCCTTTTGAGTTAGTTCCCTCATGCAAGTGTCTTGCATCCTGCTCAAACTTTTCCCACGGTGTTAGCGTTGTAGTTTCAGGTTTTGAAGCATTGTTAGTTGCTTTCTTATCCAACCACAGCATTCCCACAAACACTCCTACAATTATTATCGCACACACAATACCTAGTATAAAACTTAACCAACCACACACCTTACCCTTTTTATTACTAACTCTATTATAAGCCATGTCTGTAAAGAATCAGATAGCAGAATATCTGATAGCATAATCAACTTGAGGACGATATAAAAACTCTCTCTTTTTTTTTTTGTTGATGCAAAAGTCTCTTTCTCTCTGCGTGTATTTACAGCGTTTCACTCACTCCAGTACCCCTTTGTCAAATCAGGTTAGCAGCTTGTCATAATCGGGTTTTCAAAGTCAATTCAGGTTATCAGTGTCACATCCGGTAATTTATAAGTCTCTTTATTAGCTTTTCAGCTTTCTATTTTCTTTTTTCAATTTCAGTTTTAACACAGTCTCTTTCTCTGATTGAATTCAGGTACCGTAGTATTGACCTGGTACTTCTCGGTCAAAACAGAATTCTAAGAATTCTTGTTGCCATTCAGATATTGTTGCATATGCCCACTCAGGACCTGCGTACCTTCTATTTGCAGTTCTCTTTCTTTTCAATCTGCGTTCGCCTTGCAATTCTCCTTCACTTAGATCCTCTATCCTTGATGTATCAGCTTCTTCTGTTATTGTTTCACCTGGTACGACCCTTTCTTTCGCAGCCTGCTTCTCTGGCCAGTTATCTCCCTTATGCTTCTTTTCCCTGCTTGTCCTTTCAGGACACTGAACAGCACCCTCCTCTTGTGCTATGGTGTTTTCTCTTGATGGACCTGCAACTGGCTCAGGGGATGCCGGTGTGCTTTGATCTCTCTCTACTATTTCCCCTTCTTCTTCTTCTGGATCTGTAACGGGTTCAAGCTCTAACCCGTATCCGTCTGCTTCTGGGTGAACCTCTCCTTGATTCAGTTCTCCTGCTGCCTCTACTGAGATAGGCACATTGTCATCTCTCTCGAACTCGTTCACTATTTGAGGGACTAGGCTGTTCTCAGTGGGCTCTCCTACACTCTCAGTTCCCCTTTGGCTATTTTCAGGCCCTGAGACTTCCTTCTCTGTAACTGATGAGTCGGATACTTCAAGGTCCTCATCAGTTGGACACGTTACCTTCTTTGTGCGACTGGCATGTATCCAGTTTGGAACGCCTGCACATTTCACAGCAGTGGTTGTTGCCAATATTACTTCATATGGCCCCTTCCAGCGCGGTTCCAAACACGACTTTCTTACAGGCTTCTTGACAACCACCCAGTCACCGGCTTGCAGGTTGTGACCTGGATCACTGATCGGTGGTAATGTGTTGGCCTCCACCTGGTGGGAAAAAGAGCGAAACACATCAGCTAAACCTTTGCAGTAGTCCAACACCATATCATCCGTGATATTCACAAGAGCGTTTGCAGGTACTGCGGGCAGCCTCATAGCTCTACCCATAAGGAACTCATGGGGTGATAGTCCTGTCTTCTTATCAGGGGTGTTCCTCATTGACATCAGCACTAAGGGCAATGCATCTGGCCATTTCATATTGGTAGCTGCGCACATTTTTGCCATTCTCGACTTCAGGGTACCATTCATTTGTTCCACTAGTCCTGATGCTTCAGGGCGGTAGCTACAATGCAGTTTCTGTTTGATGTCTAACGCAGCACACAAGAGCTTAATCACCTCATTGTCGAAGTGTCTGCTCCTATCTGATTCTATAGAGACTGGAAACCCGAACATGGGTATTAGTTCCCTAAGCAGCAGCTTTGCAACTGTGAGACTGTCATTTCTATGTGTGGGGTAAGCTTCAATCCAATGGCTGAAAACACACACAATGACCAACACATATTTCAATCCTCCACAAACAGGCATCTCAACGAAGTCCATTTGCATCTGGCTAAATGGACCGCCAGCTCTCCCTATGTGGCTCAAAGTTACCACAGTCCCTTTTCCGGCATTCATCTGTTGACAGATGATGCACCTGTGACTAGTAACCTCTGCGGCATGTCTGAATTTTGGGTTAAACCAATCTTGAATGACCTGATCATTGCATCTCTCCCAAGATGTGCCTGTCCATGATAAAGCCTTGCAAATTGCGACAGAAGACTATTTGGCAAAAACAGTTTCCCCTCCTCTGAGACCCACATGTCATCAGTTCTTTGTACACATTGCATTCTCTGCCAGGAGCATTTCTCCTCTTTGCTAGCACGACCCTGTAATGTTTTTAGCTCATCTAGTGTATCGACGACCCTTAATGCAAGTTCAAGCATGTGTCATCTTCAGTTTGCGGTAACAATTCCCTCTGATCTTTGAACGATATACAGTTCAATGCACAAAACCTTGCGACTTGATCTGCATAGCCGTTTCCCATGGACACAAAGTCTTGTTACTTAACATGAGCATTGCATTTCACCACACCAATTTCAAGAGGCAACTGAATCACATGTAACAAATCCTTAATTTGTTCACCATTTTTCACAGGAGAACCAGAAGAGGTCATGAAACGTCTCTGTGACCACAATTGGCCAAAGTCATGTACAATTCCAAATCCGTATCTGCTGTCAGTATAGATAGTGACTCTCAGATTTTGAGCTGCGTGGCATGCCTTAGTAAGGGCAACTAGCTCTGCCACTTGTGCGGAATACACTCTCTCGAGCCAGGAAGCTTCAATGATACCAGCTATGGTACACACAGCATAACCAGCTCTCAGCATTCCGACTGAGTCTCTCAAACAGGTTCCATCAACAAACATAATGCAGTCATTTTCTTTTAACTGCGTATTTTGAATATCAGGTCGGGGCTTGGTACATAGTTCTGTTACCTCAAGACAATCATGCTCCACTTCCTCCGGGTTTAGTACAGTACATCGCTTCAGTGAGACAATAGGCGACCCCAAAATGATTGTCTCATATCGGGTAAGTCGGGCATTTGTCATGTGCTGGATTTTAGTTTGAGTCAACAGAATTTCAACTGAATGTGGAACCATTACTGTCAAGGGATGTCCCATCACTATGCCTTCACATTGCGTGAGGCTTTGACCAACTGCTGCAACCGCGTGCAAACAACCCGGTAAGGCTGCTGCGACGGGGTCCAAGGTAGCTGAAAAATATGCTACAGGGCGGTTTGCACCTTCATGGACCTGTGTCAAGACAGACAAAGAACAAGCATCACGTACATGACAATACAGTAGAAAAGGTTTCGTGTAATCAGGCATACCCAAAGCTGGTGCCCTGCACATGCACTCTCTAAGTTCAATGAATGACTCAAGCTCTTCTTTGGATAAAGCTATGGTATACGGCTCATCCTTAATCTCTTTACCTGTCAGCTTTATCAAGGGTTTTGAGATAATCGAAAAGTTGGGTATCCACTGGCGACAGTAGGCCACCATTCCTAAAAACATCCTGACGTCTCTTTTTGTTGTCGGGGGGTTCATCTGCAAAATAGCTGTCACCCTTTCCTTTGATATTCTCCTGGACCCTTTCTCAATCAAGTGTCCTAAGTACTTCACCTCTTTCTGACAGTACTGCAGCTTCTTTGGCGATACTTTATGTCCGTTCTTTCCCAAATGGTTCAATAAGGCAATTGTGTCATACTTACAGTCATCTTTTGTCCTGGACGCAATCAGTGAGTCGTCAATGTACTGTACTAGAGTCGAATTGAAAGGCAGTACTAAGGATTTTAAGTCCTTTTTCAATATCTGATTGAAGATGGACGGTGACTCAGAAAACCCTTGAGGAATTCTGCACCAACTGTACACCTTGTCCAGGAATTTGAAACTGAATAAAAACTGGCTGTCCTCATGAAGAGGCACCGAAAAGAAAGCTTGTGACTAGTCTACAACGGTGAACCATTCAGCATCACACGGATCCAGAAACATGATCACTGCTGGATTTGGCACTATGGGGCAACATTTTACCACAATCTTGTTTATTTTTCTCAAGTCCTGCACAATTCGAACCTTCCCACAAGGCTTTTTCAGACCCATTATCGGTGAATTACATGGGCTGCTCAAGACTTCCTTCAGGACTCCTTGTTTTACAAAGTCCGAAATTATTTGTGACACCTGAATAAGGACATCTTGTGCCATGTGGTACTGCGGCACCTGGGGAAACACTGCATTTGGCTTTACTTGTACTTTAACTGGTTCCACTCCTTTTATCAGTCCCACTTCATTTCCTGTCAAATCCCACACTTTCTCCGTCACTGTCCCCTGTAATTCAGCAGGTAAGTCAGTTACTGTAAGCATAGGGAATAATGTTATCAAAGGGTAATCTTCATTCGCGGTTTCTGCCCCTAATTCTGACAACTGACCATCATCCCCTTCATCATCACTGTTTGTCTGTACCTCAATTCCATCACTGGAACAGGTACTCAAGCATTTCGTTTTGCACAGTAAGGGCCAGATGTAGGAACCGGTTTGCATGTCGCAAACTGCGAAAAACGCAGTTTGCGCCATGCAAAACAGCCATCACGATGCTGATTCACATTTTGCGAGTCGGTACCGACTCGCAAAATGTGAATCCGACTCGCAAATAGGAAGGGGTGTTCCCTTCCTATTTGCGACTTGCACCGCGATGCAGAATTGCTTTGTGACCGCGAAAGCGGTTGCAAAGCAATGGGCAGTTAACACTCACTTGAAGTGGGTGGTAACTCATGGGGACCCCTTCCCCTTTGTGAATGTCCCTAAAAATAATTTTTCAGAGCAGGCAGTGGTCCAATGGCCCACTGCCTACTCTGAAAAAATGAAACCAAATGGTTTCATTATTTTCTTGTATTGCAACTCGTTTTCCTTTAAGGAAAACGGCCTGCAATAAAAAAAAAAACTGCTTTATTAAAAAAGCAGTCACAGACATGGAGGTCTGCTGTCTTCAGCAGGCCACCATCCCTGTGAATGCATGGACTCGCTATGGGGTCGCAAAATGCGACCCACCTCATTAATATTCATGAGGTGGGTCTTTGCGACCCCATAGCGAGTCGCAGAAGGTGTCTGAGACACCTTTCTGCATACAATTTTGCGAGTTGCAAATTGCGAGTCGGTCTGACTCGCAATTTGCAACTCGCAAAATTTTCTTTTGCTACATCTGGCCCTAAGTCTCTTCCCAGTAGAGATACAGGACTTGAATCGCAGACCACAAACTTATGCAGTCCCTGGAAATTGCCAATCTCAACTTGCACTGGATCTGTAATCGGATTTGTCAAGTACTGATTTGCTACTCCTACCACTCTTATGGTATGTCCTGAAAGTGGCAATTTCGGAACCTCTGCACTTCTGACTGTGGAGAGTGTAGCTCTGGTATCAACCAAGAATGAAACCTTGTGACCCATTACCTTTCCCTCTACATAGGGTCCCCTCTGATCTACTTCTAGGGACTCTGCAAGTCTGCACTCTTCACTGTCTGAACTGTCGTCCGACCATTCCTCATTCATTCCATCTTCACCACGCAATGGGAATTGCTGTACTGTATTATTTTGGTTCATCACTTGACCTGTGACCTGCTGATGAAGTATCACCTGCTGCTGTCCCATTGGAGCTAATGGTAGTTGCATTTGCTGTCTAGGTACCATGGGAACCTGCTGTTGTACTTGCTGCACTTGCGCTGGTTGAACACGCGGCATTTGCATTTGCTGCATAGGCTGTAGCCCTTGCATCTGAACCATGTTATTTTGGAAGTTCGAATTTTGACTTCTCAATTTTGGACCTCTCATATTTTGTAATGTACCAACATAAGTGCTTTGTTGAACGACACCATCCTACACCACATTTGGGCATTCCCGCTTCCAATGCCCCACGCCCCGCACGCGTGACATGGAGACATTGTTTTTATTCCTTGCGCATCATTTTGAATCACCACAGTGTTCAAGTCTGGACCGCGATTTACAAAACCTCGACCCCTCGGTTGTGCCTGAAACACATCATTCACTTGCGGTTGCTGCTGTATCATCTGCTGAATTCCATTTACCTGCATACCTGCCTGTGCAGCCCTTATCTGCATCACCATTACTTTCTCCTTCAGCTTTCTCTGCTTCAGCTCAATTTCGTCACTACAGTACTTCGCGTATTACAACACCTCATCAATCGGCATTGCTTGCCAACAGATCAAATGATTCTTAATCATCTGGCTAACCTCTGGCCTCAGCCCTTCAACAAATCTGAACACGAGATGGTTCATGTCTTTCGGCAAAATAGTTTCAGTACCACTGTAATGTTTGAATGCCTTCAACAACCTCTCATAATAAGCATGTATCGATTCCTTAACCTCCTGTGAGGTCCGGTCGATTTTCTGCCAATCAGTCACTTTCGGCGACACCTTCTGCTTCAAAAACTCAATTACCTTGTGATAATACTTCATCACCTCCTCAGAGGGTGCTCCGGTCACCTTATCTCTTGCTGGCTCCTGCGTCAGCCAGCCTACCCCTCTCTTGCACTCAAGCCATAAATCGGGCGGAACAATGATCTCAAACAAGGTATTCAAGTCTTCCCAGAGACACTTTGCAAGCTTCACAAACCTATCCGTCTGCTGATACCACTCTATCGGTTTCTCCCTCAACCTGGGATAATCATTTGTGAAAGATAGGATGTCTCCCCTGGACCACGGTACATGAATTAGAACCCCACCAGCTGTTTCTCTCATGGGTAACATCTTTACTGATTCCTTATCTGGTGAAGTTTTTGCTTTACTCGATCCCGGACTGTCACCTTTCTCCTTGTCTCTTTTCTTTGCCCATCTGCCTTTCCACTTTTCTAAAGCTCCCCAGATTTGCGCACTTTGCAATATTTCTTTTAAATGTGCTTTTATTCCGGCAGTCCTCATATGCTCGAAGTCTTTTGAATCAAAGTCTAACCTGTAACTTCTTTTCAAATGTTTAGTATTCTCAATATCAATATTGTATTTGTCTGCTAGGTTTGCTAATTTCGGATGTACCTTACCTACTTCTTTAGTGATTTTAGGGCACAGATATCTCAATTCTGCTTCTGTGTATGACTCTAATCGGTTTACCCCCATTGTTCCTTCTACTAATTCAGCAGCTTCCACACCCAGTCTCACAAAGTTCAGGTACTCATCTCTTTGCAGCCTTTCCGTTCCACTGCAGTTACTGTAGTCTTTTGTGAAGCATAGGTCTTCTCTAACCATTCATTTAACTGTTGTACCGAAAAATCTTGCAGTGAAATATTCCCTGCATGCATCATTGGCGACTGTGAAGCATTCGTACTTATTGTCCGTGGGGTTAGCACTCCTAGCCCTGCCTGTTTCATTGCCTCCAACGGTGCTTCAACCGGGTTAAGGTCTAACAAGGACCTTGGTCTTTCGACCGCTTGCTCTCCTGGGGCCATTAACTGGGGAGTTCCTATGGACCCTCCTCTTATTACATCTTGGGTCATTACTCCCTGATAACATATACCAGGCTTACCTTGTGCATACAATGGCACCGGTGACCAACAATAATTGGCAATGATATTGCAGCTGGTGTCTGACCTGGTCCCAAACTTCGTGGAGCAGCCACTCCAAAGGTCTGATCCACTGAAGCCGGGGCAGGTATTAATGGAGGTCCTGCTGCTGGGTTATATCCTGGTATCAGTTGTGGCTGTGGCTGGGGCAGAAATTGTGGAGTTGGCTCAATCGGCACTAAACCTCGATTTTGTATATATTGGGTCTGGCAGCACTATCAGATTTGTAGTAGTCTCTAGTACTGGGACGTCTGGATAGATTCTCTGTATCTGCGGTGGAGGTTGCAACTGTATCTGCATGTCTGGTGCAGTGGGTACACTGACACCATTCTGTATCAAACCCGTATCACTAGTCTGTGCTGTATCGGTAACTCCCTTCTCCTGCGTCTGGTTCCCAGGATGCGCACTAGTGCTCGGGACATTGTCGCTTACCGCATAAGGTGGCGGGTGATCATGCAATAGCTGATTTAGAAATTCTTTGTTATCTGAATCATCTTCTTCTTCCCAAGATCTCTTAGTTTCTTTAGGCTTACTAGAGTCTTTGTCTGTTTTACATGTGGCTTTCTTTCCCTGTGTTATTGCTGGGAACAATTTTAATCCGTCAACTATTCCCCGTCTCCACATTTTGCTCTCTTTATCCCACCTAGCTTCCGCTAGAGTCTTTTCTGCCCTTTTCATTCTTCTTTGGAACTTCTCTTGTCTCTGTTTTAGAGCCATTAAATCCCAAATTGCTAAAGCCTCATACTGAGCTGGCCTCCGAGGTGGTTTCTGTAAACTTAACATCTGCCTTAAATTCTCTAGAACTCTCGTATTGAACGTCCCATGTTCTAGGAACGCCAAACATCCCTCTTTTTCTGTCAATTTGCGCCACTGTTTCATCCATAAACAAGGCGCGACACCTTCTTCCTCCATGACAATGTAAGCTGGAGTAGCCTCAGGCGGTGTAGGTTCCCCTTCACTCGCCATAATGTATGCGTCTCCTTTCAGAGCGCTCTTAAAAGCTTTGATAAAGTTGATTTTTTGCGTCTTTTCTTTTGTTTGTATTTAATAAAGAAGTGACTTTAATTCCCAGGACACTCTTCACCCACCTTTCTCTACCTATTGCCTCTTCACGGACGGCAGCCAATCCATGCGCGACCCCTCTTGACAACTGACCTATCTCAGCGCGGCACCACTGACATCACACTCACACACTGCAGCTGACAAAGTCTTGCGGCTCGTCCGCCCCTCACTCGATTCACTCCAAACTAATGCAAAATTACTGCAAGCTCCTCTAACAACAACAACACAAATTTGCCGGTTTACTACAGGAAGGGTAGCACATTCGCTTCAGAACTTTACAGAGATTTCACATGAAGCCTCGCCCGCTACTCTCTTCTTTTCAGTTCCCGCATACACAAGCAGAATTCGACCCGCAAATCCTACTCTCGACTTGTCAATGGTTTGCTCAAGTGCACTTTAGAACTTGCCAAATCTCCATCGAAGGTTTCATACATACAATTTGACTCAAACTTGACTTGTCAACCACTCCCGATTGACCTAATTAAAGCGCACAAATTATAACATAAACCCAAGTGTCTCCTACACTTGTCAATATACTCCGGAGTCTTAGACCACGACGGGTCCGTACATGAACAACCAACCACGTGGATAATTTTGAGCACAAAGTGCCACACTCATCTGAAGTACGCCGACTTCCCTACTCGCATACTGCCGAGTATGCCCACTCCTACTAAAACAACATTAGCTGGCCTAAATACACACAAACTTCACAAATCACCTGCAAAATGCATAAGCTGAGCAAGCGCAAATCCTACACCACACATACTAGAACGCCGAGAACATCCCCAACTCACTTAGGCAGGCTCCGAGATCCCAGGAAAGTCATGATGAATTTAGAAACACATCATACCTCCAATTTGCATTATCTCAGAAAAACAAATTAAACAATAATACTCCGTCCTAGGGCCCCAAAGGGCCAAACCGTTGCTCTGCTACCAGAACTGCTAACACGTCCCTTTATGATAATTCATTACACATCAGGACTCGTTTTTAGGCCAATGAATCTTTTGACCCAGTTGAGAGACACCTTAGGACGAGATAGCTAATCAATATGTCAATCAATACGTCAATAATGTCATCAATATTTATCACAACAACACATTTCACTTTTGTCAAAGTCATTAATCAGACCAAGATTCTACCATGACCTTGCAGCCATGAATAACCACACCAGTTTGGTAGAATTTTATGAGTTTTATTCCCTATTTTTTACAGATCTAAGAGCAGATGCGTTAACACCAAGAAACATAATAGCATAGTCACGATATGGCAACTTTGATAAGATTTCATTAAAGCAAGAATCACAAACATCAGAACATAACATGGTGTAAACATAGATCAGTTTAGCAGTCAATAACGCGTCACTTCAACAAAGCATAGATTCGGTCGTTTGTCTATTTGCGTCAGTTTAGTGAACACCTGTCCTAACCACTGATTAGCATTAGCATGTTGGGCTTCATGCAAAACAATTTAGAACACCAATTTGGAAAACATCTAACTATGGTCTCTGTCAAAAGTAAGCAGATGGTACCTAGAAAGGAAAGGCAAACAGACAAATCACAATTGCATTGTCATAATTACCCTCCAAAGTTTAGGTCAGCGCACAGGTTCAGTCTTCGTCTTCAGGACATCAGTCAAATCGCCATCAGTCAGGACTCAGCTCCGGGGCAAAAAGGGCACTTCCCTCATAAGGAGGTAAAGTGTAAAATGGGCAAATCTTAGGGCGAGGATGGTTTTAAGTAAACCAACAAGTTACCAAACAGAGTGACAGAGTTTCTGGATAAAATCAATAGAATTCCCTAACCCAGCTAAATGACTCCCTGTGACATGGGTTTTTATCCCTTTTTCGTTGTACATTCCCCCAAAATTCTATTAGACATTTGTTATACCCCACTATCTTTAACCTATCAAAAAACACATTAGGTCACCTACTCTTTCACCCCATATTATTTCACAAGTCTCTGATTGGTTGTCCTGTTCGATATCTTCAGAGGTGGCACGTCCGTTATGATTTCATCTTTCTGTAATTCTTTGCACATCTTTTAGTCAGTAGCTTCATTGTCTTCACTGGTTTGAATGACCTTGTACATTACATTAATCTTCACTGTTTCCTTTTGTTTTAACATTATTCTACAAGCAATGGAAAATTGCATGGGAACGGATCTAGCATAGCTACATTCGTCTTCTAGTTTGGAGAAAAAAAAAATAAGGTTGTGTCCTTTTGTGAGTCAGCACACTGCAAGATAGAAAAATACATTTAATATGAGAGCCAAGCAGCTAAACTTCGGCTCATGCTAACCTAAGGCCTATAAGGATTTCAGCAAAAATTCAATAATGCAATCATTAATAATTAGTATAAACTTATTTGATATAATAGTAATACATAAACATTTTAGCCATCATTATTAGTCCACTTATACATTGGCGGCCACTCCCGTGGTCACATTTCAAGTGCACGTTTAAGCAAAATTATTATTGCAGTTTCGATGCAGCGTTATCACACATTAATTCATAGACATTTCATGTTAATATAGATTATATAAGCTACGCTCTCTCACTAGTAAAGCTAGAGATCGAAATTTGACGTTGCAGGAAAAGTCCTCACCTTCGTGTGTTTACAATAGATAGGCCTTAACACATCCTGCACACAGAATGAATGGGTGAATATAGGATAGTGCAACAACTGGTCAAAAACTTCAGCTGTCCTAGCGCTGAGGAAGCAAGCTACCTAAAAAGTGTCCTTCCACTTATGGTTGTGGATAAGAAATGATGATGGTTTGAAATGGCAGGTTTAGAACACCTTTCTAAAGCCATTGATAGCGCACCCGGTCCTTAGTAAGTAAACTTACAAGGAGACGCGTATAAGCCGATGAACCTTTTGATTCGCATGGAGTATCCTAGTCATGTAGTAACTGATGTCTATCAATAATCAAAAAACAAATCAATAATCCAGTAAGAAATACATTAACCGTCAATCATTATTGTCAACATTTCATGAATAACCACAACTCAATATACGTTTTAACAAGTTTTATTTCCCTACTGGTTACAATTCTAATGCATGAGGTTAATCTTGAACTTTATTCAGTCAACTCAATATTAATTCATTAGTGACCACCAATGACATAATCTGATTAGAACTTGTGAAAACATACATTCTAATGCTTCAGCATACACCAATAAAGAAGAATATGTCAACATTAATAGCAGAGTTCAGCAAATCAGTCCGTCAATCATTTGTCTCTCTATGTCAACGAATCATTTATAAAAAAAAACCTTAACTATCCCAAATTAGCATCAGCATGTGGGACTTCATGCAAAAACAGTTTTGAATATGAATTTAGTAAAACATCTAACTAGGAGAAAAACTATAAAAACAGCGCAGTTGGTACCTAGAAGAAAAGGCACAAAGGTTAATCAGTCACATTGTCATAGCTACCTATCCACGGAATGGATCGGCAACAAAGTCAGTCTTTGCCTTCAGGTCATCAATCAATCAGCAACGCATCAGGCTCTCAGAAGTTGAGCCCAATGAAAAAGTCTTGAATTGCATCTTCTGACATCTGTATCTGCATCAGCTCTCCCCTCACATCTGACGTTTTTGCCCCTTGTCATGACATTATATCACAGTTGTCCAGTCCATCCCCTAAATCCTAATTGGCCAGTTAATCACCAGTTATTACCCTAACCAATAATTCTGATTTTACAAAACTATAAATTCTAAGATTACACCGTTCTGAGTTCGTTGATTGGTTCACTCTACGATGTTCTCATCATCCTGCTCGTCAGGTATCGAAAATGTTGCATCTTTTTCTCCAGTCATTGTCTCTATTGTTTGAGTCCTGGGAAAGTAGATCCCGTCTACTCTACACAATCTATGTTTCAATTTGCTTCCATCATCTCCTGTACTGTCGGTTCATTGCAGAAAATTCTAGCTAAGCAGACTTTATTAACATGAGCAGTTCCGGGTCAGCTCAACATCTCAGCTTCTCTACATTGCACGGCTATTCAGCTTTTGCATGAGGCCTGGCAAAACTAGGCCACGACTTCGGCTAAGTTAGCTCTACAATATAATGTAAAACACACGTTATACATCTCAATATGATATATTACTACATTATTATTATACATTTGCATTGTTTCACACAGTTTTTAGTCATTTTATTATAATTTTTGAATTGTGGTAGCCACTCTCCGTGGGCACATCTTCAAACGTGCACATTAATTTCTCTAGATTATTTCTGCCATTTTCTCGTTAATCAAAAAATACATAACACGCATTATTAATTTTAATTAGCATATCTGCTTCAGCAATCCCTCCTCTTTTGACTAAATATGTCATCACACTACTCTACCATCATCCTTTTCACAACTCTATCTAACTCTAAACCTTTTCGTTTTATTTTTTCAGAGCAGGCAGTGGTCCATAGGACCACTGCCTGCTCTGGAAAAATGTTTTTAATGCCATTCACAAAGGGGAAGGGGTCCCAAGGGGACCCCTTCCCTTTTGCGAATGGGTTAGCACCCATTTGAAATGGGTGCTAACTGTGATTGGTTTGCGACTGAGTTCGAGGTCACAAAGCAATCCTGCATTGCACTGCGACTCACAATTAGGAAGGGGACACCCCTTCCTAACTGCGACTCGCAAACCCATTTTGCGATTCGGTAACCAGTTTACCGAATCGCAAAACAGGTTTTGTGCATTGCAAAGTGCAGTTTGCACGTTGCAAACACGAAATTTGCTGTTTGCGACGTGCAAACTGCTTCCTAAATCTGGCCCTAAGCCTCTTATCTCCTCATCATTGTCTGGTATATATGAGCAGCAATGCCTAGAGTTAATCATTTTACAGACTCCGCCGTCCTTCGCTAGAAGGATATCTAAAGCACTGCGATTCTGAAGTGTCATAGCTCTATCCGCGGTTAATTCAGTACCTATCAGAAGTATTGACCCTGTAACATTTGTCAACATGTTATCCACAATAGTAGTCAACTTTTGTTTCTTGATGAAATTCAGAATGACCCCTACTGAAGGAATCACTGCACCAAAGATATCTCCCACAACTGTGGAAGAGGTTTCCCTCCTCTGTCGCTTATGATGTAATTCAGTCAATTTTGGTAGCTTCTTTGGGTCATCTATCTGATAAATCTTTGGGAAAACTATCCCCAAATAACATGGCCCATCCTATCATCTTGGAAGACGGTAATAAGTTTTAAGTCCACAAATATAATAGATTACAGGAATTGCAGGGTCCTGACCATTCAACATAAAGGTCCACTTACTCTGAAACAAAAACACATGCCTACATTCACTCGTTCCCACAAATATAGGGGCATATTTATACTCTGTTTGCGCCGGATTTGCGTCGTTTTTTTTACGCAAATCCAACGCAAAACTAACTCCATATTTATACTTTGGCGTTAGACACGTCTAGCGCCAAAGATCTTGGAGTTTGCGTAATTTTTTAGCGTGGACACCTTCCTTGCGTTAATGATATGCAAGGTAGGCGTTCCCGTCTAAAAAATGACTCCGAGGCATGTGCGCCATATTTAAACTCCCGGGCAAAAAAGACGCTCGGGAGTGGGCGGGTCAAAAAAAATGACGTCCAGCCGCTTTTGCGTCATTTCTGAACGCCTGGTCAGGGCAGGCGTTAAGGGACCAGTGGGCTCGGAAGGAGCCCAGAGGTGCCCTCCCATGCCCCCAGGGACACCCCCTGCCACCCTTGCCCACCCGAGGAGGACGCCCAAGGATGGAGGGACCCATCCCAGGGAACTAAAGGTAAGTTCAGGTAAGTATTTTTTTATTTTTTTTTGTGGCATGCGGGGCCTGATTTGTGCCCCCCTACATGCCACTATGCCCAATGACCATGCTCAGGGGACAGAAGTCCCCTGGGCATGGCCATTGGGCAACGGGGCATGACTCCTGTCTTTGCTAAGACAGGAGTCATGTCAATGGAGGGTGGGAGTAAAAAAAAATGGCGCTAATCGGGTTGAGGCAGATTTTTTGCCTCAGACCGACTTGCCCCATTCTTTGACGCCCAAGCTCCATTTTCCCTTACGCCGGCGCTGCCTGGTGTGGGTCATTTTTTTTTAACGCACACCAGTCAGCTCCGCCAGCTAACGTCATTCCATAAATAAGGCGCCCGCATGGCGCTTTGGAATGGCGTTAGCCGGCGTTAAATTTTTTGACGCACAACTGCGTTGGCGCAGTTGTGCGCCAAAAAGTATAAATACGGCCCATAGTGTCCGTGCATGATTTTGGCCTATGTATACACAAAGCTTCCCTACTTGTAATGCATCCAATGCTAATTTCCCTTGCGTTTTAATTGCGGTGTAAGCCTAATCATTCCTGTAAGTACTTTTCTCTAAACATTTTTCAAATTTTTCTTTTAATGTCTTTCTTCTGTCATCAGTATGCCCTATGAAGCTCTTTTCTAAAGGTGTGAGCAAGCATGTAAGATCGTTTCTAATACTATATCATGATCTTCAGCTGTTCTACTCAGATACCTAATAATAGGAACAAATGAAAACACAACGTCATCATTAGAGTAAAAATATTGTATATATATATATTGTATATATATATTGTTATAGAATCTTGTTAGTATCAGACTACAGCTTATGCCGTAAGTTAATGGCAAGCTGTGGTACATAACTCCTTCCTCTACTGATGAAGGAATTTGCGTACACGCAAGACTATCCTTTGCATCCATCCTTTCAATATACTCACTCAACAAGCAAGAGAAAACATTAGAAGAAAGCTCTCCTTGTGCATTATTATAATCATGCAAATATTTTCCATCTAACTTAAACCTCTCTAAAGCCATTAGCGTAGTAGTTTCAAAAGGAGGTATATTATTCCTCTCTTTCACATCAATTACAAACATTCCCACAATCACTACTATAAGCAATATTCTACACATAATTGCCAATCCAACACTCATATGTCTACAGCGCCTAGCATTTCTAGCTTGATTATTCAACTCAGCCATGATCTGTAAAGAATCAGAAAGCAGAAGTAACTCTTATATAAAGTGGAGTAAAAATGAAAAATGTCTTCTTTCGCAGGTCAGTTTCACACTCAGGAACCCATTCCTTAGTCAAAATCGATTAGCAGCTTGTCACATCCGGTTTTCAATGTCAAATCAGTTTATCAATGTCTCTTTCAGTTCACTTTTTTTTTCAACAGTCTCTTTAAGGCTTTTCAGATTAGTTCACCAATTCAGCGTTCTGATCACTTTCTGGTTACATCAAAGTACTGACTCGGAACTTCTCTATCAAAACAAAAGGACATAAATTTGTGTTGCCATTCATTGGTAGTTGCATATGCCCATTCAGGACCTGCGTAACGCCGACTTGCTATTCTTTTTCTTTTCAACTTTCGATCAACACTTAGTTCTCCTTCACTCAATTCTCTTTTCTCGTACTGTCTACTTCTTCCTCTATTGTTTAATTTATGACCAATTCCTTTTTCTTCCCTATCTGCGATTCAGGCCAGTCATCTTCCTTCCTTGATCCTTCTGTCTATATTCTTCTCAGGATTGGACTCTTCTTCTCTTTCTCTATGGTGTTTTCTCTTGATGGACATGCAATGGGCTCAGGAGGAGTCGGATCATCTTGACTTTGATCCGTCTCAACTCTTTCTCCCTCTTGGTCTGGCACTTGGTCTGTTTGCTTCTCAACACCGTCGGCCTCTGGGAGAACCTCTATTGAGCAAGGCTCTCCTGCTGTATCCGTTGAGATTGATTCTTCCGCACCCTCCTGTAATTCTTCACCTTTGTCTCTTACAGGGGTAATAGAACCATCTTCCACGAGCTCTGGTTCAATTTCAGGCTGTCTCTGTTCCTTTTCTGGTGCAGATGCAGTAACCTGCTTCGTTGTTGTTGGTGCTCTCAACAACGTTTCTTCGTGTTCCTGTGGACACACCACTCTCTTTGTATGACTCACGTGTATCCAGTTCGGGAGTCCTGTACACTTCACAGCTGTCGTAGTCATTAGGATCACCTGTTACGGGCCTCTCCAGTGTGGCTCCAAACACGTCTTGCATACATGTTTTTGGACAACGACCCAGTCTCTGGCTCTCAGATTATGTCCTGGATCATTGATGGGTGGCAGGGTGGTGGCCTGCACCTGCTGAGAAAAAGAGCAAACCACATCAACCAGACCCTTGCAGTAGTCCAACACCATATCATCTGTAATATTTACAAGTGCATTGGCTGTAACTGCTGGTAACCTCATCACTCTGCCCATGAGAATTTCATGGGGCGACAATCCTGTTTTCCTGTCAGGTGCATGTCTCATCGACATCAACACCAAAGGCAATGCATCTGGCCATTTCAGATTTGTAGCTGCACACATTTTTGCAATTCTTGATTTCAAGTACCATTCATTTGTTCCAATAGTCCTGATGCTTCAGGGCGATAGCTACAATGCAACTTCTGCTCGATGTTTAGTGCTGCACATAAGAATTGAATCACCTCGTTGTTGAAGTGAGTTTCCCTATCTGATTCTAAAGAGATCGGAAACCCAAAACGTAGAATCAACTCCCTAAGTAACAACTTTGCTACTGTGAGACTGACATTCCTTCGTGTGGGGTATGCTTCAATCCAGTGACTAAAAACACACATAATCACCAACACGTACTTCAAACCGGCAGGCATGTCAAATGAAATCCAATTGCATTCTGCTAAAAGGTCCTCCTGCTCTTCCAATGTGGCTCAAATTCACCACTGTCCTTTTTCCAACATTTAGCTGTTGACAAATTAGACAGCGATGACATACTGCTTCTATCGCCTGCCTAAACTTGGGATTGAACCAGTCAATCTTAAACAAACAAACCATGGCATCCCTCCCATGTGTACCTGGCCATGATAATATCTGTTCATCTGCGACAATAAACTATTTGGCAGTGCCATCGGAGCCTCCTCAGAAACCCAGATTTCATCAGGTCTTTGGACACATTTTCATTTTGACCAGAGTTGTTTCTCCTCTGTCAATATTACTCTGCAATGTTTTCAATTCTTCCAAAGTACTGATTACTTTCAATGCAAAACTTGTACATGTATTGTCATCTTCTGACATCAGTTCCAACTTGTCCTTGAACGATATACAGTTCAATGCACAAAACATTGCGACTTGATCTGCATATTCACTATCTAATGAGATGTAGTCCTGTGTCCTTTGATGTGCACTGCATTTCACCATGGCAATTTCTTCAGGCAACTGTATTGCATACAGCAATTCTTTTATTCTGTTGCCATTTCTTACTGGTGACCCAGTAGAGGTCAGGAAACCTCTTTGTGACCACAATTGACCAAAATCATGAGCAATTCCAAATCCATATTGGCTATCTGTGTAGATAGTGACTCTCAATCTATCAGAAACATGGCACACTCTAGTAAGAGCTACCAATTCTGCCACTTGTGAAGAATACACTCCTCGAAGCCAAGAAGCTTCTAAAGTACCTGTAATTGTACACACAGCATGTCCTGCTCTGAATGTCCCTGTACCATCTCTGATACATGAGCCATCAACGAAGACAATTTGGTCATTTTTTTCCAATCGTGTATCTCTGTCAGGTCTTGGTTTTGTACACAATTCAGTTACCTCGAGACAATCATGCTCAATGTCTTCTTCTGTTTCAATTTCAACAGTATCACTTGGAAGCAATGTTGCCGAGTTCAGCACTGTACATCTTTTCAATGTTAGGAACACCTAGAATGCTCGTCTCATACCATGTCAGTCTGGCACAAATCAAATACTGCGTTGTTATCCTTGTCAGTAAGATCTCAACAGAGTAGGGAACCATTACCGTTAGAGGGTATCCCATCACTACTCCCTCACATTGGGAAATACTTTGACCAACTGCAGCAACGGCACGCAAACAACTTGGTAAGGCTGCTACGACTGGGTCCAAGGTAGCTGAAAAATAGGCTACTGTGCGATAAGCACCTCCTTGGACCTGTGTCAAGACAGACAAAGAACAAGCATCACGTTCATGACAAAACAATATGAATGGTTTTGTGTAATCCGGCATTCTCAACGCTTGAGCTCTACACAAACTCTCTCTCAACTCAGTGAACGCTTTCATCTGATCTTCATCTAGTGCAATGGGATCTGTGACATCCTTGTGTGTCAGCTGCTGTAACGGTTTGGCAATTTCAGCAAAATTTGGAATCCACTGATAACAATAACCTACCATTCCCAGAAACATTCTGACATCTCTCTGTGAAGTCGGGGGACTTCTCTGCAAAATCATGGTAATCCTTTCTCTGGATATTCTCCTTGACCCCTTATCAATTTGGTGCCCCAGGTATTTCACTGATTTCTGACAGTACTGCAATTTCAAACGTGACACTTTATGTCCGAACTTTCCCAAATGATTCAACAGGGCAATCGAGTCGTACTTACACTCGTCCCTCATCCTTGAACCAATCAATAGATCATATACTGCACTAGAGTCAATTGGTACGGTAGTTCAATGACTCCAAGTTCTTTTTCAGAATCTGATTGTACTCTTGAGGAAGCCTGCACCAGCTGTAGACTCTGTCTAGGAATTTGAAACTAAAGAGAAACTGAATATCCTCATGAAGAGGCACAGAAAAGAAAGCTTGTGGCAAGTCAACCACTGTGAACCACTCTGCATTGCATGGAATCTGAAACATTATTACTGCTGGATTTGGCACTACCGGACAACACTTCACTACCATGTCATTCAATTTTCGCAAGACTTGCACAATGCGCACTTTCCCACACAGATTCTTTATGCCCATTATCGGTGAATTACATGGACTGCTCAACACTTCTTTCAAAACTCCTTGTTTCAGAAAATCTCCAATTATCTGCGCCACTTTTTTAATCAGAACATCCTGTGCCATATTATACTGTGGAAGCTACAGGAACACTACATTTGTCTTCAAAGTGACTTTGATCGGTTCTACGCCCTAAATCAGACCAACTTCTTTACCTGTCAGATCCCACACATTCTCTTGTACTGTTCCCTGCAAGTCTGCATGCAATTCTTTCACTGTAAACATCGGGAAAAACTCAATCAATGGGTGTTCCTCATTAATGGTTTCATTCTCAGTTTCAGGAGTCTGTTCTTCCTCATCATCACTAATTGTCTGAACCGCTATGCCAGCAGTTGAGCAATTAATAGAACATCTGGTTTTGCACAATAAGTCTCTTCCCAGTAGGGATACTGGACTTGAGTCACAAACTACAAACCTATGCAGTCCCTGGAAGTTGCCAATCTCAACCTGTACTGGATCTGTTTGCTACCTCTACAACCTGATCTTTTCTGCCTGAACGAGGTAAGTTTGGCACTTCTGCTCTTCTCACTGTAGAGCGTGTTGCTCCTGTATCCACAGGGAATGAGACCCTGTGACCCATCAACTTCCCTTTCACAAAGGGTCCTCGCTGATCTACTTCTAATGAAGCAACAAGCATACATGGCTCCTCGTCCAAACTATTACTCATCCATTTGTCATTTCTTTCTTTCTCACTATGTAATGGGAATTGGTGCACTGTGTCACTACTTCTGTCTTGTCTCTGACCTGCTGAGTAAGCATCATTTGTTGCTGTTCCATCGGGGCTTGAGGTATCTGCATTTGCTGTCTAGGTACCATAGGAACCTGCTGCTGTATTGGTTGCAACTGTGTCAATTGTGCACAAGGCATTTGCACCTGCTGTATAGGTTGAACATTCTGTACTTAATTCATGTTATTCTGAAAATTTTGATTAAGTCCTCTCATTCTAGGGACATTCACAGTCTGAAATGTATTGACATCACCACTTTGCTGAACAACACCATCCTGTACCACCAACGCACACTCCCGTTTCCAGTGTCCCATGTTTCCGCAAAGATGACACAGTAACATCTTTTTCATCCCTTGAACATCATTCTGAACCACTACAGTACTCAAATCCGGACCACGATTCATATTTGCTCCATGACCCCTACCTCTCATCTGAGGATGGAACATAACAGTTCCCTGCTGCTGCGGTATTTGTTGCACTAAAGCTCCTTGTACTTCTGTTTGAGCTGCCTTAATCTGCATCATCATCGCTTTGACCTTCAACTTTTTCTGCTTCAACTCAATCTCATCACTACAGTATTTCGCATACTGCAACACCTCATCAATTGGTTTTGCTTGCCAACAAATCAAATGGCTTTTAATCATCTGACCTACTTCAGGTCGCAATCCTTCCACGAACATGAACACAAAGTGCAACATGTCTTTCGGCTCAATCGCTTCTTTACCACTGTACTCCTTGAACGCCTTCAACAATCTCTCATAGTAGGTATGTATCGACTCCTTTACTTCCTGCACTGTCCTGTCAATTCTCTGCAAATCAATATTTTTAGGTGAAATTCTCGTCTTCAAGAACTCAATCACCTTATAATAATGTTTCATCACTTCAGGTGATGGTGCACCTGTAACTCTATCCCTCTCTGGTTCACTCATCGGCCAATCCACTGCCCTCTTGAATTCAACCCACAAATCGGCTGGAACCACTATCTCCAACAGAGTATTCAAGTCTTCCCACAGACATTTCGAGAGCTTTACAAATCTATCTGTCTGCTGATACCATTCAACCGGTTTCTCTCTCAGTTTTGGATAATCATTTGTGTATGACAGACTATCACTCCTGTGCCAGGGAACATGAACAAACTGTCCTCCTGGAATCTCCCTCATCAGCAAACTTTTTACTGGATCCTTTTCTTTCTGAACACTTTCAGACCCTTCTTGTGAATCTTGTTTCCATTTATCTTTCTTCTTTGCCCATCTGCCTTCCTACTTCTCTAGTGCTTCCCAAATCTGCACACTCTGCAATAGCTCTCTGAGATGCGCTTTCATCCCTGCTGACCTCATGTGTTCAAAATCCTTTGCCTCAAAGTCTAGGCTTAAACTCCTTTTCAAATGCTTTGTATTCTCAATTTCTATGTCATGTTTATCTGCCAGATCTGCCAATTTCCAATGTATCTTGCCAACTTCTCTCGTAATTCGTGGACACAAATATCTCAGCTCTTTTTCTGTGTAGGATTCTAACCTGTTCACTCCCATCGATCCCTCAACTAGTTCAGTGATCTCTGTAGCCAGTCTCACACGATCAATCTGCTCCCCACCCCTGGATGTATTTCGAGGTGTATTCAGACAATCTAACCACTTGTTCAATTGCTGTGTTGTCAATCCCTGCAATGTGATATTACTTGCATTCAGCAATGGCACCTGTTGTACCACTGCTCTTGGAGGTTGTGGCGTCAAAAGCTTCAAGCTCTGACTTATATTCGGGCCATTTACAGCATCTGGAAGCGCAACAAGTGGACTAAGATCCATTAATGGCCTAGATTCATCAAAGGTCTGCCCCATAGATGATATTACCTGCCCATGATCTCTCACTCCCCTCCTCACAAGGCTCTGTGACATTTCACCCTGTTCTCCTGCAATCGGCTTCTTCTGCACAAACAATGGTACAGCTGGACCAACAGTAATTGGCAACGATATTGCATCTGGTGCTGCTCTGGCACCCGTATTTTGTGGAAGGGCTACTCTCATATTCTGAATGATCACTGGTGTCACATCTGACTGTGTCCCTGTCAATGGTGTGAACTTTGGCAAACCCTGTGGCTGTGCCTGAGGCAATAACATTGGAGTTGGCTCAGTCTGAACTAGCATCAGCCTCAGAATCACTTGCTCCGTAGGAACCACTAAGGGGGATATTTATACTCTGTTCGCACCAAATTAGCGTTGTTTCTTTTTACTCTAATTCAGTGCAAAACTAACTCCATATTTATACTTTGGCGCTAGGCCTGACTAGCACCAAATTTATGGAGTTAAAGTCATTTTTGGGAATTGGAAACCTACCTTGCCTTAATGAGATGCAAGGTAGGCATTCCCGTGCAAAAAATGACTCTATGGCCTTAACGCCATATTTATACTCCTGTGCTAAAATGACGCACGGAGGGAGGAGGGGTCAAATAATGGTGCAAAGCAGAGGATAGGGAACCTCATCCCAGGTAAGTACAGGTGTCAAGGAGACCAGATCCTAGGGGCTTGCACATGTTCCCAACATGTCCACCTCTTGACAACTCCAAACTCCACTAGTAATATAGCACAGAGTTAAAGAATGGCCAAGTAGGGGAATGGGTTTTGGGTTGGGAACAGCGGGGAAGGAGACCTGTGGAAGCAAGAGTTAAACAACACAATTGCAAGATTAATCACAATGACTTTCAATACGTTTTGTGTCAAATAAACACTTATACTGAAAACATGAATGGCCTAAAGCTTCACTATAACTAGGACTCAAGAATCTAGATACCTGGAAATCAAGAAAAGGTTATACAAGGTTTTCATATGAACATTCCAGTATTAACATATTATGTGTTAGCACAATAAACGCTCTTAAATTGGTGTTAGAGCAGTCACTGCATTGTAACAAGAATCAAAGAACACATGTTTTTTTCTCTGCGTTAATGAACTGTACTAGATTCATGAATAACACGGCTACGTCACTCTCTGATTAAGAGTTCCAAGACTCAAATGTTCAGGAAATATTATGCACCTTCATCAAAGTTGCACTTCTAGATTTCAACGTCTAGAAATGATAGCGCACTCTGCTGATCAGTATTTCAAAGGTTAAATGCCTGGAATGAATCACGCACACTGTTGCCGATTCACTTATCAAGAACCAAATGCCATGAAGAGATCACACACTCTGCCGATCTGAATGCCAAGAAGTAAATGCCAGGATTGAATCGCGCACACTGTTGCCGATTCGGACTTCACTATACAAATGCCATGAAATGATCATGCGCACTGCCGATCTGAATGCCAAGAAGTAAATGCCAGGAATAAATCGCGCACACTGTTGCCGATTCGGAATTCACTATACAAATGCCAGGAAATGATCGCGCGCACTGCCGATCTGAATGCCAAGAAGTAAATGCCAGGATTGAATCGCACACACTGTTGCCGATTCGGACTTCACTATACAAATGCCATGAAATGATCATGCGCACTGCCGATCTGAATGCCAAGAAGTAAATGCCAGGAATAAATCGCGCACACTGTTGCCGATTCGGAATTCACTATACAAATGCCAGGAAATGATCGCGCGCACTGCCGATCTGAATGCCAAGAAGTAAATGCTAGGAATGAATTGCGCACACTGTTGCCGATTCGGAATTCACGCTACAAATGCCATGAAATGATCACGCGCACTGCCGATCTGAATGCCAAGAAGTAAATGCTAGGAATGAATTGAGCACACTGTTGCCGATTCGGAATTCACAATACAACTGTCATGAAATGATCGCGCTCACTGCCGATCTGAAAATCAAGAATAAAATGCCAGGAAAACAATTGCACACGCGATGTCAAGTTTAGGCCCAAAACTCAAGTGTCACTGGAAATTGAGTCGGGGGCCTAACTGACCTCCGCCAGCCCTGCTGGAAGATCACCAAATAAACGAGAACAGGCCTGGAAAATAACTGGATAGGCCTCTGGGACAGGAACTCTGGAAAATGCTGCTGCTCTGCACCGGGACCTCTGAATAGTGAGCACGTGGAGCTGGGCTGGCTCCCTTATATAGAGCCAAGCCCCGCCCATGAGCCACACCCAACCATGCTGCAAGAAAGACTTCTAGAAGGTCTTAGAATAAAGGACCACACCCTGTAGTCCTGCAAACAAGCCTTGCAAATGAACAATTAATTACAAACAGCATTAATGACTTTTCAAGGTAGAAGCTCTGCAATGCAAAAAGTTAACATACTGCATGGGGACACAATGCATGAAAGATGCCTGTGCAGAAGGACTGGGTTTTTGCATTTATGTCGCCCGTAGTGCGCACAATGTCCTGATGTTGACAGTACTCCCCCCTCCCAAGCGCGCTCTAGGACCTGGTTTGTCTGGATGTAGGCGATGAAAACGCCTCACTAGTCGTGGGGCATGAATGTCAGATGCGGAGACCCATGATTTTCTCTCAGGACCGTAACCTTTCCAAGCTATTAGATACCAGAGATTACGACCTCTAAATTTTGAATCCAGCACCTGTTTAACTTTGTATTCCAATTCTCCCTGTACTAGAACTGGAACTGGTTGGGAGCGGACTTTTTGGACAGCTCTTTTCAGGAGTGAAGTATGAAACACTGGAGGAATACATAGTGACCTTGGTAACTGCAGTTTATAGGCACTGGATTGATTTGCTGAAGGACTGTGTAAGGACCTATGAATTTGGGATTAAACATATGTTTTTCTTGAAGTCAATATGACGTGTGGAAAGCCACACTGTATCGCCTGGCTTATATTGGGGCCCTTCACAATCTTTTTTGTCATAGTGTTTCTTATACGTTTGTTTAGCTTTATCTAGATGTTGCTGGATCTGTTTCTGGGTTTGGTGGAGTTGTTGAATTGTCTCTGACACAGCTGGTGTAAATGAACTTTCTTGTGGAATCGTGACTGGCAGGGTAGCAAGATGGTAGCCAAACAGACCAAAAAAGGGTGTGACACCAATGGAAGTATGATACGAGTTATTATAGGCTAGTTCAGCTAACCATAGCATCAATGTCCAAGAATGAAGTGCTTTCTCAGCATAAGCATGCAGGGATTGTTCAATGTCTGATTTAGTCGCTCAGTTTGGCCATCCGTTTGAGGATGATGACTGGTAGATGGTGTAGAAGTGATTTGAAGTGTTTTGCACCATATTTTCCAGAAGTTAGAGGCAAATTGTGATCCTCGATCTGAGAGAATCACTTTTCGTAATCCGTAATATAGGCCCACTCGATTTAAAAGGATTGTTGCCAGTTCGCTGGAGGTGGGCAATTTCTTGCAAGCAATGAAATGTGCATATTTCGTGAGAGTATCTACCACCACAAGGATTACTGAGTGATGTTGAACAATGGGTAGACCAGTAATAAAGTCTAATGAGATGTGCTCCCAAGGTTGAAGTAGAGTTGGGAGAGGATGTAACAAACCTTTTGGTTTTGAATGACTTGACTTGATGCGAGCACAAACTTCACAGTTAGCTACCATGTGTTTGAAGTCTTTTATCAAAATAGGCCACCAAAAGTAGCGCTGAACTAATTCAAGAGTTTTAGGAATACCTGGATGACCTGCCGTAGGTAAAACATGCAGCCAATGAAATATCAACTTGTGCAACTTGGTAGTTGGAACAAATAAACGGGCATCATGGAAAGGTAGTCCTTGTTTTATTGACATTTTGAGATCTGCTTGAGCCCATGTTTGCCATTTCTCAATTGTGAAGGAATTATGGATTTCTTCAAAAAAATCTTCAGTTTTTATGATGCAGAGAACCTTGTCTGGAGCAATGATAGACCTAGGAGACTGAATCGTGGGTAACATTGTAGAATCTTGACGGGACAAAGCATCCGCTTTGCGATTATCCTTTCCGGGACGGAAGGTTACCACAAAATCAAATTCGGCAAAAAACAGCATCCACGTAGTTGCCAAGGAGTCAAAAGACTAGCTGAACTCATGAACTGGAGATTGCGGTGATCTGTATATACTGTGATAGTATATTCAGCACCTAACAAATGGTGTCTCCATTCTTTGAAGGCATCACGAATTGCCAGAAGCTCTTTCTCAGCAATAACATAATTTTGTTCTGCTTCGTTCAGTTTTCGAGACATGTAGGCTACAGGATGTAGTTGACCAGTATTTTACTGCGTTGTGATAACACTGCACCAATGGCCACATCTGAAGCATCTGCTTCCACTATGAATGGACGCTCAACATCTGGGTGAGTCAAGACTGGGGCAGTGGAGAAGGCTTCCTTTAAGGTTGAAAAGGCTCTGTCAGCTTCAGGGGACCACACAAAAGGTTCTTTCTTTCTCAACAACTCGGTGATTGGCGCCACTGTCTGAGAGAAATGATCTATGAACCTGCGATAGAAGTTTGCAAAACCTTGGAAGCACTGAACATCTCAAACAGTCATTGGAGTGGGCCAATCAGCTACTACTTGTACTTTTCTTTCTGCCATGACCATACCTTGAGGTGTAAGGATGACTCCTAAGCACTCGACGGTGGTAACATGGAATTCACATTTGGTTAATTTGCAATACAGATTATGCTTTCAAAGGGCTGTGAGAACCTTCTTAACATGTTGCACATGTTCGACTTTATTGTCTGAATAGATTAAGATATTGTCCATATAGACTATTGCAAATAGATCTAGATACTCTCTAAGGACGTCATTCAGAAAGAATTTAAATGCTGCTAGAGCGTTGCAAAGTCCAAAGGGCATGACTGTGTATTCAAATAGACTATATCGGGTTTTAAAGGCAGTTTTCCATTCATCGCCTTCTCTCATTCTGACTAAATGGTAAGCACCTCTTAAGTCTAACTTAGTGTAGATTTTTGCTTTTTTAACTTTATCCAACAAGACAGGAGTCAGAGGTAATGGGTACTTCTTCTTGACTATGATTTTGTTCAATCCTCTTTAGTCTATGCAGGTTCGAAGATCCCCATTAGCCTTGGGGACAAAAAAAAGAGGAGACACTGCAGGAGAATTGGAAGGACGATTAAAGCCATTAGCTATAAATTGATCTAAGTATTTTCTTAATGTTGATTTTCGTGTTCTGACAAGGCGTACACACGACAGCTAGGGAGTATAGCACCAGGAGTCAGATCAATTTGGCAGTCATATGGTGTGTGAGGTGTCAAGGTTTCTGCTTCTCTTTCATCAAAAACATCTAGATAGGATGAGTACTGCCAGGGCAGCGTTACATCTTTTTCAGCAGCTGTTGCTATGTGAGGTTTGCAAGGTTTTGTGACTCTTGATGTCTGGAGACATTTTTCATTACACAAGTTGGAGGAGAATACGATTTTCCGTTCTGACCAGTGGATTTTAGGGTTATGATAACTTAACCACGGCAGTCCAAGAATGATTCCATACTAAGGAGCATGGATGACATCAAAGGTAATTTTCCCTTCATGTTTGATATTCTGATCTCCCCCATTACAGGTAACTGACAAGGGGACAGTCTGCAGAGTCACTGGGCCTCCAGTTAAAAGTTATCCATCTACAGCTTGTATGATTTCTGGGGTTTTCTTCTTGGTGCATGGGATCCCCCATGTTCGAACCAATTGTGCATCCACAAAGTTACCGGTAGCCTCGGAATCCACTAAGGCTTTCTTAAGATATTTCTTCTTCTTTACTTGTACTTCAATGTCTAACTTGAGATGCCTTGACTGTGAAGGGTCCATGGTGAGACCCAAGAGCAACCCTTCTTTACATCTTGGGTGATCTAGTTTTCCTGCTCGGTTTGTACATTTGCTGCAATTTTCTTGATTGGACCTTGTTTGCTCTTTGGTTTTATTGGACACTCTTTGACGAAGTGGCCCTTGCGCCCACAGTAAAGACATTGTCCGTTCTTTCTACGTAGGTCTTTTTCATCTTTTGTCAAAGGCCGCCTGATAGTTCCAATTTCCATTGGTTTGTGATTACTCTCTTTCAGAGTTCTTGATTCTCTACGTTTGTGAACATGCCAGGAATATTTCTCAGTCTTTTTGTGTGTTCCTTGTCGTTCTGCAAGACAATGGTCTATTCTCAATAGATTATCAGATCTTGACAATCTGTAGGTTGAGGATCGATCTGGACAAGAATGTCTTTTAGCTCTTCTCTGAGTCCTTGGTAGAACAGGGCTGCTTGCTTTTCTTCAGGCCAGGATGTCTCTGCTATCAGCCGATTTAAACTAGCCAAATAGGAAACTAAGGCCCATATTTATACTTTTTTAGCGCAGCATTTGTGTCATTTTTTGACGCAAAACAGTGCAAACTTACAAAATACAATTGTATTTTGTAAGTTTGCGCCGATTTTGCGTAAAAAAACGACGCATATGCGGCGCTAAAAAGTATCAATATGGGCCTAAATCTTTATTGCCTTGTCGAAATTCTAGCAGTTCTCGGTCTGCTGATAGAGTCACAGTTCTTCGATCAAACACCCTTTCAAATTCACGGACAAAGTTTCTCCAGTTGTAAAGCAGGGGACTGTCTTTATGCACAAGAGGAATTGCCCAGGTGGGCGTGTCTCCAGTCAGGTAAGATACCAGGAAAGCCACCCTGGATTGGGAGTCAGTGAAAGTGTGTGGTCGACAGGTAAAGTGCAATTCTACTTGACTCAAAAAGGATTGTGGTTTCAGAGGATCACCTGTAAACCGTTCTGGAGGAGCCAGAGGAATGGCGGAGGGAACGTTGAGGGAAATGTTAGTTGTAGGATTATCTCCTGAACTTTGAGAAGTACCGAGCCAACCCGAACCCAGAGGACCCAGAGGACCTTGTTCCTTCTTTTCTACTCGGTCTTGTAACTGACTCACTCTCTCAGCTAAACGGGTTGCTATGTCTTTGGATGCTATCACATCCGATTGGAGCTGCGTGATAACTTTAACTAACTCATCCAATGTGGCCATATTGAGAACCTAGCGCAAACCAGGAGGATTAAATAATTTGTGGGCTCACTATTCTGTCAAGGAGACCAGATCCTCTGGGCTTGCGCATGTTCCCAACATGTCCACCTTTTGGCAGCTCCAATCTAGTCACTGCATTGTAACAAGAATCAAAGAACACATGTTTTTTTCTCTGTATGAATGAACTGTACTAGATTCATGAATAACACGGCTACGTCACTCTCTGATTAAGAGTTCCAAGACTCAAATGTTCAGGAAATATTATGCACCTTAATCAAACTTGCACTTCTAGATTTCAATGTTCAGAAATGATCGCGCACCCTGCCGATCTGTATTTCAAAGGGTAAATGCCTGGAATGAATTGCGCATACTGTTGCCGATTCGATTATCAAGAACCAAATGCCTTGAAGAGATCGCACACTCTGCCGATCTGAATGCCAAGAAGTGAATGCCAGGATTGAATTGCGCACACTGTTGCCGATTCAGACTTCACGATACAAATACCATGAAATGATCGTTTGCCAAGCCGATCTGAACGCCAAGAAGTAATTGCCAGGAATAAACCGCGCACCCTGTTGCCGATTAAGAATTCACGATACAAATGCCATGAAATGATCGCGCGCACTGACGAACTGAATGCCAAGAAGTAAATGCCAGGAATGAATCGTGCACACTGTTGCCGATTCGGAATTCACGCTACAAATGCCAGGAAATGATCGCGCGCACTGCTGATCTGAATGCCAAGAAGTAAATGCTAGGAATGAATCGCGCACACTGTTTCTGATTCGAAATTCACGATACAACTGTCATGAAATGATTGCGTTCACTGGCGATCTGAAAATCAAGAATTAAATGCCAGGAAAACAATCGCACATGCGATGTCAAGTTTAGGCCCAAAACTCGAGTGGCACTGGAAACAGAGTCGGGGGCCTAACCCGACCTCCGCCTTACCGCCCTGCTGGAAGATCACCAAATAAACGAGGGCAGGCCTGGAAATGACTGGATAGGCCTCCGGGACAGGAACTC
Source organism: Pleurodeles waltl (assembly GCF_031143425.1). NCBI lineage: Eukaryota > Metazoa > Chordata > Amphibia > Caudata > Salamandridae > Pleurodeles > Pleurodeles waltl. Next base: position 715,841,120 of record NC_090447.1, read on the forward strand.
TGGAAAATGCTGCTGTTCTGCACCAGGACCTCTGAATAGTGTGCACGTGGAGCTTGGCTAACTCCCTTATATAGAGCCAAGCCCCGCCCACGAGCCACACCCAACCATGCTGCAAGAAAGACTTCTAGAAGGTCTTAGGATAAAGGACCACACCCTGTAGCCCTGCAAACAAGCCTTGAATTACAAACAGCATTAATGACTTTTCAAATTAGAAGGTCTACAATGCAAAAAGTTAATATACTGCATAGGGACACAATGCATGAAATATGCCTTTGTATAAGGACAGGGTTTTTGCATTTACGTCGCCCATAGAGCGCGCACTGTCCTGATGTTGACAACAGGTAAGTATTGTATTTTATTTTTTAAAGTGCCATTGGGGCCCTGAAATGGGCCACCTACATGGCACTGGGTGCAATGGCCATGCCCAGGGGGACCCTAGTCCCCTGTGCTGGCCATTGGGGTGGTGGGAATGACTCCTGTCTTTTCTAAGACAGGAGTCATGTGGTATGCATGGTTTTGCGTCAGAAAATGACTTGAGGCAGGTTAGAGTATTTTGTTTTTACTCTAACCTGCCTACCGTCATTTTTTAGTGCAAAACTCCCTTCTTCCATAGCACCAGCCCCACCCGACTAACTTCAGTTTTTTTTACGCTAGCCCACCCTTTGCTCCGGCTTGCACAATTCCATAAATATAGTGCCTGGCTGGTGCACAGAAATGGTGCAAGCGGGTGCTAAACTTTTTGGTGCAAAACTGCATTAGTGCAATTTTGCACCAAAAAGTATAAATCAGGGCATAAGTTCAAAGCTGTCTCAAGAATTGGTACCTCTGGATAAATTCTCTCTACCGGTGGTGGGTGCATCTGTGCTTGGACTACCAAAGTAGTCACTGCATTTGGAGTACTCTGCACTACCCCCTGTACCTGTCCATTGTCGAATTGTACTGGTCCTGCTGTCCCCGACACTTGGGCTGGGGCAGTTGGAGCGGAACTAGTACTTGGACCCCCTTCATGCACCACATATGGCGGAGGTCGATCACTCAACATCTGAGTAATAAGGTCCTCAACCTCTGAATCTTCTCCTTCTATGTAAGACTTTTTCTTCTTCTTACCCCATGACAAACTCTTATCACTCTTACTAGTATCTTCTTTTTCTTCTGACTCATCCTCCTCTGTAATAGCAGGAAACAACTTAACATCCTGCAATGTCACCATTCTCCACTTTTTCTGTTCCCAATCCCATCTCACCTCTTCTAAAGACTTCTCTACTTTCCTTATTCTGCTCTGGAATTTGATCTCTTGCTGCTGTCTCGCTATGAGCTCCCAAACCACTAATGCCTCAAACTGTGCTGGTCTCGGAAGTGGCTTCGTCTCATATAGTGTCATTCACAACTGATCCAAAATTCTCAAATTAAACGTTCCATGCTCTGGAAACGCTAAAGCTCCCTGTTTCTCTTTCAATTTGTACCACTGCTTAAACAAAGACATGGAGCGACACCTCGCTCCTCTATCACAATAAATGCCGGAGAATTTTCTGGTGGGGTAGGCTCTCCCACTTTCGCCTTAATGTATGCATCACCCTTCATAGCACTCCTAAATGCTTTGAAAAACTTCATCTTTCTATCTTTTGTGTATTCGATTCAATAAGGAAATTACTTTTACTCCCAAGATTCCTTTCCCCCGCTTCCTCAACCAATTGCCTTGTGCCGACGGCTGCCAATCCGCTTGCGACTATTCTCATTAACCAACCTATCCCAGTGCGTCACACTCACACACTGCGGCTGACAAAGTCTTGCGGCTTGTCCTCCTGATCTCCAACTCACATAAAACTAATGCAAAATTATCACAAACACTAACCAAAAACCAATAACCAAAAACAAATCAGCTGGTTTACTACAGGAAGGTATACAATCGCTTCAGAGACCTTACGGATTTTCACTGATGGCCCTTTCACTCATGCAGCTATTCCTCTTTCATAGTCTCCCACATTCGCAAGCAAAATTCGACCCACGAATTTCACTCTCAAGTGATCAATGGGTCTGTCCTGGTGCATATAGGACTCGTCAAATCTCAGTCAAACATTTCTCTTACTCACTTAGCTTACACACCCGATCAACCTACTAAACCAGATGGATTACAACATATAACCAAGTGTCTCCTACACTTGTCAATATACTCCGGAGTCTTAGACCACGCAGGGTCCGTACATCACCAAAAACCACATGGACAATTGTTTTGCACAAAGCGCCACACACATATGAAGTTCAACGACTTCCCTACTCTCATACTGCAGAGTACGCACACTCCTAATAAACCTCAACTGGAGTATGCAAACTCCCTATTTTACCTCACATACATCACAATTCACCTGCGATTTGCTTAATCTGTGCAAGAGCAACCTACCACTTTCACTAAAACGCTGAGAAAATACCCAACTTTACTAGCAGGATCCAGGATCTGGGAAATTCATTTCTCGGCTTAAGGGGACATCATTCTTGCTACAATTGTCATTATGAAAAATAGAATCCAAATCACAATAATAATGAACAACTAACCCTAACTTAAACTATCACCATAACCATAAGTAACACATAACTAGTTCTCAAAGGAAACTAACCATCAAGTTGCTACCAAAAACTGATAGCACGCCCGGTCCTTAGTAAATAAACTTACAAGGGGACACGTCTAGGCCAATGGACCTTTTGATTCACATGGAGTATCCTAGTCATGTAGTAACTGATGTCTATCAATAATCAATACACAAATCAATAGTCCACTAAGAAATACATTAACCGTCAATCATTATTGTCATCATTTCATGAATAACCACAACTCAATATTCGATTTAACAAGTTTTATTTCCCTACTTACAATTCAAATGCATGAGGTTATTCTCGAACTTTATTCAATCAACTCAATATTAACTCATTAGAGACCACCAATAACATAATCTGATTAGACCTTGTGAACACATACATTCTACACCAATAAAGAAGAATATGTCAACATTAATAGCAGAGTTCAGCAAATCAGTCCGTCAATCATTTGTCTCTATATGTCAATGAATCACTTATAAGAAACCCTTAACTAGCCCAAATTAGCATCAGCATATGGGACTTCATGCGAAAATAGTTCTGAAAATGAATTTGGCAAAACATCTAACTAGGAGAAAAACTATAAAAACAGCGCAGTTGGCACCTAGAAGAAAAGGCACAAAGTTAATCAGTCACATTGTCATAGCTACCTATCCACAGAAATGGATCAGCAACAAAGTCAGTCTTTGTCTTCAGGTCATCAATCAATCAGCAACGCATCAGGCTCTCAGAAGTTGAGCCCAATGATAAAGTCTTGAATCGCATCTTCGACATCTGCACCAGCTCTCCTCTCACATCTGAAGTTTTTGCCCCTTGTCATGACATTGTATCACAGTTGCCCCGTCCATCTCCCTAATTCCTAATTGGTCAGTTAATCACCATTTATTACCCTAACCAATAATTATGATTTTACAAATCTATACATTCTAAGATTACACCGTTCTGAGTTCGTTGATTGGTTCACTGTACAATGTCCTCATCAGGTATCGAAAATGTTGTATCTTTTTCTCCAGTCAGTGTCTCTATTGTTCGAGTCCTGGGAAAGTACATCCCATCAAGGAAACACAAGCTATGTTTCAATCTGCTTCCATCATCTCCTGTCCGTCAGTTCATTGCAGAAAGTTCTAGCTAAGCAGACTTTATTAACATGAGCACAACAGGGTCAGTTCAACATCTCAGCTTCTCTACATTGCACGGTTATTCAGCTTCTGCATGAGGCCTGGCAAAAGTAGGCCACGACTTCAGCTAAGTTAGCTCTAAAATATAATGTAAAACACACATTATACATCTCAATATGACATATTACTACATTATTATTATACATTTTCATTGTTTCACACGGTTTATAATTCGTGAATAGTGGTAGCCACTCTCTGTGGACACATCTTCAAACGTGCATATTAATTTCTCTGGATTCATTATTTCTACCATTTTCTCGTTAATCAAAAAATACATAACACTCATTAATAATTCTAATTAGCATATCTGCTTCAGAAATCCCTCCTCTGATGACTAAATATGTAATCACACTACTCTACCATCATCCTTTTCACAACTCTATCTCTTCTGCATTTTGTCTTCTTCTCAAATCTTCTCTATAAATTCTTTCCCTGTTTTGTTTTTCTGCACACAGAATGAATGGGTGAATACTGGATTTATAGTGCAACAACTGGCCAAACATGTTGGGTGTCCTAGTGCTGAGGAAGCAAGCTACCTAAAAAGTGTCCTTCCACTTATGGTTGTGGATAAGAAATGATGATGGTCTGAAATGGCAGGCTTTGAACACCTTTCTAAAGCCATTCTCTGATTTAGTCATTCTATGCTCAGTAGGAAGGTGGTTCCATCTAGTGTCCATAAGTACTTGAAAAGACCTGCTACCCATTCTGGATCTCTTCCATTTGGAAACATGAATGTGGTTGATGCGGCTGAGGCTGACAGTGCGAGCGTGTCTTACCTTATTGGCCCTTTATATGTTAATTGATAAGGGTATGCATTCTCAGGGCGATTGACCTATGGCACCTTACCTGGAGCTGGACAGGACACTGTTGAAAGGACTCACCAGGACCACCTTGGGCTGCTGCTGCTGTGCTTTCACCCCCTTGCTGTGCTGACCTGCTGCTGGGTTCTCCGCCCCCCCTTCTTCATTTGTACTCTCCAGAGGCAGGGTGCTGTGGCCCCTGACCTCTGTAAAACTTCTGCACCTTAAGAGTACTGCTGCAATTGTATAGCGCTTTTAAAGTGCTCCTTTTGGACTTCAAAGCGCTTTTCTACAAGCGCGTCTTGCTGCCTATAGGAAAATCACCGCCACTGCCCAGGCTGTAGATTTGGGCCAAAACGCTTTTAAAAGCGTCCTCTCAATTGCCCCACAAATCACCGCTGCACCCCGGGCATCTAATCTTTGTCGAGCGCGAGGATCACGCTCTCTCCGGTGCCCCTGGGGCACCAGAAGAAACCAAGTGGAGCAAGCGTGCTCCTGTTGGCGCCCCCGGGGCACGGTCCACTCTTGGGAGCGCCCCCGGGTCACCAGCCGCTTCCAATTCCCTCAGGATCACTGCGGCGGCCTGGAAACAGTTTCCTACACTCGCGCACCACCTCGGGTGCGGGCGAGTGCCTCCTCAGGCCCCCAAAGGGGTCTGAGCTTCAAACAGCCTCAAAGCAGGATTCGGGGAAGGCACGGGGAGCACTCCCCTTCCCCGGTCTCTGCAGGAGGAGCAGGATGCTCCTTTGTCCCTTTTTAAACAGTTTAAACAGGCATGTCTAACCAGGAAGGGAGACCTTGACAGAGGTCCCTTCCCCCTCACCCCTGATTGTTGTTGGGTGTCGCCTGGCCCCCACCCCGAGGACAGGGTGTGCGCAGCACGAGGTAGGCTCCCATCTGAATCGTGGGCCCCCAGAGGGGCCTGTTTACTACTAGGAGAGGGTGCTGACCGCCCCTCTCCCCCAGGAGCACCGTGTGGCCCCGGCCCCCTCATGCTCTTCTAGGCACTGGGTGTGCCTCTTCATCAGGAAACAAGGTACTTTTTAGAGATATAGTGGCTCAGTGAGCCAAGTATGGACCTAGGAGAATGTATATGTTTTACCTGCTTTTCCTGCCATTACATATATGTGCTAATGTTCCTTTTATGGGCATGACATGCTGATATGTATTTTTATGACTTGTGATATGTTCTCAAATGTTCCTTTTATGGGTATTTATGAGGTATTCATAACAAGTGCATAGAATTCTTACTGTAACTCCTGACTACTGCTTATGTTGCAGAATCCTGAGTACTTACGTGTTCTAATGTGACAACTGCGTATTCTTGCAGAGTATTAGTAACTTGTGTAACGTTCTGACAACTGCTAGGGTAGCAGGGTATTACTTACGTGTAATGTTGGTCTAATTATGTTTTGTGCAATGCAGTTTATTTTTACATAGCTCAGTGTTGTGTTTACTTTGTGGTGTACATTTTGCGTCACATGTGTTGTGTGTGTTGTGCAAACGCTTTACACATTGCGTCCGAGTTAGCCTGACTGCTCGTGCCAAGCTATCAAGGGGGTGAGCAAGGGTTATCTTGGACGTGTAATTCCCTTGCCCTGACTAGAGTGGGTGGGTTCTGCCTGTCTTAGGTGCATACCCTAACCAACCAGAAACCCCATTTCTAACAGACTTCATGCAAAAGAATGTAGTCAAAAATAATTAAATTTGGAAAACATCTAACTATGGCTCTATCGAAATGCAGCACTTAGTACCTAAAAACAAAAGTCAAATCAACAATAAAGTCATTTGCAGTTGATATACCTGTCCTTATGAACCAGCAAAAAGTGAACAGTCTTCGTCAGGCGGACATCAGTTCGAGCAGAATCAGTATCTGGGTATGGCAATAGAAAATGGTTCAGATCTGATACGCTAAGCTCACTGAACCATTAGAGGAAGAATCTAGGGCAGGCAGCAAAGACACTACAAGCTCTAAGCATTGAGCGCAAAAGTTAGCACCAGCATTACGCATGGAGCACAAGTATAGGAAAAAAGGAATAGAATCTCTCTGCATGCAAAGAATGTAGAATCTCTGGAGAATCTGACTGAAGTAGCGAAGGACGGGAATCTGGTTGAGAACTCTTAGTGCAGTGCGGTTAAGTTAAAGTTGTGCCCATTGTTATTGGTCGAGGAATTAGGCAATAGCCATTAGTCCAATAAAATTAATATTTAGAATCTAAGATATAACTAAACAATCTTTCACACGTTGATGATTGGCTTTCTCTCCTTACGCACATCATTCGACTCTTCAAGAAGCAACTTTCATATTCTTCCGTCTTTCCGTCAGTACATCCATTGTTAGTCCTGGGAACATTGCTTTCTCACACGCTTCATGTTAACATTTGTAACAAGTTCAGTACATTCAGGTTTCTACGCATGCTACCTAATACAAAGTTTCTAGTAAAGACACGAAAAACAATTTATGCTACTACTTTAATTCGGGTCAACCTTCAGTTAGACCAATACACTTTTATTCAGCAAAGCATGAGATCACATTTTATTCTGACAGTGCATTTTTCGAATAAATGGCAGTGCAATATTAAGGCTCAGAGCTTGGTTGCTTTAAGGCCTACAGTTAACTTAAGCCAATACATAGTACTTCATCATAAGTATAACCCATTACTGCATTTAGCATCATTATAAGTTCTAAATAAACATTAATAAGCTTTTTAATACACATTTTCATGATAGATGACGGCCATTCAAGTGGGCACATTTTCGTGTTGCATGTTATTTCTATGTTTATTCATTTTCTGTGCAAATAAAAATTACAAAATACATGAAATATTTATTAGTAACATTTTCAGTGCTCACAATCCCTCCTCTGATGACTAAGGTGGTCATTCTGACCGCGGCGTGCGGCGGTCGCCGCCCGCCATGCGGTTACCGCCGAATGACCGCTCCGCGGTCAAAAGACCGCGGCGGCCATTCCGGCTTTCCCGCTGGGCCGGCGGGCGACCGCCAAAAGGCCGCCCGCTGGCCCAGCGGGAAAACCCCTGCAACAATGAAGCCGGCTCCGAATGGAGCCGGCGGTGTTGTAGGGGTGCGACGGGTGGAGTGGCACCCGTCGCGATTTTCACTGTCTGCATAGCAGACAGTGAAAATCTTTGTGGGGCCCTGTTAGGGGGCCCCTCGACACCCGTTCCCGCCATCCTGTTCCTGGCGGTAAAAACCGCCAGAAACAGGGTGGCGGGAAGGGGGGTCGGAATCCCCATGGCGGCGCTGCAAGCAGCGCCGCCATGGACGATTCCCTGGGCCAGGGGAAAAACGGCGGGAAACCGCTGGTTCCCCTTTTCTGACCGCGGCTTTACCGCCGCGGTCAGAATAGCCCAGGAAGCACCGCCACCCTGTTGGCGGTGCTTCCGCTGCCCTCCGCCCTGGCGGTCATGGACCGCCAGGGTCGGAATGACCCCCTAAATATATTATCACACTTACATTCCCAAATAAATTTATTTATTTTGTTTTACAATTTTCTTTTAAAATTGTGTCTCTTTCATGTTATTTTTCATTCTTTTTCCCTTTAAAGTTTCCCTAAACAATTTTTCCATTCTAATTTTTGCCCTCCTCTGATCCTTTTCCAATGTTTTCATTTTAATCACATTGTATAATTTATGTATTCCCCATACTCCAATTAAGCAAATCAGAATCACTTGTATTATCTTCATTAATATCCCCTTTCCAAGATTGCCAAGGCATTTTCCCAAGAAGTAATTCCTTTACCAACATTTTCGATGAAGTAGGTTCATTTCGTTTTTTTAAACCAGCTTTATCTGTGGTTATATTGTTAATAAGGTCTCTAATTTATCTACTATTATCTGGTATATACGAACAACAATGTTCTGGACTCAGCAATTTACAAACTCCGCCTTCTTTTGCTAAAAGAATCTCTAACGCAAGGCGGTTTCGGAAGAGTCATAGCTCTTACTGCAGCCATCTCTGTATCCATTAGGATAATGGTCCTGAATAATCTGTCAGCATATTGTCTACTATAGTTCACAATTTTCATATCTTTATGGCATTCAAAGCAACTCCCAACAAAGGAATCCTTAATCCAAATATGCCTCCAACAATGCTGGAAACTGATTTTCATTTTTGCCTTTTATAATGTAAGTTAGTCATTTAGGGTACTTGGTTCAAATCTTTAAGCTAGTACATTTTCAGGCAAACTATCCCTCAGTAACATGTGCCATAAAATCCTCTAGGAAGACGGTAATATGCATTTGGCCCACAGATGTAATAAACTACAGGAACTGACCATTCAACATAAACTTCTATTTATACTGAAACAGAAATACATGCCTGCATTCACTCGTTCCCACAAACACCCTGTCAACTCTAGATTCAGGCCTATATATACAAAGATTTCCTACATGTTGTGCATCTAAAGCTAATTTTCCCTGCTTTGTTATGTCAGTAAATGCATGATCATTTCCTGGTGTCCTTATCACTAACCCTTTTCCCACCTTTGCCTTTAATGCCGTCCTTCTATCCTCTGTGTGATCTAAAAAGCTCTTTTCTACAGGTGTGAGTAAGCATGTGAGATTGTTTCTATGCGCATAAGCTGTTCCAAATGTTAATGTAGGTCCAAAGAATACCCTCACTATTTCTGTGTTATTCTTCCTAGCTACTCTACTTAGGTACTTAATTATAGGGGCAAAAGAAAACACAACATCATAGTTGGAATAGAAATATTGGATATACTCCTGATTATAGAATCTTGCTAGTAACAGACTGCAACTTATGCCATATGTAAGAGGAAAGCTATGATAGGTAACTCCTTCCTCGACTGAGGCAGGAATATGTGTGCAAACATTACATTCTTTTGCATCCATCATGTCAACATACTCCTGCAATAAGCAATAGAAAACATTAGAAGAAAGTTCTCCCTGTGTGTCATCTACATGTAGATACTTCTCATCTAACCTAAACTTTTCTATGTTTGATGGTACAGTAGTTATCTCTACAGCTAAGGTAGGTATGGTTGGCCTTATTCTCATCAAGAACAGTCATGCCGACAATCAATACTATGCATACTATTATACATACAATCGCCAAACCGATCTCCATATATTTACAACATCTACCTTTCTTACCTTGCTGGCTATGGCTACTCATGATCTATAATGAATCAGAAAAGAGAAGAAGAAAATGTATAGCAATGCAGCAAAAATCAAAAACAAAAGTATCTTTAAGAAGATATATATTTTTTTTTCTAGCAATTTATTCACAGCATTCAGTCTTTTCTTCCTGGATGCTTCTAAAAAATCTGTAGTTTTGTCAAAATCGGTTTAGTAGCTTGTCAAATTTGGTTAGCAAAGTCTTTTCTGTTATTTTTCAACAGACTCTTTTTCTCTTTTTTCCTCAAAGTTCTGGGTTTTCAACAGTTCAGTTTCATTGGTTTCATTCAGGTGCCCAAATATTGACCTCGAATGTCTCTATCAAAACAAAAAGGCAAAAATGATTTCTGCTACTCACTAGTAGATACATACGCCCATTCAGGACGTGCATACCTTCTGTTTGCAACTCTTTCTCTTTTCAGTTTTCGATTTCCAATTGTTCTCCTTCACTTAGATTCTCTTTCCTTGTGGTGTCTACTTCTTCTGTAATTGTTGTCACTGTGATTGCTTTCTTTGCCTTTGGCCTTTGTCACCTTTCAACAGCCCTTCTGTCAATGCTTTTTTCAGTATCGGGCATCCAGTTTCTTCTTGCTCTGTAATATCTTTTTTTGACGTACCCACAACTGGTTCTGGAGGAGTCAAATCATAATGGCTTTGATCTGCCTCAACTCTTTCCCTGCTGGGGTCAGTCATTTGTTCTGTTTGTCTTTCCAGACCGTCTGCTTCTGGGAGAGCCCTCCTCTGACCAGACTCTCCTGCTACCTCAGTTGTGTTGGGTTCATTGCCACTCTTCTGTATTCCTTCCAGTTTGTCACTTACAGGAGTGGTTTTGATGGATGTGGTTGTCTCAGATACAGCCTCTAGCTCGCTTCCTTCCTTCTCCAAGCCTGGAGCGTGTCTAGACATTGTTGGTATTCTCAACAACCCTTCTTCTTCATCCGAAGGATTTGGTACTCTCCGAGTGTGGCTGGCATGGATCCAGTTCAGAAGTCCAGCGCACTTTACAGCTGTAGTTGTGATCAGCACTATCTGGTAGGGGCTTTTCCACCGAGGCTCCAATCACGACTTCCTCCAATGCTTTCGGATCACAACCCAATCACCTGGCTTCAGGTTGTTTCCTTGCTCCTGCGATGGTTGCAGTGTGGTAGATTCCACCTGATGAGAGAAAGAGCGAGCCACAACCATTAGGCCTTTGCAGTAGTCCAATACCATATCATCTGTAATGTTCACAAGAGCATTTGCAGGGACCGCTGGCAACCTCATTGCTCTGCCCATGAGGATCTTGTGTGCTGACAATTCATTTTTCTTGTCAGGTGTACTTCTCATTGACATTAGAACTAGGGGTAGTGTGTCACGCCATTTCAGATTGGTGGACGCACACATTTTTTCCTTTCTTGACTTCAAGTTACCATTCTACCATCCTCTGTTCCACAAGTGCTGATGCTTCAGGGTGGTAACTACAGTGCAGTGTCTGCTCAATGTTTAAAGCTGAACATAGCAATTATATTCCTTTGTTGATGAAAGGACTGCCTCTATCTGATTCTAAGGAGCCCGAAAACCCAAAACGTAGTATCAGCTTCCTAAGCAGTAATTTTGCTACTGTGAGGCTATCATTTCTTTGTGTGGGGTAAGCATCAATCCAATGGCTAAAAATGCACACAATCACCAACACATACCGCAATCTTCTGCACACAGACACCTCAATGAAATACATCTGCATTCTGCTAAATGGAACTCCGGCTTTTCCAATGTGGCTCATAGTGACTATTGTTCCTTTTCTCACATTCATCTGTTGGCAGAGAACACATCTATGGCAAATTGCTTCGGCAACCTGTCTAAACTCCGGATTGAACCAAAATTGTTTAAAAGTCTGGATCATGTTATCCCTTCCCATATATGCTTGACCGTGATAATAGCTAGCCATTTGAGTCAGTAAACTATTTGGTAAAACCACCCTTCCTTCTCCTGAAACCCAAACATCACCCTCCCTCTGGACACATTTCATTTAGAGCCATTCTTTCTTTTCATCTTTAGACATGTTATACTGCATTTCTTTTAGCTCTTCCATGGTATCTACAACATGCAAAGTATAACTAGAATGCATTTCATTGTCATCAGGTAACAGTTCCCATTTTTCTTTGAACGATATACAGTTCAATGCTCAAAACCTTGCGACTTGATCCACATATCCATTTCCAATTGATTCAAAATCTTGTGATTTCGGATGTGCACTGCATTTCACCACAGCAATGTTTTTGTGCAATTGGATAGCTTGCAACAGTTCGTGAATTATTTCTCCATTTCTCACTGGTGAACCAGAAGAGGTCAGGAAACCTCTCTGTGACCACAATTGGCCAAAGTCATTAACTATTCCGAATCCATATTGACTGTCTGTATAGATGGTGACCTAAAGCTGTGTGGAAACATGGCATGCTCTAGTAAGAGCTACCAGCTCTGCCACTTGTGCAGAATATACTCCTTGATGCCAGGGCGCTTCTAATATATCAGAGATATTATATATGGCATATCCTGCTCTAAATACACCTGTGTTATCTCTCAGGCAGGAGCCATCAACAAAGACAATCTGGTCATTCTCTTCCAAACAAGCATCTCTAATAGCGGGTCTTGTTTTGTGCATAATTCTATTACCTCAGTTATCAATTTGTCAATTTTGGCATTTTCATTTGGAAGCACAGTTGCTGGGTTAAGCACTGTACATCTTTTGATTGACACATTTGGGGAACCCAAGACTGTGGTCTCATATTTGGTCAACCTCGGACTGGTCAAATACTGTGTCTTGGATCCTTGGATCTAGTGAGCAAAATTTCAATAGAGTGGGGGACCATTACGGTAAGTGGGTGGCCCATCACAATGCTGTCACTCTGAGTGAGGCTCTGCTCAACTGCTGCAACAGGCCCTATACAGCCTTGTAAAACTGCTACAATTGCGTCCAAAGTAGCTGAAAAATATGCTACTGGGTGAGTTACACCACCATGTGCTTGAGTCAGGACAGACAAAGAACATGCAACACGCTCATGACAAAACAACATAAAGGGTTTTGTGTGATCAGGCATACCCAAAGCTGGGGCTTGACACAGACTCTCTCTCAATTCCGTAAAGGCTTTCATACAGGCTTGGTCTAGCACTAGTGGATCAGTAACTTCCTTGTGAGTCAGCTTCTGCAGGGGATTTGAAATGACCGAACAATTTGGGATCAATTGGCTGCAGTAGCCCACCATTCCTAAGAACATCCTAACATCTCTCTTACTAGTTGCAGGATTCATTTGCAATATGGCTGCAACCCTTTCTCTGGATATTTTTGGAATTCCCTTCTCAAGAAGGTGACCCAAATATTTCACTTCTTTTGGCAGTACTGCAATTTAGCTGGAGACGCTTTATGCCAAGTCTTTCTTAGGTGATACAACAAGGCAATAGTATTGTACTTGCATTGCTCCTTCGTTTTGGATGCAATAAAAAAATCATCAATGTACTGTACCAATATCGACTGGTAAGATATTTCCAGTGATTCTAAGTTCTTTTTCAGGATCTGATTGAAAATGGAAGGTGACTCTGAGAATCCTTGTAGGATCCTACACCAACAATAGACTTGATTTAAGAATTTGAGACAGAAAACAAATTGGCTATCCTCATGGAGAGGAACAGAAAAGAATGCTTGTGACAGGTCCACTACGGTGAACTATTCAGCATCGCATGGGATTTGAGACATAATTACTGCAGGGTTGGGTACCACCAGGCAACATTTAACCACAATGTCATTTATTTTTTGCAAATCCTAAACAATTCGAAACTTTCCACATGGCTTGCGCAATCCCATTATTGGTAAGTTACATGAACTGCTCAGCACGTCTTTCAGAACACCTTGGTTTAAAAATTCTGCAATTATTGGCACTAAACCCTCAATTGCCTCTTTTGGCATGTGGTACTGTGAAATCAGGGGTAAAACTGCATTTGGCCTGATTGACACTTTAACTGGCTCAACTCCCTTTATCAATCCGATATGCTTTCCTGAAAAATCCCACACTTTCATCTTGACAGTTTCCTGTAAATCGACTGGAAAGAAACAAATCAGAGGGATGAGTCGGGATGAGATGAGTCGCGATGAGTCGAGATGAAATGAGATGAGATTCCGACCTGTCCAGTAGAGTCAAGATGAGATGAGATTCCTACCTGTTCAGTAGAGTCGAGATGAGATGAGTCAAGATTAGAAAAGATTAGATTCTTATCTGTTGAGTAGAGTCGAGATGAGATGAGATGAGTCGAGATGAGATGAGTCGAGATGAGATGAGATGAGTCGAGATGAAATGAGTTGAGATGAGTTGAGCTGAGATTCCAACCTGTCAAGTAGAGTCGAGATGAGATGAGTCGAGATGAGTAGAGATGAGATGAGTCAAGATGAGATGAGTCGAGATTAGATAAATCGAGATGAGATGAGTCGAGATGAGATGAGATTCCTACCTGTCCAGTAGAGTCAAGATGAGATGACCCAGGTGAGTCGAGATGAGGTGAGATGAGATTCCTACCTGTCCAGTAGTTTCGAGATGAGATGAGCCGAGATGAGATGAGTCGAGATGAGATGAGTCGAGATGAGATGAGTCGAGCTGAGATAAGATGAGATGGAGATTCCTACCTGTTGAGTGGAGTCGAGATGTGATAAGATGAGATGAGTCGAGATGAGATAAGATGATATTCTTACCTGTTGAGTAGAGTCAAGATGAGATGATTCGAGATGAGTCGAGATGAGATGAGAGGAGATTCCTACCTGTCGAGTAGAGTCGAGATGAGATGAGTCGAGATGAGTTGAGATGAGTCGAGATGAGATAAGATGAGATTCTTACCTGTTGAGTAGAGTCAAGATGAGATGATTCAAGATGAGTCGAGATGAGTCGAGATGAGATGAGTCGAGATGAGATGAGATTAGATGAGTCTAGATGAGATTAGAGGAGATGAGATAAAATGAGATTCTTACCTGTTGAGTAGTCTAGATGATATGAGTTGAGTCGAGATGAGATGAGTCGAGATGAGTCTAGATGAGTCGAGATGAGATGAGTCGAGATGAGATTCCTACCTGTCCAGTAGAGATGAGGTGAGTCGAGATGAGTTGAGATGAGTCTAGATGAGATGAGATGAGTCGAGATGAGATAAGATGATATTCTTACCTGTTGAGTAGAGTCAAGATGAGATGATTCGAGATGAGTCGAGATGAGATGAGAGGAGATTCCTACCTGTCCAGTAGAGTCAAGATGAGATGAGTCGATATGAGATGAGTCGAGATGAGATGAGTCAAGATGAGTTGAGATGAGTCGAGATGAGTTGAGATGAGATAAGATGAGATTCTTACCTGTTGAGTAGAGTCGAGATGAGATGATTCAAGATGAGAAGAGTCGAGATGAGATGAGTCGAGATGAGATGAGTCTAGATGAGATGAGTTGAGGTGATATGAGATGAGATGAGTTGAGATGAGTTGAGATGAGTCGAGATGAGATGAGTCGAGATGAGTTGAGATGAGTCGAGATGAGTCGAGATGAGTTGAGATGAGATAAGATGAGATTCCTACCTATCGAGAAGAGTCGAAATGAGATGAGTCGAGATGAGAAGAGCCGAGATGAGATGAGATGAGTCGAGATGAGATGAGTCGAGATGATTCGAGATGAGATGAGTCGAAATGAGTTGAGTGAAGATCAGTTGAGACGAAATGAGTTGAGATGAGATGAGTCAAGATGAGATTACTACCTGTCGAGTAGAGTCGAGATGAGTCGAGATGAGATTCTTATCTGATGAGTAGAGTTGAGATGAGATGAGATGAGATTCCTACATGTCGAGCAGAGTCGAGATGAGATGAGTCGAGATGAGATGAGAAGAGTCGAGATGAGACGAGATTCCTACCAGTCGAGTAGAAACGAGATGAGATGAGACAAGATGAGATGAGATGAGTCGAAATGAGATGAGTCGAGATGAGATGAGTCGAGATGAGATGAGTCTAGATGAGATGACTTGAGATTCCTACCTGTCCAGTAGAGTGGAGTTGAGAGGAGATTACTACCTGTCGATTAGAGTTGATATTAGATGAGATGAGTCGAGATGAGATGACATGAGTTGAGATGAGTCTAGATTAAATGAGATGAGTCAAGATGAGATAAAATGAGATTCTTACCTGTTGAGTAGAGTCAAGATGAGATGAGTCAAAATGAGATGTGATGATATTCCTACCTGTCGAGTAGAGTAGAGATGAGATGAGTCGAGATGAGATGAGATGAGTTGAGATGAGTCGAGATAAGATGAGTCAAGATGAGATTAGATGAGTCTCGATGAGATTAGAGGAGATGAGATAAAATGAGATTCTTACCTTTTGAGAAGAGTCTAGATGAGATGAGTCGAGTAGAGATGAGATGAGTCAAGATGAGATGAGATGAGTCGAGATGAGATGAGATTAGATGAGTCTAGATGAGATTAGAGGAGATGAGATAAAATGAGATTCTTACCTGTTGAGTAGAGTCTAGATGATTTGAGTCGAGTCAAGATGAGATGAGTCTAGATGAGTCGAGATGAGTCGAGATGAGTCGAGATGAGTCTAGATGAGTCGAGATGAGATGAGTCGAGATGAGATGAGATTCCTACCTGTCCAGTAGAGATGAGGTGAGTCGAGATGAGATGAGATGAGTTGAGATGAGTCTAGATGAGATGAGATGAGTCGAGATGAGATAAGATGATATTCTTACCTGTTGAGTAGAGTCAAGATGAGATGAGTCGAGATGAGATGAGAGGAGATTCCTACCTGTCGAGTAGAGTCGAGATGAGATGAGTTGATATGAGATGAGTCGAGATGAGATGAGTCAAGATGAGTCGAGATGAGTTGAGATGAGTCGAGATGAGTCGAGATCAGTTGAGATGAGATAAGATGAGATTCTTACCTGTTGAGTAGAGTCGAGATGAGATGATTCAAGATGAGATGAGTCGAGATAAGATGAGATTCCTACCTATCGAGAAGAGTCAAAATGAGATGAGTCGAGATGAGAAGAGTCGAGATGAGATGAGTCGAGATGAGATGAGTCTAGATGAGATGAGATGAGTTGAGGTGATATGAGATGAGATGAGTCGAGATGAGATGAGTTGAGATGAGATGATTCGAGATGAGATGAGTCGAAATGAGTTGAGTCAAGATCAGTTGAGACGAAATGAGTTGAGATGAGATGAGTCGAGATGAGATTACTACCTGTCGAGTAGAGTCGAGATGAGTCGAGATGAGATTCTTATCTGTTGAGTAGAGTTGAGATGAGATGAGATTCCTACATGTCGAGCAGAGTCGAGATGAGATGAGTCTAGATGAGATAAGATGAGATTCTTACCTGTTGAGTAGAGTCAAGATGAGATGAGTCGAGATGAGTCAAGATGAGATGAGTCGAGATGAGATGAGACGAGATGAGATGAGATTCCTAACTGTCGAGTAGAATCGAGATGAGATGAGTTGAAACTCCAACCTGTCAAGTAGCGTCGAGATGAGATGAGTCGAGATGAGATGAGTTGAGATGACTCAAGATGAGATGAGTCGAGATGAGTTGAGATGAGATCAGTTGAGATGAGGCAAGATGAGATGAGTTGAGATGAGATGAGATGTGTTGCGATTCCTACCTGTCGAGTAGAGTCGAGATAAGTTGAGATGAGATTCTTACCTGTTGTGTAGAGTTGAGATGAGATGAGTTGAGATGACATGAGTCGAGATGAGATGAGTCGAGATGAGATGAGTCGAGATGAGTTGATATGATGTGATTCCTACCTGTCAAGTAGAGTCGAGCTAAGATGAGACGAGATGAGATGAGTCGGAAAAAACTAAAGTTACAGGGTTGTTATAGTTAGGAAATAGAATTGATAAAACCGTAGAAATTCACTTAAAAAAACAAAGGTTACAGGGACATTATAGTTAGGTTCTGAATTTACTCGCACAAAACCAGAGAAATTCAGCAGTTATAGTTATTTCAAGTAACTATAACTCCCAACCTAAGGTAACTATAACTTGCGCCCCCCCCATGCAGTCTTCAATAATTTTACTGCTAATGTTTCGTTGATATTTTTATTGAGATTATAAAAGTTGTCATGACTGCTGTAATATCTGGGGTGATTAGCAGTGCATGGCGAGGGTGCAAATTATTGTTACCTTAGGCTGCGAGTTATAATTACTTGAAATAAATTCAACTATAACTGATGAATTTCTCTGGTTTTGTATGAGTAAATTCAGAACTTTATTTAACGTAAAGTAACTTTCATTACTATAAATGAATCCAACCACCGCCACTTCGGGAGCCTGATTTGTGGGGAGCACTGCTCAAACTGGTCCGGGCGAGCCTGACAGGTTCCTCTGGTGGCGCACAAGCACGCCACCCAGCAAACTCGCAATGGAAAAGGATAGCACGCTCAGGCTGAAGCCTACTATGCGTTGTAAGCAAGTACAAAAGATTGGTTTAACAATCGCTAGCAAACAGGGAAATAAGAACAGTTAATAGTAAAGTTACAATCCAAAATTAAACTACATGACACGAGAGTCGAGTAAAGTAGGGACTTAACTGACGTTAGCAGTGAAGAAAGAGGAAGAGGAACAGTCGTCACCAAATATATATATTTCGGACTGTGTTGTTATTGGTTTTTTGGATGTCATGGCTACCTGATCCCTGGTGTTCATGGGACATGTAGTGATTGTTTCTTTTTTACTCTTTGAATCTGCTGTTAATAAAAAGTGAAGAAAGAAATGCATAATCCTTGCCTCCAGTCCTGACATAGAATTTTTGTTTTGTTTACTGTTATATATAGCGCAGACTTGATCTGAAGGTATTGGAGTGCTTTACATGGAAATCAGCTACATCACACAAGAACATATTCCTTTTGAGCTTTAGGCATGGGGAGATTAAGGGACGGATTTAGATCTTGGTGGAGCGGTTACTCCATCGCAACAGTGACAGATATACCATTACTAAAATCTAAATACCATTGTTTTCTATGGTATTAAGATTTTGGCGGATGGGATATTCATCACCGTTGTGATGGAGTAACCACTCCGCTGAGATCTAAATCAGACCCTAAGTGATTTGCCAAGAATCACAGGATATTGAGCTGACTCTGACACTCGAACCTGGTTTCCCACTTGCAAAGTCTGCAGCTCTGGCTGTGACACCACATTTTCTGCTCTAAGTGCTACCAATAATCAAGTGATCAACTGGATTAAAAAACATTAAGGCCCTCATTACGACCCTCACGGTCGGTGATAAAGTGATGGTAATACCGCCAACAGGCTGGTGGTAAGTACCGCCAAATTATGACCATGGTGAATAGATCTCCAAAAGACAGCCAATGTACCACACCGACCGCCAGGGCGGAAACAACAGTCACCACGGCAGTAGCCGCCTACTGCCAGGCGAAGACAAAGTTCCACCCACCATATCATGACATGCCAAACTGCCACCTTTTCCGGGGTGGTACCAATGCCATCAAAAGCCTGGCGGAAACACTGCACATAAGTCAAAGGACTCACCATTGGAGACACAGGGAAGAACCACGCCGCCATGGAACCCGAACTGCAGGTATTTCCAATGATCTTCTACGTTATGCTCCACCACGAACACCAACGCCGGCAAAGACGACGACGGTGAGTACAGCCGCCTAGCACACAAGGGTGTGGGGGAGGAAAATGAGACTGACACACACACGCACAACACACACCCCACACACGCCATACACACAACCAGCTGCACAAGAAAACAATTTATCCCCGTAAATCGGCTGAATAATGCGAGGACAACAGGAATTGACTAAAGTGATTGTTTTAAGATCAACACAAAATCAATAATACGTTTTGCCAATGCAACAGATATGTACAAATATACAAAAAAGGGACACTGCCCAGTCCTCAGTTCACAGGGGCCGCATGGCCACAGGGCAAAGTCCAAGGGCTCACTTGTTACCTGCACCAATATGGAGAGAACGCTGCAGGGGCATCAGTTGGCAAATAGGCCAGCACCTCGGGGGGCACCACAGCTGGATGCGGAAACAAGACCACTGGTTCTGGAGGGGGCAACATGCCCTGTGCATGGTCTTGGGGAGTGCAAGGCCACAGTCTCTTGAGTGGGTGTCTCCCACACTGGTTCTGGAGAGGGCAACAAGCCCTGTGCTTGGTACTTGGGAGTGCAAGGCCACAGTCCCTAGAGTGGGTGTCTCCCACACTGGTTCTGGAGGGGGCAACATGCCCTGTTCTTGGTCCTGGGGATTGCAAGGCCACAGTCTCTCAAGTGGGTGTCTCCCACACTGGTTCTGGAGGGGGCAACAAGCCCTGTGCTTGGTCCTGGGAAGTGCAAGGCCACAGTCTCTCGAGTGGGTGTCTCCCACACTGGTTCTGGAGGGGGCAACATGCCCTGTGCTTGGTCCTGGGGAGTGCAAGGCCACAGTCTCTCGAGAGGGTGTCTCCCACTGGTTCTGGAGGGGGCAACATGCCCTGTGCTTGGTCCTGGGGAGTGCAAGACCACAGTTTCTCAAGTGAGTGTCAGGTATAAGGCTGTGCGCGGTCCAGGACCCGCCCTGACCCCTGCTTTGCATCTTTGCGGTGCATCATGCGTGCCGCTTGTCAATCCCGCTTGCTCCAGGAGAGGTCATCAGCATCGCCTGCCCTGTGGTAAAGCTCATGTAACTGCAGGGTCAGGACATTGGTGGACAAGATGCACTTATTAATGCCATTCTATGAATGGACTACAACTCCCAAGTTTTTAGAGGCAGTAGCCATCTTGGGGTGAGGCAGGCCTATAAAGCCCAGCCATACCCATAGCACATTGCTCACTATTTAAAAGACTTCGGTGCAGTCGGATCATGTGGGGAGTTCCTCTGAAGAAAGCGGATTTCCTGCATGGCAGAGTGGCAGCATGTCAGGGTATCCTTGTTTCCATGGTGAATTCAAAAACGAGTAGGTCATACTCGTATCGGTAAGGTCTTGATGAGTCAAATCTTGAAGGGGGTTGTTTACTCCCAAAAGTAAAGCACCCCTTAGCAAAACGCTTTAGACCAAAGGTAAAGAGCTCCTGGCGCAATGATCAAAGCACTTCAGGACAAACGAGTAAAGCGCCCTTGACATGAAAATCAAAGCGCTTCAGGCTAAATGAGTAAAGCGCCCTTGGCAAAGCAATCAAAGCGCTTCAGGTTAAACGAGTAAAGCGCCCTTGGCACGATAACCAAAGCGCTTCAGGCCACACGAGGAAAGCACCCTTGGCACGACAATCAAAGCGCTTCAGGCCACATGAATAAAGCGTCCTTGGCATGACAATCAAAGCGCTTCAGGCCACACGAGGAAAGCGCCCTTGGCACGACAATCAAAGCGCTTCAGGCCACACGAGTAAAGCACCCTTGGCTCGACAATCAAAGAACTTCAGGCCACATGAGTAAAGTGCCCCTGGCACGACAATCAAAGCACTTCGGCAAAACAAGTAGATGCGCCCCTGGCATAATGAGTAAAGCACTTCATGCATGACGATCAAAGCGCTACAAGTTCAATTAATAAAACTTTTCAGGCCTCAGTTGCAAATGTGAAATCGCTTGAGAAAAGCAAGCTGTAGTTTCATTTTTTTTTGGGAAGTACAATATGTGAGATAAATATTTACATCTTTGTGCATTTCTAGGCTGAGATCAAACGTTTATGTTATGAAAGCATAATTGTTACATGGTTAATAGTCAGAGTATGATCATAGTCCAAAGCTCTTGCCATCTTTAGGTACAGAGATTGCAATTCGTTCTTGTTCCATGATTCAAAGAAGGGGCTACGCCCAGTTCACAAAGGGTCTCAATCCAATATCATGGCGACACCTTTGTTCCAGAGTCTATTGGTGAGTTTCTACTATTATGAAAGAGTATATGCATATTTGTCCTACCCATTTTCTTTTCATATCTCTCTCTCTGCTGTTCCGTACCCTAATTTCCTTCCCCCGCCTGGCTGCATCAATACTCTGCGCTCTGATAGCTTTCTGAGTTGGTGACGACGGGAGGTGGGCCTTTTGGTCAGCAGCGTGCAGATCCAGAGGAAAGGGCACTGTGACAGTGGGTGACTTGCCCACTGCCTCTGGAGGGGACAGCTGCATAGCAGCCCATGGAGGCAGGATCACATGGCGTCCGCCGGTGGTGATGGCTGCACTGTGGTGGTGGTAGTGGGAGGCTCCTGCTCAGCCCCTGCACCGTGGGATGGCTGCACTGTGGTTGTGGTAGTAGTGGGAGGCTCCTGCTCAGCCCCTGCACTCACTGATGGCTCCACAACCACGGCTGGAGGTGGGGGCTCTGAGACAGCTGCTGGTGCAGGCTCCTTGCACTTTTTGCTTGCTAGTGCAGGCTCCTTCCCCTTCTTGGTTGCTGGTGCATGCTCCTTCCTCTACTTGCTTGCTGGTGAAGGCTCCTTACCCTTCTTCCTTGCTAGTGCAGGCTCCTTGTCCTTCTTGCTTGCTGGTGCAGGCTCCTTCCTTTTCTTGCTGGCTGGTGCTGGCTCCTTCCCCTTCAGTATTAGTGACCTGGAATCCTTTCCACCATGAATAGGTGCTGATGGAACTGGGCCTGTGGACTGTTTGGCTGAGGTGCTTGGCTGTGTTCTTGATACCCTGGCCATACGTGCAGGGCGGGGGGAGGGGTAGCGAAGAGGTCAATGGTGGAAAGGAAAAGCTTTTTAGGGAAATTGGGGTGGGAAGATGGAGAAGTAATTGGAGTGGAGGATGAGGGAGTGGTTGTTGGAGGTTTTTGTCTGCTGGATTTGGGTGCAGGTGCATGTGTTGTATGCTGTTGTGAGGTGGATGGCCATTGGGTGTCTGAGTGCTAGCGTTTGTGTACTTTAGGAGGGGAGAAAGACACAGTGGGAGAGGACACCGGGGACGTGTGCATGGATGTTGTGGAGGTGTCTGCCAGTGAGGTGTGTGTTCTGCTTGGTGTGGTGATAATGCAGGTAGTGGATGATGATGAAGTGCATGCAGGTGTGAGTGTGGACGTAACTGGGTGTGAGGTGGGGGAGACAGTGGATATAGTGGATGTTGTTGTGTCTGCAACTGGATGGTGCTTGTGTGAGTGCCTGTGGGATGAGGTGTGGTGCTTGTGTTTGCCTGAGACACTCTTGGGTGGTGTCTTGTGTGCATGCTCCTCTGGCTGTGTGCTTGAGAGTGGTTGGGGTTGAGGACAATAGGACTGGGAAGTGGAAGTTGGAGGGGGGACGGTTGAAACAGGGACAATGGCTGCCATCAGAGAGGAGGCCAGAGCCTGGAGTGATCTCTGTTAGGCTGCTAATCCACCGTGAATGCCCTCCAGGAATGCATTAGATTGTTGCATCTGGGCTGCCAGCCCCTGGATGGCATTCACAATGGTTGACTGCCCTACAGAGATGGATCTCAGGAGGTCAATAGCCTCCTCACTCAGGGCAACAGGGCTGACTGGGGCAGGGCCTGAGGTGCCTGGGGTGAAGGAGATGCCCACCCTCCTGGGTGAGCGGGCACGGGCAACTCGCTGAGGGGCTGTTGGGAGGGTGGTGCTGGTACGAGGGTTGCAGCTGTACCTGTAGCTGGGGTGGTCACAGAGGTGTCAGCAGCACCAGGGAGCTCCAATTGGAGGACGTATCAGAGTCTTTATTGTCCCCTCCAATCCCTGCCTGGTGCTCCCCTCACCCTCCGTCCCACTGGTGCCCTCAGCGTCTGTGGACTCTGCCTCCAGGGTCCTGTGGGATGCAGCTCCCTATGTTGCCGGTGCCTCTGCTCCACCGCCAGATTATGCTAATGCACATAAGGACAGGATGACAAAACAAGAAAGGGGGTCACTGACTGCACCAACACCATTGTTGGCGTACACAGCTCCCTCACACATGGGGTAAAGGCCTACGCACTATGCATTGCACTACCAGTGATATTGGTAGCCGCCAAGGCATGAGGAGGAGTACACACCATCAACTGCAGCACACCTGGGACCCACGCAGCCCTGCCCATTAGTGTATGCTAACAAGCTAGGTAGGCAGTATTTCCCCTTCAGACCCTTGGCCACTAGAGGACCTACGCTGCTATGTTTCGCCTGGCCTAGGGGCACCCACTGACACACAACCACCACCCAGGCATAAGTTGTAATGATAGCCCTTGTACTCACCCCCTTGTGGCTGCTGTGTTGCCCTCAAGCATCCATCCAGCTCAGGATAGGCCACTGCCAGTATGCGGGCCACTACGTGTTCGACAGGCACCCCTTCCTCATTGGGAGGCCATCCCCAGCTGCGCCTCTGCGGTCTTCCGTGCCCAGCGTCTCAGGTCCTCCCACTATTTGCGGCAGTTGGTGCTCCGCCTGCCATGGACTCCTAGGGTCCGCAACTCCTTGGCGATGGCACGCCATATACCATTCTTTTGATGGGCGCTGACCTGCAGAGGCAATGCAGACAGGAGAACACCATTAGACAAACAGTCCAGCCAGTTATACAGATGGCCCACCATACCCGTTTCCAACACGATTGGCACACACATAGCCCAGCACTCAATGTGTACCCAGCCAGGAGGACATCCCTCCCCCCCTTACACGATGCCTTCACACACACCTCCATACATTCATGCCACATTCATCGTTCCCACAGTGTACTCACCTGTTGGTCTGGAGGCCCATTCAGCAGTCCGTACTGGGGTAGGACCCCATTCACCAGTCTCTCCAACTCCTCCGAAGTGAAGGCTGAGGCCCTTTCCCCAGTCACACAGGGCATGGTAGGTTCCAGACACAGGTCACAGCAGCACATGCAGGGTAGGTCCTCTCCTATGGAAGGTCAGGAAACAAGTGAGGAATATCATGGAAAATGGCCGTCACGTCCGCAGCGGTGCATATCATCACCACAGGCATTGATCCCCGATTGGCTACTGTAAACCATAAGGCCCAAATATAACCAATGAGGAATTGCACAGCAGTTCCCGACCGCCTACCGCCATGGTGCACAACTTCAGCAGGATTACCTCACTTAGACCTGTCCCTCAACACAGGACAGGTGAGCGCCATTTCAGGGGTGGGAACAGGCCTATGGAATAATGCTGCTTCACAGGAGAAATAGGCACATACTGTACAGATCACACTGACCCATTTCATGCATATAGATTGAAAACTCCTGTTGTGGCTCCATTGATCAGTTTGGGACAGGCTCCTCACTCTTTTGTCCCTTAGATTCCTACCACTGCGGATGAATAGGAGATGGAGACATACCCCCATGTACAGACCCATGGTGGACTTGGCTACACTGGAGGACAGGCAGGCACATACTACTCACCTGTAAACTGGACAGGGCCACAATCACACAGCTGTGTGCACAATTGGAGCCAGACCTGATATCTGCTATCTGTCACCCCACTGGGATCTCCCCTCTTGTGTAAGTTCTATCAGTGCTCCATTTCCTGGCAACTGGTTCTTTCCAAGTGACAGTGGGCTTGGCAGCATGAATGTCACAGCCAATGTTCTCAATAGTGCTGACAAGAGTTTTGTCTGCCCTGATAAAACACATGTGCAGCTACATTGCATTCCCCCAGGTTGAGGATTTGGCCACTGTGAAGGCAGAGTTTTATGCAATGGGACATATCCCCAGTATAATTGGGGCGAATGATGGAACACATTTAGCATTTGTACCCCCCGCCAGAATTAACAAGTGTTCAGGAATCGTAAGAGTTTCCACTCTATGAATTTGCAGATGGTGTGCTTGGCGGACCTGTACATCTCCCATGTCAATGCTAAGTATCCTGGGTCAGTGCATGATGCCTTTGTCCTGAGGAATAGCAGCATCCCAAATGTGATGTCCCAACTACAGAGGCACAGGGTGTGGCTAATAGGTGAGCCTTGGTTCCCACCCAGTATATGTTGGTGTATGGGTATGGTGTTGGGCATATAGCATAGTGTCTGGCTAAATGTTGTCCCTCGATATTTGCAGGTGACTCTGGTTACCCAAACCTATCATGGCTGCTAACCCCTGTGAGGAATGCCAGGACAAGGGCAGATAAACATTATAATGAGGCACATGGGCGAACCAGAAGGATAGTTGAGAGAACCTTTGGCCTCCTGAAGGCCAGGTTCCAGTGCCTCCATCTAACTGGATCCCTGTGCTACTCACCCAAGAAGGTCTGCCAGATAGTAGTGGCATGCTGCATGTTTCACAACCTGGCCCTCAGACGCCATGTCCCTTTTCTGCAGGAGGAGGAGACTGGAGATGCCCCTGTGGCAGCAGTTGACCCTGTGGACAGTGAGGATGAGGAGGCAGAAGATGAGGATGAGGATGAGGACAACAGGACAACTGTAATCCGTCAGTACTTCCAATGACACACAGGTGAGACAGTGTAACTTTACATTTCAATGACTTTGGTTGTATTCTGTGTGGCATTAGCATGCTGGTATGTCCGCTTTCTGTTCCCTCTGGCTATTCGTTTTGAAGATGTTGGTGACATGACAAATACTCCTGGTGTGATCACAAGAGCCAGCTACAGGTCATTAATTCTATGCTCATTTTATGTACAGTTCATTTGCACTGGTTGTACCTGTTCCAATCAATACCTATTTGAAATACATGACATACTCAAATTCGATTTTTATCAAAGGGTGTTTATTTAAGTGCTAACATAAAGGGGGAAAGTGCAATGGAATGGGTAGTTATGATGCAGGAAAGTGCAGGGTATTGTTGCAGTCTATTTGTAGCACAGGTGCATTGTCCATGGGGACATAGGAAGGGGAGCAATGACAGTTCAAGGTGGACAGGGTGACTGTGTGGGACACAAGGGGGACAATCAGAAGAGTCTCATTTTCTGGTGGGTGTCTTGGCAAGTGTCTCAGGCTTCTGTAAGGATTGCAGGGAACGTTTGCGGGGTGGTTCACCTTCTGCAGGGGAGGGGTGCCGGTGGCCTGTGGGTCCTGTGGTGGGGCCTCCTGGCCACTAGCGGCAGTGGCAGTGGAAGTGGAAGGCTGTTCAGATGACTGGCTAGAGGCAGGGGCCCGCTGGTGTGAGACTGCCTCCCTCATAATGTTGGCCATGTCTGCCAGCACACCTGCTACGGAGATCAGGGTGTTGTTGATGGCCTGCAAGTCCTCCCTGATCCCCTGATACTGTCGCTCCTGCAGCCACCTGTTCTCCTGCACGTTGTCCAGGATCTGGCCCATCGTGTCCTGGGAATTTTGGTAGGCTCCCAGGATCTCGGAGAGTGCCACCTGGAGGGTAGGTTCCCTGGGCCTGTCCTCCCCCTGGCGCACAGCAGTCCTCCCAGTGTCCCTGTTCACCTGTGCCTTTGTCGCCTGAACCGTGTGCCCACTGCCAATGACCCCTGGTCCCTGATTGTCTTGAGTGCGAGGTGTGGACTGGGGTTCGTGAACAGGTGGGCACACTGCTAATTGATGTGTCCTGGGGACAGAGGTTTGGAGATGCAGGGTGGGTGCTGTGGTCTTGTTTCCTGATGGGTGAGGCTCTGTTGTGGTCTGTGACTGGGCTTGGGCAACCACCTGTCCCGTGGTCCCTGATGGGCCAGGAAGATCGTCCAGATCCTGAAGACCAGAGTTACTGTCAAAACTGTGGGCCTCTTCAGTTGGGAGCCTGGATAGTGCTGGCACCTCCTCTCCGGTGACATTGGCTGTTGTACCTGTGGGGATGTAAATGATGTGTTATGGTTAATGTGTATGACATACTGTACATCCCTGGCTTCCCCTCTACGGTTGGTGTTGCCCTGCCAGCTTTTACTTGTGTATGTTGGTGTATAGTGGTTATGTTAGTTTCCCTATGCTGTGCATGCTTTGGTGATGAGTGTCCATGCAGGGCTGTGAGGGGTGCCCATGCATTAGTACAGCATGCAGGGCTTGGCATTGGGATTGAATAGATGTGATGGTGGAGTGTGTGGGATGGAGTGGAGTGATCGGAGTTCGGGTGAGGGCATGTTATGGCATGCAGGTATGGGGGTGATAATTGTTGAAAGTTGACTTACCAAAGTCCAGTCCTCCTCCAACTCCACCCAGTCCCTCAGGATGCAGTATTGCCAGGACTTGCTCCTTCCATGCTGTGAGTTGTGGGGGAGGAAGTGGGGGTCCACCAAAGGCCTCTGGATAGCAAGCTGGTGTCTTGCTGCTATGCAACGTACGTTCCCCCATAGGTCGTTCCACCTCTTCCTGATGTCGGCCCTTGTTCTTGGGTGCTGTCCCATGGCGTTGACCCTGTCCACGATTCTCCGCCATAGCTCCATCTTCCTTGCTATTGATATCTGCTGCACCTGTGCTCCAAATAGCTGTGGCTCTACCCTGACAATTTCCTCCACCATGACCATTAACTCCTCCTCTGTGAAACAGGGGTGTCTTTGTGGTGCCACGGGTGTTATGTAACGTGTGTGTTGGGTAATGTTTTGGGGGGTGTGATGTGTAGTGTGTGAGTGCTGTATGGGTGTGAGTGGTGTGTGGCTCTAGTTGGCTAGGTGGTCTTGGTGTCAGTCTCGTGCCAATGAATTGTAATCGTAAAGGGTTGTGGGTAATGTGGGTGTGTGTTTTATAGTGGTGTGGGTGTGGTGTGTATGGATGTCAGGTGTGTGTTGTTTTAATTGGCCAATGTGGTGTTGTTTTGTCTGTGGGTGTCCATTGTGAGCACAGCGGTATGTACCACCAATCGTAACGGTGTGGGTTTTGATACCACCACTTTATCACTGACTTTGGGTCTGGCGGATTTGTGTCTGTGGCTAAATTTGGTCGGATTGGTGTGTGTGTGTCATAATATGGTGAACGGATATCTGCCGCGGTAAGTTGGCGGCCGTCAGCGTGGCAGCGTGGCAGTAAGCAGGATTTACCGCCTATGTCATAATGAGGGCCTAAGATAGCAAATAATTTAAAAGTGCTTTGTCGCTATTCGAGAACTCAGAAAATATGTCCTCATTTGAGTTTTTTAGAGCACTAACCATAATTTCTATGGGAATAAGACCATCTCAGTTTTATAATTTCTAAAAGAAATGCTTTAGGTATTACAGTTTTCATTACATTAAGATGAAGTGAGGTGTGCCACACTTTTGTAAT
Organism: Pleurodeles waltl; assembly: GCF_031143425.1. Lineage (NCBI taxonomy): Eukaryota > Metazoa > Chordata > Amphibia > Caudata > Salamandridae > Pleurodeles > Pleurodeles waltl. The sequence continues at coordinate 715,869,884 of NC_090447.1, forward strand.
AAATATAGAATGTTAGCAATCTAGTTGTTTATTTGAATACTGTGGGGAAGCAGATTTCAGTGGCACCAACTCAGATAATTGAGGGCAGGGAGGAAGGTATTGAGGCAACAAGTTAACCATGCTAGGAAGTTGGGAGGGGCAGTGGCACCAGAAGGAACCCTGATGGGCAGGAGGAAAGTGGGCATTATTTTACAAATCTCTGTCTTACTAAGTTCAAAATGTTGGCAAGTATGGTACATTGGTGCACTGAGGGCTGGAGGAATGGGGTAGGCACATGGACTCGGATAACAGAGGGCAGGAGGGATGTGGGCAGGGGCACCAAACTGGAGTCAGGGATTGCATCAGCACTCTATACCACACAATGCAAGCGGGACAGCAGTGCAGCGCAACGGACCATGGAAAGCAAAAAGGAGGAGACAAGGCCACGCACATGGACAACAGAGAGCAGAAGGGAAAGAGGCAAGGGCAGCAAGCTGACCATACCCAATAGGAGGCACAGTTGCAGCATAACAGACAGTTGTATTTTGTAAGTTTGTGCCTATTTTGCATAAAGAACTGACGCAAATGCAGCGCTAAAAAAGTATAAATATGGGCCTCTGTATCCTCCCCCCCATCCCCTTCAACTATACATTCAATGGAAGGGGTGGTAATATTGTTATCAATTATCTTTTGTCAATTCACAGACTTAATCCTTTGATAGCTAGTTTCACTAAACATGCCACTTCCTTGAGTGATCACTATCTGCAGAATGTCAATCTTAAATTTTGTAGTTTGTTGCGCCAAGCAAACATGGACAATTTGTGCATTGTTGAGAATGTTGAAATTGCATCATGTTATGGTATTTCATTACACTGGTCTCCGGTGAATCCGACTAATTTCCTAGAAAAGCTGATCATCAAACACATGTGGGCCATTGAGATTTGTTTGAATAATGCAGCTAATGCTAACACTGTTTTGAATGCCTTTCTTAATATTTCAAAGGAGATTACTGCCTACTATTACAAAATGAAAAGAAAACTTTTAGTTTTTGTAATGCAGCCCGTTTTCCTTTAAGGAAGATGGGCTGCATTACAAAACAAATGCTTTATTGAAAAGCAATCACAGATGGTCTGCTGACACCAGGAGGCCACCATTATTGAGAGTGTAGCCATTTACAATGGGTTGCAAATTGCGACCTGCCTCATGAATATTGATGAAGCAGGTCCATTTGAGACCCACTGGGAATCACTAAATGTGTCTTAGACACGTTAGTAAAGCGCACTTTGCTATTTCCTAATTGTAAATCTCAAAGATAGCAGAAAATCTCAAACTGGAATCGTTGTACATCGGGCCCCTAGTTATTTGTGTTCCGTGACACGGCACAGGAAATCTCTGGCCATCCAGAACGGCTTGAGTCTCCTATTCAAATGCATGTTTTTCTCTCCCAGTGTCCAACAAGATGAGTCTGCATCTCACTGTTCCAAGTATCTGTCAGTGACTCTTTTTCCCAGGATCCACTCCTGTTTTCAATTATCCATCTGAACATGTGTGTCTATGTTCATGAATCCCTAACTCAGCACCTGTGTCTCATTGTTAGTGTCCAGGATTCATGTTTCTATGGGAACTGTGTGGAGTCATTAATAGTGTGGTAGGGTGTACACAAGTCACACGAGAATTGTCTGACTGAAAGGAACCTGTTCACGCTATTTGAGGTAGGTCAGTTTTTCAATATTTAGAAGTGTGTTACACCTTTTAGTAGGAGATTTCAACTGAGTGAAAGGTAAAAGTTAGTTTCAGAAGCATTTTAAGAGCAAAGTGCATAATTGCCCCTAACCCCACCTTCTGGGACTTCCTCGCAAAAGTGATAACTGTGTGCATTAAAGACAGATGCTCACAGCCTGTCATGACTGGCTTGCCCCACAATGTCCTCATGCTCTCAGGCAGTTGATGGCAATTAAAGTTAGAATAACCTTTCTCTCTCTACTTACTTCCTAGAGCTTCTGTTTTCACCCATCTCTTCAAATCTGTCTCCATCTCGCTCTTTCTCTCTTGCTCACCTATCTCTACAACTCTGTGTGCCTACCTCCTCTGTCAATTCCCTATCTCACTTATGTCTTCCTCACCCCTCTTTTAACATGTTCAATATAAATCTCTACCCCACCTCTATATTTCTATCTCTTTCTTTCTCTCTCTCTCTGATTATCTCAAAATCTTTCCTTCTCACCGCATTCCCCTTACCTCACTTGTCTCTCCAACTCAAGCCTCTCACTGTTCCTCCCTGCTCAGTTTCCATCTCACTACCTCTATGTGGATTCTTTCTAATGCAACTTTCTCAATACTACGCCTCTCTACCTCTTTCTCCATTTCTTTATACCTCACCTCCCTCTACTCTTTAGGTCCTCTCTCTACCTCAGCATTGTCTACCTCACGTCTCTCTACCCCATTCCTCTATCCATTTCTCCCACTTCCTTGCATCTTTCTGACTTCTCATCTCTCTGGACCCCACTTCTCTCATTCTCTCCCTCCACCTAAACTCTCAATTTACCACACTATTTGTTTGCCAACTCACCTTGCCACCTCTACTTTCTCTCTCGTTTCACCCCTCTTCTCTTTATCTCCCCATCACTATCTTAGTCAGTCAAAAATATAAATAAAAAGATACGAAAATATAATAACTTAATAAATATCATAATTGCATGAAATAAAACATATGAAATGTCTTTGTGATCCCAGCTAGAGCATTTTCATCCTTCGCAGGAATCAATGCTCATTGAGCTGGATGAATCTTTGGACCGAGTAAGGGGTGTGGTAGAACCGCTATCACAATTTCAATACAATTCCCATTAAGTTAAACACCATGACCAATGTGGCCAAGGAAGGAAAATTACAGTCGGAAATAAAGTTAAGGAGATTTATCACAAATGCAAATTTAACGTTATGTAGACTATTTGCAATACCAAATTATAAAGCTACAAATCACCACGGGTTGTCCAAGGGGACAAAATAATTTCAGGAGTACAACATTAACAAAACTAAACATTCAGTAAGAACAACACATATTATTACAAAAATATCTGAGATACAGAAATGATGTGTTGCTCAGAGTTAACAATCATAAATCCTTTCAAGTTTAGCAGAGTTATAATTTAGGCTGAGCAATGAAAAACACTACAGCTAGCCAAAACAGGAAAATACACGTGTGAGGCGAAACACATGCATGCAAAAGACAAAAAGCACGAAAAGGGCAAAAATAATTTGGGAAAAGATAATCTCAAACTGCATGTTACTAACTAAGATAAGTAAAAGATAGATAAAAAGTGAAAAGCGTCAGCATGTCAGAAGCTCGATCAAGAGTCTTCTGAAGGGTATGATAAAAGATTTTTACATCTCAAAGGGACATCTCTAGGGGCAAAAGCACAGAGGAAGATACCTCTCCAAGGGGGCTCAGCATTGAGTCATTGCCATGTTGAAGGAACATAATCCAATAATAATCTATCACACAACTCCAAGCTGAAACATATGCATTCTTTCACAAGCCTTCCATAAGAACATCTTCCATCCGTGTGACTACACACAAGTTTTAAACAATTGTATACGATGTCAGTCCATGTTCATCAATGTCATTTATTAAGGGCGATAAGATACATTCTCTCTATGGCTAAACAATGGGGTCTTTTTACCAAAATGTAGTCTTCTCATGTTAAGAAATAAATTAGCATTTCTAACATGATTACAAAATGCAAGCTCCGTGGGCCTCACTTAAGCTAAGGGAGAAAATCATGACAATACATTCAATTAATATGTTTAATAAAACACATGTAATATGCAAACATATGAATTCAACATTAATAACACTTCTTTGATATGAGCAATACATTTAATTTTAAATAAAAAAAACGTTGCCAATACATTTCATTAAAAGTATAACAGAGAAGTGCATTTCTCTCATTTTTGCACACATTTTAAATTAATTATTAATTAGAAATTCAATATCATTTCTATATGCACTGTTAGTCTAGAGTCTTAGTTATATTATAACTTCAGTTTAATCCTTCTAACATATGATTTGATTCAAATACCACTCAAGTCGAACCCTGAAATACAAGCAAATACACTTTTAAAATACATGTCAGTGCAGTTTCTTCGTTTTACTATTAATACTTTGAATCACATAAGACATAAATTGTCACATTCTGATGACATTTGTGACACGAGTGACTGTACTAAAATTTAGACTACATCATCCCATATGCCTGCATTCACCAGTTTTAAAATGCAAGTTTAATTAAATGGCAGCAGATCCCCCAGGCAGCAAGTAATACAAAATGTAAAAAGTAATCACATTCTCAGCATACGCTCATGATGTGACATGATTCCTTTTGGGTTTTCATACATATGGCAACAAGACAAGAAATGTATTTCTGATTCAATACAATCAAGTCAATTAAAACAGTTGTCAGACTTATTAAAGGGCTTCCTCCTTGGCTGAATAAATGGTGCTAACAGAAGTGTGTCCAAGTGGAATTTAATGTAAAATGCTTTGCAAATGGGTGTTCCAGTTATCCAGAAAGTGTAACACATGTAGAAGCTTTACAAAAGCCTACTGATGCTCGTGGTTGAGTTGCTCCAAATCCAATATGCAAATTTTATAACATGGAGTGCCTCTAGCTTAGTTGTGCCTGATGCCACCCACACATTTACAAGGCCTACAATTCCCAAAAGACGATGTATGTGCTTGCATCACCCTAGGTTCTGCTCACCTTGCTGATGCAGCACAACTTTCAGGGCTTCCCTAAAGAACTTCGGTTCATGTGTCCTTGAAATTCTGGCCCAGTACAGAAGCGCTCTCCACCATGCCTACGCTGAAGTTTCTTTCAGCCAAAGTTCAGATGTAGCAGGATGTTCCAGGTACTTGTAAACAATTTCAACAAATTAAAAAAGAAAATCACTAATAGATTGCGTGAAAGTATTTGTGAATCCCATAATTTAGCTCCTAGGAGGGCAGGATTTTGTTCCTGTGCCTCCTAAACTTCAACTGTGAGTGACACTGAGCATCCCCTATTTGTTTTGTATAACGTGCAGTGGCTTCAGCGTGCTGTGCCAGTACCATATTGCTCTTGCAAGCAGCACTGCCCTGGAGATTACAAGTCTTCTCTCTGCCGGCTTTTACATATTGGTTGCACCGTCATGTAAAAGTTGGCGAAGATGGGGTGCCAGGGCCCCATTGGGGCACCTTCACTGCCCATGCACTTGAGCCCATATCTAATATGGATTCATGAAACTTCATGGTCAGCTCTGAATATTTGATGTGTCTAAATACTGTTGTAGTGAATCCTAGTTCATTTTAATGGGATAACAGGAGTTAGCTTAGCCTCTGGCTTGCAGACTCGTGCCCCCGTCACCTAGTGACTTTTAACCTACTTAGCTTGCTCTGTCTTAGCCCTTTTAATTCTTTAATTCTTCTAAGATGGCTGCCTTGTTTATAGTTAGGCCACTTGTTATGCTTTGCATTATCAGTGTCACCGCGCTAAGGCATCAAGATCAAGCAACAAAGACAAACAAACAGTAGGTGTTCACACTTAGGGATTTTCCCTCTCTATATTTTCGAGGGATTGTTTATATTAATTGCCGTCCCAAGCATGTCTGTTATCTATTGTTTGGGAACACACCTACGTCAGGGGTCCTTGTAGATCTGTATAAATACATCGCACTTTAGACAGATAATCAGAGGGATTCCGACCAGAGGGCATCGCCACCATCGCTGATATCGATGCTGCATGTCGTCTTGACGCTGACCGAGTCTTCATGTCCCTACGGAGTCTGAGATAGAGACCTCATCCCAAGGTAACAAGGGTTGGGAGCTCATGGACATGGCATTGGCAGATTAGGTTTAGCAAACCCAGTTCTCCTTTAGGTAGGAGGTTAGGCCTCTCACACTAGAGTATTAGGGCATATTACATTTCGTATGTCTTTCTTATGCATTGCAAGATGGTGGGGATCGTTGTAATAATGACTCTTGTCTTTACAATTCTGTTCCTAGCATTATTCATTATCCTAATCATTGCAGCCCATGTAACTTACCGCAAATTGCAGTTATGTTAAATAAAAACTATTGAAACTTTACTGCATCTTTGTCATTGCCTGTGTTTATATGAGACATGATATATCTGTGAGAAAGGGGTAATTTCTGTTTAACCATGACACTCCCTGAGATGTTTTATTCTCGAGTCCATGCGTAAAGGCTGCCACAAATCACCTTTTACTATTGTGTTTCTGGTGAGGTGTTGCTAGTGAGCCGGTAAGGTTGGGACAACAGTTGCGACTTGTTGTAGGATAGGCATAGTCGCCTACAAACAAAAGTACTGTCATCCTTTAACCAGCAGTCTTGCCTGGAGCAAGAGTCAAAACTACGACACTGTTGATTTTCCCTTGTCGATGTTAAACAGGAGTCCCCTCAGTTGACAAAAATCTGAAAACTAATTTAGCAGGACCTGTAGGCCTGTTGGAGGTTTAGAAGCTGGCAATGTGTCATCTGCAGGCAAAAGTGTTGTTATCTTAACACCTTCTAGCTTTGGTGTGTCATTTAAAGATATTGTAATCCTTACCTACTTGCTAGATATTTTACCCCTAAAAGGTTATGGCATGTTGACACTCTGTCTTCACCATCCTGCTTCCAGTGCTGTGCCACATACAGCATTTTTTATATGGACTTGAACTGTGCCATTATAGCAAAGTGTTGGACTAAGGTACTCACCACTCTCTTTAAAATATTAGACAGACCAGTGGATCACTCTCCTTGTCTTTCCTTCTTAGGCATCCTTGATGATTATGAAGGGATCAGGAGTGAGTGCACCCTAGTGGGAATTGGTGCCATTATTACAACAAGGGATATCACCCTCCACTGGAACTCAATGGTGGCTCCCACTCTGGTGGTGGAATGGCAGAAAGGATTGGACTCCTGTGCACAGATGGAAACACCCATTTACAAAGCCAAAGGGTGTTCTTATTAGTACCATAAGATTTTTGGAATGTGGGGAAACTGTTATGGTCTATGCAATGGTTAAGGGCTGCACTACTGTACACTGTTAATGTCAAATGCTCTTCAACACTTTGCACTGTATGCCATGTTATTATTTTTTTCAAAAACAATATCTGGATAATTAAAAAAAAAAAAGTACGGTGGTTTGCTATAAAGGCTTTTCATGAAGAAACGTCTTCCTTTCATGAAGCTAAGCCTTCAATGAATAGATTATTTAAACGTTTCTTGATTTGACACCCAGGGCCTGATTTAGATCTCGGCAAATGGGTTAGAGTAATCACTCTGCCGAAATAAGGCCCCCAGTCTTTTGCTCCTTCTTTTGTGCCTCTTTATGGTTTCCCATTGGCTTTGAATTTTGGGCAATTCTTCCCGTTTGAAACTTTGGAAATTCCAGATGTTACGTTTCTTTCTTACTAAGATTGTTTTCCGGCGGCGGTAACTTCAGCACGAACATTGGGGAAACTCTTTGCTCTCCTTTGCCATCCACCTTTTCTGAGATTTTTGAATGATGCAGTGGTTTTGAGAGCTAATTTTTTTTTCATCCAAAAATTCAATCTAAATGTCACTCCTTTCAGGAAATTATCCTTTGAGTCTTGTTTTATCGACTTCTTCTGAGGCAGAATGGTTATTAAGTTTGTTGAACTTTAAATCTGCCATATCTGTTTAGTTTGACAGATCCATTAAAATAAGGAAGGTGAATCCCCCCTTTGTAACTTTTGCCTCTCTAGTCAGAGTAAAAGGGAGGCAACTAAAGAAATGGTGGGTGGAGTTATAGGTAGTATTTCCTGTTTTGGTTTCTGTTCCTTGTAAATATTTACATTACCTCACGTGGTAATGGCTGTGATGAGGATGAGTTGGACTAGGAGTAATGAAGATTATCCGTAAGTAATCGGCCCGTCATATCAGATATCACTTGTAGTGAGATGGACAGGATATCCCATCCCATTTGTTAACAGAGTACCCTTCTGCCAAATGCTAAATCAGAGCTCTGTTGGCTGTGGATGTGATGATACATAAATGGCAATGCACCTGATTCAGACGGGAGACTTGCGATTTTTTAAGCCAAACATGGCTTTATTTTAGCTGCCTCCCACCTAAATTTGCCTCTGCTTCAAAATATTCTGGTTGGGTCTACCAGGGTGGCTATTACTGATTTTGCAAAATGCGAGTTGGTAACCGGTTGCTAATTGCGTAGTGACCACAGTTTAAAAATCCTCAATTCACTTCCTGGGACAGCTGAAGGACCCGAAAACAGGAAGTGGTGTCCCTGAGATACCCTGAGAGCACATTGGAAGGTCCTGCAGCACAGACCTACAGTGTATCCCAGTCCCACACAAAACACTGCAATGGCCAGACAACAAAGTGAGAAGGTAGCAGGGGAGCACCGCCGCAAACTAATGTTTTCTGAGAGGAATTGGATATCCTCACAGAAGAATACAGCAACCTTCACGAGGAGCTACTTGGGTGTCATTCTCAGACTGTCCCAGAGTCTGAGAAGAGAAAAATTGTGTTGTTACTGTGAGACATAAGCTGAGTAACATAGTACGATCAATGAGCCAGTGTTTCACACATGCATTTTATTCATCTCTCCATTAACCACTTATATATATCTGGTGAACAACAGGAAAGGGATGATGATGAGGGAGAATACCAGAACTAGTCCACGGTTGAGGAAGGGCCTGGTGAGGTGCCCCGGAGTCTGCTGAGTACTTCCCATGTCAAGGCCAGTGCTGCGTTCAGCTTAACACAGTCAGCTGCATTTGAGGCCCCGGACGTCCAACAGCCAGCCACTCCTCAATGTATTCGTGTCACCAGGGTCCGGCTGCGATGCCCAACTCAACAGGCATGTAGGTGCCAGCAGGCTAGGCAGGCCTCTCGCTCCCAGGCAGGATCCAGCAACCAGGCAGAGTTTGTAGGCCTAGAATAGGCCATGCTGCAAGTTCAGCACCTGCAGCAAAAACACATCAAGTTGTTAAACAGCAAACTAACACAAGGATTTTCCAACACTACACAGCAGATGTTTAATAACCAGGTCCATCTGGATGGTAAACCTGTTGCCCTTACAGAGGCTAATGGGCAACTCTGCACAGAGCAGTCACTGGAACGACGCCAGCAAAGGCATCTGGAGCATAGCAGAGCTACCAGGTTTGAGGCAATGAGCACAGCAATTGGGAGGCTAGTGCAGGCTACCACTCAGCACACCAAACACACTCTGGCCCTGCAGGTAGAGAAGGGCAACTGCAGTGGAGATGTGGCACGAGGCCAGCAACAGATAACTGCAGCCGTGGAGGCACCCAGACAGCCAGCATTGCCAATGGGGTTACTGGTGAAGCACCAGACAGTGAGGTGTCAAGCCTGAGCAGTGTTTCTGCTGCAGATGCATGTGTGCTGCTTAGGAGCAGCAACCATCAACCTGCAACTTTGACTGGCAGTACCCCCCATGCCAGATGTACATCACAAAAGTAGGTGCACACTGACAGTGTGCCTGTGTGGTGTTTACCTTTTTGTTTGTTTTTGCCATGGAGTAACCGCACAACATGTGCAATAATTTAAGTAATGTTTCCTATAATGGACAGGATGTCATTCAATGTTATTGTGTACCCTGATATTAAACGGTTGCCTATTTTTTTGAAAACAAATAGTTGTTTTGTCATTTAGGGAGAATATTGTGTACGTGGAGATTTCTTATAGTGCAAAGTAGTGTCTTGCTATGTGGTCCATGCATCTTCTCCCCTCTGCTGCTCTGCTTTCCTTGATTGACTGTTGGGCAGGTAGAGCACTGTCATCATCCTCTGAGTCTGATCCAGACACCTCTGTGTGTAAGCCTCGCCTGCAGGTAATGTTGTGGAGTATTGCACAGGTAGCCACAATCTTCCACACAATTTCAAGAGCATACTGCAAGGCTCCCCCACTCTTGAAAAGGCACTGGAAGCGCAATTTCAGGAGGCCAAACACACAATCTATTACAGACCTGGTGTGCCTGAGTGCCATGTTGTACCACCTATCATGGGGATTGTTGGGAGATAGGTAGGGTGTCAGGATCCATGGGCGCAGGGCATACGCACTGTCACCTGGTGAGACACATATAACGGTGAGACAACATACAGAGAGAAATGATTGTTCCACCACATTTTACTATGAACTTTACATTTCAATACCTAGTAACTATCCTGAGTCCAATTCCCTTCTTTCTAGTCATTGGTATATACCATTGTGCTTGAATATATCGGAGTCATGTGTGCTATTTGACCACAATGTCACTGATGATGTTCTGTGCCCTGCATTCTGTGATGACTTCTATGATCATTGAATGGATGTTTTTTTTCAGTGCTGGAATATGTATTCAAGGCAGGATGGGGACATATGGGCACATAGGTCCCGTACATTCACCCGATGAACTGTGGGAATCTGGCTATCCAGCAGAATTGTGTTTTTGTATTTTGTATTTCCAAATCATCCTTGGGCGGGTAAAGCATGTGTATGTAGTGGAGCATGGTGTCTAGGAAATGGTAAAAAAAATTGACAGCGCACTCTGCGACACTCCTCCAGCCACTGCTATGACATGTTGGTAACTACCACTGGCAAATAGGCGAAGGGAGCACAAGACCTGGACATGGGTGGGGATTGCATTGCTGCGCTTCAAGGTGGCTATTAGCTCCAGAATCACCTTGCTGCGCAGCCTGTGTGGCTCAAAAATCTCCTCCTCTGTCATCTCAAACAGGGTCAGCCTGACTCAGAAAATCCTCTCCTGTCTCTGCCTCCTCTGTTGAGCAGCCAGTATCCACATCCTCCAAGCTATCAGGTACAGGGCAACCATTGTGGAAGTCCCTGATGCATTCTGAGGCTGTTTTTATAGGCTGGACCCAGTTACCACCTGTTTTGAACTAGTGGTAAATTGCATGTGCAAACAGGACATTTTGCGACTAATCACAAATTGCATCTCATTTGTACATGCAGGTTTGCGATTTTCAATTAGGGGCTCTCTAACTGCGACTCGCAAGATACAGTCACTATTTTTTGAAAGTCGCAAATTGCTCGCATTGCTATTTCGGCTTTTTGAATGTTCGAACTAGAGGTTATAGCATTAGCCACTTTATTTTCAGGCAGGACCTCTAGGCATACCCCTTTGCATACATTTACAATTAAAGAGATAAAGGTCCCAATGTACAACCTTTTTCCGAGTGACGAATCGGTCGCAATCTGCTTTGTGAATGCAAAAAGGGCCATATGTGATGTACGACATGCATTCGCCATATTTGGCAGCCAGCCAAAGAGTTACATTTGAATTGTAGTTCTGCATGGTCACTCTATTCAGAATGGATCCTGGGTACAGCATGCCCCATATACCTACAAACTCAAGCATGACCATGCAGTCAGTTGTTCATTTTAAAATGCAAATCAAGGTTCTTAAAACCTGAAGCACTGGGAAGACAACCGGAAGTCTTTGACAAATACAAAGCTCTTTTTCAAAACAGTAAAGGTAGAGAGGCATTTTTTATGCCCATGCAGCACTACAATTCAAATGGTAACTCTTCGGCTGGCTGCCAATTATGGCTCATTACCAAGGATATCAAATTCCATTTTCTGGTCCTAAAACCAAGCATTAATGTTACCCTTTTGTCTTTTAAATTGAGCATCTTGTGGATTCAGGTATGACTCTAGGGACCCTTGCTATTGTAAGCTTTGGACTCCCTTTGTTCTATGAATGAAGAGAGCTTCCTGATGGAGAAGTAAGTTAGAAATCTGATGACGTACATAGCTTCTAAAAAACGGATGATACCTGGGGCTTTTCATTTAGTGTCTACCATGTGTTGTGCAATGGGCTTCATGAATTGTAATTGCGATCCCAAGTCGTTATCACCGCTGGCTACAGCAGTCCATGCTAGTGAATTGTCACCAACTAGCTGATCCCCAAACAGCTTGCTAGGTGAATGGTTATGGTACGAAATGAAACCACCAACAGTTTCTCATGGCGCTTCAAGATTGTTTGCAAAAGGAACAGAGCATGAAACCGTTACAATTATTGATGGCTAGGATAGACCTGCACAAACAGGTAAGTATCCAAATTGCGTTTGAAAAGTGTATTTTTTATATATCTTATATCGGACTTGCTGCACAAGCTTAAACAGCTGTGCCACCCCACCAGATGTGCCTACTTTTCGGGAAACCCAGCATTGCTTGAAGGGAGACCTAAACTACCTTGCAGGTTAACTCATCTGGAAATGGTGGCTACAAAATCGCGCCTGAATATGGGGCTCCCCGTTTATCAAAAGCCTAGACCGTCTGTAGGGAGTTTTGGAATTAGTGACACACAATGTTAGGCAAAAAAAATGTTTGCGAAGAGTTCTCAATTCTGTTTGCCAAGCAGAAAAGGTAATTAACCGACCTATGCAAGACTAAGCAATGGGCAGATTTTAAGACCCAGAATATTGTGGTGTCCTAGGAGCAATTCCAGTAGGTAAATTGAGAAAAAAAGATACTATAAGTACATACTTAACACAGGGAAACTGCTTAATATTCAAAATCAGTAGTGGTGGAAGCAGCAGACTATCATAAAGCAGCGTAATAGCAAGGTCTTTCAAAATGTAGGCACAGAAATGCAGGGTCCAGAAGTGGGACTGTATCGGAGGACAGTTTGGAGCAGTTGTCAAGAACTTTACAATCTCTTTACAGGAGGGAGGGGGGAGTTTATTCATGAGAGCTCAAAAAAGCTGTCATGCTTCAGCAGTCAGCTGCTGAAGTTGTTGTTTTGTTTCCTAATATACTAGCACTGTGAAGATTGCTGAAGGATTGAGATGATAGGGTTAAATTGCCAATATGAAATCAAAACAAACCGAACTAGTTGTGTTAGTTCAAACACTGCCCATGTTACAGCATCTAGACATCCGAAAACTGAAACTATAGGATACAGTTCACAAAGGTATTTGTGCACTTAAGTGACACACAAATTTGCTGTAATTTCATGTGAAAAGTGTTCTGTGGTGGGGGCACATGGAAGGGCAGTGAACGCCCACAAATGTCTTAATTCCATGGGATTCGCAAATCTCATGCAGATGGTTTTACACCTTGAAAATGATGGGAGGTGTAATACTGTCAAGGGCAGGAGTTAATTGGTTTGCAAGGTGGGAAAGAGAATGGCAAACCACAAAAAATGGTGGTAGTGTAGGAAAATTGTTTTCCCCACAGCAAACAAATTATTCTTTAAAGAAGTAATCGGGTGCAAATGCACTGCAAGGTGACATTTATCCTTTTCTTTATTTGGAAATGAGTAGTAGGAAGGATACCTTTCCTCATCAGTTTAAAAGTGACAGTTGTCCCGCCCCGGAAGTGATGTCACTTCCGTGACTGGGACTTCCGGTGCCCCTGAGAGCCCTCCCCGGAAGTGACGGGTGTAGGGGTGTCACGTGGTTTGTGACCTCATGATGTCACGTGTTAGCCCTGTGCCTGGGTCCTAGCCCCTGGGTATTGGTCTATGGGCTGTGTAAAATGTATGCCTCTGTGTTGTGCAACCAATTTCAGAGCCTAAGAGGACAGGTCTGGACATGTCAGACATTCAGGCCCAAGTGGCTGTTTGGGGGCCTCCTCACAGGGCGGGGCATTGGGGTTGTAAGGCCAAACCTCCACACTGCCGGCTAATCCAAAAAGAGGGGCTGGTCAAATGCTGCTTTTGCTAGAGACAGCCTATCAATTTAGAAAGGTAAATCTGAAACAGATGTAGGCCACCAAGGACTGACCTTAAAGTATGAGTGACATTGCAAATCTAAAACGGATGTTTGCCTCCAGGATTTCCCTGGGACACAGTGGAGGCTAAATTAGAAACTGGCCATGCAACTAAAAGTTTGAAACAAAACAATGGTCAAGTATTGCAAATCTAAAACAGATGTAGGCCCAAGTGTTACCAGGACAGGCCTCAAAGGATGAGTGGCATTGCAAATATAAAACCGATGTGTGCCTACAGACATTCCCTGGGACACAGTGGAGGCTAAATTAGAAACTGGCCATGCAATTAAAAGTTTGAAACAAAACAATGGTCAAGTATTGCCAATATAAAACAGATGTAGGCCCAAGTGTTCCCAGGACAGGCCTCAAAGGATGAGTGGCATTGCAAATATAAAACAGATGTGTGCCTACAGGATTTCCCTGGGACACAGTGGAGGCTAAATTAGAAACTGGCCATGCAATTAAAAGTTTGAAACGAAACAATGGTCAAGTTTCGCCAACCTATAACAGATGTCTATTTCCAGGCCTCACCCATCACAAAGCCCAGGCATAATTACCATAGTGAGTCTTGTATAAGAAACCCCCACCTTCACAGACCTCTTTTTTTCTGAACTACATACTGCAGTTTGCGGCAAGCAGGGAATCATCAGGACATCATGGCTGAAAACATGAAGGGCAGAGCGCAGACTGGTGTTGCTAAACCTCTTCTACTTAAGGTCTGTAACAGTGTGGTGTTTGTATGTGTTCTAAGGTAGTTTAACATTGATATAAGCCCCAACCGGTTTAACTATACATAGCTGAATAAAATGCACGTTTTTTAAAATGATATTAATGTATGTGGGGAGATGGGCAGCGGTAATCTGCTGGCTACAATGTTTAATTTGTGCATATGGGTTCTGTTGCTGAACATTTACATGTATTTTGAGGGGGCGCACTTATTTTGTTAGGTGGAAGCTGTGCTTAATTTGTACTTGTAGGTTCTGGGGCCATGTATTTGAAAGTATTTTGAGGGTCTGCACTTATTTTCTGGGGTGGCGGCTAGGCTTAATTTGTGCTTGATGGTTGTTATGTTGAGCATTTACATGTGTTTCTGATGGTCTGCACTCATTTTATGGGATGGCGACGGAGCTTAATTTGTACTTGTAGGTTCTGGGGCTATGTCTCTGTCGGTTTTTCTGAGGGTGTGCACTTATTTTGTGGGATGGCTACAGGGCTTAATTTGTACTTACTGGTTCTGGGGTAAGTACACCGGTACTGCCGGTATTTTCTTTTTTTTGAGGGTCTGCACTTATTTTGTAGGCTGGAGCCAAGGCTTAATTTGTACTTGCTGGTTCTGGGGCTGTGTATGGGCATGTATTTTTGAGGGTCTGCACTTATTTTGTTAGGTGGAAGCTGTGCTTAATTTGTACTTGTGGGTTCTGGTGTTATGCATTTGTATGTATTTTGATGGTCTGCACTCATTTTGTGGGATGGTGGCAGGGCTTAATTTTTACATGCTGGTTCTGGGGTTGTGTATGTACATGTATTTTTGAGGGTCTGCACTTATTTTGCGGATGGAGCCAAGGCTTAATTTGTACTCGCCGGTTCTGGGGCTGTGTACGGGCATGTATTTTTGAGGGTCTGCACTTATTTTGTTGGATGGCGGCAGGGCTTAATTTGTATATGCTGGTTCTGGGGTTGAGTATGTACATGTATTTTTGAGGGCGCGCACTTATATTGTGGGATGGCAGCAGGGCTTAATTTGTACATGCTGGTTCTGGGGTTGTGTACGTACATGTATTTTTGAGGGTGCGCACTTATATTGTGAGATGGCGGCAGGTCTTAATTTGTAATTGCTGGTTCTGGGGCTATGTATGTGCCTGTATCTTTGAGGGTCTGCACTTATTTTATGGGATGGGGGGTATTGCTTAATGTGTACATGCTGGTTCAGTGTATTTTATTTTCTTGGGCTGCATTTATTGTTCTACTCACATCAGTATTCTGTGTTCACACATTTAATTGCAGCAGTCCTGTGTTTAAGAGGTGAGCTTTGGGGTGCATAGTTATTAATTTTAGAGCTCTGTGCCACGGGTTTCGGGGCGCAGAGCTCTAAAATTAATAACTGTGCCCCGCGGAGTCGGCCAGCGTTCCGGGGACCCAAGATATTAACTTTTCTGCTCTACTCCCAAGAGACCTCGCTGCCTCTTGAGAACAGCGCAGAAATGTTAATAATGAGGTTTCCGAGAGTCTGCAGCCTCAGGGACCTCGCGTCTGGGCATGAGCATGTATGCTCTCAGAAGGTTTAACTAGAGAGAATGCCGCGCATGTTTCAAAGTGGCATTCTCTCTAATTAAACCTTCCGACCGGCTCTCAGAGGCCTCGTGGTGTTCCCCAAGGCCTCTGAGAGCCGGTCGGTTGCCGTCAGAGTGCGGTGATCTAAAGATATAGTAACAGCGCGAGGTCAGGGCTTGGGGGGCCCTGACCCTATGCGCTTGGGCCCTCGGCCTCCTACAGTTTCAAATAAAAAAAATAAATTAAAAAAAAATGAAAGATAAGTTAGGGCTTTTTGTGGTGCCTGAGCATGTGGCTTGGGCCCCCAGCACCCCATAGGGCCGCTTAAAGATAAAAAATAAAATATAAGCCCTGTGTGACCCTGGGGGCCTTGAGCATGAGGCTGAGAGACACCCAGGGACCCCCATAGAGGCCACAAGGCCGTTTTAAAAAAATAAATAAAAAAATAAAAAGATATTGAAATAAATAAAAATAATTATAATTAAAAACTAACCCCCATGCCCCCAGCCACTCACCTTAGTTCAGGAGGGTCTGGTGTCCTAGGCTGAGGCCATGAAAAACACTGGACCCCACACAAGCTTCATCCACAGATGGCTATTTTTAAAAAAAGACTGTGTCTGGGTTGTTGGAGCTGGCTCAGCCTGGGTGCTCCACACTGGAGGTTGGAGTTTAGAGTGAGCTTCGCCCCCACACATGGTTCAGAGCCTTGTTGAACTATGACGAAAAACCGGCTTGGATCCTAGGATCCGGTTTCCAGTCTATCGTACATGTATAAATTCTAGGAACTGTAATGTTTTTTAAATAGGGTTGTGTTGTATATTTTTACAAGTGGTGTAATTATACGGCATTATAAAGACCTTAGGGCGCATTGTAATATGAGTAAAATAAGATTGTGGAGCCCTCAGAATTATATAAATAATGCCTTATTGAGACAATCCTAGAGCTTAGGTTGTCCATATGGACTTTGTTTATTAAACAGTGTATAGTTTTTGAGAAAAGCTTTACAAAGGGCTCTGTGTATTATACTTATTATACTTCCAAAACATAGGGGTTCAACAACTGGAATCTTGAGAGACTTTTTTTTATTTATTTTTTATTATTTTTCTTTTATTTTTATTTATTTATTTATTTATTTTTATTTTTTCCAACACTTTGCATGGTTTTATGAAGGGCTTGTGCATATAACATTAAATGAGTTGTTGTTAAAGTCAATTCTGTCTCTCTTGTACGTAGGACCTCCAAGAGCCTGCAACGTCCCCAGCGGAAATGGAGACAATGCAACAGGGTGAATTACAGGTCACAGGTCATTCTAAACAGAGCTGTCATGATTGTTATTTTTTTATTTTACAATTAAGGGTTTCCCATGTGTTTGTGTGCTTGTACAGGTTATGATGCAGAACTGCAGCTTGCGGTTGACGCTCTGCAGCAGATCCTCCAGGTTCAAGACGGTCCAAGCACAACATCTCTGGATACAGCTTTTGCAGGTAAATAAAGGTGTCCGTGTGTAAACGCCTTGAAAACCTAAAAACCCTAGCAAACGCTGCATAATGGGAACCCTCAGGAAGCTCGTATAGTCTATGTATTATATTGTAAATGTAACATATATATATATTTTTTTTTATCCCGAGGTCCCCCTGTGGGAGAGGCGACTCCAGGGGTAGCGACCCAGAATCTGGATGGGAGCTTTAAAAACACTGTCCACGAAAAGAAGTCCCCAGCGTCTAAGGGCAGCCCGCCTATTAAGAAGGGTCCCTCACGCCGGAAAACCCCAGGTGAGTTTTAGAAACTTGAACCAGCTGTATACAAGCCTTAGTGTGTCTCAGACCTCTTTCACCCCCTCGGTATAGCGGCTATAACAATCCCTACTATGTATTTTGCTATCTTTACATCCTAAAGTCATCATATAAGAGCCCCGGAGGCGTCGGGCATCAGACTAACCGGTCGATGACGTCTTTAAAGGTCAACACCAGGACCGCTCAAAACCCTATAGCGCCAACCATATTCGTGAACATCGTAGGACCACAGGACCTACCCTGCAGCAGCTCAACAGACACCGGTCATGCCCCAGGTATAGCTCTTAACTACACCACACAATCAGTGATAAAGGGTTTGACCAGTACCACGAACACTTCTACAACAACTACCTCCGTCCGGTGGCTTGGGCATTCGGACATTGTCATGCTTACAACCCCAAACACACAGCAGCTTGTACCGTGAGAAGCCTCTGGAGGGGCTCCTAAGCAGTGCCGCAATCCTAAAATAAATCGGCTGTCATTATTAAAGAATCGTAAGAAGAAGTTACAGAACCCTGAGCTCCAAGCTGTGCCTTTAGACCTATCTTTTAAAAAATGTGTTGAGGTTAAGCCTGTTCCACCTAAGCCCCAGCGTTCTAATACAGATGGGTCTGTCACCACCCTAAACCCACCAGTCTGTATAACTAGCCCACCTCGATTACACGACCCGCAATGGGAAAATGATCACCCCATAGAGGATCCTTATTCACATTGTATAGGACTTGTTAAGGCGCTAGCTGGTACTGCAGAGAGTTCTGAAGCCCCTGCAACGCCCCGTGACACTTCTAAGACACCCCCCTCAAGTTTGCAATCAGCAAGGTCTCAATTAGCATCACCCATCCAAAGCACTGCCTCTACACCTGAGGCCATGAGTTATTACGATAAACATTTAACCTCCCATGTCTGATGTCCCCCGTTACACCCCCAGGGGCATACAACCCTACCAGCCCTGCACCAAGTGCCTGCGCGCAGTGGTCTTCTCCATCCTCATCAATATACCCCGCCAGCAGTATAGGATGTAGCGGATCACAAAATCAGAGTTTTGGAACAACCTCTAGCAACGATCAGGCCTCTCAAACCCTGGGGTGTTCACATTGGAACCCTGTTTTTATGACCGCTCCAGTCCATCCACACAGAATGGGGGTAATAATGTTAACCCTGGTCCTATAACAGGGGCTGCTCAGGGAGTTGGCAATCATACCGCTAACGTCTAAAATAATGACCCAGAAACCAACCCTTCGAACCTTACCATTGCCCTAGACAGCTATATAAAAGAAATACATCAGTCTGTTAGACAGTTAAAATTCAGACTCCGTCTAAAAACTTTCAAACTGGGTAAGAACAGCTGTAATACAGGGGCATCCAGAGAGACCGTGAGGGCTTTAAAACAGCATCTGGCTCGGTGTAGAAGCAAGGTGGTCCAAGCTTGCGATTCAGCAGTTGCGGACATAAGTAACATACCAGCGTGACTAGGCATGCATGCAGACCTAGGGACTGTAAAACCTGCATTTACTAATACAGCTGTCCTTAGGTCTAAATATAAAAAGAAGACCCGGTATTGCTCAGTGAAGCTCTAAGGATTTTACGGGCGCTCAAAACTCAGAAGCAGTGTGAGTCACCACCTAGCGGTTTAAAACACGTAAAAATAGAACCCTCAACACCTAAACCACATCCCATAAGGCCTGAAAATATAGAGTTAGGAGTTGCTACATGCAGTTACAGGTCCTCAGGGGGTGATGGTCAGAGCCGACTCAACCCAGAACTATCTGAAGGATCACCCCCCTTATTAGTTGAAAGGTCCAGGTCACCACTTGTAAGCCCCCTAAATGTTGTTCAGATAGGCAGTGGCTAGTTAGCAAAAAACAATTGGACCTGTAAGAAACAGAAATGGCTAGAAAGCGCAAGCTTTTAATAAGGAAGTTAAAGAAAGCCAGACTCTGCGTCACCCGAAGGTATGAAAACACACCTACAGCTAACCATAGCCAACCATAGCCAACTACCTGTGGTTGGTCCTCCAACCGCTGGCAATTCTCATGTTGAGGCTTCAGAGCCGGTGTTTATGGAAAGTGTGAGACGGTATAGTCGCATTGTAGAGAGGTTTAAAGCTACAGAGCACTATGAGTTTAGGTTAGTTAACCTTGATCGGCTAAACTCCTCCGATCATGGTGTTATAGCTATACACCAGGCTGTGAAACTGCTCATAGAACGATTGTTACATGATGTGGGGCCTAACGATTTCTTTCAGATGCGTTTTCAGGGACGGGGCCTCAATAGTCCCCTGTTCACCAGACGGTCATCTCGTGATGTGTTTGACGCTGTGACTTTTTTAGAGAACCTATCTAAACTTTTACAGAGCAAGGATGAATTACTGGCGTACGGGACGTTTAGAATCATCACCCTCGTTGTTAGGGGTCGTGAGGGTGCTGCTTCCAGAACCTTAAAGAGCGTCATGTACAGTAAAATCATTGGCAAGAAATGTCGTTGGTTGCTCAACTTTAATACCTGCGGTACCAATGTGTGTCTGGCAGCAAGCATTGCGGGGTTGTTGGTGGACCGTGCTACCCCAGACACCGTCATTAAGTCTATGGCAGCAGCAGCCCATGAGGCCGAATATCTGAGGGCCAATATCTCACCGAATGGACTTATCGTCACCAACGTCCCCAGAATTTTTTTACAAGATCTACAATTCCGATTAGACTGGTCACAGATCTCATGGAAGTGTACCCGGGATTGGTTGATCTTGATTATTAACACATCTAAACGTTTGGCTGACTCTATTACTGTTCAGATTTCCATCACTGAGACGGCTATGAAAACCACAGTTCAACTCTCTCAGTTTAAGTCTCGTTTGGCAGAAATCAATCTGGGACTCAACGAGACAAAAGAATACCTTACAAGACAAAAGATCAACAAACTGCAAAAAGATGTCAAACGTTTCAGTAGGGAGAAAATCTACCCCTATACGACAAGTGACTATCATTGTGAGGGGACTTCGGAGACCTCAGATGAGTCTGACGCCCCGCAACGAAAGACCCGTCCATCCAACTTCAGTTCAAGCTCAGAGGACTGGAGTAGTGATGAAGGACAGAGGCCAAGTCGGAATCGTTATATTCCCCCACCACATTACAACTCTCCTTTTCCATACCAGCAGATCCCTCCGTGGCAATCCATGCCCATGCCTTTCTTCCAGCCACAACCACAATATCAATTTAATCCTTTTTTAGGAAGAGGCCGGGGCAGAGGCAGAGGCAGAAACAGAAGACGAGGAAGGAATGTACACTGGGCACAGGAGGAACCGCAGATGGTAACCAGGAGCCGCAGCGTGACGACACAAAAGAAAATCTAGTTGTCAATCTGTCCAGTTCCTCTTTAAACCCCACAGAGATGGCGGTTCTGGAGAAAGGTTTGGGCTTTGTACCCACTCCCAAGGAAGACCAGTTCAGGATGAACTGCGAGATGGCTGCTTTATTCCGCAAAATAAGATTACATTTTTTCTTTAAAGATCAACCACCCATGGAATCTGAGGGCGACACGGGTTTTAGGAACCCCTCCACATTCACACCACCTGTGACCTCCGTCCCCATAGAGGTACTCAATTTTGAGAAGGCTGTACGACATGAGATCCAACGACTAGAACCTGTACGAACTTTTCAAAATGTGTCCAACTCAGAACGTACAGCTTTACTCTCCCTATCTCATAACCCTGATATCACTTTGAAACCAGCAGACAAAGGAGGAGCAATTGTGGTTTTGGATACTACATACTATAGACAAGAATGTCTTAGACTTCTGAATGATGAGTCGTATTACCGACATATTGTGACTGACCCCACTCCCCGCCTTCAACGGATGATCCGCGGAATGATAATGGAAGCAGAATTAGCAGGGTGGATCACCAAACAAGAAGCAGAATTCTTGGACACTAAGAACCCTAGAACCCCCCTACTTCTACTGTCTTCCTAAAATCCACAAAGGTGTCCCCCCTCCCGGCCGTCCGATAGTGTCCGGGATTGGTTCACTTCTGGAACCTTTGTCTAAATTCTGTGACTTTTACTTACAACCCATTGTCCAGAACACATCTACTTTTCTAAAAGACACCAAGGACACTCTGGTCCTACTAGATGCCATCAACGATACAGGCCCCACAGACATATTGATTTGTCTGGATGTGGAAGCCCTCTATACAAATATTCCACAAGAAGCCACCTTGGCGGCAATAGAGGAATTACTTATGGCCGAGACATGGACCTACAACACCCCAGTGGCCTTCATCATGCAATGTGCGAGCTTGGCCCTTCAAGAGAATTTCTTTCAGTTTGAGACGCGTCTTTTCCACCAAATACAGGGCACTTCCATGGGAAGCACTTTTGCACCAAGCCTGGCCTGTCTATATATGTTTGCCTTCGAGAAGCGCCACATACTGATTCCTGAACAACCATTCTTTTCTAACATCCGTTTATGGCGTTGTTATGTAGACGACATAATAGTAATCTGGAAGGGTAGTATGGAACTAGCCATAGCATTCACTCAATGGGTGAATACCCTGGATACTCATCTTCGTTTCAGTTCAAATATATCCGACCAAGAGGTTTCCTTTCTTGACCTAAGAATCATTTTGGAAGACGGGTTCCTCCATTCATCTGTATATCACAAACCCACAGATAGGAACAGCCTTCTCCTTTACAATAGCCACCATCCTAAGGCATTGCGAGATAACCTACCGTTTGGACAATTTCTTCGGATACGACGTAATTGTTCAGATAAAAATGACTTTCATCTCCAAGCCAATACGTTGTGCCAGAAACTTGGGGACCGCAACTATCCGGCAAAATTTGTTAGACAAGCGAAGAAGAGAGCTAGCAACATCCCTAGGGAAACTCTACTTGTTAACAATACTCGCACACGACAATCAAGACTTACGTGTGTAACTACTTATACCCCTCTGAGTAACCGTATAAAGGGTATTATCAAGAGATTATGGCCCATTCTTAATAGTGCAGGTGAGACTTTAGCGAGCCCTTTGTTTGCCTTTAAGAGGACACACAACACTAAGGACTTGGTAGTCCACACTAGACCCACGCGCCCCCAAGTAACTGATGAGTCTAACCAGAAGCAGTGGTTGAGAGTGAAGGGCCACCACCCATGTGGTGGCTGTAATGCATGTCCCTTGACTAAGAGTACATACGAGGTGAACATAGGGGAAGCAAAGAATTGGCAGCTGAGGCTTCATACCAACTGTCGGACTAAGAATTGTATCTACATGATCACCTGTCCTTGCAACTTGAAATATATAGGAATGACGACTAGAATGGTGAAGATGCGTATCAGTGAACATCGGAGCACCATCAGATGTAAAAGATCCGCTACAAAACTGACCAATCACTACATAGAAAAACAACACACCCCAGACGATATCGAGTGGGTCATTTTGGAAACTCTCAGAGATAACAAAGATTGCACAAACAGACTCTTTGAAAAAGAACAACGATGGGTCTTTAGGTTAAAGACCCATCTATTCGGACTGAACGATGAAATCCCATGGCTCAGCTTTTTACATTGATGTCTTGTCCGGGGATGTCTTCAGCAATTCTTTATTTTGACGAGAGATATATATAATTAAATCTTTTTGCCCTAGGTACTCTATTGGGCCTCCTTTTGGCAGTGGTTTTTTCCCATTGTAAGATGGATATTCTCGTCATTTAATTAATTTTTTCCTTTTTCCCTTGATGAATTTCAATACCACTCCCATTAACGAACCCGTTTACAAATGGCCGACACATTGTTTGTCCTTCTTTACTTTCAATATTGTATTGAAACTAGTAGTCCTCCTTTTCTTTCCATTGCTGTTAAATAGACCCCCTTGGACTTCTCTCTGAGTGTTCCGGGGCCAGACTGAGCCTATAGGTGACCCGATATTTTCGACCAGACACCAAGTAAGTGACACCTCCCCTCCTCTGTGGCGCTGAAGAAACCGTTTACTTCAGTTTCTGCCATGCTGTTTTTCCCTTTTTTAGCAGGGATAATAAGAGTTTTTTACTTTGAATGCGCCCCTCGCGAGCAGCGTTCACCGGGAACCGCATTGAAGCGGAAGACACGCTGTAATCGACACGCGTCTTTCTTGACCTTTAAGGGTGTACGCGCTTCAACTTCGATGCGCCGTCACCATTTATTCCTGGACAATAAGTGTTATTTCCTTAAACGCGCTCATCGCAAGCAGCGTTCACCGGGAACCGCTTAGAAGCGAGAGACGCTTTGTAATCTACACGCTTTTTCCTTGACCTTTAAGGGTGCACGCACCGCAATCTCGATGCGCCGTCACCCATTATTCTATGTAGAAGTTTTGTCGATTCGATATTCTTTTTGTAGTGGCTACTCACATGTTAATGCTAACGGCATTTTCGCCTTCACTGGCTGGCCCTTCGATTTTGTTAACGGGGGTGCGCACGGCTTGTCTTACATTAGTAATACCTGCTTTTGGAGAGATTGATATTACTCACTAGGGTACGGATGTATCTGATGAGACACTAAATACCTGTGCATACCTTATATCTATTTATTTTTCATACCATACAGAATATGATTCAGATTCGTGTCATCTGGCTACGGTATCACTACAATTCCCTTCTTTGGAGAATTTATGTTTTACTTACCTGTTTTATCCACCTGTTTAGGATTTGGTCAACTGACCCCTTACCTGACTACATGATAATCTGTAACTTAAGCTTCCGCTCTCTATGTATTATAGGCTGTAGTGGTTTGAGAAGCCAGATGTTACCCCGATGAGGCCCTATTATTAGACTTTGGAGGGTAAGCATCCATTGTCCAACAGCAGCTTTTGTTTCAGATTTCTCACTATGGTTTACTTTTCACTTGACACTTTGTTGGGACTCACGATAATGGGAATGTGTAATCACTTGAGGATAATACATTATATGATGCCTCATTGTTTATGTTTAACAATAAATACTTTTTTGATTATGGTTCTCTTTCTGTATTCCAGGCCTTTGTTTTCCCAAATGGGGAATACAAATTGCTCTTATCCTAGAGCATATTTTTATAAGGATTAGGTACGTATTAGGTCCTGAAGAATCGCACAAGATAATTTTTTACTATGATTAGCGAGAAACATGTTGACCTCCAGTTTTGATTGAGTGACACAAGAACTTTGTGTTACCCGACTTCGTACCACTTTTTCAACAAGATTCACGAACTATATGCTTCTTTGTTGAGGGATTGTAAACATTATTTTGCCATATCCCTATACAGTGTTTTTAACCATGTCAAAGGCATTAACATCTGAATAAATTATCAGTTTTTTCCTCTAGACATTTTTATACATCTCTTTATACCAATCCTTCCTCCTTTTTTGCATGTTTTGACCGGCTAATACCATCCTTTAAAAGATCTCCGGCAAAGAGCCCCCTTGAGGGGCCCGTCAGGCATTGCAGTGCCTGGAGCACGAGGAGCATGGCCCAATGATGAAGCATGTCACCGGCTGGTGAGTGAGGGCTCTTGCTCTAAAACAAATTGCTTTTTCTGGTATACCATCTTTACAAGAGAACCGTTTCGATGTTTTGGAACTGTGTGTATATTACTGTTGTTTGATTGGCTCTTCAAATACCGCCCGACAGACTGGTTGGTTTTGGGGACCTGGGTCTTTTTGAGAACCATTTTGCCATTACGGTAAAAGTTCTATACCACAATGATTCTTGGAAGTACTTCACTACCAATGAAGGTGTGAAAAACAAGACTGTTTATGTGCTACATCATGAAAACCACTTTTACAGTGTCTTGAACCTGAAGGGTTTTCTAGGCGCCAAGTATGTGTGTGAGCATTGCGATCACATATACAAGAACCGGACCAAACATCAGTGTGAAATGTACTGTAAAATGTGTCAGAGGGACGGGTGTGCCAACGACGCCGCTCAGAAAGTGAACTGCGCCACGTGCAAGATGTTTTGTCGGTCGCAAGACTGCTTAAACGTGCACATCAGCCTAGCACAGTGCGTCAGTAAAGCGGACTGTGGGGTTTGCGGCCATTACAAGGCCGCCAAACACAATTGTAAAGGTATGCAATGTCCCAGGTGGACAGCAGGTTTTATAGCCGGAACAACACACAAGTGTTTTCATGCTCGGAGGCTACTCCCAGAAAAAAACAGAAGACTGTATTGTATTTGATAAAGAGTGTACGCAAGAGACGGGTGTGCACCACCCTAACTACATTTATGCCCATCATCTAACAGCCGATGAAAGCTGGGAGTTTGAAGGGTGGTCATGCATGAACGATTTCCTCAACACGTTCATGATGCCGAAATACCAGGAGTATACATTTCTGGCTCACAACTCAAAAGCGTTGACTCGTTATTCATTCTCCGTGACCTGGTTCGTGAAAAGTTGGCCGTGGACCTCATCACCCAAGGTTCCAAACTGATGCTGCTAAAGGTTGTGCCTTTTGACATTAGGTTCATAGACACATTGAATTTTCTGCCCATGAAGCTGAGCAAGTTGCCAAGAGCCTTTGGTTTTGAAAGCTGTAAAGGTTATTTCCCTCACTTTTTTAACACATGGGCTAATCAGAATTACAGCGGTCCTTTGCCTCCGCCAGACAGTTATGGTTTTGAGTACATGATGCCCTCTGAAAAAGAGAGTTTTCTACAGTCATACAATGAAAACCGTGAAAACTGGTTTCATTTTCAAACAGAGTTGAAAGCTTATGGTCAGGTGGATGTCATGATACTGCGAAAAGTGTGCAACCTTTTCAGAGACGTTGTGGTGGAGATGACGAAACGGGTCAGGTTTATTAAAACCAAATGCCGCAAGAGAAAAAAAAAGAAAATAACGGAATACCTGGACCCTTTTAAAAACATTACTCTGGCTTCAATGTGCATGTCTATTTATCAGCACATGTTTTTAAAACCTGAAACTATCGCTCTTTTACCACCTGACCTCTATAACTGTAAACAGAAACGTTGCTCCACCCCGTCTATTCAGTGGCTCATGTATGTCTCGGAGAATGAGAGCATCTTCATTCAGCACACATTGCAGGGCGGCGAATACCGTCTGGGCCGTTACTACCTAGACGGGTATGCATTGATTAACGGGGTACCAACAGCCTTTGAGTTCAACGGCTGCTTTTACCACGGTGTCCTCGTTGTTACAAACCCCATGGGTTTAATAGACTGCAGGGCACCACGTTTGAACATCTGCATCGTAGGACTCTGGCGAAAGCGCAGTATATTGAAAGCTGCAGCTTTGTTCTGAGAACCCTCTGGGAACACAAGTGGTTAGAAGAGTTAACAAAAGATGCGGAACTGGGCACTACCAGCTACTGAGCCATCAGCTACCTGCACCATTGGAACCCCGCAATGCCTTATTCGGCGGTTGTACAAACGCCATACAATTGTACCACGTCGTTGGTGAGGGTGAGAAAATACACTACTATGACTTCACCAGTTTGTATCCGTTTGTGAACAAGGTGAAGTTGTACCCTGTGGGGCATCCTACCATCATATACAGGAACTTTAAGTCCTTCAAAGAGTACTTTGGACTCGTTAAATGTCAGATTCACCCTCCACTGAATCTTTACTTCCAGGTATTCCCCCTATGTCGAACATGCACTGAAAGTAAACAGACTGGCAAGTGCCGGCATAGTGATGAGCAGAGGCTGCTGGAGGGGTACCATCAAGGTGCAGACGGCCCTCGAGAAAGGGTACCGTCTTGGTAAAATCCTGGAAATTTGGCACTTTCCACACACCACAACCCGACTCTTTTCTGAGTACATCAACTTGTTTCTCAGAGACAAACAGGAGGCATCGGGGTATCGTGACTGGTGCGTTGATGAACCTTCAAAGCAAAAGTATATCGGCGATTACAAATCTCACGAGGGTATTACGCTGAGACCTAAGTTCATTAAGGTTAACCCCGCCAGATGCCAGTTAGCTAAGTTCTGTCTCTATTCCTTGTGGGGAAAATTCGCACAGCGTACCAATATGCCAAACACATCCATTGTCACAGATCCAGACGAGCTTTTTAAGTATATATTTACGCCGTCTTACGACGTTTACAATTGTGAATTTATTGAAGACAAGACGGACGTTCTTTGTTCGAAATACTCCAAAGAGTACCCCACAACGTGCAACAATATAAACATCTTTATAGGGTGCTTCACAACCGCTCACTCACGGCTAGAGCTTTACAGGTTGTTGGATAAGCTTCAGGATCGTTGTTTGTACCAACACACCGACTCGGTTATTTTTGTGAGTAAAGAGGGTGATGTAGATCCTCTGCTGGGTGATTATCTAGGGAATTTGACCAGCAAGCTCGAAAAGGATAAGTACATACGCGAATACACCTCCTCAGGACCCAAGACCTATAGTTACAAGACCTCTAACAACAGGGTTTGCATGAAAGTCAAAGGTATCACTTTAAACGTCAGCAATAAGGTTAAAATAAACTTTGACAGTCTGAAGGGTCTGGTGCACAAGTACTACACATCGAGCGACCACAAAAATTGCAAATCAATAGTCGTAAACCACCCAAGCATAATCAGGTAAAAATAAAAGTGGGAAATTACAACACAACCGCTGAATAAAACCTTAAGAGTAGTGTTTGATAAACGGGTCCTCACCGAGGATTATAAAACACTACCGTACGGTTATTAAAAGACATTAGAGGGCCATACCCCAACCGATATGGACACCAGGCTGCAACACCCATTCTCCTGTGTTTTAGCAGGTCCCTCAAACAGCAGTAATATTTTTTTTTATAAAGAAACTGCTAGAAAACGCTCCCAGTGTTTTATCTCACACCCCTAACAACATCGTGTGGCTTTATTCCTGCTGGCAGGATCTTTACACGGAACTCTCCCTAAAGTTCCCACATATCCGTTTTATAGAGGGCATCCCCGCTAATCTTAACGATGACGACTTGTTACCTAAACGCCTTGTAAACATGGTCGTTGTGGACGACCTCATGCGTAAAGGCGGGGACCACCCCGAGATCGAGAGGGCTGTTACTCAATATTCACATCATCGTAATCTGAGCATATGCTACATCGTACAGAACTTGTTTTACAAGAGCAGCCGTTGCATAACTCTCAAAGCCTCATACCTTGTCTTATTTAAGAACCCCAGAGACAAGCTTCAGATATCAATTATAGCTAAACAGATGTATCCCGGAAACACACAGTTTTTCATGGAAGCGTTTAATGACGCTACCGCAAAACCCCACGGCTACGGTAGATTTAAAACCCAATACTCTAGAAGACTACAGACTGCGCGCCAGTATGATGCCACCTGACTTACCAGTAGCTTACACGCCTAAAACAGGTCCCAAAGCCTATAAAAAGATCCACTAGAAAGACTTTTATAACATTTACACTCTAAACCTTGTAATATAAGGTCACTACCATGTCTGCGAGGCTGTGGCGTAAATTAGGCCTCCTAAAAATGCTGATCACTGCCAGCCCCTTGAAAAGGCTATCCTTTGCGCTGCTTTGGACAATTTAGTGGCGGCCGTTTCAGAAATAGCCCTAAACATCCTAAAAGGTAATGTCCCGATATCAACAAGTCAGTTCCGGGTTCTAAAGAAGAAGCGCCACATTATTAAGATGCTCAACAATAAGAGGGCGTCGCTGCTTTCTAAAAGGAAACTGGTCAAACAGTCTGGTGGATTTATAAGGGCGCCGCTAGGAATAGCTATACCCCTAATCACCGGTCTCCTGTCGAGGACCTGATGGAGCACTCCCAAAAAATGTACCTTGTGCCTCACCATCAGCTGGAACAGTTGGGCCCCTCGACCGCCAACTTTTGGGACATCCGCAGAAATGAGACACAGCGTCTCGATGCTGAGATCAACACTATTTTGAACCAAACCGATTTAAAACCACACAACAAAGCGGGGCTTTACTCAGGAGCACTTCAAAACCTTTTACAGTATTACAAGCAACTGCACGATGAAAAAAAAAACTAACGCTGTACACCCCTGCCGAGGAACAGCCGGCCGCTGACACAGTAGCTCCTCAAGACCTTGGGCCCTCACCCACCACAGACGCCTTTGTCGTAGACCTTTAAAAAAATATAAGTCAGAAGTATAGAGGGGCTGCTCAAATGTTGCTCAGTAAAATGGCTGCTACTAAAGATTTTACTTCATGGAACGCCAGGGGTGAATTTGTTTACAAGGGGCAGCCGGTTGCTGGATCCCACATGTATGATCTGGTCAGAGGTCTCACGCACGGTAAAACCCTATCGACACAAGATGCTCCTAGAGGTTGGGAGCAGTTCCTAAGCGCCGCTGCAGAATTCAATATCCCCTCCACGATCATCGGTAACGCCGACGACCGGCGAAGGCTTGAAAGTTTGAAAGGTTCCGGCGCTGGTGTTTTTACCAGGGGACCCCTCGTGCGACATCACCTTTCTACCCGCAGCTAACACCATCTAGGAGCGCTGGCGCTCTACAACTGGTTCCTAAAAAGAGACTGTTCAGAATGGACACCTGGTTACCGCTCTAATATAATCCCAAAATCTGAACAAATGTACAGTATTGTGAAAAGGTTCGCATGTCGTAAGATTTTTATCTCATTTTATTTTTACCCTTGTACATGTTTGTGGTGAAAACTGTTTCTAATAAATGCGTTTAACATTTCACAGTCCGACATCTTTATTTTAATTTTATATTTTTATTTTTTTTAAATGGTTTTAAAATGTGTACTGGGGGATAAAAATGCATAGTCTGTTTTCAGGTTACAATGTTTTTTTATTTTTTTTATTTTAGACAATCACCAGTACAATAGACGCTTTACAAAGCCTTACACCTTTGGCATACACCATTTTCTGTTTTAACAATGCTCAACAGTGGCCTAGACTTTTCAAACACATATTTCATAACAATACCGTTGTTGTTTACTAGATCAGCGGAATACAGATTTTAAAAATTTCTAAACGTCATACCCTCAGACATTTTACTAACGAAATATATACAATGTTCCCCACATGTGATGGCTAGAGAATCCTGTACACACAGTTTGTTATACACAACAGTGGGTAATGCTTTTTTTAAATATTTGAATATCGGTTTTGTAGAAATGTCATGCTCGGGGAACTCTGCTAAACTGTCAAACACTATAACCTTGTCTACATCGAGAAACATTGCACCACAGTGTGTACCGCCCTTGTAATGCGGGTGTAGGAAAGTACCATCTTGCCTGGCATGTTACCCCCATATTTCACTGTATATATGTTGTTTTAGTGTATGTGTCACTGGGACCCTGCCAGCCAGGGCCCCAGTGCTCATAAGTGTGCCCTGTATTTGTTCCCTGTGTGATGACTAACTGTCTCAATGAGGCTCTGCTAACCAGAACCTCAGTGGTTATGCTCTCTCTTTGCTTTCCAAATTGTCACTAACAGGCTAGTGACCAATTTCACCAATTCACATTGGCATACTGGAACACCCTTATAATTCCCTATTATATGGTACTGAGGTACCCAGGGTATAGGGGTTCCAGGAGATCCCTATGGGCTGCAGCATTTCTTTTGCCACCCATAGGGAGCTCTAACAATTCTTACACAGGCCTGCCACTGCAGCCTGAGTGAAATAACATCCACGTTATTTCACAGCCATTTACCACTGCACTTAAGTAACTTATAAGTCACCTATATGTCTAACCTTTACCTGGTAAAGGTTGGGTGCTAAGTTACTTAGTGTGTGGGCACCCTGGCACTAGCCAAGGTGCCCCCACATCGTTCAGGGCAAATTCCCCGGACTTTGTGAGTGCGGGGACACCATTACACGCGTGCACTATACATAGGTCACTACCTATGTATAGTGTCACAATGGTAACTCCGAACATGGCCATGTAACATGTCTGAGAACATGGAATTGTCACCCCAATGCCTTTCTGGCATTGGGGAGACAATTCCATGATCCCCCAAGTCTCTAGCACAGACCCGGGTACTGCCAAACTACCTTTCCCGGGGTTTCACTGCAGCTGTTGCTGCTGCCAACCCCTCAGACAGGTTTCTGCCCTCCTGGGGTCCAGCAAGGCTTGGCCCAGGAAGGCAGAACAAAGGACTTCCTCAGAGAGAGGGTGTTACACCCTCTCCCTTTGGAAAAAGGTGTCAGGGCTGGGGAGGAGTAGCCTCCCCCAGCCTCTGGAAATGCTTTGATGGGCACAGATGGTGCCCATCTCTGCATAAGCCAGTCTACACCGGTTCAGGGATTCCCCAGCCCTGCTCTGGCGTGAAACTGGACAAAGGAAAGGGGAGTGACCACTCCCCTGACCTGCACCTCCCAGGGGAGGTGCCCAGAGCTCCTCCAGTGTGCTCCAGACCTCTGCCATCTTGGAAACAGAGGTGCTGCTGGCACACTGGACTGCTCTGAGTGGCCAGTGCCAGCAGGTGACGTCAGAGACTCCTTCTGATAGGCTCTTACCTGTGTTGCTAGCCTATCCTCCTTCCTAGGTAGCCAAACCTCCTTTTCTGGCTATTTAGGGTCTCTGCTTTGGGGAATTCTTTAGATAACGAATGCAAGAGCACATCAGAGTTCCTCTGCATCTCTCTCTTCACCTTCTGCCAAAGGATCGACCGCTGACTGCTCAGGACGCCTGCAAAACTGCAACAAAGTAGCAAAGACGACTACTGCAACCTTGTATCGCTGATCTTGCCGCCTTCTCGACTGTTTTCCTGGTGGCGCATGCTCTGGGGGTAGCCTGCCTCCTTCTTGCACCAGGAGCACTGAAGAAATCTCCCGTGGGTCGACGGAATCTTCCCCCTGCAACCGCAGGCAACAAAAGACTGCATCACCGGGCCTCTGGGTCCCCTCTCAGCACAACGAGCGTGGTCCCTGGAACTCAGCAACTCTGTCCAAGTGACTCCCCCAGTCCAGTGACTCTTCAGTCCAAGTTTGGTGGAGGTAAGTCCTTGCCTCCCCACGCTAGACTGCATTGCTGGGTACCGCGTGATTTGCAGCTCCTCCGGCTCCTGTGCACTCTTCCAGGATTTCCTTCGTGCACAGCCAAGCCTGGGTCCCCGACACTCTAACCTGCAGTGCACAACCTCCTGAGTTGTCCTCCGGCGTCGTGGGACTCCCTTTTGTGCATTTGGGTGAGCTCCGGTTCACTCCTCTTCCAAGTGCCTGTTCCGGTACTTCTGCGGGTGCTGCCTGCTTCTGTGAGGGCTCCCTGACTTGCTGGGCGCCCCCTCTATCTCCTCATCCAAGTGGCGACATCCTGGTCCCTCCTGGGCCACAGCAGCAAAGCCCAACCACGACCCTTGCAGCTAGCAAGGCTTGTTTGTGGTCTTTCTGCGTGGGAACACCTCTGCAAGCTTCTTCACGACGTGGGACATCCATCATCCAAAGGGGAAGTTCCTAGTCCTCTTCGTTCTTGCAGAATCCACAGCTTCTACCATCCGGTGGCACCTTCTTTGCACCCTCAGCTGGCATTTCCTGGGCATCTGCCCAATCCCGACTTTGTCGCGACCCTTGGACTTGGTCCCCTTGTTCCACAGGTACTCTCGTCCGGAAATCCACTTTGGTTGCATTGCTGGTGTTGTTCTTCCTTGCAGAATTCCCCTATCATGACTTCTGTGCTCTCTGGGGAACATAGGTGCACTTTACACCTACTTTTCAGGGTCTTGGGGTGGGCTATTTTTCTAACCCTCACTGTTTTCTTACAGTCCCAGCGACCCTCTACAAGCTCACATAGGTTTGGGGTCCATACGTTATTCGCATTCCACTTTTGGAGTATATGGTTTGTGTTGCCCCTATACCTATGTGCTCTCATTGCAATCTATTGTGACTGTACATTGCTTGTATTACTTTCTATTGCTATTACTGCATATTTTTGGTATTGTGTACATATATCTTGTGTATATTTGCTAACCTTATACTGAGGGTACTCACTGAGATACTTTTGGCATATTGTCATAAAAATAAAGTACCTTTATTTTTAGTATATCTGTGTATTGTGTTTTCTTATGATATTGTGCATATGAAACCAGTGGTATAGTAGGAGCTTTGCATGTCTCCTAGTTCAGCCTAAGCTGCTCAGCTATAGCTACCTTCTATCAGCCTAAGCTGCTAGAAACACCTCTTCTACACTAATAAGGGATAACTGGACCTGGTGCAGAGTGTAAGTACCCCTTGGTACCCACTACAAACCAGGCCAGCCTCCTCCAGCGGGTCAGTGTTAAAGACCAGGGTGCGAGGTCTTTCAGGGCCTATCTTTTCAGGTAGTCCATCACTCGGAAATACACCTAAAAAGTATTTCTTGGTGTATCTATGTCTACTTAAGAAGTCACGTATCTCAGTAGTGTCCATTTTGCAAGCTTTTAATGATAGTCAAACATAAGTTGGCAGGCGTGATTGACCTGAATAACGCTGTCAAATACAGAGAATACAACCATGTTCACATTGGTCGCCAAGGCCTGTGTAAAACGTATTTAAGCTTTTAGATTTCCATTTTTGATCAAATTGTAGTGATCACCATCTTCCATATCAGGCGTCAGGTCAAACGCAAACAGTGTATAGCCAGCCCCATACCCCTCTCTTGAAACAACGACTCCTGA
Organism: Pleurodeles waltl; assembly: GCF_031143425.1. NCBI lineage: Eukaryota > Metazoa > Chordata > Amphibia > Caudata > Salamandridae > Pleurodeles > Pleurodeles waltl. Next base: position 715,904,248 of record NC_090447.1, read on the forward strand.
GTTCCACAGATGTTTCCCCGTTATCGAGACAAGTCCGAGATATTCCCGGACAAAATTGGATGTTCCAAAACTCGGAGTGAATAGTTTTGCTGGGATAACAGCGCCCTCGTGGACCAGAGCGACGTAGTTGATATCGTAGTGTTTGAAGTTGAAAGGGTTTGAGGTATAGAGTCCACTAAAAGCTGTATTGTCCACAAACCCTATGATGAGTTTTGGTAACTGACCCAGAAATAGGTTCTGCTGCTGTGTTAATCTAATTCCGGCGGGGATGCTGAATATCTTCAGAGCAACTCTTTCAATGGCGTACTTTGCGTTTGATAGTTGTAAAGCTTCAGCATGGGCCAGTCTGACACTCGGTGACACTTTCACTCTCTTTACAAACAGACTCGCGGACATTATAACCAGTTTATTCTGGTCCGCATCGCCGCTGATGAGACAGAATGAGTCCTTGTTGCTGTTGAGCTTGATCTTAAGATCTATACCGTTGATTAGAAGCTTATCTTGGAAGAAAAGGTCTGAATGTATGCACCCCAGGAGATCAAATTGTCTACTGCCGGCTGCAAAGCTGGCTCTTTTTTTAAAACCAACGTTGGAACCGTCCAAAGCCGTGTCCTCAAAATGCGCTTTAGTATCTTTTTAGAAGAGGCCCGCTGAAAGTTGTGTGTCCAGGACTTCGTGAATATAATTTAGAATACTCTTTATGTATGCCCTGTAGGCGTACATGTTATCACACTGCGTGACGAGTCGATCGCCCAGGTTAATATCCACTTGATTAAACATGGTTGTGATGGGGTAGGCGATCGGTGCCACTTAAGCATCAACCGCGATGTTGGCGCCATTCGCTTTGGTTATTTTGCAGACGAGGTGTAGTAGAGTGTTGTTGAGATCCAAATACATATCAGTGGACCCCTGGAGAAGTGTGGCTCAATGGTTAGAGCGGCCGACCCTGAAGCAGAGATCTGGCTCAAGACCAGGGTTCAAGTCCCGCTTCGACAGGTCTTGGGCTCAATTCCCCTTGACCAGATAATTCTTGCCTCGGTGCCTAATCTAATTCATGGGTCCCACTCTGCAACTCTGGGCAATAGCTTGCTTAATCTCCACAACGGCCCCAACAGCACTTGGATGCCTGGCTTCACCCTGGGGGTGCTCAGGAGTGGGTGCCTCACAGGGAAAAGCCAGGAGGGGTTCCATAGCGGTATGAGTACAGAGCCTTGAGACCCTAACGGGTGAGTAGTGCGCTATACAAGTGCTAATTTACATTTTACATTTTGACCCCGACACATAAAACTCTATCGCGCAAGAGGCGTCAGAGCGGCTACAGGCGATACTTTCATGAAAAAACTGTTCTTGATTCTGGTCTGTGTGGGTTTAAGGAAAAACAGATCTAGCTCAGATTTGGCGCATTCACCCGAGGCGCAGTGTACGAAGGCCATGATAGCTGCTTTAAAAAATATTAGCACTAGAACTCGTTCTCTTCTTCTTCTTGTAAGATCTCTTCCGTCCCACGACTCTTCTTTTGTGTGGGCATTTTGAAGAAGTCCTCCGCTTCTTTTAGGGCATCGTCGGCCCCCTACGCCTCAAAGCCCTTCGCTTCCTTTTAACACCCGCACACGCATTGTACATCAACCCAGCTCCTCCTTGGGGATGTTTGTTCATGCGTTCAGCAACAGCCGCGGTTACAGAGCCCAGGCCATCCTGGGCTATGTTCGTAGCAGCTGCTTTAACATGAGGTTTTGCAATTTTGTAACCTCTTCTCAAAAAGGGCATGGCTCGCCTAAACAAACTCAGAAAGAAGCCCCCCAATCGGCCCCGTACATAACAGGGGCCCCTTGAAAGTAGGGCAGGGGTCCTCCATTGCCAGCCTGAACTCTATAATAGTCCTTGTACATGGAGGGATCCCCGTATGTTTTCATGATGACCATTGCAACTGCCTAATAGTCACCGTCGCGGCGTGGTCTTAACTGAAGCTTAACAATAACTTTCCCGTATTTAAAGGCCACCGGCGCCGACTGGTCGTCGTAGACCATGATGGTTATAGTGTAAAAATGTTTTTTAGAAATTGCCACATAATCGAGTTTGTGATGCTGCATATTAACCATCGTGTTATTTTCCCCCTTCAGAGGGATCCATCGCCACAACGGTGAATAACTATCCCCGACCCTCTGCGGTTCTATGATGTCGCTATACACGTAGAGTGTATAAAACCCCCTGTTAATATTGGGGCACGTAGGGTCAAGATCCACCTGTCTTTTCACATGCTGCACGGTCCCTAACACCCTTTGTAATTTACCGGTACTGGTAAACCTGGCATCGAGATCCGGGGCTTTAAGAAACACTTTTCTTCTAATGTTATCCGACACCAGATGTATATCTGCATACTCTTCAATGCCGTTTTTGGCTCTGTTGATGGCCTCGACCACCGATGCAACGGTGGTGTAATACCCGTGTGGGAAACTCACGGTAAGCTCAGGAAGTCCTGAGAGCGCTTTATATGAAATTTAGCCTCGTGCTTTGTAAATGTATTCCAAGTTCTAGGGTACTGTATTTCCATTAGGGCCACCTCCCAGGACCCTTTGAGGTCCACGGGCTTAGCCAGTTTAACCGTATAACTAGAAATGTGATTGTCGGGGAACCTGTCCTTCAAGGCGTTTGACAGTAGCGTGATATAAAAGGGGGATGTATCCATCTCTGCGCTTATAGCGCAACCTCACACACCATGCAAAGAGCTGGCCAAAACCCAACAGTTAAATTCCTTGGGCCATCCCCACCATTTGACCAGTGCCTGGCTCTTTGCTCTGCTGCCTTTCGTTTTCAGAACTTTTTCAACCCTGTACACCCTGTTCGGATCGTAGGGCACCTTTTGTAACTCTTCATTGTAAAAGACACCAGTTACCTTTTCACTGTCGTAGTCCTTCAACTTGTAAATATATACCCCTTCTTTAAGCTCCACACTTTCCACTATAAATATCTCATCTGTAACTGTCTGTTGGTATCCTTTGGTGAAGACCCCCTTCAACTTTGAAAACCGGACATGATCCTCTTCTTTTAAAGCAGGTTTCTTGACACTCGATGCAAGACGACTGCCGTATACGGTTCTCCACACCATTAACGAATTATCAGCGGTTACCTCTACAGGAGCCATTTTGGTTGTTCTATGGTAACTGGCATTATAAACATCTACAAAAGCATGTAGAACATCCACGTATCTGTAGGTATTGTTGGCTGTGAAATATCGCCACATCTTTGATTTTAAAGTTCTGTTAAAACGCTCTACAACCGCTGCTTTTACCTCTGTGTGCGTTACAAAATGCTGAACAGAGTGCTGCTTTAATAATTTCTGAAAAGGTTTGCTTAAAAATTCCTTTCCAGCGTCTGCTTGTAGTTTTTGAGGTACTCGGCCTCTCGAGAAGATGTCTTCAAAGGCGGCTGTGACGTTGGCACCACTTTTATTGTTTAACGCCTCTGCATAGGCATGCTTGGACAATACGTCTATGATTGTTAATATATACATCACGCCATTGCTATGTTTTGCTAGATCTTGAAGACTGATTATGTCCGCCTGCCACTGATCATCTAGCTGCGCGCCAACAACTGTGGCCCTCCTCTTAAAACGTCTCCTGGCTGATTTGTGGAGTGAATACGCCTCTTCCCCCCCTAACCATGTCTTCACCCTTGAGATTCATTTTCACTTAAACTTGAGCCCTTCTAAATTCATTTTCAACTCGAGCTCTTCTAAATAGAGCTTCGGAGCCTCCGAAGCTTCTAACCCATGTGTATCGTAATAAAACCTCCTTAAAGCAGACCCCGTCATGCTGTCACACACAGCAACCAAGAAATGAAAGACATTTGTTTTGTGTAAGGTCGTTTTATTAAACATAAAAAAAACATAAAAAAGACTGCTGGACACCTTGAGATCTTTTGACTACGTATACAGAGTATGACACAGGTTACACATATTCCTCAGAGCAGTTCTTTTAACTAGGTCTCAGCGTCACAAGCTTTGATATTTTTATGGCTACACACTCAATAGCTTTAGACATGACCTTGCGCTCCCCTCGCCTATAACTCTGGACGCTCAGGATACTGACAGCGTTAAGCAGTTCATACAGTTCTAGGTCGGACAATACAGGACCTTTATTTGTGAAATAATCTTCAGTCATGAGCTTGAAAGCACTGTGTAGCCCAGTCAGTGGTGAAAGTCTTAACTCACACGTCCGGTCTTGGGCCGCACTCCAGTATTTGTCCGCTGCGGGTAGCCGTGCGTTGATACACCAGTTGGCGATACACACAGGACTGTTGCACTGCATCGCGTCCGACGATTCCGTAATGTTCAGATAACGCAGAGTCACAGGGTATATTTTAGCTATTCTCTCTTTAACCAGCACATATATCAATCTCCCAATACAGATGTAGCCTGGGTGTAACTCAGACATCTTGCTCCGCGACACTCTGATTCACGTCCTAAAAGTGGGTAAGTATGGAGTGTTAAGTAACACAGTTATGGTCTGCTTTTTTTTTTTTTTAAACAGGTTTCGTGGGGCTAAAGACTTCATTCTTCTGTTTTTATAATAAATGTCAGACATTCGTCTTTCTATTACCCTTTCTATCAAGCTTTTGTCATAACAGGGACATAGCCCCTGCATACATTCGAGTTTTGAGCATGGCTCAGCAGCGTAACGGTTCTCGTTGACAGCAGTTGCCAAGACCTTAATCATATCAACGTGGACACCTTTCTTCACAGCTGACAGCCCGTACACCACCCTTTACAACTTATATACCCAGTGGGGGTCTAACCGGCTATAAATGTGGCGAATTGTTCTCGCAGTGTACGATTCGTATAGACAGTCGTGAGCCTCCTGCCGAGGTTCGTTAATATTATGCCCGTAACACAGGTTATAATAGTCACGTTTAACACACGTGTTCACAAGGGTCGCCGCAAAGCCTTTAACAGGCCATATGGCATCATACGGTACGCTGTGGTACTGAAAATTCTGGACCCGTGTTATAAACATCGTCGTATCACAACGATTTTGGTATCAGCAGACCGAGAATGATTAGAATAGTATGCACAAGCATTGTATTCATATTCGGGTGACGAAATCACCTGAATATCAGAGTTTCCGTCCTGAACCCTCGGGTTCCATTTAAACGACAGCCATTTTGTGATTGCCCTTACATAGACCAATGTCTAATGCTGAAAATGAGTCTGAAGGACACGTACATCTTTGCTGACTCCTCTGTGACCTGGGCAAGCTGACTCCACTGCCTGAAGCCAAACCTGTTCGGCCAGTTTCTTTCCCAGTGGCCGAATGAGATTAGTATCAAGGCACAACACATCATAAAACCTTTCATCACACACAAACCATGCCTAATCTTACACGCACCTGTCCCTGTTTCTTTCTTTATGACTTGCTTTACAAGGAGGAGGTGCCTGTTTATATTGGGGGTCCGTTGATATCTGATGAAAGTACTGAGCCTTGCCGGGTAATTGATTGAGGGCTGGACAAACTGAAATATGGGCTTGTCATCATAACCCTGCTATTTCTTTGTAGTGAAAATATGTGAATGGTCAACTGTAAAATAAGGAATGTTTGCCTAAAGCATAATATTTTGTATAAAAGAGAAGGTTAGCTTTGCAAGAGGAGCAGTCTCCTGAGAATATACACTGTGTTGTACTTCTAGGATACCTGTTACTGGCTGCAGCCAATAAACAAGATCTTTGACTTCACCAAGAAGACTCTGTGTTTCTGTAGTCTGAAACAGGAAGGACTCGAAGTCTTAGGGTGTGTTCCCTGGCACCACTGGGTTCTGAAAAACCCAGTACTTCAGTTGGCGCCCAATGTGGGGCGATTTCAGCGGTACCAGTCCAAGCCAGAGGTTCGTGAGGAGCTTCGTGTGAAAATTCTGGAGGGAGGCCGCCACTTCATCGACCCCTGTATGTCGACGTGGTCCGAAAGTCTTTGCTGAGAGGTTCCCCGCTTCCCGACGGCTACGAAGGACTGCTGCCCTGACTATCGCCCTGTTTTTGGACCCTTGATTATTTGGTAGAGCGAAACGATAAACGAGTCTTCTGGTGAAGTCATTGATACCTCAGTTAAGTATAAGTGGAGCGTCTCCCAGTCCTTAGTTTGGTTCTTAGTTTGGTATCCCCTTGGGATCTTTGATTTGGAACTTGCAAGTACCAAAGCCGAGGGATTCGTGTATTCACGAGACTATCGTATTCGATAATCCTTTGAAGTTTGAAGCTAGACTGGAGAGCGAAGATGCCTGGTCTTAGCAGACATGGAAATTTGTTTTGTCTTGGTTATAATAGGGATTCCCGATTGGAGGACTCGTGTCCGGTTCCTCCGATTGGAACTCCAACCTATGAACTATATGTGAAACATGGCATAGGCCCCCTCACATATAATGAAGTATGGATCCGATACACCAGGAAAGATGGTGTTTTAAAATGGCCCCCAATATGGTAGTTTTGACACAGAGATTCTGGATAATCTGGAGGTTAAACTTTTTAAGAAGAAAGCCCGGCCGGCGATGTTTGACTCTTTCCGCCTATGGCGTAAGGAAGCCAAACAGAAGGAAATTAAATTAGCAAAGAGAAATAAGAGGGAAGAGGGTATCTCGATAATGCAAGCTGCCATGCAGTTTAAAGATGATGAAGAAGAACAGATGAATGAGCAGTTGCACAGGCAATGTAAATTGGTGACCGATAAATGTTATCCAGTTTTTCCGCTTCTTCAGCAAGATGCAGCAAAAGAACTTGAGAAAGATCCTTTAATGTCACACTTGTTGAGTTCGCCACCCCCTTATGCACAGAATGCTACAGCACCCCCGCAACCTTTAGCTGTGCAACCTCCGGTTATTGTGCCTCAGGTTCTTCCACAGCCGCCAGCTCCTCTTCAGTTGGCTCCTACTACTATGGCGCAGCCCCTTTAAGGGCCGCCGACTTCGCTACCTGCTCCATCTGTACCTCCTGCGACTTTATGTACTACATCGACTGCCTCTTCTGGTGTTCTTCCTGATACTGCCTCTGCGTCTGCTTCTGCGTCTGCCTTGCCTCTCTCTGTTTTTCCTCCTGTTCTTTCATCAACTTCTCCTTCTGTCCGACAGAGAATGACAGATACTGTTGCCAGCCTTATATTTCCTCTCTTTGGGTCGTCTGGTGTGACCCCAGATTCGGAGCGTAAACAGTCGCGTAGTCAACTGCCTAATTCTCAAGAGAGAGAAATGTTTGACCGTATGGCGCGTAAATGGGTTGTTTACCCTTTAAGATACAGTGTAGAGTCTGTTATGGATGTCTTCCGTCAATGGGGAGCACCGAAACAAAGATACGTTTTTGAGAAAATGTGTGCATTCCTTTGTGAGGAATTGGAGGATAATGATTTGGAAACAAATCCGCCTGATTTGTGCCGTGTACGGTTTGAGTTTGAAAAGGGCACGATTGTGGGTCCCGATGTTGAGAAAGCAGTTGCAACGTTGTTGTCCTTTAGGAATAAGGATCCTTCTCAGTCATTGTTCCAACATGACTCCTCTGTTAAAAAAAAGGTGCGACAGTACCCAATGAGAGAAGTCCCTCCGGTATGGAAGGATGCCGTTGCAGCTGATGTTGCTAATCAAATTGATGCTGTCCCAGCTCATTTTCAGCGTGTTTGGGTACATGTTCCGTGGAAGCGAGCTGAAGTTTTAGCCCTTAAGCAGACTTTGCCTGATCCCCGTAAAAACCCTGCAGGGTATTATAAGGAATTATCACAGACTGCAGACTCATGCATTATGAATTTAGCCGACATAGATATGTTATTTGGGAATATTGTTCCACAGCCTTTGTGGGGATTGATTCGCCATACAGATCATGCACAAGAGTTAGGTGACTCATGGGCTAATATTAATGCTGCAAATGATAGACAAGTTGGTGGTGCCAAGCCTGAGCCTTTGGTAGCAGAACTGCCTGCTAGGATCATTACTTACATGAAGACTTTAATGCCTGCAATGCGTGTGAATTGGGATAAATTGTCTGCGTGTAAGCAGAAGAAAGATGAAACAGTGTCTGATTTCTTCACCAGGTTTGAGGAAACGTTTATCGACCACGGTGGTCAAGATATGAGTACAGAAGGTGGTCAACGGTTGTTCGTCGACAAGTTTGCGCACAATTTGCTTGCCGAGCTGTATAAGAAATTGAAGGATTCAGAGAGTTCTTGGGCCGTTTCCTCTTCAGCACAAATATTGGCTACTGCACAGTACTACGAAAATAGGGATAAAGATGAGAAGGATAGAGCAGACAAGAAAACTAAAGAATTAAAGACGAAGGTTCTTTTACAACAGGCGTATCCGCCACGTGGTGGTCAGAGTAACTATCAGCAACCTCAACAGTTCCAGAGAAACTCGCGAAGGTTCGAGTTTTCTCAACCACGTGTTCCTGTAGGTCCCAATCAGTGTTCATATTGTAAGGAAGAGGGTAATTTCAAGTATAGTTGTCCTATTTTGTTACAGCGTACGAATGGTGCTTCTGGAGCAAGAGGTCAAGGTGTTCAACAAGCTCCTAGAGGTAGAGGACGTGGAAGTTTTCCCCAGAACATGCGTTCCTTTCCGTCTCAAAACTCAGTGAATAGTTTTGACCAGCAACATAACGCGTCTGGTAGGACAGCTCAGTACTATGCTGACGACTACTATGCAGAAGATGAGAATCTGGAAGGTAATAATTGCTAGGACAGCCATAGACGAAGAGAGGGAGTTTTTTTAGTTCCAGTAGATCAGAATGGACCTTATGTTAAGGTGATTACCTCAGGTGTGTCGGAGCCTTTTCTGTTGGATACTGGTGCTACAAAGAGTTCTATTATGCACTCAAAACTCCCTGGCGCACCTTTGTCTGGCGAGATGAATGTTTCAGTAGGTTTTTCTGGCGCCCGGTTAGGAACCCGATTTCTAGTCCTATGTCCCTTTCTGTTGGACCTTGTGAATTGGAAGCACCCCTTATTCTGACGACAGGTTGTGGTGAAAACTTGTTAGGACTGGATTTGTTGAAAAGATTGTATGCGACATTATATTGTTCTCCTTCGGGAGTACAACTTACACTGGGTAGGAAAATGGTCTCTCCAATGTATTTGTCGAAGGATAAACTTCCGACTGAATTGTCAGTTCTTCCTGATATCATTTGGGCTACTGGTCCTAATGACGTGGGTCTGTTGGAAATACCGCCTTATGTTGTGACATTGAACGCCAATGTTAAATTACCACGCATTCAACAATACAAGATCTCTAGTGAAGGTGAAAAGGCGTTGCTAGGGATCATTTATGATTTAATTGAAAAAGATGTAATTGAAGAGACAAGAGGCAACGTTTGTAATAGTCCTGTTCTGCCTGTTTTGAAACGTACTGACCCCTCTAAGCCACCTGTTTACAGGCTTGTGATTGATCTTAGAGAGGTAAATAAAATAGTTGTGCCACAGTTTCCAGTTGTTCCTAATATCACTGCCCTATTGACTATGATTCCAGCTTCCGCCACCTGGTTTTCGGTGATTGACTTAAAGAATGCTTTCTTCAGCATCCCGATTGCAAAGGAGAGCAGTTTCCGCTTCAAACGCGCTCCACAAGGCTACTGTGAAAGTCCATCAATATATAGTCAGGCTTTAAAAACACAGCTTGATGCAATTGTTTTACCTGACGGCGCTACCCTTATTCAGTACGTCGATGATTTGCTAGTCGCTACAGATACTGAAGAGATTTGTAAAGAAGCCACCTTGTCGTTGTTGCGTCATTTATCTGATTTACATCACAAAGTGTCCCTTTCAAAACTGCAATATTGTCGACAAGAAGTGACCTACTTAGGTCATCTCTTATCGAAGGAGGGAAGGAAACTGATCTCAGAAAGAATTCAGGCAATTGCAAAATTGAGTGTGCCAAGGACACAGAGAGAAGTACGTGCTTTCTTGGGCATTACATCATACTGCAGACAATGGATACCAAATTTTTCTTTGCTGGCCAAACCTTTGGTAGCATTGACCTATAAAGATACACCGAACCCCGTTCCGTGGTGTGAAGATTGTCAGAAAAGTTTTTCCGAATTGCATAATGCATTGTGTTCGGCTCCTGTGTTGGGTACCCCCGACTACAGTAAGCCCTTTACACTGTATGTCCATGAGAAAGAGGGTTGTGCATTGTCAGTGCTGACACAGTCTTTTGGAGACAAGCAGCGCCCATGCGCATATTTTTCGTCAACTTTGGATCCGGTAGCTAAAGCATTGCCGAGTTGCTTGAGAGCCACAGCATCAGCAGATGTTTCTATTCGACAGTCTGCTGGGTTAGTGATGAATAATATGTTGATTGTGATGGTTCCACACGCAGTGGACACGTTGTTAAACAGGACCAAGACACAGCATTTAACTAGTGCTCGATTGTCAGGTTACGAGTTGACACTGTTAGCGAGTCATGTGCACATAAAGAGGTGCAATACGTTGAATCCAGCCACGTTATTGCCGATTTCAGTAGAGACAGATGATGTTGAACAACATGATTGTTTTCTTAGGACAGAAGAAGAAACGAAAGGGAGAGTAGATCTTAAAGATACTCCTCTTGTAAAGTGTGATGGTACCTTATGGGTGGATGGTTCATGCTTCAAGCTTCCGAATGGTGATACGACTGCAGCATATGCTGTCACAACTTTGCATACGATTGTTGAAGCTTCACGTATACCACATAATTCAGCTCAAGCAGCAGAGCTGATTGCACTTACGAGAGCGTGTGTGTTATCGAAAGGAATGAAAGTGACCATATATACCGACAGCCAGTATGCGTTTGGTGTGGCCCATAGTTTTGGACGATTGTGGAAAGAACGTGGGTTCCTGACTTCGCATAGAGCTAAAATTCAGCATGGTCAGTTGGTGAATGAGCTTCTTGAGTCACTGACCTTGCCATTACAAGTTGCGATTGTGAAATGCAGTGCACACAAGAAGGTTACTGATGATGTCGGTGGTGGCAATGCATTTGCTGACGAAATCGCAAAAGAAACAGCAAAAGATGTGATGAATCGAATGTATGTTGCAGGCACCGCAAGATGGGTTGGTGACGTTGGAATATGTGAAGATACGATAGAGGGTGTGAAGTCTCTTCAAGCTGAAGCTTCAGAGAAAGAGTTGAGTGTGTGGAAAGAAAGTATGGGTAAATTGGATAAAAATGGTTGTTGGGTTGACTTGTCAGAACATCAGCAATGGTTGTTACCCGATGCGTATGTGCTTGCAGTGGTGACAATGGCTCATGGAATGGCCCATATCAGTGTGAAAGGGATTTGTAAGTTGTTGGCTCCAGTATGGCAAAATGCTGGAATTCCTAAATGTGCAGAGAATGTGGTCAAGAATTGCATGGTGTGTCTGAAATACAATCCTGGTAGGGGAACCCCAACTCCAGCTGGTCATTTTGCGCCTCCAACGTATCCGTTCGAGGTTTTGCAGCTAGATTTCATCCACATGGAAAGGTGCAACAATCTGAAATACGTACTCGTTGTTGTTTGTGCTTTTTCAAGATGGGTAGAAGCATATCCCTTAAAAGACAACACTACTTTATCCACAGCTAAAGCCCTTGCCAATTAATTCTTCCCTAGGTTTGGAATGCCGAGAATGGTCTGGAGTGATAATGGGAGTGAATTTGTGGGTCGAGTGATGAAAAAAGTATGTGAGGGGCTAGGTATCCAGCAAAAATTCCACGCTGCAAATCACCCCCAATCAGCTGGACTAGTAGAGTGCTATAATGGCACGCTAAAACTGAAGTTGGCAAAGATACAAAGCTCTGGTCTTAAATGGCCTGACGCTCTGCCTCTAGCACTCCTATCAACAAGAATGACTGTGCATTCGCGAGTCGGTCTTAGTCCCTATGAAATTGTGTTCGGCCGTCCGGCCAACATATGGGGAGTGCCAAGACCAACAAAATTCAGTGAGATCGAACACCCTGTACTGCTTGATTATTTGTATGAATTGACGGCTAAATTGCGTGTTCTACACCAACAGGTTCACGATACTCTGCCTCAGGTCTCTGAAGCTCCAGGACATCTTATCGATCCTGGATCATGGGTGCTGGTCAAGAACTTCCAGCGGACAAAGAATGACCAGCCCCGTTGGACCGGCCCCCACCTCGTCCTTCTCTCAACAAGATCAGCTGTTCGAGTAGAAAGGAAAAAGAACTGGATCCACGGCGTACACTGCAAGAGGGTCCCTTTTCCTCTACCGTACGACCAGTGGGTCCAGGAGGGGATCGCTGACTCTGAGACTGAGACTGTGCCTCGTTTTTTGCCATTTAGCGATGCACGTGTAAAAGGAACAATTTCTGAACGAGAAAGTGACAATAATTTGCAAGAAGCTGTGCCACCGTCAATTCGATTGAACACTACAGAGCCTGAACTCTTGTTCCAGAACCAGACAGTACCTGGAAAAAGCCGTTATAATTTGAGACCAAGAACTAAGGACAAATAATTTTTTTCCCGTTCCTTTGCTATTTTTTTTTTTGAAAGTGCGGCTCTCTCATCTGAGAAACTTTCTTATTTTTGTTTTTTTCTTTTCGAACAGCCATCCGGGTTCAGCTGTAGGGTCGTGGTTGCCCAAGTCTTTGGAGTGCAGCTGAAGACGTTAGGTCGACAGTTCTGGTCGGTCTAAGGGAGTTGCCCTGGATTGACAGAAGCATTCCCTAGCATAGAACACCCTACCACCACGAACAGCAATTAGAGAGGATGGAGTTTTTCAAGAATGAGAGACCTGCCAGACAGATGGACTTTAAAGCCAGAATGTGTATAATAATGACAAAGAAACTATTTTTGATATTATGTATTTTCATGTTGCTTAGTGTAATGACGTTTTTAATAGGATATGTTTTATTCTCTTTTCAAGTGACATTTGCACCCATTACACAGCCCATACCTCCTTCTACTGTTTCCTCGCATTCTTTTCACCCCCTGCCTGAACACGAGTCTGCCAGAAGATTAGAATTTGTCAACAATTCATTCATTCAGCTTCTACACCAACACCAATTAGTAGTGAACACAACTAACTGTTGGGTGTGTGGTCTTATGCCTCATACTACTGATAAAGGTATCCCTTATCTGGTCCTGCCTTTCAGCCATAATGGTTCTGTATGGGCATATAGAACGGTGTTCATATACGCGTATGAAGCCAACCCCCTACGTTCTGTGAAAGATAATCCTAAGAATAGTGCTCTAGCTAAGGGTATAGTAGATATGATTAGGGAAGATATTTCCTATGAGACTATCCCGAGAGATGAGACACTAGCATATATTGGATGGAACATAACAGGATATGGAGTTACTCTGAGTGGGAACCAGCGAGCAAAGAGATCCTCCCCGATTTGGATTGTACCCCATCAGGGTCACCTATGTCTGCAAGGTAATGGCAAGAATCCCAGAGCTCAGTTAGGGAAAAGTATCTGCACTGAAACATATGTTTTTGCGTCTCAGACTTCTCCTTCGTTCTTAGCAGCTAAGGGTACCTATTTCTTCTGCCATAATAGAGCCTATACATGGTTGCCCCCTGACTTCTCAGGCACATGTTTTGTTTCGTTCCTGTTACCTCCCACCTACACGGCCGCGGCAGATTACCATAAGACAAGGATAGTTAGAGGTGTCATAAGTAAAGAAGACACTACAGGACAAGAATTTGGAGATTTCGTAAAAGGTATTCTGCCGTTTTGGGGTCCTATGGTTAACAGCAGGAACATAAGGCAATTGACAAAGGTGGTTGAATCCACGGTAGTTGAAACCGCCGGTGCCCTTGGTAATTTGACTGCTGAGCTCCAGTCGGATCGCCTTTTGACTCTTCAGAACAGGGTCACATTAGACGTCATACTTGCAGACCGAGGTGGGGTATGTAAAGTGATCCAATCAAGATGCTGTGTTTTCATCCCAGATAACGCTCCGACAGTCTACCAGGCCATTTCCAAACTGCATAAGATCTCCGAGTCTATTCACGTGGATAAAGGAGATTGGTCATTGATGGGGTGGTTCTGGGAGCTGATATCCGCCTGGGGATGGAAGACTCTGGTAGTCATTGGGATGATCTTAGCCATTCTCTTCCTGTCCTGTCTGTGTGTACAGTGTGCTCCTACAATATGTGGCCTCTGTGCTACATCGTGTGTAAGGAAACCTGTATCAAGGGACGAGCTAGGTAATAGGATGATGCTACAGCAACATCTCAACGACTTTATGAATATAGACCTGGACTCAGATTACCGTAAGTATAGGTTATTGCCTATGTAAGGGCAAAAGGAGGGTCTGTGGTACTGAAAATTCTGGACCCGTGTTATGAACATCATCGTATCACAACGATTTTGGTATCAGCAGACCGAGAATGATTAGAATAGTATGCACAAGCATTGTATTCATATTCGGGTGACGAAATCACCCGAATATCAGAGTTTCCGTCCTGAACCCTCGGGTTCCATTTAAACGACAGCCATTTTGTGATTGCCCTCACATAGGCCAATGTCTAATGCTGAAAACGAGTCTGAAGGACACGTACATCTTTGCTGACTCCTCTGTGACCTGGGCAAGCTGACTCCACTGCCTGAAGCCAAACCTGTTCGGCCAGTTTCTTTCCCAGTGGCCGAATGAGATTAGTATCAAGGCACAACACATCATAAAACCTTTCATCACACACAAACCATGCCTAATCTTACACGCACCTGTCCCTGTCTCTTTCTTTATGACTTGCTTTACAAGGAGGAGGTGCCTGTTTATATTGGGGGTCCGTTGATATCTGATGAAAGTACTGAGCCTTGCCGGGTAATTGATTGAGGGCTGGACAAACTGAAATATGGGCTTGTCATCATAACCCTGCTATTTCTTTGTAGTGAAAATATGTGAATGGTCAACTGTAAAATAAGGAATGTTTGCCTAAAGCATAATATTTTGTATAAAAGAGAAGGTTAGCTTTGCAAGAGGAGCAGTCTCCTGAGAATATACACCGTGTTGTACTTCTAGGATACCTGTTACTGGCTGCAGCCAATAAACAAGATCTTTGACTTCACCAAGAAGACTCTGTGTTTCTGTAGTCTGAAACAGGAAGGACTCAAAGTCTTAGGGTGTGTTCCCTGGCACCACTGGGTTCTGAAAAACCCAGTACTTCAACGCCAGGAGTTTCCTTTTCAAAATCGTTGCTATTGTAGGTGCGAACACATTTCTTACGCTGCTCTTTGTTCTGGCTTGTAATACTTTCAGACTGTCTGGAACAGCATAAGCAGTAAAAATTTACATTGTTAACCTTTGGCGCTGGCCACTCTGGAGCTTCTCTTTCTGCTGTTGTTTTCTGCGGTTCAAACAGAAAGCAAAAGACAAATTATTAGTTAAAAAGTATGATATCGGTGTATGCACGATAATTCTCTATAGAGTTTTAATAACCTCTGCATTTTCGTTACACTCGGCGGCTGCTCTGAAATCTTGCGCGCCGCGTAGATCCATTGGGGTATAAGCGGCGTCGGAGTTTACACTGGGCGGCTGTACAACAACTGCCTCTGGGTCTGGGTCCTCCTGAAAGCCCATGTCTTCATAGATGGGTGAATTTGGTGGTGCTACACATTCTTCAACATCTTCAATGTCGATGAAGTTGACTGCATCACTTAATTCATCTGTCGAGGCTTCGCTGCCGCTGCTGTCACCCTTAATAAGGGATATCAGTTGCGGCAAATCCTTAAGCTGGAGGTTTTCAAGCCGCTGGCAAAGTTCCTCTTGAAAACCGGTACCGTCGGAATCCCCATCATTAAGGGCAGCCGGCTGTGCATTCTCATCCATCGTAACAGGTGTTAGGGTCCGATAATATCTACCGATAGTGTTCAGGGCCCCTGAGGAGGCGGCTTTTCTGGAGAGCGGATTGTATCTCTTCATAGCACCTTGACAAGCTATTTCAACAATTGTTCACGGTTTGGCATGCAGCTCTAACCGGCTCCTTATATGTATTCTACGTTTAAAAAAAAAGGGCATGCGTCTCTACAACACATAACGGTCACAGGCCTGCCGTGACGTCTCTGATACGTTGCTGGGGTTAAAAGTGCTGCTAGCCATATGTCACGACCTTTGCACCATTTGACCTTCCCCTCTTTTTGGATTAGCCGGCAGTGTGGAGGTTTGGCCTTACAACCCCCAATGCCCTGCCCTGTGAGGAGGCCCCCAAACAGCCACTTGGGCCTGAATGTCTGACAAGCTCAGACCTGTCCTCTTAGGCTCTGAAATTGGTTGCACAACACAGAGGCATACATTTTACACAGCCCATAGACCAATACCCAGGGGCTAGGACCCAGGCACAGGGCTAACACGTGACATCATGAGGTCACAAACCACGTGACACCCCTACACCTATGTCACTTCCGGGGAGGGCTCTCAGGCGCACCGGAAGTCCCAGTCATGGAAGTGACGTCACTTCCGGGGCGGGACAACTGTCACTTTTAAACTGATGAGGAAAGGTATCCCTTCCTACTACTGAAATTTTTATGCATGTGAGGACTCCTGAAAAACTGCAACAATTGCAGCTCCCAAAGGGTACCCTGTGAATTCTTGTGAGTGCCGAGAAAGTCAGCAATTTTCTTCACACGTGGGAGTAAGTCTATTGGACAAAACATGTTCCATTTTCTCTGTGAATCAGGCATAAAATATAATAGTTAAGAATGTTACCATGGCAGAGGCGTGGCAAATGTGTTCCATTGCAAAAGGCAACAAGTAGAGTATCTCCCATTACAATTTATCTGACTATTGCCTCCACCTAAAATTAGTCTTATTCAAACAGCGTTTCATAAGCATTCAATGTCTAGGTGAATTGATTTTTGTGCCACAAATAGGCGGATACCTGCCGGGAAAAGGATGCAGAGAAAGGGCAAATTAGACAATACTGTATCATCTATATCTTTGTGTGTTAAACGTGTCAGCTCTTGATGTGGTTTTCCCTGTCTTATTGGCTTCTGACCTCCTGTTTTGTTCCTGTGCTGAACTTTATTTTTTCTGGCTTTAGGACTCTGGGCACTTTACCGCTGCTGGCCAGTGCTAAAGTGCATGGGTACTTTGTCTAAACTGTATTGGTAATTGTTTTATCCATGAATGGTGTATTTGATTTACTAGTGAGTCATAGAAAAATGCACAGTGTGTGCCTAGGGCCTATAACTCAAATGTGACTAGTAGGCCTGCAGCACTGATTGTGCCACCCACATGAGTAGCCCTGCCAATGCAATGTTTGTGTGGGCAGTTTTAACTGCCAGATCAGCCTGGCAAGTGCACCCACTTGCCAGGCCCAAACCTGCCCTTTTACTACATGTAAGTCATCCCTAAGGTAGGCCAAAGGAAGACTCCTGGGCAGGGTGCAGTGTAATTAAAGGGTAGGACATCTACTTATGTGGTTTACACGTCATGATAGTGAATTACTGCAAAATTCAGTTTTCACTATGGCAAGACCTACTTCTCCCATAAGCTAACCTGGGATTGCCTTGAAATATCTTTTAAGTGTGGTTTCCCATGTGGAGTAGCTAGAGATGTGGAGTTTGGGGTCCAAACAGGAGTCGTGGTCCCTGCTGAGTGCAACAACCGCGACCAACGCCACAGGCCCAAGGCTGCTACAGCTCTTCTGAAGTCCTGCCACAGAGTGAGTCCTGAGTACCGTGTACCCGACGTCCAGGACACCTGACTCTGCTGCAGCACCTGTGGCCGTATGGTTTGATCGCGACACCGCGAAGTCGACACCTTGCGTCTTGACCTGCTGGATTCATCGACTCGGCCAGATCGTAAGGAACTGATGCCTTGCAACCGACACCGCATCACCCCCCCAGCAACCGCACGGAACTGACGCCTCACCTACCCTTCCTGGCAGTAATGAACCCACTCCTCACCTCCCCGGTAGCAGTAAGGAACCAATGATGCACCGGCTCTAGCAACGCTCCACCTCCCCGACTCTGTGCAATGCCTTTGTTTCATCATTTTTCAAAGGTACTGTGCCTGGGGTCTGTGCAACTCCATCACCGGCCCGCACTCCCTTGAGAATAACTATGTCAACAATGTTGTGATAGCTACAGTTGGAGCTATTGTGTTTCTAAGTGCATTATTGAAATGTAATCTTTAAAAATGTGTATCTTTGCTTTTGTGTGTTTGAGTTTTGTTGTTTTGGCCTTGTTTTATTCAGATAAATCAAACTGAAATAAAAAAATATTGAAATTGAGGTAAAAAAACTGCAATTTTTCTCTATGTTTTACTCTGTAACTTTTTCCTGCGATGTCAGATTTTTTAAAGAAATATACCGTTATGTCTGCTGGACTCTTCTGGTTGTGGGGATATATAGGGCTTGTAGGTTCATCAACAACCTTAGGTACCCAGAGCAAATAAATGAGCTGCACCCTGCAGTGGGATTTCATTCTATACTGGGTATACAGCAATTCATTTACTTAAATATAAAGAGTGAAACATAGGTATCAATAAAACCTTTGTATTTCCAAAATGGGCACAAGATAAGGGGTTGAGGAGCAGTGGTTATTTGCACATCTCTGAATTCCGGGGTGCCCATACTAGCATGTGAATTACAGGGCATTTCTCAAATAGACGTATTTAACACACTCTCTTATATTTGGAAGGAAAAAATGTTGAGAAAGACAAGGCGCAATAACACTTGTTTTGCTATTCTATGTTCCCCCAAGTCTGCCGATAAAAATTGTACCTCACTTGTGTGGGTAGGCCTAGCGCCTGTGACAGGAATTGCCCCAAAACACAACATGGACACATCACATTTTCCCAAAGAAAACAGAGGTGTTTTTTGCAAAGTGCCTACCTGTGGATTTTGGCCTCTAGCTCAGCCGGCACCTAGGGAAACCTACCAAAGCTGAGCGGTCACTCTGCGGCTAGCCATGATCCTTACTAACAACAAATGGATTGCCAACAACAACCAGCACTAAAATAAGTAATAAACAAAGTGTAGCTTTATCACAAAGAGTTATGTACTAAAACACTATACCACTCACTTGGCTGAAAAAGCTACTCACCAGCAACTACTCTGCATAGACACAACAATCACCAATGATATCCCACTAAAAAAGAAAAAGCAAATTAGACATATGACAACACAAATATCATTGTGCTCAAATCTAAGCACCCCCTTGGGGGCAGATGGGTCTAAAAAAATAGGCCGATCTGCCTCTAAGGGGGGCAGAAATGGCCAACAGCTCTGTACCCTGTTTAGGGGGGTGACCCTTGCCAACAGGGGTGAAAGGGGGTGCCCCCAGCACAAAAAAACTAAGGGGAACAAAAAGAAAATTCCTGCACGTCTTGGTGGCTTCTGCCTCCCTGGGAGCAGATAAGCCTAAAAATAGCCCGATCTACCCCCAAGGGAAGCAGAAATGGCCATCAGTAATGTGCCCCCCTTTGGGGAGCGACGCTTGCCAAAGTGGCCCCCCCACACAAAACACACACACACACAAGATCCCTGGTGCCTAAGTGGATTCTGCCCCCCGTGGGGGCAGATAGGCCTAAAAGAAATAGGCCAATCTGCCCCCAAGGGGGGCAGAAAAGGCCAACAGCTCTGTGCCCCTTTCGGGGGGTGACCCTTGTCAAAGGGGTGCCCCGAGCACACAAAAAAACAAAGGGAACCAAAAAGAAAATCTCTGACATCTTAGTGCCTTTTGCCCCCCCCCTTGGGGGCAGATGGGCCTAAAAAAATAGGCCGATCTGCCTCCAAGGTGGGCAGAAATGACCATCAGTAACATGCCCCCTTCGGGGGTGACCCTTGCTATAGGTGCCGCCCCTCCCCCCACACAATACACACACACAGGATCCCTGGTGCCTAAGTGGATTCTGCCCCCCTTGGGGGCAGATGGGCGTAAAAAAAAATTGCGGATCTGCCCCAAGGGGGCAGAAATGGCCAACAGCTCTGTGTCCCCTTCAGGGGGCGACCCTTGCCAAAGGGGGCACCCCCACCACAAAACAAAAAAAGAGGAAAAATAAACAAAATAGGCCCATCTGCCCCCAAGGGGGGCAGAAATGGCCAATACTAATTTTCCCCCCTTTGGTGGGGCGGCCCTTGCCCAACGGGTGCCCCCAAACACACACACACACCACACAATCCCTGGCGCCTAGTGGATTTCGACTCCCCAGGCCAAAACATGGGCGATCTAGCCCCGGTGGGGGCCGAAACATATAAAAAACTATTGCCCCTGGGTCAGCAACCCTTGCCTTAGGGGTCGCTGCCCAAAAACATAAGGAAAATATAATCCCTGGTGGTCTAGTGGTTTTTGACCCCCCCCACACCGGGGACAGATCGGCCGAAAAAAAAGGCCGATCTGCCCCCGGGGGGAGGCGAAACAGAATTTAAAATAGCCCCCAAGGGAAGCGACCCTTGCCCAAATAAAATGAAAAGAAAATCCCTGGTGCCTAGTGGGGATACCTGCTCCGCGCTCGTGGGCCCCGCCCGCGACCGTGGAGCAGGAATCCACTGAAAACAGGCACAGGGGGAAAGGAAAAACTCTTTCCTTTCCACCTGTGTCTGTTTTCCACCCCCAGCCACCCCCCAAGAGAAGGACTTACCGTAAACATGTCCTCTCTCCACTCGCGCTGGAAGCAAATGGCTTCCAGCGCATCCTCGCCAGCTTCTGATGATGTTGGCCCGCTGTGAGCGCGCTGATGTCATCAGATTGCCGAGGTGGAGGTCGGGGGTGGAAGGGGAAGCGATTCCCCTTCCATCCTCGACTGGGGGTGTGGGTGGGAGGCCCACGGGAGGAGCGCTAGCGCTCCCCCTTCGGGCTAGGTGCAGGACGAGCTGGTCTCGTCCAGGGCACACGGCATCCGTGTGCCTGGACGAGACCAGCTCGTCCACGGCATGGGAGGGGTTAAGTGGAGAGGAGATATTAATCCTTTCTGATTGCAAGATGCTTTAATTTCTGCTGATGAAAATGCCTTATGTCTGTTGACCTGGTGTGCCCAAGATTCAAAATGTTTGAGAAAAAAAAGTATAAAACTATATTGTATGTGTAGAATGGCTGACAGTTTTATTTGGTTAAAAATTGGGTGAAAATAACTTTTAATAATAGGCAAGTGGCAACATTGTGGATCCTGCAAAAACAGATGATGAAACTGGTTTTGCCATTGTTTTTTTTTCTATGCTCATTAAACACCAGATACTGGGAGCCACCAGCAAGTTAGGGTGAAAACCAAATGTACCCTTGGATTTCCTGGCTATGGTACGTTGGACATCCGGCCTAATCATTGGACAGACCCCTATTCGGTTCCACATTTGCAAAATTCTAAATAAACAATAGAGACAGTTGTCTGTTCAATACGGTGGTAGTGGTTCTACTTTCTTCAGGGATCCAAAAAACACTAGTAGCAGTCGTACCTCGACTACTCTACTATATATATTGTACTATAGTATAGAGCTAGCCTTACCAACTTTCTGCCAAATGGCTGAATCCCAGGGTACTGCAGAAACATATGCAAATTGCCCACATTTTGAAGTCCACATTTTGGACATCTCTTTTCTGTATGAATCTCCATCTTCAATAGTCTTCTCAGCATTTAATACATTCTATGTATTACAAAAAGGTGATTCTTCCCAAAGGGCACAGACTTGACTGTTTCGTACAAAGTGTGCATTGATAATTGCCACTTATTGCTGAACTCCAAGGGGACTGTTCCCTTCTCCACAGTTCCTCTGGCAGTGTGAGCATCCATTAAGATTAGCCAGTACCACCCTGCATCTTCTTTTTCTTGGAGAGGCTCTCCTGTAGCCAGCGCTCAAGAGGGACACTCTGCCCACATCCCTGACAAACAGCCTCACATTGGAGCAGCCTCCTGTTGTGAAGAATTTGATCTCATCTCTCAAATTCACTGCCCCTCAGGAGCTCAGCTTATTGATTCTGCAGGCACTCCTGGGTGCCTGGCGAATTCCAGATAGAAGCATACTCATTGTAGGAGGGTATCCCAAAAGCTGATCTCATCTGCGTGCAGAGTTACTTGCCATGCCCAGGGTTTTCAGGATTACCCTCTTGAAGAACTTAGTGTTCCAAGATGTATTTAAAAACCGTGTATCTCCCTGCTGATGGTGCTTGAGCATGGCCCAGAACAAAAGACCTAACTGGGATTGGTCAGATCTGACAACAACATCCTGCAGTTCTTCCAGTGGAGGGACGAACAGTACAGTTGAAAAACTGGTGCTTCTAAGCCTCCCTTTTTCCTTTTTCCTGAATAGGCTCTTCCAAGCGATTCTTCCTCCCCCCCAATCTGGGCCCCTCCCCGCCGGTGCCCAGATAAAACTTCTCCCTGAAGTTAACCAAGCCACACCTTTGTAAAGCTCAGTGGGAATGAATTGAACAAGAAAGTGAAGTGAGGCAGAATCGACATCTTAACTATATTGGCCCTACTGAATATTTTCAGTGGAAGATTCATCCAGGCTTTTAATAATTTTGTCTTTCTCAGTGCCTTAAAAACGTGAACTAGTGCTATCTTAACCAGATCTTGTATTACCTGAATCTCCAAATATCTAATCTCACTTTTACTAAGGGGTCTTCCTGCAGTGCATTCCATACCATATTTTCAGTTTTAACTGAGTATCCAGCTACCTTTCCAAACCTTTTGATTGTTTGCTGTATATAAACGTGTGATTGCCTCAAATCTGACGTGTAAATCATCCACATATAGAGTGACTTCCCTTTTTCCACCCATTACACTAAAAAAAAGGGATAATACCTTTTTCCTTAATCAGCCTTATTGCCAATGGCTTTATATATAAGTTAAAAATAATTGTGACAACTGGCATCCCAGCTTTGTTCCTCTTCTTATTCTAATCACCCTTGTTGGTCTGCCACTCACCACTACCCTCGCTACCAGATCTCTGGGGATCAATTGAATCACTCTGCAACACTTTTCTCCCAGACTGAAGTACAGTGGGGAGTGGAGAAGTGTGGCACAATGGTTAGAGCAACAGACCTGTGATGCAGAGATCTGGCCTGGGACCACGGTTCAATTCCTGCTTCAGTGGATCTTGGGTTTAATTCCCTTGGACCAGATAATTCTCGCCTTGGTGCCTAATCTAGTTAATGGGTTCCACTCTGGGCAATAGCTTGCTTAATCTCCACAACAGCACTTAGATGCCTGTCTTCACCCTGGGAGTTGCCCAGGAGTGGGTGTCTCACAGGGAAAAGCCAGGAGGGGTTCCACAGTGGTATGCGTTCAGCGCTTTGAGACCCTAAAAGGTGAGTAGTGTGCTATACAAGTGCACAATTTATGTTTTACAATTGTTTGCCCTGAGCACTGTATTTAGATAAGGCCAACCCACCCTGTCAAACACCTTAGCAGCGCCAAACGTCAACATTGCTAAAGGGAGATTCCATGCTAAGGACAGGTTGATTGAGCCAATCAACCTGTGTGTTAACTCATGCATCTGCTGTCCCTTAATAAATCCTTTCTGATCTTCATGAACTAGTCCTCTGATCACTTTATTCAATCTCTTTGTAAGGGTTTGTGTACAGATCTTGTGGCCACTATTTAACAGGACCACTGGTCTATAGGATTCATACAACTTTTAGTCTTTATTTGGCTTCAAGATAGTACAGATTGTTGCTCTGTCCCATGACCCTGGGAGAGCACCATATCCCAAAAAATACCCTCCACCAGTCTGGTGTACAGCGAGAGGATCTTATCTACTACATACAGCTCACTTGGTAGACCACCAGGGCCAGGTGCTTTGCCTCTTTTCCCTTCTCTCAAAGCTTCTCTTACCTCATCCTGCCCTATGACCTAGTTAAGGATAGTTGTCTTCACTGCTTCGGTAACGAGTCTTCTCCTAACTATGACTCTGTATCTTCCTCCCTCACTGCTGAATCCTCTATATAAAGTTCCTCACAGAAGGAAGCAAACACTTCCTCTATATCACTAGATTAATTCCTCCTTTCCCCGGTCACCCTATCTTTTATCTCTCTGATCAGGTTTCTAGTGGTGGTCACCTTAGTTTTATATGATAGACAAAAGTTGTGGAAAAGTCCCTCTGAAACAATATTTGACTTGAAAATCCAAATATTAGTAGTTAGATGAAATATAAGGTGGACAAGATTACATCATAGTTGATCCACTAGATTCCTTGTTTATTGTGAGCAATATGATTCCAAAATTAGTGACATCTATAATAAGTCCGTAGCAATGGCACAGAAACATCAGCCAACACGTGTTTCGCCCCTAAAAGGCACGTAAGCCGGGGCTTTTTCAAGGCTAAAAGAAAAGCGAAACAGAATCCAGCTAAGAATGATTACATAATGACAAAGGTCTTAGACTAAACCTTACACCAAGCGGTGAAACATTCCAGTGTACATGCCGATAATTGGTGTTTTCAAGTAAAAGTGGTCCCAGAGAAGAAAGAACGAGGCGTCATTATTACCAAACAGAAAGGGAAGAGCCAAACGGATGAGACCAAGAGAAACGGGAACAAGAAGCCAAAACACACATTACTTGAAAATAATTTGCTGATCAATAGTGTAGATATGTGAGTTATAGTGAACTAATGAGTTCAAAAGAGAATGGGATAACCCCTATAGGTATGAACCCCTTCAGTAAATGTATGAGGAGGAAAGAGTATTCAAATATGTGAAATAACTGGAATGTTAAAAATGTATTAACAGTGGAATCCAATGTGGTACTGTTTTGATTAAGAGATAAAAGGTTGTGTCTGCCTACTGAAAAAGGGTGAACTGAGCATGCAGACTAAGGATTTACTATGTGAGATGATGATTTAAGGTTTAGCTAACGAACGACTTTAAAGACATACCATTCAAATAAAGTACAGCAATACCAGCCAAACCAATTATTAAGGAATAGGCTTTGTGTGAGTTCTTAATCTGCAAGAAATACACAAGAAATATATGCAAGTAGATGTACACAATGTGGAATAAAAGATCTAAAACAAATTAGCAATGAATATAATGTACTGAGTAATCGTAATTAGTTAATGATGTGCCCAATTAATTATCAGATGCTAACTTAAATAGAGAACATGACATGGGAAGTTGAAACCTGTAAGCTTACACAAATGAAATCATAATCAAGTCCCAATAGGACAAAAGGCTACCGCCCAATACGATAAAATAGAATAATTATATTGTACAATATGTAAACGTAACATTGTGAAGAGTGTAACTCAGAACAGAAAAAGGCTTGAAATGTTACCTTAGTTTTATATGATAGGAGCTTTCTACACCCCTCTCCATACTGAAAGTAAGCAAGCTTCCTCTCTTCCCTTTTCTTTACAACAAATCTCCTTCATGTGGCAGCCTTACTCTTCCCTTGATTTTGTGCAGTTCCCTGCACTGGATATCCCACTCCTGAGATCCTCCCATGAATTGTCATCCTGCCAACTGTGGCCTTGGAAATATCTCCTCTAGTTCTCTAAGTTTTTTCCTGGCTTCTTTGTTGTGGTGAACTGCTATGTTTGTGATACTACCCCTCATAAGAGCCTTAAAGTCCTATACTTTGTGGGGTAGGAGCAATCCTTCATTTATGTTACAAAAATGTTCTGTATCTTATCTCAGCTTATCAACCACTGACTGGTCAGGCAACAGTTTCCTGACCAGCATCCATACGGAGAATACACCACCTTGCTAAGAGAAATCTTCAGCAATACTGATGAATGGTCTCACAGGTTTTCTGGTAAATGGGCAACCTACTTAACATTACAGAAGTAGCCTACTCTGGAGAAGTGTCTGTTTTTCTTATTATGGAATGTAAATGCTTTGGACCTGCCTGCTTTTAATGTCCAAATATCACAAAGATCCAACTCCTTGACCATGCAACTGGCCTGTAACTGAATCTTTGAGGGTTTAGTTGTCACCCTGCCAGAGGATCTATGAGGGAGGGGTCAAGTAATATATTAAACCCCAAACACTATTATCGGGCCATTACTTCTTCAGTCTGTGATGCAAAGCTTGCAACAGGGTCCGGTCATCTACATTCGGGCCATAAAATCCCACTATTACACACCGAGCGCCATTAACCAAGACATTGACCTTCAGCCATTTCCCCGCTCTAACTGCCTTATACTCCTTCATATTTGCCTGGGTTGAGGTTTTATTTTGAATGGCCACCCCTTACGTGCAACTTGTCTGGTACATGTAGGGAACACTTCTAATCCATATTTGAGCCCTAGATATCTCCTCACATTCTCTTTCGAAAAGGTGTGTTTCTTGTAGTATTATAATCTGGGTCTCTGATTGCTTTAAATACTCTAATAGTCTTCTTCTTACCATCCCAACCCTTACTATTGGAGGATTCAAATTCCACGTTAAAATTCATAAGGGATGTTCTTTCCTCTCTCCTGTCATTCCCTTTAGTGTCCTTCCTGCTGATTTGCTTCCTCACCCCCTTTCTTGGCCCGCTCCAGTTGAGGACACCTCCCTTTCAATTTGTTTCCCTGATTCTCCCCACCCAGTGCTTCTAAACCTCCCATTCCGCTCCCCTCAGGCCTCCCCCAAACCCTGTGCAGCCCATATCCCCCCCTGGGTATCTCCTTCCCACACATTTAAGCTTTTCCCCTGGAGCTATTTTGCTCCTTGTGTGACTTTATTTGTGTGATTAACTTCACCACTTCCTCCGGGTCCCTCATGTCATGCATACTGTTAATCTACATGACTTGTAGGCTTGCTGGAAATCTGAATTGGACTGTGACCCCCAATTCCCTTAATTGTTTAATAAACTTCCACAGCTCTTATTGCTGGTCCTGGGTAGCCCTCAAAATATGATCCTGAAAGAGAGGCTGTCTACCCTCAGATTCTCCATCTTTAATGCCTTTGACAAAATCTCTTCTTTAAAAGAGTTTCTTTTAAATTCACCAATATCGTCTGGGGATTCTTTCTCTCTGCATTCTTATTAAAGGGGTCTTGAGGTACTCTAAATCAGAATCTAGGTCTAGCATTGTATCTAGGGAGGGCATTGGTTTCTTAATTAAGTTAACTACAAATGTCCTCAGATCAACCCTCTCCACTCCCTCTTGGGCACTTAGCAATTTTAAATATTGTTGCACCTAGCATTGTTTTCCAGAACTTCCAACTTCTCCCTAATCGCTCTGTACCTGGTTTTCAACACATATATCTCATCATAGATAATGTCCACTTTGCCCCTTATATCCTCTAGTGAATCCTCCAATACTTTAAGTATTTTCTGCTGTGTAGAAGACCTCCCAAGTGTCATGCAATTAGGTATTTTAAACGTTGAGGTTATAATCCTTCCCAGTCTCATTCCATTTGCATCGAACTGAGCTTGTTGGCTCTGCTTTAGGCCCCCAGGTGGATGTTTGCCCCGAAACTGCTTGTACCCCTGTCCTCTATCCCCAAAGAGATAGACCTTTTTCCCACCTTCTTTAACGCTCTTACTGCGGGTGTAATAAAGGTCTTCTCTCTCATGCTTCTTGTTTCTTTTGCTCCATCCTTCCTGGCTGTCTGCATATGCCTGTCGCACAAGTCAGCTCTTGCTACAGCCAGAGACTGAAGCCTTTGTCCGTGCCTCGCCATGGTGTCTGTAGGCAGCCGGTGCTCTGTGCTGACTTTGCCTACTGCACCCCAAGGTGATTTGAGACAAAGCTCACCGGTCCCTCTCGAGACTCGCTGCTGCGTTCTTCCACACTGCCACACCGCTGCAGGTCACTGCCACTCCTCCTGATTCTTTCCTATCTGTACGCCGTCCCACACTGGAGGTAGGAATCAACCGCATCTGCCTTCTCTGTCTTCACCTGTGAGTCCAAATCAAAAAACTCTTGCAACATCATCAGACCCGGAGTTTGCCGTACATACTATTTCCCCATTAACATGCTCCAGAGGAGAGCTCCTGACCAGCTACCTCTAGCTGGCAGCCATATTCCCTAAATCCCTGATCCTCATTTTGCCACTGTTAATTCAACTCTTTAACTGGTACATGTTTTCATCCGTGGTATTCAGCTCTTTTAATTTTTTTAATGCTCAGACTAAAGATTGAAATGAATATCCTTTTAACATTAGAAATGCAACATGCATTCATTTGTGGTCCATCAACAGCACAGTACAGCCAAGAAAGAAACATCACCAAATGAACAGGCATGGAATACCTGAAGAGATCTGTCAGACATTACTGGACAACTTTGGAGGAGTTTAATATAGTCCATTCACTGCCGGTCCCAAAAATCTATAAATGTGGCTGCTTCTTTACATCTCAAATAGACACTCATAAATGGGATGATACAAAAAAAAATCTATTCCAGCATATCTCTCCACTTCTCTTTCCTTGCAACCATGCCTGCACAGACAACAACTGTACACATAATCTCTGACTGGACAACCCATTGCAGTAATCAGCAAAACAGACTATATTATATGAAATATCATAAATGACCTCAAGGGCTGTTCAAAGCTAGCAGCATACTGAAAACCATAAAACTGTACATCTGTCTCTTAAACTTTATTATGGGGGCATCTCGACCTGAACTTCATGGGGTCTAAACAGGTCAATCAAAGGAGGTGCGGCTAACCCTTCAAACAATGGAGCACAGCTATCCTTGGAGCCCATACAAGCACATAGAGTGATAAGTTGTGCATTTTACACCTATTGGTCAAACCAGAAATGATTATAACAAACACGTTTTAGTGAATTTTGACTATGTTTGAGGGCTACTGACAGAGATCTTTAAAAAGGCGAATGAATGATGTGACAACTAAAAATCAACATCTATATATGTCAATAAGAAAACAATTTAGAACCTGTTTTCGCAAAGTTAGATCAGGACTATGACCCTTTTTGACAATTCTTTCCTTGAAATGACAGGGAGTACATGAAATATTTTAATTCCATTTTCAGAAAGACACTTCTGGCTGACGGTGGACCAAAGGTATATTTTGCTATTTTGCAGCCTGCTCCAAACACTTGTTTGAGGCTGTACACATGTACTTGTCTGAGAATATTGAGATTACTGTGTCAAAATACCTGATTTCAGGATGTTTGACTGCCCAATCTTAGGTTTGATTTCCAGAGCAACTTCCGCTCCTCCTGAGACTGAAAGAGTGAGTGTTAATCAGCTGGCAGTATTGGTGCCTGTTAATTACTCAGTCATTAATTTTTGTTATTCTGAATCATAATAAAGTAGGTGCTGTAAGTACCCCACATTGAGCAGTTCTCACATGAGATGACTAAGCTACATCCATGCATGAAGTTACCAGGCTGAGAGAATTGGCAAAAGTTAGTTGCCCTGAAATAGCTTTGCAACAAAAGGTGTTCTAGCATGAAAAGCATGCAAGTATTCCTTCAAGCTCCAGAATATACAGAATATGTGGCTGATGGGTAATGTCCTTCAAGGAGGTCGCCGAAACAGAAACAGAAATAGTGCTTCTTTATAGCCTATGTTATGATAACAACAACCATGCTTATACTTCTGCTCTGAAGCCCTGGTACATAAAGTGTCAAACATACTAAATTATCAATATTGGTTTTAAATCCCTCAAGGCCCAGCTGCATTATAAAATACAACATTTGTTATCAATATCTTCAAAATTCTTTGAAGAAGAACACCCCTATTCACTATATCGGTTGTAGTTGCCCTAAGACACTGATTTACCTGCGTAAATGGAAGAGCAGGGTAATCGTTCTCTGTCTTTTACAGTTTTGTTTTTAATTCTCAGAGCAAGCGTTTAGAGCATGGCTGGCAAGCAGAATTCACAAAAAGGCTTGTCTAGTTTTAGGCTCAAGGTTACAAAAAGAACTAAAGCTGAGTCAGAGCCAGGCATCTAGCTCGAGCCTGACTCAACCTTTCAGTGGCTCACCCACCTCTAGTAAGAGGTCAGGACTAAAGTATGGAACCAGTCTGTGATACCATCTCTAGATGCAGAGGTAAGAGCACAAGACTGAGTTCTGAAGCACAGGACCTAATATCAGTTCTAGAGCAAGCGGTGAGAGCTCAAGGCTGAAATATTGAACCCAGAATCTAACATCAACTCACTCTCTGGAAAATGAGTTCTCAGTGCTGAAATATGGAGACCACTATAATATAAGCTCTAGAGGCAGAGGTGATGGCTCAGGACAGACATAGCACTAGAGGTAGCGGTGAGAGCTCAAGGCGGAAATATGAAGACCAGGTGCTAATATCAGCTCTCTCTATGCAAAGTTGAGAGGTCAGAATTGAAATAAGGAGACCACTATAATGCATGCTCTAGAGGAGGAGATGAGAGTTCAGGGCTGAGATATAGAGCCCAGGCCCTATTAGCAGCTCTAGAGATTGAGGTATGAGCTCAATCTGGACAAAAAGCCCAGGACTCTAATATCAGCTCCATCAGAAGAGGCGAGAGTTACCCCCATTCGATACACTGCAGAAAAAATGGGCAAGGGACATCTCACACCCCATTGCTGAAATTGGTTGGGCCAAAATCCTCAAGAACATATACACTGTCTCCTGTAAATTAAGATTTAAACTGGCCTACCTCACCCCGGGATGTATTCTTAGGAAATTTGGAGCCCAAGCAGTGGCCTGCCCGCATCCCTGGAGGACTACTGAAGGGCAGTAGTGAATTGCATAAATGAGGTGACACTACGGTCCATACTGCACACCCCAGTGGCCTGTCTGTTGGGGGAATTCCCCAAACCCCGAACCAGAAAACGATCACCATATTTATACACTTAGGGCCAGATGTACCAAAGGATTTTACCCATTCTGTATCTATGGGAAAAAGCTTTCGTACATATGGCCCTAAGTCCTGACTATGGTGAAAAGAGATATTGCCATGAATTGGAAATTAGCCAGGGGACCTAGACTGACTAAGTGGAAGGAGGAACTCATTAGATGGGTGGGATACTAGAGTGAAGTTCCACTTAGAGAAGCACAAGGAGGTAAGGGATTATTAGAAAGAGCCCATGCTTCACAACATCTGATAGACTGTTGCTAGCGCAAGTTTTTTATTTAGAAAATGATTAATGAATGTTTATGTATTTTGAATAATGAGTAGAAAATGAATAACTTAGAAAAATAATGCACACGTTTGAAAATGCGACCTCGAAGAATGGCCACCATTGTTCACGAAATTTACTAATTAATGATTAATACTTGTGAAATGTTGAAAATGTACTAGACTAATGTAGTAATATGTCATGTTA
This sequence comes from Pleurodeles waltl, assembly GCF_031143425.1. Classification (NCBI taxonomy): domain Eukaryota; kingdom Metazoa; phylum Chordata; class Amphibia; order Caudata; family Salamandridae; genus Pleurodeles; species Pleurodeles waltl. The sequence goes on from NC_090447.1 coordinate 715,935,341, forward strand.
AGGGTTATGAAGTGTGCTCTAGCTTTATTAATTGTAGGCCTTAACTTAGCAAGTGTCTTGGCCTAGTTTTGCCAGGTCTCATGCAGAAGCTTTATTTCTTAGAGGTTATAAAAATGCTGACCGAGTGAATTAAACTGTGAAATGTCCATTGTCTTGTTAAAAGTGCTTAACAAAGCTTTTCGGGAGAACCGACTGCAAGGGGAGGATGTTCCCGTTAGTATAACAGCTTATGTGTAATGTGTGTGTGATGTACTTTCCTAGGACGAGAACAATGAAGACACTGGCTGAAGCTGCAGATGCAACAATATTGTTACCTGACAAGCCGGATGATGAGAACATTGCAAAGCGGACCAATCAACTGCATGAGAAGAGTGAAATATTAAAATTCATACATTTGGGGTAGAAATATTATGGGGTAAAGTATGAACGTACGATTAGCTGACCAATAGGGAATTAGGGGATAGTTTAGGTGACTTTGATATAACAACGTGACAGAGGAGAATTATTCAGATTTTAGAATTCAAGATTTGAGACTACAGACTAGAGAAGGGACTTTGGAGAGATTTGAGATTCATTCTGTCATTGGGCTCATACTCTCTGACTGAGAGCCTGATGCTTTGCTGATCTATTGATGATCTGATGACGAAGACTGATTCTGCTTTGCTGATCCCTACCAATGATAGGTGGATATGATGAAATGTGACTGTTATGCATTTTATGCCTTTTTCTTTCTAGGTACCAACTGCACTGGTTTTGACAGATCCATAGTTAGACGTATTTCTAAATTGTGTTTCTAAATTGTTTTGCATGAAGCCCAACATGCTGATGCTAATCTGGTAGTAGTTAAGGGCCCTTACAAATGACTGACGATAACAGGGATTAATGATTGATGAATTACCTTGCTGAATTAGTCGCTACTGACTCTGCTATTGATTTGCACTGTAGCTCTAGAATGTGTTCAATGTTTGATTAAATTACGTTTCTTCCGCCGCTTTGGACAACCAGTGTTGTTTATATATGTGTTCCATTTGATTTTAAGATTAATCTACATGACTTTAGCATTGTTAATATAAGGGAAATAAACCTACTAAACCTTCATCAAGGTGTGGTTATTCATGGCTGAAGGGTCATGGTACGTGACATTTACTGATTCCATTGATTATTGATTTTAATTGATTACTAATGATTGCTAATTATCGTCTATTGATTATTGATTATATACTGGAGCAATGGTAAGAACTTCTTAATTACGAGTCAAAAGGTTAATCTACCTATTTGCGTCCCCTTGTAAATTTACTTATTAAGGTCTGATGTCTAATAGTTGTGGTAGCAGACTGATGGTTTTGTCCCTTTAAAGAGCTTGCCATAGACGTCCGGTGGAGAGCGTCAGGTGTTAATGGTTATGGTATGAGACTGATGGACAGGTGCCCCCAGTTATTGTAGCAGTTTGAAGTTGGTCCTTTTGAAAATTCAGTATTAATGAGATTTGGATTTTATTTTTTCATTGATGATAATTGGAGAGAGAATGATGTCCCCTTAAGCCCAGAAATGACTTTCCCAAATCATGGATCTTGCTAATGGTTGTTAAGGATGTTCCCGGCGTTCTATTTATAGAGTGAGTGAAATAGGTTGCGCTTGCACAGCTTATGCAAATCGCAGGTGAATTGTGACGTATGTGAGGGTTTTAGGGAGTTTGCGTACTCCAAATGAAGTTGTAGTATGAATGTGCGTACTCCGCAGTGTGAGAGTAGGGAAGTCGTTGAACTACATATGTGTGTGGCGCTTTGTGCTCAAAAATTGTCCACGTGGTTATTGATGTATGGACCCTGCATGGTCTAAGACTCCGTAGTATATTGAAAAGTGTATGAGACACTTGGTTATATGTTGTTATCTGTCTGGTTTAGTAGGTTGATCGGGCGTGGTCAACAAGTCAGTGTGTGAGTTAAAGTGGGCGAGAGGAAATTTCAACTGAGATTTGGCAAGTTCTATGTGCACAAGGGCAGACCCATTGATAAGTTGAGAGTAAAATTTGAGGGTCGAATTTTGCTTGCAAATCTGGGAGACCGAGAGAGAGGAATAGCTGCATGGGCAAAAAGAGCAATGAGTGAAAATCCGTAAGGTTTCTGAAGCGACTGTGTTACCTTTCCCGTAGTAAACCAGCAGATTTGTTTGCGGTTTTTGATTAGTGCGCGCAATATTTTGCATTAGTTTTGTGTGAATAGAAGTTTAGGAGGACGAGCTGCAAGACTTTGTCAGCCGCAGTACGTGTGAGTGTGACATCATTGAAGCCGTGCTGGGATAGGCTGGTTAGTGAAAAGGGTCGCGCACAGATTGGCAGCCGTCCGTGAGAGGTAATTGGTTGAGAACGTGGGTGAAAGGAATCTTGGGATTAAAGGTAATTTCCTGATTTGATTTTGAATAAACAAAAAGTAGAAAAGATTATGTTTTTCAAAGCTTTGAGAAGTTCCCTAAGGGGAGATACGTACATTACAGTGAGCGTAGAGGAGCCCAAACCGCCAGAGAATATACTGTCTTACATTGTAATGGAAGAGAGAGGTGTTGCGCCATGTCTCTGGCTAAAGCAATGGTGAAAGTTGACAGAGAAAAATGGTAATTCAGCATTTCCTGAAAATGGGGCGTTCAATTTGAGGATTCTGGAGCAATTGCGGATGGTGAAATATAAATCGAAGCCCCTTCTGAGACCAGCACAGTTTGAGGCATTAGCAGTTTGGGAGCTGGTAGCTAGACAGCAATTGAAATTCGAGAGAAAGATTAGAAGGGTAGAAAAGACTTTAGTGGAGGCTAAATGGGATTGGGAGCAGAAAAGAAGGAGATGAGAGACTTTGCAGGGAGTTAAGTTGTTCCCAGCAATTACACAGGAAGATGAGAAGGAAGGAAGGAAAGTGACTAGGAAGACTAATAGAAGACCGTCCGAAAGTAAGGGAGCTAGAAAGCTTTCAACAGTAGAGGAGGATTCAGATAATGAAGATTTCATTACACGGACATTGGGAGACCGACCACCACCATATACAGTACACAAGAGTGGTCTGAGTACTAGTGCTGATCCAACAGCTCCGACACAGGTAACTGGGACAGTGAGTCCAGTGCAGGTTAATGCTAACCTGACACAGAATGTGGTGCAAAGTGCTCCTAATGTGCTGACTACTCCTGTAGTGCAGACACAGATGCAGCCGCCACAGATACAGAGAATTTATCCTGATGTGCCCATTTTAGAGACGACTTCGAACTTAGTGGTGCCCACAGAGCAGGTGGTTCCAAGACCAATACTAGTCAAGAATGAGCCGACTCCGATTTTGTTGCCCCAAGTGCAAACGCAGGTAATGCCGAGATTTACACCAATGACAGGGACACAGTCAGATTTGACTCTGGTGATGAATCAGAGTATGGGAATTACTCTCCCACAGAGTGTAGGTGCCAGAGCAGCCCCGGATGCAATATCACTGTGTAGGAGGCTGGACTGGCTTGTAGTGAGTACCAAGGGGTACTTGCACCTTGCACCAGGCCCAGTTATCCCTTATTAGTGTATAGGGTGTCTAGCAGCTTAGGCTGATAGATAATGGTAGCTTAGCAGAGCAGCTTAGGCTGAACTAGGAGACGTGTGAAGCTACTACAGTACCACTTAGTGTCATATGCACAATATCATAAGAAAACACAATACACAGTTATACTAAAAATAAAGGTACTTTATTTTTATGACAATATGCCAAAGTATCTTAGAGTGTACCCTCAGTGAGAGGATAGGAAATATACACAAGATATATATACACAATAGCAAAAATATGCAGTATAGTCTTAGAAAACAGTGCAAACAATGTATAGTTACAATAGGATGCAATGGGGAAACATAGGGATAGGGGCAACACAAACCATATACTCCAAAAGTGGAATGCGAACCACGAATGGACCCCAAACCTATGTGACCTTGTAGAGGGTCGCTGGGACTATTAGAAAATAGTGAGAGTTAGAAAAATAACCCTCCCCAAGACCCTGAAAAGTGAGTGCAAAGTGCACTAAAGTTCCCCTAAGGACAAAGTAGTTGTGTTAGAGGAATAATGCAGGAAAGACACAAACCAACAATGCCACAACTGTGGATTTCCAATCTAGGGTACCTGTGGAACAAGGGGACCAAGTCCAAAAGTCACAAGCAAGTCGGAGATGGGCAAATGCCCAGGAAATGCCAGCTGCGGGTGCAAAGAAGCTTCTACTGGACAGAAGAAGCTGAGGTTTCTGCAAGAACGAAAAGGGCTAGAGACTTCCCCTTTGGTGGACGGATCCCTCTCGCCGTGGAGAGTCGTGCAGAAGTGTTTTCCCGCCGAAAGAACGCCAACAAGCCTTGCTAGCTGCAAATTGTGCGGTTAGCGTTTTTGGACGCTGCTGAGGCCCAGGAGGGACCAGGAGGTCGCAAATTGGACCAGCAGAGAGAGGGGACGTCGAGCAAGACAAGGAGCCCTCTCTGAAGCAGGTAGCACCCGGAGAAGTGCCAGAAACAGGCACTACGAGGATGCGTGAAACGGTGCTCGCCAAAGTTGCACAAAGGAGTCCCACGTCGCCGGAGACCAACTTAGAATGTCGTGCAATGCAGGTTAGAGTGCCGTGGACCCAGGCTTGGCTGTGCACAAAGGATTTCCGCCGGAAGTGCACAGGGGCCGGAGTAGCTGCAAAAGTCGCGGTTCCCAGCAATGTAGCCCAGCGAGGTGAGGCAAGGACTTACCTCCACCAAACTTGGACTGAAGAGTCACTGGACTGTGGGGGTCACTTGGACAGAGTCGCTGGATTCGAGGGACCTCGCTCGTCGTGCTGAGAGGAGACCCAAGGGACCGGTAATGCAGCTTTTTGGTGCCTGCGGTTGCAGGGGGAAGATTCCGTCGACCCACGGGAGATTTCTTCGGAGCTTCTGGTGCAGAGAGGAGGCAGACTACCCCCACAGCATGCACAAGCAGGAAAACAGTCGAGAAGGCGGCAGGATCAGCGTTACAGAGTTGCAGTAGTCGTCTTTGCTACTATGTTGCAGGTTTGCAGGCTTCCAGCGCGGTCAGCAGTCGATTCCTTGGCAGAAGGTGAAGAGAGAGATGCAGAGGAACTCGGATGAGCTCTTGCATTCGTTATCTAAAGTTTCCCCAGAGACAGAGACCCTAAATAGCCAGAAAAGAGGGTTTGGCTACTTAGGAGAGACGAGAGGCTACTAACACCTGAAGGAGCCTATCAGAAGGAGTCTCTGACGTCACCTGGTGGCACTGGCCACTCAGAGCAGTCCAGTGTGCCAGCAGCACCTCTGTTTCCAAGATGGCAGAGGTCTGGAGCACACTGGAGGAGCTCTGGACACCTCCCAGGGGAGGTGCAGGTCAGGGGAGTGGTCACTCCCCTTTCCTTTGTCCAGTTTCGAGCCAGAGCAGGGCTAAGGGGTCCCCTGAACTGGTGTAGACTGGTTTATGCAGAATTGGGCACCTCTGTGCCCAACAAAGCATTTCCAGAGGCTGGGGGAGGCTACTCCTCCCCTGCCTTCACACCATTTTCCAAAGGGAGAGGGTGTCACACCCTCTCTCAGAGGAAGTTCTTTGTTCTGCCATCCTGGGCCAGGCCTGGCTGGACCCCAGGAGGGCAGATGCCTGTCTGAGGGGTTGGCAGCAGCAGCAGCTGCAGTGAAACCCCAGGAAGGGCAGTTTGGCAGTACCAGGGTCTGTGCTACAGACCACTGGGATCATGGGATTGTGCCAACTATGCCAGGATGGCATAGAGGGGGCAATTCCATGATCATAGACATGTTACATGGCCATATTCGGAGTTACCATTGTGAAGCTACATATAGGTAGTGACCTATATGTAGTGCACGCGTGTAATGGTGTCCCCGCACTCACAAAGTTCAGGGAATTGGCTCTGAACCATGTGGGGCACCTTGGCTAGTGCCAGGGTGCCCACACACTAAGTAACTTTGCACCTAACCTTTACCAGGTAAAGGTTAGACATATAGGTGACTTATAAGTTACTTAAGTGCAGTGTAAAATGGCTGTGAAATAACGTGGACGTTATTTCACTCAGGCTGCAGTGGCAGGCCTGTGTAAGAATTGTCAGAGCTCCCTATGGGTGGCAAAAGAAATGCTGCAGCCCATAGGGCTCTCCTGGAACCCCAATACCCTGGGTACCTCAGTACCATATACTAGGGAATTATAAGGGTGTTCCAGTAAGCCAATGTAAATTGGTAAAAATGGTCACTAGCCTGTTAGTGACAATTTGGAAAGAAATGAGAGAGCATAACCACTGAGGTTCTGATTAGCAGAGCCTCAGTGAGACAGTTAGTCACTACACAGGTAACACATTCAGGCACACTTATGAGCACTGGGGCCCTGGGTTACCAGGGTCCCAGTGACACATACAACTAAAACAACATATATACAGTGAGAAATGGGGGTAACATGCCAGGCAAGATGGTACTTTCCTACACACTGCTGATTACTGTTGGTCCAGCGGTACGATTATTTGCTAAAAAGAAACCAACTGTGAATGAACAGGGAGTAATGTCTCAAAGCCTAATGAGGGGAGGACTTAATGAACAAGTTCAGGTAGTCTCTTCCGTGGGTCAGACTTTTGACGGATCAAGATCATTGTTAGATCTTAGTCCACTTGTTACATTTCTAGATGCCGTAACTGGACCAAATGTAAGCCAGAGCCTGAAATTATTGACACCGCAGACTCCGAATGCAGTGGCACAGCAGGTGCCCCCGGTTCAAGCGAGTAACATTACGTTACAGGGACTGACAACTCAGCAATTAATGGAATGGCTAGATAAACTGAATACCCCACAGAATGCCTCTAAAGGAGAAGAACACTTGAATTATGTCAGACTAGGCATGGATCCTGGTGAACTTATTGAGGGAATAATGGGGGTAAATAGGTTAGAATCCTACACAGAGGCAGAGTAGAGATACTTGGGCCTAAAGATTACAAGAGAGGTGAGCAGAGTGCATCAGAGATTGGCAGATTAGGCAGATAAATACAGCACAGAAATAGAGAAAACTAAGCATTTAAAGAGAAGTTACAGATTAGATTTCGAGGCAAAGCATTTTGAACACATGAGGTCGGCCAGAATGAAGGCACACCTTAAAGAATTACTGCAGAGTGCTCAGATCTGGGAAGCATTAGATAAATGGGAAGGCAGATGGGTAAAGAAGAGAGACAAGAAGAAAAGAGATTCTTTGGAGCTGACTGAGAATGTACAGCAGGACAAAGACCCAGTAAAGATTTTACCAATGAGGGAGATTCCAGGGGGAAATTGTGTTCACGTACCTTGGAGCAGAAGTGACATTCTATCATTTACGAATGATTATCCAAAATTGAGAGAGAAGCCAGTAAAGTGGTATCAGCAGACAGAGAGGTTCGTGAAACTTGCAAAGTGCTTGTGGGAGGACTTGAACACATTACTGAAGATAGTGGTTCCAGCTGACTTATGGGTTGAGTGTAAAAGGACTGTAGATTGGCCTACAAGTGAACCGGAGAGAGATAAGATTCCTGGAATCGAGGATTTCACCCAAAAATATTGATTGGCAGAAGAGCGACAGGACAGTGCAGGGAGCAAAGGAGTCGATACATGTGTATTATGAAAGATTGTGTCAAGGAGTATAGTGGTAGAGAAACAATTGAGCTGAAAGACATGCTACATTTTGTGTTCAGATTCGTGAAAGGATTACAACCTGAAATTGGTCATATGATTAAGTCTCATTTGATTTGCTGGCAAGCAAAGCCGATTGATGAGGTGTTGCATTATGCAAAATATTGTGGTGACGAGATTGAGATTAAAGCAGAAAAAGTTGAAAAAGAAAGCAATGGTGATGCAGATTAAAGCAGCTCAGTCAGGAGTGCACAGAAATTTTATGCAGCAGATGCCGCAGCAGCAGGGAAATGTCATGTTTCAGCCCCAAATGAGAGATAGAGGTTGCGGAGGCACTATGAATCGTGGTCCAGATTTGAATACTGGGGTGGTTCAGAATGATGTGCAGGGAATGAAGAAGCTATTGCCGTGTCACATTTGTGGAGCCGTGGGACATTGGAAGCGGGGGTGTCCGATGATGGTGCAGGAAGGTGTTGTTGTTGTTCAGCAGAGTAATGACATCAATTCATTTCAGAATGTGAGAGGACCGAGACTAAGGGGTCCTAATCCAAATTTTCAGAATGTGAATCAAATGTAGAATTCTCAGCCCATGCAGCAGCTGCAAATGCCCAGAGCACAAATGTCACAGTTGCAGCTGATGCAGCAGCAGGTTCCCATGGTATCTAGACAGCACATGAAGATACCTCAAACCTCAAGCCCCGATGGAGCAGCAACAGATGATGCTTTCTCAACAGGTCACAGGTAAGAGACAAGACAGAAGTAGTAACACAGTACACCAATTCCTGTTAAACAGTGAGGATGGAATAAATGGCGAATGGACGAGTGATAGTTCGGATGAGAGCCATGTGTGCTTGCGACTTCTTTAGAAGTAGATCAGAAAGGACCCCTATGTGAGGGGAAAGGTTATGGGTCATAGAGTTTCTTTCTTGGTGGACACGGGAGCTACACGCTCTACAGTGAGAAGTGCAGAGGTTCCGAATTTGCCCCTTTTATGCAGAACAGTTCAGGTTGTGGGAGTAGCAAACCAATATCTGACAAACCCAATTACAGATCCAGTGCAAGTCGAGATTGGCAATTTTTAGGGACCTCATAAGTTTGTAGTCTGCAATTCAAGTCAGGTAGCCCTACTGGGAAGAGACATGCTATGTAAAACAAAGTGTTCGATTACTTGTTCAAATGATGGAATCGAAACACAGACAAATAGTGATGATGAGGAAGATCAAACTTCAGAAATAGAGTGTGAAAATATAAGTGAGGAGTACCCTTTGACTGAGTTTTTCTCGATGTTCACAGTGAAAGAGCTCCATCCTGATTTACAAGGAACAGTACAAGAGAACGTGTGGGATCTGATAGGAAAGGAAGTAGGTCTGATTAAAGGGGTGGAGCCAGTCAAAGTTACCATAAAGCCGAATGTAGTTTTCCCTCAACTTCCACAGTACAACATGACACAAGATGTTCTGATTAAAGTGGCTCAGATAATTGCAGACTTTGTGAAGCAGGGAGTTCTAAAAGAAGTGTTGAGCAGTCCATGCAACTCCCGATAATGGGTTTGAAGAAGCCCTGTGGGAAGGTTCGGATTGTTCAGGATTTGAACAAAAAAAATTAAGTTGTGGTCAAATTTTGTCCCGTAGTGCCCAATCCAGCTGTGATACTATTCCAGATTCCATGTGATGCAGAGTGGTTTACGGTCATTGATTTGTCACAAGCATTCTTTTCTGTGCCCTTTGGGAAAGAATGGCCATAAAGTGTCACCACTGAAACTGCAGTACTGTCAAAAAGTAGTGAATTATTTGGGTCACAAAACTGAGAAAGGGTCAAGAAAAATATCCATAGAAAGGATTACACCGATACTGCAGATAAGTCCCTCAACCACACAGAGAGATGTCAGGATGTTTTGGGGGATGTTGGGCTATTGTCGCCAATGGATCCCAAATTTTTCAGTCATTTCAAAACCACTGCAGAAGCTGACTCATAAGGAAGTCACTGATCCCATAGTACCAGACCAGGATGAAATTAGAGCGTTCACTGAGTTGGGAGAGAGTTTGTGCAGAGCTCCAGGGTTGGGTATGACTGACTACACTAAGCCTTTCACATTGTTTTGTCATGAGCATGATGCATGTTCATTGTCTGTCTTGACTCAAGTCCATGGATGCGCACATCGCCCAGTAGCATCTTTTTCAGCTACTTTGGACCCAGTTGCAACAGCCTTACCAGGTTGTTCATGTGCAGTTGCCGCAGCTGGTCAAAGTCTTTCACAGTGTGAAGGCGTGGTGATGGGATATCCCCTGACTGTAATGGTCCCTCACTCTACTGAGATTTTACTGACAAGGACGAAAACACAATACTTGACTGGAGCTAAGTTGACTAGATACAAAATGAGTATTTTGGGGTCGCCAAACGTGACACTGAAAAGATGTACAGTGCAGGACCCGGCAACCTTACTTCCGAGTAAAAATTATGAAATAGAAAAAGAGGAAGATGTGGAACATGACTGTCTTGAAGTAACTGAGTCGTGCACAAAACCGAGACCTGACATTAGAGATACACGATTGGAAGAAAATGATCAAATTATGTTTGTTGATGGTTCTTGTCTCAGAGGTGGTACAGGGACACTGAGAGCAGGATATGCTGTGTGCACAATTACAGGTACCTTGGAAGCTACCTGGCTTTCAGGAGTGTATTCTGCCCTGGTAGCGGAATTGGTCGCCCTTAATAGAGCGTGCCATGTTTCTGCTCAGTTGAGAGTTACTATCTAAGCAGATAGCCAATATGCATTTGGAATAGTTAAACATTTTGGTCAATTGTGGTCACAGAGAGGTTTCCCGACCTCTTCCGGTTCAGCAGTAAGAAATGGTGAGCGAATTAAAGAGCTGTTATATGGAATACAATTGCCTGAAAAGATTGCTGTGATGAAATGTAGTGCATATCTAAAGTCGCAGGACTATGTGTCATTGGGAAATGGATATGTGGATCAAGTCGTAAGGTTTTGCGCATTGAACTGTATATCGTTCAAAGACACATGGGAACTGTTACCTGAAGAAGACATAACATGTACGAGCTATGCATTGAAAGTAATTGACACTTTGGAAGAATTAAAATCTTTGCAGAATAATGTCGACAAAGAGGAAAAACGTTCATGGAGTAAACTGAAATGTGTCCAAAGACAAGATGAATTGTTGGTTTCTGAGGAGGGTCAATTGGTTTTGCCAAATGGCCTGTTGTCTCAAATGGCAAGGTACTATCATGGTCAGCCACATATTGGGAGGGATGCCATGGTCTGTCTGTTCAAGACTGATTGGTTCAATCCAAAGTTTAGACAAGTTGCTGAAGCAGTTTGCCATAATTGGGTCATGTCAGCAGTTAAATGTGGGGAAAGGGACAGTGGTTAACTTGAGCCACATTGGAAGAGCAGGAGGCCCATTGAGCAGAATGCAAATAGATTTTATTGAGTTGCCTGTGTGTGGAGGTTTGAGATATGTGTTGGTGATTGTTTGCATCTTTAGTCACTGGATTGAACCGTACCCTACATGAAGAAATGATAGTCTCACAGTAGTGAAACTGCTGCTTAGGGAACTGATACCCTGTTTCGGGTTTCGGATCTCTTTGGAATCAGGTAGGTGAACTCACTTAAATAATGAAGTAATTAAATTACTGTGTGTAGCATTGAGCAGAAGTTGCATTGTAGTTACCGCAGATGAATGGTACCTTGAAGTCAAGAACTGCAAAGATGTGTGCAGCTACGAAGTTGAAATGGCCCAATGCTTTGCCTTTGGTGTTGATGTCAATGAGATACACATCTGACAGGAAGACAGGACTGTCGCTTCAATGGATCCTCATGAGCAGAGCAATGAGGTTCCAGCAGTACCAGCAAATGCACTTGTCAACATTACAGATGATATGGTGTTGGATTACAGCAAGGGTCTGGCTGATGTAGTCTGGTCTTTTTCTCAGCAGGTGGAGGCCACCACACTGCCACCAATCCATGACCCAGGGCACAACCTGAGAGCTGGGGACTAGGTTGTCGTGCGAAAGCATGTGAGAAAGACGTACTTAGAGCCTCGTTGGAAGGGCCAGTACCAAGTGGTCCTAACAATTACTACAGCTGTGAAGTGTGCTGGGAACTCGAACTGGATTCACGCGCGTCACACGAAGAAAGTGGCATGTTCACTGGATCATGAAGAGATGTTGTTGAGAGTACCAACAACAGTGAGACAAGTTTCAGGGCCAGGAGAAGAACAAAGAGGAACTGAGACCGGATTTGAGCTTGTTGAAGACCGTTCAGTCACTCCTGTGAGAGACGAGGGTGGAGACCTCCAGGAGAGTATCGCAGAACCAATCTCAACTGAAGCAGCAGGAGAGCCTAGTCAGAGGAGGGCTTTTCCAGAAGTAGACGATCCTGAGAGACATGCAGAGCAATTGCCAGATCCAGAAGGGGAAGGAGCTGAGGTGGATCAAAGTCAACGTGATCTGACTCCTCCTGAACTGGTTGCAGGTCTGTCAAGAGAAAACACCACAGAGCAAGAATGTTTGAATTCCATCTTGAAGAGAATACTGACAAAAGGTCCACAGAAAGGAGATAATTGTCTGGAATTGCAAGTGGCGAAAAGGAAAAAGGTGGTTGTTGAACCAACAATAGAGAAAGAAGTAGATACCACAAGGAAAGAAGATCTAAGTGAAGGAGAGCTGCATGAAGAAAAAGAGAATAGCAAGTCGAAGATACGCAGGTCGTGAAAGGACGTATGCAACTACAAATGAATAGCAAAAATAGTTTTTGTCTTTCTGTTTTGATAGAGAAGTTCCAAGTCAATATTTTGAGGTGACATGAAAGAAAATAATGAACTGAACTGTTAAAACAATCTGAGAGAAAATATTTTGAGAAAGAGGCTTTTGAAAGTAACCGGAAAAGACATTGATAACCTGATTTGACTTTTGAAACCTGATTTTGACAAAGCTGCTAACCAATTTTGACAAGGAAGAAGGGTTCCTGGAAATGAAACTTAACTGCTGAGAGAAGAGTTGTTTATTTGTTATTTTTGCTACAAGTTTCTAAATTCCTTCTGCTTTCTGATTCTTTACAGATCATGGCTGACTTTAATAGACAGGGTAGAGATGCTAAGTGCTGTAAATATATGAGCATTGGTTTGGCAAGTATGCGTGGGATATTGTTTGTGGTGTTGATTGGGCGCATGTCTGTTCTTGATGCGAAAGGAGCCAACCATACTTCTGCTTTTGAGATGACTACTGCAGTAACGGCTTTAGAGAGGTTTAAGTTAGATAAGAAATATTTGCATGATTATACTAATGCGCAGTGAGAACTTTTGTCTAACGTTTTCTGTTGCTTATTGAGTGAGTATGTTGAGACAATGGATGCAAAGAATTGTTTTGTGTGTACGCAGATTCCTTCATCAGTTGAGGAAGTAGTCACCTATCATAGCTTGCCTATAACCTACGGAATAAGTTGTGGTTTGTTACTAACAAGATTTTATAACCAGGAGTATATTCAATACTTCTATTCGAATCATGAACTTGTGTTTTCATTTGTTCCTGTAATTAGCTTTTTGAGTAGCTAAGGATAATGACATAGTATTGGTTAGAGGATTCTTTGAACCTACATTGATGTTTGGCACAGCATGTGTGCATAAAAATAACCTGACATGCTTGCTTACACCTTTAGAGAAGAGCTTCTTAGATCACACTGATGATAGAAGAAAGGTGTTAAAGGTGAAAATAGAGAAAGGCTTAGAGAAAGGGACTTACTAGAAGGATTATGCTTACAGTGCAATTAAAACGCAAGGGAAATTAGCTTTAGATGCGCAACACGTAGGGAAGCTTTGTATATATAGGCCTAAATCGCGCACTGACACTTTCTTTGTGTGTACGAGTTAATACAGGCATGTGTTTTTGTTTCAGAGTAAATGGACATTTATGTTGAATGGGCAGGACCCTGCAGTTCCAGGGATATGCTATATTTGTGGACTTAATGCTCATTACCATCGTCTAAGAGGATGGTATGGGACATGTTATTTGGGGATAGTTTTCCCAAAGATTTAACAAATGGAGGATTTGAAAAAGTTTCCAAAAGTGACTGAATTACATCATAAGAGACAGAGGAGGGAGTTCTCTTCTGCTATAGTGGGAGATATATTTGGTGCGGTGATTCCTTCAGTGGGAGTCATCCTGATTCGATTAAGCTTGAAAGTTGTCTACTATTGTGGATAACATGCTGACAAATTGTTCAGGGCTATATTCCTGATAGATACTGAATTAGCTGCAGACAGAGCTATGACTTTTCAAAGTGGTCTTGCTTTAGATATTATTTTAGCGAAGGATTGCGGAGTCTGTAGAATGATTAACTCTAGGCATTGTTGTTCATATATACCTGATAATAGCAAAGAGATAAGAGACGTACTTACTGATCTGACTAATGGAAGTGCTGATTTAAAGGAACTGAAGGAACCAGGTGTTTGGGAAAAGGTTGGCAAAGGGTTTGCTTCAATGGGAAATTGGCTCAGCAACATTTGGAATGAGGTTCTATTGAAAATATTAGAGGGAATATTAATTGTCATGGTTTGTCTAATTGGGATATGGGGATTATATAAATTATGCAAAAGAATTCAATTGAAAAGGTCAAAGAATAATCTGAGGAGGGAAGAAAAGCGAAAATGTTTACAGGGAAAATTCAAGGAGACGACAAAATGTTCATGTATTTTAAATAATGAGTTTATGTAGAAAATGAATACCTTAGAAAAATAACGCACATATTTGAAAATGTGACCTCGAAGAATGGCCACCAGTGTTCACGAAATGTACTAATTAATGATTAATACTTGTGAAATGTTGAAAATGTACTAGACTAATGTGGCAATATGTCATATTAAGGGTTATGAAGTGTGCTTTAGCTTTATTAATTGTAGTCCTTAACTTAGCAACTGTCTTGGCCTAGTTTTGCCAGGCCTCATACAGAAGCTGTATTTCTTAGCAGTTAATAAAAATGCTGACCGAGTGAATTAAACTGTGAAATGTCCATTGTCTTGTTAAAAGTGCATAACAGAAGCTTTTCGGGAGAACCGACTGCAAGGAGATGTTGTTCCCGCTAGTGTAACAACTTATGTGTTATGTGTGTGAGATGTACTTTCCCAGGACGAGAACAATGAGACACTGACTGAAGCTGAAGATGCAACAATATTGTTACCTGACGAGCCGGATGATGAGAACATTGTAAGGCGGGTCAATCAACTGCATGAGAAGAGTGAAATTTTAGAATTCATAGATTTGGGGTATAAATATTATTGGGTAAATTATGAATGTACGATTAGCTAACCAATAGGGAATTAGGGGATAATTTAGGTGACTTTGATATAACAATGCGACAGAGGAGAATTAATCAAATTTGAGAATTCAAGATTTGAGACTAGAGAAGGAACTTTGGAGAGGTACGAAATTCATTCTGTCATTGGGCTCATACTCTCTGACTGTGAGCCTGATGCTTTGCTGATTGATGATCTGAGGACGAAGATTTATTCTGCTTTGCTGACCATAGGTCTACCAGGATAGGTAGATATAATGAAATGTGACTGTTATGCATTTTATGCCTTTTTCTTTCAAGGTAGCAACTGCGCTGG
The DNA here is from genome assembly GCF_031143425.1 of Pleurodeles waltl. Lineage (NCBI taxonomy): Eukaryota > Metazoa > Chordata > Amphibia > Caudata > Salamandridae > Pleurodeles > Pleurodeles waltl. The sequence goes on from NC_090447.1 coordinate 715,950,587, forward strand.
TTTTGACAGATCCATAGTTAGATTTAGTTCTAAACTGTGTTTCTAAATTGTTTTGCATGAAGCCTAACATGCTGGTGCTAATCTGGTAGTAGGTAACGGCCCTCACAAATGATTGAAGATTACAGGGATTAATGATTGATGAATTACCTTGCTGAATTTCATGTATGTTATAACTTTGTCGCAACTGACTCTTCTACTGATTTGCACTGTAGCTCTAGAATGTGTTGTGGTTCAAGCTTTGATTAGATTGTGTTTCTTTCGCCGCTTTAGACAACCAGTGTTGTTTATATATGTGCTCCATTTGATTTTGAGATTAATCTACATGACTTTAACATTGTTAATATAAGGGAAATAAACTTGCTAAAGCTTCATCAAGGTGTGGTTATTCATGGCTGAAGGGTCATGGTGCATGACATTTACTGACTCCATTGATTATTGATTTTAATTGATTACTATTGATTGCTAATTATCGTGTATTGATTATTGATTATGTACTGGAGCTATGGTAAGAACTTCTTATAACGAGTCAAAAGGCTCATCGACCTATTCGCGTCCCCTTGTAAGTTTACTTATTAAGGTCTGACGCGCTAAAACTGTCTGGCAGACTCTGGGCAAGATTCCTCTCCTCACACACCTGCACAAGAGGACACAGAATGATCTGCACACATATGAACCACTTTCAGTATCACCCTAAGGGCGGTAACAGAAAGTACCCTAGATAGGTCTGTGAAAAGTGGACAGGCGTCACAATTGCACCAGGTGCAGGAAGACAAGGCTTGGCAGGGAGGAGGGAGTAGAGGGGTGGACTGTTGTTGTTGTTGCTGAGTTCAGGTATAACCTGTGTGCTACCACTATGTTTTGGACTTTTTGCTCACGGAGACCACACTATGTAATATCAAGCTGTGATATATAGACATACCAATGTGGTGCAATGTACCTGGACCCCGTGAACTGTTATTGCATTATTTGAAAATAAAATAAAATTTGTTTAAAAAAAAATTCAGAAGTGGCGAGAATTCAGTGCTGAAATATGGACCCCAGAGCTCTAATCATAACAGTTCCTGAGGCAGATGTAAGAACTCAAGACTGAAAAACAGACCATAGTTCTAAAATCAGATCAAGAGGTACAGATGAAAGCTCAAGGCTGAAATATATTTACCACCTACTCTGAGGTGGAGGGGATGGAGAGAGTGAAGGAAGGAGTGGAGAATGTTGGCTGGCAGGGACAGCTTGTAATGCTCTTCTGGTGTATTGTGTGAGGTTTGAGCAGGGGGTCATAGAAGGAGTTGTGGCTACAATGCAGCCTTTACCCGCAGTGATTTTACTTGCTAGATGTCACAGCCAGTAAAATTGGGTTTGTTGGTCCCGTATCCAGTAAATCCGGATGTAGGAACACCGGACTGCTTAAAATTGTGAGGTATGGAATTCCACACTAAAATTCCTCTCCCTACATTTCCCAATTTGGGCCCAGGTCTTTTATATTGGCATCTTGAAAGTTGGCTGATAAGGTAACGAGGCCCAAGAAATAATGAAAAACAAAACCTCCTTTAACTGCAAATGTCTTTTGGACGACCTCAGTGTGCTGAATTGTGCAGGATCTATTGGGAACAACATTCCAAATCTTTTTGAATTTTACAATAACAGTTGCTATAATTTTTTAAAAAAACGATAATGCGGACCTTCGAGCGCCTCTGGTTGAAAGGGAAGGGCAGGGGTCTTCTATGCTGTGGAGCAGAGGAAAAAACAGGCAGAAAAAGAAGAAATAATTCTTCTTGCCAGGATGCCTGATATCTGAATGAAATGTATACAAGTGTGTTGGAGCGTACATTTCAGTAATGCTTTCAGCATTTGGTGTCATCTGTATTCATGTTAAACAGTGTAACATAAAGAAAAACCTGCACGGGCAGGTATTTTTAAAGTGTTCACGTTTATATTTGTGTTGGAGGTTGTACCTACCAGAACTGACAATGTGCTAACATGATGTAAAAAAAAATTAAATATATTTTAATCAGTAGAATAACAATGACTAGTAGGAATGTTTATGATTTATGATGATTTAGCTGTATAAAATTACAGGTGTGTAGAAAAATAAATGCACCTCTTTCTTATACTTAATGTAATGTTTTAACAAAGATTGCAATTATTAAATGAAATGCTTTTCCATGTTTTGATTATATATATTATTAATGCTGAATTCATGTGATTGCATATTGTATGTTTTATTAAATGATGATATTAATGCATTATATTTTGTGTGTTAGCACAACTAAGCCTGAAGTTTTCATATTGCAGCCACATAGATTTGTTGAATCATTTCTTTCTCTCTAACAAGACTTTTTCCACTAGGTTGTTTCACATGATTAAAGAAGAGACTTATTGTATTAGGTGTAAGTTTTGCACTGCAGTGTCCTGGGATGATTCAACAATGATACATGATGACTGATAGGAGACTCGTACTATTGTTTAACAGACTTGGTCTCATGAGAAAGGAGAAAATTGTCTTGTGTCCTGGGAAGGAACGTGGATTGCAAAAAGTGATGTACAAATTATTAAACTATTGGAGTCACACAGAAAGGAGTGGTGACTTCAAGCCAAGCCGGAGAGAGTTTCCTAATGATTCAAATTTGATTTCTGCTATAACTCTGATTGGATATCGCCTCTTTTGCATAATGTGGACTCATTGATCTGACCAACAGAACTGTTTTGAGGATTCTCAAGTGGGAACGGACTTTCTAAGTTTGAGGCAGTCCCCTTTTTAATCTTGTTCTGTTAACTTGTCCCTTTGGATGTTTCTGTTTTCCATGTGTAGCCCGAGTTCTGCACTTTTCCCCTGTTAATGCTTCTAATGGACTTTGCTGATGATCTACATGCATTGCTGATGAAACTGAATTGAATGCTGAACCTAGAAGAGGTATATTCTAATGCAAATGTTATTTTCCAATGACCTGCTTTTCTGAGTAGAAGTTAGCATGCTAACACCTGTCTTTTATTTTTGTTAGCTAATTTAGCTTGATAACGCGTCCCTTTATGACTAATTTACTCACTTTGGGACTCGTTTTAGGCTAATTAATCTTTTGGCTCTGATTGAAGACAACTTAGGACGAGATAACTAATCAGCATGTCAATCAACATGTCAATAACATCATCAATGTTTACCAGAATAAGACAATTCAATTTAGTCAAAGACATTAATAAGACTCAGAAACCACCATGACCTTGCAGTTATGAATAACCACACCAGTTAAGTATGAATTTTGTGATATTTATTCCCTATTGTTTACAATTCTACTAGCAAGTTTATTAACCTTTTAGGTGTGGTCTCTCCCCTTTCCATCGATGCCTCTCTGGCACCGTTTCCTGGCCATGGATCGCAGCGCGGCTGCGATCCATGCCCAGGAAACGCCACTAGGCACCAGGGATCTTCTTTGGGGGGGTCGGCCCCCTTGTAAAAGGGCCACCCCCCCCCGGGGGTAAAATATAATTATTTCAACTGTTTTGGGGGCGATCGCGCCCCCCACATTTAAAAAAAAAAAAGGGAAAACAAAATGGCGGGGTCGGCCCTCAGAACACGGGCCGACCGCTGGGGCAAAAAAAAAAAAAACGTTTAGTTTTCCCTGGGGGGGCGATCGCCCCCCCAGGGTAAAAATAGTAACAAAAACAACAACAAAAAAATTGTTGGTGGTCAGCCCTTAGGCTCTAGGGGTCTATGGGGCCATTTTGTTTTTTTTTACACATGTGTGCTTTGCCAAGGGCAAGCACACATGTATGAAAAAAAAAGTTATGTGAAATGAGTGTCTTGTTTTCTCTCTCTCTCTCATATATATATATAGAAAAATCTATACGTATATATATATATATATATATTTTTAAAAAAAAGTCAGGTCAAGCATTGCAGTGCCCATGCGCTGCTTTTCTGACTTGGTGTGGATCTGAGCTTCTAGCAACGCCCATCACTACCACTCGTTCGTGGGCTTGCCCTTCAAAAATCCTTTGATTACATTGGTAAATGGTTTACCTTTGTCCCTCCTTGGGGAGGTTTTGTTACCGCCTTGGCCATCGACCCTGGTACATGGCTAATTGCACTTTTGCTGTTACGTTTAACTGCGAGCGAACTTCTTTTCCTTTTGTGTATCTCTTCACCTGATGCTCATGGTGGCCGTGGCGCTGTGAATCGCCTCTCTTATGTGAAAGTGTTTAACTTTCAATTATCAATTTATGTGGCAAGAAAAGTTGGGTTAGGAGTTTATAACGATAATAGCTCTAACTCGAGCAGATGCGAGACCCATTGCATTGCAAATGCTTGTTTTTCTTTTGTGTGTTGTTTTATAATGGTGAACAATTTCACTGCACTCCACGAGGACCGTGATCAAGACTCCTTGGTGAGTCGAAACACATTGGTGGTTATTGACTGCAATAAAATACACGTTTATTTGTACCTCGTGGAGTGCGGTGAAATTTTTCGGCATTACATAATTTCGAGATTGGTCTTCTCTGTCACTGGGCACCGGCAGTGGAGTGCGCTGCCCAGCAACCCTTCAACCACTTTGTTTCTAAACATATATATATATATTATTATTATATATATATATGCAACACAAATTGGTTAAAAGATTGTTGCACAGCGCACTCCACTGCCGGTGCTCAGTGATGGAGGAGAGCAACCTTGAAAATATTTTGTGAACAAGAATCTCACCGCACTCCACGAGGTTCAAATTGACATGTTGTATTGCAAGTATAAAAAATGAAAGAAAAGAGGGACTCATTTACTGTGATCAAGACTCCTTGAGAGTTGAAACACGTACGTGGCTGTTGCTTGCAATAAAAGATGCCAATGTGAACCTCGTGGAGTGCGGTGAGATTCTTGTTCACACAATATATATATATATATATATATGCATGCATGCATGTCTTTTCTGCAGTGGCAGTTGCCATAAAGTAGCGCAGATGGTTTATTGTCCTGCTGCGAAGGAGATACATTTATATGTATTTAGCTGAGTGGATTAGAAAAGGCAAGCGTTACCTGCGCTTTAAAACAAATGTTATGCCACGGTGACTATGGAGATATGAGTGGCAATTTTGCTGGGTAGTACTGAGGGAATTAGAAGAGAAGGTAATGGGAGGCAGAGCACCAAAAATGACTGTTGCACAGGGTGTGTGGTAAGGTGAAGTAATAGATTATTTTTTTGTTTTTTGCAGTGTTTTCAGAGAATCTGCAGAATTGGAGAAGCAGCGAAGGTAAGGTGACGACATTTCCTATTGTACACAACAAACATACCCACAAGCTATTTTGTGACTATATGCCTTCTACGTAGGCTAGTAATTTAGAGGGACAGTTTAGCCAGTTGCAGAGATGGCGTCTCGTTGGATGACTGCTGATCAAGCCCTAACTCGGGTTATGGAGGACAGTTCTGATGTAGGCTCAGAGACTGAGACAGCAGACACTGAGACAGCATCTGAGGGAGAGGACAATGGGGCAGATTCTGGGAGTGATTTTTCAGTCGGCGGAGTCCCATCCGACGACACCTCTTCCAGTGAGTCTGAAGGAGACAATGACGACATCCGTGCTGTCCCTTCGCAAGCACATTCTGGGCAGCGGGACCACATTGGGTTAGCCAAACCCAGAGAGCACGTGCTTGCTGCCGCAAGCACAGAGAGAGTGCTCTCTTGGCAGCCCCCCTGTTTGGTTCAGCCCCAAATTCCACCTTTTACTGGAGACGCTGGATGTAAAGTCGATACAGCTAACATTTTGCCAGTCGACTACATCTATCTATTTTTGGATGTTGACTTCCTTCAGGAAGTTGTGCAGCAAACAAATGTGCATGCAGACCAATTTCTGAGGGAGCGCGGAGGCACTCTAGGGCCCCGTTCAATGGCAAGCCAGTGGACTCCCACTTCGCTGGCGGAGTTGAAGATATTTTTGGGCCTTACACTCAAAATGGGGTTAGTGCAGAAAACCACCTTGCAGTCCTACTGGACGACTCGCACGGTTTGGGTAACTCCCATCTTCGCACCATACATTAGCAGAGATCGTTTTTTGCTACTGCAGCCCATGCTGCATTTCAATGACAATTCTGCTGCATTGCTCCGGGACCATCCAGATCATGACAGGTTGTTCAAAATTCGGCCTGTCGTGGAACATTTGTCTGCCAGGTTTCCAGAGATCTATACTCCTGGAAAGAATATAGCAGTTGATGAGTCCTTGATCCTGTACAAAGGATGGCTGCTTTTCAGACAGTACATTGCGAGCAAAAGAGCTCGCTATGGCATAAAGCTGTACATGCTGTGTGAGAGCTCTTCTGGCTATGTGTACAGCTTGAGAGTGTATACAGGGAAGGATTCTACCCTGAACCCTGTAGGTTGCCCTCCCACGTTAGGGGTCACAGGTAAGATTGTATGGGAACTTGTCCAGCCACTTCTTCACAAAGGTTATAACCTTTATTTGGACAATTTCTATACAGGAGTAGAGCTGTTCAGTGAGCTCTACAAAGCTGGCACTGTGGTCTGCTGTACAGTTCGTTGTAACCGCAAAGGATTCCCTGAGGTTGAGCTGCCGTTGGGTATTCCTTTCAGTGGCAGTGCATGGATAACGAACGTCCATGGGCCACTGCTTCGTTAGGCAAGGAGCCACAGAGTTTTACTTCATCATGGACTTCCTTTTGGACTGCTTGACAGCTAAATCCACCGTCAGAGCGTAGTCTGTGTTCTGTTCAATTAACATGCATTATATTCCCCCTACTGCATATACTAGTGGACAGAACATATGCCACATTGCCACGGAGTACCCTTTCTTCACCAGCATGTCTACCTTACTTTCAAAGGTAGATATGCTTTCTCAGTTTGAGGAATCACTTTGTACGGCATACTTGGAAACCCCCAACTTGCTTCCACAAACTAGTATAGGTTCACTTGGCAATTATACAGGATTAGCCAGGATTCTGATGAGAACAGAGACATGAATGGGTAAGGAAAGGTTATGGTAGGAGTGCCTTCACAGGGTTATTGCACAGGTAGAAGGCAGATAGTAAAGGTAGTACAGATGTACACCATCTACACCTATGGATTCAAACCCATTGGTGCCATCCCAGCACTGAAGGAGAATGACTTGTATAGGTCAGTGTTTGACCTGCTTTTCATGTTCATCCTCCATCAGAACTTAGTAGATGTTCAGTTTGCTGTATAAGTGCATTATAGTCACATCACTGCACATAATGTTGGCTGGGACATATGCTACGTTCTAATGGACTCCCCTATGTACCAAACACTACTCTTTTTCATAGCCTATGACCTTCTCTTTAGGGAACATCATGAGAAATCCCCAGCATTTCTCCATTAGTTTCAAAGGTAGATATGCTCTCTCAGTTCGAGGAATCGCTTTGTATGGCATACTCGGACACCCCCAACTTGCATCCACAAACTGGAAGGAGTTGGATTTAGCACAGAGAGTGCGTTAAAAGGACATGAAAAACATGTCTTCCTGAGCCTCAGGTGGCTGTCACAGGAGTCATTAGTAAAGGTTTGTTATGCATGCATTTGGTAATGTTAAGGAAGAAGGAGGCAGTTAGCCTATGACCTTCTCTTTAGGTAACATCATGAGAAATCCCCAACATGTCTCCCTTAGTTTCAAAGGTAGATATGCTCACTCAGTTCGAGGAATCGCTTAGTACGGCATACTCGGACACCCCCAACTTGCATCCACAAACTGGAAGGAGTTGGATTTAGCACAGAGAGTGCGTTAAAGGCGCATGAAAAACATGTCTTCCTGAGCCTAATGTGGCTGTCACAGAAGTCATTAGTAACGGTTCGTTACGCATGCATTTGGTAATGTTAAGGAAGAAGTAGGCAGTTACTTGACAGGTGGTAAAATGTAGTCAAACTTATTCCGTTCTGTGGCGTGTGAATGTGATGGGCCCTTGTCTGGCAGCGGTAAGTTAATGTGAGTGCAGTGATTGGTTGGATTGGGCCCGTGGCTGGCGATATGAAAGGGTTGTTTGTTGTGCGTGAATGACGTGTGAATGGACCATAAAGAGGTTGGTGCCTGGACGCGGCTTTATGGCCCACCTTCAGAAGGCTTGGTTTCAATATTCAGATACTTTGATAAGTAATCATGCTTTGAAACCATAATTTCTGGAGGTGCTAAAACCAACCAGTGTGAGTGGTGGGTAACTTTAACAAACTAGTACCAGGGGAGTCCAAGGGTGCAGGACTTGCGTGGCTCTCACCAGTTTTCCTTCACCCAGAATCCAATTGAAATCACAAAATGTGCTTAAAAAGCACATTTTCCTTGCATTCCAATGAGCAGAAGTCCAGGGATCTGCAGGGATCCTCAAAATTCCTACCACCCAGTGTTTCCCCACTTGTCCTGATAAAAACACAACCCCGCTTGTGTGCCTGCGCCTAGTGCCTGCTTCAGGAATGAATCACTCCAGGGTTAACAGTAGCCCTCATGCAAGGACTACCATTGACCCTTGTGTGATCCATTCCTGTCGCGGGCGCTAGGCCTACCCACACAAGTGAGGTATAATTTTTATCGGGAGACTTGGGGGAACACTGGGTGGAAGGAAATTTGTGGCTCCTCTCAGATTCCAGAACTTTCTGTCACCGAAATGTGAGGAAAACGTGTTTTTTTAGCCACTTTTTGAGGTTTGCAAAGGATTCTGGGTAACAGAATCTGGTCAGAGCCCCACAAGTCACCCCATCTTGGATTCCCCTAGGTCTCTAGTTTTCAAAAATGCACAGGTTTGGTAGGTTTCCCTAGGTGCCTGCTGAGCTAGAGGCCAAGATCTACAGGTAGGCACTTTGCAAAAAACAGCTGTGTTTTCTGTCAAAAAATGGGATGTGTCCACGTTGTGTTTTGGGGCATCTCCTGTCGCGGGGGCTAGGCCTACCCACATAAGTGAGGTATCATTTTTATCCGGAGGCTTGGGGGAACGCTGGGTGGAAGGAAATTTGTGGCTCCTCTCAGATTCCAGAACTTACTGTCACCGAAATGTGAGGAAAACGTGTTTTTTTAGCCACTTTTTGAGGTTTGCAAAGGATTCTGGGTAACAGAACCTGGTCAGAGCCCCACAAGTCACCCCATCTTGGATTCCCCTAGGTCTCTAGTTTTCAAAAATGCACAGGTTTGGTAGGTTTCCCTAGGTGCCGGCTGAGCTAGAGGCCAAAATCTACAGGTAGGCAATTTGCAAAAAACAGCTGTGTTTAATGTCAAAAAATGAGATGTGTCCACGTTGTGTTTTGGGGCATTTCGTGTCGCGGGCGCTAGGCCTACCCACACAAGTGAGGTATAATTTTTATCGGGAGACTTGGGGGAACACTGGGTGGAAAGATATTTGTGGCTCCTCTCAGATTCCAGAACTTTCTGTCACGGAAATGTGAGGAAAACGTGTTTGTTTAGCCACTTTTTGAGGTTTGCAAAGGATTCTGGGTAACAGAACCTGGTCAGAGCCCCACAAGTCACCACATCTTGGATTCCCCTAGGTCTCTAGTTTTAAAAAATGCACAGGTTTGGTAGGTTTCCCTAGGTGCCGGCTGAGCTAGAGACCAAAATCTACAGGCAGGCACTTTGCAAAAAACAGCTCTGTTTTCTGTCAAAAAATGTGATGTGTTCACGTTGTGTTTTGGGGCATTTCCTGTTGCGGGTGCTAGGCCTACCCACACAAGTGAGGTATCATTTTTATCGGGAGACTTGGGGGAACGCTGGGTGGAAGAAAATTTGTGGCTCCTCTCAGATTTCAGAACTTTCTGTCACCGAAATGTGAGGAAAACGTGTTTTTTTAGCCACTTTTTAAGGTTTGCAAAGGATTCTGGGTAACAGAACCTGGTCAGAGCCCCACAAGTCACCCCATCTTGGATTCCCCTAGGTCTCTAGTTTTCAAAAATGCACAGGTTTGGTAGGTTTCCCTAGGTGCTGGCTGAGCTAGAGGCCAAAATCTACAGGTAGGCACTTTGCAAAAAAAAGCTGTGTTTTCTGTCAAAAAATGGGATGTGTCCACGTTGTGTTTTGGGGCATTTCCTGTCGCGGGCGCTAGGCCTACCCACACAAGTGAGGTATAATTTTTATCTGGTGACTTGGGGGAACGCTGGGTGGGAGGAAATTCATGGCTCCTCTCAGATTCCAGAACTTTCTGTCACAGAAATGTGAGGAAAACGTGTTTTTTTGCCACTTTTTGAGGTTTGCAAAGGATTCTGGGTAACAGAACCTGGTCAGAGCCCCACAAGTCACCACATCTTGGATTCCCCTAGGTATCTAGTTTTCAAAAATTCACAGGTTTGGTAGGTTTCCCCAGGTGCCGGCTGAGCTAGAGGCCATAATCTACAGGCAGGCACTTTGCAAAAAACAGCTCTGTTTTCTGTCAAAAAATGTGATGTGTCCACGTTGTGTTTTGGGGCATTTCCTGTCGCAGGTGCTAGGCCTACCCACACAAGTGAGGTATCATTTTTATCGGGAGACTTGGGGGAACGCTGGGTGGAAGGAAATTTGTGGCTCCTCTGAGATTCCAGAACTTTCTGTCACCGAAATGTGAGGAAAATTTGTTTTTTTAGCCACTTTTTGAGGTTTGCAAAGGATTCTGGGTAACAGAACCTGGTCAGAGCCCCACAAGTCACCCCTTCTTGGATTCCCCTAGGTCTCTAGTTTTAAAAAATGCACAGGTTTAGTAGGTTTTCCTAGGTGCCGACTGAGGTAGAGGCCAAAATCTACAGGTAGGCACTTTGCAAAAAACAGCTGTGTTTTCTGTCAAAAAATGGGATGTGTCCACGTTGTGTTTTGGGGCATTTCCTGTCGCGGGCGCTAGGCCTACCCACACAAGTGAGGTATCATTTTTATCGGGAGACTTGGGGGAACATAGAATAGCAAAACAAGTGTTATTGCCCCTTATCTTTCTCTGCATTTTTTCCTTCCAAATATAAGAGAGTGTGTAAAAAAGACGTCTATTTGAGAAATGCCCTGCAATTCACATGCTAGTATGGGCACCCCGAAATTCATAGATGTGCAAATAACCACTTCTCCTCAAAACCTTATCTTGAGCCCATTTTGGAAATGCAAAGGTTTTCTTGATACCTATTTTTCACTCTTCATATTTCAGCAAATGAATTGCTGTACACCCAGTATAGAATGAAAACTAACTGCAGGGTGCAGCTCATTTATTGGCTCTGGGTACCTAGGGTTCTTGATGAACCTACAAGCTCTATATATCCCGCAACCAGAAGTGTCCAGCAGACATAACGGTATATTGCTTTTAAAAATCTGACATCGCAGGAAAAAGTTACAGAGTAAAACATAAAGAAAAATGGCTGTTGTTTTCAGCTCAATTTCAATATTTTTTTATTTCAGCTGTTATTTTCTGCAGAAAAACCTTGTAGGATCTACACAAATGACCCCTTGCTGAATTCAGAATTTTGTCTAGTTTTCAGAAATGTTTAGCTTTCCGGGATCCAGCATTGGTTTCACACCCATTCCTGTCACTAACTGGAAGGAGGCTGAAAGCACCAAAAATAGTAAAAATGGGGTATGTCCCAGTAAAATGCCAAATTTGTGTTAAAAAATGTGGTTTTCTGATTCAAGTCTGCCCGTTCCTGAAAGGTGGGAAGATGGTGATTTTAGCACCAGAAACCCTTTGTTGACGCCATTTTCAGGGAAAAAACCACAAGCCTTCTTCGGCAGCCCTTTTTCCCAATTTGTTTGGAAAAAACGAAATTTTCACTGTATTTTGGCTAATTTCTTGGTCTCCTCCAGGGAAAACCACAAACTCTGGGTACCATTAGAATCCCTAGGATGTTGGAAAAAAAGGACACAAATTTGGCGTGGATAGCTTATGTGGACAAAAAGTTATGAAGGCCTAAGCGTGAACTACCCCAAATAGCCAAAAAAGGGCTCAGCACTGGGGGGGGGGGGGGGGGGGGAACGGCCCAGCAGCTAAGGGGTTAATCTCAAAACCAAGAAGCACATTAGCATAGTCACAATATGGCAACTCTGATAAGATTTCATCAAAGCAAGAATCACGAATATTAGAACATAACATGGCATCAACATAGGATATCCTTAGCAGAGTATTATTCAACAAAGCATAGATTCAGTCATTTGTCTGTTTGTGCAGTTGAGTGAACCCCCTTAACTAACCTCGAATTAGCATTGGCATGTTGGGCTTCATGGAAAACAATTTAGTAACACCAATTTAGGAAACATCTAACTATGGTCCCTGTCAAAAGAGAAGCAGTTGGTACCTAGAAAGGAAAAGCAAACAGACAATCACAATTTCATTGTCATATAGTTACCCTCCGAATTAGGTCAGCACTCAGGTTCAGTCTTCGTCCTCAGGACATCAGTTGATTCGTCATCAGCCAGGAATTCAGCAAGTCGGGTAAAGGGGCACTTCCCTCATAAGGAGGTAAAGCGTAAACGGGCAATATGAGGCAAGAATGGCTTAAAAACCAAACAGCAAAGTCTCTATGCAGAGTAACAAAGTGTCTGGGTCATAGCAAATCACATCAGCATCTCCCCCTCCTCTATCTCCTAGTCCCCTATTCTAATTCTCTTTCTTGTGTCAAGGGTTTTTATCCCATTTTCGTTGTACATTCCCATAAAATTTGGTTGGATGAGGGGTTGCATCCCACTATCTCTATCCAATTGTCTTCAAATTAGCTCATTTTCTCCCTTTCATTTACTTCATTTCTTTTATTTCGTTTTGTCAGATTTCTTTTAATTCTTTCATTAACTTTGCATGATAACCATAATCCCAAAAAACAAATCAGGACAATCAATAGACCCCCTAATATTTTTGCAAGAACCCCTTCCAAATACTACTAAACCAATTCCCTACTCGGGGAATTCCTTTCCCAACTCTTTCCCAAACTCCAAGTTCCTTCAGCTCCTTCAAATCTGCACTATCTCTTGTTAGGTTAGTAAGCATACCTCTAATCTTTTTACTATTATCCGGAATGAATGCACAACAATGGCGCTCATTAAGCATCTTACAGACTCCACCACTCTTTGTTAAAAGAATGTCTAAAGCAAGCCGGTTTTGAAGAGTCATAGCTCTTTCCGCAGCAAGTTCAGTATCCATCAGGGGTATAGCCCCTGTGAAGTTTGTCAGCATGTTATCCACAATAGTAGACAACTTTCGAATCTTTATGGAGTTTAAGATAACCCCTACTGAAGGGATTATGGCTCCAAATATGTCACTAACGACAGCAGCCGCTGTCTCTCTCTTTTGTCTAGTGTGATGTAATTCAGACATTTTAGGAATTTGCTTTAAGTCATCAATCTGATAGATCTTTGGGAAAACTATTCCCAAATAACACGTCGCATACCATCCTTTAGGAAGACGGTAATAAGCATTAAGCCCATATGTATAATAGATCCCAGGGATCGCTGGACCCTGTCCATTTAACATGAATGTCCACTTACTCTGAAACAAAAACACATGCCTGCATTCACTCGTTCCCACAAATAAAGTGTCATGCTCAGATTTCGGCCTATATATACAAAGCCTCCCTACATGTAATGCATCTATAGCTAATTTGCCCTGTGTCTTTATTGCGGTTAGGAATAATTATTTGCAAGCGTGCGTTTTTCTAATCCCTTTTCAAGCCTTTCCTTTAATGCCTTTCGTCTATCAGTGTGATCTAAGAAGCTCTTTTTTACAGGCGTTAGTAAGCAGGTTAGATTATTGCGGTGTGCATAAGCTGTCCCAAATGTCAGTGTCGGCTCAAAGAAACCCCTAACTAATTTTATGCTGTGTTCTTTAGCTAATTTATTTAGAAACTCAATCACGGGCACAAAGGAAAACACTAAATCTAAATTAGAGTAGAAGTATTGCACATGTTCTTGATCATAGAATCGTGTTAACAGTAAACTACAACTTATCCCATATGTTAATGGCAGACTATGGTCAGTAACCCCTTCTCGTACTGACAAAGGAATCTTTGTGCACACATAGACATTTTTCACATCCATTGTGTCAACATACTCATTCAGCAAGTGATAGAAGACATTAGTAGAGAGTTCCCCTTTTGAATTAGTTCCCTCATGCAAGTATTTTGTATCCTGCTCAAACTTCTCCCATGGTGTTAGTGTAGCTATCTCAGAATTTGAAGCATTGTTAGACACTTTCTTATCCACTAATGGCATTCCCACAATCACACCTATAATTATTATTGCACACAAAATTCCTAGAATAGCACTCAACCAACCACACATCCTACCCTTATTACAATTACCTCTAGTGTAACTCATGATCTGTAAAGAATCAGATAGCAGAATAATACAAAACAAACAATCAACTTGAGGACAATATAAAAGCTCTTTTTTTTTCTCTGTGCAAATTCTCTCCCTCTCTCTGCGAATATTTACAGCGTTTCACTCACTCCAGGACCCCTTTGTCAAATCAGGTTAGCAGTTTGTCATAATCGTTTTTTCAAAGTCAATTCAGGTTCACTGTGTAAGGAAATGCCTCCTTGGCATGGTTACCCTCTGACTTTCTAGGTTTGCTGATGCCAAGTTATGAATTGAAAGTGTGCTTAGGCCTGCTATCCAGGCCCCAGCACCAGTGTTCTTTCCCTAACCTGTACTTTCAAACCCTACCAAAATACAGCTCCAGGAGCTTTTGGCAGAGTTTGCCAAGAACAACCCCTCTGAGGATGACCTCCCAGAGGAGGAAGCTAGTGATGTGGAGGAAGTCCCACCTCCAGTCCTAGTTAGGAAAGCCAGGGCTCCTCAAACCCTGACTCCAAATGTGATAGTCAGAGATGCTGCTTCTCTCACAGGAGAGTTCAGCACCTCTGGAATCACTGAGGATAGCCTCAGTGAAGATGACCTACTGTTAGCCAGGATGGTCAAAGGACTGGCTTTAGAGAGACAGCTCCTAGCCATAGAAAGGGAAAGACAAGAGATGGGTTTTGGTCCCATCCATGGTGGCAGCAACATAAATAGGGTCAGAGATTCTCCTGACATGTTGAAAATCACTAAAGGGATTGTAACTAAATATGAAGATGGTGATGACATCACCAAATGGTTCACAGCTTTTGAGAGGGCTTGTGCAACCAGAAAAGTAAACAGATCTCACTGGGGTGATCTCCTTTGGGAAATGTTCACTGGAAAGTGTAGGGATAGACTCCTCACACTCTCTGGAAAAGATGCAGAATCCTATGACCTCATGAAGGCTACCCTGATTGAGGGCTTTGGATTCTCCACTGATGAGTATAGAATTAGGTTCAGGGGGGCTCAAAAATCCTTGAGCCATACCTGGGTTGATTTTGTTGACTACTCAGTGAAAACACTGGATGGTTGGATTCAAGGCAGTGGTGTAAAGGATTATGATGGGCTGTACAATTTATTTGTGAAAGAACACCTTTTAAGTAATTGTTTCAATGATAAACTGCATCAACATCTGGTAGACCTAGGACCAATTTCTCCCCAAGAATTGGGAAAGAAGGCGGACCATTGGGTCAAGACTAGGGCGACCAAGACTTCCACAGGGAGTGACCAAAAGAAAGGGGTCACAAAGCCTCCCCAGGGGAAGAGTGTTGAGACATCCAAAGGGAAAAATAGTAAAGAGTCTTCTATAGGGCCCCAAAAACCTGCTCAGGAGGGAGGGCCCAGAGCCTCTTCACAATCCAATTTTGGGTACAAGGGTAAAGATTTTGATAAAGGCCTGGTGTCGTAGCTGTAATCAGCCAGGACACCAAACTGGAGACAAGGCCTGTCCCAAGAAAGGTTCCACTTCTAACTCTACTCCAGCTAACACTGGAATGGCCAGTCTCCAAGTGGGATCAACAGTGTGCCCAGAGCAAATCAAGGTTCACACTGAAGCTACATTAGTCTCTGAGGGTGGGGTGGATTTAGCCACACTGGCTGCCTGGCCCCCTAATATGCAAACATACAGGCAGCAACTCTTAATTAATGGGACAAGTGTAGAAGGCCTGAGGGATACAGGTGCCAGTGTCACCATGGTGACAGAGAAACTGGTTTCCCCTGGTCAATACCTGGCTGGACAAACTTATCCAGTCACAGCGCTGACAATCAGACTAAAGTACATCCCATGGCTATGGTATCTTTAGAGTGGGGAGGGGTCAATGGCCTGAAACAGGTGGTGGTCTCCTCAAATATCCCTGTAGACTGTTTGCTTGGAAATGACCTGGAGTCCTCAGCATGGGCTGAGGTAGAACTCAAAACCCATGCAGCCATGCTGGGTATCCCTGAACTGGTGTGTGTCAAGACAAGGGCACAGTGCAAGGCTCAGGGTGAAAAGGTGGTGTTGGAGCCTGGAAAAAGGGCCCAACCCTCCAAGAGAAAAGGAAGAAGACTGGGGAACCAGCTTCAACACAACAAGAGAAAGAGAACCTCTCTTCCCAGGAAGAAGTTCTGCCCTCTGAGGGAACTGAGCCCCTGGAGTTAGAACCTTATCAGGTTGAGCTCCTGGGCCCAGGGGGACCCTCAAGGGAACAGTTGTGTTCATTCTGACCTTAGCTCATGATATTCCTCTTGCTGGGCATTTGGGACAGACCAAGACGTAGAAGAGATTAGTCAACCACTTCTATTGGCCCAACATGTCCCAGAAGGTCAAGGAGTTTTGTGTCTCCTGTGCCACCTGTCAAGCCAGTGGTAAGACAGGTGGACACCCAAAGGCCCCCCTCATTCCACTTCCAGTGGTGGGGGTCCCCTTTGAAAGAGTGTGTGTGGACATAGTGGGTCCACTTGAACCTCCCACAGCCTCAGGGAACCAATACATACTAGTAGTAGTGGATCATGCTACTAGATACCCTGAAGCAATTCCCCTTAGGTCGACTACTGCCCCTGCAGTAGCCAAAGTACTAATTGGAATTTTTACCAGAGTGGGATTTCCTAAGGAGGTGGTGTCTGACAGAGGTATCAACTTTATGTCAGCATACCTGAAACATATGTGGAATGAGTGTGGGGTGACTTACACATTCACCACACCATACCATCCACAAACCAATGGTCTTGTTGAAAGATTTAACAAGACATTGAAAGGCATGATCATGGGGCTCCCTGAAAAACTCAAAAGGAGATGGGATGTCCTCTTGCCATGTCTGCTTTTCGCCTACAGAGAGGTGCCTCAGAAGGGAGTAGGGTTTTCCCCCTTTGAACTTCTGTTTCACCATCCTGTAAGGGGACCACTAGCTCTTGTGAAAGAAGGATGGGAGAGACCTCTTCATGAGCCTAAGAAAGATATAGTGGTCTATATACTAGGCCTATGTTCAAGGATGGCAGAGTATATGGAAAAGGCAAGTAAAAACCTTGAGGCCAGCCAACCGCTCCAGAAGTTTTGGTATGACAAAAAGGCTGCTATGGTTGAATTTCAGCCAGGGCAGAAAGTCTGGGTTTTGGAGCCTGTGGCTCCCAGGGCACTTCAGGACAGATGGAGTGGCCCTTACCCAGTGCTAGAAAAGAAGAGCCAGGTCACCTACCTGGTAGACCTAGGCACTAGCAGGATCCACAAAAGGGTGATCCATGTGAACCGCCTCAAACTCTTCCATGACAGGGCAGATGTGAATCTGTTGATGGTAACAGATGAGGACCAGGAAGCTGAGAGTGAACCTCTCCCTGATCTCCTCTCCACAGACCCTAAAGATGGCTCAGTTGATGGAGTGATCTATTCAGACACCCTCTCTGGCCAACAGCAATCTGACTGTAGGAAGGTCCTGCAACAGTTTGCTGAGCTCTTTTCCCTAACCCCTGGTCAGACACACCTGTGTACCCATGATGTGGACACAGGAGACAGCATGCTTGTCAAAAACAAAATTTTCAGACAGTCTGACCAAGTTATGGAAAGCATCAAGGTGGAAGTCCACAAGATGCTGGAATTGGGAGTCATTGAGCACTCTGACAGCCCCTGGGCTAGCACAGTGGTCTTAGTCCCCAAACCTCACACCAAAGACGGAAAGAGAGAGATGAGGTTTTGTGTGGACTACAGAGGACTTAATTCTGTCACCAAGACAAATGCCCATCCCATTCCAAGGGCAGATGAACTGATTGACAAACTAGGTGCTGCCAAATACTAAAGTACCTTTGACTTAACAGCAGGGTACTGGCAAATCAAAATGGCACCAGGAGCAAAAGAAAAAGACAGCATTCTCCACACCTGATGGGCATTATCAGTTTACTGTTATGCCCTTTGGTTTAAAGAATGCCCCTGCCACCTTCCAAAGGTTGGTGAATAAAAGTCCTTGCTGGCTTGGAGTCCTTTAGTGCAGCTTATCTTGACGATATTGCTGTCTTTAGCTCCAGCTGGCAGGATCACCTGGTCCACCTGAAGAAGGTTTTGAAGGCTCTGCAAGCAGCAGGCCCCTCTATCAAGGCATCCAAATGCCAGATAGGGCAGGGAACTGTGGTTTACTTGGGACACCTTGTAGGTGGAGGCCAAGTTCAGCCACTCCAGCCCAAGATCCAGACTATTCTGGACTGGGCAGCTCCAAAAACCCAGACTCAAGTCAGGGCATTCCTTGGCTTGACTGGGTACTACAGGAGGTTTGTGAAGGGATATGAATCTATAGTGACAGCCCTCACAGAACTTACCTCTAAGAAAATGCCCAAGAAGGTAAACTGGACTGTAGAATGCCAACAGGCCTTTGACACCCTGAAACAAGCAATGTGCACAGCACCAGTTCTCAAAGTTCCAGATTACTCCAAGCAGTTCATTGTGCAGACTGATGCCTCTGAACATGGGATAGGGTCAGTTTTGTCCCAAACAAATGATGATGGCCTTGACCAGCCTGTTGCTTTCATTAGCAGGAGGTTACTCCCCAGGGAGCAGCGTTGGAGTGCCATTGAGAGGGAGGCCTTTGCTGTGGTTTGTCCCTGAAGAAGCTGAGACCATACCTCTTTGGTACTCACTTTGTAGTTCAGACTGACCACAGACCTCTCAGATGGCTGATGCAAATGAAAGGGGAAAATCCAAAACTGCTGAGGTGGTCCATCTCCCTACAGGGAATGGACTTTATAGTGGAACACAGACCTGGGACTGCCCATGCCAATGCAGATGACCTTTCCAGGTTCTTCCACTTAGAAAATGAAGACTCTCTTGGGAAAGGATAGTCTCATCCTCTTTCGTTTGGGGGGGGATTGTGTAAGGAAATGCCTCCTTGGCATGGTT
This sequence comes from Pleurodeles waltl, assembly GCF_031143425.1. NCBI lineage: Eukaryota > Metazoa > Chordata > Amphibia > Caudata > Salamandridae > Pleurodeles > Pleurodeles waltl. The sequence goes on from NC_090447.1 coordinate 715,969,699, forward strand.
ACCCCCTGACTTTTTGCCTTTGCTGATGCCAAGTTATGACTTGAATGTGTGCTGAGGCCTGCTAATCAGGCCCCAGCACCAGTGTTCTTTCCCTAACCTATACTTTTGTTTCCACAATTGGCACACCCTGGCATCCAGGTAATACCCTTGTAACTGGTACCTCTGGTACCAAGGGCCCTGATGCCAGGGAAGGTCTCTAAGGGCTGCAGCATGTCTTATGCCACCCTGGGGACCCCTCACTCAGCACAGACACACTGCTTGCCAGCTTGTGTGTGCTACTGGGGATAAAATGACTAAGTCGACATGGCACTCCCCTCAGGGTGCCATGCCAACCTCACACTGCCTATAGGTATAGATAAGTCACCCCTCTAGCAGGCCTTACAGCCCTAAGGCAGGGTGCAATATACCATAGGTGAGGGCATAAGTGCATGAGCACTATGCCCCTACAGTGTCTAAGAAAAACCCTAGACATTGTAAGTGCAGGGTAGCCATAAGAGTATATGGTCTGGGAGTCCGTCATGCACGAACTCCACAGCACCATAATGGCTACACTGAAAACTGTGAAGTTTGGTATCAAACTTCTCAGCACAATAAATGCACACTGATGCCAGTGTACATTTTATTGTAACATACACCCCAGAGGTCACCTTAGAGGTGCCCCCTGAAACCTTAACCGACTACCCGTGTAGGCTGACTAGTTTTAGCAGCCTGCCACACACCAGACATGTTGCTGGCCACATGGGGAGAGTGCCTTTGTCACTGGCTAGTAACAAAGCCTGTACTGGGTGGAGGTGCTTCTCACCTCCCCCTGCAGGAACTGTAACACCTGGCGGTGCGCCTCAAAGGCTCACCCCCTTTGTTACAGCACCCCAAGGCACTCCAGCTAGTGGAGTTGCCCGCCCCCTCCGGCCACGGCCCCACTTTTGGCGGCAAGGCCGGAGGAGATAATGAGAAAAACAAGGAGTCACTGGCCAGTCAGGACAGCCCCTAAGGTGTCCTGAGCTGAGGTGACACTGACTTTTAGAAATCCTCCATCTTGCAGATGGAGGATCCCCCCAATAGGGATAGGGATGTGCCCCCCCTCCCCTCAGTAGCCATTGGCTACTAACCCCCCAGACCTATACACACACCCCTAAATCGAGTATTTAGGGGCTCCAAGTACCTAGGTAACTAGATTCCTGCAACCTAAGAAGAAGAGGACTGCTTAACTGAAAAACCTGCAGAGAAGACGGAGACACCAACTGCTTTGGCCCCAGCTCTACCGGCCTGTCTCCCCCCTTCTAAAGACACTGCTCCAGCGACGTGTTCCCAGGGTCCAGCGACCTCTGAAGCCTCAGAGGACTACCCTGCATCTAGAAGGACCAAGAACTCCCGAGGACAGCGGCTCTGTTCCCCAAAGACTGCAACTTTGCAACAAAGAAGCAACTTTGAAACAAGACACGTTTCCCGCCGGAAGCGTGAGACTTTGCACTCTTCACCCAACGCCCCTGGCTCGACTTGTGGAGAACAAACACTACAGGGAGGACTCCCCGGCGACTGCGAGACTGTGAGTAGCCGGAGTTGACCCCCCTGAGCCACCACAGAGACGCCTGCAGAGGGAATCCCGAGGCTCCCCCTGACCGCGACTGCCTGCTTCAGAGACCCGACGCCTGGTAAAGACGCTGCACCCGCAGCCCCCAGGATCTGAAGGATCCGACCTCCAGTGCCGGAGCGACCCCCAGGTGGCCCTCTCCCTTGCCCAGGTGGTGGCTACCCTGAGGAGCCCCCCCCTTGCCTGCCTGCATCGCTGAAGGGACCCCTTGGTCTCCCATTGAATCCTATTGCGAACCCGACGCTTGTTTGCACACTGCACCCGGCCGCCCCCGTGCCGCTGAGGGTGTACTTTCTGTGCTGACTTGTGTAGCCCCCGGTGCCCTACAAAACCCCCCTGGTCTGCCCTCCGAAGACACGGGTACTTACCTGCTGGCAGACTGGAACCGGGGCACCCCCTTCTCCATTGAAGCCTATGCGTTTTGGGCACCACTTTGACCTCTGCACCTGACCGGCTCTGAGCTGCTGGTGTGGTCACTTTGGGGTTGCTCTGAACCCCCAACGGTGGGCTACCTTGGACCCAAACTTGAACCCCGTAGGTGGTTTACTTACCTGAAAAAACTAACAAACACTTACCTTCCCCAGGAACTGTTGAAAATTGCAGTGTCTAGTTTTAAAATAGCTTATTGCCATTTGTGTGAAAACTGTATATGCTATTTTGCTAATTCAAAATTCCTAAAGTTCCTAAGTGAAATACCTTTCATTTAAAGTATTGTTTGTAAATCTTGAACCTGTGGTTCTTAAAATAAACTAAGAAAATATATTTTTCTATAGAAAAACCTATTGGCCTGGAATTGTCTTTGAGTGTGTGTTCCTCATTTATTACCTGTGTGTGTACAACAAATGCTTAACACGACCCTCTGATAAGCCTACTGCTCGACCACACTACCACAAAATAGAGCATTAGAATTATCTCTTTTTGCCACTATCTCACCTCTAAGGGGAGCACTTGGACTCTGTGCATGCTATTTCTTACTTTGAAATAGTACATACAGAGCCAACTTCCTACACACAGTGTCACATTCGGTAATTTATCAGTCTCTTTTTTCAGCTTTCAATTTCAATTTAAATTTAACACAGTCTCTTTCTAGAGTTGAATTCAGGGGCTGTAGTATTGACCTGGGATCTCTCGATCAAAACAGAATGCCAAGAATTCTTGTTGCCATTCAGCTGATGTTTCATATGCCCATTCAGGACCTGCGTACCTTCTGTTTGCAACTCACTTTCTTTTCAGTTTGCGTTCACTTTGCAACTCTCCTTTACTGAGATCCTCTTTTCTGGTTGTGTCAACTTCTTCCTCTATTGTATCACAAGGGACCACCTTCTCTCCTGCAGTTTGTTGCTTCGGCCAGTTATCTCCTTTATATGTTTTCTTTCTGCTTGGCCTTTCAGGACGTTGAACAGCGCCCTCCTCTTGTGCTATGGTGTTTTCTTTTGATGGCTCTGCAAGCGGCTCAGGAGGAGTTGGAACACTTTGACCTCCCTCTGCCTCTTCCCCTTCGCCTTCAGGGTCTGTTACAGGCTCAACTTCAAACCCGTATCCGTCTGCTTCTGGGAGAACCTCTATTTGTGTCGGTTCCCCTGTTACCTCAACTGAGAAAGGCTCATTGTCACCCCTCTGGAACTCACTTTGAGTGACTAAGCCGTCCTCAGTGGGTTCTCCTTCAGTCTCAGTTCCCCTTTGAATACTCTCCAGCCCTGAGACTTCCTTTTCTGCAGCTGTTGTTTTGGACACTTCAAGTTCCTCATCAGTCGGACACATCACCTTCTTTGTGTGACTGGCATGTATCCAATTCGGAAGGCCTGCACATTTCACAGCAGTAGTGGTTGTCAGTATTACTTGATATGGCCCCTTCCAACGCGTCTTCCTCACATGTTTCTTGACAACAACCCAGTCACTGGCTTTCAGGGTATGACCTGGATCACTTATAGGTGGCAATGTAGTGGCCTCCACCTGGTGAGAAAAAGAGCGGACCACATCTGCCAGACCCTTGCAGTAGTCCAACACCATATCATCCATGATATTCACAAGAGCATTTGCAGGTACTGCGGGCAATCTCATAGCTCGACCCATTAGAATTTTGTGTGGAGATAGTCCTGTGTTCTTGTCAGGTGAGTTTCTCATTGACATCAGCACTAAGGGCAATGCATCTGGCCACTTCAGATTGGTAGATGCACACATTTTTGCCATTCTTGACTTTAAGGTACCATTCATCTGTTCCACTAGTCCTGATGCTTCAGGGCGATAACTACAATGCAGCTTCTGCTCAATGTTTAATGCAGCACACAAGAGCTTAATCACCTCCTTGTCGAAGTGTCTGCCCCTATCTGATTCTAAAGAGATCGTGAATCCGAAACGTGGTATTAATTCCCTAAGCAGCAGCTTTGCTACTGTGAGGCTGTCATTTCTACGTGTAGGGTAAGCTTCAATCCAGTGACTGAAAACGCACACAATCACCAACACATATCTCAATCCTCCACACACAGGCATCTCAATAAAATCCATCTGCATCCTGCTAAACGGACCTCCAAGTCCCAACGTGGCTCATTTTCACCACAGTTCCTTTCCCTGCATTCATCTGCTGACAGATGATGCACCTGTGACAGATAACCTCTGCAGCTTGTCTGAATTTTGGATCAAACCAGTCGATTTTGAACAACCTGATCATTGCGTCTCTCCCAACATGTGACTGTCCATGGTAAAACCTAGCAAACTGTGACAGAAAGCTGTTTGGCAAAACCATTTTCCCCTCTTCTGAGACCCATAAGTCATCAGATCTCTGTACACATTGCATTCTCTGCCAGGAGCATTTCTCCTCTTTGCTGGCACGTCCCTGCAGTGATTTTAGTTCATCTAATGTGTCAACCATCCTTAATGCAAAGTTTAAGCATGTTTCATTTTCAGTTTCAGGTAACAATTCCCACTGGTCTCAAAACGATATACAGTTCAATGCACAAAACCTTGCGACTTGATCTGCATATCCATTTCCCATTGACACAAAGTCTTGTGACTTAACATGAGCATTGCATTTCACCACGGCAATTTCAAGAGGTAACTGAATCGCGTGCAACAAATCCTTAATCTTTTTGCCATTTTTCACTGGTGAACCAGAAGAGGTCATGAAACCCCTCTGTGACCATAATTGGCCAAAATCATGTACAATTCCAAATCCGTATCTGCTGTCAGTATAAACAGTGACTTTCAGGTTTTCAGCTGTGTGGCATGCCCTAGTAAGAGCAATCAATTCAGCCACTTGAGCAGAGTATATTCTTTCAAGCCAAGAAGCTTCTAAAATACTAGTGATGGTACACACGGCATATCCAGCTCTAAGTACTCCTACTGAGTCTCTCAAGCATGAACCATCAACAAACATAAGGTAATCATTTTCTTCTAATTGGGTATCTTTAATGTCAGGTCTTGGTTTGGTGCACAGCTCTGTTACCTCAAGACAATCATGTTCTACTTCCTCTGCATCATCAATGTCTCCATTTTCAATGGGAAGTAAAGTTGCCGGGTTCAATACAGTGCATCTTTTATGGGAGACATTAGGTGAACCTAGTATGTTTGTCTCATATTTAGTCAACCTCGCATTTGTCATATGCTGCGTCTTGGTTCGGGTTAACAGAATTTCAACTGAATGAGGGACCATTACTGTTAAGGGATGTCAAAGCCTTCACACTGAGTGAGGCTTTGGCCAACTGCTGCAACTGCACGCAAACAACCCGGTAAGGCTGCTGCAACTGGGTCCAAGGTAGCTGAAAAATACGCTACTGGGCGGTTTGTACCTCCATGGACCTGTGTTAAGACAGAAAAAGAACAAGCATCACGTTCATGGCAAAACAGTAGAAAAGGCTTTGTGTAATCAGGCATACCTAAAGCTGGTGCCCTGCACATACACTCCCTCAATTCCATGAATGCCTCCATCTCTTTCTCGGACATGGTTATGGTACCCGGGTCATCCTGAACTTTCTTAACTGTCAATCTTACCAAGGGTTTAGAGATAATTGAGAAGTTGGGAATCCACTGACGACAATATCCCACCATTCCCAAAAACATCCTGACATCTCTCTTTGTTGTCGGGGGATTCATCTGCAGTATGGCTGTCACTCTTTCTTTGGATATTTTTCTCGACCTTTTCTCAATCAAGTGACCTAAGTACTTCACCCCTTTTTGACAGTATTGCAGCTTCTTTGGGGACACCTTATGTCCGTTCTTTCCCAAATGGTTCAGTAAGGCAATTGTGTCATACCTGCAGTCATCTTTTGTTCTGGACGCAATTAACAAGTCATCAATGTACTGTACTAGAGTCGAACTGAAGGGCAGTTCTAATGACTCAAAGTCCTTCTTCAATATCTGATTGAAGATGGAAGGTGACTCAGAAAACCCTTGAGGAATTCTGCACCAACTGTACACCTTATTCAGGAATTTGAAACTGAAGAGAAATTGGCTGTCCTCATGAAGAGGCACTGAAAAGAATGTTTGAGACAGGTCCACAACTGTGAACCATTCTGCATCACATGGAACCTGAAACATGATCACTGCTGGATTTGGCACTATGGGGCAACATTTTACCACAATCTCGTTTATTTTCCTCAAAGGCTGCACAATTCGAACCTTCCCACAAGGCTTTTTCAAACCCATTATTGGTGAATTACACGGGCTACTCAGCACTTCTTTCAAAACTCCTTGCTTCACAAAGTCCGCAATTATCTGTGCTACCTGGATGAGGACATCTTGTGCCATGTGGTAATGCGGTACCTGGGGAAACACTGCATTTGGCTTTACCTGTACTTGGACCGGTTCTACTCCCTTTATCAATCCCACTTCTTTTCCTGTCAGATCCCACACTTTCTCTGTCACTGTTCCTTGCAGCTCAGGTGGCAAGTCTGATACTGTAAGCATTGGGAATAAGGTTATCAAAGGGTATTCCTCATTTGAGGTCTCCATCTCTAACTCTGGAAACTGACCATCATCTCCTTTATCATCACTGTTTGTCTGCACCTCAATCCCTTCATTAGAACAGGTAATTGAACACCTTGTTTTGCACAGTAGGTCTCTTCCCAGTAGGGATACGGGACTCGAATCACAGGCTACAAATTTGTGTAATCCCTGGAAGTTGCCAATCTCAACTTGGACCGGATCTGTAATCGGATTTGTCAGGAACTGATTTGCTACTCCTACCACCCTTGTGGTACGTCCTGAAAGTGGTAATTTCGGAACCTCTGCACTTCTGACTGTAGAGCGTGTAGCTCCTGTATCAACTAGGAATGAAACCTTGTGACCCATCACCTTTCCCTCTACATAGGGACCCCTCTGATCTACCTCTAGGGACGCTGCAAGCCTGCACTCCTCACTGTCTGAACAATCATCCGACCATTCATTGTTTATTTCATCCTCACCACGCAATGGGAACTGTTGTATTGTGTTATTTTGACTCATCGTTTGACCTGTGGAGGAAGCATCACCTGTTGCTGTCCCATTGGAGCTAAAGCTATTTGCATTTGCTGTCTAGGTACCATGGGAATCTGCTGTTGTGCCTGCTACATCTGTGCTGGTTGAACACGCGGCATTTGCTGCACAGGCTGTAACCCCTGCATCTGAACCATGTGATTCTGGAAGTTCTGATTTTGTCCCCTCATTTTTGGACCCCTCACATTTTGAAATGTACCGACATCATTGCTTTGTTGAACAATACCATCCTGCACCACGATTGGGCATTCCCTCTACCAATGCCCCAAGCCCCCGCACGCCTGACTTGGTGACACCTTTTTCATCCCCTGCACATCATTTTGAACCACAACAGTATTCAAGTCCGGACCACGGTTCACAAAACCTCCTCGACCTTGACCTCTCGGTTGTGCCTGAAACATGCCATTCCCCTGCGGTTGCTGCTGTACCACCTGTTGAATTCCATTTCCCTGCATTCCTGCTTGTGCTGCCTTAATCTGCATCACCATCACCTTCAACTTTCTCTGCTTTAATTCAATCTCGTCACTACAGTATTTCGCATACTGCAACACCTCATCAATCGGCTTTGCTTGCCAACAGATCAAATGGTTCTTAATCATCTGGCTAATCTCTGGTCTCAACCCTTCAACAAACCTGAATACAAGATGATTCATGTCTTTTGGCTCAATTACCTCAGTGCCACTGTAGTGTTTGAATGCTTTCAACAGTCTCTCATAGTAGGCATGAATCGACTCTTTGGCTTCCTGTGAGGTTCGATCGATTTTCTGCCAATCAGTCACTTTCGGTGACACTTTCTGCTTCAAAAACTCAATCACTTTATGATAATACTTCATCACCTCCTCAGATGGTGCTCCAGTCACCTTATCCCTTGCCGGCTCCTGTGTTGGTCAGTCCACACCTCTCTTGCATTCAAGCCATAAGTCAGGTGGAACTATAATTTCAAACAGGGTATTCAAGTCCTCCCAAAGACATTTCGCAAGCTTCACAAACCTATCTGTCTGCTGGTACCATTCTATTGGCTTCTCCCTCAACCTGGGATAATCATTTGTGAATGACAGGATGTCTCCCCTAGACCACGGTACATGGACTAGAACCCCTCCGGCCTTTTCTCTCATTGGCAACATTTTTATTGTACCCGTGTCTGGTGTGGCTTTAGCCTGCTTTGGTTCCGGGCCATCTCCTTTCTCTTTATCTCTCTTCTTTGCCCATCTGCCTTCTCATTTCTCTAAGGGTCCCCAAATGTGCGCACTTTGCAGTATTTCCTTAAGATGCGCTTTCATTCCGGTAGACCTCATGTGATCAAAATCTTTAGACTCAAAGTCTAATCTGTAGCTTCTTTTCAGATGCTTAGTATTCTCAATATCTATGCTGTATTTATCTGCCAGGTTTGCCAACCTCTGATGCACCTTGCCCACTTCTTTAGTGATTTTTGGGGCACAGATACCTCAATTCTGCCTCCGTGTATGACTCTAGTCTATTCACCCCCATTGTTCCTTCTACTAGTTCCAGGGCTTCTACACCCAGTCTCACAAAATCCAGGTATTCATCCCTTTCTGACCTCGCTGTGGTCACTGCAGTAGTTTGTGAAGTATTGCGCTTATCTAACCACTCGTTCAACTGTTGCGCCGTTAAGCCTTGCAACAAAATGTTTCCTGACTGCATCAATGGTGTCTGTGTCGTATTTGTACACATTATCTGTGGGGTTAGCACACCTAACCCTGCTTGCCTCATGGGCTCCAAAGGAACCGCAATCGGACTAAAGTCTAACAATGACCTAGGTCCTTCTGCTGGCTGTTCTCTTGGTGTCATTCCTTGGGAAGTTCCTGTGAACCCTCCTCTTATTGCCTCTTGGGTCATTACTCCCTGATCACACACGCCAGGTTTACCCTGCGCATACAACAGTACTGGTGGACTGACAATAATTGGCAATGATATAGCAGCTGGTGACTGTCCAGGACCCAAACCCTGTGGAGCATTAACTCCCATAGCTTGATTCATCATAGGTGCTGTAGCTACTGACTGCGGTCCTGCAACTGCATTGTAACTTGGAACCAGTTGTTGCTGCGGCTGGGAGAGCAATTGCGGAGTTGGCTCAATCTGCACTAACTTTGATCTTGTGTACATCGGATCAGGCGGCACCATCAGACTTGTAGTTGTCTCTAGTACTGGGACATCTGGATAAATCCTTTGAATCTGTGGTGGCTGCAACTGTATCTGTGTGTCTGGCGCAGTGGGTACACTGACACCATTCTGTATCAAAACCGTATCACTTGTCTGCACAATACTTGAGACGCCCTTACTCTGTGCTGGTTCTTCAGAGCTCACACTAGTGCTCTGTGCGTTATCATTTATAGCATATGGTGGCGGGCGATCATGTAACAACTGATTAAGAAATTCTTCGTCGTCTGAATCTTCTGCGTCTACCCAAGATCTCTGAGTCTCTTTTGGCATACTAGAGCCCATGTCCGTTTTACAGGTGGCTTTCTTTCCCTGTGTCTCATCTTCCTTTGTTATTGCCGGAAACAATTTAAGTCCGTCAACTATTCCCCTTCTCCACATCCTGCTCTCATTGTCCCATCTAGCCTCAACTAAAGTCTTTTCTGCCCTTTTCATTCTTCTTTCAAATTTCTGCTGTCTTTGTCTTATGGCCATCAAATCCCAGATTGCTAACGCCTCATACTGAGCTGGTCTCGGTGGCGGTTTTTGCACACTTAACATCCACCTCAAGTTCTCTAAAATTCTTGTATTAAACGTTCCGTACTCCGGAAACGCTAAACATCCCTCCTTCTCTGTTAATTTGCGCCACTGCTTCATTCAAAGGCATGGCGCGACTCCCTTTTCCTCCATTACGATATAAGCTGGAGTACCTTCAGGCGGTGTAGGCTCCCCTTTACTCGCCATAATATATGTATCTCCCTTTAAAGCACTCTTTAGAGCCTCGAAAAACTTCATTTTTGCGTCTTTTCTTTTGTTTAGAATCTAATCAGAAAGTGGCTTTAATTCCCAGAACACCCTTCACCCACCTTTCTCAACCTATTGCCTCTCACTGACGGCTGCCAATCCGTGCGCGACCCCTCTCGGCAACTGACCTATCCCAGCGCGACACCACTGACATCGCACTCACACACACAGCGGCTGACAAAGTCTTGCGGCTTGTCCTCCTCACACAAAAACGAATGCACTATATTGCGAGCACCTTTAACCACAAAACCCCAAATTTGCCGGTTTACTACAGGAAGGGTAACACAATCGCTTCAGAACTTTACAGAGATTTCACTTGAAGCCTCGGCCACTATTCTCTCCTTCTCAGCTCCCGCACTCGCAAGCAGAATTCAACCTGCAAACCGTACTCTCGACTTGTCAATGGTTTGTTCTAGTGCACTTTAGAACTTGCCAAATCTCCATCGAAGGTTTCACTCACACAATTTAACTCAAACTCGACTTGTCAACCACGCCCGACTGACCTATTAAACCGCACAAATTACAACATAAACCAAAGTGTCTCCTACACTTGTCAATATACTCCGGAGTCTTGGACCACGACGGGCCCGTACATCACCAACAACCACGTGGATAATTTTTTTAGCACAAAGCGCCACACTCATATGAAGTTCGCCGACTTCCCTACTCTCATACTGCGGAGTACGCCCACTCCTACTAAAACAAAATTAACTGGCATAAACACACAAACTTCCCAAATCACCTGCAATAGGCATAAGATGAGCAAGCACAAATTCTACACCACACATACTAAAACGCCGTGAACATTCCCCACTCACTTAGGCAGGCTTAGAGATTCCGGGAAAGTCATGGGGAATTTAGAAACACATCATACCTCCAATTTGCATTATCTCGAAAAACATTTTAAACAATTGTCCTCCGTCCTAGGGCCCCAAAGGGCCTAAACCGTTGCTCTGCTACCAGAACTGATAACGCGTCCCTTTATGACTAATTTACTCACTTTGGGACTCGTTTTAGGCTAATGAATCTTTTGACCTTGATTGAAGACACCTTAGGATGAGATAACTAATCAGCATGTCAATCAATATGTCAATAACATCATCAATGTTTACCAGAATAAGACAATTCAATTTAGTCAAAGACATTAATAAGAATCAGAAACCACCATGACCTTGCAGTCATGAATAACCACACCAGTATAGTATGCATTTTGTGATATTTATTCCCTATTGTTTACAATTCTACTAGCAAGTTTATTAATCTCAAAACCAAGAAGCACATTAGCATAGTCACAATATGGCAACTGTGATAAGATTTCATCAAAGCAAGAATCACGAATATTAGAACATAACACGGCGTCAACATAGGTTATCCTTAGCAGAGTATTATTCAACAAAGCATAGATTCAGTCATTTGTCTGTTTGTGCAGCTGAGTGAACCCCCTTAACTAACCTCGATTTAGCATTGGCATGTTGGGCTTCATGCAGAACAATTTAGTAACACCAATTTAGAAAACATATAACTATGGTCCCTATCAAAAGAGAAGCAGTTGGTACCTAGAAAGGAAAAGCAAACAGACAATCACAATGTCATTGTCAAATAGTTACCCTCAGTATTAGGTCAGCACTCAGGTTCAGTCTTCTTCCTCAGGGCATCAGTTGATTTGTCATCAGCCAGGAATTCAGCAAGTCGGGTAAAGGGGCACTTCCCTCATAAGGAGGTAAAGTGTAAACGGGCAATATAAGGCAAGAATGGCTTAAGAACCAAACAGCAAAGTCTCTATGCAGAGTAACAAGGTGTCTGGGTCATAGGAAATCGCATCAGCATCTCCCCCTCCTCTATCTCCTAGTCTCCTATTCTAATTCTCTTCCTTGTGTCAAGGGCTTTTATCCCATTTTCGTTGTACATTTCTCTAAAAATTGGTTGGATGAGGGGTTGCACCCCACTATCTCTATCCAATTGTCTTCAAATTAGCTCATCGAATTTGTCACCCCATAACAGTTCCACACATATTTAATTGGTCCTTATGATTGACGTCCTTAGCGGGTGGAATGTCCGGTATGATTTCATCCTCTCGTGGTCCCTTGCACATCTTCAGTCAGTGGCTCCATTGTCTGTATCGGTTTAGGCGACCTTGTACCTGTGAGTGGTCTACAGTGTTGCATTCAGCTAAAATGTTTCTACAAGCAAGTCGAATTTCATGAGAACGGATCTACTACAGTTACATTCATCTTCTAGCTTTAGAAAAACAAGAGTTAATGTCCTTCAGCAAGTCAGCATACTGCTGTTAGAAAAACACATTTAATATAGGCCTAGACTCATGCTAACTAAGGCCTAATGATTCATTATCAAAACTTTAACATATAGGTTTTTATAGGTTTTTATTATTAATGCAAAATTACATTTTAATAATACATTTCATAATTATTAGTCAGTTTCATTAGTCCTCGTATATATTGACGACCACTCCCCGTGGGCACATTTTCAAGCACGCATTTAGCAAAACATTAATACATTTTCTATGCAGCATTATTACACATTAGTTCATAATCATTTCATGTTAAAATTGATTATACAAGCTATGCTCTCTCAAGCTAATTTAACTTAGCCCGAGATGGATGCTTTTCCAAATTATTCTTGTTGTGTCTTTTTTTTACTTTTGCCCGCATGTGCAGCCCATTCCCACACATGCTTGTCCTAATTTGGGTAGTACTAGGGAAAACCTATGTCCCAATCCCTGAATTCTGAATCTGTGCATTTGATTTGTCTAATGTCTTTACAGACTGAAGTGAAACATGTTTTTGACTTACAAATGATTGCTTTATTAGTATGCATTATTCTTCTAGAATGTCTAATGGTGATGATGTTGGGTAGATTAAACTTGCTTCGTAGATTAGGAAAGCCTATGATGTTCATTTACCTCTACAACTTGATAATGCAAGCTACTTACATAACTTTGGCTTTGCGGTTATAAATAAAGATTTGAAACTTTTATTTTGACTGGCATATTCGTCAATGGTCAAATGGGTCATAGTGTTTGAAATTTGTTATTTGGGTTTGAATTGATTGTGCATGGTTACCACACTATTTACTGAGTCAAAAGATCCCATCGACCTCAATAAAAAGAAGAAGCAGTTTTCAAATCCTGCGAAGGATGAGGAAAACGTGTTAACATGTGCAATTGTTTAACTGGCAAATTTAAAGGCAGCCTGGAAGCTAGTGTATGGCTTTAATTACAAAAATAATTTGATGTCTATTGTGCCTAAATTGTTTTTATTTTTTTAGAGTTAATGTAAGGGCTATAGCAGCTGAGCTGCTCAGAAAGTTGCTCTTCTAATGGAAACGTAAAAAAGGAGGTTTGCACTTGGTACAGTATGATTGTATATTGCTAAAAAAAAAAATTGAAACACTAAATCTATGCACATTTCGTGGCAGCTTTATGCTATGTAGTACATGTATAAAACAATGAGTTTCATATTCACAGTGCTTTCAGTCACAAGCTGGGACCTCATAGCTTTATAAAAGTGCATAGCACTTTTTCTCAGTAGACCAACCAGGATTCACTTTGAGGCTGTCTGGTTCACACACAGAAGTCTGCAATTATCATACTAACCAATATTGTTTTAATAAAGTGATAAATTTCCCAATGTTTACTTTAACTTAAAAATTTATTTTTGATTTCAGGTGTGTGTGTTGTTTTGTTACGTACTTACCTGAAAAAGAAAGGCCAACAAAATATTTGAAGACTATTTTATTCTTTTTTGGCCAAGTCTCTGGGCCCATTCCAGGTTGACACATTCCAGGCTTTTTAAGCACTTAGCTGATGGACAACCTGTAAAATAAGTTGTAGGGGCATTTCATTAAGGCCCAATCTCCAACACATTCCAGCAAGCATCAGGTAAAGAATTGTGTATGTCGTGTCCGCTGCTTGGGCTAATATACAAGGGAGAGGGATTGTTGGAGACGTTTGGGGCACATAGGGTGAAGACCTTTTAGCCCAATAGGCGTTTGCTGCCAGAGTAGCACCTGCTTTTTCCAGCATTTGGAAAAAGGAGAAATGCAATACGAAGTGTTAAATAAACAACTAATATTTATTGAACCACATTTCTTTCTAACATTTTAAACTTATATAAATTGCAGTAATGATGCAAGTTCCCAAAGGCCTAAAAGCACTAGGAGACAAACCACAATTGGAATTATGACTTCATACATACTTTAACTTACTTTTTCCTGTAATGGCAAACTTATTGCTTGATTGTTAATACCCATTATTTTTACTGACGTAAAATTACATGCTGATGGGATTAGCAATCTGTCTTTGTTGTAGATGGAGTGTTGCATGACACTCCTGCTGTGTTTATGGGGTGGGGGCAATCAGAAATTGATGTGAAAACAGCAACTTTCACATCTAATCTCTGACGTTTAGAATACATCCTTTGCAAGACATTATGGAAGGGAGTGTTGCAGAAATCAGCTGTGACATGTTTCCCAAGTCCATGTGCGATATGCTGCTCCAGCCCAAGTTTTAACTTTAAATTATGGGACTTGTAGTTTTAGTTAGTTCATTATAAAACTGGACTACAAGTCCCAGAGCTCAAAGGAAAAATTGTAACAAGTAATAGAAAAATTAAATGGTTTACCCAAACAGTGCAGGAAGCTGGAAATGTTTCTCTGTTAAGTGTGATGGAGCAGTCAGATTATTTTGCTGAGTAATGCAGCCTGGAGCCCCAGCCCAGACTTTGGCAGCTGAAGTGGGTGGCTAACAGCCACCCCGGTCCCCGCTGCCCCCCAGCAGCAGCCGCTGAAAACCTTTAACAACAAAACCATTGTTTTGTTGTTAACACGGTGGGCCATGGGGGATAACGTGGATAAGGGGGTAGAGCGCAGCACTCCCCCTCAGTGCGCATGTATGTTTGGCCAGCCATCTCTGGCCGGCATAACACAAGTGCACTGTGCTCTCTCCAGCCCGGCACTGTGTTGCCGGGCTGGAGAGAGTAGGCACAGGATCCCAGTTTTTCTGGGAGCGCCCAGTCAAGGTGCTCCAGCCAATCCCAAAGCTGTGAGAGAACGTAGCTTATATAATTTTTACTAACGTGAAATGTTGATGAATTAATGTGTGTCAATGCTGCATAGAAACTATAATAGTGATTTTGCTTAAAACGTGCACCTGAAATGTGACCACGGGGAGTGGCCGCCAATGTATACGTAGGCCAATAATGACGACTAAAATGTTTATATTGTATCTAAATAAGTTCATACTAATGATTGCATTACTGAATCTGTGCTGAAATCCTCATAGGCCTTAAGTTGGCATGAGCTGAAGCTTAGCTGCCTGGCTCTCGTATTAAATGTATTTTTCTATTTTTCAGTGAACTGACTCATAAAAGGACATGACCCATATGTTCTTTTTCTTCAAACTAGAAGACGAATGTAACCATGTTAGATCCGTTCTCATAGCCTTTTCCTTGCTTGCAGAATAAATGAAATGGAACAATGTAGATTAATGTAATGTACAAGGTCATTCAAACCGGTGAAGACAATGAAGTTACTGACCAAAAATGTGCAAAGAATTACAGAAAGATGAAATCATACCGGACGTGCCACCTCTGAAGACGTCAATTATGGGGACCAATCAAAGACTTGTAAAATAATATGGGGTGAAGAGTTAGGTGACCTAATGAGTTTTCTGACAGGTTAAAGATAGCGGGGTATAACAAATGTCCAATAACATTTTGTGGGAATGTACAACTAAAAAGGGATAAAAACCCATGTCACGGGGAGTCATGGGGAATTAGGTAGGGAATGCTACTGATTTTATCCAGAAACTTTGTCACTCTGCTTAGTGACTTGTTGCTTTACTTAAAACCATCATCGCCCTTAGATTTGTCCATTTTACACTTTGCCTCCTTATGAGGGAAGTGCCCTTATGCCCTGGAGCTGAGTTCTGACTGATGGCGAATTGACTGATGTCCTGAAGACGAAGACTGAACCTGTGTGCTGACCTAAACCTTGGAGGGTAATTATGACAATGCATTTGTGATTTGTCTGTTTGCTTTTCCTTTCTAGGTACCAACTGCTTATTTTGACAGAGACCTTAGTTAGATGTTTTCCAAATTAGTGTTCTAAATTGTTTTGCATGAAGCCCAACATGCGAATGCTAATCAGTGGTTAGGACAGGTGTTCACCAAAACTGACGCAAATAGACAAACGACCGAGACTATGCTTTGTTGAACTGACGCGTTATTGACACTCTGTTGAATTTGATCTATGTTCACGCCGTGTTATGTTCTGATGTTTGTGATTCTTGCTTTAATGAAATCTTACCAAAGTTGCCATATCGTGACTATGCTATTATGTTTCTTGGTGTTGAGATGAATGCATCTGCTTTTAGACTGTAATTAATAAGGAATAAAACTTATAAAATTCTACTAAACTGGTGTGGTTATTCATGGTTGCAAGGTCATGGTAGGATCTTGAATTGATTAATGACTTTGACTAAAGTGAAATATATTGTCATGATAAATATTGATGACATTATTGACGTATTGATTGATATATTGATTAGCTATCTCGTCCAAAGGTGTCTCTCAACTAGGTCAAAAGATTCATTGGCCTAAAACGAGTCCTGATGTGTAATAAATTATCATAAAGGGATGCGTTAGCAGTTCTGGTTGCAGAGCGACGGTTTGGCACTTTGGGGCCGTAGGACGGAGAATTATTGTTTAGACTGTTTTTATGAGATAATGCAAATTGGAGGTATGATGTGTTTCTAAATTCACCATGACTTTCCCGGGATCTCAGAGCCTGCCTAAGTGAGTTGGGAATGTTCTCAGCGTCACAGCATGCGTGGTGTAGAATTTGCGCTTGCTCAGCCCATGCATTTTGCAAGTGATTTGTGAAGTTCGTGTATATCTAGGCCAGGTAAAGGTTGTTTTAGTAGGAGTGGGCGTACTCCGCAGTATGAGAGTCAGGAAGTCGGCGTACTTCATATGAGTGTGGCGCTTTGTGCTCAAAATTATCCACGTGGTTGGTTGTTCATGTACGGACCCGTCGTGGTCTAAGACTCCGGAGTATATTGACAAGTGTAGGAGACACTTGGGTTTATGTTGTAATTTGTGCAGTATAAATGGGTCAATGGGGCGTGGTTGACAAGTCGAGTTTGAGTCAAATTGTATGTGTGAAACCTTCGATGGAGATTTGGCAAGTTCTAAAGTGCACTAGAACGAACCATTGAAAAGTCGAGAGTAGGATTTGCAGGTCGAATTGTGCTTGCGGATGCGGGAACTGAGAAGGAGAGAGTAGCGGCCGGGGCTTCAAGTGAAATCTCTGTAAAGTTCTGAAGCGAATGTGTACCCTTCCTGTAGTAAACCGGCAAATTTGTGTTGTTGTTGTTAAGGTGCTCGCAGTAATTTCTGCATTAGTTTGGTGTGAATCCAGAGAGGGACGGACGAGCCGCAAGACTTTGTCAGATGCAGTGTGTGAGTGTGACGTCAGTGGTGCCGCCCTGAGATAGGTCAGTTGTCGAGGGGGGTCGTGCACGGATTGTCTGCCGTCCGTGAGAGGCAATAGGTTGAGAAAGGTGGGTGAAGAGTGTCCTGGGAATTAAGGTCACTTTTTGATTATATCCAAACTAAAGAAAAGACGCAAAGATGAATTTTGTCAAAGCTTTTAAGAGTGCTCTGAAAGGAGACACATACATTATGGCGAGTGAAGGGGAGCCTACACCGCCTGAGGGTACACCAGCTTACATACTCATGAAGGAAAAAGGTGTAGCGCCTTGTTTATGGATGAAACAGTGGCGCAAACTGACAGAAAAAGAGGGATGTTTGGCGTTCCCAGAACACGGAACGTTCAATACGAAAGTTCTAGAGAATTTAAGGTGGATGTTAAGTGTACAGAAGCCACCTCCAAGGCCAGCCCAGTATGAGGCTTTAGCAAATTGGGATCTAATGGCTATTAAACAGAGACAAGAAAAATTCCAAAGGAATAAAAAGGGTAGAAAATTCTTCCGCGGAAGCTAGGTGGGATAATGAAAGCAAAATGTGGAGACGGAGAATAGTTGATGGATTAAAATTGTTCCCAGCAATAACACAGGGAGATGAGGCACAGGGAAAGAAAGCCACATGTAAAACAGACAAAGGGGGGCATTCTGACCCTGGCGGCCGGTGGCCGCCAGGGCCACCGACCACGGGAGCACCGCCAACAGGCTGGCGGTGCTCCCACGAGCATTCTGACCGCGGCGGTTCGGCGAATAATATCTCCTGTCAGAATGTCAGATTGAATAAATATAGGAAAAAGGAACACTGCGCGGTCTCATTCACCCGCAGCGTTCCCGAATCTAATGGCCGCAATGTATCTGAACGTCAATCTGACATTCTGACAGGAGATATTATTCGGAGACTACCTAACGTTATGATTATTTTGAATATATGAAGTACAGTAAGCCCTGATGAAGTCCTTAATGAGAGAGACTTCTCAGAGGATGAAACATGTGTTGGCTGTTCTTATGGAGGATATCTGAACATTATAAATAGGCTGTTCTTGTGGAGGATTTCTGAACAGTATTAATAAAATTTGGACTGTGATACAAACAAGTTGGTTGATAATTTACGAAGAAGACTGGACATATGAACAACTTCTAACTCTGTTTTTTATACCACGAGTGCTACGACTCCTGTTTTTATGCTGTTGTGTTTCTCTGGAAACATTGGAGGATTGAGGGAGATCCTCTTGTCAGAAGCACCATGCCATGAACTAAATGTGTTGTTTATTCTATGGACTTTCTGTGAGCGCCCATATCCTATGAATATCTTCCTCGTTGTCACTGTTTTTGATGACCTTTGGAGTCGCTGCTCTACGAGGTTTGACACCAGCTGCCATATCATTGCCAATTACTGTTGGTCCACCGGTGCCATTGTATGCACAAGGTAAGCCTGGTGTATGTGATCAGGGAGTAATGACCCAAGATGTAATAAGAGGAGGGTCCATAGGAACTCTCCAGTTAATGGCCCCAGGAGAGCAAGCGGTTGAAAAACCGAGGTCTTTGTTAAACCTTAGCCCACCTGAAGCACCGTTGGAGGCAATGAGACAGGCAGGGCTAGGAATGTTAACCCCACAAACGATAAGTACGAATGCTTCACAGTCACCAATGATACATGCAGGGAACATTTCACTGCAAGGCTTTACGGTACAACAGTTGAGTGGTTAGAGAAGACCTATGCTTCACAGAAGACTACAATTACTGCAGTAGAACCGGAAAGGTTGGGGAGAGATGAGTACCTGAACTTTGTGAGACTGGGTGTGGAAGCGGCTGAATTAGTGGAAGGAACAATGGGGATAAACCGATTAGAGTCATACACAGAAGCAGAATTGAGATATCTGTGCCCTAACATTACTAAAGAAGTAGGCAAGGTACATCAGAAATTAGCGAAAATGGCAGACAAATACAATATTGATATTGAGAATACTAAACATTTGAAAAGAAGTTACAGGTTAGACTTTGATTCAAAAGACTTCGAGCATATGAAGTCTGCCGGAATGAAAGCGCATTTATAGGGAATACTGCAAAGTGCGCAAATCTGGGGAGCCTTAGAAAAGTGGGAAGGCAGATGGGCAAAGAGAAGAGACAAGGAAAAAAGTGACAGTCCGGGATCGAGTAAAGCCAAAACTTCACCAGATACGGAATCAGTAAAGATGCTACCAATGAGAGAAACAGCTGGTGGGGTTCTAATTCATGTACTGTGGTCCAGGGGAGACATCCTATCTTTCACAAATGATTATCCCAGGTAAAGGGAGAAACCGATCGAGTGGTACCAACAAACAGATAGGTTTGTGAAGCTTGCGAAGTGTCTCTGGGAAGGCCTGAATACCTTGTTTGAGATCATTGTTCCGCCCAACTTATGGCTTGAGTGCAAGAGAGGGGTAGACTGGCCGATGCAGGAGCCGGCAAGGGATAAGGTGACCGGAGCACTCTCTGAGGAGGTGATGAAGTACTATCACAAAGTAATTGAGTTTTTGAAGCAAAAAGTGTCGCCGAAAGTGACCGATTGGCAGAAAATTGACTGGACCTCACAGGAGGTTAAGGAATCAATACATGCTTATTATGAGAGGTTGTTGAAGGCATTCAAACATTACAGTGGTACTGAGACCATTGAGCCGAAAGACATGAACCATCTCGTGTTCAGATTTGTTGAAGGGCTGAGACCAGAGGTTAGCCAGATGATTAAGAATCATTTGATCTGTTGGCAAGCGAAGCCAATTGATGAGGTGTTGCAGTATGCAAAATATTGTAGTGACAAGATTGAGTTGAAGCAGAAAAAGTTGAAGGAGAAAGTGATGGTGATGCAGATAAGGGCTGCACAGGCAGGTATGCAGGGAAATGGAATTCAGCAGATGATACAGCAGCAACCGCAAGGGAATGGTGTGATTCAAGCGCAACCGAGAGGCCGAGGTCGAGGTTTTGTGAATCGCGGTCCAGACTTGAATACTGTTGTAGTTCAAAATTATGTACAAGGGATGAAAAAGATGTCACCATGTCACACGTGCGGGGGTGTGGGTCATTGGAAGCGGGAATGCCCAAATGTGGTGCAGGATGGTGTCATTCAACAAAGCACTAATGTTGGTGCATTGCAAAATCTGAGAGGTCCAAAATTGAGAAATCAAAACCCGAACGTTCAAAATAACGTGGTTCAAATGCAAGGGTTACAGCCCATGCAGCAATTGCAAATGCCGCGTGTCCAACCACCGCAAATGCAGCAAGTACAACAGCAGGTTCCCATGGTAACTAGACAGCAAATGCAATTACCATTAGCTCCAATGGAACAGCAACAGGTGATGCTTCCTCAGCAGGTCACAGGTCAAGTGATGAGCCAAAATAATACAGTACAGCAATTCCCATTGAGTGGTGAAGATGAAATGAATGAGGAATGGTCGGATGACAGTTCAGAAAGTGAAGAGTGCAGGCTTGCAGCGTCCCTAGAAGTAGATCAGAGGGGACCCTATGTAGAGGGAAAAGTTTTCATTCTTGGTTGATACTGGAGCTACACACTCCACAGTTAGGATTGCAGAGGTTCCGAAATTGCCACTTTCGGGGCGTACCATAAGAGTGGTCGGAGTAGCAAACCAGTACTTGACAAATCCAATTACAGATCTGGTGCAAATTGAGATTGGCAACTTCCAGGGATTGCATAAGTTTGTAGTCTGTGATTCAAGTCCCGTGCCCCTACTGGGAAGAGACTTAGGGCCAGATGTAGGAAACTCCCAAATTGCGACTCGCAAATTGCAAGTCGCAATTTGGGATGCAGAAAGGTGTCTCAGACACCTTCTGCGAGTCGCTATGGGGTCGCAAAGACCCACCTCATTAATATTAATGAGGTGGGTCGCAATTTGCGACCCCATTGCGTGTCAGGGCACTCACGGGGATGGAGGCCTGCTGGGAACAGCAGACCTCCATGTCCGTGACTGATTTTAAATAAAGCAGGTTTTTTTTTTCAAAGTGCAACCCGTTTTCCTTAAAGGAAAACGAGCTGCACTTTGAAAAATAAACCGAAACCTTTTGTTTCGGTATTTTTCAGGGCAGGTAGTGGTCCATTGGACCACTGCCTGCTCTTAAAAATTATTTTTGGGTCCAGTCACAAAGGGGAAGGGGTCCCATGGGGACCCCTTCCCGTTTGCGAGTGGGTTACCATCCACTTCAAGTGGATGGTAACTGCGAGTCCATTTGCGACCGCGTAATTGAATACCACTGAGACTCGCAAATAGGAAGGGAACACCCCTTCCTATTTGCGACTCAGAAATGCATTTTGCGAGTCGGTTCCGACTCGCAAAATGCATTTCTACATAGCATAGACGCATTTGCGACTCGCAAACGGCGATTTTCGCAGTTTGCGAGTCGCAAATTTGTTGCTCAATCTGGGCCTTACTGTGTAAGACGAAATGCTCAATTACCTGTTCCAATGATGGAATTGAGGTGCAGAGAAACAGTGATGATGAAGGGGATGATGGTCAGTTCTCAGAGTTGGAAGCAGAAACCGAAATGAAGATTACCCTTTTATAACATTATTCCCGGTGCTTATAGTGACTGATTTACCGGCTGAATTACTGGGAACAGTGTAGGAGGCTGGACTGGCTTGTAGTGAGTACCAAGGGGTACTTGCACCTTGCACCAGGCCCAGTTATCCCTTATTAGTGTATAGGGTGTCTAGCAGCTTAGGCTGATAGATAATGGTAGCTTAGCAGAGCAGCTTAGGCTGAACTAGGAGACGTGTGAAGCTACTACAGCACCACTTAGTGTTATATGCACAATATCATAAGAAAACACAATACACAGTTATACTAAAAATAAAGGTACTTTATTTTTATGACAATATGCCAAAGTATCTTAGAGTGTACCCTCAGTGAGAGGATAGGAAATATACACAAGATATATATACACAATAGCAAAAATATGCAGTATAGTCTTAGAAAACAGTGCAAACAATGTATAGTTACAATAGGATGCAATGGGGAAACATAGGGATAGGGGCAACACAAACCATATACTCCAAAAGTGGAATGCGAACCACGAATGGACCCCAAACCTATGTGACCTCGTAGAGGGTCGCTGGGACTATTAGAAAATAGTGAGAGTTAGAAAAATAACCCACCCCAAGACCCTGAAAAGTGAGTGCAAAGTGCACTAAAGTTCCCCCAAAGACAAAGAAGTCGTGATAGAGGAATAATGCAGGAAAGACAAAAACCAACAATGCAACAACTGTGGATTTCCAATCTAGGGTACCTGTGGAACAAGGGGACCAAGTCCAAAAGTCACAAGCAAGTCGGAGATGGGCAGATGCCCAGGAAATGCCAGATGTGGGTGCAAAGAAGCTTCTACTGGACAGAAGAAGCTGAGGTTTCTGCAGGAACGAAAAGGGCTAGAGACTTCCCCTTTGGTGGACGGATCCCTCTCGCCGTGGAGAGTCGTGCAGAAGAGTTTTCCCGCCGAAAGAACGCCAACAAGCCTTGCTAGCTGCAAATCGTGCGGTTAGCGTTTTTGGATGCTGCTGTGGCCCAGGAGGGACCAGGAGGTCGCAAATTGGACCAGGAGGTAGAGGGGACGTCGAGCAAGACAAGGAGCCCTCTTAGCAGCAGGTAGAAGTGCCAGAAACAGGCACTACGAGGATGCGTGAACTGGTGCTCACCCGAAGTTACACAAAGGAGTCCCACGTCGCCGGAGACCAACTTAGAAAGTCGTGCAATGCAGGTTAGAGTGCCGTGGACCCAGGCTTGGCTGTGCACAAAGGATTTCCGCCGGAAGTGCACAGGGGCCGGAGTAGCTGCAAAAGTTGCGGTTCCCAGCAATGCAGTCTAGCGAGGTGAGGCAAGGACTTACCTCCACCAAACTTGGACTGAAGAGTCACTGGACTGTGGGGGCCACTTGGACAGAGTTGCTGGATTCGAGGGACCTCGCTCGTCGTGCTGAGAGGAGACCCAAGGGACCGGTAATGCAGCTTTTTGGTGCCTGCGGTTGCAGGGGGAAGATTCCGTCGACCCACAGGAGATTTCTTCGGAGCTTCTAGTGCAGAGAGGAGGCAGACTACCCCCACAGCATGCACCACCAGGAAAACAGTCGAGAAGGCGGCAGCATCAGCGTTACAGAGTTGCAGTAGTCGTCTTTGCTACTTTGTTGCAGTGTTGCAGGCTTCCAGCGCGGTCAGCAGTCGATTCCTTGGCAGAAGGTGAAGAGAGAGATGCAGAGGAACTCGGATGAGCTCTTGCATTCGTTATCTAAGGAATCCCAAGAGACAGAGACCCTAAATAGCCAGAAAAGAGGGTTTGGCTACCTAGGAGAGAGGATAGGCTAGCAACACCTGAAGGAGCCTATCACAAGGAGTCTCTGACGTCACCTGGTGGCACTGGCCACTCAGAGCAGTCCAGTGTGCCAGCAGCACCTCTGTTTCCAAGATGGCAGAGGTCTGGAGCACACTGGAGGAGCTCTGGGCACCTCCCAGGGGAGGTACAGGTCAGGGGAGTGGTCACTCCCCTTTCCTTTGTCCAGTTTCGCGCCAGAGCAGGGCTAAGGGGTCCCCTGAACCGGTGTAGACTGGCTTATGCAGAATTGGGCATATCTGTGCCCAAGAAAGCATTTCCAGAGGCTGGGGGAGGCTACTCCTCCCCTGCCTTCACACCATTTTCCAAAGGGAGAGGGTGTCACACCCTCTCTCAGAGGAAGTTCTTTGTTCTGCCATCCTGGGCCAGGCCTGGCTGGACCCCAGGAGGGCAGATGCCTGTCTGAGGGGTTGGCAGCAGCAGCAGCTGCAGTGAAACCCCAGGAAGGGCAGTTTGGTAGTACCAGGGTCTGTGCTACAGACCACTGGGATCATGGGATTGTGCCAACTATGCCAGGATGGCATAGAGGGGGCAATTCCATGATCATAGACATGTTACATGGCCATATTCGGAGTTACCATTGTGAAGCTACATATAGGTAGTGACCTATATGTAGTGCACGCGTGTAATGGTGTCCCTGCACTCACAAAGTCAGGGAAATTGGCCCTGAACAATGTGGGGGCACCTTGGCTTGTGCCTGGGTGCCCTCACACTAAGTAACTTTGCACCAAACCTTTACCAGGTAAAGGTTAGACATATAGGTGACTTATAAGTTACTTAAGTGCAGTGTAAAATGGCTGTGAAATAACGTGGACGTTATTTCACTCAGGCTGCAGTGGCAGGCCTGTGTAAGAATTGTCAGAGCTCCCTATGGGTGGCAAAAGAAATGCTGCAGCCCATAGGGATCTCCTGGAACCCCAATACCCTGGGTACCTTAGTACCATATACTAGGGAATCATAAGGGTGTTCCAGTAAGCCAATGTAAATTGGTAAAATTGGTCACTAGCCTGTTAGTGACAATTTGAAATAAATGAGAGAGCATAACCACTGAGGTTCTGGTTAGCAGAGCCTCAGTGAGACAGTTAGGCACCACACAGGGAACACATACATATAGGCCACAAACTTATGAGCACTGGGGTCCTGACTAGCAGGGTCCCAGTGACACATAACAAACATACTGAAAACATAGGGTTTTCACTATGAGCACTGGGCCCTGGCTAGCAGGATCCCAGTGAGACAGTGAAAATACCCTGACATACACTCACAAACAGGCCAAAAGTGGGGGTAACAAGGCTAGAAAGAGGCTACTTTCTCACAAACAGTGACAGAGAAAGTGTGGGATTTGACAGGAAAAAAGTGGGACTAATAAAAGGAGTGGAACCAGTTAAAGTACAAGTGAAGCCAAATGTAGTGTTTCCCCAGGTGCCGCAATATCACATGGCACAAGATGTTCTTATCCAGGTGTAACAAATAATCGCGGACTTTGTAAAACAAGGAGTCCTGGAAGAAGTATTGAGCAGCCCATGTAATTCACCGATAATGGGTCTGAAAAAGCCTTGTGGGAAGGTTGGAATTGTGCAGGACTTGAGAAAAATAAAAGAGATCGTGGTGAAGTGTTGCCCTATAGTGCCAAACCCAGCAGTGATAATGTTTCAGGTTCAGTGTGATGCTGAATGGTTCACCGTTGTAGACTTGTCACAAGCCTTCTTTTCGGTGCCTCTTCATGAGGACAGCCAGTTTTTATTCAGTTTCAAATTCCTAGACAAGGTGTACAGTTGGTGCAGAATTCCTCAAGGGTTCTCTGAGTCACCGTCCA
The DNA here is from genome assembly GCF_031143425.1 of Pleurodeles waltl. Classification (NCBI taxonomy): domain Eukaryota; kingdom Metazoa; phylum Chordata; class Amphibia; order Caudata; family Salamandridae; genus Pleurodeles; species Pleurodeles waltl. The sequence continues at coordinate 715,995,402 of NC_090447.1, forward strand.
TCATTAATCAGATATTGAAAAAGGACTTAGAATTCTTAGTACTGCCTTTCAATTCGACTCTAGTACAGTACATTGACGACTTGCTGATTGCATCCAGGACAAAAGATGACTGCAAATATGACACAATTGCCTTACTGAATCATTTGGGAAAGAACGGACATAAAGTGTCGCCAAAGAAGCTGCAATACTGTCAGAAAGAGGTGAAATACTTAGGACGCTTGATTGAGAGAGGGTCCAGGAGAATATCGAAGGAAAGGGTGACAGCCATTTTGCAAATGAACCCCCGAACAACAAAGAGAGATGTCAGGATGTTTTTGGGAATGGTGGGCTACTGTCGTCAGTGGATACCCAACTTCTCAATTATCTCAAAAACAATGATAAAGCTAACAGGCAAAGAAATTAAGGATGAACCGTACACCATAACCCTATCCAAAGAAGAGCTTGAGTCATTCATGGAATTGAGAGAGTGCATGTGCAGGGCACCAGCTTTGGGTATGCCTGAATACACGAAACCTTTTCTACTTTTTTGTCGTGAACGTGATGCTTGTTCTTTGTCTGTCTTAACACAGGTCCATGGAGGTGCAAATCGCCCTGTAGCATATTTTCCAGCTCCCTTGGACCCCGTCGCAGCAGCCTTACCGGGTTGTTTGCGTGCAGTTGCAGCAGTTGGTCAAAGCCTCACGCAGTGTGAAGGCATAGTGATAGGACATCCGTTGACAGTAATGGTTCCACATTCAGTTGAAATTTTGTTGACTCGAACCAAAACCCAGCACATAACTAATGCCCGACTTACCAGATATGAGACAATCATTTTGGGATCACCTAATGTCTCCTTGAAGAGATATACTGTATTAAACCCGGCAACTCTACTTCCTGTTGAAAGTACCAAGATGAATAATGAAGAGGAAGTGGGCATGACTGTCTTGAAGTAACAGAACTATGTACCAAGCCCGACCTGATATTAAAGATACGCATTAAAAGAAAATGACTGCATTATGTTTGTTGATGGATCCTGTTTGAGAGATTCACTCAGAATGCTGAGAGCTGGTTACGCTGTGTGTACTATAGCTGGTATCATCGAAGCTTCCTGGCTCGAAAGAGTGTATTCCGCACAAGTGGCAGAATTAATTGCCCTTACAAAGGCATGCCACGCAGCTGAAAATCTGAGAGTCACTATCTATACCGACAGCAGATACGGATTTGGAATTATACATGATTTTGGCCAATTGTGGTCACAGAGAGGTTTCATGACCTCTTCTGGTTCTCCTGTGAAAAATGGTGAACAAATTAAGGATTTGTTACATGCGATTCAGTTACCTCTTGAAATTGCCGTGGTGAAATGCAATGCTCATGTTAAGTCATAAGACTTTGGTGGTCATTACAACCCTGGCGGACGGTGTTAAAGCAGCGGAAATACCGCAAACAGGCCGGCGGACAAAAAAAGGGAATTATGACCCTGGCGGAAACCGCCAACAAAGACAGCCACTTTAACACATCGACCGCCACGGCGGTACAGACAAGCAGCGCGGTGGTCACCGCCAACAGACAGGCGGGAGACAATGTACCGCCCACAGTATTACAACCCGCCAATCCGCCACCTTTTCCGGGGCGGATTCACCGTGGATAAAAACACAGCGGAAACAGCTTTTGCTATGGGAAAACGCTCACCTGAACATATCCCACGAGGAACGAGGAATCCATGGAGTCGGAACTACAAATACTCCCTGCCCTTGTCTTTCTGCTCCTCTATGACCAACAGCTACGTAGGCGCCGCAGACAACGGTGAGTGCTGCACCTACGACACGGGGAGGCAAAAGTTAGAGGGACACCCACCAAACACCCCCACCCCCACATATTACAACATACACACCAATGCATTCATAAAAATCACAGTAACAACCCACAATCCCCCCGGAAGAATGAAAACACAAAGCGAAAATGGTTCAAACATTGTAATGTGCCAATATACATGTCGAACAAAAATATACAGATATATATTTGAAAATCAGTCATAATTATATACAATACGAGAAGTAGTGCATTTATGTACATAACAATGTCCGTGCACCATCAGTCCAAAAATGCATGGGCGAGGCCCACAAACGATACCTGACCACAATCGGAGAGAACACTGCCGGGGCATCAGATAGAAATACTACAGGCACCTCAGGGGGAAGGGAAGGGGGGGCACCTCAGCCGGATGACTGCAAAGCCACATCCACGACGGGGCTCCATGCCCATTTATGCCATCCTGGGGAGTGCAAAGCCACAGACTCACAAGTCTATACAGTGGGTGTTTTGCCCACTGTTCCATCTTGGGGAGTGCAAAGCCACAGTCTCTCAAGTCTATACAGTGGGTGGGTTGCCCACTGATCCATCCTGGGGAGTGCAAAGCCACAGTCTCTCAAGTCTATACAGTGGGTGGGTTGCCCACTGTTCCATCCTGGGGAGTGCAAAGCCACAGTCTCTCAAGTCTATACAGTGGGTGGGTTGCCCACAGTTCCATCCTGGGGAGTGCAAAGCCACAGTCTCTCAAGTCTATACAGTGGGTGGGTTGCCCACTGTTACATCCTGGGGAGTGCAAAGCCACAGTCTCTCAAGTTGATGCAGGTCTCTACTGGTACTGGGGGGGACTGGTGCCCAGACTGGATGAGTCTCCCCGTGAAAGGTCGTGTCCTGTCACTGTCCCAGCTGCACATGGGATAAGGATGCCTGATGTGGCGGTCCATACATTCCTACCCGGTGCATTGCCCTGTTCAGCGGTGCTTTGACATGGTGGTCTTTGCCCTGTTCAGCGGTGCTTTGCCATGGCGGTTCAGGACTGTTCAGCGGTGCTTTGCCATGGCGGTCTTTGCCCTGTTCAGCTGTGCTTTGCCATGGCGGTCCTTGCCCTGTTCAGCGGTGCTTTGCCATGGCGGTCTTTGCCCTGTTCAGCGGTGCTTTGACATGGCGGTCTTTGCCCTGTTCAGCGGTGCTTTGACATGGCGGTTCAGGACTGTTCAGTGGCGCTTTGCCATGGCGGTCTTTGCCCTGTTTAGCGGTGCTTTGCCATGGCGGTCTTTGCCCTGTTCAGCAGTGCTTTGCCATGGCGGTCTTTGCCCTGTTCAGCGGTGCTTTGACATGGCGGTCTTTGCCCTGTTCAGCGGTGCTTTGCCATGGCGGTTCAGGACTGTTCAGCGGTGCTTTGCCATGGCGGTCTTTGCCCTGTTCAGCGGTGCTTTGCCATGGCGGTCTTTGCCCTGTTCAGCGGTGCTTTGCCATGGCGGTCTTTGCCCTGTTCAGCTGTGCTTTGCTATGGCGGTCTTTGCCCTGTTCAGCGGTGCTTTGACATGGGAGTCTTTGCCCTGTTCAGCGGTGCTTTGCCATGGCGGTTCAGGACTGTTCAGCGGTGCTTTGCCATGGCGGTCTTTGCCCTGTTCAGCAGTGCTTTGTTCATGGCGGTCTTTGCCCTGTTCAGCGGTGCTTTGACATGGCGGTCTTTGCCAAGTTCAGCGGTGCTTTGACATGGCGGTTCTGATAAGGACATTGGTGTGTGGCATGACGTTCTCTACACTGGACATTGGTGTGTGGCATGACGTTTCATCATTGCCCAGCGGGGCTGTGGCAGCCGGGGCCCTCCAGGGCACTGACTCCGGCGGTGGTCTCCTGATCGGTGACGATAGTTGGGCCCTCCTGGGCTGTGACTCTGGCGGTGGTCTCTGGACCAGTGACGATAGTGGGGCCCTCCTGGGATGTGACTCTGGCGGTGGTCTCTGGACCAGTGACGATAGTGGGGCCCTCCTGGGCTGTGACTCTGGTGGTGGTCTCTGGACAGTGACAATAGTGGGGCCCTCCTGGGCTGTGACTCTGGCGGTGGTCTCTGGACCAGTGACGATAGTGGGGCCCTCCTGGGTACTTACTCCGGCAGTGGCGGTGGTCTCCGGACCAGTGACGATACTTGGGCCCTCCTGGGCTGTGACTCTAGCGGTGGTCTCCTGACCAGTGACGATACTTGGGCCCTCCTGGGCTGTGACTCTGGCGGTGGTCTCCTGACCAGTGACAATACTTGGGCCCTCCTGGGCTGTGACTCTGGCTGTGGTCTCTGGACAAGTGACGATAGTGGGGCCCTCCTGGGCTGTGACTCTGGCGGTGGTCTCTGGACCAGTGACGATACTTGGGCCCTCCTGGGCTGTGACTCTGGCGGTGGTCTCTGGACCAGTGACGATAGTGGGGCCCTCCTGGGTACTTACTCCGGCAGTGGCGGTGGTCTCCGGACCAGTGATGATACTTGGGCCCTCCTGGGCTGTGACTCTAGAAGGTGGTCTCCTGACCAGTGACGATACTTGGGCCCTCCTGGGCTGTGACTCTGGCGGTGGTCTCCTGACCAGTGACAATACTTGGGCCCTCCTGGGCTGTGACTCTGGCTGTGGTCTCTGGACAAGTGACGATAGTGGGGCCCTCCTGGGCTGTGACTCTGGCGGTGGTCTCTGGACCAGTGACGATACTTGGGCCCTCCTGGGCTGTGACTCTGGCGGTGGTCTCTGGACCACTAATGACGGTGCTGGCGGTTGTGTCTCGACCGCCGGAAATGATGGCGCACTTCTCCGCCGTGACACTCACAACAGGCTGGGCAGACTTCCTCTGGCCCTTCCCCACCTTTGGTGGAGTCACAGCTGACTCTCCAATCCCCTTGGAACCCATGTCAGTTGTTTTCCCACCAGGAGTCTTAACACGGTCCCGTCGTCCACTCTCCAATTTTAGAGCCTTTACAGGGGGTGGGCTGCCAGTGCCTTGGCTACGGGTCCTACTGCCTGCCCTGGTGGACGGTGTACTCCAAAAACCTTGAACAGGCACCACTGGTATTGGAGGCGTTTTGGCTGAGGCGCTACTACGGGACTGATGAAATGGAGGGGGGGTGGGGGCAAAAAGGTCAACTTTACACAGGGACAGTTTCTGACGAACACTGGGATGGGTAGCTGGAGGGGGTCTGGAGTGGAGGAAGAGGAGGTGGTTGTCGGAGGTGTCACTTTAGGTGTTTTGGGTGCAGGTGCAGGTACTGGAGGCTGTCGTGAGGTGGATGGATGTTGGGTGAGTGATTGCTGGCGTTTGTGTACTTTGGGAGGGGGCGTTACAGACACACTGGGAGAGGACACAGGGGATGTGTAAATGGCAGTGGAGGTGGTGAGTGCAGGTGAGCGGCTTGTGGTGCTGGGTGTCCTGGTGCGATTCATGGTGCCTGTAGATTTGGTGCATGCAGGTGTGTGTGTAGACAGGACTGGGAGGGAGGAGGGAGAAGAGGAGGGGACACAGTGGAGGCAGTGGATGTTGTTGTGTCTGTACGTGGGTGAGGCTTGCGTGAGTGCTTGTGGTGTGTGTGGTGCCTATGTTTGCTTGAGCTACTTGTGTGTGTTGACTTGTGTGCATGCTGGTCTGTAGGTGTGCTTGGAATGGGCTGGGGTACAGGAGATTGGGTCTGGGTGGAGGAAGTTGGAGGGGGGAGGCTAGACACGGGGACAATTGCTGCCATCAGTGCTGAGGCCAAAGATTGCAGGGTTCGCTGAAGGACAGCCTGACCAGAATGAATGCCCTCCAGGAATGCATTACCGTGTCCCAACTCTCGTTCTACACCCTGGATGGCATTCACAATGGTAGACTGCCCAACAGTGAGTGACCTGAGGAGGTCAATGGCCTCCTCACTGAGGGCAGCAGGGGTGACTGAGGCAGGGCCTGAGGTGCCTGGGGCGAAGGTGATGCCCACCCTCCTGGGTGAGCGGGCACGGGGCGAACGCTGAGGGGCTGCTGGGAGGGCGGTGCTGGTAGGGGAGGTGGCGGGTGTACCTGTAGACGTGGGGGGCACAGATGGTGCCGCCACCACAAGGGAGCTCCCATCGGCGGACGAGTCCGTGTCGGTGGTTGGTGATCCGGTGGCCGACGTGAAGCTCCCCACGCCCTCTGTCCCACTGGTGCATTCAGAGTCCGTGGTGTGGCCCTCCATGGCCATGTGGGATGCAGCTCCCTCGTGCTCCGGTGCCACTCTACCTCCGCCTGTTGATGCTGATGGACAAAAGTACAGGGAGAGCAGAAAAAGGGGGGGACAGAAGAAAGAGGGTTTTAGTGCATGGCATACCGCTACCGTTGGCGGACAAGACAAACGCAGCAGCCCCCTGCATTACTCCGTGCTCCTGCCCTCTGCATATGCAATTTCTGGGATATGGCCTATATGGCAATGGTGGACATCGGCGCACATGGATGCCACAGGGGCAACTATACCTAGACTTGGCACTCTGCTGAGGTGGGGTAGAGTGCCACATGGCCTACATTACGGAGGGGCCTTGCCTACCGAACTCGCCCTGGCCTAGGGACACCCACAGCCCACCTCCCCCACCCAGACACCTCCACTGCACGCAAAGTCAGCAGACTGAGGTTGTACTCACCCCCTTGTGTCTGCTGTGATGCCCTCAAGCGCCCATCCAACTCCGGGTAGGCCACCGCCAGGATCCGGAACATCAGGGGGGTCATGGTGCGACGGGCACCCCTCCCGCGTTGGGAGGCCATCCCCAGCTGAGCCTCCGCCGTCTTCTTGCTGCATCGGCGAATGTCCTCCCATCTCTTACGCCAGTGGGTGCCCCGTCTCTGGTGGGCCCCCAGGGTCCGGACCTACTAGGCGATGGCACGCCAAATGTCCCTCTTCTGGTGGGCGCTGACCTACGTGACATGCACAAGAAAAGAGGAACAGTCATTACCAAATGCACTGTCGTTGTGAGTGGCCCCCTCCCTATTCTGGCCATGTGGCCCATTCATTCGCATGCATTAATGTCCTATGAACTCTGCCCCCTTCCCTCTTCCACCCAGCCCTCTCCACCCAGGCCTAGCCCATACAACGTTCTCCCTGTGTACTAACCTGTTGGTCTGGAGGACCGTAGAGTAGCGTGTACTGGGGGAGGACCCCGTCTACCAGTTTCTCCAACTCCTGGCCAGTGAAGGCAGGGGCCCTTTCCCCAGACGCAGCAGCCATCGTCGCTTCCAGACCGAGGTCACAGCAGCACTTGCAGTGTAGGTCCTCTCCTGTCGAAGGTCAGGTATCTAGTGATTGAACAGATAGAAAATGGAAGTCACGTCCGTGGCGGTGCGCATCATCACTGCCGGCGCACCTGTTCATTGGCTCCTGGGACCCATAGGGTCCAATGTTAACCAATACGGCATTGCGCCGCGGTCTACGACCGCCTACCGCGACAGTGTGTAACGCCAGCGCTGTTACCCCACAATCCTATTGTCCCAGTTTAGAGGTCAGGCATCCACCATTTCAGGGGCCCACATGGCTTCATTTACTACTGCGTCACACATAGCTAGGCCTACACTCAACACACATACAGGAAGGGTTTTGTGAGTGGTGTAGTCTTGTGTGTGACTGTGGGTACATACCTGGAAGAATAATGACTGGTTCTTCGCTGTTGTCCTTCGTAGGCACCGTCTGCTGGGATATATGAGAAGATGGCGGAATCCTCCGGTGTACCGACCGCTGGTGGACCTGTTGACAATGGAAGAGCGACATGTCATTGTAACCTACTGGTTTGACCGTGCCACTATACAGGAACTATGTACCCAGTTGGAGCCAGACCTGATGTCACCAATCCGCCATCCGACTGGAATCCCCCCTGACGTGCAGGTGCTGTCAGTGCTCCATTTCCTTGCAAGTGGGTCTTTTCAGACAACTGTGGCCATGGCATCAGGGATGTCCCAGCCTATGTTTTCAATGTCCTGTCCAGAGTGTTGTCTGCCCTGCTGAAACACGTAAGGAGATACATCATTGCCTACAGTGAAAGGTGACTTCTATGCCCTTGGACATATCCCCAACGTCATAGGTGCCATTGATGGGACCCATGTAGCTCTGGTCCCCCCCCCCCACAGGAGTGAACAGGTGTACAGGAACAGGAAGAGTTATCATTCCATAAATGTCAAGATGGTCTGTTTGGCAGACCAGTACATCTCGCAGGTAAATGCTATGTTCCCTGGCTCAGTGCATGACGCCTACATCCTGCGGAATAGCAGCATCCCTGATATGATGGGTCAACTCCAGAGGCACCGTGTATGGCTATTGGGGGACTCTGGTTACCCCAACCTTTCCTGGCTATTGACCCCAGTGAGGAATCCCAGGACCAGGGCAGAGCAACGATACAATGAGGCCCATGGGCGGACTAGGAGTGTGATCGAACGCACCTTCGGCCTCCTGAAGGCCAGGTTCAGGTGCCTCCATATGACAGGTGGATCCCTATTCTACTCACCGAAGAAGGTGTGCGACATCATCATCGCCTGCTCCATGCTCCATAATTTGGCTTTGCAACGCCAGGTGGCTTTTCTGCAGGAGGATGATCCAGATGACGGTGTTGTAGCAGCTGTGGAGCCTGTGGACAGTGATGAGGATGAAGCTGATGAAGAAGACAACGACGAGTCAGTCATACAGCAATATTTCCAGTGAGACACAGGTGAGAACATTTTCATTTTTAGCATTACATTAACTTTCACAGCTCTACCTCTATCATGTTTTTCGATTTCATTCACTATTTGGTAACTGAGTTGTACCCTTCCATTACGGTTTCACAGGTGTGGTTACCTATGTGTCAACTGCTTGCATTCTTCAAGGGCTTGTGATGTGTGACATAGGTATGTTAGCTTTTGAATGGTACACCCATTATGACACTGTCATTGATAATACTTTTATACTAAATCACAGACTGACTTCAGATTGTTTTGTGTTTCAAGGGTGTTTATTGAAGTGCTAAAAAATGGTAGGGGGTTTTTAAATGGTGATGGGCGATGGCGGAGGAATGTCCATGGCAGAGTCCAGTCTATTAGTCTCACAGGTGCACTGCCCATCTGGGCATAGGAAGTGGAGCTGGTGCAGTTTACGTATGGACAGGGTAACAAAGTGGGACAGTGGGAGGACAATCAGGGTGGTCTCATTTCCTGGCGGGGGTCTTGCCATCTTGCTCTGTCCTGTTCCTGGATCTCAGGGACCGCTTGCGTGGTGGTTGTCCATCTGCAGGGGGTGGGGTGCTGGTGTGGTAGTCCTGTGGCGGGGGTCCTGTCCCCTAGCGCCGGCGGAGGTGGTGGGCAGTTCATCGTCCTGGCTAGTGTCAGGGGCCCCTTGGAGTGCCACGGTGTCCCTCAAGGTCTGCTGTACGTCCTTCAGCACCCCTACGATGGTGCCCAGGGCGGAGCTGATGGTCTTGAGCTCCTCCCTGAACCCCAAATACAGTTCGTCCTACAGGCGCAGGGTCTCCTGAAACTTGTCCAGGACCGTCGCCATCGTCTCCTGGGAGTGGTGGTATGCTCCCATGATGAAGGATAGGGCCTCGTGGAGAGTGGGTTCCCTTGGCCTGTCTGCCCCCTGTCGCACAGCAGCCCTCCCAGTTCCCCTGTGTTCCTGTGCCTCTGTCCCCTGGACCATGTGCCCACTACCACTGCCCCCAGGTCCCTGTTGTTGTTTGGGTGGTGGGTTACCCTGGGTGCCCTATAGTGGTGGACACACCGCTGATTGACCTGTCCTGGGTAGGGAGGTTTGGGCCCGCTGGGTGGGTGCTGTGTTGGTGTTACCAGAGGGTGGAAGGTCGGTGTTGGGCTGTGCCTGTGGAAGGGGAACGACTGTCCCGAGGCCCACGATGGTCCGGGCTGGTCATCAGGATCCAGTAGGGCAGAGCTGCTCTCGTCACTGTGGGCCTCTTCTGGGGGTGGAGTGGTGTTGTCTGGACCCTCTGGTGTGGTGACGGTCCTTCGGGTTCCTGCAGGGGCATAAGAGCATGATTATTGCATGTGTGTGTGTAATGGTGTGCAATGGGTGGGTGTTTGTGTACCCCAGTGCAAGCATTCCTGTGTGGGTTTGTGTGGTGATGGTTGGGGGGGGGTGTACTGGGTATGTGCAGTGGGCATGCTTTAGTGAGGGGTGTCCATGCTTAGTTGTGTCATGCAGGGCTTGGTGTTGGGATGGGTGGTTTGTGTCATGGGTACATTGGTGAGGAGTTGTAGTGATAGGGGAGGGGGTGAGGGAGGGGGTGTGTGATAGCATGCAGGTAGGGTGGGGGATATGGTAGTTAAGATTTGACTTACCAGTGTCCCATCCTCCACCGACTCCTGCGAGGCCCTCAGGATGCAAGATGGTCAAGACTTGCTCCTCCCATGATGTTAGTTGTGGGGAGGAGGTGGGGGTCCGCCGCCAGTCCGCTGTACCGCGATGTTGTGCCTGGAGACCGTTGAACGCACCTTTCCCCGTAGGTCGTTCCACCTCTTCCTGATGTCCTCCCTATTTCTTGGGTGCTGTCCCACGGCGTTGACCCTGTCGACTATTCTGCGCCATAACTCCATCTTCCTGGCTATTGATGTGTGCTGTACCTGTGAGCCAAATAGCTGTGGCTCTACCCAGACGATTTCCTCCACCATGACCCTGAGCTCCTCCCCGGAGAAGGGGGGGTGTCTTTGGTGTACCATGGGGTGGTGTGGGTGATGTGTGGGGTGGTGTATGTGTTGATGAGTGTGGTGATGTGTAGTGGTCTGTGGTGGTTTGTGCGTGGATGTTGTGTGAGTGATGGTGTTGTGTGCCTCTGTGTAGTGGGGTTGTCTATTCTGTGCTCTCTGTCTGTCGCCTTCGTGTCTAATTTTTGGTCGTAGGGGTTTGTGGGTGTGTGTTTTATATTGTATTGGGTGTGTGGGAGTGTTGTTTGTATGTGTATTTCGAAATGTCCAATGTGGCGGTGTTTTGGAGCTGTGTGTGTATTTTGAGCGCGGCGGAGTGTACCGCCAATGGAATACCGCAATTGAAAGACCGCCGCGTGGATTCGTGGGTCGTAATAGCATGGGCGTGTTTCTGTTGGCGTGGAGGTGGAGGATTTGTTTCCGCCACTTTTCCACTGACCTTTGGTGTGGCGGACTTGTGTGGGTGTCTGAATTTCGGCGGATTCCAAGATGTGTGTCATAATAGCTGTGGCGGAATGCCGCGGCGGTGTATTGGCGGTCTTCTGCACGGCGGTAAGTGCCTTTTACCGCCAATGTTGTAATGACCCCCTTTGTGTCCATGGGAAACGGTTATGCAGATCAAGTCGCAAGATTTTGTGCATTGAACTGTATATCGTTCAAGGACCAGTGGGAATTGTTACCGCAAACTGAAAATGACACCTGTTTGAACCTTGCATTAAGGGTGGTCGATACACTAGATGAGCTAAAAACACTACAGGGTCGTGCTGGCAAAGAGGAAAAACGCTCCTGGCAGAGAATGCAATGCGTACAAAGAGCTGATGATTTGTGGGTCTCAAAGGAAGGGAAACTGGTTTTGCCAAACAGTCTTCTGTCACAATTTGCGAGGCTTTACCATGGACAGGCACATCTTGGAAGAGATGCAATGATCAGGTCATTCAAGATTGACTGGTTTAACCCAAAATTCAGACATGCCGCAGAGGTTACGTGTCATAGATGCATCATCTGTCAACAGATGAATGCCGGAAAAGGGACTGTGGTAACTCTGAGCCACATAGGGAGAGCTGGCGGTCCATTTAGCAAGATGCAAATGGATTTCATTGAAATGCCTGTTTGTGGAGGATTGAAGTACGTGTTGGTGATTGTGAGTGTTTTCAGTCATTGGATTGAAGCTTACCCCACACGTAGAAACGACAGTCTCACAGTTGCAAAGCTGCTGCTTAGAAAAGTAATACCCAGGTTCGGGTTTCCGGTCTCTATAGAATCAGATAGGGGCAGACATTTCGACAATGAGGTGATTAAGCTTTTGTGTGCTGCGTTAGACATCGAACAGAAGCTGCATTGTAGTTACCGCCCTGAAGCATCAGGATTAGTGGAACAGATGAATGGTACCTTGAAGTCGAGAATGGCAAAAATGTGTGCAGCTACCAATATGAAATGACCAGATTCATTGCCCTTAGTGCTGATGTCGATGAGGAACACCCCTGATAAGAAGGCAGGACTATCACCCGACGAGATCCTTATGGGTAGAGTTATGAGGCTACCCGCAGTGCCTGCTCTTGTGAATATCACGGATGATTTGGTGTTGGACTACTGCAAAGGATTGGCTGATGTGGCTCACTCTTTTTCTCACCAGGTGGAAGCTAACACATTGCCACCGATCAGTGATCCAGGTCATACCCTGCAAGTCGGTGACTGGCTGGTTGTCAAGAATTACGTGAGAAAGTTGTGTTTGGAGCCGCGCTGGAAGGGGGCCATTTCAAGTAATATTGACAACAACCACTGCTGTGAAATGTGCAGGCGTTCCAAACTGGATACATGCCAGTCACACAAAGAAGGTAAAGTGTCCAACTGATGAGGAACTTGAAGTTTCCGACTCAACAGTTCCAGGGAGGGAAGTCTCAGGGCCTGAAAATAGCCAAGAGGGAACTGAGACTGCGGGAGAGCCCACTGAGAACAGCCTAGTCCCTCAAACAGTAAACGAGTTCGAGAGAGGTGACAATGTGCCTATCTCAGTAGAGGCAGCAGGAGAACTAAATCAAGGAGAGGTTCTCCCAGAAGCAGACGGATACGGGTTAGAGTTTGAACCCATTACAGATCCAGAAGAAGGGGAAATAGTAGAAAGAGATCAAAGTACACCGGCATCCCCTGAGCCAGTTGCAGGTCCATTAAGAGAAAACACCATAGCACAAGAGGAGGGTGCTGTTCAGCGTCCTGAAAGGACAAGCAGGAAAAAGTTGCAGAAGGGAGATAACTGGCCAGAGAAGCAGTCTGCGAAAGAAAGGGTCGCACCAGGTGAAACAATAACAGAAGAAACTGATACATCCCGAATAGAGGATCTAAGTGAAGGAAAATTGCAAGGCCAACGCAGATTGAAAAGAAAGAGAACCGCAAATAGAAGGTACGCAGGTCCTGGATGGGCATATGCAACAACATCTGAATGGCAACAAGAATTCTTAGCGTTCTGTTTTGATCGAGAAGTACCTGGCCAATACTACGGTACCTGAAATTCATCAAAGAAAAATACTTTATTAAAAACTAAAATTTGAAATTAAAAGCTGAAACGCTGAGAAAGAGACTTACAAACTACCGGATGTGACACTGATAACCTGAATTGACTTTGAAAACCCGATTATGACAAGCTGCTAACCGGATTTGACAAAAGGGTCCTGGAGTGAGTGAAACGCTGTAAATACACGCAGAGAGAAAGAGACTTTTGCATCAAGAAAAAAAAAAAAGAGTTTTTATCGTCCTTAAGTTGATTATTGTTCTGCTATCTGATTCTTTAGAGATGGCTTATAATAGAGGTAGTAACAAAAGGGGTAAGGTGTGTGGTTGGTTAAGTCTTATACTAGGTATTGTGTGTGCAATAAAAATTGTAGGTGTGATTGTGGGAATGCCGTGGATGGATAAGAAAGCAACTAACAATGCTTTAAAATCTGAGACTACAACACTAAAACCGTGGAAAAAGTTTGAGCAGTATACAAAACACTTGCATGAGGGAACTAACTCAAAGGGGGAACTTTCTACTGATGTCTTCTATTGTTTGCTGAATGAGTATGTTGAAACCATGGATGCGAAAAACTGTTATGTGTGCACAAAGATTCCTTCATCAGTGCAAGAAGGGGTCACCTACCATAGCCTTCCATTAACATACGGGATAAGTTGTAGCTTGCTACTAACAAGATTCTATAATCAGGAGCATGTGCAATATTTTTATTCTAATTTGGATGTGGTGTTTTCTTTTGTGCCTGTGATTGAGTTCCTGAATAAATTAGCTAAGGAGCATAATATAAAATTAGTTAGAGATTTCTTTGCACCAACACTTACATTTGGGACAGCTTATGCACACCGCAACAATCTGACTTGCTTATTGACACTTGCAGAGAAAGGCTTTTTAGATCACACTGATGACAGACGCAAAGCATTAAAAGAAAGATTAGAAAAAGGGTTAGAGAAACGCACATATGCAAATGATTATGCTTACACCGCAATAAAGACACAAGGCAAACTAGCTATAGATGCATTACATGTAGGAAGGCTTTGTATATATAGGCCAAAATCTGAACATGACACTTTATTTGTGGGAACGAGTGAATGCAGGCATGTGTTTTTGTTTCAGAGTAAATGGACATTCATGTTAAATGGACAGGATCCAGCGATCCCTGGGATCTATTATATCTGTGGACTTAATGCTTATTACTGTCTTCCTAAGGGATGGTATGGGACATGTTATTTGGGAATAGTTTTCCCAAAGATTTACCAGATTGATGACCTAACACAAATACCTAAAACGTCTGAATTAAAACATGCTAGACAAAAACGAGAGACAGCGGCTGCTGTCGTTGGTGACATATTTGGAACCATAATTCCTTCGGTAGGGGTTATTTTAAACTACATGAAGATTCAAAAGTTGTCTACTATTGTGGATAACATGCTGACAAATTTTACAGGGGCTATACTGATGGATACTGAACTTCCTGCGGAAAGAGCTATGACTCTTAAAAATCGGCTTGCTTTAGACATTCTTTTAGCAAACAGTGGTGGAGTCTGCAAGATGCTCAACGAGCATCATTGTTGCTCATATATACCTGATAATAGTAAAAAGATTAGAGGTATGCATACTAACCTAACTAAAGATAGTGCAGATTTGAAGGATTTGAAGGAACCTGGAATTTGGGAGAAATTAGGAAAAGGAATTGCCAGAGTAGGGAGCTGGTTTAGCAATATTTGGAATGGGGTACTTGCAAAAATATTAGGGGATCTATTAATTGTTCTGGCCTGTCTATTAGGTTTATGGGGAGCCTGCAAAATAAATGACAAATTTAAAAGAGTTTGGACAAAGAGGAGTAAAAGGAATGAAGAAAATGAAAGGGAGAAAATGTTTAATTAAATTTGGGAGAGTTCACACAAGGGACAAGATGTTGAAATGCGCATTATGCATAAAGTGAAAAATAAAAAGTGAAAGGTCAAAGGGAAAGGTTTGTGTGATGACGAACGTCATCAGAGGAGGGACTCAGAGAGCGTAGCTTATATAATTTTTACTAACGTGAAATGTTTATGAATTAATGTGTGACAATGCTGCATAGAAACTATAATAGTGATTTTTCTTAAAACGTGCACCTGAAATGTGACCACGGGGAGTGGCCGTCAATGTATACGTAGACCAATAATGACGACTAAAATGTTTATATTGTGTTTAAATAGGTTTATACTAATGATTGCATTACTGAATCTGTGCTGAAATCCTCATAGGCCTTAAATTGGCATGAGCCGAAGCTTAGCTGCTTGGCTCTCGTATTAAATGTATTTTTCAGTGAACTGACTCATAAAAGGACACAACCAGTATGTTCTTTTTCTTAAAACTAGAAGACTAATGTAACCTTGTTAGATCCGTTCTCATAGCCTTTCCCTTGGTTGAAGAATAAATGAAATGAAACAATGTAGATTAATGTAATGTACAAGGTCATTCAAACCGGTGAAGACAATGAAGTTTCTGACCAAAGAGTGCAAAGAAATGCAGAAAGATTAAATCATACCGGACGTGCCACCTCTGAAGACGTCAATTATGGGGACCAATCAAAGACTTGTAAAATAACATGAGGCGAAGAGTTAGGTGACCTAATGAGTTTTCTGATAGGATAAAGATAGTGGGATATAACAAATGTCCAATAAAATTTTGGGGGGATGTACAACTAAAAAGGGATAAAAACCCATGTCACGGGGAGTCATGGGGAATTAGGTAGGGAATGCTATTGATTTTATCCACAAACTTTGTCACTCTGCTTGGTGACTTGTTGCTTTACTTAAAACCATCATCGCCCTTAGAATTGTCCATTTTACACTTTGCCTCCTTATGAGGGAAGTGCCCTTATGCCCCGGAGCTGAGTTCTGACTGATGGTGAATTGACTGATGTCCTGAAGACGAAGACTGAACCTGTGTGCTGACCTAAACCTTGGAGGGTAATTATGATGATGCATTTGTGATTTGTCTGTTTGCTTTTCCTTTCTAGGTACCAACTGCTTATTTTGACAGAGACCTTAGTTAGATGTTTTCCAAATTAGTGTTCTAAATTGTTTTGCATGAAGCCCAACATGCGAATGCTAATCAGTGGTTAGGACAGGTGTTCACCAAAACTGACGCAAATAGACAAACGACTGACACTATGCTTTGTTGAACTGACGCGTTATTGACACTCTGTTGAATTTGATCTATGTTCACGCCGTGTTATGTTCTGATGTTTGTGATTCTTGCTTTAATGAAATCTTACCAAAGTTGCCATATCGTGACTATGCTATTATGTTTCTTGGTGTTGAGATTAACGCATCTGCTTTTAGACTGTAATTAATAGGGAATAAAACTTATAAAATGCGACTAAACTGGTGTGGTTATTCATGGCTGCAAGGTCATGGTAGAATCTTGAATTGATTAATGACTTTGACTAAAGTGAAATATATTGTCATGATAAATATTGATGACATTATTGACGTATTGATTGATATATTGATTAGCTATCTCATCCTAAGGTGTCTCTCAACTGGGTCAAAAGATTCATTGGCCTAAAACGAGTCCTGATGTGTAATAAATCAATGTGGAAAAGCAGCTGCTTTCATGCAGGGCTAGGATTGGCCGAAGGGCAGGCTGGGAGCCTGTGCCTCCTGAAGGAGAGGCGGCGCTTCAGCAGCGAGGCAGGTACGTTTTTTAAATTTTATTTTTATTTAATGTTTATTCACCCCCTAACCCCCTCCCCCCATGCGCGCCACCCTGACCCTTCATCACGCTGCAAACCGCTACTGGTGGCTAAAGCCCTTGCAGCCCAATGGGCGTTTCTGCACCTGCACTTCATCATCCAATACCCTGATACGAGCTGAGTCCTATACCACATAACCACATGATAAAGCTGGTCATTACACACAACATGTAAACACCTCCTACATGTGCGCCAAACAAAAACCTTCCAACCACACACCCTACATGGTGTAGCTTTCTACTGTTGTAGACAAGCACTTCAGTGCCTGCAAATAGGGGTAGTATGCGCTATATAAATACTACAATACAATAACATACGATGGGGAAAACACATACCCCAATTTCTTTTTCAAAATCTCCCACTTTCCCGTTTTTACATGTTGGCATGCACGGACGATATGTTGATGTATATCTGCAATGGTCGGTCTTTTGGAGAAAAAAAACCGTACAATTTGAACATTAATCCAAATAATCCGCCTCCTGGTACCTTTTTGAAGCAGAAACACATTACAACCCCCGCGTACCCACAGCGTTGTAAATTACGGAATCAAACAGGAAGTTAGTATCAAAAAATGTCAGAGTAGTAGGACTAAAATTGCACGAAACCCATAACATGGCCTTAAATGTGGCGGCCATCTTAATCATCAATTGCTTGCAATGCGAAGTAAACGCAACTAATGTTCTTTTCTAATACAAGTAAAATATTAGGTCAATTGTCAAATATGAAATTAAATAGTTTAAATGAGATGCATTTAATAATACAGGGGTTTTAATTAGGTTACATTTAACATAACATGTAAGTGTACGACAATGCGATAGTTTACAGTTTAAAAAAACAGTATTTAAACTTTTAGGTGTCGTAGATTGGGCTAGCGATAGTAAACTCCTAAATTGCCTTCACCGTGATGACGTTGTTGGTGTTCCAGCTGTGTGCGCGAGCACGGCCCAGCCTACTCCATCTAAGCGTGTGGCGCCTGCGTTTATGTAATGAACGAATCAGCTACTCAGGAAGAGCGGCGCCGGTATTCAATTCTGAAGCAGTGGAAGATGCCGAGATTTGTGCACTCGGATACTTTACTACCGAATTAATGCGGTGAGGCAGGGAATCAAACTGCGATGAGAAGGTGGGGAGGCATGACAGGACTTGAGGCATTTAGTACAGTGATTCGAACTAGCGTTGGCCTCATTTGGCTAATAGCCAGTTCACCACGGCTTTAAGTGGGCCAGGTCCTGCCGGTGCTCAGCACCCGCAGTTTTATACAGCAGGTGCTGAGACGGGACCTTAACGAGCTCTCCATTAATGCCCCCCAGGATGAAAAAAAATCTTCACGCAGCACCAGCACCACCCTTGAGTGCCTTTGATGTAGTTTAAAAGAAACTCATATTTAAATTCTCATTTTAGAACTGAAGCATTTTCAGTATTAAATACAACAAAGCCATTGTTGCACTTGTTTAGCTTATGCAACTGCCAAAGCCGATAGTCCTGGCTCGTTTTGGTGTAATGTCAGTTTGACCTGCAAACACCAAATGTATTATCCTGCTTCTGTGAAATTTGCTTCTAGTGGTTGCACCCATCAGGGCCCACTTATGCCACTCTAAGGAGTTGAAACTTTTGTCTGACACTGGTGCTTCAACTACATAATACCAGGACAGCGATTAATTACTGTCATGCAGAGATGAAAGAAGTAATCCTTCTGTAATTAATAAGTAAATGAATATTAGCCAGAAGTCATGTTTGTAGCCAAATGCTTATTGCACTCATGGATTTGTAGTTTCACTTTTCTGCTGTGGTCGGTTCCCTAAAAATGTAGAACTTGCAGAAAGAGAATTAAGTCAGACCTTTTACATACTTTAACGTTTTAATAAATGTCAAGGCCAAGAAATAGTTGAATGAACGTGTGACTGAATTGCAACACAACGAAAACGCCTTTGAAAACAAGCATTGACAAAACGAGTATGTCTTGCTTATGGAACAGCTATTAACTTTGCTAATATGTTTTAGCAATGTTTTTCACCAGCGTGGCTGCTGTTTAGCATGGCTAAAAGTTAGTGGCATAGAGGAGAGTGGCCCGGAGTATAGTTGAGTGGAATGGCAAAGACGGGTGTAGAGTGGAGTTGCAGAGAGTGGCGTGTATTGGAGTGGCATGGTGTGCAGTGGACTGGTCTACAGTGCATTGGCATAGAGTGTTGAAGTGCAGTGGTATTGAATTCAGCAGCGTAGAGTGCAGAGTCATAGAATGCAGTGGCATAGATTAGAGTGGTAGGGCGCAGAGTGAAGTGGCTTAGAGTTATGCAGAGTATAGTGGCGCAGAGTACAGCCGAGTGGCATGGAGTGCAGTGGCGTAGAGTCGAGAGACAGTGCAGTATCGTATGGTGGAGTAGTGCAGAGTAGAGTGACGGGGAGTATAGTGTTGCAGAGTAGTGTGTCGGAGTGCAGAGGTGTAGCGTACAGGGAGGCTAAGTACAATGCAGTGGCATAGAGTGCAGTGTTGCAGTGGCGTTGAGTAGATTGTTTCAGAGTAGAGTTAAGTGGAGTGGTGCAGGCTAGATTGCAGTTGCGTAGAGTGGCATAGAGTAAAGTGGTTTAAAGTGCAGAGTAGAGTGACGTCCTGGGGATTGTTCTAGAGTACAGGTGTAAAGAATTGAATGCTACAGAGTAGAGTGCAGTGATGGTGCAGAGTGGTATAGAGTGGAGTTGTGTAGAGTAGATTGGCGTGGGCTAGGCTACAGTGGTGTAGAGTAGAATGGCGAAGAGTGCATTGGCATAGAGTAAAGTGGTGTGGAGTGATGCAGAGTGGCGTACAGTGAAGTATTCATCGTGTGGTAAGACTCTGAAATTACAGATAGCACATTTTCAATTGAAATGTTCAATACATTTACAAAGACATACAGTTTTACTAATAAAACTATAGAGTGCACAGAGGAAATGTGTGAAAATTGCAGCACCTAATTTAATGAGTCGTTTTGATCATATTAAAGTATTTATTTCCAACACACTTAAGAAATAACATAAAATGTGCTTCATTATTGCGTTCATATTTCTGATATTTTTTTAAATACTTACCCAGTTAATTTAAATGTTGTCACGTGCTAGAAAAAAAATCTCCTTCTTATCCCCAGTACCTAGCGAGATTGTCACATAAATCCTCTTGCTTTGAAGTCAGAGAAAGAAAAGTAAACAAGCACGCTTGGAAGACAGCACCTGACCTGTAATTTTGGTCTTTGAATGCAAGCAAATGTGATGAGTTAAGAACAGGTTTTAAAGGCTTGTTAACAGAAAGGTAGTTCTTGGAAGAATACAGAAAACATGGTTTAGACAATGGGGGAGACAAACTGAACCTGGAGAGCCAAGAGCAAATAAAGCCAGCAAACGGAAAGCCAGAAAGTGTGAGTTACGAACCACATAGCCAGTGGGAATCAACGAGCAGAATGCATCGCTAGGTCAACTTTCTTAAAGTCCCCAAGATGTCTTTAGCATAAAAGACTGCTGCACTGTCTAGTAGACTGCGACCTAAACAATCATATTCCATAGTGCGTTATTACCCATTCTTGATTTACTTAACTGATGTCATGAGCTGAACCCTGGCATTTCTGTGTTTACAAGGTTTATTTTGGGGGTTTTGAACTGAGAAAAGTAAACACATACATGTTTTTGTTATTTCTCTTATAATTGGCATTTCGTTATTCCTGATAAATGTTTTTTAGGCTTGATGCTTGTGTCACAGCCTGAAAAGCAGTTTCATAGGGGTGACATTCTGGGTTTACAATTGCGCTGTCAGTGCTGCAGTCAACCCATAGACTTAAAGCAGCTCTACCCAGAAGACTCCATAATGATTAGTCTTAATTTACACTGGTACCTAGCACACTTTGGCCTTGTTGAGTGGCGGCACAGCCCTTTTCAGGTGCTGATCTGCTTCTGTATCCAGTGCACCAGCCTGTGTAGCAAATATGTGCAGGCCTTTAATACAGCTGTGAATCCAATCTCAGTGGAGATCCCCAAACAGCTGCTCTGTTGATCTCACGGATGTTCATGGCCAAGTTATCACATCGCTGGTTCCAGCACTGACTCCTTTGCTGAGCAATGATGATGGAAAAAACATGTGATCTATGGATTGCTCATGCGTGCTCCACTCACATGGATTTCACAGCTGTAACTCCTATGCTGGTGGGCATGGCGAGTAGTGGTATGAGGCACATGCATATATGGAGGCACCAGTTCCAGGAAGCATTGTGGTTGTGGCTACAAAATAACTGGGGTGATGGATCAGGGGTGAGCAGTATCAAAACTTACCAGACTGTCCATTGTCAGATTGTCCATGTCACTGTTAACTGTAGGAATACAGTAAAGCCAACCACTGCAAGGGATGGGGAGAGATAACATGTTTAGCTCTTCTTTTCGGCTAATTTGCATGATAATCTTTGTCCTTGTAGTGATGCGGGAACATGGAATCAAAAGCGTTACTCTAACACATGATGCGTGGCACTTGGCAGGCCTGTATAGGAAGTGTTTTCATGTCATGCAAGAGGACCACAGTTACTGTGTTATGGAATGCAGCGCTTAATGGAGTGATAGATGAAGTTTGAGAAATAGGCACAGGTTTATGGTTCACAGCTCTGAAGGTACTTTAAGTCTCCCCTGAGACGGCGCATGCACTGTCGCTTGCAAGAAATTTTGTTGATTTACAGTGGGCTTTAAATCCACCCATAGCTTAATATTGATTAGCTTCATCATCACGCTCATTTTTTCGCTTCTCTTTGGTCAATGTGCACTGGCTTCATTTCCCCTTAGTGTGATTGTCCTCTTCTGGAGCATGTCCCAAGTAATTGTGTTCTTTCACTGCTCGTGCTTTTGGAGCTACTTCTGCAGACAATCTCTCTCAGGAGATTATTTTCCACCCACACCCATGTGCTTTTGTCCCCCTCTGTCTTGGTGCTTGTTCTCACCTGCTGTATGTCTTGGTACTATTTCCCACCCACTTTCTGTATTGGTGCTTGTCCCTACCTCTGTCTGCATTGGTGCTTGTCCCCACTCGCCTGCATTGGTGCTTGTCACCTCACCCATCCTCTGTTGTGATCCTTGTTGGTGCTTGCCCTCAACTCACCGTCCGTTGTGGTTGGGGGGCCCCCAAGTCCCACGCGGTTGCTTGTGGCCCCCCCACCCAAGTCCCCCAATACTGGGTCGTTCCACCATCCATGTACTGCTCATTGCTGGGACATAACTTGTGTTGTTTCTTGGTCTCCAACCTCCCGCCAGTCCTACATTGTTGCTTGATCCGCAGCCACTCATCCACTGGTCCTGCTTTGCTGGATGACTGGCCCCCAAGTCCCGTATTGTTGATTGCCAGCAAGCTAATGTTGTTGGTTGCCAGGCAAGCGTGTTGTTGGTTCTCTAGCATGATTTGTTGGTTGCCACCCGCCCGCTCTGTGTTGTTGGTTGCCTGGCAATCCACCAGCTTACCCTGCATTGTTGGTTGCCTGGCAATGTGTTGTTGGTTGCCAGTAAAGCATTGTTGGTTGATCGCCTGGTTCTCTTTGTTGGTTGGCACCCATCCACCCGGTGTTGCTTGTTGTCTGGCCCCATGTTGATGGTTGCCTGGCATGAGTTGTTGGATGCCTTACACCCACCCACCCCACATTGTTGGTTAGCTGGCTGACACCCATCTGATCAGTGTTGTTGGTAGCCTGGCAAATACCCACCCGCCCTGCGTTGTTGGCTGCCTGGCAAATACCCACCCGCCCTGCGTTGTTGGTTGCCTGGATCCTGCCCACTTGTCCTGCATTGTTGCTTTGGCCCTAAAGTCGCCCGTTGTTCCTTGGCCCCCAACCACACATCCCGCATTGTTGGTTGCTTGGCCTCAAAGTCCTGTGTTGTCAACGGTTGCTTGGCTCTCATCGTTTTGTTGCTTGCCTCCATCCTGATCTCATCTTGCTGTCTGTTGTTGTTGCTTGAGCCCCCACTCCACCCTTCTGTGTTGTTGCTTGCTTCTTGTCCCCCAGTCCATCCATATTGTTGCTTGACCCACTCCTCCCTCGTTTTTCCTGAAAATATACTTTCAAATGTAGTGCTTTTTTGTCAGACTTTTGGATTTTTTGGCCTCCTGCTGTACCACAGCAGCTTATCCGGGAGTGGTGCACCCACTGTTAATGCGCAGCCTGTAAACATCTGAAAGAAAGATAATGAAACAAGCATCTGTAATAGAGACCTGGGCTAAGACCACATGATGGACACAATTAACTTTATTCTGGTTGTGAAGTAACTGGAGGTATACCATTTGTACTGGCTTTCCTTGATGGTACATTGGCTGTTATGATGCCTACCAGTATTCAAGCATTGTCCCATTTGGTTTGCTATTTCTGGAACTGGCTTAGTCCCCCCGCCCCCACACACATTTGCACTATCTGCAAAACAGCTGCCCATTCAGACCAGAGAAAAAATGCCACAGGTTCATTAAAAAATATGCCGATATGAGCATGGATTACATTAAGTTCCCCTATATAGTTGTGCGTTTTTATTCCCCATTCTGAGTTCATTAAACGCCCTTGCTCTCGCCCACTAAATCAGGCCTTCTGCCACTTGGCATTTGGATTATGCAGATATGAAGCCTCAACCGTGTCACCACAGACCATGAATGCCCAACTCCGTAAGAAGAGTAAATTGCAAGCAGCACAAATATCATCTGTTACTAGGCAACCTCTATGTCCAGTCTCTCCATCAGGACTTTTTCAACTACACTGATCCTGCTCCTCAGTGTGTATTGCCCAAATAGAGGGATTGTTTCAAGGGATGTTTGGAATTTGCTTTTTGTTTTACCATACACTCTGTAAATAGCCATATAAATGTGTTCTCACATATGATGTAAAAACTACTCTGGAAACTTGCCTGTATTTTTCACTTTTTCACAAATGCAACCAAGTGCATATAAAACAAGCATTACTAAAACCAGTATCTGGTATTGTCTGCCAGCCTATTGGCTTTGGCAATTCTCGTTTTGCTCTTTCATGTTTTTTGCAAAGCGTTGTTGTTGTGGGAGCTGCCGGACTATATAGGTAAGATAGATAGTGTTGCAATGATGGATGGAGAGACTGGTAGAAAGACAGACGGGTAGGTACAAAGGTTGATGTACAGTCTACTAGGCAGATAGCCAGGGAACTAGAAAGATGGATAGAGAGGTGGATAGACCGAGTCACTGATAGATTGACAGATAGTTAGATTGGAATAAACAGCACAACTTCAATTAGTAATATAATAGTTAAACCTTTTTAGGAACACAACACACAAGCATTAAAAGCAAACTAGAGAGCCAGACAAGAATGACGTACAGAGTAAACTGGTTTACGAGTATAATTGTAGTCCTTAACGTACATACAGGAATGCAGTTGTAAATGTACTTCATTGTGTGCATACTAAAAAAAGGATAACTTTACAAAAACAGTTTCAAATGGACGCAGTGTTATATGTTGTCAAATAGCAGCAGTCAGATAAGCAACGGCCACTCTGAAAGGAATTTACAAAAGTATTAGCAATCTAAAAAGAATTTACAAAAAGCATTAGCACAGGAACTGATAAAGCTGTAATGCTAGCAGTGCTCACATTTGATAAAAAAAGTGTTCTATTATCACATCAGCCTCTACACTCAGAGGCAACAATAAACTACTTATACTAAACAAAAGCATTGTCTCTGAAGGGAACTATTTTGTGTGAGGATGTGCTCCTTGTGAAAGAGCAAAATGCGATCACTCAAAGTGAAGTTAACCGGTGGCTGGTGTAGGCTGACCTATTGCCCCATGCTGTATGCTGTAGTAGGCAGAAGCAAAATGTGAATGACACAGCAACTGACGATTGAATGAAGAGAGATGACTGAAAGCACCCTTAACTAGGTATATTATCCACATAATTTTAGTAAAATCCAAAGTTCTTGGGTAACACCAGCATCTGTGGAAATAAAATGTCAATGGCACTTCATCAGAGAAGTGGATAAAGAGGGCTAACTGTAAGCCCCTCTATGTATATATGTTTGTATATATTTTTTGTGAAAACATCAGGCTGGAGAGACAGTTAAAGCTGTCTGTAGGTCAGATCTAAAGATATTCAGCAAGGTCACAGTGATGGAGTGGTTGCAAAGAGATTGTACATGGCTCAACATAGACACAAAATAAAAAAAATGCAACTATGTTGTTAACCAGCTCGTTAAAATATTGGTAGGTAATTCGACTAATTGATTTTGGATGATTGATAAAGTATGGGCACAAGATGTGAACCTAATTTGCATACACACAGGCATTAATGTCATCTATTTAAGGAGAGGGCAGCCCTTAAAGCGACAGTGAAAGGAAAGCCATGAACACTAGATCATGTTTGTGTACATTTGTGCACCACGAGGGATAAATTGAATCACTGAAAATAATGTTCTGGGCTACAGACAATAGAAGACAATGTGGAGTAGCTTGAGCATCTGCAGACACTAGTGATGCATCTGAAAGTGGAAAATAATCAACTGGAAGATACTGCCAAGGAAACAGGGGAGGTATTTCAGAATTGTAGAAGGGCTTAAGAGAAAATGTTACATTTTTTTTATTTATGTCTCAACTGTCAGGGTATCTGAGGTTCACAATAATCCGAGAACGATTTAACAATTTTCTGAAGCTCTTTAATAAACTGATTGTGATTTAATGGAAAACGAAAACCGAGGAACCACATTGGAGAAACCAATTAACCAATTTTAAGGAGAGACTATTTTAAAGAAATACAAACAAATCTAAAATTAAAGGAACATTTCCTCCCCATCTCCAGCATTAATACGACAACGTAAGTAGAACAAAGGCTGATGGATGTTACAACACTGTTAAAAAACTGTGGTCTAACCAAGCAAACACGAGCAGAATTTTCAATTTTAAATTTTTAAGGAAGACACCCTTCCCCTGAATCCTCTGTCATTCTTTTTGTTTCATTACTGTCCCCTCCCCATCCACTTCACAATAGACATATTCACATATTGTAGTGCTATTGTCTTACGCTGCTCTAGAGGATCAGACAGCCAATCATTCTTTGTACCAGAGTCTTGCAATGCCCTCCACCCATCTGAAAGTCAGAGGGAGCTTCACTATGTAGGGCATCCTAGTCCCGGCCCAGCTTCTGACAAGTAGTCAAACAGGATCCGCCGGTGAGTTTCAAATTCATGATCCATGTCATAAAGCCCCTGGGTGAGTTTTTCCATTGTTGTCAAAGCCCAAAACATACTTGCCTTTCCTGCATGGTAGGAACTCTGAACAGCATATTGAAGATAATCCTTCAGTCCCCCTGTGACATGTGATCATACCCCTCAAGTCAAAGTTCCAGAATTATAGTTGCTCTGGTTGCAGCAAACAGCCCACTATTCCCCCCGCCCCCCACCATGTGACTTAGGATCTACTTCCGGTAGGCAGTCAGCTTGGGTCATTCTCACCACATGTGGACCACATCTCCTTAATGGCCACACTCCCTCCATCACTGGCCGTCGGACTGAGCGTACTTGTGCTCCCTGTTGTACGCTTTTGAATAGGAATGGGATATCATCCCATAGTTTTTGCCATTGTT
The DNA here is from genome assembly GCF_031143425.1 of Pleurodeles waltl. Classification (NCBI taxonomy): domain Eukaryota; kingdom Metazoa; phylum Chordata; class Amphibia; order Caudata; family Salamandridae; genus Pleurodeles; species Pleurodeles waltl. The sequence continues at coordinate 716,021,669 of NC_090447.1, forward strand.
TCTGTGGGATTGGGCGATGTAAGTTTCGAGGCCAGTGCCTCATATAAGACCACTCATGGGTCTCAGGTCCTGCCATAAGGAGAGTATAGATATTGGATATGAGACCCTTCGGCCGAATAGGTGGTGAAAAACGTCTCTCACTTGGTCAGCTTCCATATGGCCATTAGCTTATTAGTAGGGAAAAGGGCCCAGTGTCGCAGCTGGAAAGAACACATCCACTTGGTCTCCTGTAGACCGAAGTCTTTCTTGCACATCAAGAAGTCCTTGATCTCGCCACCTATGAATAAATCGTGCAATATTCTACAACCCCCTTTCGACCAATGTGAGAAACCTTTTTCTCCATCTGTGGTTTAAAAAAAATAAAAAAATATTTATTTGTTTTTTTAATTTTTTTTTATTTAAACAGAGTTTATTGATTTATTCTCCCAAGTGTAAGGTATGCTCTATTCAACACATAAAAGTTTGAGTTTGAATCTGCCATTCCTAGATATTTTGGGTACTCTCTCTAATACAGCTGCCTAATCCTTCTCAACTGTGGGCTTCCCTATGTATTCCTCTCAACGTGCCCAGGGGCATCATCATGTCCTCCCATATCGCCCTGTATGGGATGATAACTGTTTTATACATCCCTGATGATGTAATGATACACATACAGTTCTTGTGTAGGTTATACTCCACCCGGAACACCTCAAATGGGAGGAGCACCTAGCCTCTGTAGAAGTCCCCCAATGTTGTCACTCCTGTTGCCATCCACTCCGCTAGTCTTCTCCAGTTTCTCCCAAGGAAGAGAAACTGTAGTGTTATAAGCGGGATGTCCGTGGAATATGGAACTCCCACGGGTGACTTTACAAGCATCTGATCACACAGACAGCATCGTGGAATCTTTAAACCACAGTAGTGCTTTGATCAAGTGTTGAGGTACTTCCGATCCCATCTCCCGTTTGGGAGTCGGTCTTCCCACCACCCATTGCGTCAGCCATTGCAGTTGTGCACCCAGGTAGAAAGATCCAAAATCCGGGATGGCTAAGCCCTTTACCCCCAATGATCACTGTAGTGTAGTAATGCCACTCCTCTATGGCAGGAACCCCACAGGAACGTACCCACTGGCGACTCAAGTTCCCTAAACATCGACTGTGGGATCCATGCCTGTGGGGCGAAATCTATGTTGTCTTTCAAGGTTGTGAATGAGGCTGGAAATGTAGTTTGTGCGTGAGTTCTGTTCAATGAATCCCAAATCTTAAAGGAAATTTTGAGCATCTAGCATACAGCAGGCATCACTGGCCTCCGAAGCCACACTACAGCCCAAGGTGCCCACCCCATAACTGCAAAAGCCAAATGGACAGATGCCCGCCCCATGTCCACAAAAGCCATATGGACCCAATGGAGTTTTGTTTTGTAAAGGGGCCTTTCAAAGAATATCTGGAAGCGCTAGTTTCCCTTGTACCTTGGTGGCTTGCAAAACCAGTCTCGACACTCGCACTTGCTTCCTAACCATATAAAGTTATTGATGGTTTTTGTAGCAATTTTAAGTCACTTCCCAGGATCTTAACCGGTAGCGCTTGAAACAGATGCAGCAAATTCAGGAAAATGTTTTGCTTAATAATGGCCAGTCTCTCTATCCAGGAGATCTAGAGAGACCTCCAGCGAGGTCAGCCTTGATGATAATAGTAAGGCTTGTGTAGTTTGCCGTGAACAGTTGATGGTGGTTGGGGGGGGTGGGGCGATATACACTCCAAGTTAATTGTTTCTTGCCTGCAGCCCACCAGAGTGGAAGCAGGTTGGTCAGCTACGCACGTTTCCTTCGAAATACCCACACTCAACATTTCTGACTTTTTCCAGGTTTACTTTGAACCTAAATATCTTAGCATATGCAGCTATCACCTCCATCGCCTGAGGAATCTAGTGTGTGGAGTTTGTCAATCTGAGGAGGATATTGCCTGCAAATCAATGTGAAGTATGTTGCTCCCCCCGCCATTCCCTCAATCCCTGAATGTCTTTGAATGGTTGCAGCTAGAGGTTCCACTACAAGGACAAATAGTAACAGGGACAACAGTCATGGCTGCCAAGTACCTAGATATAGGGGGATCCCTCTCACCATTAACCAATACTCCAGCACTAGGAGATTTATTGCTGGCTGCTATCCAGGTCATCATATTAGGTACTCTCCTAATATTATCTGCTGATTTTCTGTGCAAGACAAACCCTGAGTGATCTGTATTGATCAAGTATGGCATGTGTGGCAGAAATCTATTTACTACTATCTTTGTGAATATTTTCACATCCATATTCAGCTACGCAATAGGGTGGTAGGAACAGTACTCTGATGCCGGTTTGCCCCGCTCCAGTACCAGGGGTTTATGTGCCTCCAGCATGGACGGTGTCACCAAATGGGAGCAGAGAAAGGAGAATGGAGGGATAATAAATGTGGAATAAGGTTTTCCTTGAAATGTTTGTGGAACCTGTTTGTGAAGCCTTCAGGCCCTGGGACAAAATCAGGGTAGAGATCACAGATTACCGCTGCTACTTCCTCATCATTTATCAATTCCTCCAGCTTATCCATTTTAGGTTTGCTAACGCACAGTAGCTGGGCTCCTGCAATAAAGGCCTGCACTTCAATGTGATCTATGGATTCCTCACAGTATAAATCTGCATAGAAGTCCTCAATGGCAGTCAACTTATCCATTACTGTGGCCTTTTTTCCTCAAACAGCGGGGATTTGTCTGGTAAGAGTCTGACTTCTAAGTCTCTCTGAACCTAACTATAACGCCCCTCTAACCTTTGATTTTCATAGTGAATTTCTAAAGTTTTTTTAAATATTTTTTTTTATTCGATTTCCTAACGATAACGTCCCTGTAACCTTTTCCGGACACTCAAACAACGGGTCCCTTCATCAAGGATGCCACGGACAACATCAAATTGCAGTAAACGATTTATTCACCAAGTATGTCCACACCAACGTGTTTCGGCCAAAGCCTTGATCATGGTAGGTGAAGGAGGAACTGACATGGTCATTACATACATAAATTCATATCAATAACGGGCAACAAACAGTGACTCAAATGTGAATATGCTGTTAAAACACAAAGCAGCTGCCATATAGCACACGTACCGTTGCCTGTTACACGTACGATATTAGCAGTTTACCAATCTGTCGTGTGTATGTGTGTGTGTGTGTGTGTGTATGTATGTGTGTATGTGTGTCTATATATATATATATCAGAGTAACCCGCCGCTTCTCTCCCCTTTCCCTCCCTCCCCCATACCCACCACAACCAAAGCCCCAAAAGTAACAAGGAAGCAAGCTCAAACTCTCCCAGTGCAACTATTGTGCCCAATGATAACCGCCCAACTTCCCAAACCCCACTTGACCAACCATCCACACCTCCCTCTTCACAGCTGTGGCCTGAGTCCTGTAGAGCTCAGGGTCTAACCCATCTACGTGGCAGTGACAAAAGTAGGTGTGCTAAGGCAGTTCAGTAGTCAATGATACAAACAAATAAACATATAACCTGTAAGTTAAGGCTACATTCCATAACCTAATCTGAGACCTTGAGAAGCTCAGCTGCCACAAAGGTGAGAAGGTGCCCCAAGGCTTCCAGTGGAGTTTACCTAGATTTACCTAAATATAACACTTGTGGACAGGTCCCAGACAAGAAGGCAAGTTCTTCACATGTGACCCTCCACAATGATTTGAGTTTCTCCCATCTATCTTTTGGGTCATTTTTTATTTTTGGGGAAATCTTTTTATTAATCAACATAAAACAATTTTTCTTAGTTTAGACAATTGCCAGTGATTGATACAGTATCCCTCTGGCATGTAGAAATAGCTTTCAACAGATTCCTGGACATAGTAAGCATGCAGCATCACTGTTCTTAACAATAGCAGTGAATGGTCCAGGAATTGTTGCAGCTCTAGGCTCTTTATACCCCCTCCTAGCCCTTCACTCATTCATCCCCCCCTGTAAGCACTCCAGCCGCCTAATATCTTGTCAAGTTTTTTGGGGCATTCCCTATTCTGGTAGACTGCTCTCTCTGCCCATTGGCACAATCCAGGTCAGTCTTCCACTCTTCTACTCGGGTAGAAGTTCCCGCTCCCCAAGCACATGCTATATTGCTCTTGGCCACTATTGCTGCCATTGTAAGCAATAGCCTTTGGAACTTTGGCCAGACCTCCTCTCCAGTTATATTTAATAGGAGCAGTTTATGGTTCAAGGGGACCTCCTGCCACAGCACCCTAGTGAGAACCCCCAGTACTCCCTCCCAAAAGCACTGTATACCGGAACACTCCATAATATATGGAAGTAGGTTCCCACCTGCCCCCATTGCCTCAGATAGAGTGGGAAGTCAACCCAGCCCATTCGGTCTATGAGCACCCTGGAATAGTAAGCCCTGCGTAGCATTCGCAATTGGATCAATCTGAAGTGAGCCCGTATTGCAACCTCTCTGGAGCTCTGTTTTGCCTCCACTCAATCGTCATCATCTAATACCCCTACATCTCCCTCCCAGGCCATGTGCAGGGCGGTCAGCGGATGAGGGGAATTATTAATCAATTTCTTATAGCTCATGGAGATTGCCTTATTTTCAAGTGGAGCTGAGAGGAGGCGCTCCTCCATTGAGGCTGATTCCCGTAGCTGGTCACACTCTACCATATGACAATGCAAGGTGTGCCCCAGTTGTACATACCTATAGTGCTCGTTCTCCGCCATGTGTATTCTTGAGGGACATCATCAAACGTCACCAATGCCTGCTCCCTCCAGACATCCCCCAGGTGATCAATATCCAGAAGTGCCTTTTTCTTAAATCCTCTCGGAGCTCTAACCTCCGCAAGAGATCACTGTTCCACAGGGGTTTGGGGCGGTCAGGGTAGTTCCCCACCCCAAGTAACGTGTCACCTCTTTTTAACACCTGCATAACAATACCAGTGTGTAATGGCAAGGTCCACTCACTCAATCGTTTATATAATGTGGCTTGGGGCTCCTTTGTTGTTCTGTGTCGCTGCCAGGGAGAGTTGTTGGACTCCTCTGCGGGTGGGCCTAGGATTTCTTGTGTCTCCTTAGGCGTACGAACAGTACAAGTTTTAGCATCAATACGGAACTACAGTGCAAAGAGGAACATCCAGTGGTAGCGGATCTGCTGTTTCCGCAGTTCTGCTGTGACGGTACACAGCGTTTGTTAGTCTTGGCTTGGGAAAGATCCTGATACAATTCCACTGGATTGGCTTAGAAAACATGGAAATCTGGTAGAGCTTCAGGGCTTTGGACCCAGACTCTATGTGCCCTAACAATGGGTATGCTTACTCTTTTGGTCATCCTTAAATATGGCGTGAAACAGGACTGCACAGAAGCATGTAATATCTTCTCTCTCCTCCGCTTCAGATGTGACTAAGTTTTGTATTGCTGCATCTCATTCTGTCTTCTAGATCAGCACACTTATCCCTGAGTTGAACAATTTGCGTTTCTGCTTTAGACTCTGCCTCTTATAGTTTTACTGTACCCTCGGTCATAGTGATACCTTCGTCGTCATTTGTTGCAACACGCTCACCCATCGCATGTATGGCCTTCTAGACTGCAGGCAAACTATAAGCCAGGTCAGATTTCAAGGCCTGCATTTGGATGGCAGGCATGTTGGTTTGCTTTCTGTGTAACGTGTTGTTGAGGTATGTTTGCAGGTCCTTCTTCGTAAGGTGTGGGAACTGGACAGCAGGGAAGGAGATCTGAAAGGCAAAATTCAGGTCCTCCTTCTTTTATGACATAGAATGTTCCCAAGATCCCTTTCTGGTCCTTGTGCTGTTTCATAGGCCAGGATTCTCTTCACCAAGCAGTGGTATAGGTGGTCACAGCCAAATGCACCCCCCTGGCAACAAGTGGGCAGCAGTTCGCCGGCTATCCTCCAGTCCCGCAATTGCCCAGTTGGGTAAAGTCACTTTGCACCCTAGGGATGCACCCCCTAGGAAGCCTTCACTTTCAGGTAGCCCATGCTAGTTAATGTGGGGTCACAGAAGAGGGAACAGTGCATTAGTGGCAGCTACAGGGCTCCTTTTTGCTAAATCCTCAGGTGTCTAGATAGCTGATTCCTTGGGATCCTCATGATGCTCTACGAGGCCCAGCTCCTGGCACCTCAAACTCAGAATGCTGTGGTAGCGCTGAGTATTGGAGTGGCCAGGTGAGGGGAAGGGTGTGGGAAGTGGACAGCAGGGAAGGAGATCTGAAAGGCAAAATGCCTAACACAATGCAAGAATTCACAAGCGCTCACACCACTTGCTTTGTAACTCAGTTTGTGATATCCTCAGAATGCCACTGATACATTTCGCTGTATTCTTAACTCTAAGCACCCATTATGCTTGGTTTCTTGTTAAGTATCTGTTTAGTATCGAAGTGTTTAGCCGATCTGATACTGCTCACATCCAATAATCAACACACTCTCTATCAATCAAGCAGTAGGCTTTGTATTCAGAATACGTAGCATTTTGGCAGACTATCTCTGTGTAGCTTCAAGTTGGAGAATTAGTCTCCTAAATAGGGTGACCACCTGGCATTGAGGCAAATTCTGGACAGGACTATAAAAAATTCAGGACAAAGGGTCAAAATTCAGGACAAAAATTCAGGACAAAGGGTCAAAATTCAGGACAAAAATTCAAGAACAAACGTCAGTTTTACAGACACACGCAAGAGAGGCCATGCCTCACTATGTTGTCAGTGCATTTATTTACTCTTTTTTAACATAGCACTATTTATTCACTGTGGTTTTTTTGTGATTGCTTCCTGGTATGCTACATTCAGGTGTCGCATTACGTCCTTGTTCAGTAGTAAATTAATGCCCTTCAGTACGGCGGCAAGGCCATCACCCCTACCCAAATCTACCCGATCTTTCCTGAAGAGAAAGTAACAGCAAAATTTTGATTCTGTTTCTGAACATTTTAAAACCCCTGGCAAACAGTTTGGGAAACATTAAGGTAATTAACCTTATGCTAGTTTAAACAAATTGAACAAAAACATCTGGCTTACCCCAACCGCCCATGGACTTTCAACTTAACGAGGCAGGGCAGATGGTGTGGGCGACAGTCTCACACCTAATGTCAGGATGTGATGTACCCATAACTTGTCTGTGGTCTCACAGCACTAGAGTGTATGTCTGGGACTCTATATTTATCTCAGAAATGGGAGCCCGGACTACCAATCAAAGATAATAAAAGAGGAGGATGAAATCGAGAGCAAATGGGAGATCCACAGCAAGTAATTCAAAGGGTTGTTGCCAAGAACTGGTTAAATAAGGAAGAGAAGTACAAGGTGGGACAATTCCTAAAATCAGACAAGATGTGTCCACCAGGACTATCGGAAGGTATTGGGAACCTGGGGAGTTGTCTCTGCACACAGGAGCGAAACAGAAGGGGCACTGTCAAGTGGTTGAACAAGCAACACCCATCCACCTTGGCAAACTCTTCTGGTGCAATGGTCCGCTGTTAGTGCTTTTGAAGGGTGAGCAGGGGCCAGACCCCTTGCAAGGTTGTGCAAGGCAATTGCCCGCTTTGTCCATGTCTTTATATGGTTTTGAAATTGAGCAAAAGGCAAACTAGAGATCTGTGTTATCCCTAAGTGTCAAGTACACATAGAATCTTCAAAATATTTGGGATGTAAATTGCACAAACACAATATACAAATGTTAAATTGTAATTAGTGTTTCTTTGACATATGGCACTGTTTTTGCCTTTATATACATTTAGATCTCAGATTGAACTGGGAACCAGTTACCTTTTGATACCTAATGATTAATATCTACCATTCTTACACTAATTTCCAGGAAGAAAATCTCGGCAGAGCGAACGGTCCCTCCAAGTCCAGTTTGCTTTTTGGTCTTCTCTTCTGCTTTTTGTAGAGGCCATGTGGCACTAGTGAAGATGGTGTGCTACCCCAATGATTAGTATTATTTTGCAAACCTTCCTCTGCTCGTCCTTCATTCCTTCTTCAGACAGGCCACACATCTGATTTGGTCACTGCTGCACCATCAGGAGCTCTTTCCACTCTAAAGCTAACTGTGACTGCGGGTGGATTAGGTCTTCTGGACTTAGAATGCTATTATTCAGCTGCACAGGTCCAATGGGTGGCTGGCTTTCTGCCCACCTCCCTGCATGAGATGGGGTTTACCAGTAAAGACTTTTAAGAAAGGCTTAATGCACTGCTCATTGTTTCCTACTGACCATTCAGGGTTATCATGCACAGCTTTCTCTTGCCTTGCCAGAACCTGTACACCACTGCACTGACACTCTACTCTGCACTCTACACCACTCTACTCTATGCCACTGCACTCTAGGCACTATACTCTACTCTACACCACTCCACAATACTCCAATCTGCACCACTCTACACCACTGCACTCTATGCCACATGAGTCTACTCTGCACTCTGACACTGCACCACTCTGCATTACTGCACTCTCTGCTACTCTATTGTATGCCACACTACTCCACTGCACTCTATGTAACTCTACCCCATGCCACTCTATGCCACTGCACTCTGCGCCAATGCACTCTAAACAACTGCACTGTACACCACTGCCCTCTACTCTGTACCACTGTACTCTACACCACTGCTCTCTGTGCCACTCTACATCACTGCACTGACACTCTACTCTGCAGCGTTCCACTCTCCACCACTGTACTATACACCAATGTACTACTGCATTCTATGCCACTGCACTCTATGCCACTCTACATCACTCCACTCTACAGCACTTTGCTCTACTCTGCACCACTCTACACTATGCCACTGCACTCCCTGCAACACCAGTCTACTCTGCAATCTATGCCACTGCACCACTCTACACTACTGCTCTCTCTGCTACTCCATTGTATGCCACTTTACCCCATGCCACTCTATGCCACTGCACTCTGCGCCAATGCACTCTAAACAACTGCACTGTACGCCACTGCCCTCTACTCTGTACCACTGTACTCTACGCCACTGCTCTCTGTGCCACTCTACATCACTGCACTGACACTCTACTCTGCAGCGTTCCACTCTCCACCACTGTATTATACACCAATGTACTACTGCATTCTATTCCACTGGACTCTATGCCACTCTACATCACTCCACTCTACAGCACTTTGCTCTACTCTGCACCACTCTACACTACGCCACTGTACTCCCTGCAACGCCAGTCTACTCTGCAATCTATGCCACTGCACCACTCTACACTACTGCTCTCTCTGCTACTCCATTGTATGCCACTCTACTCCACTGCACTCTATGCCACTCTACTCTGTCCCACGCCACTCCATGCCACTGCAATCTAAACCACTGTACTCTATGCTAACACACTCTAAACAACTGCACTGTACCCCACTGCACTATACTTTGCACCACAGGGCTCTACACCACTGCTCCTATGCCACTCTACTCCACTCCACACAACTATGCCACTAACTTTAAGCCATGCTGAACAGCAGCTACTCTGGTGTACAACATTGCTAATGGCTAAAACACATTAGCAGGGCCAATAACTCTTTCGTAGATGAGACCTATTGGCTTTGCCAATGTTTGTTAGTACTACGAGGTACCGAGGTACCTGAAAGAACTGTGAAAAAAACAATTACATCATAATAAAGGCTGCTACAAAATGCGCAAACACATTTCGGTTAAATTAAAAAAAAGTGCTTTTCAAATACAGATTTGAATAATATACAGTTTATACCTAGTACTAAAAAAAATGTTATAACACTCCATTAAAACCACACACCCCACAGCTCACTTTGGAACACCATTACAATACCTCTCTAAAAGAAATATCTTTGCCACCAGAAAACTTCAAGTGACTCCTTTTAGTAAAGTCAATGGAGGTTTTCAAGCCCCTTTGTATTTGCAGATTAACCAGTTGGGCACATTTGCATATCTTTAGGGAAGGAGACCCCCTGGCAAGAAGGTCTGATTCTTATCTGTCTGCCCCTCCCTCAGAACACAGGAGACTCCCTGCCTTCCAGTCCAGCTGGGGAGACTGATCTGCCCATAATTTCGCCCTGCCTCTGTTGTCCTTTAGGTGAATGGCTAAAATTACGGACAAATGCTGTCCGTGAAGACTTTCATCACGGACAACGGACGGCAGGGCGAAATTACGGACAGTCCGTGAAATTTACGGACGGGTGGTCACCCTAAAAGAACCTGAAATGAGCCCCGGGCATGAGGCTTACGCTAAATAATGGCAGTGGATCATAATATCAAACATGCAAATATATGTGATCACTTTGCTAGGGGGGAATGCGCTCTGTAGTGTTGGCCTTTGCACTCGGGCCAGCCCATCTCGCATGGGTGCCGTCTGTAAGACACCCCTCATGTTTGAGCCGTGTGTGTAACGGCCCAGGCATGACGTGAGCAGGGGCATATAAGCGGGGGAGGAAGGTGCGAAAGGGAGAACTCTGGAATGCCGTACTGTAGAGTTGTGTCCAGACGTAAAGAGCCGAGAGCACTGAATAAAGTGGTGCATCTGTTTAGACTAACCGAAAGGCTTTGTGTCGTTACTAAGCCAGCGGCGCAGCGACACGACACTCTCTGCTCTGGCAATGCTGCCGAAGATGAGAAATGAATGTGCTGCTCTAAGAAACCTTACTAGTCAAAGCACGGCCTGCTGTGTACCAGCACGTGCCCAAAAGGCTCTTTAAAACTTTTATGCGCTCTGGAAACGCAGCAGGAGCCTGCGGGGAACAAGAGAAATCCAAAGAGCGCCCTCTCACAGCAGTGTAACAAAAAGACTCTGAAGAACAGCCGCTCTGACACCACAGGGCCAAAGCAGGAAGACTGGTGCAACTGTTCGGTCAAGCGGTGCAGGAGAATAGTGAGCACGTTCTCCAGGGCATGGCTTGTTTTAGGTGGACCTACTATACCCAAAATGGCTGCCCGCCGCAAATGCTGGGACTTGTAGTCCAAAGTGACTACCCCAACCTGTGGGAACAGAAAAAGGCATCATAGGGGCATTAATGGACGAGCAAACAACAAACCTATTGTACACAGAACACAAGGCCCCTTCCATAAACAGCAAGGCCCTCAAAGGGACCTGTGTGAAGAGCGTGACCACCAGTGTCCCGAAACAGCAGCTTTATGGGCTTTCTCACAAGAAGCTCCCAAACACAGAGACTTGGCACAGGGGAGCAGGTACTTGTGGAGTGACATCCCGCCTGACTCTGCCACAGAGGTGACTGGCACGGGCACTAGACCGCGCACCGCCACATGTCTGACATCAGGGCCCTGTGGACAGCATTCCGGCCACCTTTTGTATGCGAGGCACTGCCCCCTCACCTCTGGGGCTAGACCGCCTGCATCTCCTGGTGAGCTCACTGTGTTTGCAGGAGCACCCAAACCTCAAGTGCTGCTTCCTTCGTTTTGGGTACATTGGATCTGCAGTAGGTAGAAGATGGCTGCTGGATCTCACAGGCGCCCCGGAGTGCTCTGCTTCAGATTTCAGCTTCAGATTTCAGCTTCTAGGCAGACAAATCAGCCACCAAATGGACGGCTTCAGTCATTTTCCCCTCCACATTATCTGACTCCTCTGCTGTCTCAGGATGTGGCACTGAGCCCAGAAAGGGAGTTCAAACCTTGGGAGACGAGTGCCATGTTTGCTGAGCTAAAGGCCATGCCCCCAAAAGCAAATATTTTCAAGAAAATATAATTTTCATGAAAATTGTAAAATTACAATAAACATAGCTGGGGTTTAGGACTACTATGAGATTTTTAGAATCATAGATTGGTAATGTTTAAGGTGGTGAGGGTTTTAGGGGTCAATAATAATTTGAGATTAGGCATAGAAAGGCTTTTTTAGGGTTCAAAGATGAGTGTAGTGTGGTGAGGGATTTTTAGGTTTCATGGATGAGTGATGTTGAGATATGTGAAGTGTTTTAGGTTTCAGTAACGGATAGAGTAAGGGTGTTGAAGAGTTTTAGGGTTCATGGAAGGGTGAAGTTTAGGGCTGGTGAGGGTTTTTAGGGTTCAATTATGGGCAGTTTTTAGGGTTCAGCATGGTGTGGAATTTAGGGTCGTGAGGGGTTTTAAGGATTCAGGAATGGGTGGAGTTTAGATGTAGAAAGAGTTTTTTTGGGTTCAGGAAAGAGTTTAGGGTAATGAATTCCTAAGGGTCATGTGTGGCTGCTGTTTAAGGGCGGTGAGGGTTTTTTAGGGTTCAGGGATGGATGGACTTTGGGTGTCCTGAGGTGTTTTAAGAGGTATGGAATGGGTTGGGTTTAGTCATCGAAAGGGATTTTTAAGGTTCATGAATCGGTGGAGTTATGGTTAGTACACGATCTTATGATTCAGGGATGGTGGATTTGTGGTATAGAAAGGACTTTTAGCCTTCTGGGATTAGTCTAGTTTAGGTGTGGCGAAGGCTCTTAGTCGGCAGGGATGGATGCTGAGGGGTCAGTGACGGATGATATTTACATGTGGTGATGGGACAGTAAATTCAAAGCATCCTAAGTAACTGTTGACAATGTAAAAGATATATTTATGAAACAATGTCCCCTGAAGTAAAGCACTGAAATAAATATCTCAGACAAAATTGTTTCTGAAAGTAAGACCTGCAACCATTGCATTTACAGTTAAAAAAAATAAATAAAAAATAAGCATTCAAAAGCCAGTTTCTACCGAAAATATTTTCTGTGAATTGCTTTCTATGAAAAGGTAAATGGCATTCATTCGGAAAATTTCCAGTAAACAGTTTAGATTACTGAGAAACCATTTAATGGTATTACATGAATTTATTTTTCTATGAAATCCCATACAACCTTAATAAACATGGTAGATGAAAAGTTGCTAAAGGGAGAAAACATCTTGTTTTGAAGGAGAGGAGATACTATAAACGTAATCTTCCATGTACTTCCTTTAATTTGAAGAGAAGTATTATTTACTGTTCTGTGAAGCAGAACAGAAGCTAAGCACAAGCGGACTTCTCCTTGCTCCATGGAGCACCATACACACAGTAGTTATATTTTTATGGAGACTTCTGTTACGAGGTGCAAATTCCCACAGCTGGACAGACTGCTGGAGAGATGTCTTAGTATGTAGTCCTGACTTCAGGCCTAATGGCATGAAACATATACGGGAAGGAGTTACATGGCTGTACATAAAGAAATTTAATTAATTAGCACATGTATGCTGTTATAATTTAGGTTAGAATTAGACTGATTATGGTGGATGTTTACTTAATTTTGGGGACTCCAAGTTCCAGTTTTTAGTGTACCCTGAGGGAGAGGGGCATGTGAGACACCAGTGCTACAAAAGCGTGCTCCGTCACCTGTGTTCCCTCCCCCCCCAAACCTCTTCTGCTGTTTCCTTCCCCTACGTACCAAGTAAGAAATTGTATTTTTATATTCTGTGCCAAGAGCAGGATCAGTTCATTTGAGTCGTTTTTAATTGCTGAAGTGGCTCATTTTATCATATTTTCTCCGGTTTGAAGCTGCTTATTTAAGGCTTGACTGCAGCCAACAACTTAATCTCTATCAACTTGCCTTGGTTTAGTTCTCCATCTGCTCTTTTAACTCCAATTGGCATATCATAGGGAAATGTAAGGCACTATCATCTCTGCCCAGGTCCCATTAAACTCATCTCTTGATGGATTTTATTCAACGAGCCATAGGAGTAATTAATAAAGAAATTGAATTGACTCTTTCACTTTCGAGCTCATCTCGGAACTTGCACATCTTTCATTGGAATGTTCCAACCTATCTCAAATCTTGCCCCAAGTCTCATCTTCAACATCCACGAGTTTAACAGTGGCAGACTTATCTAATGTTACAAATGACTTGCCTAATGCTATTACTGCCCTCAATCAAGGCCAATTGCTCTGTTTGATGAGGGTCCACCAGTTAAATGCAAATAATGCCTTCATGTATCCAAAACTAAAGTTATAAGTCCAGGTAGACGCTTAATTGCACAGACCTCAACTGTTGATCCATCATCTCGCCTTGTTTTGTAAAAGACTCCTCTTACCGATTGAAGGGTGGTCAGAAGCCATAAAACAGAACTTGTGTAATTTACCCCTTCATGTGTCACCAGCACACCCTCACCTTGAAGATCTACGAGGTGACCAACCAACTATTCAAAGCATCTTGGAGTGACAGTGATCTTTTCCACTGGCACTTGCAGCTGTAATAGCCTTATTAAAAGGGATAAGGACTTAAGCTGCTCCCCACCTGCTTCTAAAAATGTATATTGTGATAGTGCATGGGGCAACTGCTATTTGGAGGGCTTGGGAGTGTGGTGGTGCAACTTCCCTAGCTAATTGTCCCCCAGACCATACTCAACAGCTTATTGGGGTGGGCAGCTGTTTGTCAAATGACTTGGGATGCAACACTACAGTCTCCACATACTGGCCTTATCAATCTACCCCTGCTGTTTGTCCATAGGTAGTGATAATGACTCACCCCTCCAGTTGTCCCAGCATGCAGGAGAATCAATCTTGCAAGTGCAGGAATAAGACTTTGCATTGGCTCCACTTCAAACGTATTTTCCAACCTCAAACATTCACAACATTATGATGGCTCGCAGGTACGATGGGTGGACCCGCTAAAGAAAACGTTAGAGGGAGTCTGCAGGATAATTAATTTCAGGCATCCAAGGCTAGTACATAATTTGCTCTTCAAGTTTTGCCAAATCGCTGAGCATCACATAAAGCTGTTCCCCTAGGGTATTTTTTTCGCCAGCTGCTGACTATGTTGATGAATAACCCCCAAAGCGAGGGTCTAATGTCAGCCCAATTCCAAATTCCTACAACCAATCGCGACATGGCCCTGACTGACTGAGAATGATTAACTGCCTTCCAATGAGAGAGGACCTTGAGATCCAACCTCCCCTGGTCCTGGCACAAGCAGAGGGACTTCTTTATCAAAGCCAAAATAGCTTTCCCAACACCTGCACCCAAAACCGGGGGTTAAAGATGTTGTTTTGTTGCCAACGGTCAAGCTGAGTTTGCTCCTAGCGTTAACAATTGTGCACAAGGCAACCTTGCTGGAGACACTGCCAAATCATATGGAGAGCTAGCACCTAGCGATATTGCAACGTTGTCTTTTGGTCCTACTACTTGTGAATTAGATGCAGAGATGTGCAGAATCGAATCTGTGAGGGCTGATCCCGCTGGCAATCAGATGAATCCTACTTGAGTCCATTTGTTAGCATTAAAATATATAGGGATTGCTAGGGCTCTTCTTAATTCAATCTCCTCAAACCGTCCCCTCCCCTGCCATAGTAATAACTCCAGATCCCCTATTATACGCCATGTATTAGTATCATTACTCAGTTGGAACGAGGCAAGGATTGAAATGAAATGAGAGGATGAGTGGTGGAAATTCATTGATGACCAAGTGGTGTGTCTCTTTCAAGAGAGGTGGGCAGTGGAAAATATTTACAGGAATGGCTATAAAAGTTTATTTGCCCCCAGCAACGTGTTCTTTCGCAGGGAGACCCTCAGGAGGCTTGCTAGTCTGGTTGATCATTACATTAAAATGGACTTTTCTGCAGCTGCCATTATCCTCGCTGGATATCGAGGGGCGTGTCTCAACGCATACTACTAGCACTCCTATTTTACAAATCAACATGTGTAACAGAAGTACGGCTAGGCAGAAAGAAACAAGAACTACCGTCTATTTGGATCAGATATTGACATATGCGGCATCTCATAACATCATCACCACAGGGGATCTACATTTAACCTTAAAGCCCAATAACAATTCATGAAGCCTGTGTGCTGATGAGAATGCAGTATGACACCTTCCAGAGTTAAGCTCTCCATCTAGGAGTTATATTTCCAAGGCCACCTTGAAAATAGTGGATCTTTCTCTAACCCACAGCTTACCTGCCTCCAATGCCCATTCCATTTCAGACTCGAATACTGCTCCAATTATGCAAGTTAAATAGATTACACCCTCCTAGACCTATGTATTTGTGGATCTGTGTTGAATATTGCAGTTAGACAGAGAGACAAGCAATAATGACCCCTTAATTCTAACAGTCTGTAATCTTGCGTTTCACCCACCCATGCTTAGTAGTGACACTATGGCAGTGGCTGACAACTGCAAAAATGTTAATTTGAACGCAGTTTGTTCCTCCGAGGATGTGATCTTCAGCATCTATGACACTGTGGCTACCCAAATGAATACGATGTTTGACTACTGAGTGCTCAGATTAAATTCTCGAGTACCAGAGCTTCTTATTTTCAAACCACAAACAACATTTGACAAAGGGATTTAGGTAGGCTGTTAAGAAGCCAAAATCCCCAGAATGGTTTCAGACACTTGTAGGAAGGCAAGGAACAACCTTGTAACCACCTTAAAGCAAGGCAGTAGGTCTCCGGTCTATCGGAAGTTCAGAGCAGCATAACGGGAAACTATTAGATTGGCCAGGGCACTTTGGGAAGAAGCAACTTGGGGAGTCCTTTTGGTGGCATGGGCCAAGAAAGACTCAGACATTTTGGTAGATAGTGAGCCATGGTGCCAAAGACCAACCTGAGTAATCCATATGGCAAGGAAATGAGAAGATCACTTAAAATTGCTTTACTGCAATCCTGTTCAGTCATCCAACAGGTAGCCACACACCCTTGGTGGATATTCAGCAACCCCCCCATCATGAGAGTGTGCCACTTAGCTTTTCCCTTGAAGATTCATTGGCTGTGATTTGCTCCCAAAGACAGGGCAAGGCCCTGGGGTTAGGCAAAATTCCATCTATTTTTCGTTCTATCCATCTAGACTGGGTGCCATATATTAACACTGTCTCAAAAGCTATTGCCAGAGGTGCACCTATGCCACTGTGTAAAAAAGCACAGAAATTGTGCCTACCAACGACGTGCATTGGCATAGCCAGTACATCTCGCCTTTTGGACTTATTTGCTTTGGCAATTGCTTCCGTGTACCTGCACCAGAAACAGCAGCACAAGCCTGATATAGGTTCACTTAAGTATGTGCTGACATCAGCTTATACACTGCATATAAGAGGCAGTAGCAGCATGGAACTTCTAAAGGCATCACTAAAGGGGAATGTTGCGCAAATTGTATCACACATACAACAAAAAGCTTAAGAAAATAGCGAAATAAAAGCCTATGCTGCCTCAAGCACAAAAACCAGGATACAAAGGGTATGAAAGAAAAGTTGAACATTTTAGGCACGTCTATAGAAGACAACTAAGGGAGGATAAACAGAAGGCGGAAGAACCAACCTTGCCAGCTTCCTGCTGCTCTCAAGATAAGACTCAAAGAAATTCAGGAGGTTAGTGAACACGCTCACTCAACCTTGAAATCCAAAGGCTTTGTAATATCTCTGCAGAGCAATGGTCTGAATATATAAAGCAGCAATTCTGCATTAACGGATTTAAACAGCAATCATAAAAAGATGGCCTCATGTCTGCTTACCCAGGACAGCCAACCTGTTCAGACTATCAAGGAGTCTCACCCGTGGACATCACTCTTGGAAACATCACATAAGACATATGGCCTATTAAGAGAGATGGAGGAGACCATCTTACAGACTCTACCTAATATTAATCCCTGGCCACCTTTAAAAAAGGTAGAAATTGCTCTTAGGAAAATGAGAACAGCCGGGGCACCAGGGCCAAATGGCCTTCTGGCGGCCCTACTAAAATCTGATCTAAATCTTTGGACATCTGTCTTAACCCTGCTCTTTTCTTAATACTACACCATGACTACCATTCCCAAAAGTTGGAAAGGTTCAATTCTTGTGTCTATACACAAAAGGGGAAGCAGAGTGTCTCCTGAAAATTTCAGAATGATGGTGCTGCTAGGCATTAAAGGGCACAGCTACACAAGGCTATTGTATAAAGACCTGGAAACCTGGGTAACTGAGTAGAAACCGATCCCTTGGTTTCAGATCAGCTTTCATAAAGCATAGTTCCATTGAGGACAATCTCCTGACCCTACGTTGCCTGATTGGTGTGACGCGTCCAGCTTTTATTGATTTCACAAAGACGTTTGACAACATCCCAAGAGGTCAGTTATGGACAAAACTAAGTGGGGGATACCATCAAACCTAAAGGTAATAGAATCGATATACAGTGGCACATGGTTAAGATTCAAATTATCTGCAAACTTGGCAGCCTCTGAAAAAAATCGTACTAATAAAGGTCTGAAACAGGGTTGCATCCTTGCCCCTCTTCTTTTTAATCCATATATGGCAGACTTGGAAAGTCACTTGGCAGTCCCAAGGATTTGTCCACTCTGCCCGATCAGGGATGTAGAATTCCTATCGCCCGACGCATATTGTTTGAGGTTAAGGGCAACAAGTTTTCATGTTTATTTTGTCCTTGGGACAAGTAGGCCCAATCCCCTGTAGCACAAACCCCTTTGGCTGCCAGTTTACAGAGAAGGGAACTGTCTGCAGCTGAGGGAATATATGTGTCCATATGTTAATACTGTTCTAGCTTGTATCTATGGTTCATTAATGAAAAGCCTTCATCATTAGGGTAAGCGCTGTAAACAAACATTTTAAGGTCACACTGCACTACTGACAGTGGTTCCAGTAAAAAAAAAAAAAAAAGAATAAAAAAAATAGTACACACGTTTGAAAAGATTAACATTATGAGGCTAAGTATAATGCTCCCAGAATGCTCTCTGATTAGATGCAAATGTTTGCAGAAGCTTTTAAGCAAGATTGATGATTCTTTGCTTTCAAAATAAAAAGTTCGAAAAAAAATGCAAATAGGACAAACGTTTAGCTACTATGAAATTTTAAGTGCTATTTTTTTGAAGCATCATTTACTAATATGTGTTCATGCATGCTAGTATTTCCCAAAAATATTCCTAATGGAAAATCAGTGTAACCATTTTCAACACGAGTATGGGAAGCATGAACATTTTATTTTTGGTTTCGTCAATGCATATCTTGTTTTGACATGGATTTTGTAACACTTTGTTGTTGTGGGAGCTGCCAGGCCCTCACCATTGTAACAAACACTGGCAAAAAGAAAAAAAAAGTGTTTGGTCTCAAGAAGCACACATTGCCACCAGTGGCATAACAAAGGCCCCCCGGCCCCCCAAGGGGGTCCCCACAGCACCTGCCCTGAGTGAATCTGGGGAGCCCTCCAGTTTCGTTATGCCACTGATTGCCACAGTAGTTCTGGTACTGAGCAAAACAACTTTCCAGCCCTGGAACTATTGCTTACTGCTTCCTCCAGCCCAAGTATGAAGATCTGCAGAAAGGTGGCAAAATAAGGATATTGCTATAGCAGGGATTGAAATTGCAAATATTCAAGCCCTACTATAGTAGTAGCCCTGGCATAATCAGAGAGGCTATTATCAAAGCTCTTACATAATGACATTCTTTCCATAATTTGTTGCCCCGCTACAAGGCACCAAAGAGACAAGTAGATTTTTTTACAGGACAAGTAGATTCAAGAAGCAACCTGTCCCATGGACCAGTAGATATTTTATTAACCCCTTTAATGCGGGTGTCGGCCACTGGCGGGTCACAATATTTTTAGATTCCAATGTTGGGGCCTCCTGGGGGGTTCCCGATCGCGCCACCCCCAAGGGCTAATTTAAAAAATAAAGAAATTGACAGGGGGTCGCTCATAGGCAGGGCGACCCCCTGTGGGGGCAATTTTCTTTTTTGGTAGACGTAGGGTTTCCCTGGGGGCCATTTTGGCCCCCAAGGAAACCCTACAACTACCAAAAAAAATACAGATCTCTATATAGAGAGAGAGAGATCTATATATATAGATCTATATGTATATATATAGATATATAGATATATAGATATAGATATAGATCTATATATATATCCATGTAGATAGATATATCTATATATATATCCATGTAGATAGATATATCTATATAGAGATCTATATATATCACTTTTGTCAGTGTATGATTGGTTTCCCTGGGGGCTGCAACCGGCCCCCAGGAAAACCAGACCCACATATAAAAGTTATTTTTATATATATAGATATATATATTTGCCACCAGTTGTCTTGCAGTTGCAGCTTGCGTCTTCAAAGCAGTGCACATACTTCAACTGACGCATTTCAACTGTAGCTTTTAGGCAGCAATAAAGAAGTCAAGTAAGTCTTGTGATTATGTTTCTGCTACAAAAGGATCAAACTTTTTTCTAGTTGCAGTTTTAGTGCCATAAAGAAGCGCAGAAGGTTTATATGACTACTGCAAATAGCAAATCTGTATTTTATGTAAATAGCTGAGTACGTTAGTAAAGTCAGCCACTACCTGCGCTATAATACAAATTAAATGTATGTGCGGGGTGGCTATGGAGAGGTGAAGAGCACATTTGATGGGTGGTAATGAGGGAATCCGAGGAGGACGACATGGGAGTGGGAGCACCAATAATGATTGTTGGACTGGGCGCAGGAGGTGCTAAAGACTGTGACCAATGGTATGTGATAAGGTGTTTGAGTGTCTTGAAAGAACGTGCTGATTGAGGGAAGTAGCGCAGGTAAGGTGGCCTCTACTGTTGAACGTATCACACACACACACACACACACCAGCAATTTTGTGACTGTCTATGTAGGCTAGTGTTTTAGAGCAACAGTTTAGCTAATAGCAGAGATGGCATCTTGATGGATGACTGCTGCTGATGTCACTCTGGTTTCGCAAGCACAGTATGTGCAACGGGGCAATAGTGGGTTAGCCCAACCCAGAGAGCAGGTGAATGTGGGGGCAAGCACAGAGAGGGTGCTCTCTTGGGAGCTCCCCAGTTTAGTTCAGCCCTGAATTCCACTGCCCAAATTGTATTGTAGAGACATCAAAATTACCTATCACAAAACAAACTGGTTTTGTAAGGCAGGCACCTGTGTTTTTGGTCCTGGGTTCGGCGGCTATATAGGGAAACATACTAAACCCAAACATTTCTGGAAACTAGACATCCGGGGGAGTCCACAGAGGTGTGACTTGTGTGGATTCCCCAAAGTTTTCTTCTTACCCAGAATACCCTGCAAAGCTGAAATGTTGAATAAAAAATCTATTTTTCTTGCATTTCTGTCACACAAACTACAGGAATATGCTGCGATCCACAAAATTCCTACCACTCAGTGATTCTTCACCTGTCCTGATAAAAACACTACCCCACTTGAGTGCCTATACCTAGTGCCTGCATACGGAATGGATCACCCCAGGCTCAACAGTTGCTTCATGTAAGTACCAACATTGACCGTTGTGTGATCTATTCCTGTCACGGGCACTAGGCCTACCCACACAAGTGAGGTACCATTTTTATCGGGAGCCTTGGGGGAACGCTGGGTGGGAGGAAATTTGTGGCTCCTCTCAGATTCCAGAACTTTCTGTCACCGAAATGTGAGGAAAAAGTGTTTTTTGGCCACATTTTGAGGTTTGCAAAGGATTAACAGAACCTGATTAGAGCCCCACAGGTCACCCCATCTTGGATTCCCCTAGGTGTCTAGTTTTCAAAACTGTGCAGGTTTGCTAGGTTTCCCTAGGTGCTAGCTGAGCTAGAGGCCAAAATCCACATCTAGGCATTTTGCAAAAAAACGCTCTGTTTTCTTTATGAAAATGTGATATGTCCACGTTGTGTTATGGGGCATTTCCTGTCTTGGGCACTAGGCCTACCCCCACAAGTGCGGTATCATTTTTATCGGGAGACTTGGGGCAACGCTGGGTGGAAGGAAATTTGTGGCTCCTCTCAGATTCCAGAACTTTCTGTCACCGAAATGTGAGGAAAAAGTGTTTTTTTTGGCCACATTTTCAGGTTTGCAAAGGATTCTGGGTAACAGAACCTGTTCAGAGCCCCACAAGTCACCCCATCTTGGATTCCCCTAGGTGTCTAGTTTTCAAAACTGTGCAGGATTGCTAGGTTTCCTTAGGTGCCAGCTGAGCTAGAGGCCAAAATCCACAGCTAGGCATTTTGCAAAAAACAGCTCTGTTTTCTTTATGAAAATGTGATATGTCCACGTTGTGTTATGGGGCATTTCCTGTCTTGGGCACTAGGCCTACCCCCACAAGTGCGGTATCATTTTTATCGGGAGACTTGGGGCAACGCTGGGTGGAAGGAAATTTCTGGCTTCTCTCAGATTCCAGAATTTTCTGTCCCCGAAATGTGAGGAAAAAGTGTTTTTTGGCCACATTTTCAGGTTTGTAAAGGATTCTGGGTAACAGAACCTGTTCAGAGCCCCACAAGTCACTCCATCCTGGATTCCCCTAGGTGTCTAGTTTTAAAAAATGTGAAGGTTTGGTAGGTTTCCCTAGGTGCCGGCTGAGCTAGAGGCCAAAATCCACAGCTAGGCACTTTGCAAAAAACACATCAGATTTTAATGTAAAAATGTGATGTGTCCATATTGCCTTTCCTGTCGAGAGCATTAGGCCTACCCACGCAAGTGAGGTACCATTTTTATCGGGAGACTTGGGGGGGAACATAGAATAGCACAACAAGTGTTACTGCCCCTTGTCTTTCTCTACATTTTTTCCTTCCAAATGTAAGACAGTGTGTAAAAAAAGACGTCTATTTGAGAAATGGCCTCTAATTCACATGCTAGTATGGGCACCCCGGAATTCAGAGATGGACAAATAACCACTGCTGCTCAATACCTTATCTTATGCCCATTTTGGAAATACAAAGGTTTTCTTTATATTTCAGCAAATGAATTGCTGTATACCCGGTATGAAATGAAAATCCATTGCAAGGTGCAGGTCATTTATTGGCTCTGGGTACCTAGGGATCTTGATGAACCTACAAGCCCTATACATCTCCACAACCAGAAGATTCCAGCAGACATAACGGTATATTGCTTTAAAAAATCTGACATTGCAGGAAAAAGTTAGAGTAAAAGGCTCAGAAAAATGGCTGTTTTTTCCAGCCAAATTTCAATATTTGTTTTTTTCAGCTTTTATTTTCTGTAGGAAAACCTTATAGGATCTACACAAATGACCCCTTGCTGAATTCAGAATTCTGTCTTCTTTACAGAAACACTTAGCTTTCTGGGATCCAGTGTTGGTTTCACACCTATTCCTGTCACTAACTGGAAGGAGGATGAAAGCACCAAAAATAGTAAAAATAGAGTATGTCCCAGTAAAATGCCAAAATTGTGTTGAAAAATGTGGTTTTCTGATTCAACTCTGCCTGTTCCTGAAAGCTGGGAAGATGGTGATTTTTAGCACCGCAAACCCTTTGTTGATGCTATTTTCAGGGTAAAAACCATAAGCCTTGTTCGGCAGCCCTTTTTCCCATTTTTTTTGGCAAACATTTTTTTTTAGCTGTATTTTGGCAAATTTCTTCGTCTCCTCGAGGGGAACCCAGAAACTCTGGGTACCTTTTAGAATCCCTAGGATGTTGGGAAAAAAAGAACGCAAATTTGGCGTGGATAGCTTATGTGGACAAAAAGTTATGAAGTCATAAGCGTGAACTACCCCAAATAGCCAAAAAAGGGCTCAGCACTTGGGGGGAAAGGACCAGCAGCTAAGAGGTTAAATTCCACACCCCTGCCGATGAAACACAAAATAAAAAAAAATCTACAATACGCTAATGATATGGTAGTACTCCATATTACCCAAGTTAGCCTTCAGAGATTGCTTGCCGCGCTGGAAGAATACTGCTTAATGAATGACATTGCCATCCGCTTCAAACAGATGAAAACTATGATTTGTGGTAAACCTGTGATAAAAAAAGAGGCGCCAGGTTAATTGAAGGGTCAAGACTAGAAAGAGTATCAAGTTTTAAATACCTTGGTGTCACACGTAATGAAAGAGGGGACAGAAAAGCCCAGCTAGGCACATTGTCATTGATGGCGAAACATCGAACATGTAGAATGGTTCAATTAAAGAGAAGCCTAGCATGCCAAAATACAAATGCTCGAATCACGGTGGTGGCAACAAAGCTGATGCCCACAATTACATATGGTGCCATGGTGTTCAGACATCACTTCCATGAGTGGCTAGACAAACAGCAATGTATTTGTTACTGCTGTTTATTTGCACTCCCTTGGTGCACTAGTCAATCTCAAATAAGGCTGAAAGTCGTACTATCAAAGCAAGATGTGGTACTGCTGGCCTGAAAAGAGCTGCAGCTGGCACATTGCGCTCTGGGAGGGATTTCAAGAATCCGGCTCCATATGAGGCCAGCTTCCAGTAACTTCAATTAAGGTTCTAAGAGTGGAAGACTTAATAAATAGCAGCTTATCTCAGAGAACAACTGCTAAACTTCTAATGAAATCATCCAAAAAAAAATCATAGGATCAGGATCTAAAAAACTGAATTAAACAGCTGATAGGCTGTGAATCTTTTCTCTCCAGGCACCCTCCATCACTATTTGAGTTCGCCCCTCCCAGGCCATGCGAAGTACACCCTCATGAGACTACGTTTTGGCCTTATTCCACTAAGGTTCAATTGGTGCAGGAGTTGGGAGTGGGAAGATGATGTACCAGGCAGATGGTGTGGTGCAATGGAGGAGTCCCTAGTACATGTGATCTATTACCTGTGAAGCCCTAACACCTCTGAGGCGCTATTGACTCTGTTAACGCGTCCTTTTATGATATTTTATTACACATCAGGACTCGTTTTAGGCCAATTAATCTTTTGACCCAGTTGAGAGACACCTTAGGACGAGATAGCTAATCAATATATCAATCAATACATCAATAATGTCATCAATATTTATCACGACAATGCATTTCACTTTAGACAAAGTCCTTAATCAATTCAAAGACGCTACCATGACCTTTCAGCCATGAATAACCAAACCTTGTTTAGTAGAATTTTATGAGTTTTATTCCCTATTAATTACACTCTAATAGCAAATGCGTTAATCTCAACACCAAGAAAAATGATTAAAGCGAGAATCACAAACATCAGAACATAACACAGCGTGAACATAGATCAATTTAGCAGAGTGTCAATAGCGCGTCAGTTCAACAAAGCATAATCTCGGTCATTTGTCTATTTGCATCAGTTTGGTGAACACCTGTCCTAACTACTAATTAGCATTCGCATGTTGGGCTTCATGCAAAACAATTTAGAACACTAATTTGGAAAACATCTAGCTAAGGTCTCTGTCAAAAGCAAGCAGTTGATACCTAGAAAGGAAAAGCAAACAGACAAATCACAATCGCATTGTCATAATTACCCTCCAAAGTTTAGGTCAGCATACGGGTTAAGTCCTCGTCTTCAGGACATCAGTCAAATCGCCATCAGTCAGAACTCCGCTACGGAGCAAAAAGGGCACTTTCCTCATAAGGAGGTAAAGTGTAAAATGAACAATTCTAAGGGCGAGGATGGTTTTAATAAACCCACCAAGTCACCAAACAGAGTGACAGAGTTTCTGGATAAAATCAATAGCATTCCCTAACCCACCTAAATGACTCCCCGTGACATGGGTTTTTTATCCCTTTTTCGTTGTACATTCCCCCAAAATTGTATTGGTCGTCTGCTATACCCCACTATCTTTAACCTATCATAGAACACATTAGGTAGTCTAACTCTTCACCCCATATTGTTTTACAAGTCTTTGATTGGTCTTCGTAATTGATGTCTTCAGAGGTGGTACGTCCGGTATGATTTCATCCTTCTGTAATTCTTTGCACATCTTTTGGTCAGCAGTTCCATTGTCTTCACCGGTTTGAATGACCTTGTACATTACATTAATCTACACTGTTTCAATTTACTTTTAACATTTATTCTGTAAACGAGAGAAAGTGATGGGAACGAATCTAACATGGTTATATTCACCTTTTGAATAAGAGAACAAGCGGGGTCATGTCCCCTCGTGAGTCAGCACAATGAAAAATAGAAAAATGCATTTAATATGAGAGCCAGGGCAACTAAGCTTCGGCTCATGCTAACTTAAGGCCTATGAGGATTTCAATACAAATTCAATAACGCAAACATTAGTATAAACTTATTTAAAGATAATATAATCATTTTGGTCATTATTATTAGTCTACGTATGCATTGGTGGCCACTCCTCGTGGTCACAATTCAAGTGCATGTTTAAGCAAAATTACTATTATTATAGTTTCCATGCGGCTTCATCACACATTGATTCATAAACATTTCATGTTAATATAGATTATATAAGCTACGCTCTCTCAGTCCCTCCTCTGATGACGTTCGTCATCACAAACCTTTCCCTTTAACCTTTCACTTTAATTTTTCACTTTACGCATAATACGCATTTCGACATCTTGTCCCTTGTGTGAACTCTCCCAAATTTCATTAAACATTTCTCCATTTCACTTTCTTCATTCTTTTTGTTTCTCTTTGTCCAATTTCTTTTGATTTTATCATAAATTTTGCATGCTCCCCATAATCCTAATTGACAGGCCAGAACAATTAATAGACCCCCTAATATTTTTAAAAGTACCGCATTCCAAATATTGCTAAACCAGCTCCCTACTCTGGCAATTCCCTTTCTAAATTTCTCCCACACTCTAGGTTCCTTCAAATCCTTCAGATCTGCACTATCCTTAGTTAAGTTAGTAAGCATACCTCTAATCTTTTTACTATTATCTGGTATATATGTGCAACAATGACGCTCGTTGAGCATCTTGCAGACTCCCCCACTCTTTGCTAAAAGAATGTCTAAAGCAAGCCGATTTTGAAGAGTCATAGCTCTTTCTGCAGCAAGTTCAGTATCCATCAGATGTATAGCCCCTGTAAAATTTTTCAGCATGTTATCCACAATAGTAGACAACTTTTGAATCTTTATGGAGTTTAAGATAACCCCTACTGAAGGAATTATGGCTCCAAATATGTCTCCAACGACAGCAGCTGCTGTCTTTCGTTTTTGTCTAGCATGTTGTAGTTCAGACGCTTTAGGTATTTGCTTTAAGTCATCAGTCTGGTAAATATTTGGGAAAACTATTCCCAAATAACATGTCCCATACCATCCTTTAGGAAGACGGTAATAAGCATTAAGTCCACAGATGTAATAGATCCCAGGGATCGCTGGATCCTGTCCATTTAACATGAATGTCCATTTACTCTGAAACAAAAACACATGTCTGCATTCACTCGTTCCCACAAATAAAGTGTCATGCTCAGATTTTGGCCTATATGTACAAAGCCTTCCTACATGTAAGGTATCTATAGCTAGTTTGCCTTGCATCTTTATTGCAGTGTAAGCATAATCATTTGCAAATGTGCGTTTCTCTATCCCCTTTTCTAATCTTTCTTTTAATGCTTTGCGTCTATCATCAGTGTGATCTAAAAAGCTTTTCTCTACAGGTGTCAATAAGCAAGTCAGATTGTTGCGGTGTGCATAAGCTGTCCCAAATGTAAGCGTCGGTTCAAAGAAACCTCTAATTTTATACTATGCTCCTTAGCTAGCTTGTTCAGAAACTCAATCACAGGCACAAAAGAAAACACAACATCCAGATTTGAATAAAAATATTGCACATGCTCCTGATTATAGAATCTTGTTAATAGCAAGCTACAACTTATCCCGTATGTTAGTGGAAGGCTATGTTGAGTGACCCCCTCTTCCACTGATGAAGGAATCTTGGTACACATAACAGTTTTTCGCATCCATAGTCTCAACGTACTCATTCAGCAAGCGATAAAAGACATTAGTGGAAAGTTCCCCCTTTGAGTTAGTTCCTTCATGCAAGTGTTTTGCATCCTGCTCAAACTTTTCCCACGGTGTTAGTGTTGCAGTCTTAGGTTTTGAAGCATAGTTAGTCACTTTCTTATCCAACCACGGCATTCCCACAATCACTCCCACAATTATTATTGCACACACAATACCTAATATAAGACTCAACCAACCACACACCTTACCCTTCTTGTTACTACCTCTATTATAGGCCATGTCTGTAAAGAATCAGATAGCAAAACAACAATCAACTTGAGGGCGATATAAAAATTCTCTTTTTTTTTTCTTTTCTTTTCTTGATGCAAAAGTCTCTTTCTCTCTGCGTGTATTTACAGCGTTTCACTCACTCCAGGACCCCTTTGTCAAATCAGGTTAGCAGCTTGTCATAATCAGGTTCTCAAAGTCAAATCAGATTATCAGTGTTGCATCCAGTAATTTATAAGTCTCTTTCTTAGTTTTTCCAACTTTCAATCTTTTTTTAGTTTTAACATAGTCTCTTTTCCTGACTGATTTCAGGTACCGTAGTATTGGCCCGGTACTTCTCGGTCAAAACAGAAACCTAAGAATTCTTGTTGCCATTCAGATGTTGTTGCGTATGCCCACTCAGGACCTGCGTACCTTCTATTTGCGATTCTTTTTCTTTTCAGTCTGCGTTCACCTTGTAATTCTCCTTCACTCAGATCCTCTATTCGGGATGTATCCGTTTCTTCTGTTATCGTTTCACCTGGTACGCTCCTTTCTTTTGCAGTCTGTTTCTCTGGCCAGTTATCTCCTTTATGCGTCTTCTTCCTGCTTGTTCTTTCAGGACGCTGAACAGCACCCTCCTCTTGTAGTATGGTGTTTTCTCTTGATGGACCTGCAACGGGCTCAGGGGATGCCGGTGTACTTTGATCTCCTTCTACTATTTCGCCTTCTTCTTCTTCTGGATCCGTAAAGGGTTCAAGCTCTAACCCGTATCAGTCTGCTTCTGGGAGAACCTCTCCTTGATTTAGTTCTCCTGCTGCCTCTACTGAGATAGGCACATTGTCACCTCTCTCAAACTCGTTTACTGTTTGAGGGACAAGGCTGTTCTCAGTGGGCTCTCCTGCAGTCTCAGTTCCCTCTTGGCTATTTTCAGGCCCTGAGATTTCCCTCTCTGGAACTGTTGAGTCGGAAACTTCAAGTTCCTCATCAGTTGGACACGTTACCTTCTTTGTGTGACTGGCATGTGTCCAGTTTGGAATGCCTGCACATTTCACAGCAGTGGTTGTTGTCAATATTACTTGATATGGCCCCTTCCAGCGCGGTTCCAAACACGACTTTCTCACGTGCTTCTTGACAACCACCCAGTCACCGGCTTGCAGGGTGTGACCTGGATCACTGATCGGTGGCAATGTGTTAGCTTCTACCTGGTGAGAAAAAGAGCGAACCACATCAGCCAAACCTTTGCAGTAGTCCAACACCATATCATCTGTGATATTCACAAGAGCATTTGCAGGTACTGCAGGCCGCCTCATAGCTCTACCCATAAGGATCTCGTGTGGTGATAGTCCTGTCTTCTTATCAGGGGTGTTCCTCATCGACATCAGCACTAAGGGCAATGCATCTGGCCATTTCATATTGGTAGCTGCGCACATCTTCGCCATGCTCGATTTCAAGGTACCATTCATTTGCTCTACTAATCCTGATGCTTCGGACAGTAGCTACAATGCAGCTTCTATTCAATGTCTAATGCGGCACACAAGAGCTTAATCACCTCATTGTCTATGTCTGCCCCATCTGATTCTATAGAGACCGGAAACCCGAACCTGGGTATTAGTTCCCTGAGCAGCAGCTTTTCAACTGTAAGACTGTCATTTCTACGTGTGGGGTAAGCTTCAATCCAGTGGCTGAAAACACACACAATCACCAACACGTACTTCAATCCTCCACAAACCGGCATTTCAATGAAATCCATTTGCATCTTGCTAAATGGACCACCAGCTTTCCCTATGTGGCTTAGAGTTACCACAGTCCCTTTTCCGGCATTCATCTGTTGACAGATGATGCACCTGTGACAGGTAACCTCTGCAGCATGTCTGAACTTTGGGTTAAACCAATCGATTTTGAATGACCTGATCATTGCATCTCTCCCAAGATGCACCTGTCCATGATAGAGCCTCGCAAATTGTGACAGAAGACTGTTTGGCAAAACCATTTTCCCTCCTCTGAAACCCATAAGTCGTCGGCTCTTTGTACGCATTGCATTCTTTGCCAGGAGCGTTTTTCCTCTTTGCTAGCACGGCCCTGTAGTGTCTTTAGCTCATCTAGTGTATCAACCACCCTTAATGCAAGGTTCAGGCATGTGTCATTTTCAGTTTGCGGTAACAATTCCCACTGATCCTTGAACGATCTACAGTTCAATGCGCAAAACCTTGCGACTTGATCTGCATAGCCGTTTCCTATAAACTCAAAGTCTTGTGACTTAACGTGAGCATTGCATTTCACCACGGCAATTTCGAGAGGTAACTGAATCACATGTAACAAATCCTTAATTTGTTCACCATTTTTCACAGGAGAACCAGAAGAGGTCATGAAACCTCTCTGCGACCACAATTGGCCAAAATCCTGTACAATTCCAAATCCGTATCTGCTGTCAGTATAGATAGTGATTCTCAGATTTTTAGCTGCGTGGCATGCCTTAGTAAGGGCAATTAATTCTGCCACTTGTGCGGAATACACTCTCTCGAGCCAGGAAGCTTTGATGATACCAGCTGTGGTACATACAGCGTAACCGGCTCTCAGCATTCCAACTGAGTCTCTCAAGCAGGATCCATCAACAAACATTATGCAGTCATTTTCTTTTAACTGCGTATCTTGAATATCAGGTCGGGGCTTGGTACATAGTTCTGTTACCTCGAGACAATCATGCTCCACTTCTTTTTCATTATTAATCTTGGTATTCTCAACAGGAAGCAGAGTTGCCGGGTTTAATACAGTACATCGCTCCAGTAAAACATTAGGTGACCCCAATATAATTGTCTCATATCTGGTAAGTCGGGCATTTGTCATGTGCTGAGTTTTGGTTCGAGTCAACAAAATCTCAACTGAATGCAGAACCATTACTGTTAGGGGATGTCCCATCACTATGCCTTCACACTGTGTGAGACTTTGACCAACTGCTGCAACTGCACGCAAGCAACCCAGTAAGGCTGCTGTGACCGGGTCCAAGGTAGCTGAAAAATATGCTACAGGGCGATTTGCACCTCCATGGACCTGTGTCAAGACAGACAAAGAACAAGCATCACGTTCATGACAAAACAATAGAAACGGCTTTGTATAATCAGGCATACCCAAAGCTGGTGCTCTGCACATGCACTCTCTCAATTCCATGAATGACTCAAGCTCTTCCTTGGACAAAGCTATGGTATACGGCTCATCCTTAATCTCTTTCGCCTGTTAACTTTATCAATGGTTTTGAGGTAATCAAGGAGTTGGGTATCCACTGGCGACAGTAGCCCACCATTCCTAAAAACATCCTGACATCTCTCTTTGTTGTTGGAGGGTTCATTTGCAAAATAGCAGTCACCCTTTCCTTCGATATTCTCCTGGACCCTTTCTCAATCAAGTGTCCTAAGTATTTCACCTCCTTCTGACAGTACTGCAGTTTCTTTGGCGACACTTTATCTGTTCTTTCCCAAATGATTCAATGAGGCAATTGTGTCATATTTACAGTCATCTTTTGTCCTGGATGCAATCAGCAAATCATCAATGTACTGCCCTAGAGTCGAATTAAAAGTCAGTACCAAGGACTCTAAGTCTTTTTTCAATATCTGATTGAAGATGGACGGTGATTCAGAAAACCCTTGAGGAATTCTGCACCAACTGTACACTTTGTCCAGGAATTTGAAACTGAATAAAAACTGGCTGTCCTCATGAAGAGAAAAAACTACTAGGAGAGCTACTCAAGTGCGCATGAAGATACCATAATCTTCACAAAAATAACAATAGGGTTAGGGATAGTACGAATAATGTATAATAAACCAATTATACACACAGGATGTCAGGCTGCTATACTCTTACTATTAGTTACAGATAAAGTAATCCCATTATATGATTTTATATACGTTTTTTATTTTTGTTATTGTCATTCAGTAATAATACAATCATAAAAGAGTTATTTTGGATTATATACATCATTTAATAAAGAAAACAAGCAAACTACCTAAATCAGACATACCACACACATACTAAACACAACAGATGAAAAGGAAAATCTTATTAATTAGTGAAACATGACATCAATAAAGCTAATCCTAATATCATAGTGAAGCTAAAAACAATTTTTAATAATAAAGATATATTGATATAAATTCTTCTAATACATTAATGATAATCTGATACATAAAAAGAAAAAATATTGCTGACGTGGTTCTATGTGAGTGGTACCGTAGGGACCAAAAGGCCTACGCGCGTTTCGGTGTTTCATGATGTTATGGGTCACCTTCTTCAGGGCCGTTCCCAATGGTACTGTTCAATAGTGGTCTAGTCTTAGCAGCCAAATCTTCTGATACATTTGATTTTAGATTTGTAGTATGTTTTTTGATAATGTAGTCGCAGATTCTGATAAAGAAAATTGTATAATAATTTATGTAAATAATAATGCTAGCTTGTTAGGAGTCACCTATCTATATTTTTAGATATATATCAATCAAAGGTGACGTGTTGTCATATCAAGATGAATGCCCAAAAGGTCCGAATGAACTTTAAGTAGTGTAGTTAGTAGTAAAGTATGGAATATAGAGTACTAAAAACTGCAGACATTTAGTTAGAAAACGTAGATTGGTAAGTATTTAGTGGATGACAATAGTGCATCATGGACAAAACTTGCAGAACCAGTGGTTAGTAGATCATAGTTAGATGGTGCCTTCCTTTGTGTAACCAGCATTCTTTAATTCCCCTTAGTGGGTACATGCATCTTGGTGTATGTTAGATGATACAAGTAATGAGTTCTAATGAAGAAAGATCTTACTTGAGGGATCTCTTCTAACTTTTATGCCTAGCAAAGGTTATCCCGGCTGTTTCTATCTCCTTATAGGGCAGATATTGGTTGGTAAACCAGGAGATGAGCTAAATAAATGACAGAAGGCACAGGATAGATAGATATATCGATTGATCTTAAGGCAAGATGTTCATGATGTAATAAGTAAATGTTCCTGATATTATTTGTAAATGCAAGAATTCACCTGTACATCTGCTGGTAACAGCTATGGAAGTTAGGTCCTTATATTTGATTTTTATAGGTCCTCAAGGTTATAGCGATATAAAGGGTGAGTCCAAGATATATATATCTAGATATAATAAACAAGACTGTTACTAGTGGTGAAAAATAAACAGGGGGCAAGAAAACTTAAGCTCTGTGCTATGAGCCGCATAGATCATTTAATTATATACTACGATAAAGTAGAATAAATGCAGTATAGCTAAAGAAAGAAAAGATAAATGCTTAAAGAAAATACCGGTAGCGACGCTCAATCGTTTCACTGCTGCTGGCTAAGGTCGATTGCCGCAGCATGTGCGCGTTCTTATACGGCTCCCGGATGGGATTCCTAGTTGTACTAGGCCGCAGATGTGTGGAATAGTTGCGCGGGCGCCATATTGGGAGTATATCGAGGACGTAAACGAACGTTTAACACGTTATGAATAAATAAGTTATACGCTATTTAATGCAAATACAATGAAACTCCTAGTACAGTGCTCAGAAATTCTTATAGATTCTGATAATTCCATAGAGTGTATACTTGAATCTACTGATGTAACATGGTAGCTGGCAGAGTATATCTATGTACTAGTAAGGGATGAACTTTAGTAGAAGCGTCCTCTAATTTATGGTGGCAGCGACTCATCTGTGTGCTAGCAGAAAGAGACAGAGAGAAAGATGAAAATGAATGTGGAAATAAGAATGGGAATAACAGAAATATAAATGTAGATGAAAATAAAAATGGAAATAAAAAAATAGGTATAAAAATAAAGATAGAGATAACAACAGTGGTAAAAATAAGCACACCTATAGGCAAAAATATACTGGCAAAAATTCTAAAAAATTATTTTTGTTGAAAATACTAATTCAGGAACAATATATGAATACTTACAGATACAAACTTGACTTATATAATGGCGTTTTCCCAAGGGATATATTCATTTAATCCCTTTTCATAGCTGTCTAATGTAAACATCCAGAAAACTTCTCTCTTTTTCCGGATTTTTTGATCCTCTATTTGTCCAAAGTTTTTTTATTCTTTCTAGGACAGTCCAGGAGAGATCTTCAATTCTATGTCCATGTTGTTTCCAGTGTGTAACCAACGGGGCACTCTCTCTGTCATTTCGAATGTTGGAGATATGCTCCAATATTCTGATTTTAACTTCTCTCCCTGTTTCTCCTACATATAAAAGAGGGCACGGACCCCTGATTAAATAAATGCAATTAGCTGTTTTACAGTTAGGCATATCCGATAATTGAAAATTGGTACATTTCCATGAGAATACATTGCCCACGATGGCTCTAGGGCAAGCCTTGCAGTTACCACATTTATGGTTGCCTGTAATCGGTTGATTTCCATGTATAGACTTCTGACAAAAGGTCTCATTTTTGGGTAAACTGGCTCTTACTAGTTTGTTCGAGATATTTTGATTTTTCCTAAATGAGAGAAGAGGACGTTCTAGTGGTGTTTGGTTAGAATCGCTATTAAGAATGTGCCAATTGGCAAGAATTATTTTCCTGATCTTTTCATTTAGATTTGAGTGTTGGATTACACAAACTATGGAAGGTGTGGATTTTTTCTTTTGTTTCTCGAACATACTAGTCCTATTATAGTATTTTGCTCTTTTGTAGGAGTCCCTGATCAATTTTCTGGGATATCCTCGTAGGAGAAATTTTTGTTGTAAAATATTTGCGTGGTATTCAAAGTCACTCAAGCTGGAACAATTTCTACGACATTTAATGAGGTATCGAAAAGAAAGCTTGTGACAGGTCTACAACGGTGAACCACTCAGCATCACACAAGACCTGAAACATAATCACTGCTGGATTGGGCACTATGGGGCAACACTTCACCACAATCTCGTTTATTTTTCTCAAGTCCTGTACAATTCGAACCTTCCCACAAGGCTTTTTCAGACCCATTATCAGTGAATTGCATGGGCTGCTCAATACTTCCTTCAGGACTCCTTGCTTTACAAAGTCTGCAATTATTTGTGCCACTTGGATAAGGACATCTTGTGCCATGTGATATTGTGGCACCTGGGGAAACACTGCATTTGGCTTTACTTGTACTTTAACTGATTCCACTCCTTTTATCAGCCCCACTTCTTTTCCTGTCAAATCCCACACCTTCTTTGTTACCGTTCCCTGTAACTCGGCAGGTAAGTCAATCACTGTAAGCATCGGGAACAATGTAATCAAAGGGTAATCTTCATTTGCGGTTTCTGTCTCTAACTCTGAGAACTGACCATCATCCCCTTCATCATCACTGTTTGTCTGCATCTCAATTCCATCATTGGAACACGTAATCGAACATTTCGTCTTGCACAGTAAGTCCCTTCCCAGTAGGGATACCAGACTTGAATCGCAGACTACAAACTTATGCAGTCCCTGGAAGTTGCCAATCTCAACTTGCACTGGATCTGTAATTGGATTAGTCAAGTACTGGTTAGCTACTCCTACCACTCTTATGGTACTCCCCGAAAGTGGCAATTTCGGAACCTCGGCACTTCTAACTGTAGAGCGTGTAGCTCCGGGAATCAACCAAGAATGAAACCTTATGACCCATTACCTTTCCCTCTACATAGGGTCCC
Organism: Pleurodeles waltl; assembly: GCF_031143425.1. Lineage (NCBI taxonomy): Eukaryota > Metazoa > Chordata > Amphibia > Caudata > Salamandridae > Pleurodeles > Pleurodeles waltl. The sequence continues at coordinate 716,057,008 of NC_090447.1, forward strand.
CTCTGATCTACCTCTAGGGATGCTGCAAGCCTGCACTCTTCACTGTCTGAACTGTCATCCGACCATTCCTCATTCATTCCATCCTCACCACGCAATGGGAATTGCTGTACTGTATTATTTTGGCTCATCACTTGACCTGTGACCTGCTGAGGATGCATCACCTGTTGCTGTCCCATTGCAGCCATTGGTAGTTGCATTTGCTGTCTAGGTACCATGGGAACCTGCTGTTGTACTGGCTGCATTTGTGCTGGCTGAACACGCAGCATTTGCATTTGCTGCATGGGCTGTAACCCCTGCATCTGTACCATGTTATTTTGAAAATTCGGGTTTTGATTTCTCAATTTTGGACCTCGCATATTTTGTAATGTACCGACATTAGTGCTTTGTTGAATGACACCGTCCTGCACCACATTTGGCCATTCCCGCTTCCAATGCCCCACGCCCCCGCACGAGTGACATGGTGACATCTTTTTCATCCCTTGCATGTCATTTTGAACCACAACAGTATTTAAGTCTGGACCGCGATTTACAAAACCTCGACCTCTTGGTTGTGCCTGAAACACACCATTCCCTTGCGGTTGCTGCTGTATCATCTGTTGAACTCCATTTCCCTGCGTTCCTGCCTGCGCTGCCCTTATCTGCATCACCATCACCTTCAACTTTTTCTGCTTCAGTTCAATTTCATCACTACAGTATTTTGCATACTGCAATACCTCATCAATCGGCTTCGCTTGCCAACAGATCAAATGATTCCTAATCATCTGGCTAACCTCTGGTCTCAGGCCTTCAACAAATCTGAACACGAGATGGTTCATGTCTTTCGGATCAATTGTTTCAGTACCACTGTAATGTCTGAATGCCTTTAACAATCTCTCATAGTAAGCACGTATTGATTCCTTAACCTCCTGTGAGGTCCGGTCAATCGGTCACTTTCGGCGACACTTTCTGCTTCAAAAACTCAATCACTTTATGATAATACTTCATCACCTCCTCAGAGGGTGCTCTGGTCTCCTTATCCCTTGCCGGCTCCTGCGTCGGCCAGTCTACCCCTCTCTTGCACTCAAGCCATAAGTCAGGCAGAACAATAATTTCAAACAAGGTATTCAGGTCTTCCCAGAGACACTTTGCAAGCTTCACAAACTGTAGTGCTTTCCTCTTATTTAGTTTCTAAGCACTAACATAACACAACAGAAATGCACTTCTGAGGTCAAAGAAGACTTTTATTGTTATTTTATTCTTCCCCAACCACAATGTTTATGAATGAATGACGAATTAGTAGCTTTCAAGTCCGCGTTAATCAAACAAAATATATCAGTTTGCAATATACACAGCAGGTTATATTTATAAGATATTGAATGCAAAGCAAAACAAATACTTCACCGTGTAGGAATTATTTACAGCTACATCTTTCTAAGGTCTGCAAGCTGAGACCCCTGTCAGCCGCGAGAAAGAGTGTCATCTACCCACACGGGATGCTGGCAACTGGCGCCAAGCTCCAGCACGAGGTCCGGCAGATTCGAATCTGACTCTCTGCAGCCTGTTACATTCGTTACAAAGGTGTGCCCCCTCCTCTCAGACCTGGGAAACTGAGCAAGCCTTTTGGAGACTGGCCAGGTCTCCAAGACTACTCCTGTTCCCAAGCTCAAGGGAAGAGAAACAACGCCCATGTACTCTCTCTTATCAGGTCTAGTCTACTGTGAGAGCAAAACATCTTGGTTCTCTGGTGCAAAAACACAGCTTGGAAAAATACAGAACTCCACGTTAAAGGCAATGGGCAGCTAACCTAAATATCAAATGCAATGTCATGTTAAAGGCAATAGGCAGCTAACCTAAATATCAAATGCAATGTCTAGTGTCATGTCAAAGCCAATAGGCATCTAAGCTGAATACAAAATGCAATATATAATATCATGTCAAAGTCAATAGGCAGCGGAGCGGAATGTAATATATGATATCATGTCAAAGCCAATAGGCAGCTGAGCTGAATATAAAATGCAATGTATAATATCATGTCAAAGCCCATAGGCAGCTGAGCTGAATACAAAATGCAATGTATAATATCATGTCAAAGCCAATAGGCAGCGGAGCTGAATATCATGTCAAAGCCAATAGGCAGTTAAGCTGAATACAAAGTGTAATATATGATATCATGTCAAAGCCAATAGGCAGCGGAGCTGAATACAAAATGTAATGGCTAATGCAATGTCAAAGCCCATAGGCGGCTAAACTGAACAAAACATACCATGTGCTACTGGTGAACATTGAGCAACTAATATGCGCAGTGGTGAAACACAAAGTCATTGGTCAAAACAAAACTCCATCCAATAGCAGGACATTCCGCCCTTTGACCAATGAATTTTTGTTTCACATATCTCATATTTCAAACAAAAAAAAAAACATCAGCACAAAAAAAAAAAACATTATGATCAAAGCAATCCCTGTAAAGCAATAGAAGTGAATTAACACATTGATCTCATAACCTTTCACATCAGATACATCTACATAGAAAAGACTGGGCAATTTTTTTTTTTTTTTTTTTCTGAATGAGTCTCTAATTCAACAGTGTTAGCAATTTGATGTGGCATGAGTTCTACTCATGTAAAGGTGCACGGTCCACCTGAAAGGTTTGCTGGAAGATAAGCAAAAGTCAGAGTTCCATACGAGAGGGGAAAAAAAAAAAAACACAGCAAACAAGTTGAACTTGAACTGAAGGCGCAGTTTGCGCAAAATGGATCCATGGTGCTGGCACTTTACTCAGCCAGGTTCAGGTTGGGGATTCGGTCCCTTCCCCGACCCCACACGCACACACCGGAAGGGGGACCACACAGCACACTCAGGGACAGTGGCGAAACGTGGTAGGATCTGCAAAAGAAACAAGTATGACTTTTCTTGCAAATAACTTTTTTCATTTAAACTGCACCCTTCCTCTTTCTTTCCCTGTTTTATAATCAGAAGGACGTTTTTGGGGCCCTTTGTTATATTTTCTGCAGGTTCTGGAGGGTCACTTGGGGCTTCAGCCCACACATCAGTACTGAGGTTTTTATCTGCTGCGCCACAGCTTCCTTTTTCTTGCACTGTCAGAAGGGCTGGGGCAGACTCATTCTTTACCAAACCTCCATTCACTGCACTTTTGTCAATTTGGGCCATTCTGTCTCCAATTTGTATGAATGAATCAGATTCTTTTCTAGGTATCAGCATAATTTCGATTTTTCCTTGGTAATTTGCAACAATCACTTTCCCTAAAACCTGATCAATTTGCCATTTCTGTTCTGGTAACTTTCCTCTCCCCAACTGCTCTGTGACTGCTTGCATGACAGATTGCTTTTGTGCGTGCTGCACAGTTTTTATCAAATCTAGGGGAATGGGCATCTCTCTCATCTCTGCCCACCTGTAAGTGGCCTTTTCACATTTCTGGGGCACCCACATAGCCATCCCCACTAAGGCAGAATTCTGGGTGAACACTTCTCTCTCTGCATTTTTCTCATTAACATCTGCAAGGTAATTGAACCAGTTAGGTGCTAAAACATTATCAAAGAACCAAAAATCAGCATAAAAATGACACATCTCACGTAGCTCTTGCTTTAAAATCTGACACACATTATACAACGCTGTTCCTTCTACTGTGCCAGAAAGCAACATTTCAGTCAATGAATCATTAGTAAAACAAACATGCTTTTTATCTTCAGTGGACACGAATTCAAATGGTGCACACAATTTCATTGGTAATTCTTTTATCTGTGGTACTCTAGCCCTGTCTTGCAAGTACCAGATCCATTGTATGATTCTAGCTAGGGGCACTATTTTCTTTCCTTGTTCATGATTTAAATGTACATAAGTATTTCCTTCTTGCACTGCGCAGAAACCTAAAGTCTGCATTATTTCATTTGCCAAATCACAAGCGCGCAGCTGCATATTATTTTTCACAGTGACCATGTACAAAAGTGTTAGGATTTCTCTCAAATGAGGGCTATTCTTTTTCCAAAAATCAAACAAGCTAATGAAACTCGGGGTGTCTTGCTCTAAAATCCTTCGTTTTACTTGTGCATTTTGCAACGTAACTCGTAAATCACATTCTGGTCTCTCGTCCCTGTTATCAGTTAAGGAATGCACTTTGGCTGCCAAAAACCCTGGCTCACACGGAAACTCAGTGCAGCTCGGAGCTGTCTTAACCCCCTCATTACTGGAATGGGACAAGAAAGATTCTTCAAAAACAGCCCTTTTATAACTTTCAGTCTTATTTTGAATTATCGTATCCTGGCTAATTTGCTCACGTAAATTCCTATTTTCATGTTCCAACTTCCTACATTTCTCCTGCATTTCTCTGTAAGCAGATAAAGGTATCCAGACCTTTCTGTCATCATTACTTCCAAAACACACGTTTTCTACATATATACAACAGGAATTATTTCTCAAAACATTATCAGGCCTTTTAGCTACACATGCATTTTCTTCTGTAATTCCCCAAACAGAAAACAATTCACAGTTTTTCTTAGCACCATCAGGCAGTTCATCAACACATGTATTCTCAGACATGGTCTGCCGTGCTACTGTGATTCTCCAAACAGAAAACAATTTCTGTAATTCTCCAAACAACAAAAAAACAATTACACTTTTAAAGTGTGCACTTAGAAATCTACTAACTCGTCAAACCCCTTTAATCACCTCTTAATGACCGACCCCACGACTCCAGGTACCAATTGTAGTGCTTTCCTCTTATTTAGTTTCTAAGCACTAACATAACACAACAGAAATGCACTTCTGAGGTCAAAGAAGACTTTTATTGTTATTTTATTCTTCCCCAACCACAATGTTTATGAATGAATGACGAATTAGTAGCTTTCAAGTCCGCGTTAATCAAACAAAATATATCAGTTTGCAATATACACAGCAGGTTATATTTATAAGATATTGAATGCAAAGCAAAACAAATACTTCACCGTGTAGGAACTATTTACAGCTACATCTTTCTAAGGTCTGCAAGCTGAGACCCCTGTCAGCCGCGAGAAAGAGTGTCATCTACCCACACGGGATGCTGGCAACTGGCGCCAAGCTCCAGCACGAGGTCCGGCAGATTCGAATCTGACTCTCTGCAGCCTGTTACATTCGTTACAAAGGTGTGCCCCCTCCTCTCAGACCTGGGAAACTGAGCAAGCCTTTTGGAGACCTGGCCAGTCTCCAAAAGGCTTGCTCAGTTTCCCAGGTCTGAGAGGAGGGGGCACACCTTTGTAACGAATGTAACAGGCTGCAGAGAGTCAGATTCGAATCTGCCGGACCTCGTGCTGGAGCTTGGCGCCAGTTGCCAGCATCCCGTGTGGGTAGATGACACTCTTTCTCGCGGCTGACAGGGGTCTCAGCTTGCAGACCTTAGAAAGATGTAGCTGTAAATAGTTCCTACACGGTGAAGTATTTGTTTTGCTTTGCATTCAATATCTTATAAATATAACCTGCTGTGTATATTGCAAACTGATATATTTTGTTTGATTAACGCGGACTTGAAAGCTACTAATTCGTCATTCATTCATAAACATTGTGGTTGGGGAAGAATAAAATAACAATAAAAGTCTTCTTTGACCTCAGAAGTGCATTTCTGTTGGGTTATGTTAGTGCTTAGAAACTAAATAAGAGGAAAGCACTACACAAACCTATCTGTTTGTTGGTACCACTCGATCGGTTTCTCCCTCAACCTGGGATAATCATTAGTAAAAGATAGGATGTCTCCTCAGGACCACGGTACATGAATTAAAACTCCACCAGCTTTTTCTCTCATTGGTAGTACCTATACTGATTCCGAATCTGGTGTGGTTTTAGTTTTACTCGAACCTTGGCTGTAGCCTTTTTCCTTGTCTCTTTTCTTAGCCCATCTGCCTTCCCACTTTTCTAATGCTCCCCAGATTTGCGCACTTTGCAATATTTCCTTTAAATGCGCTTTCATTCCGGCAGACCTCATATGCTCGAATTCTTTTGAATCAAAGTCTAATCTGTAACTTCTTTTCAAATGTTTAGTATTCTCAATGTCAATATTGTATTTGTCTGCCAGGTTTGCTAATTTCTAATGTACCTTGCCTACTTCCTTAGTAATTTTAGGGCACAGATATCTCAATTCTGCTTCTGTGTATGACTCTAATCTGTTTACCCCCATTTTTCCGTCCACTAATTCAGCAGCTTCCACGCCCAGTCTCACAAAGTTCAGGTACTCATCTTTCCCCAACCTTTCCGGTTCCACTGCAGTTACTGTAGTCTTTTGCGTAGTAAAGGTCTTCTCTAACCACTCATTCAACTGTTGTACCGTAAAACCTTGTAAGCAAATGTTCCCTGCATGCATCGTCTGCGACTGTGAAGCATTCGTACTTATTGTTTATGGGGTTAACACCCCTAGCCCTGCCTGTCTCATTGCTTCCGCCGGTGCTTCAACTGGGCTAGGGTCTATCAAAGACCTTGGTTTTTCAACCGCTTGCTCTCCTGGGGCCATTAACTGAGGGGTTCCTATGGACCCTCCTCTTATTACATCTTGGGTCATTACTCCCTGATCACATGCACCAGGCTTACTTGTGCATACAATGGCACCGGTGGACCAACAGTAATTGGCAATGATATTGCAGCTGGTGTCTGACCTGGTCCCAAACCTCGTGGAGCAGCGACCCCAAAAGTTTTTGATTTCCTGAAGCCGGGGCAGGTATTAATGGAGGACCTGCTGCTGGATTATACCCTGGTATCAGTTGTGGCTGCGGCTGGGGCAGCAATTGCGGATTTGACTCAATCTGCACTAACCTCGATTTTGTATATATCTGGTCTGGCGGCACCATCAGATTTGTAGTAGACTCTAGTACCGGAACGTCTGTATAGATTCTCTGTATCTGCGGTGGAGGTTGCAACTGTATCTGCATGTCTGGCGCAGTGGGTACACTGACACCATTCTGTATCAAACCCGTATCACTAGTCTGTGATGTATCAGTAACTCCCTTCTCCTGCGTCTGGTTCCCAGGACCTGGGCTAGTGCTTGGAACATTGTTGCTTACCGCATAAGGTGGCGGGCGATCATGTAATATCTGATTCAGGAATTCTTCATCGTCTGAATCATCTTCTTCTTCCCAAGATCTCTTCGTTTCTTTAGGCTTACTAGAGTCTTTGTCTGTTTTACAGGTGGCTTTCTTTCCCTGCGTCTCATCTCCCTGTGTTATAGCTGGGAACAATTTTAATCCATCAACTATTCCCCATCTCCACATTTTGCTCTCATTATCCCACCTAGCTTCCGCATAAGTCTTTTCTGCCCTTTTTATTCTTCTTTGGAATTTGTCTGGTCTCTGTTTAAGAGCCATTAAATCCCAAATCGCTAAAGCTTCATACTGAGTTGGCCTCGGCTGTGGTTTCTGTACACTTAACATCCACCTTAGATTTTCCAAAACTCTTGTATTAAACGTCCCATGTTCTGGGAACGCCAAACATCCCTCTTTTTCTGTCAATTTGCGCCACTGTTTCATCCATAAACAAGGCGCTACACCTTTTTCCTCCATAACTATGTAAGCTGGAGTACCCTCAGGTGGTGTAGGCTCCCCTTCACTCGCCATAAAGTATGCACCTCCTTTCAGAGCACTCTTAAAAGCCTTGACAAAATTCATCTTTGCCTTTTTCTCTTATTTGTATTTAATCAGAAAGTGACTTTAATTCCCAGGACACTCTTCACCCACCTTTCTCAACCTATTGCCTCTCACGGACGGCAGCCAATCCGTGCACGACCCCTCTCGACAACAGACCTATCTCAGCGCGGCACCACTGACGTCAAACTCACACACTGCAGCTGACAAAGTCTTGCGGCTCGTCCACCCTTCACTGGATTCACACCAAACGAATACAAAATTACTGCGAGCACCTTTAACAACAACACAAATTTGCCAGTTTACTACAGGAAGGGTAACACATTCGCTTCAGAACTTTACAGAGATTTAACTTGAAGCCTCAGCCGATACTCTCTCCTTCTCAATTCCCGCATACGCAAGAAGAATTCGATCCGCAAATCCTACTCTCAACTTGTCAGTGGTTTGCTCTAGTGCACTTTAGAACTTGCCAAATCTCCATCGAAGGTTTCACATATACAATTTGAGTCAAACTCGACTTGTCAACCATGCCCGATTGACCTATTAAACCGCACAAATTACAACATAAACCCAAGTGTCTCCTACACTTGTCAATATACTCCGGAGTCTTAGACCACGACGGGTCCGTACATGAACAACCAACCACGTGGATAATTTTGAGCACAAATCGCCAAACTCATATGAAGTACGCCGACTTCCCTACTCTCATACTGCGGAGTACGCCCACTCCTACTAAAACAACATTACCTGGCCTAAATACACACACACTTCACAAATCACCTGCAAGAATGCATAAGCTGAGCAAGCGCAAATCTTACACCACACATGCTATGACGCCGAGTACATTCCCAACTCACTTAGGCAGGCTCCGAGATCCCGGGAAAGTCATGGTGAATTTAGAAACACATCATACCTCCAATTTGCATTATTTAAAAATAACAATTTAAACAATGATTCTCCGTCCTAGGGCCCCAAAGGGCCAAACCATCCTCTGCTACCAGAACTGTTAACGCGTCCCTTTATGATATTTTATTACACATCAGGACTCGTTTTAGGCCAATGAATCTTTAGACCCAGATGAAACACACCTTAGGACGAGATAGCTAATCAATATATCACTCAATACATCAATAATGTCATCAATATTTATCACGACAATGCATTTCACTTTAGACAAAGTCATTAATCAATTCAAAGACGCTACCATGACCTTTCAGCCATGAATAACCACACCTTGTTTAGTAGAATTTTATGAGTTTTATTCCCTATTAATTACAGTCTAATAGCAAATGCGTTAATCTCAACACCAAGAAACATAATAGCATAGTCACAATATGGCAACTTTAATGAAAGCTTACCAAAGCGAGAATCACAAACATCAGAACATAACACAGCGTGAACATAGATCAATTTAGCAGAGTGTCAATAACGCGTCAGTTCAACAAAGCATAATCTCGGTCATTTGTCTATTTGCATCAGTTTGGTGAACACCTGTCCTAACCACGAATTAGCATTCGCATGTTGGTCTTCATGCAAAACAATTTAGAACACTAATTTGGAAAACATCTAGCTAAGGTCTCTGTCAAAAGCAAGCAGTTGGTACCGAGAAAGGAAAAGCAAACCGCCAAATCACAATCGCATTGTCATAATTACCCTCCAAAGTTTAGGTCCGCACACGGGTTCAGTCCTCGTCTTCAGGACATCAGTCAAATCACCATCAGTCAGAACTCAGCTACGGGGCAAAAAGGGCACTTTCCTCATAAGGAGGTAAAGTTTAAAATGGACAATTCTAAGGGCGACGATGGTTTTAAGTAACCCACCAAGTCACCAAACAGAGTGACAGAGTTTCTGGATAAAATCAATAGCATTCCCTAACCCGCCTAAATGACTCCCCGTGACATGGGTTTTTATCCCTTTTTCGATGTATATTCCCCCAAAATTTTATTGGTCATCTGCTATACCCCACTATCTTTAACCTATCATAGAACACATTAGGTAATGTAACTCTTCACCCCATATTGTTTTACAAGTCTTTGATTGGTCTTCGTAATTGACGTCTTCAGAGGTGGTACGTCCGGTATGATTTCATCCTTCTGTAATTCTTTGCACATCTTTCGGTCAGCAGTTCCATTGTCTTCACCGGTTTGAATGACCTTGTACATTACATTAATCTACACTGTTTCAATTTACTTTTAACATTTATTCTGTAAACGAGAGAAAGTGATGGGAACGAATCTAACATGGCTATATTCATCTTCCAAGTTTTGAAGAAAAGAACAAGCGGGGTCATGTCCCCTCGTGAGTCAGCACACTGAAAAATAGAAAAATGCATTTAATATGAGAGCCAGGGCAGCTAAGCTCATGCTAACTTAAGGCCTATGAGGATTTCAATACAAATTCAATAACGCAAACATTAGTATAAACTTATTTAAAGATAATATAATCATTTTGGTCATTATTATTAGTCTACGTATGCATCTGTGGCCACTCCTCGTGGTCACAATTCAAGTGCATGTTTAAGCAAAATTACTATTATAGTTTCTATGCAGCATCATCACACATTGATTCATAAACATTTCATGTTAATATAGATTATATAAGCTACGCTCTCTCAACTCCGTTCTATATTTCACACTTCAATTGTGAGGACATGCTGGGCAGGGGTCCTAACCTGCTTGAAAGGAGAATCATACCAGCTATCGGGTGCTTCATAAAATATGACAACAGCACTTAGCAATCCTGAATGATTGTGATGGCCGCACATTTTTTATTTATTTTTTTGATCACCTTATCTTGCCCGGACCGCTTCCCATTGGCCCAGAGCATCGTGAACCACTAGGGGAAAGTTAAAAAGTTGCACTCGATAAAGTCCACAAAGACGCTCACTCTGGTGGGAGTCCGAGTATGGAGCACTTTGATCCTGATCTCGCGAGGTCGTATTTTGCCATCATGGAACACCATAGATGATTTTCAGAATGATGAACCATCTGCATGGAGCACTTTTTATAGGAGCGATGTTTGTCCCTGGAAGCACTTACAGACCCAGATTTTCTGAGAACTACATGTTGCCATAGGACACCCCTGACCTGTGTATGGTGTGTGATGAAATTGTAGTATTATGCGCCAAAAAGTGATGCCTAACCTGAAATTAGTTTTGACTTATGAAATATTGTATTTTATTTTTCCCTGCGAGGATCGGCTTGCAATCAGCTCTGCCTTATGATGTATTGCATTTTTACCTTCTTCGGTTTGTTACATATTGTTGTCCGATAAGTAATTACTAACATGAAATCTGGATATTTTATGAAATGCTGCTTTTTATCTCATTCTATTTTTTCAGCTACTATGTAACAAAATGTTTTTTTTTTTTATTAAACAAATCTCTTCTATTATGTATGCTATGATGTAACAATTTCAATTAATCGAACATCAATAAATATCTTTACTTACTTTACTTATCTCACCTAGCGAGAACTCTGACTCTATAGGCAGCAGGACCGAAGTCTTTCTTATGTATAAAAATGTATTTGATTTGAGTGATGCCTTTGATTACATCCAGCCGATCCGGGCACATTTACATTTTTTATAGTGTTCTTCATCTGGCAACCTATGCATCATCTTGGCATTTGTCGACAAGTCGAAGCTCTGTCCGGTTTGTTGCCTTACAGAAAAATTAGATTAACTTTTTTTTTATTTTTTTGCGGAGCATACCTCAGACAGAGATCCAGATGGATCTCTTGAATGTGTCAGTCTTTGGGGTTGTCTGACCGCATCTACTCATTGTGAATATGTAATAGTGACAGGGGCGACTGTGGTGTTTATAATAGCTAAATTTACCATGTTTGCATGGTTGATGCACCAGAAGATTACAGGCTCTGTATAGATTTTTTGGTGCCATGTTCCTGTGAATGTTGCATATACCTTTTATTCTCACCTGTTGACACATTTTATTTATGGTCTATGCCAGATAGCTATTGCTGCGTGCAATATTTTAATATTTTACCGTTATAAATTTGGTTTGCCACTGTAGTTCCTGGCACTGAACAAAACTACTTTGTGTGCCAATATGCTCCTATTGGAAGAGCAGAATGCGATCACTCACAGTAAAGCCAGCTGATAGAGAAATAGAGGTTTAATAAAAACAAAATGCCTTTCTTAACGCCAGACCTAATTGGAGACCCAATTCTTAACGAAAGTCACAAAAGTGCTCACATGGTATATGTCTTTGAATTAGTGGTTTTCATGAATTCACAAGAAGTAGACCAGGAAATCTTACTCCTAGAAAATATTTGTGAACTGTATTTTAGCATGTGAAAATCTATTGAGCGTTTACAAGTTCACTTTCCCACCAACTTCTTTTTCCCCAACCCAGGTAGAACTTCTACTTCTGCCATTGTCGGAAGTAAAATTTCAAATTTTCTTATTAATGGAAAAGATTAGAGAAGAGCTGGTGAAAATCCTTAAAACATGCAAGTTAGTAGGTTTGCAGACTCCAAGCCATTCCAGCCCTGGAACTATTGCTTACTGCTTCCTCCAGCCCCAGTATGTAGATCCGTGGAAAGGTGGCAAAATAAGGAAAATGCTATAGTAGGGATTGAAATTGCAAGTATTCAAGCCCTATTATAATAGTAGCCCTGGCATAATCAGAGAGGCTATTATCAGAGCTCTTACATACTGAGACTGCTTCCATAATTTGTCACCGCACTACATGGCACCAAAGGCACAGGTAGATTTAAGAAGCAACCTGTCCCATGGACAAGTAGATATTTTAATAAATTCTACACTCCTGGGTGCCAATGTTTTTTTTTTTTTTTTTTTTTTTTTTTTTAACCAAAGAACTCTACGTGTCAGAACATCCTACAAATTCATACATTATCAGGCCAAGGTAGAAAAGAAATTAATATTTGATTATATTTTTTGGAATGGGTGATAGGCGAGACGGACCTTTCAGCAGCACTCCTTCACTATTCTCTATTCCCAGGTATTCAAGAAACATTTTGGTAAATGTGCCTATGTACAAAATGGTCTCTAGAAGTAAAGTCTGGAGGTGGAGTGAGGAAAGCTACCTACTGAGAGTTGTGCTGACCAGTTATCTGTGTTCTCTGGAAACTCCAACAAGCCAGCCCAATCTTATGACTTCCTGTCAGGATCAAATCAGAAATGCATTGGTAATTCTCTCAGTCCTTGGGTATAAGAAGCAGTGTGTAAAATAAAGCTTTCATCTTGATTATGTTCTCTTGAGAAATAAGAAAAAATACAGTTCTGAAAGGAAAATGTAATTAAATGATAAAATCTCTTTTTTTAGAAAGGTATTTTGATTTTCTTACTTGACAGCAATTCACAAAGTGGCATGCACCACCTTGAAATGCATAACATTTAGTTAAGTATTCCAAAGTGGTGCCAGCTATATTTTATTGGTACTACACAAGATAAAGCCTATACTATGTAAGAGATCGGTGGCAATACTTACAGATGTTTTAATATGCTGAGTTCTTTATTTGATTGTAAGAATTTAAAAACAAAAATCCAGAACTTATTGCCACTCTTCTTTCTCAAACGTAGATGCCGCCATTTTAAAGGTCAAATTTGAAACACCTGCAGCTATGCATAATGAAGCGGTGGGGCCATCTTGAGTGTTGTCAGTGTCAAAAATAACAAGCACCGGCAAAGTCAATAGATCTCGGCAATTCAAGGGCTATTGGCGTAGTCAATGATATTGTATTATGTAAGTGGATTGCAATGACAAAAAAATCTTAAATGAGCTGAGTACAAATGCATTGGGAGGCTATCTCTGCTCTATATGACTTTCAAGCAGTTAGCGTGTTATCAAGAGGTATTGGTCATGGTTTGGGAGTAATGAGTGAATGTTGTACACCAGCCAAAGTCTGGTTTCTGAGATGGGAGCAGCTGCAATGTTGCCCACCTCTAGGGCTTATTTGACGAAGGGGTCCATTGCGCATTGGCTACACATGACCTCTGTTGTGGTCTGTGGGTGGTAAGGCTACAACCTTGGGTCCCCCCCAAAGAGTCAATAGCCTATTTCAATATCCTATTTTAAGAATGTTCCTAAAGTCGAATCTCATCGCAATATGGTTATGTTGTTGCATGTCCCTTCGAGGCCATTGGCACTAGAATGTGGATTGTTGAAGGCATTGCTGCTCGGCATGGGGTTCCAGAGTTTAACCCTGCTTATTTCTGTATTTTATAATCCAAACAGTAGCTGGAAGGCATTTCCTTTCTTGCACTGTGACCCATGACTCACTGGTTCTCACCCTCCAATCAAAACACTAAGCCATTACACAGAGTAGCCTGGACAGTAGGAGGAGGGATGTTGCTAATGGACAAATTAGCATGTAATACTTTCTCAACTCAGCAAACCCGCTCAGTAGCCTGATACAAAAACCAGATGCCTCTCCCATGACAAGTGTCATATATGCTGCATAAGATCTTCTCCATGAAAAAAGTGGAAGAGCTGATGTCTGCTGGCAAAATGTTGTCACTCCAATGCCTGACAATTCAAACATGTGGCATACTGGGCCACCAGGTTGACACCAAAGAGGATTACGTTTTAGGCTGATGTGGACATTGTGGGCAAGCAAAAAGCTGTCATTGAAAGTGAAGTCAGCACATGGCACAAAGAGGGTGAAGCCATTGCCCCATGCTGTGGTGGGTGGAATCAAAATGTGATTGCCACTTGAACAGAACAATGACTGAAAAGGGCGAGCTGAAAGCCCTTATACTGAAGAAAGATTATCTCTCCCTCTATCGCCAGTAGGTTTATAGTTAGCACCTCGTTTCCATACAAAAGTATTTTTTTCACTTGCCTGTATCCATGGTGCCTTTGGATGTTTTTTCATGAAATGTTCGGAAACAAATTTAAGTTTCCTTCAGAATCTTGGTTTTTTTTTGTTTTGTTTTTCCCCCCCCTTGGTGGAGCAGGTCCTGGGGGCATTTAAAAAAAATAAATAGGGGGGGGGATTCATGGGGACCACCACCTCCCCGTGGCACAGCTTCCCCAGAGAAAGAGTTCTAAATTAATGTTGGGGTCCCGTGTGGAAATAGCCCTGCACCCTGCGGAACGCCACCTCGGTGGGGCAAAACATGATACATTAATGCACACCTCCCACGACCTTCCTGGGGCTTAACATCTTACATTAATGCAGGAGGCCCGTGTGCCCCCAGCAGCCCCGGTGATCCCCACCACCTGGGTGCAATGAGTTGGATATATTGGGGGGGAGGGGTCATGCGGCTTCCCCCCCAAACCCCATTACCCTTCCTCTCTGCACCAACATTAGGACACAGGAAGCTGGCTTGGACTGTGAGGACCTTCATGTTCCCCCTGCGGTCCTGTCAACCTCTCTTGCTTTCTTCCATTCCATAATGGGATGGTAAAATTGGCTTGTACCCAACTGGCACATTTAATTCACTTGTAGGTCCTCATTAAAGCGGTCCTATTGGTATCCGGGGCCTGTAAATTAAATGCTGCTAGTGGGCCTGCAGCACTGAATGCCACCAAATTAAGTAGCCCTTTTAAACATGTCTCAGGCATGCCATTGCAGCCCATGTGTGCAGGTTGTGTTTTTTATCCTGCCATTACAGCCTGGAAAAACAAACCTTTTGCCAGACCTAAACCTCCCTTTTTAAATGCATATGTCACCCTAACGGTAGACCCTAAGCAACCCAGAGTGCAAGGTGCAGTGTGTTTAAAAAGTTGGACATGTACTTCTAAGTTTTACATGTCCTAAAAGTGAAAAACACCTTAACTCATTCTTCACTGCTTTGAAGCCATATTCCAAAGGATAACATTGTACTACCTTATTATATTTAATAAGTGATCAGTTTATATTGGAAGCAGGTAGGCAGGTTGAGTTTGGTGTCCAAGTAATTGTAATTAAAAGTCCTCTTTAATGGTAAATTTGGATTATCAGATAGAGACTTCTAACTGCAGATTCCTTACCTCTGAATTCCCTGGCGTCTGCTTCGTGTCCGGAAACTTTTTTCTGAACAATAACCTACGCACGCCGTCGAGTGGTTTCGTCCGGCTCCGCGTGGATTAGTCAGCATTGTTGGAGCTACCTGTGACGTCACAGTCGCCTATAAAGGCACCACCCTGGCGCACGTACATCAGTTCTTTTCCTTCTGCACCAGTTAAGCAAAGTTCCGGGATCGAGCTATCCTTTGCCTTTTTTGGCAAGCCTTTTTTCAACCCTTTTTTCGAATAATTTTTTGGTGTGTGCGAGGAGATGTCATCCAGAAGGCGGGGTTCAAGCCGCGTGGTGCCCGTCATCGTGCCTTATCGGTGACGGACCCCCACCAGGTATGTCTCTGGTGCCTCGCCAGGGACCACGACTCAGCCGTGCTCCAACTGCCGGGCCATGGCCCGAAGGCTTTGAGAGAGCAGTCTCTAAAGCTCATGGCGGCCCAACAGTCGACTGCTGTCGTCGTGACTCCTCAGAGGTCACGGTCCCGCTCAAGAAGGAGGTTGCGGGAGGTTGCAGGACCGCTCCAGGAGCCCGAAATCCTCTAGTTCCCACTCAAGGTCCTCTGGGCACTCGGGGAAGAGGCACAAGAAGAAGAAGATGTCCAAGTGGACTTCGAGTTTGCCATGCCTGTTGGCCAACAAGGCATCACAAGAACATCGATGTTCCGAGCATGGTTCCTCAGAGCCGTTGCCAGGGCCGACATTGCATGTGTCCCCCCCGTCCCCCCCCCCCAACTTATCTGGGAGCCAGAGCGACCCCCCGCTCAAATGAGACTTCTAAGAAACCATGCGCCTCGTTTTTGAGCCGGCTGCCCCCGCGGGTAATTCCTTGGACCCCGTGGGGACAGCAGGGGCCCCATCGGTTTGACTCTGGTGACTTCGGCTTTGCGCTGTTGGGGACCCCAGCATCCAGTATCCGATCCAGACTGCCACCGGTTGCACATACGATACCGATGCTTCCCCTCCACCCCCTACCAAACTGCTGGCACCCACTGGTGGTGTGAGCCCCATCCTCATTCTAGATGAGCCGGAATGATGCCGCACTACTCCGATTCCAACTTCAACACCAATTTTGATCAGCCAGGCACAGTTGAGGAATTGGGAGGGGTCTGAGGACCTTTTGGAATATGGATTAGAGGAGCAGGACTGGTATGAGGAACTAGGGGAAGCCAGCAGCCTGGATACTTCTCCAGATGCTGGTATGCTCTCACCTCCTTCTGTGGCTACGGAAGAGGGAGCCACATACGTCATGGTGGTGTGTAGAGTAGCTGAGGTCTTGGACCTGGAGTTGCCCACGGTGCCGGTCAGGACTAACATCCAGGCAGAGGTGCTTCAACCGGGGGCTGCTACATCGGAGCTGATGTTACCTTTTAATGAAGCCTTTACTGATTTCTTGCTGGGGTCGTGCTCCAAACCCAGCACAGGGGCTCCTGTGAATAGAACAATTGGCCGCCGCTATCAACCAGCTCCTACCGACCCTAGTTCCCTCACCCAACACCCCAACCTGTAGAGATTTGTGTTCCAAGCCTCCACATCCCTTGGCACCTTCCTTTCTGCTCCCCTGGATTGGAAATCCAAGAGGCTGGACCAACTTGGGAAGAAGATGTTTTCTTCCTCAGCTGGCATTGAGGTCTGTAAACACCTCATGCCTTTTGTGCCGTTTTTCCCATACTTCATGGGAAATAGTGGCACAGTTGTTGTCACACTCAGCCAAGCTGTCAAGGACGGGAGCGATGCAGCCAAGTTTACTATTCGGTGTGATTAGGACATGACTGCTGCATACTACTGGCTTTCAGAGGATGTCCAGGCAAATCTGATGGACAGGCCCTTCGATTGCACACGCCTTTTTGGGGCGAAGGCAGACTCTGTGCATGAGCAGTTCAAGGACTCTCGAGGCGCGGCTGGATCCTTGGGCCTCTCGGTGCCCGCTCGCCAGAAGTCTACCTATCACCCCTTTCGAAGCTGCAGATCATACAGAAGGGCTATTCCCTCCCTTTCCAGTCTTTTCCTCCCTCTATCCCTCCATTGAAAGAACGGCTTATGGAGGATCATTTAATCTTGTTCCGTGAGGAAAGTGACGGTTCTCTTGGGCAAAGGAGATATAGAAAGGGTCCCAATGTCAGAAGTAGGCAGTGGTTGTTATTCCCGCTACTTTCTGATTCCAAAGAAAAACAAGGGCCTTCGCCCTATCTTGAATTAAGGAATGTCAATCTCTTCCTCAAAAAAGAGAAATTTAAGATGCTCACTCTGATTCATATCTTGTCTGCCCTAGACCAAGGAGACTGAATGGTAGCGTTGGACTTGCAGGATGTGTATTTTCACATCTCCATCCTACCCACCCACAGGCGTTACTTGTGGTTCAAGGTGAGCCATAAGCACTTTCAGTTTACCGTGCACCCTTTCGGTCTCACCAGTGCCCCTCGGGTGTTCACCAAGGTGATGGCGGTGGCAGCAGCTCATCTGTGCAGGTTAGGGATTTCAGTCTTCTCCTACCTTGACGATTGGCTGTTGAAGGCTCCTACACATCAGGCTCTCGTCACCCACTTTTAGACTACGGCGGGCCTCCTGCTTTTGCTGAGGTTCACTATAAACGTGCCAAAGTCACCCCTGACTCCCTCTCAGAAGCTCCCTTTCATCTGAGCTGTTTAGGATACAGTGCAGTTTCTGGTTTATCCTCCCGAGCAGCGAGATCAAGATATTCGGGTTATGATACCGATGTTTCGGCCTCTATCCTCGATTTCGGTGAGACATACTCTGAGGCTGTTGGGACTCATGGCTTCCTGCATCCTGTTAGTCAAACATGCCAGCTGGCATATGAGGGCTCTGCAGTGGAACCTGTAGTTCCAGTGGGCACAGCATCAGGGAAATCTTACAGACATGGTTCAGATCTCAGAGGGTACTGCAAAAGATCTGCAGTGGTGGTTAGTGAACTGCGATTGGGTCAGAGACAGACTCCTCTCCCTTCCCCAACCAGATCCGACAGAGGTGACCGATGCATCACTTCTGGGATGGGGTGGCCATCTGCAAGAGGCGGAGATCAGAGGTCTCTGGTCTCCGGCTGAATCCGGGACATGGCTGGAACAGCAGGGTATAACTCTGGTAGTTCAACACCTGGCAGGTTCTCTGAACGCCAGGACGGACAAACTCAGCCGTCGATGCCTGGCGGATCATGATTGGTATCTCTATTCGGAGGTGGCGCAAGGACTCTTTCAGCAGTGGGGAGAGTCTTGGTTAGATCTGTTTGCCTCCATAGATTCCACAAAATGTCAGCAGTATTGCGGGTTTGAGTTTTCAAGGCAGCAATCGCTCAGCAACGCTTTTCGTCGCAAGTGGAGGTCAGTTCTCCTATACGCTTTTTTGCCTATACCACTCCTGCCAGAGCTCTCAAGAAGATCAAGTACGACCGGAACCAAGTCATCCTAATGGCTCCGGATTGGGCACGGAGAGTCTGGTATCCCGAGCTTTTCGAAATGATCATCAATCCTCCGTTCATCCTGCCCCTTCGGGAGGATCTTCTGTCGCAGCAGTAGGTGAGGGTTCTCCACCTGAACCTGTCGACTCTGCGCCTTCATGCGTGGATGGCTTTTGACCTTCCTCCCGAAGTCTGTAAAGTTGTTTTGCCAGCCTGCCATCCCTCCACTGTATGTTATTATACAGAATGGTCTATTGATCCTCTTTCTGATATCGTTCTCTCCATACTTTCCCTTGCCCAGCAGGGTTCTACCTTGGGGACTCTCAAGAGTTACCTTTCTGCCCTCTCTGCATTTCTCCGGCTGCCTGATCAGCCTTCTCTGTTTAAATCTCCCATTGTACATAGATTCCTCAAAGGCCTTGTACGTATGTTTCCCCCAACGCCCTTTGTTATACGCCAATTGGACTTAAATCTGGTCCTCACATTTCTGATGTGTGCTCCCTTTGAGCCTTTGCACAACTGTCCCCTCTGGCTGCTCACCATCAAGACAGCCTTCTTAGTGGTGATAACATCTGCCAGGAGGGTGAGTGAGAGCAAAGCTCTTTCATCAAAGCCACCATGTCTCACTATCTGTCCAGACAAGGTGGTACTCAGAACTCGTGCCTCTTTCCTCCCCATTTCATCGCCCCATTTCATCTGGGTCAGAACATCACCCTGCCCACTTCCTTTGCTCCACTGCATCCCTCTAAAGAAGAGGAGCAACTCCACCGGTTGAACCCAAAAAGAGGGTTGCCGTTCTAACTTGAACGCACAAAAGAGTCCTGGTTGGATGAACAACTCTTTGTGGGATATGTTGGAGCAAACAAGGGTCGGGCAGTGCAGAAGCAAACCATTTCACGCTGGGACGTTCTCCGCATCAAGATCTGCTACGCATTGGCCAAGAAGCAGTCTCTTGAGGGTTCATTCTGACAGGGGCAAAGCTGCTAACACTGCATTAGCTCGAGGCATTCCAGTCCTGGACATTTGTCCGGGGGCAATGTGGGCATCTTTGCACACGTTTGCAAAGCATTACTGCCTGGACCGTCAGGTGCGAAGAGACGAGCACTTTACCCGTTCAGTCCTGCAGGACTTCTTAGTGTAAGTAGAAATATCCACTGCCAGAAGGTTAATGGCTTGTGTATCTATTCAAAGGTAAGGAATCTGCAGCTAGAAGTATCTATCAGATGAACAAGTTACTTACCTTCTGTAACGCATTATCTGGTAGAAACTAGCTACAGATTCCTTACACCCACCCATGCCTCCCCGCTCTGCGGATATGGCTAGTAGGGTTAGGGTTTATGCCTTCCAGGGCACTTGTTTTGCACAGACAAAAGGTTGGTTCTATCCATGACCCTGTGCTTCTGGAGCGGAAGTGTTGTGGATAAAAGAACTGACATAAGCATGCCGGGGTGGTGCCTTTATAGGTGACCATGACGTCACAGGCAGCTCCAACAACGCTGACTAATCCACGCGGAGCTGGACGATGCCACCCGACAGCATGCACAGGGTATTGCTCCGCAAAAGGATTGCAGATTCGAAGCTGATGCTAGGGAATTCAAAGATCAGGAATCTGTAGCTAGATAGTCTCTACCAGATAATGCGTTACTGAAAGTAAGTAACTTGTTCTTTAGTCACAAATCTGAAAATGGCATATTTTACAAAGTTGGCATCTTGTCCTAACCACTTGGTGCCTGCAGCCTGTTCCTGTATCACATGACTAGGTGTAGCTGGTAGCTTGTCTTTGTGTATTGCCCCCAGGCAGTGAGTTAAAGGCAAGATGTGTACTTGCAGGATGAGCCACTCTGAGTTAATGAGGGGGAGGAGTTATCACGTACAATACTTGCACATCACAAAAGCTCTGCCTGAGCGCCCACACAAAGGGTTTGTTTTTAGTTACCCTAGACAAGCTGGGGCTAGGACAGGGAGGAAGAGGATGTGGGACACCTGCGGGTGGAAACCTCTAGAAGCTTCCTCTACTCAGAGGCAATTCATAGAAACTTGCAGGTTATCTGGCCGAGGCCAACAGCAGGGTCCCTCCAGGTCCAGTTGCTACTGGTCAACCTAGTACTTCCAGGAAAATGCCTTATGTAGCTTGTTGTCCCCTGTAGCTACACAGGAGGCCGATCCACTGACCATTGTAGTCCACTTCTTTGTCAGGGGTACAGGAGGCGGCAGTCTTTCATGGTTCACTTTAGGTCACAGAAGTAGGTCCAGTCCTCTTCTGATCTTCCATTGGCTCTTGAAGTGATCTGAGGCTGGTGCTTGAAGGTGCAACATTTATGCTTGGAACCAGGTTGTATGTGGGGTTCCTCTTGTGTTAAAAGTTCCCTGGGCTAATCCAACCCAGTTTTTCAGTAGTACGTGTTTGCCGTACTGCAAATATGCCAAAAACGCTAAGTGTCAAGGCTTTTTCAAGATGGCATAGGTCTTCTGTCTCACTAAACTTGGGCCCTGGGGTTATTTGTGCGCAGGGTTCTATGGTAATCACAGTTTCCTTCCACATCTAACACTAAAAAACAGTTTGAGGGATGCACTTTACCTGCAACAAACCCAGAGATGGAAGTCTGGTAGGATAAAAGCAATGTACTCCAGCAGCCAAACAGTAGATGCATAAGAATTGACTTGGCATTCTGTTCTCTCCCTTTCTAGCGTGCCCCAGTTTTACCTGTGGCTCAGCAGACCCACCGAGCAGGATTTGACACTGTGTTGTTAAAAGGAGGCCACAAACCACACTCTGCATTTTATGCTGCACTCTGAAGGCGCATCTCTGCCCCTGTAAATCGGCCTATTGTTTTTGCTTCTGTAAGGCATTTAACTCCTTCTTTCACAGCTATTCAAGGCTGGGAGCTGGCAAAGGATTGTTAGCCTTCTGACCGTTCAGGGAGGTAAAGGGTAAAGTACCATCTTGCCTGGCATGTTAAGCCAATTTTTACTTGTGTTTCAGTTTGTTTTTGCCTGTCTCCCTGGGATCCTGCTAGCCAGGACCCCAGTGCTCATAGTTTGTGGCCTAAATGTGTTCCCTGTGTGGTGCCAAACTGTGTCACTGAGGCTCTGCTAACCAGAACCTCAGTGCTTATGCTCTCTCTCCTTTTAAAATTGTCATTGCAGGCTAGTGACCATTTTTACAAATTCTGATTGGCACACTGGAACACCCTTATAATTCCCTAGTATATGGTACCTAGGTGCCCAGGGTATTGGGGTTCCAGGAGATCCCTATGGGCTGCAGCATTTGTTTTCCCACCCATAGGGAGCTCAGACAATTCTTACGCAGGACTGCCACTGCAGCCTGAGTGAAATAACGTCTACGTTATTTCACAGCCATTTTACACTGCACGTAAGTACCTTATAAGTCACCTACATGTCTAACCCTCACTTGGTGAAGGTTAGGTGCAAAGTTACTAAGTGTGAGGGCACCCTGGCACTAGCCAAGGTGCCCCCACATTGTTCAGGGCAAATTCCCTGGATTTTGTGAGTGCGGGGACACCATTACACATGTGCACTCCAATAGGTCAATATCTATATGTAGCTTCACAATGGTAACTCCGAACATGGCCATGTAACATGTCTAAGATCATGGAATTGTCCCCCCCCCCCCCCCATGCCAAATCTGGTATTGGGGTGCCAATCCCATGCATCCCCGGGGCTCCAGCATGGACCCCGGGTACTGCCAAACTAGCTCTCTGTGGTTTTCACCGCAGCTACCACTGCTGCCAACCATCAGACAGGTTTCTGCCCTCCTGGGGTCTGGGCAGCCCAGTCCCAGGAAGGCAGAACAAAGGATTTCCTCTGAGACAGGGTGTTACACCCTCTCTCTTGGGGAAATATGTGTTAAGGGCCTGAGAGGAGTAGCCTCTCCTGGCCTCTGGAAATGCTTTGAAGGGCACAGATAGTGCCCTCCTTGCATAAACCAGTCTACAATGGTTCAGGGATCCCCCAGCACCTGCTCTGGCGCAAAACTGGACAAAGGGGAGTGACTACTCCTCTGTCCATCACCACCCCAGGGGTGGTGCCCAGAGCTCCTCCAGTGTGTCCCAGAACTCTGCCATCTTGAATGCAGAGGTGTGAGGGCACAATGGAGGCCTCTGAGTGGCCAGTGTCAGCAGGTGACGTCAGAGACCCCCTCCTGATAGGTTCTTACCTGGTTTGGTAGCCAATCCTCCTCTGAGGGCTATTTAGAGTCTCTCCTGTGTGTTTCTCTTCAGATAACGAATGCAAGAGCTCACCAGAGTTCCTCTGCATCTCTCTCTTCAACTTCTGCCAAGGATCGACCGCTGACTGCTCCAGGACACCTGCAAAACCGCAACAAAGTAGCAAGTCAACTACCAGCAACATTGTAGCTCCTAATCCTGCCGGCTTTTTCAACTGTTTCCTGGTGGTACATGCTCTGAGGGCTGCCTGCCTGCACTGGAAGCCAAGAAGAAATCCCCTGTGGGTCGACGGACTCTTCCCCCTGCTAATGCAGGCACCAAACTTCTGCATCACCGGTCCTCTGGGTCCCCTCTAATCTTGACGAGCGTGGTCCCTGGAACACAGGAGCTGGATCCAAGTGACCCCGACAGTCCAGAGGTCCTTCTGTCCAGATTTGGTGGAGGTAAGTCCTTGCCTCCCACGGCAGAAAGTAATCCTGTGTACTGCGTGAACTGCAGCTGCTAGGGCTTCGGTGCACTTTTGCAAGGAATCCTGCATGCCCAGTATAGCCCAGGTCCCCAGCACTCCGTCCTGCATTGCTCAACTCGCTGCGTTGACCACCGGCTTCGTGGGACCCTCTTTTGTAGTGTTGAGACGACCGCCGTGCTCAGATTTCTTGAACGCCTGTTCAAGTGCTTCTGCGGGTGTTGCCTGCTTCTGCGTGGGCTCTCTGTGCTGCTGAGTGCCCCCTCTGTCTCCTCCTCCAAGGGGTGACCTCCTGGTCCTTCCTGGGCCCGGGCAGCACCGATTTTCTTTAATCGCGACTCTTGCAGCTAGCACAGCTTGTTTGCGGTCTTTCTGCGTGGAAAAAAACTCTGCATCCTCCAGCACGCCGTGGGACATCTTCTGTGCAAAGGAGAAGTTCCTGGCATCTTTTGTTGTTGCAGAATCTTCAGCTTCTTCCACCCAGAGGCAGCCCTTTTGCACCTTCATCTGGGGTTTAGTGGGCTCCTGCCCCCCCTGGACACTTGCGTGATGCTTGGACTTGGTTCCCTTCCTTTACAGGTCCTCAGGTCCAGGAATCTGTCTTCAGTGCTTTGCAGTCAGTTGTGGTCTTTGCAGAATCTCCTATCACAACTTTAGTGTGTTTCTGGGGTAGTAGGGTAACTTGACTTCTACTTTCCAGGTTCTTGGGGTGGAGTATCTTGGACACCCTTAGTGTTATCTTACACTCCTAGCAACCCTCTACACACTACACTAGGTCTGGGGGTCCATTCGTGGTTTGCGTTCCACTTTTGGAGTGTATGGTTTGGGTTGTCCCTAGGCCTATTGCATCCTATTGTATTCTACAGTGTTTGCACTACTTTTCTGTTTACTTACCTGATTTTGGTTTGTGTGTATATTTTGTGTATTTTACTTACCTCCTAAGGGAGTATATCCTCTGAGATATTTTTGGCACATTGTCACTAAAATGAAGTACCTTTATTTTTAGTAACTCGTGTTTCTTATGATATAGTGCTATATGATATAAGTGGTATAGTAGGAGCTTTGCATGTCTCCTAGTTCAGCCTAAGCTGCTCTGCTATAGCTACCTCGGTCATCCTAAACTGCTAGAACACTACTAATCTACTAATAAGTGATAACTGTACCTGGCACAAGATGTAAGTACCATCAGGTACCCACTATAAGCCAGGCCAGCCTCCTACAACCTTTACTCAATATTTATTAAAAACCTAACCATTAAGTTGAATTTTAATATTTATTAAACTAGTGATTTATATATCTACCTGGCTCCTTTCAAAAGATACAGTACATTAGTATTTAATATTGCTTCCCTGTGTTTCTGTATGGCCCAGACAGCTTTCCTATAGTGAAAATACCTTTTGAGGGCTATTCACAGTAAATATATGCTAACATTATATTTCTACCTGCCATACTTTTAAATACCATGTACCATGCCTTGTGGGCTTCAGGGTCTACTTTAACAGATTGCGGTGCATGTCTTGCACTGTTACAGTCGGGCTACAATGGTAGCCCTGAAACCATGTTTGTACTGCCCGTGTAATAGATTGCTCAGTAGGTGCTGCAGTCTATAAGTGGCATTCAACTCTCAAGCTCTGGGTACATTTTATACTATATATTAAGAACTTATAGACAAGCTAAATACACCAGTTAGTAGTATGCCAACTCAACTATGCTAAAAGGGGGAAACACTGACACTTTCCCACTAGTTATCAGAGGTAAAGTGCACATAGTGCTAAATCCAGCAAATATATAGAGTCCACGAAAATTTGAAAAATGTGGAATGACCACAGAGAAAAGGTGGATTTCCTACAAAGTGTTTCTGCCACTATATCTCACAATCTTGCACTACAATCGCTAAATGAACCCTTATCCAATATGCAGTGTTCTTAAAAAAAAAAAAAAGTCTCACATATTCCTCTAACTCTTCATCTCAGCCATTGCCAGTGTTTCACAAGTAGCTCACGTGCATAAGCTTCACTTGGACATTGCGTTTATTATCACTTCCTCTCTCTTGCATCAATGTGGGTCATCTTTTGAAGTTTCTTCCTAAATATCATTCTTCAAGAACTGATCCAGTCGAAATGCCAACACAATAACATTCTTAATCTAACCTGAAGCACATAGATATGTATTTCTGTTTTCACCCACAACATCTCATAACCAGTTTCTGCCATTATTGTCTTAAAATGTGATTCATATGTAATCATGCTTCTGGTTCTGTTCCTGATGAAAATTAAGTATAATTTTATGGTGCAAAGTGACACCTAGGAAAACATCAGTGTCATTCCTGAGTGGTTTTACAATCTGCTAATATGCATAAAAATTTCAGTAGGTCATAGCTCATCTCAGTTTGACCATTTGGATAAGTGGTGTGGTGTGGACACCATTTTACTTCCTTTCTGCAATCTAACTGATTACCTAAATATATATTGCTGATTGTCTTGTGGCAAAGGGCAATGTTTCTGCTTGTGTCCAACCTTGCCCCATCACACCCACAGGCCTGGAATGGGTCTTTGAAAATCTTGGAGCAAATAGGGGATTTCCTGAAATTCTGGCCAGTATGAAAAGGTGGGTTATGTAGTATTAGTGTGTGAAGGCTTTAAGCAGCGTTTGGTTTGTTGGCCATTAGAGAGTTTGGTGCGTGTTTTTCTCCCTGTATTTGTTTAAGATCTTTATGAATTACTAAACAACAAGAGACTAAAACAGAAAGAAGAGTGGAGTGGTTATTGTAGCTGCAGGCTGAGACCTATCATGCCCACCCGGGTGTAGTCATAGGTTAACATTGCTCTCACCCATTCGTGCAGTGGTCTTCTGCTTCAGGCGTTCTTGAAGGTGGCACGCATACAGAGAAGCCTAACACTTAGCTGTGATGTACACTGAAATGGTGCAACATAATGTATTCCTTTTATTAGTATGGCAATTTGTTCATTTGTTTCTGCCCACAAATTTTGCAACATCTCATGAGAGGAGGCACATTATTCTAACATGCATCAAATGCACAATTATTTGAATAAATTAATTTACATATTACGGTTTTTGAAGTTTTTGTTGGAATAAATCCAGGAGCCTTTGGGCATGGTTCATATATCAGGAAATCCACATTTCGTCTGGGAGTTGAATCATTTTTAAAATTCTGTGAGTTAATGTGTTTCACTTTTCATCCATACAAATAGGAAACATTTTGTTACATTCCTTTGCAGAATATTGCACAATTAGGTTCAGTGTTCAGATACTGCTACAAGTTAAATTGTTTGTGCTCTGCTTTAACTTATTTGGTCCTTATTCTTGTACTACCCTTTTGTTAACTCTTTGTAGGCACAGTCATTCTTTCCCTTAAATATTGAATTAATGTATTTTGTCTTTTTCTTTTTTTTTAGTTACTGTTTTTTAGTACTTGTCTTTTAGTAGTTGTCAGAGGCCTACAAGAGATTCAGGACAAAATGAATCTAGAAGCTAAAGAAAAGGAGGATGTAAGGTGGAGCGTTTCTAGAACTGCTATGAACAAAGAAGATGCTGAAGCTTTTTTTGAGGGAGCTGTTCACTTGAAAAAGTGTTCCCAAGAGAACAACTCAAATGAAAATCAAAAGGAAAACCAAACCAGTAGGTGGAGGATGGATCCATCTTCAGGGAATATCCCTCGTTCAAGTCAGAAGATGCTGCAGTCTCCTTTCTTGAGACGTTTGGAGCTTTTGCCCTCAGAACTAAACACTCCCGCAAAAGCAACAGATGACACCTCAGTCATTGGTTCCCAGTTTACACACACTAATGCAGTTGTGCAGTCGGCTAACAAAGTTCCGACTGGTCGACAGTTGTCACGCAGCCCTGTTGTTGCAAAGAACCATGACCAAAAAGTTCTGTTAGTTAATAAAGATGACAGCCTCCACTGTGAGAATAATATGAGGCAACAAATGTTGTCTGGTATTCCAGATTATGAACACACCAAGGCAGATGAGGAATCTGGACACGAATGCAGAGGAACCTTGAGCACATGTGGCTCGTCTGGGACAAGTTGCTGTCAACACCACCATATAAGTTCTTCATCTTTGCCTTTGCTGCATGTGAGAAGCAAAATTCCCATGGACAAAATGGAACCACTTTCTGCTACTGTGAATCAGGTAAGACATTTTCTGGCTCTAACGTTGTGATGATAGACTCAAAAAGGATTCTTGAAGCCACATTGGGTGATTTATTATATTGTGAAAACCCTTTGTCATCATTGGCTGCTTGCTATTCAGACGGTGAGTAGCGAGTCTGGTAGAAATGAAGGCTATGAAAGAAAAAGGTAAACAGAAAATAGAGACTTTATTATTGAACTTGGGATAATACTTATGGGGAACGGACCAACAATCTTTTGATAGACGTTGCCTCACTGTCATAAGAACATCACGTAGTAAATCTGAAATTTCCTTCTAAAAATTGTCATTTATTTTGTGGATCGTATAGGTGATAATTTGTTTTATCTGCGTCACTGAGTTACATTGGCATGGTGCTTTAAAAAAAAAAATCATCATCATGCTAAACATGGGTGGTTGGCCAGTGTAACATTTGCCTGAAGCATGATTCCTGACTTTATTTAGAAAAATAATAGCCCACTAACTTCTAATGTTGGACTAACATCACAGTGGTAGTGATGTAGATATGCTGAAGCTTTACTTGTACCACAATGGGCACTATTAACACACATTTGTTGTTAGATCTTTGTGCTAATTGGCTGGTTTGAGGTTGATTTATTATGAATTGCAGTAGAGCCTGTAATATAGTGAAAATTCCACTGGTGGCATAAGACTGAAATTAAGAGCAAGCCAAACAATGTTTAATTTGTTAAAAAAAATTTTTTTTAAAAAATAAGTGCCAGGGGCCTTGCCAGGAGGCCATTGTAGCTTGCGCCACCCATTGCCCCTACCAGCACTGCCAATGAGATTACCAACACAATAAGTGTGATGATTCAGACTTTAAATATACATAAAAAATGACCAATATCTACCACCTATTCTTATAGCTATTCCTATAGCTTCTTGGTGGCATGTATTAGTCATTTTAATGTATATTGAATAATTAAACTACTGTTGTTGTGCTCATCACAAAATTAGATGAACAGAGCTACCATGTGGTAGGCTGTCATAAGTACCAGTGTTGACAGTGAAATTCATTGCAGAGCACCGGAAACCATGGGCTCAACTTAAGCACAGAGGCCAACGCAACTATCAATTTCACAGAGTAGCATAAATCCAGACTGAACATTGTGGCTCTAATTTACTTTTTTTTAATTTATTTTTTTAAAACAGTCGTTACATAAACTGTTTTTCACTTGTTAGGAAAACACGGATGAAGGAACCGAAAGCCTGAATCTTACTTCTTTGACTAAGTCTTATAACTACTCAACCAGAATGGCAAAATCTTCCAAGAAGATGAGGTTAAGTCAAGTGCCAATTCATAGTATGTTTTTGATTAATTTTTAACAATTTATATGGGTTTTATTGTGAAACGTTTTTATACTTTGAACTGTTATTAATAATCTGACTCCCGCAACTATTGATAAATCTTTGCCAAGTTCATCTTTGTATGGTATTCTGCTGCTCTAATAAGTCTGGCTGTCGATGGCCGGGGTACACAGGCTGATATTGTACATGTGAATGGTGGGACCTTGGATTAGCCTCCACAGTAGAGGTTCAACATTTTAGCTCTGTTCTTAGTGTGACAAGAAAGAGTTTGGAGCAGGGAGGAAATGTATCGAGTCCTGCCACTGAGCACCATAGGAGGGCATGGGGTGCAGGTGAGAACCTTAGGTTGTGAATGTAGCCCCAGAGAGCTGAAGTTTAGTTTGTATCTGTTTTGTTTTTCAGTTTCTTGGACAAAAAACAAGCATAGATGAAGGCACTAGGCCCAGCATTTTATTAGAAGTGTTTGGGAATAGTTGGGCAACTCTGTGTGCATCACCTTAGCTTTCTTAGAGTGAAAATGCAATAATAAAGCAACATATTGCTACAACAATATAGAAGCTGAAAGTAGTGCTCCTTTGCTGAACTTAATCGCCCCAGTCTGCACCATCTTCTTCTTACAGCTAGCGTTCACTCTTGGGATTGAGGTACCTTTGGTCCTTGTCCTGATGGCCTTGGTCAGCAGTGACACCTCCCTTTGGACCACCTCAGCTCCTGCCCCATGCCCTGGTCCTTCTGCATACTGCTGGACTCGTTTTTCAAGTGTTCTCTGTCTGCATGACCCCCCTCCCACATCTCCGGTGATGAGCTTGCGATCCATTCCTTCTGCTGTGCTGAAGTACCGCTGAGGGAAGCTGATGGAAGTCTGAAGAAAACAACACTCCTTTTATTTATTACTGTTTGGTGAATACTGTTTAAGTGAGACCCTTTATGAAACATTTCGGTGTGGTCCTTGGGGGTCTTGAGGAAGGGTACATTAGTAAAGTAGCAACGATTTGCATAATAAATATGGGAATAAGTGGCTCCGATGTCACCTCATTTCACAGGTCCAACAAAAAGGAAATCTGAGTTCAGAATTGTGTTGCAGATATGAACAAATATTATGGATGGCCCCACATGTAACCATATTAGTTTATGATTTATTTCTTACAAATTTGATAAATTGTGGAGAGCAATTTATACCCCAGCAGTGCACTGTCCAGCAGACTAAAACATGAACGGTAGGGAATTCTGAGTTTAATTTGGGTTTAAATTGACAGTGTTATCATTTCATGAGTCTAGTACAATACTTTTAGTTTCATCAGATAATTCAAGCTTTTAGACCTGAGTTGGCAACATTTATTTTAAGTTGAGGCCAGGCCACAGATATCTAAGCACGGAATACCATATCATAAACCCTCCCTGTATCTCAACTCAGTAGGCTAACATCAGTTGTAACAGTGTTCCAATGGCATCTGGAGCCATCTGCTTGTGTACCATTGATAAATGGGGCAGAGTCTTCCCCTTGAAATTGCTGCTATCTGAACGTTGTTTTTTGCAAATTGCTTCAGTGGGCTGATGTTGGCTCAGACAATTATTATCCTGCATTGTAAGAGTGATCAGCTGATTTTCCTTGGAAACAGTACAGTTGCCACATGAGAACACATCTGCAGCTCGAGTGGTCTGGTGTTCCATGTATTTGCTACTGTTTTGTACGATGAGAACGAGCAAAGTTACAAGTGCCATTGGATGCACTGGTCAATACTAGTGGGGATTGGCTTTCAATAGCTACAGCGCCAAGGCACTTTATAGGATACAGCTGAAGATAGGGGCAGCAGGTGGTAAACACCAACAGACAGGGCCTCAATAGCCCAAAACTAAAATGGTGTTGGATTTAAACAGCTGCTCGATGGCAGATCACAAGACAGTTGAAGAAGGGGTGTATTCCCTTCTACAGGCATGTTCCTATTTCCGGTGGGTTCTTTAGCATAATATTGCCAAAGAAACAGTAATGGTGTCTTACCACCACCTCAGTCAAGACCTTCAGCTTAGGGTCCATACATTTGTACTTCCTAATCTTGAAAGATCCATGATGGAAGATTCTGTTGTTGATGATTGATGTCAAAGAATGGCAATAGATTTTGTTTGTCCTGTTTTAATGTTCATAAGCCACACAAAATAACTGGCTGTACACTTGCATCCAGACACGAGTGTAAGTGTGCTTTGGGGTGCTGTAAGGCCCCTCTGTGTGCTGCTATGGTTATTTTGCTCTGTAAGGATTATGTCTCACTCAAGGGACTTTCAGTGCCTGAAAACCTGGTGTTCTGTGCATGCTCTGTTTATCAGGTGCAGTATTTACTACACCCGCTGTATAGCTCAAATTATTTAATCCGTTGTAG
This sequence comes from Pleurodeles waltl, assembly GCF_031143425.1. Lineage (NCBI taxonomy): Eukaryota > Metazoa > Chordata > Amphibia > Caudata > Salamandridae > Pleurodeles > Pleurodeles waltl. The sequence goes on from NC_090447.1 coordinate 716,088,501, forward strand.
TGTTGAATAGTCAGTTTTTATAGTATGGGTAAATACAGATTCTGAGGCACATTGGAAAAACTCATAATCTACTTTAGTTAGCACACGTTAGTTACCGAACCCTGGTTAGGAGCTGCCATCATCAGGATTCTGGCTTCAAGGCCTAGAGCAATCATATCTCTTAGCACACAAGAAAGTAGGGTAAGGAGCTCATTCTGCTGTGCCATACTCTACTTTCTCTCTGCCCCCTACCCCCACAACACTGCTCGACACTACATGTGCTTTTTCGCAACGTTCAGTTGGCTCCTATCAGATCATAACACCCCAGCTGCGTCAGGGCCAGGTGAACTGCCAGGGTGTGTAGTCCATGGGAGACGCAGAGCTTCCATTCCCTAAACTGAGAGGCAGAAAGGGGGTCTTGTCCTCAGCTGCTGGTCTCAACCCACAATGCATGGAGAAATTCACTGTTTGCAGTAAGGCATTAGAGGCAGTCTAGCAGCCTTCTCATAGCATGCTTGCCTAAGATTGAGACTTTTGCCTCATTCATGAGGCTTAGTTCTATGACTGCACAGCTCCATCAGCAGTCCTGGGGCAGCAGCAGTGTCCCTTCCAGAATGCACCCCTACAGGTCCCAGGGCTAAGGCAATATAGCACATGTTGGTGCCAAACTTGGGATCTGTGGCAGAGATCAGGAAGAGCATGCTTGCATCTGCCGCCACTGGCCATCATCAAAGCAGTTCCACAGTTGTGATCTTTATTCTAGGGTCTCCTATTTTTCTCTGAAACCGGGGTTTAGAGGTGTTGACCTCACACCAGAACTGTTATGTTACAAGTGAGACTAGGCAAAAACAATATACTATAAATAAGGTGTCCAGCTTTCCATTTTAACCCATTTTTACAGATAGAATAAAATGATTTTCATGTTGAAATCTAAACAGAGCAAAAAATGAAAATTGGTCTTTCTAGCAGGGATCCTAAATTCTGTCAGTCATGATTGCTGGTCCAGTAGAGGTGAAGATTCGACAGATAGAGTTTCAAAAAAGGACATAGTTTCTTTGTGAAGCGTAAACAGCTCAAATAAGCACACATTTTTTGAACTTTAATGTTAATAATATGTATTTGTGGATCAGTGCATTCTATATGACTACTCATAGCACTAAAACCGTCAATGTGAACGCACCTTCATTGGTTTAATAAATGTGGAAATGAAGCTTATTATTGTTTCATGGTGTTTTTTTTTTTTTTTTTTACAAAACACAAAATACATATGGATACATATGTTTAAACTGAACAAAAATTAAACAAGGATAAGTAGAGTTGGAAATGTCAAAATATAAAGCTTCCAGCCAAGGGATCAGGAGAAAGCTAAGGAGTGAACAAGTTCTCATTGGTCTGCACAGTTCCTGCCTTCAATTCTGTATTTCTCTAGTGTGACTGAATGTTTTGGAAACCTGACCTGAATAAAGATGAAACGGCTGTATGGATCAGATTAGAAAAGGCTGTGTCGTTGCCCATGAAGTCCAAAAATATTGGTTAGAGGAATTGAGGATAAGTCCTTGTTACACTTCAAGTCTGGAAATCACTTGAAACTGTCCTATGTTGGGTATTAAAGAAGGTTGACGTCCGGTACTTGTGCCCACTAATACGTTTGGCCATGAAGGTGTGGTGTTTGGGACTCTGTGAATCAAACTGTGAAAACCCTCTTCCCCTGTCTTGTTGAGGAACTAAAATGGTGGCCACAACTTGCTTTTGCCTTGGTATTGCTATTTTCCAGATGTAGGAAGCTGGTTCTCACAGTGTATATTGACGTCAGTATGGGCTGCTGAATTTGTGGTATTGCTCCTGGCCCAAACCACATTTGATAGATCTTAGCACCCCAGGCAGAGACCTTGGTTGTGAGGTGGAGATGGAAAGCCTCTTTCTATTTTAATCCCCATTTTTAAGGCAGGAATAGTCCCTCCCCAGCAGTTAACTGCATTAGCGGGACAGTTTGGGCCCTCTAACATCTATACTTGTGTTTTAGAATATAACTAGTATGGGAGAGTAAAACTTAGACATGCTGTACTTGGATGTAGAAATGTTTCTAAGTTCTGTGATGGGAAAGCCGCAGAAGGGTGCTTCCTCAGGATTGACTGCAACACTGGTGAACAAAGCATAGAAGTTCCCTTGTTACAGGTCTTTTTTACCTTGCCCTCTAGCTTGTACAAAGAAAAGAAAGTCCAGAAAATGAAGATTTTCATTCACAGTGAGGCTTATCCAAGGATGCGAAGAGTCCTTTGACATTTGCTCAAACCACTACATAAAAAAGACAGCAGCTTTCGGGCTAAATTTGTGGCTCTAGAGAATAAGCTACTAAATGGACAGACTTGATGGAGTGGATTAATTAGTTCTATATGTGGACAAGTCTACATTTGAATGGGACCAGCAAATGAACTCTTCAAAAATTCTTTGAGATAGACCATCATTGGGTATAGGCTGTGTTTTTAGGAACGGTATACTGAGCAGGTTGGGACTGGGTTCCCCACAGTGATTGGTTTCCCATTATTTGGCCTTAAGTGCATCTTTGGTATTCCAACAGTGACTTATTATGGTTCTCTGTCCTTTTCCTTTAGCGTTTATGGGTAATGGTCTTAGTTAGTAGGCACCATCTATGCCAGTGCCACCCAAAGGTTCATACAAGATTATGACTAAGGTATCAGTGTTGACAGGATTATTCTTGAAGCAATGGCATAAATACACTATGAGGAATGCACATTTTTGGTTTCCTTTGGATTGCCCATTTGGCAGGAAATGACTTATTTGAGTCAGTGTTTGGCTTTGCATGCAAAGAAAGTACGGGTGTTAATGTGGAATGCTTCTAACGAATGGGCCTTGAATGAGTGCAATCTGAAATCAGAGTAGAGTCAAAGGGACTGTGAGAGATGGTGTAAATCATGAACGGGCAGCAGAAATGAAGGAACATTTGACAAGTGAAGGGAATGGTGACCGCAAGATGCTATAAAAGAGGAAGGGAGGCTTCCAGTGGTTCTATGGCCCAAAGGAAAAGGAAGATGAAGTTTTAAATTCAGTAGTGGATAGGAAGCCTCCTACTTACATGGAAGGAAAAGGTGTGAAGGGAGAGGATCTGACACAGGAATGTGATGAGTATAATGATCAAAATAAGGCTATAAGGAATGGATTGGATCCTGAAGGGACAGAAGAAGAAATGGAAATTCTGGGTTGTACCATTCCACTGATATTGATAAAAAGGGAATGTAGAAGGGAAATAGAAAAGAGAGGGAAAAATAACTAAATGGCCTGGCCTCACAATGTATGAACGGTACCAGAAAGCCTGCCAATTGAATAGCATGTACAAAGCGACTGTCACGTTCAAATGCAGACAAGGGATGACAGTTGAAATCCTTCAGGGCCAGAGGGAATAATCTGACAAATACACAAGCCAGGGTGTTCATGTAATACTTAATTGAGAGATATGATTGTTGTCATACGTTAATACACACACTAAAAGAAGGGATAAATAAAAGGAAGGGGTAATGAGGGAGACATAATGGATAAGGAGAGAAGGTTTAGAGGGCGACTGCACAAGTCCAAGAGCACTGGAAAAAGTTGGTAAAAGGGGCATTACGGTGTCCAGCTTATTGGGGAACTCCTGCACAGCTAAGCAGAACTGGATCTAAATGGCTTTGTCGTGAAAGCAATGCTACTGGCATACTATAAGGAAGTATGGGATTTTTATCAGAAGGAGATGATGTAAACTGCACTGCCAGATTATTTTAGGAATGCAGAAGCAGCAGCCTTGCTGTATAGGCTAGAGAGAAACGTGGCAGAAAAAGCACTAAATCTATTTAATCATAATACTATATTAAATTATTCTGGAATTAGTTGTGATCTTGTACAACTGGAATATGGCCCACCCTCATCCAGTAAGAACAAGACATGTCCTATGTGTAAAGTTCCTGACCAGGCACAGAATATACATTCCCCATGGTCAAAGCAATATGTTTACAAAACATTTGTATTATTTAAGGGAAGAATCTTATATTTGGTGTGCTAGAATAGAACAAGTATTGAAGCTGGTTGATTTATTATGGAAAGATTTGGACACTGTGTTTCCTTTCCACTGAAATAAAGTTTACTGGGGTATGGTCCATGGAGGAACCTGAAAGTAGGGGGGCTTGGAGGTTGGTGGGGGCAGATCAACTGTGGAAACAAATGGCTTAGCAGAGAAAGTTTTACACAATTAGATACTATAGCACTTAGTTATTTTTGTCCAGGCTGTTTTTTTGTAAGACAGCTCAAAATATAGATGAATCTTTCCATCAGTGTAAGTAGAGGTTAGTTAAAGTGTTTAAGGCTAACAGTAGAATGAATGTGGATGATCTAGTTACGCTCCAGCATTGGTAAAAACCTTTGCCTCAGGTTTATCACCTGCAATAAAAAACACATACAAACTGTGGCTACTTTTTGGTCAGTAAAGCACTTGAATATGGTATTGACTCTGTCAAAATATTATGCTATCAACAGAAGAAAAGGGTGTAAAAAGATCAGGATAGAAAAGATACAAAGACTAGGTTGATGATCCAGCAGTTGCAACAGTTACAAACTAGCTAATATAGTGGGAAGAGGTAGGTTTGGGGGGGGGGGGGGGGGGGGTAGGAACAGGGGAAGGTGCAGTAGGGGAGGATTGTGCCTCACCAAAATTGTTTCAACTGTGCACCACCAGCCATTGGAAAAAAGTGTCCCCTCCCCAGTAAGGCTCCCACACATGTTGGACAACAGAATGCCTAGTTGCCTTCAGCCCAACAAAATACATCTGATATACTTGATAATGAGACGAGAGCTACGGTGACAGTTAGTGTAAGTTATGAAGAATATTAGGCGGGCCCCAAAGAGGATATGGATTTGGTGGCATTGGTAATGGATGTAAATCCAATGGGACCATATGCCAAAGGACGGTGCCGGGACAGGAGGTAAAATCCCTAATTTGACAAGCTCTTCCAATTCCTCAGTATCAACCGAGTATCTACCCCACCTTCCTCTCTCAGGGAAAATAGCTACCTCAGTGTAGTTCTCAAATGTATTAATTACGAATCCTGTAAGCAAACCTGTAACTTTCACCGATGGTCCTACACTGCACAAACATTCCTTGTTGTGGCTGATCAGTGTGCTTTAAACTTGCTGGATGGAGACCATCTAAAGAAATTGAATGCTGTAATTAAGTGTTTGCAGGGTGGCATCTTCTTGAGAGTCATAAACATTATCTTATAGTGCAGTTAGTTTGTGCAACAAGAGAGGTGATTCTTAGCAGAAGTAGTAGCCCAGCGCATCTGGGCTGTGATGCTATGATAACATACATTTCATAGTTCTGGCACAACAAATACTTTATGAAATACACGACGACTTGTGTAGTGTGTGTGTTTCTTTTTAATATTATGAAAATAACTGCAACTGAACAAGAACATATTATTCCAAATGAGGCAATGTTTTGAACATTTGCAGATGGATTACATAAAAATGCCTCCAACAAACAAGTACAAGTATGCACTGGTGGTAGTATTTATGTATGTTCTCTGGGTAGGTGGAAGCTTACCATCACAATGGGAACTATACATAGACTGGGGCAAAATGTTATTGAGGGAACTGATTCTGCGGTTCGGAGTCCAGAGGGTGAAATCCTCAAACTAAGGGATCTATTTTATGAGCTCTGTTGTCACCTGGATAGTCAGAGCATTGGGCATGACTCAAAGGCTCCTCTATGTCCATCATTCTGAAGTGGCGGGTGCCATGGAGAAGAGGAATGACACCCTAAAGGCTAAAATAGCAAAGATGTGCTCAGAAACAAATCTGACATGGGGTGATGCTCTGCCCCTGGCCCGGCCCCCTTTGGTATTTGTAGCACCGCCAATGTGACAACACACTTGGCTCTCACACAATAGTGACTGGAAGATGATGTCCTCATTGGAGGGGGTGGGGCACAAAGCAAGGCCACTTTGGCACCCTGGCACATGAACTGTTGAGAGACTATTGACTAAACAGTTCGACTTCTTATACACCCAGGTAAAGGTTGCTCTGCTGAAAACTTTGACTGAACCTGGACACTGTCTCCAGCCTGGGGGCTGGACTTACGTCAAGAACTTTCAAAGAAGCAACTGTCTAAAACTCCAGTTGAGAGGTCCATTGCAAATATATCTGTTTACAAATACTGCAGTTTAGTGTGCTGGCCACAAGCACTGGCTGCACACCAGCCATACCAAGAGGGCACAGTCACTGACGGAGACGCTGCAGCCAGAACATGTGCCAGATTTGCCATAAGCAGCACATATGGAGAGATCTTTTTAAATCTGTGCCTGAGAATCCCTCCTTAGACCCACCCAACGGTATTGACAGCCTCTGTTGGTCAATATGGTATTGGGCTGAAAGGATTATTACTATGAGATAATGCTGGGATATTGGAACATTATTAGCTACCATTTTTACTATTTGAATTTTTTATATATCCAATGATTATGTAGCTTTTAATATCCTATGGAATAAGACTATCCATCATCACATTGATAATTGTTGATGGAATCTATTGCGTATTTCGTTCCACTGTATGAAAATGTCTGATAATGTTTGTTTATATGCACTGCGTTTTTTATTGTATCCCTTTTCTCTTATACCTTCGCCTGTGTCAAGGGTGGAATTAGCATGCATACGTTTGCATAGGTATGACAGAACTCGTAGGTCGACTACTCACTAAGAAGGTATACAAAAGTAGCTTATGGAACTAGACCTGTAATTTTGTCAGGGTAGAGCATGGCATCCTTTTCTGCACTTAATGAGTATTCAGGCATGCCAGTAAGTTGCTTGCATCTTCATAAGTAAAACATTGCAACCCCTTAGCAAGATGAATCACTGTCCGAATAAACAAACCTTTAACTAAATCATTGTTGACATCTTTGAATAAAGCTTTGCTTGAACTCTAGATGCATAATACTTTGATAGAAAGCAGTGCCAGACTGCTATGAAGACCACCTTGGGAAAATAGCTGCAGGTTAGTTCTTAAGGATTCAACGTAAACGTTTATTTTGGTTAGAAATGTTTATTTAGCTGTTTAGATTTTTTTTTTAAACTTGTTTTATTGTCGTGTTAATTTTATTATTTGTAGCACGTTTGTTTTATATCCCAATGGTTTTTATTAATCGAGCAATAAAGTTCTACTACTACTACCACTTATCAATAAAGCATTTAAAGTCATGGTGACAACAATCTTTAAATAAAGCATTTCACATGTACCATGTGTCTGTCTTTTTTTTAATGATCTTTAGGCCACAAAACCTGTATCCATAAACATAGTCCTCTGAGGGTGTTGCACACCCAGCTATAGATCCCATACTAGACAATCCAATTTTGCTGGCAGTAGTTTATTAAATTCCTCTGGTGACGCTGCTGCACGACTACTGTACCCCACACTAAACAATTTGGGCTGAGGAAGAGTCCTGCAGGTCATTATGGGGCACTCCCTTGCTCCAGCCGCTTGCCTTTTATGTGCCATACAGCCTACCTTTTTACTCCTTTTTTTTGTTTGTTGTTTTTTTGTTTTTTATATATATGTATGCTGGGGCTGCTTGGTCCCATTCTGGATTCCCCTCATAACCTTGGGTGTTAGTGGAAGCCTTTGGAGCCCAACTTTAGCTGTCCCAGCTGGCTCCCCTTGTGGGCATGACTTTCTTCTTTGCCTGCAGGAGCTGGCAGCTGTTCTCCGCTGCCCCCTCTTGCGAGCAGAGCGCTGGTTCTGGTTGTGGCTTCTCACTCCCTCTGACACAGGTGCAGAATGGGGGAGGCCCCACCACTACTTGGGGTGTAGGGGCATTTTCTTCCGGCACTTTTCCTCCTGTGGGGCCTGGAGTTGGGAGTCTCTGGCCCCTGGCTCCACTCACAGGGGTTTGCCTTCCTGTGATGTGGGAGTCTGGGCTCCCGGAAATTAAATCCATCTCGGGAGTTGCGATCCTCTTAGCTCCGGAGAAGAGGCCCCTGCATATCCCCTTCCAGGATTAAAAAAATGAATACCTCCTTGCAGTGGCCCCTGTGCCCTGACCACCCCAGAAAGGGTGGAGGGGTGTTTCGGAACCCAGGCAGCAGAGCTCAACTTGTTACATGATTGCTCTGGAAGGTCAAATCCTTCTCCTACTAACATCTCAAGCCCTGTTGAGCTGTTGTGCATGCTTTTGGGCTCCTATTGCTCCTGCTGGTGAGCCTTAGCCTCCTCAAGCACTTTCCTCTGGCCTTCTGCCCTCCAAGCTGGTAACCTTTTCAGGGAGCTGGTTCCACTGCCTCCCTTTGCCAGCTTTCCTGCTTCTTCTCCTCTGGTGCTTCTCTCCTCCTTGGCACAGACGTCTAGTTCTTCCCACAACCAGTCCTTAGGAGTGTAAGGGAACCAGCCTTCCTGATCCTCTGGAGAGCCCCAATGGTCCTGGGGTCAACTGTAGTCAGAGTTCTTAGTCCAGATGGGCATCTCAGGAGTTCTCCTTCCAGTTGTCCATGGCTGCCTCCTCCAGTCCCAGTGTCCAGGGAAAACCACAACCAAGAGAGAACTCACCCTCTTGTGCAAGACCTTTTTAAGTGGGGTGGAAGATTCTAGATGTTGTGACAGTTCGAAATGGCTTGAACCAGGAGCAGCTGGTCACATCTTCTATTGGGGCTTCCGCTCCACCCCTCACTGACATCACTGCCAGGGCCTATTCCACCAAATCTTGAAAGGGAAGTCACCTCCTTTGTTGACTCCATAGGTCTGGGCTCCCTCTTTTTTCAGTAGGCCTTGGCTGATCCATCCCTTGTACAGTGTGACAACCGACTGATTGATGCAGATCCTTTATCCCCACCCCTTTCCTCCTCAGGAGCTGAGTGAAACATGGTATTTGCTCCCTTGTATGGGGGGGGTCTTTGTCCCTGCTGCTGGAGAGAAATGTAATTAACTTGGCACAGCAGGGCACCAAAAGACCTGGGGCCTGATCCTGAGCTGAGCCATAGAAATATGACGGTCCTGGATGACATAAGTTGGGCAGATATCACCTTGGAACGCTCAAATTTAGGTTTGGCATACAGGTGCCACCCTATTCCGATATGTCAGTGGTCTCTGTAGGACAAAGGGAAGCAAAACGACACTCTAAGGCCGTCTTCCCCATAGGTGTACAATGGAGAGTCACTGCAGGCAAAACAGTAAACCTCACTGACTTTCCCTTTGAGTGTATGCCAACTTCTTGATGCCTTCACCAGGTCAGTATCCAATCCTGCAGAGTCCCCTCTGCTCCAGGCTATCCGTGCGCAGTTACCAGGCTCTGCACGTTAAGAATTTCTCCAAGCAGCCCTCACACAAGTGCATACTCATGTGCCCTGATGTAACTAGCCAAGTGCCCCTTACCCTTGCTGCGTTGCAGCAACCATCTCTTAAAAGGTGGACACTGGCAGTAGACACACAAGCCATTTACCTGTGTTTAGTATGGATGAGTCTGGTTGTGTCAAAAACTAGGTGATCAAAAAGCGAAAGGCCTGGGCAGATTAGATGTGCAGAACCCATCCCATCCCATCACAATTTCTGTAAATAGCTTCATACTGGTACGCTCCGGTGGATCTCTGTTTGGTATTTCAGAACTTTTTTCTACCTTTCTATAAGGTTGTCAGTATTGTTTCAATCGCGTTTTCCATCTATACTGATCCGATTTAGACCATTGGGGTCGAATTCTCGCTCTTAAAATGGCTGTGCCCTTTTAGGGCCTACTTCAGTGTCGGGTTGATGGAAAAAAACTCTGTTTTGACTCTGTCCTCAGTGTCTCGCTAAATTCCCATATACCATTCAACATTTTATGTGCAATCTCTGTTTATTTCCAGATCATCAGGAAGATGTGATGCCTGCAGATAATTTCGAGCTAAAAAGTCTTGCTTGGACCTTGGAGCTTGTTGTCTTAAAATGGCATCCAAGTTCACAGAAGACACACCTGATATCTTCGGTGAAGAACACACGACTCCGACTTCGATCAGCACTCAGATGATGATAGCCATTACATATCTCCAGCGTAGTATGTTGGTACAATTGCCCCATCGCACTACACAAAAATATAAAAAAAAGACTCCAGCACCAGTCGTTGGTCCTCTACTGCCTTCAGGCCATTGCCGGATCCGAAAAGTAAGTCGGGATGACCAACCTTCAGGTTCGGCACAGAGATTAAAGTCTAAAATACATTTGGCATCGACCAAACAGACTCTGACACCAGTCTCGCAAGCAAACTGAAAATCAGAAGGGACATCTTCGGAGCCGGAAAAATCTACACCACCTTCGGAACCCATGTTTTCGGTTCAAGCAAAACACTCCACACAAACCTTTGGAGTCGAAAGACACGGTTAGCAAGCAAACTACTTCTACCCATGAATCCTTGGACATGCAACCTATTTTAGAGGTGATGGACGCTAAACAGCGAAAACTACATATTCAAAAGGACACAGAAAGAATAATTGCTTTCCCTCCAATGTCCTTAAAGAGGACATTGACTTTTAAAGACACTGTAAATGATGTACCTCCATCAAAAAAGGTCTCCAAAGACAAACAGCAGGAAGAGGCCACAAAACATAAACAGCCTTTACCACCACATTCTCCTGCTCTTCCTTCCACACCATTACCCACATATGAAGCACAGTTGTCACCACACAAATCCTCACTATCACCACACAGGGATGACTTTGGCGATGACCAACAGGACAAGGATCCATGCAATACATATGAACCTGATCCCATTTTGGCAAATGTTCCAGATTTATATCCTGCTAGACCTTCACCACCAGAAGACAATACTGCATACAATCGAGTAGTAGCCAGAGCTGCTGCGTATCATAATGTGCAGATGAATACAGGTCAGATAGAACAAGATTTCCTTTTCGACACACTAGCGCCTACACATAAACAATATCAACGTCTTCCAATAATTCCCGGAATGCTCAAACATGCTTCTTATATTTTCCAGGAACCCATAAAGGCCAGAATGATCACTCCTAGAGTAGACACAAAATATAAAGCTGCACCCTCCGACCCAGTGTTTTATAAAAACTCAAGTACCACCTGGCTCAATTGTAGTTAGTGCAGCAAATAAAAGGGTTAACAGTCAGTCCACAGGAGATGCTCTTCCTTCAGAAAAGGAAAGTAAGAAAATAGATGCAGCAGGTAAAAGAGTAGCTTCATAAGCTGAAAATCATTGGAGGATAGCCAACTCACAGGCTCTTTTGGCTAGGTCTGATAGGGCCCACTGGGATGAGATGGAAGAACTCTTGCAGAACCTTCCTCCAGAACATGAAAATAGGGTGCCTTATATATGACACGCAGTAGAGGTACCTTTCGTAGACCACAGTTTAGAGTGGGTTTCAAACCATTAGCCTCAGAAACAGCAACTTCCCAACAAAATCAATCCTCACAATTCTACACAAAAGGGTAGTTTAGAGGCTCCTTGTAGCGGATCCAACAATGGAGGAAGAGGTAAACCACCCACTTCCAGAGGTCCCTCTCAATCAAATAAACAGTGACTTTCTCACCATTCCCACACAGCACACATCTCCTGTGGGAGGAGGACTAGTAAAAATCTACCCGCAATGACACCACATCACTACAGATCAGTGGGTTCGGTCAATTATCCAACATGGTTACTGTCTAGAACTCATTTCGCCTCCTCCAAACATTTCTCCTCGTTCACACAAACTTACTCAGGAACATCTCACTCTATTACACAAGGTACAATCACTACTGCTCAAAGGAGCAATGGAAACAGTACCTATATCCCAACAAGGAACCGGAGTTTATTCACTATACTTCCTCATACAAAAGAAAGATGGTACTCTGAGACCAATCTTAGATCTCAGACCCCTAAATCTATACATACTGTCAGAACACTTCCATGTGGCCACTCTACTATTACAAAAACAGGATTACATGACAGCATTAGACCTCAAAGATGCTTATTTCCACATTCCCAAACATCCAGCACATCGAACGTATCTAAGATTTGTTGTAGCAGGAAAGCACTACCAGTTCAAAGTGCTACCATTTGGGGTAACAACAGCACCAAGGGTGTTCACCAAATGCTTAGCGGTGGTTGCAGCATTCCTCAAGAGTCAACACATACATGTCTTCCTATATCTCAACGACTGGCTTATAAAAGCCAGTTCACTTAAAATTTGTCAACATCGAACTCAATACACCACAAACATCCTACACAATCTAGGATTCACCATCAGTTACCAAAAATCTCACCTGCAACCATCACAGATACAACCGTATTTCGGATCAATTCTAAACACTCAATCAGCATTAGCATACCAAAACCCAGTCAGGATTCAAGCATTTCACGATCTCATAGCGCATCTACAATACAACCACACTTATACAGTAAAGTTGGTGATAATTATTATTATAAATATTCGGGATGCTGGCTTCATGCATAGGAATAGTACCCAATGCCAGACTCCAAGAGACCACTACTGTAATGTCTCTCTCCACAATGGTCTTAGGCACACCGTGAAATTCAGCAACTAGTGTTGTTAGACCACCAAACTTACCACTCTCTGAAATGGTGGAATTCCATCTACCTATCAAAAGGGTGGCCTTTTACCGACCTGGTGCCTCAGACCATAATCACAAAAGATGCATCAATTATAGGTTGGGAGCTCATCTCAACAACCTGACTATACAGGGGGAATGGGACTCAATCCAACAAACTTATCACGTAAACCACTTGGAATTACTAGCACTATTCCAAGCACTCAAAGCTTTTCAGACACAAATCACACACAAGATAGTATTAATAAGGACTGACAATATGACCACAATGTACTATCTGCAAAAACAGGGGAGGCCACATTCATCACAATTGTCCCTCCTAGTACAGACAATTTGGAAATGGCCAATTCACAATCGCATTCAATTAGTGGCACAGTATATCCCAGGGATACACAATCAACTAGCGGACCTCTTAAGCAGAGCGCAACAACAAGTACACGAATGGGAGATTCACCCACAGGTGATTCAACAATGCTTCCAAATTTGGGGAACACCAGGAATGGACCTTTTCGCCACAAAATAAAAATGCAAAATGACAAATCTTTGCATCCAGGTACCCACACCCTCAATGCAAGGGTAATGCTCTGTGGATTAATTGGTCAGGGATATTTTCTTACACTTTTCCACCTCTCCTAATTCAATTTCTAATCAAAAACATGAAACAAATCTCACTCACCATGATACTCATAGCTTCCACATGGGCATGTCAACATTGGTACACAATACTACTGGACCTGTCTGTAGTACCACATCCCAAACTACCAAACTGACCCAGACCTGTTGACTCAAAGGAGAGGTCAAATCAGACACCAAAACCCAGCATACTCAGCTTGGCAATTTGGCTCCTGAAGTCATAGAGTTTGGCTACTTACAGCTTCCATCAGAGTGTATGGATATTCTAAAGGAAGCACACAAACCCACAAATAGACAATGTTATGCAGTTAAATGAAAGCGGTTTGTCTACTATTGTCAACCTAAAAACATTAACCCATTTAAAACATAAGTACAGTATATTGTTTGCTATTCGCTACACTTACAAAAATCAAACCTAGCATATTCCTCTGTTAGAATCCATTTAACAGCAATAGCTGCTTACCTCCAAAGCAGTCAACATACTTCCCTGTTTAGGATTCCTTTTATAAAAGCTTTTGTGGAGGGTCTTAAAATGGTTATTCCAGCTAGAGCTCCACCAGCCCCTGTGTGGAATCTTAATATTGTACTCACCAGACATATGGGGCCACCTTTTGAACCCGTGCATTCTTGCCCTCTTCAGTTTTTATCATGGAAGGTTGCTATTTAGTAGCAATCACTTCTTTAAATAGAGAAATTCAAGCGTTCACTTTTGAGGAACCTTTCTTTTAAAGTCACAAAAACAAAATAGTTGTTAGAACAAACCCAAAATTCCTACCAAAGGTGGTTTCACCCTTTCATATCAATCAGTCAGTAGAATCACCAGTCTTCTTTCCACAACCATATTTAATTGCTGAAAGAACTCTTCACGCCCTTGATGTTAAGAGCTCTCATGTACTATATAGACAGAATAAAAGATTTCAGAAAATCCAAGCAACTTTTGTGGCATTTCAATAACCTCACAAAGGTAATCCCATTTAAAAAAAAAAAAAAAAAAAAAGATTAGCATGATGGATAGTCAAATGTATACAGACCTGCTATATTAAAGCCAATAGGCAGTTACCAGTTACCAGTAACTCCTAAAGCCCATTCCACTAGGAGAAAAGGGGCTTCAATGGCATTCTTAGGGAATAGACCAATGGAAGGCATATGTAAAGCAGCCACCTGGTCTACACCACACACATTTACTAAACACTACTGTGTGAAAGTATTATCTCGCCAACAAGCAAATTTTGGACAGGCAGTGCTTTAGAACACTATTTCAAACTACTACAACTCCTACAGGCTAGCCACCGCTTATTTTCGGGAGTGGACTGCTTTATCATCTATGCAAAGCATGTGTGTCTACAGCTACACATGCCATTGAATGGAAAATGTTGCTTACCCAGTAGACATCTGTTCGTGGCATGTAGTGCTGAAGATTCACATGCGCCCTCCCTCCTCCCCGGAAGTCTGTGGCCATTGTAGTTTTATATATTGTAAATATGTATATACATTGCATGGCCATCGCTTTTCTTTACTATATATGTACATATACCCTTGTGCACCCTTTATTTCACCCTCCTGCAACAGGAAAAAAATCAAATAAAGGACTTGATGCCAATGCGCACTATCACCAAAAGGAGGAGTCACTCAATCTCATGACTCGAAAACCTTCTTTGAAGAAAAACAACTTGTAACACTCCGAGCCCAACACTAGATGGACTTATGCAAAGCATGTGAATCTACAGCACTGCATGGCACGAACAGATGTCTACTGGGTAAGTAACTTTAAATATATATTTATATATATCTATCTATCATAAGCTCACTGTTATAGCCCTTTTCTGTTTTAATACTTCTATTCCTGATGATTCTTCCGACCCTGTGCTGGAGGTCATGAGGTTAATGCAGACATAGCCATAAATGCCTAAAGGGCATTTAAGGAGGGAGCTAATATGTATCTGCATATTAGCATTATATTAGACACAGAGGGCCTAAAGGCTCCCCAAGGTTGATTGGAAAAAGGAATGAAAATCATCTCTTTGGTGTACAGGAAATGAGTCAACGGTTTATACACATTGTTCTTCTGCTCAAGATTGAGAGTAGAATGCTCACAGATAAGACAAGCTGTGTTCAAGGCTGGGAACGAGAGTAGTAGTGCATTCTCAAAAAATAATTAATCCCTTACTGTTCAGTTGTTTAATGATTTATTAACCTCGTCCTTGACCAAATATTCTCCCTTTATACAAATGTTTAACAGGTAATCCTTCACCTGTGTTCTGATTAATTTATTCTGCTTTTGATATTTTTGCATATAAACCCTGATTCGCAGCACAGCACGAGTTCTGTGATGCTTTGTTCACTGAGCCCTGCTGCAGCAGAACACAAACAGTGTATGCCGGAGACCTCATGAGTCCCCTTTCTTAACTTAGTGGTGTGATTTTACTTCAGCTTTTATTAGCAGCTTTAAATGCTACGTGTAGCTTTTCCATGGAAAGTAACCGAGAAAGCAACATGTTTTCAGCTTGTATATTAACATTACTGTACCTCCCTCCTTAAGGTTAGACTGGAGAGTTTAGGGATTGACAGCCACCTTGAAAGTAATTGGTTGGCCAGCGAATGTTTCAGAAGAGAGCCTGAAAGGCTCAACAGAACACTTTCTGAATGAAGTAATAACAGAACTGGAAGGGATATAACCACTCAGATTAGAAAAAGCTGTGTGGCTGCCCATGAATAGCACATATTTTGATGAAAGTAACCAAGGATGAGTCCTTGAAACAGTTCAAGACAAAAGACAACCGTCCTGTGTTGGGCAGTAAAGATGAATGCCATCTATTATTTGGGCCAATGGGTAATTTTGTATTCAGATGACTATCCAGTGATGGCCTTCAGAAGGAAGGATTTCCAGCCACTGTAGAGAGACTTTGTTGAGTTGGTCCTCAGGCGTGTGTCCTTTTAGATCCAAACTGCACGTTCTACTACTTACCTCACATGATGTAGCAATTTAGTTTATTTTACACCATTCTTATGTGTACTCTCACATTATCCCCTTGTTACTGCTGCTATTAGGTGAGGATTATATGCTGCAAGTGCCAGAGTTTTAGATGGCCCCTTTTATTGTTATGGGATTTCTCCTTTCAAGAGTTGTATGTCCTGCTCTGAATCCACTCACTAATATTATGCAGACATCTTAAGGTATCTGGTCACTTCTTTATCGGACTTTGTAATCTAGTGTTCTGAAACTGATAAATGAGATTTTAAGTAAATATATTCTGCAGAACTGGGAGCCTAATCATGAATCAACCTGATAACTTAACACCGTAAGAAGGGCATGCATCCTGCTTCGATACATAGCAGTAAACCCTTTCTTTTGACGAAAAGAAGCATTTTCATTAGGGTGCAAAATATTACTTATTTAATAACAAGGCGTCAATTATTGCTACGGTGTGGAGAGTGAGAAATATTAGCAAGCCTTTGAGTTAACATTTTAGTCCCCTTTCGAGAGTGTTTTTAAATGGAAAATCCACTTCCAATGTTCATCTCTTTTTACATTAAATATTATTTTCAGACATGCCTAGTTCAGGAAGTTAATGTTTTGTTACTTATTATCAAACCTGCCTGGATTTTTCTCTTTTTGACCGCCTGTTTTTTTTTTAACCTTTTACTGTAAGTGAGCCTTAAAACAGGTGGCTCACCCCACGTCATGCTCACTGTAAATGGACTGCACATGTTTACCGTCAGTGTCTACCTTTATGATAAGTTTGTTGTGATGCAACAAGGGTAAGGGTCACTTGGCTGGTTTCATGTGTGAGGACTGTGCGTGGGAGACTCTTGCCATGCGCATCCTGGTAACTGCTCACAGGTAGGCTGGCACAGAGGGGACTCTGTAGGATTGTATATCGACCTGGGGTAGGACTCATTATGTTGGTGTACACTCATAGGGAAAGTCATTGTGGTTTATTGTCTTGTCTTCAGTGACACTCCATTATACACCTGTTGGGAGGGCTGCCTTAGAGTGCAGATTCTCTTCTGTTTGGCCAACAGAGATAAGTGACATATCAAACTGGGGTGGAATCTGTATGCCAAACTCAAGTATTAGAGTTCCAAAAATATATCTGTACAGCTTATGGGTCATCCAGGATTGACATATCTCTCTGGCTCAGGTCAGGATCAGAGCCCCGGGCCTTTTTTCACCTTGCAGTGCCATGTTAATTGCATTTCATGCCAGCAGCAGGAACAATGCCTCCCCCACACAAAGGGAGCATTTGACAGTGGTTCACTCAGCTCCTAAGGATAAAAGGGTTGGGGAATGAAGGATCTGTATCAGTCAATCAGCTGTCACATTGTCCTAGGGATGGGTAAGACCAAGCTCACCAAACAAAGGAGGGAAGCCCAGACCTCTCGCGCCAACATAGGAGGGGGGGGCCGTTTAAAGATTTGATGGGAAAGGCCTTGGCAGACCTGAGGCCTCCAGAGGAGATGTGAGTGGTGACTCCTGGGTGACAATATTTCGAATTGTCCCAGCTTGATGTGCAGGAGGATTGGGACAGGGAAGGAGAGCTGATTTGGCACCCCCAGGGTAGGTCAGAGGTGCCTCACTTTTGGAACCTTCTACCCTCATTTAAAAGGTCCTGCCCAAGCTGGAAATCTATTTTGGTTGTGATTTTCTGCTGGACACTGGGACAGGAGGCAGGACCCTAGACCTCTGATGTCCATCTGGGCTAAGGATTCTGACTGCAGTTGCTCCAGGACCAATGGGCTCTCTCCAGGACCAGAGAAGCTGGTCCCCCTAAATCCCCCAAGACTAGTTGGGGGAAAGTATTAGACTGCTGCGCCCAGGAGGCGAGAAGTGGCAGAGGAGAAAGAGCAGGAAGGGTGGCACAGGAAGCCAATTAAACCAGCTCCCTAAAAGGTTCACCACCTTTGCAGCCAGGGGGACTAAGGAAAGTGGCCCAGATGGCAAGGGCTCACCACCAGGAGCAAAATGAGTCCAACAGGGCCCGAGATACCAGCCAAAGAAGGATTTGACCTTTGACCCCCATCATGGCAATTGGCGCACATGGCGCTCTGTTGCTGGCTGTCCTAGCTCCCTCAGGGTGAGACAGGGTCGCAAGGAGGAATAGGTACATTTTTCTTGGAAGTGGGCATGTGTCGGAGCTCCAAGGGCCCGGTAATCCCAACCTCCAGGCTATATTTTCACCACGGAGTTATGGGACCCCCAACTCCGTGCCCAATCACCGCCAGAAGGTGAGAAGTACTTTTGCGCCTCCAGTGTGGGTAAAGCCAAGGGCCCAGACCACCACCTCTGAGTCCCGCAGGAGAAGTGGTGCCAGGGGAGCACCTCCATGCCGCAAAGTAGTGGTCGGTCTGACTTATCCCTGTGTCTATATCTTTGGGGGGGATGTGGCCACCACTGAGTCCCGCACCCTGCCAGATGATGTTTCAGGTATATGGTTTGTTGAACTTGAACATTTGACTAAGTCAATAGACTTACCTGATGTGTTTATGACTTTTTAGGTGGTCAGAGGTGATCACGCAATGTCAATGAAGGTATTTCCACCAGCCTTGGGTATATTTGTAAATTACTGGGTAGTATTTAGGTGTGTGTGTGTGTGTGTGTGTGTGTGTGTATGTGTGTAATAAATTTACTATTCCTTTTCTAAAGAAAAAAAGCACAGAATGGACAATTATTTATTGGGTATTATTATTTCATACCAGTGAATGGTGATTACTAGACAACACCACCTACATTGACTAGGCCTTAAACTGCTCTGCTTCACTACTCTGAGAGAATCAAGCGCTACCGTGGGGTGTTTGGTTCCCAGTGGAGGTCAGATGTGGACGCATTACTTGTGCACACACTTCATTAATGGCCTGTTTCTTTACACTTTTGTTTTTGTTTAAAAAATGTTTGTGTTCTGTAAAATAACCCAAAAGCCTTACATGCATTATTTGTATTTTTTTTCCTTATGTGTGCTTCTTTCAGGGACTAGTGAGATAAGAGTGTCTGGAGTGCTTAGAAGACTGCCAGGGTGTCATTTGCAAAGTCAAGATTTAGAATTTCTGATGCAAATGGAGTACAAGCGGAAAGCAAAGGCATTGAAGGTAAAATTGTCCTATTCTGCAAAATAGAGGTAGTATTGCTGTATCTAGTAAGTAATGATAGTCTGGGGTCCGGTACGTTTGGGTAGAGTAATTGTATCCTTTTACCAGTGTATTTTATTCAATGAAGCATAGCATGGATAATCCTAAAATTGTACTGCCCCCCAAATTATGCATGTTTGCCTTTTTTGTGTGTATTTTCTTATTGTTATTTGGTAACTTGTTCACTGGCGTAATCTGGCATGGAAACACTGCTGTGATGTGATAGATCACAGTACTTCGAATTCCTGTGAATGTGCAAACTTCAGTTTAAACAGACTGTTACTCGTTACTTCAGCATCTTATATCACAGGTTCTGAAACCATCTACCATCCCCAAGTGTGCACATCCTGCTCACATAATATCAGGGTTACTGGAACATATTAATGTACAGTTAAGATATGTGTCCTGTGGTGCCGGTTTTACATGTGCAGGCAGACTAAAGGCAGAATTGTAATCTGTAGATCATATGAGGGTGTCAATGATATTTCTAAGCACTGAATTTTATACAAGGTCCCTTATGTTGGAGGATGATGTTGGTGTTCATTGTTCATCCCACAATGGTTCTACACTATGCTGACTGAAGAAAATTCTGACGGAGAAACTGAATACATCAAGGACATTGGTGCGAAGCAACAACATCTCTGCTAGGGTAGGAGATTTTGCGTTAAAAAAAATTAAAAAATTAAATGTATAATTGAGAAGGTTCCTGGTGCCTAAATCGGTTGGCAACGTATTAGAATCATTGTACGGTGTAATCCAGTATCCTGCATGTCTTTACATGTACTTTTTAAGCATGCAGTGCTTAATCTCAAAGGTCCTTGGTAGCCACCTAGTATTACAAGTAGCATACTTTGGACAATAGAGACATATTTGTTCTGTTTTTATTTAATTATTCCTTCCTTATGTTTAGCCAGATACCCTGCTAACACAGCAGTGTCTCAATGAGCCATGTGTTCTCCCATTTTGCAAAGCTTGCGAGTGTATGTTGCTTGTAGGGGGAAAAGTTGAATTTTTTTTTACAATTTTACTTAGTAGTGCAATCTCTACATTTTTATGTTAATGGTGGTCCCTTCTGTCAAACGCTAGCCCACAGCTTTCCCTAAACTCTATTTAGCTTTACTTTACGGCTGGGGGCCAAAGGAGGAGGAATAAAGTTTTTTTTGTTGTTGAATTTGTAGGTTGTAGAACAAAGAAATAAACAGAAATTTAACAGCATTTTTCAGTGTTAGGCAATATCTGGTCCTGCTCCAAAGTCCTCAGGCAAACAGCTATTCCTTCCAGATCTTATCTGCATGACCCAGAACCCTCTCCAAAGTAATTTGTTCTTGTTTCCTCTTCATGATATACAAAAATCCCACAATCTACTGGTAAGACGAGAGAGTATCAGTGACTTTGCAAAGAAATGAAGGCTGTACCTGAATGACTAAATCTGAAGCACTGGTCATTATCCAGGAGTACGGCTTGGCAGCACTCTTAGGTTATATTTTCTGAGGGAGAAAAACAGATTCCAGTCCCTCTAAAGATTTCCTCAAATGACGGCAATTGAAAACCAGGAATGATCACACTTTTTAAGAATAAAAGTGGGTAAAAAATAGTAGTAGAATAACATCATGTATAAAAAAAGCACAGAGTGCACATTGGAGGCCAAAGACCTTCTACAGAGAAGACTTATCAACAAATGGAAGCTATGGCTGATTTGAATTGGGGCAAAGGAATTTGAGACCCATGGAAAGGAGTAATTTATTGGCTTTACTCAAAACATCAGTCACCCACCAGTCACTACGTATATCTTGTTCGGCATCCCTTTACATTACATTAAGTGTTACAGGACTTTATCAATTCTTAGCTGGTTTTCTGCACAAGGGTCCTTTTTTATTTTAAGTATGTATATAGCGCGACCAGGCCTGGGAGGTATACTGTTGCTTTGCATATAACTAACTAGTAATGGGAATGCATCAAGACAGGCAAGGGGAAAATGAGATTGTAATAATTAGGGATTTAATTGTCTAAAGGTTTTGTTCAGAGTGAATAGGTAGAATTCCAAAAAGCTAACCACACTGCCTATCTGAATGTATCCCTCCTTTTGAGATATTCTAGAGTCCGAAAATGTTTGACTGGATGTGTTTTTGATCGGTTTCCTAAATGTAGTGACAGGCATGAACTTTCTAAAATATAAGGAGTTCTATGCTGTATCAGCTGCTTCAGGGAATGTTTTTTGTTTTTTTAGTGAAGATTTCAATTTGGAACCCTCTAGCAACAGCGAGTCTATGTCTTAGGCCCATTTCTCCTGAAATGGTTAAAGTTCTGCCAGCTGCGGTTGCCAGTTTTCATGTATGGCAAGAGACCGAGCTTGAAACCTATCCTAGCTCTTATAGAATGCAAGCGGAGGTCAATAACAGTTAGAGTAATGTGATCACATTATTTTTACTCTATGAACCAGTCTTGCTGCCAAATAAAAGACAGCTTTGATTGTGGACAGATCTAATTTTGGAACTCCAACTAGAAGGACATTACCAAAATCTAGTCTGGATATAACATGAGTCTGCACAGCTATCTTGAGTGAGTTGGAAAAGGTTAGATGGCATTACTAATAATTATGGGTTAGGTATTCTTACATAAATGACACATCTGAACTTGTTGGAAAGCAGAACATTTGTGATTTCTCACACAGCAGAAGTATAAAATACGCTTCAGTTAATCTGCAGTGGTGAGGTTCTTTAAGATATAAGAAATATGTTTGAAGTACGTGTATTAGTACAAGAGCAAACAATGTTCTCTCCTCTGTCTAAATTGCTAGGTATGTGCCTTCGCCATCTCCTACAGATATTTCTCTGCATTGGAAGTGTACGTAACTTTAAATTATGTTTTCCACCACACCTTTTCCTGTTTCAATAGCTCTCCTTTAGCAGCCACGCCCCGCCCACATGTGTGTTTGACCTGCATGGTACTTGTATTATGTGTAAGAATGCCACAGTGGCATGCTTCAACGCTGACTTGCTGCACAAGATGCGGGTGAGGTAGGGCCTACCTTTTGACCTTACCTGATCACACTCTTCAGTTTGGCTGGTGCCAGCCACTTGCAGAAACCTTTGCAGGTGGAGCTTTAGGCTGGAGGCAACCCTGCTATGCAAAGCATCACTCTACATCAGTGGTTTTCAAACTTGTTAATCCCTCCCTTCCCCCAAAAAAGAGAAAATAAAAACATCTTGCCCTCTCTGAATTTTTCACAATTATTCTATTAAGTTGGCAATGTTTAAATATGTCTATACGTATTTAAATATTGCAGTTTAGTTCTGTTATTCATTATCTTTTTTAAAATGCAATACATTATTTTGTGCTTAAAACAAAGCACTGTTATCTTCCTAATGCTTCTTTTGGCCAGAGTCTGCAACCCCATCTAATATCTGGGATCACTTGGGAGCCCCCTGGGGGGCACCCCCCCTTCCGCCCCCCCAATTTAAAGAACCCTGAGTCTCTGTCAAGCAGCAGCATGGAAAGGGCACTTGAAAGGAGAACCACTTCAAATCAATTGAAAATGCAGAGTGGCTTTACATCTCCTATCTCCTTTACTACATAAAAGCAGAACCTCTTGATCCACTTGTTCCAATTCCAAGTTCTCTATGACCAAGGAAAGGAGCTGGTGCCTTTCTAACAGTCTGCTTTCTGAAGTTGAGGGGACACCACCTGCGTTTACCGCTTGCTTTAAGATCTGTTCACCTGTCCTGAATCACTTAGATGACAGTCTGCCTGCAGAGATAGGGGGATGAAGCCTGCCAGTCCTACAGGAGTGACCGTTTGTTTTGCTTTCCTTTATCTTATGACCGAGCTGACAAAACTTCTCTGGGATGCACTTCTTAGTTTAAAGAAGACATTTATTATTATTCCTTCACCACAAGGTTCCTGAGAGACGAGATTAGTAGTTTGGAAGCACACGTTTAAAAGTAGTCAAAACAATGAAAGGAAAATATATCAAAGTACTTCTCAATTGCAATGTACACAGCAAATACATGTGATTATATTATAGCATAACTTCAAAGCAAAGAATAAAAGTCAAAATTCATCACTGTAGGGCCTATCACTCCTCTTCATCTTTCTTTTGCCTGCAAGTTGATGACTTCTGTTCAACTGCGAGAAAGAGATTTTCCACCCATACGGGAGGTCAGGCAGCTGACGTCCGCTCCTGACTGAAGTCTTGGAAAATTCCCTCTTGCTGCTGCCCAGAGACACCGTTTTATAATGAAAATAGCCTGCTAACAGGCCCTTTTCTCTAATAGTCAAAACATGCACAGAGTTGGGAAGAAAACAAGCCATTGGAGATTGGCCAGATCTCCTAAACCTCGCTCCTTCCCATGGCTGAGTAGAGAGGAAAACACAAAATATACGCTCTCTTATCACGCTAGGGTTCGGTGTGAACACAATATGAAAAACACAGCTTGGTCTACCATGTGGAAAAACACAGCTTATCTGCAATGTCTCAACTGCAATGTCGAACTCCCCGATAAAGCCAATAGGCAGCTAAACTGAATACAGAATGTAAATGTCTAATGCCAAGTTAAAGCCAATAGGCAGCTAACCTAAATACAGAATGTAATGTTTAATGCCATGTTAAAGCCAATAGGCAGCTAAGCTAAATACAACATGTAATGTGCTACTGATGAACATTGAACAACTAATTTGCGCAGTGGTGAAACACAAAGTCAGTGGTTAAACACAATGGCATAACACCGTCCAGTTGGAATGAGGTGCTGCATTACTCTGGCATGGTGGGTTCTACCAGAAGAGGAAGATTCCATTGAGCAGTCTACAGTCTCTTACCCTGTCGTTCCTCATAGTAACTGTGTAGCGTG
This sequence comes from Pleurodeles waltl, assembly GCF_031143425.1. Classification (NCBI taxonomy): domain Eukaryota; kingdom Metazoa; phylum Chordata; class Amphibia; order Caudata; family Salamandridae; genus Pleurodeles; species Pleurodeles waltl. The sequence goes on from NC_090447.1 coordinate 716,112,663, forward strand.
ACTGAAGATTGCCAAGGCCCAGTTGGGGCTGTGATGCTTGGTAGCATGACCTCAGCCAGTGTACCAAAAAGGAAGTTGTGGTGTAACCTGAGCCACTGCCCCCACAGACTAATCAGCAGTGACACCTCCGCCACAACTTCCAAGGAGTGAGACCTCTGTGGGGCCTTGCTATCTGACTGATGCAGATCTTTGCATGACTGAGGCTGACCTGTTTGTGGACGCACCGTTCTGGACACGCTTGGCCCAAGTGGAACTGTGCCTATCTATAAACACCTGCTTAATCAGTCCCTTTGAGAGCCACTGTCTTCCAGAACAGCCACCCCAGTACCTGGAGGACGTAGAGCAGGTGCCTCATTGAAGTTGCGACTGCCTGAAGAGACCCTGACAAAAGGTGTTATCTGGTGCTTTTTCAAATGTGGGAAAGCAGTGCTGAAATTGGTTGGCCGTCTGAGTTCACCAACCTGAACACAGGCTGGGGCATCGCGCTTGGTGAAACAAAGTGAATTATGAGAGAGTCTGCACTTTGAGACAGTACAGGGATAATCTGCACCTGAGCTTGACAACACTTGACATTTGACCATGGGAGGAAACCTTCTGCATCCTAATGGGCGAACAGGAGCCAATAGTGGGAAATGTGACAGACAACCCAAAGCATAGCACAGGTTGCTAAGCATCATCTTGTTCATGCTGTGTGGCTGTGTGTGTGTAGTAATTAATTCTAATGTACATTAAAGTACTTTTGTATTTGAAAGTAAAGCACTGGGGTGGACAGTCATTTATTAAGTTTCGCCTGCACAGGCTATGTGTGCAAAATCTCTTGTAAATAAAAAACAAATCTTTAAAAGAGCTTAAAGCCTTACCTTCACTAATCATTGGTTGTTCCCAAGCCACTCTTGTTTCCTTACTTTCTACTGTTCATTGGCTCCTACTGGCCTCTGGTTTCCTCCACGTCTTTGTCCATGCCATGGAGCCTGGTCAAGTACTGCTTCCTGTGGCCAGTGTCCTTCTACTGCAGCAGGAAAAGCTTGCATTAAGAGGAGGGCGAGGTGTATGGTAATCATGGTTATGAAGACCCTTGAAAGAGTCGTACATGAGCCCCATATCTGCTCTGTACTGATGAACATCTAAGCAATGAAATGGGTAGTGGCAGACTTTTTTTTAATGCTTACAGACCCTCTGCACATATATCATCTGCCTAAAGGTAAGTGCTGCTTTGATGTTACAGGGACAAGAGGGATGTTTCATCATCGCCTGCTTAATTTGCAGTAAAAGGTTAAGTGCCCGCGCATGTTGAAGTTTCTCTCCTCTCAGCTAATATGGTGGAAAACAGCAATTTATAGGCATTGGATCCGAAGGGGAGTGAAGGTCCCATGGCTGAATGTTTTCTTTATGTAGGCTGGGTTAATCTACATTCCCCAGGTGGCGGCATTTCTGGTTATGTTGCAGCCCCCACCCTCACAAAAACAATATTAACAAAGCATTCGCAAGCTGCTGTGAACCATGGCATAAGGGAAAAAAGTGCTATGATGTGGTCAGCTCTGTCTGTGCCATAGCCCTTTGTTTTACTTTTGCGCTCTTGTTGCCCTAGGTGGGAAGGGTATGTCCAGACGTAGGTCCCAGGCTCCTTGTGTCATTGGATTCAAGCTAGCCTGGCTGATGAAGGGCGATACCCTGACCCCGGTCCCAGGATGCTTGTTTCTGGTCCAGGGAGGACCTGGCTTGGCAGTTCGGGCTGGACCTTTCCCATGGGGGAACAGGGTCAAGACTGATTTGCATATGGCTGGATCCAAACTGGGTGGCGTGGTGACTGGGTGAATGTTTGCATTTTTCAGCATTCCGTCCATCATCTGTTCTTTTTGCTTTTGTTTTACTGTAAGCTATATTTCATAGCAGACAGATATTGGAAGGCTGAGGCTGTCTAGACTGCACTTCAACACTTAAATAGGTATCCGCCATGGTCCAAAGAAACTGTGATGGAGACATGGAAACCAACCCTCCTAGTTTCCAAAATTCCAGATACAATTCATGGATTAATTAATTATTCATGAAGACTCCGCACTCGCACAAGACATTAAATGTATCCACAAATAAAGTTCAAATATAGATGGCACAGACTCCAAAACTTCTTGCTTGTAAAATTATTTTTCTTTTTATTAATTTGTTTACAAACATCCTTCTCTTCCACTCATGGTAGCCAACGTCTTCATCCACACGTTCCCAATAAAGCTTTCCTAATATATGGTGATGGGTTTTGCAAGGGGAACAGTTTTGTGAATGAACATATAGAGTAGAGGTTATGATGTATAAAGTTGGTTTGTAAATTTTCACTCATTGAGTATTAGGGCACAGTGCAATAATGTTTAAATTCTATATATATTATGATTGACAGCAATAGGAGACTTTATTTGCAAGACAAACAGCAACAACTTTGCTATGTAATGAATTAAGAGATGTTCAAATTGTGAACAGTTGATTTTTCACTACAGAGGGAAATAGGGAGTTGTGGGTGTTAATTTTGTGAGATTTGTCATTTTAATAGAATGGAATTTGTATTTGAGTGTATATACATATTTCAAACCAGCCTGCACTGCTGTGCAACATGTGTAAATAAACATTGACAAAGCCAATTGATCTCACATAGGCGAAATCTATTGGATTTGCCAATGCTTGTACTAATGTGTTTTTGTTGAATGCCAAGCTTGAGCAACCCCTCACTTACCTCCACAAGAAGCCTGTGACTGCTTGACATTGCTGCAGCAGAGAGTGCTTAAGGTGTAGGATGGACCCTGGGATATCCATGGCAAACAACCTCACTCCATCCAATAAGATTCATCAACCCCTCTTTGCCACATGACCTGACATTGCCTATGCCTAGTCCACCTCCACAGCATTTTTTATTTAAATTATCTCTGTTGATTTTACAACAAGTTCAATGCACACCACAGAGTTGGTATTACACTGTTACCACTGCATTTTTGTTGTTTTCTTCATGGAACCCTATTACTAGAAGATCCTTCTAGATCAACGGTTCTTCATTTATGGCCCAGGGACCCATGATGGTCCGCGGAACTGACTCAGGGGGCCTGCTGCTGCGAGGAAAATTAAGTAATATTTGCAGATTAATAAAGTGCATATAAATAAAGAGGCTAAATGTAAAACTGAACATTTTTAAATGTTCTATAAATGTGAAGGACTTTGAAATTGGGGGCTAAAAATTGTTAGTATCCTCAGATTAAGTCGTGCGGAAACTGCAAGGGCATCAGACAATATAGTATTGGCAATGAGTGGCCTCGTTAAATTTAGAAAAGTACCATCTTTGCCATGACAAGTAAAATTTGTGTTTTCTTTTTTTTTTTTTTTTTTTTTTTTTTTAAATCTTTGTGAATAAAATATTTTATAATTTTTGTAGTTAGTTGATGAACGTTTCTGCTTTTCTAGTGTATTGTTTTGCGGTTCAAATAATCAAAATTCCTAGGCCCCTGGCTTCCCGGATTGACCCAGAGGGGGCTCCAGAATTCCAGTATTACTTGGGGGATCACAGACGTCAAACGGTTAGGAACCACTATTCTATATTGAATTCATCAGATCCTGTTTTCTTGTGTCCTCTGGACCTGTGTGAAAACGGTTTGTACACTACTGGGAGTGATTTTGGCCTCTAAGATGCTTATAAGTGGCATGGTCAGGACTACACTGGCCATATGGGATGCTGAGCAAACCCTCTGTAGGTTGTGAAAGCGAGTAGTGTATCTGGATGCTTGAGCCATGTATCCCTGTGGGTGCAGCCAGAACTATTCTTAACCGTTTCGCTGTCAGGCCTTTTCCCCCTCCTGTGCCAAGCCTTTTTTTGGCTATTTGGGGTAGTCCGCGATTAGGCCCTCAAAACCTTTTGTCCACATAAGCTACCCATGCCAAATTTGCATCCTTGTTCCCCCCCCCCCCCCACCCCCCCCAAACATCCTAGGGATTCTAGAGGTACCTATAGTTTGTGGATTCCCCGGAGGAGACCATGAAATTACCTAAAATACAGCTAAAATTTCATTTATAAAAAAAGAAAATGGAAAAAAGGCTGCATGTGTTTTTCCCCGAAAATGGCATCAACAAAGGGTTTGTGGTGCTAAAATCACCATCATCATCTTCCCAGCTTTCAGGAACAGGCAGACTTGACTCAGAAAACCACATTTTTCAACACAACCTTGGCATTTTACTGGGACATACCCCATTTTTACTATTTTTGTGCTTTAAGCCTCTTTCCAGTTAGTGACGGAAATGGGTGTGAAACCAATGCTGGATCCCGGACAGCTTAACTTTTCTGAAAAGTAGACAAAATTCTGAATTCAGCAAGGGGTCCTTTGTGTAGATCCTTCAAAGTTTTCCTACAGAAAGCAACAGATAAAATAAAACAAAAATATTGAAATTGAGGTGAGAAAAAGAGCCATTTCTGTCCACGTTTTCTTCTGTAACTTTTTCCAGCATTGCCATCTCTTTGAAAGCAATATACCGTTATGTCTGCTTGACTCTTCTGGTTGTGGGGATATATAGGGCTTGTAGGGTCATCAAGAACCCTAGGTACCCAGAGCCAATAAATGAGCTGCACCTTGCAATGGATTTCCATTGTATACCGGGTATACAGCAATTCATTTGTTGAAATGTAAAGAGTGAAAAATAGGTATCAAGGAAACCCTTGTATTTCCAAAATGGGCACAAGATAAGGTGTTGAGAAGCAGTTGTTATTTGCACATCTCCGAATCCCGGGATCCCCATACTAGCATGTGAATTACAGGGCAAGTCTCACATAGACTTCTTATTTTCACACACTGTCTTCCATTTGGAAGGAAAAAATATAGAGAAAGATAAGGGGCAATAACACTTGTTCTTCTATTCTGTGTTTCCCCCAAGACTCCTGATAAAAATGGTACCTCACTTGTGTGGGTAGGCCTAGTGCCAGCGACAGGAAATGCCCCAAAACACAACATGGACACACCACATTTTCCCACAGAAAACTGACCTGTTTTTTTGCAAAGTGTCTAGCTGTGGATTTTGACCTCTAGCTCATCTGGCACCTAGGAAAACCTAGCAAACCTGGACATTTCTGAAAACTAGACACTTAGGGGAACCCAGGATAGGGTAACTTGTGGCGCTTTCACCAGGTTCTGTTACCCAGAATCCCTACCAAACCTAAAAATCTGGCCAAAAAAACACTTTTTCCTCACATTTCGGTGCTGCAGATTCTGGAATGTGAGGGAAGCCACAAAGTTCCTTATACCCAGCATTCTCCCACATTTCCAGATAAAAATGGTACCTCACTTGTGTGGCCAAGTCCTAGTGCCTGCGACAGGAAATGCCCCAAAATACTATCTGGAAACATCAAAATTATCAAATACAAAACTATCTTTTTTTGCAGAGGGGGAGGGGAGGGCACCTGTGTTTTTGGTCCTGGGCTCAGCAGCGATATAGGGAACCCTACCAAACCCAGACATTTCTGAAAACTAGACACGCAAGGGAGTCCAGGGAGGTGGAACTTGCGTGGATCCCCCAGTGTTTTCTTACCCAGAATCCTCAGCAAACCTCAAATTTTGCTAAAAAACAAAACAAAATTTCCCCACATTTCTGTGTGGGATCACCGCACCGACACAAATTTCCTACCACCCAGTGTTCCCCTCATTCTCCCGATAAAAATGATACCTCACTTATGTGGGTGTGCCAATTGCCTGTGACATGGAAGAGCCAAAAACATGTTGAAATTTAGGGGGGCACCAAAGCGGGTCTAAAAGGGCAGTTTGGGGGGGGGAAACGTTTTTCAGGCTGACAAGTGGGGCGGAATTATTATCGGTATAGATGCGAAAATGCTGGGTGGTAAGAATTTTGTGTATTCCTGCAGATTCCGGAAGGTTCCAACACAAAAATGTGGGGAAAATGTGTGATTTCAAGCAAAGTTGGAGGTTTTTGGGGCATTGTGGGTAAAAAAAATGGTGCTGGGTGTATGTGACGCACACCACCCTGGACTCATACATATTTTTAGCTTTCAGATGTGTCTAGGTCTGGTAGATGTTTATACATGGCAGCGTCCCAAAGTCCAAAAAGTGCAGCCCTCACCATTCCAAGTGGGACAATTTTGAGAGTTGGCCAAGCTCTCATGGCCCAAATGTAAAATCAATACCCAAAATAATCAAATGCCCTCTTGCTTGTGGTTAGGATAAGATCTTTTAGTGTGCGGGGGGAGAGCTAAAAGACTGTTACGCCCTTCAGTTAGGGTGGGGGCATAACCATGCCCATAGTGGTTGGTAGCCACCAACTCACTTTTTAACTTTTTTTTATTTTTTATAAATTCCCTGGCATCTAGTAGGCTTTCTTCCCCCTTCCCCTCCAGGGAGTTGATTCGGGGTAATGGCCCCATCTGCCTACCGGTGGGCAGAACATCTTTGTTCCCATTTATTTGGTGTGGGGGTATGGCTGTGGGGAGCGACCCTTTCCTAAGCGGTCGCTGCCCATCTGTAATAAAAATAAAATAAAAAAATTCCAGGGTGCCTAGCAGTTTCTGCCTCCCTTGGGGGCAGATCGGCCTAATTAAAATAGGCCGATCTGCAAATGGCTTAAAATAAATTTGCCTCCCCCAGGGGAGGGATCCTTGCCTAAGGGGTTGCTCCCTTTGCGTGAAATTGGTGCAAAAAAAAAAATAAGTCCCTGGTTTGAAAGGGGAAGCGGTTCCCCTTTCATCCCTGCCCAAGTCCAGGATGTAACAGTTGCGTCCTCTGCACCTGAGCGGTACAGTCGAGGACGTAATTTTTACGTCCATGGCACCCAAGGGGTTAAACACATGCATATTGTTTTCTGATGCGTATAAAATGCTCCTTGGTTCTGTGCCTGATCAGTGCAAATTTGGAATACTTTACAAGTTTATCTTCAGTCTTGGCCCTAATAATTTGGTATTTGATCCAACTCTTTTAAAGAGTGAAGGTTATTTGCTCGTGAATTGTGGATTTGGTATTAAGACATTTGTCAATACTGTTTTTAACTTTTAGTCCAGATCTGTGCTCAAATGTGCTCCATTTCATCAGTGGATGAGTCATTGGGACACAATTTAGATATTTTGTTCTCTTGATCATTCCTTAACAAACCAAATTTATTTTTTGTTTGTTTAATTTGCTCCTTGTAATTGTTCTAGTCCTGTTGTGGCTTCATTGTTATTAAACTATACCTGGAGTTGACATGTCAGACTTCAATAAAACTACTGCCTGCTGCTATTAGACCTAGCCAGGTGCATGAATACCCTCATATCGCAGTAGTTATTTTTAATTATCTGCGCCTCTGCCTCCACCATGTTTCTGCATTCCTTTTAGTTTTCTCTTTGCCCAGTTAGCTTTTTTTGGCATTAATACATCCAATTTCCTGAGAGCAATTTTGCTCTCCAGCATTACTTGCCATTTCCCTGCCTTTCCTGACTGAAAAAAATGGCACAGTTCAAAACATGGGTCTTCTAGTTTAGATACATCACCACAGGTAGTCTCGCTTAGTTGGTATTTGATTCTCCTGTCTGGAGAACCTGGGCTCACACTTTCATTTCTCCATCCCTGTGAATGGTGTGTGAGGGGTAGCCATTTGCTAGGCAGATCCAGCTGTATCCTTTAGCTTAAGCCGAATTTCGGCTAGCCATCAACTCTTTCGAAAGCTCAAAGAAGCAGTGTAGCCTCTACCCAGCCCATTCCTCAGAGCTGCATAGGTGAGGTAGACTAATTTGTTCAACCCATGACCGTTCCTTTTGGCATGATACAAAAGATTCACCGCCCTTTCCGGAAAGGAGACATGTGTCTCTTTGAAGGAGACCTCTTACAAAGCTGTGGCTGTGTTTTGTGCTTATAGTATAACAAACTAATATCGTGACACCATTTGAATATCCTGTGTAATACAGCGATAAAATACAGAATGCTACCACTAAAAATAGTGGAAGCTAAAATTGTAATGGTGCATAAAAAGTATTAATTGATGTTTAGTCTGTGTGTAGCATTCCTTTTTTAGAAACAGTTTTTGGATATGTTATTTTACAGGTCTGTCCTACAGTGCCACGCTTGACAATTACTTTGAGTCTTGGTTGCTTTCTCTTCTTGTTCTAGCCCACTGTTTCACAGAAACCTTTTCATAAGCTAGATTTTGAGACTCCTTCCTCGGTTCCCTTCTGCCACTAGGATTCAATTTTGGCGCCTGAATGTTTGAGTCCTTCCTTTAAATCCCAATTTGGATATAGATTGAGATTCTTCTCAGAGTTCCGTGGGCTAATGTCTTTCTAGTTCACAATGGCAGGACCACCTGGTCTGCGTGCTGAAATTGCGCTTTTAATCTATGGCATTTCTTCCTCCAAACTGGGGCTTAGGTAGACCTGATGGTAGAATTTAAATGTTTGCCAGGTACATCTTTGCCATGTTCTTTGTTTAACACTGCGGCACCTCTTGTCTTTTCCATTCCTCTAAAAAGACCCCTGTCCCGTCACCATCCCATCAATGCACATATATCCTCTGCCCAACTCACTCTGTGCACTGAGTCCTCTTTTATCCAGATACCACCTTAGTGAGCCTTACTAGTCTGCTATTCACAGACATACTGCTGAACTCCAGCCATACAGGCCCCAAATAGTCACTTTGCCTCACCGTCGGGACTCTGGGTGGAACTGGTGGTCCTCTTGCGTTCTAATGGGGGTCCCAGGTGACATTATCTGGCATCAGCTGTTTCTTTTTATGGTCTGTCATGGTAAGTGCTGCTGATCCTTTGATGTCCTGATGAACTGTGGGCTTTGGAGTTTTCCTAGAGGCTGGTTCAGATTGGTGTGCAACCGTCCCTCCATCCTCTCTCCCTTATACAATTAAAATAGGAGCAGGATCACTATTATGAGTAGCATTATCGACCCAATGGCTGGAGCCAAGGTTAGCTGTATATTTACCAGGTCTTGTGCACAATATTTCTTGGGGTTGTAGACCCATACGCAAACATGATCAAGAATGAATGAGTTACTTCAGGGGTAAGTATAGGCTGCTGGTGTCTGGTTCCTAATGAGAGTTTCTAGGTTATGCTAATACAATTTGGAGTGCTTTACTCTCTTGTTTCTTATACATCATATCATACTGATATTTTACAGAAGGAACTTTTATGCCTTCGACATGAAGTTATGAAGGTGCGCTGGGAGAAGGAAGGGATGTTGGCAGTGCAAGACAATATTAAGAAGGACATCCAGCAAATGGTAACCATTAACTGCCTTGCAAAATTAATATACAGTTAGCTATTTTGTGAATGTGAAAATGAATTGCTCTTGCAAATATTTAATTATATGTAACCTATTGTTTTATATGGACTTATGATACTCAAAAACAAAGCTGACAGCATTTAGATCATTGATAATCCATAGTAAAAGCATGCATATGTGCTATGATTGCAAGCTGATGATTTTGTTTAGCACTTTAAAATCACTCCCTGTTATGTACTATTTAGAAGTGGTATACATTTATTAATACAAAGGAAGTTTAATGTTCATACACACGATTGGCATCAATGTTTGATGAGTATCCAGAGAGTCTTACCTCTGCAAACCTGGGAAAGAAAGTGTTGCAGTTTGGTTTACACAGGTCCTCGTATTTAATTGATTTACCTGTGTTAATACAACCTTTTACAAGTCCTTCCTGACTTAAATAGTTGCATTTACACATCACTGGATAGGCATTCATTTGCGTTAATGAAATAACACTTGAAAGTAGAAATCTGTAAATGCTGCCTCCTTCGGGATGTCATCTGTGTTTTAGTCCTTTTGTAAGGAATGCACAGGTTTTATTATCCTGATACACTGCTAGGAGCAGATGGGTGCAGTATTCACAGTATTCTGACTTGTGACAGTGTCAGCAGGTGTAGAAGGCTGGGCTTGTACCTAAGGTACTTACACCAGGACCAGTTATCCCTTTTAGTGAAATGTAGGCAGTATTAGAGCAGCTTAGGCTGAACCAGGAGACATGCAAAGCTCCTGCAATACCACTATAGTTACACAGTACTTGTACACAATAAAACACAATACTCTATGTAACCAAAAGTAAAGGTGCTTTTAGTGACACAAGGCCAAAAATATCCTAGAGACAATACTCCTTCTGGAGGAAAGTATTATACACAATATATACACTGGAGACCAAAATCATGTAAGTAAATAGTCATAGAATAGTGCAAACAGTAGAAAATACAATAGAATGCAATAGGCCTAGGGGCAACACACAGCATTTACTAAGAAAGTGGAATGTGAAGTTTACTGTGTAATGAGGCACTGGAAGTGTAACAAAACACCAACGGTAGGTGAAATACGCCACCCTAGAGCCCAGGAAAGTAGGAGTAAAGTACTGCAAGTTTCCCCAGGACACACTACAAGTCATGATAAGAGATATTGCAAGAACGAAGCAAGACTGCAATCAACAAATGGTGGAATCCTGGACCTGAAGAGCTGTGAAGAGAGGAGACCAAGTCCAGCAGGCGCAGAAGATTCCAGGAAGGACAGGAGCCCCTGCCAACCCAAGAAGATGGTGCAAAAGTGGCTTCTCCGGTTAGAAGAAGTGTGAAGAAGAGCACCAAAGAAGATGGCTGCGGGTTCCTGCGTGGTGCAGGAGATGTCCCACGTCAAGATGTTGGCTGCAGGCTGTTTGCGTTGCTGGATTAGTCCAACAAGCCGTGGTTCTAGCAAGGTTGAGGGTTGCGTCAAAGTGTCGCTGCGTGGATCCAGGAGGGACCTGGGGGCCTCAACTCAGACTGAGGAGGCAGAGGGGGATTTCAGCCCTGGAGAGAGCCCACAGAAGACCAGGAAGCACCCACAGGAGTCCCAGGACACGGGGACGAAGAAGATGCAAATTGTAGTTGGTGCAGCACAACAAAAGAAGTTCCCACCCCGCTGGAGAACAACTCGGTGAGCTGTGCGTCGCAGGATGGAGTGCTGGAGACCTGGGCTACACTATGCACGAAGGATTCTTGGAAGAAGTGCACCGAAGCCCAAGGAGCTGGAGATGACGTGGTGCACAGGGGTACTGTCGCAAACTGGAAAAGTAAACTCTTACCTCCTCCAAATTTGGACAGCTGGACCTTAGGGCCGTGTTGGTCCACCACCTGTGCTTAAGGGAGCACGCTCGTCTTCAGCAGAGGAGTCCCAGAGAACCGGTCGTCGTCGCAGAAGGGTGCCTGCAGGAGCAGGGAAGTGGCTCCGTCACTCCATGGGAGATTCCTTCGGTTCTTCTGGTGCAGGGTGAAGACAAGGAGTACTCCGAGTGTGCACACCTTGGAAACTGTTGTAAATGCTGGCTGGAGCTGAAGTTGCAGGTCACAGGAGTCGTCCTGGATATTTTGTTGCAGTTACAGCGGTTGCTGGAGCAGTCTGCGGTTGATCCGATGGTCAGAAGCTGAAGCAGAGGATGCAGAGGATTCCTGGAGGAGTCTTGCAAGCTGAATCTGAGGAAACTCCCAGAGGAGAGACCCTAAATATCCCTGAGAGGGGGTTTGGCTACCTACCCAGGTATGCACCTATCAGGAGGGGTCTCTGACGTCACCTGCTGTCACTGGCCACTCGGTCTCCAGAGTGGCCCCACACATTGAAATCCAAGATGGCTAATGCCAGGGATACACTCTAGGAGCTCTGGGCACCACCCCTGGGGTGATGATTGACAGGGCAGTGATCACTCCCCTTTCCTTTGTCCAGTTTCACACCAGAGCAGGGCTACACCGGTCCCTGAACCGGTGTAGGCTGGCTTATGCAAGGAGGGCACCATCTGTGCCCTTCAAAGCATTTCCAGAGGCTCTGGGAGGCTACCCATCCCAAGCCTGTAACACCTATTTCCAAAGGGAGAGGGTGTAACACCCTCCTCTCAAAGGAAATGCATTGTTCTGCCTTCCTGGCACTGAGCTTCTCAGACCCCAGGAGGGCAGAAACCCATCTGTGAGGTGGCAGCAGCTGGGGCTGCAGTGCAAAGCTCAGCTAGTTTGGCAGTACTGGGGGTTCATGGAGCCCCCATGATACATGGGATTGGCCCCCCAATACCAAATTTGTAATAGGGGACAATTCCATGAACTTAGACACCTCACCTGGCCATATTCCGAGTTACCATTCTTAAGCTACATATAGGTATTGACCAGTATGTAGTGTACGCGTGTAATGGTATCCCCGCACTCACGAAGTCCGGGGAATTGGCCCTGGACAGTGTGGGGGCACCTTTGCTAGTGCAAGGGTGCCCTCACACTTAGTAACTTTGCACCTAGCCTTCAGTAAATGAAGATTAGACATATAGGTGACTTATAAGTTACTTAAGTGCGGTGAAAATGGCTGTAAAATAGTGTGTGCACTATTTCACTCAGGCTGCAGTGGCAGTCCTGAAGAAAGGTTTGTCTGAGCGCCTTATGGGTGGCAAAACAAATGCTGCAGCCCATAACGATCCCCTTGAACCTCAATGCCTTGGGTATCTAGGTACCTCATACTAGGGACTTATAAGGGGGCTCCAGTGTGCCAATTTGAATTGGAATATGAAGTCACTAAACTATAGTGACTAATTTGGAAGTGGAGAGAGCATAAGCACTTGAGGTCTAGTTATGCACTACTGACAACACACACACATTAGGCCACAAACTATGAGCTCTGGGGTCCTGGCTAGCAGGATCCCAGTGAGACAGGCAAAAAACACTGACAAATAGGGTTTTAACTATGAGCACTGGGATCCTTGCTAGCAGGATCCCAGTGAGACAATAAAAACGCACTGACAAACACTCACAAACAGGCCAAAAGTGGGGGTAACCATGCTAGAAAGAGGCTACTTTCTCACAGCAGGGTGAAAGCAGGCTCTGGTATAGTGATAAATAGTTCTCTGGCCTCCTGCAGCAGACCTGAATTGACGAGGGAGCCAGCCTACCTTTATGTACAAGTCATTAATGAAACCGTAAAACCTCTAGTCTCCATTTGGTGATTGTTAAACCAATCTGTTTTCCCCCTGAACTTTTTGCCTTATTCCTCCATTTTAGCAGATCTCATTTTTGCTGGCCTTAAGACTCTGTGTGCTTCACCACTGCTGCCCAGTGCTAAAGTGCAAGCGCTCACTCCCTAAAACACATTGGCTTACACCCAATTGGTACACTTAATTTACTTATACGGCTCTACTTAATTGGTACTGCATGTTCCCATGGCCTGTAACTTAAATGCTACCAGTGGGCTTGCAGCACTGATTGTGCTACCCACTTTAGTAGCCACTTTAACCATCTCAGACCTGCTATTGAAGTTTTATGAGCAGTTTTCAACTGCAATTTCAAGGCTTAAATCTTCCTTTTAAATACATATGTCACCCCTGTGGCAGAGCTTTAACAGCCCCATAAGGGAGGGTGTGTAGTGTATTTAAAAAGTTGGACTTGTACTTTCAACTTTTACGTGTGCTGGTAGTGAAAAGGTTTTCAATTCCCCTACTGCAAGACCTACCTCTCCCATAGGATAATATTGTGTTAACATATTACATTAAATAAGAGAAGTTTCAAATTCGGCGGAGGTAGGAATGCCGTTTTTGGCGTCTAAAGGATTGTCTAAAGAACTTTTCCGGTTCTGGAAAATTAGAACAAGAGGCACATCCTCATAGTTACATATGCTTCAGGTACTGCAGCGTGCTCTTATTGTGAGGATCATGAGCTGATGCAAGAGCAGTGCGATTTTCTGAAGTAATCGAGCGATCTCTGGAAACATTATGCCATTTCTCTCTCAGGTGGTTGCCTAGCAAAGGAAAGAGAGCAGGCTCCCAATGTGTGTTAATAGACAGGCTTTATTTCTCTGCAGTTCAGATTGGCATGGGTGAATTTTTTTCCAGAATTATTGGTGAATATAAGCTTGGCATCTTTGATACAGCAATGGATCTTCCCCAAGAGAAACCAGAGCACTGGTAGGATAAGTAACCACAAGATGAGCTGATAGACAGTTCCCTAGTCCACTCCTTTATGAGTCCTGTTGTCACAGACAGAATAGCTACATTTGTGGAGGTGTTGCCTTACCTGAACAAGTAATCTACTTATATTCAAAACTCTCCTGGGCATGTTTAGGAGGAATTGGATCTGAAATCAGGTCTGGTGCTGACTTCATTAAAGCAGATCCTGACTTTAAAGTTGCACTACCTAAGAGTGATTTTGGGCCTGCAAAGAAAAGAGCCTCTTCAGAGCACATGTTGGAAACATTTTAAGCATTTGGTGCACCCATGTGTTCCCAAACTGTCAGTACACTAGTTTGTCAGAAAGCTGATTCTGAGAGAATGTCAAGGTCCAAGTAAATTTATCATCCATAGATTAATTACTGGCTTTTTCATAGGCCTTCTGGCCATCTGGTGTATGTGCATGGTAGATAATGTATCATGTAGGATCTCTTGCCTCTTGTAGGATCCTTTGAGGGTGTTAATGTGCGTGGAAAGCAGGCGTTCTGTTTCGCTAGACCAGAAAAAAATGTATTGCCGCAATAGGTTTTTGAAACTATAAGCAAGATCTGTTCCCTAGAATTTGATTCTATCAGATGATGTAGGCCTAGTGCAGAATCTATGGCCCTGACTCTCTATCTAGAGGGCTGCTCTGTGGATGATATAGAAATTATCTTGACCAAGAAGACTTTCTTAGATACTTAGGGGGTGGAATTTGCTATTACTAGTATTCTTCTCCTGGATGTCTTGGGAGAATTTTGGTTTATAATAGATAGGACGAATGATGGAGGGGGACATTGGATCATACTAGACATACAGACCACCACTTTCAAAATTGGCTCATTCCAAAAACTCTTCCCAACCAGGGATGTATGCATGATTTAATTCAACCATCAAGATGCCTGACATAACCCCTATTTTAAGGATCTTCCGATTCCAGGTGCTCTTCAATGGTCTAAAGTCTTCACCAGTGCTATTCAGAAAGGTTCTAGTTCTATCAGTGTGGGGCTCAAACAAAGAGCTCATGCTGCACCTGCATTAGGTGAATTCATTACTTTGTTCAGAACCGACCCTTTCTCTCTGAATTGAGAGATGACTCACTGAAGTGTTGTTTTACCTTTTACAGTGAGATTCATAAGTTGTCCGGTTAGATTCAGGTACAGGGAAACCAGTGCTTAATTTGAAAGAAAAAAAAAAAGTGCCCGGGCCCTCGTCAGGAGACCTCTGCAGCTTGCACTACCCATTGCCCCTCTCATTGCTGTCAATGACAGTACAAAATCACTTACTAACCATCACCCTCCTACCCGTGTGACAATGCAGACTATTCCAGGCCCCCAAAGCTATAAGAATGGCTTGGATGGGAGGTCATTGTCATTTGTAATCCAAATTGAATTAATAAACAACCATTGTTGTGCCCATTTCCAAATAAAACAAATGGCTCCACCATGTGGAAAACTGTTAGAAAGTGCCGGTGTTTGCGATTAAGTCTTGGTGTCAAGCACCAAAACCCATCAGCTCAAATTAAGTACTGAAAGGAAACACAGTATGTGCTCTAGTTTCTTCAAACAATTCTTGCTGCAGGTCCTTTAAAACAGTTTAAAAAAAAATTCTGCTGTATCTCCCTATCTTTTGTTTTTCCCTGCTGTGAAGGCCTTGATGATTTTCATGGTACTTCTGAGCAGGGCACATCTAGGTCTGTGCCGAAACCCTTTCAGTATTTCTGGAGACAGTATTTGGCAATCAGTCAGAAGAGGATTCCAGGATCCTCATGGATGAGATGGACGGCAGTGACCAAGCAGAACCTGAAAGTATCTTTCATGTCTGTACCTGCAAAACTCAGTCCTCTGATTCCACTTGCATTTCAAAGTGATTTTTCTCATCTAAAGTCATCCCAAATGCTATTTCCAAAAGTTCTAGTTCGATCAGTGTGAATGTTGTGCAACAAAGAGCTTATGCTTCATCTCCATTTGGTGAATTCATTGATTTGTTCAGAACCAAAGCTTACTGTCCGAATTGAGAGGCTAATTACTGCAAAGCTGATTTGCCTTTTACAGTGAGATTCACAGGTTGTCAGATTAGGTTCAAGTGCAGGGAAACACAGTATTTGGACTAGAGTGTCTTCGAACAAGCCTTGCTACAGGTCCTCTACATCAGTTTAATCCCTTTCTATGCTCTCTCTTCCTCTCTCATGTGTCTTACACTTCTAAAGGCCCTGTTAAATTTCATGGTACTTCTAATCAGGGTGCATCTGGGTCTATGCGGAAACCTCTTCAGTACTTCTGGAGAAAGTATTTGCACCTGTCCGAAGAGGATTCCAGGATCCTCATAATGTACATAATTCAGTAAGGTACTGTACCTTACCTCCTGAAAGGTACAGTAGTGGCCAGCCAGACCCTGAAAAGGCCTTTTTCGTATCTGTTACCCATAGTACTCGGGGCAAATACAATTAGCCATGTTTGGGGAGAAACACTAGCTTCAACCCTGACCTAGGCTTATCTGGAAAGGAAGTATTCATCCAAAATGGAAGTACTTGTTGCATGCATTTTTGTGCCTTGAAGGACTCCTACAGAGAAAGACAGTGGGTTTTTGTTCAGACAGTCTCTTGGGGAAACAAAAAAAGGCAGATATGTGCTACAGATCTCTGGCAGCCTTGGCATTTCAGGCATGATACACTTGTTAGTATACAGGAGGGCATGGCCGTACCCTTGCAGTTTGTCAGAGCAGGAGTTTTTTTTTTTCTCTGGATTTACCAGCAGAAACATGAAAGCAGTTCAGCCATCCACCCTCAATCTGTTTACGAATCAAAGCAGCTCACTGCTTCCAATTTGTGCAGCCATAGAATTACAAATGTCCCTTGATTTGCACTTCTTTCAGAAGGGACTTCCTTTGGCGTAGTCCGCTTAGTGTTCATCGTGCAACCATGTGGAGATTTGGTGATATGTGAGTGTAGTGATACCGCTGACACACTCAAGTCTTCTTAACTTTAGATTTATTCCAAAAGAGATACAAGAAGCATATAACCAGCTCTGTCAACCCCCAACTCTCGAATGCCAAACCACATTCCATGTCTCACGTAACGCTGTGGAACGTGATTCCCTTCCACCAGCTCCCATATATATTTTACTACCCCATCACTACACATCCCCTTTCCTTAACAGCAAAAAAAATACAACCCCCCTACTAAAACACAACAATAAACATCCCACACTTAACAACACACAGCACTTTTAATCACACACAAAGCTTTCTAAGACTTTAGGTTTTCTTAAAACCCTCCTGTTGGACATTTTTGCTTGTGCAGGGTCATCCCCAATCTTTTTGCCTCCTGCCTTCTATTTTTTCTGACCTGTTGCTGGTGGCTTTTGAACTCTGAGCACTTTACCACTGCGAACCAGTGCTAAAGTGCATATGCTCTCTGTGTAAATTGTATTGTTGATTGGTTTTTCCATGATTGGCATATTTGATTTACTAGTAAGTCCCTAGTAAAGTGCACTAGAGGTGCCCCGGGCCTGTAAACGAAATGCCACTAGTGGGCCTGCAGCACTGGTTGTGCCACCCACATAAGTAGCCCTGTAATCACGTCTCAGACCTGCCACTGCAGTGTCTGTGTGTTCAGTTTTAACTGTAAATTCGACTTGGAAAGTGTACCCACTTGCCAGGCCTAAACCTTCCCTTCCCTTACATGTAAGGTATCCCTAAGGTAGGCCCTAGGTAGCCCCCAAGGGCAGGCTGCAGTGTATGGTTAAGGTAGGATATATAGTAATGTGTTTTATATGTCCTGGCAGTGAAATATTGCTAAATTCTTTTTTCACTGTTGCAAGGCCTGTCCCTCTCATAGGTTAACATGGGGGCTACCTTTAAATATGATTAAAGTGTAGATTCCCTTTGGGAGTGGATAGACATGTGGAGTTTGGGGTCTCTGAGCTCACAATTTAAAAATACGTCTTTTAGTAAAGTTGATTTTAAGATTGTGTGTTTGAAAATGCCACTTTTAGAAAGTGGGCATTTTCTTGCTTAAACCATTTCTGCGACTCTGTCTGCTTGTGGATTCCCTGTTGGGTCAGTTTGAGAGTTGGGAGCTGGGGTGTAGTCTGCATTCCCTGATGAGCCATCTGTGCTGGAAGGGAGGGGAGAAGTGGTCTCTCGCACCTGAAAGGGCTGTGCCTGCCCTCACACAATGCAGGCTCCAACCCCCTGGTGTGTGTCTGGGGCCTGGCCTGGGCAAGGCAGGATTTCACAATCAAGAAAGACTTTTCTTTGAAGTAAGCCTACTTCAAAGGGCAAAATGCGTATAAGAAGGGCAACCAAAACCACAGACTTTAGAACACTTCTGGAAAGCTAGAGGAACCTGTGCCTGGAAAAGAGCTGAGGAAGAAGAGCTGCCCTGTCTGTGACTGTACTTTGTGGAGCTAGCCTGCAGTTGCTGCTTCTGCCTTTGCTAGAGGATGAAGACTGGACTTTTTGTTGCCTTCCGTCTTGTGAAGATCTCCAGGGGCTTGATTTAGAGCTTGCATCCTGTTGTTTGAAGTCTCTGGGACAGCAAAGACTTTTCTCTGCCAGCACCTGGAGCCTATGGAGAAACTTCTACTCTACCAAGTGGTACCCATCCAGTTCCTGGGGCCCTGAGAAGAGAAGCTGGCAGTCCAAGAGTGAGAAATCCACGCACAGACCGCCGTGCGGGGAAAAGATTGACGCAACTCCGATCTGCGGCTGAAAAATCGCCACTCGCCGCAATGCGACTGGAAGATCACCGCCTGCTGCTGGAGAATGACACACAGCCTCGCTGACGGAGGCTGGTGAGATCGCAACCCGCGCTGCGTGGTTTTCGGACCATTGTACGGCTGAATTTCTGATGCAAACACCGCTGGGTGTGTAAAAATGACGCAAGGCCTGCCCGTACCAGAGTGTGCTGACCAGATCGACGCATCCCTCTCCTGCAGAGAGAAGAAACAACGCCGCCGACCCGACTAAAGGAGAAACAACGCAAGGTCTCGCTCGTGCGTGAAATAGATGCATCGCAAGCCCTTTTTGACGCACACTCGCCCATGCGCGGTTATTTTTGATGCACCCAGGTACATTTCCACTCTAACAGTGTTAGCGTTGTGTTTAAAACTACATGAAGACTTTTTGCTTGTTAATTGATAGCTTGACTTGTGTATTGTGGATGTTTGTCGTTTTGGTCTTGTTTTGTTTAGATAAATATTCTCTATTTTTCTAAACCTGTGTTGTCATTTTGTAGTGTTTTCATTAAGTTACTGTGTGTGTTGGTACAAATACTTTACACCTAGCACTCTGAAAGTTAAGCCAACTGCTTGTGCCAAGCTACCAAGGGGGCGAGCCGGGGTTAGCTGAGGGTGATTCTCTTTTACCCTGACTAGAGCGAGGGTCCTTGCTTGGACAGGTGGTAACCTGACTTCCAACCAAAGACCCCATTTCTAACACCTCCCAAACAAACTCTTCTTTCTTCACCACCCTTCACCAGTTCTTTTCTCACCTTACTTCCAATATTACTTCCACTTTCACTCAAATCCATATTTCCCTTAACACCATTCTGTTCTACTACATCCTGTGACACACCTTCACTTCCTACCATTCTGCCATTAGCGCTCTCACAATGTGCAACGCTTAACCACTAATACCTACCCATATTCTCATCATGCAATTCATCTTGCAAGACCTCATCACTCTCATTTCCAGACTTTGCAATAGAAATACGACTCATATGACAAATGCTACCATCTTCCAGTTCCACTGTATTCTTCATTACTTTTCTGATCCTTGTAGGCTTGCTAAACCTACTCTTACCCATGGCCACCTTCCTGACAGACTTGACCCGAACCTATTGTCGTACTTTGACATGTACTTATTTGGTACCATGTTTACTGTCAAAATACCTTTTATTCTTTACTTGTGAATCTACCATGCATTGCCTTACATCTTCCATATTCCAATTTGCTTGTCTGCTTCTCTGCATCCATCCCGGATTAATTCTTGAGAAAGGAACCCTGCCTCTCATTAAATCAAAAGGGCTTTGACCAACAGTTTCATGAGGTGTTAATCTATACGCCCATGACTTTCTCCTGAGTTCACATTCCCAATTCTTTCTCCCTTTACTTGCCATTTGAATAATACCTCTGAATGCTCTATTTACTTGTTCTACCACAGAGTTTCACCTGGTATGATATAATGCCGTAAACCTCTGTTCTTGTCAGAGACACCAGATCCTCGGGGTCTGTGCACGTTCCCAACACTTACACCACAAGACAGCTCAAATACTCTGATTAGAATTGTCACAGAGTCTAAGAGAGTCCAAGTGGGGAAAAGGGGATTAGGAAGAGAACAGCTAGGAAGGAGACCTGTTGGAAGCAAAAAGGTTAAAACACACAATATCAAGATTATATCATATTAATCAGTACTAGGCTATGACTCTAAGCATTGTCATTCTGAAAAACATGGACAACCTAAGCATTGACTTAAATAACTAGGCTTCAAGATGACTAGATACCTGTGAGGGAATCAAGAAAGGATTAAATGCAACTTTCAAATTCAAGTATTATGTTTTGCATGAGGATCGGGAAATAATCTGAATGATTTCTAATCCATCATATGAATCGTGTTTGAGGAACTTATTATGTACATACAACATTATATCTAGAACTCTAGCATTTCTTTGTTTTATCAAAATTGCAGGAACATGAATTGCGCACATTGCAGATTTTCACAAAGGTTGTAAATACCATGGAATGATTGTGCACCATGAATAACATTAGCTAGACTCGAGAAATAAATCGCGCGTCTTGCCGACTCGGAGGTCACCAAGGAAATGCCATGAAGTGGTAGCACATAATGAACACCGTGATTTGAAACGCAAGAAATGAATCGCGCGTATTGCCGATTCGAGCACCCCCAAGTAAATGTCATGAAATGGTAACGCTCGCTGAATAGCAGAAGTTCAACACAAGAAATGAATTGCGCGTTCTGCCGATGCGAATGTCAGCCAATAAATGTCATGAAATGGAAACACATAATGAATATCATGGATTAAACACAAGAAAAGGAATCGCGCCACTTGCCGATTCGAAGACTTCCATATGAAAAACAAGAAATGGTAGCGTACCAGGAATAACATGAATTACACACAAGAATTGAATCGCACGTCTTGCCGATTCGAATGCCACCATGTAACTGCCAAGAAATGGTAGCGCACAATGAATATCAAGGCTTAAAGCACGAGGAACGAATCGTGCGTCTTCCCGATTCGAATGCCACTGTGTAACTGCCAACAAATGGTAGCGCACAATGAATATCAAGGGTTAAAGTACAAGGAACGAACCGCGTGTCTTGCCGATCCAAATATTAACATGTAAATTCCAGAAAAAACCCAGAGCATATTCACACGCACAAGGTAAAATCTCTCAACATGAAAAGTAGGCCTAAGAGCTCGGATGCCTTCGAAAACGGGATCGGGGGCCCAGCCCGACCTCGGTCTTACCGCCCTGATCAAGGATCACCAGTGTAAATGAAGGGTAAAGGCCTGGAAGATCAAAGTAGGTCTCCAGAACAGGAGCTCAGGAAGTTGCTGCTGCTCTGCACCGGGACCTCTGAATAGTGAGCACGCAGAGCTGGGCTGGATCCCTTTTATAGAGTCTTAGACCAGCCCACCAACCACACCCAGGCATGCCGCAGGGAAAGCTTCTAGAAGGCCCTGGAAGGGTACCACACCCTGACACAGTCTGAAAGCCTGCAGCAGTACATTGCATGTGAAAAGTATTTATATGCATGCTGAACATAAGTCTTCAGGATTGAACTCTGTAATGCAAAAGGTTAAAAAACATCATATCAGCACAATGCATAAATTATGTTAGCTTGAAATTGTTAGGTTTTTGCATTCTAGTCACCCGTAGAGCGCGCACTGCCCTGATGTTGACAGTACTCCCCTTTCCCAGACGCGCACTAGGGCCTGGTTTGTCTGGATTGAGACGATGAAAACGTCTCACAAGTACTGGAGCATGGATATCAGATGCGGAAACCCATGAGTTACTTTCAGGGCCATACCCTTTCCATGAGATTAAGTACCATAGATTACGCCCTCTCAGTTTAGAATCCAACACTTTCTTGACTTTGTATTCTAATTCCCCCTGTACTAGAACTGGAGCTGGATGAGGGCGGACCTTCTGGACAGCCTTTTTTAGGAGGGAAGTGTGGAATACTGGATGAATCCGTAATGATCTTGGCAATTGCAGTTTATAGGTCACAGGATTGATTTGCTGAAGGACAGTGTAAGGACCTATGAATTTGGGGTTAAACATGTGCTTCTTCTTGAAGTCTATATGTTTTGTGGAAAGCCACACTTTATCACCTGGTTGATGCTGCGGTCCCTCACAATGTTTTTTTTATCATAATGCTTTTTGTATTTTTGTTTGGCCTTTTCTAAATGCTGTTGAATCAATTTCTGGGTTTGATGCAGATGTTGAATGGTTTCTGACACAGCTGGTGTAAGAGAACTTTCTTAAGGGATTGTGATGGGCAAGGTGTCAGGATTATAGCCAAACAAGGGTGTAACGCCAGTAGAAGTGTGGAATTAGTTATTGTAGGCTAACTCAGCTAACCAGAGCATTGATGTCCAAGAATGAAGTGCTTTTTCAGCGTAAGCACGCAGGTATTGCTTCAAAGTCTGATTTAGTCTCTCAGTTTCACCATCTGTTTGAGAATGGTGGCTAGTAGATAGTGTGGATGTCACTTGGAGTGTTTTGCACCACGTCTCCCAGAAATTGGAGGCAAACCGCGACCCTCGATTGGAGAGGATCATTTTCGGCAGTCCATGATAACGAACCACTCTATTCAGTAAAATAGTTGCCAGTTCACTGGAGGTGGGCAATTTCTTGCAGGCAATGAAATGTCCATATTTCGTGAGACTATCTACTACCACCAGGATTACTGAATGTTGTTGGACCACTGGTAGACCTTTAAAAAAGTCTAAAGAAATGTGCTCCCAAGGACGACTTGGAGTTGGGAGTGGGTGCAGCAACCCTTTCGGTTTTGAATGACTTGTTTTAGTGCGAGCACAGACTTCGCAGTTGTTTACCATCACTTTTACATCTTTTGTTAGGGTAGGCCACCAAAAATAGCGTTGGATTAATTAAAGAGTCTTAGGAGTACCTGGATGACCTGCCGTAGGTATAACATGCAACCAGTGAAACACTAATTTGCGAAGTTTGTCAGTAGGCACGAACAAACGAGCGTCATGAAAAAGTAGTCCTTGCTTGATCGACCTTTTGGGATCTGCTTGGGCCCATGTCTGCTATTTCTCAACAGTGAAGGAATTGCAGATGTCTTCAAAGAAATCTTCAGTTTTTATGATACATAGGACTTTGTCTGGAGCAATGATAGCTCTGGAGGTTTGAACTGCAGGCAACGTGGTAGACTCTTGGCGGGACCAGGCTTCAACTTTGCGATTGTCTTTACCAGGCCGGAAAGTTACCACAAAATCAAATTCGGCAAAAAACAGCATCCAGGGTAATTGCCGAGAAGTCTAAAGTCTGGCGGAACTCATGAACTGAAGATTGCGATGATCAGTATATACTGTGACAGTGTATTTGGCACCCAACAAATGATGTCTCTATTCTTTAATGGCGTCACGAATCGCCAGAAGCTCTTTTTCAGCAATGACATTGTTCTGTTCGGCTTCGTTCAACTTCCGAGACATGTAAGCTACAGGATGAAGTTGTCCAGTGTCTTTGTTTCATTGCGACAAGACTGCTCCTATTGCCACATCTGAAGCATTAGCTTCCACTATGAAGGGACGATCCGCATCAGGATGAGTCAAGACTGGGGCAGTGGAGAAAGCTTCCTTTAAAGTTGAAAAGGCTTGGTCAGCTTCTGGAGACCATACAAATTTTTCTTTCTTTCTTAATAGCTTAGTGATTTGAGCCACTGTCTGGGAGAAATTATTTATGAACCTCCGGTAAAAATTTGCAAACCCCAGGAAACATTGGCCCATCCCAAAGACTGTTCGTGATATACAATCAGATACGGCCTTTACTTTCTTTTCTGCCATCACCATACCTTGAGGGGTAAGGATAACCCCTAAAAACTCAACTGTGGTAACATGAAACTCACACTTGGTTAGTTTGCAATCTAAATGGGGCTTTTGAAGGGCTGCAAGAATTTTCTTGACATTTTGTACATGTTCATTTTCATTGAGTAGATCAAAATGTCATCGATGTAGACTATGGCAAATATGTCGAGGTACTCTCTAAGAACGTCATAAAAAAAAATTGAAATGCTGCTGGAGCATTACACAGATCAAACGGCATGACGGTGTATTCAAAGAGGCCATATCTTGTCTTGAACGCTGTTTTCCATTTGTCGCACTCTCTCATTCTGACCAAATGATAAGCACCTCGAAGATCAAACTTCGTGTAGATTTTTGCTTTCTTTACTTGTTCCACCAAGACCGAAATTAGGGGCAAGGGATGTTTATTCTTGATGGTGACTTTGTTCAATCCCCTATAGTCGATACAAGTTCTAAGTTCTCCATTCGCCTTCGGAACAAAAAACAAAGGAGAAGCTGCAGGAGACTTAGAAGGGCGAATGAAACCATTCTCCAAGAATTGATCTAGATACTTTAGTAAATGTTGGTTTTCATGTTCTGACAGGGCGTATACACGACAGTTGGGGAGTATCGCACCTGGAACTAGATCAATTTGACAGTCATAAGATCTATGAGGAGGTAAGTTCTCTGCTTCTTTCTCATCGAATACATCTTCGTAAGATGAATGTTGTTTGGGCAATTTAACTTTCTCCGCGGCAGTGGCTATGTAAGAGTTGCAAACTTTTGATACTTTAAACTTTTGGAGGCATTGTTCTTTACATAGCGCAGATGGGAACACGACTTTCCGTTCTGCCCAATTAATCTCTGGATTGTGATGAGTTAACCGTTAGCCAAGGATAATGCCATACTGGGGAGCATGGATCACGTCAAGAATGAGTTTCTCTTTATGTTTCATTCTTTGATTCTTATCTTCACAAATCACCGACAACGGGACAGTCTGAAGAGTTACCGGACCTCCAGTCAAGAGTTTTCCATCTACTGTCTGGATGATTTTTGGGGTCTTTTTTTATATACATGTGATCCCCCATGCACGAACCAATTGGGCATCAACAAAGTTCCCGGTAGCCCCAGAATCGACTAGAGCCTTCTTGAAATAGGTCTTTTTCTTTACCTGAACTTTTATACCCAGTTTGAGATGTCTAGATTGTGAAGGGTCCACAGTGACACCCAGGAGCAACCCTTCTCTGCATCTTGGGTGTTTTAGTTTTCTGACTCGACTTGTGCATTGGCTGCGACCTTCTGGGCCGGACCTCGTTTACTCTTTGGTTTGATTGGACATTCTTTAGCAAAATGACCCTTGCGCCCACAATAGAGACATTGTCCATTCTTTCTACGTAGGTCCTTTTCGTCTTTGGTCAAAGGTCTCCTGATTGTTCCAATTTCCATATGTTCCGGCGTTCTTTCTTTCGGAGTTCTTGAGTCTCTATCATCATGAACACGGCAGGAATATTTTTCAGTCTTTTTGCATGTTCTTTTTCGGTCTGTTAAACTATGATCCAGCCTCAAAACAAGGTTTATCAATTCTTGACAGTCTGTAGGCTGTGGGTCTATTTGAACTAGAATATCTTTTAGCTCCTCTTTGAGTCCCTTGTAGAACAAGGCTGCTCGTTTTTTTTTCGGG
This sequence comes from Pleurodeles waltl, assembly GCF_031143425.1. Classification (NCBI taxonomy): domain Eukaryota; kingdom Metazoa; phylum Chordata; class Amphibia; order Caudata; family Salamandridae; genus Pleurodeles; species Pleurodeles waltl. Next base: position 716,138,329 of record NC_090447.1, read on the forward strand.
CCAGGATGTCCCGGCGACCAGCCGATTAAAGTTGGCTAAATATGACACTAAGTCCTGATTCCCTTGTCGTAAGTCTAATAATTCTCGATCTGCTGTCAATGTTACAGTTCTACGATCAAAGACTCGTTCAAACTTGCGAACAAAATTTCTCCAGTTGTACAGCAGGGGACTGTCTTTACGCACAAGAGGAATAGCCCAGGTAGCTGCATCTCCAGTCAGATATGATAACAAGAAAGCTACTTTGGACTGGGCATCGGGGAAAGTATGTGGTCTGCAGGTGAAGTGTAATTCCACTTGGACCAGGAAAGTTCGCACTTTCAAGGGGTCGCATGAGAAACATTCTGGGGGAGCTAAAGGAATGACTGAAGGAACATTGAAGGAAATGTTTGTCGGATTACCTCCAGAAGTCTGAGAAGAAGGACCTGGCTAAGACACACCTGTGGGATTTTGTTCCTTCTTCTCTACCTTATCCTGTAACTGACTCACTCTCTCAGCTAGGCTAGTTGCCAAATCTTTTGATGATACCACCTCTGCTTGGAGCTGAGTGATAGCCTTGACTAGCTCGTCCAGTGTGGCCGTGTTGAGAACATACACAAAACAGGAGGATAATAATTTGTGGGCTCACTATTCTGTCAGTCACCAGATCCTCGGGGTCTGTGCACGTTCCCAACACTTCCACCACAAGACAGCTCCAATACTCTGATTAGAATTGTCACAGAGTCTAGGAAAGTCCAAGTGGGGAAAAGGGGATTAGGAAGGGAACAGCTGGGAAGGAGACCTGTAGGAAGCAAAAAGGTTCAAACACACAATATCAAGATTATATCATATTAATCAGTACTGGCTATGACTCTAAGCATTGTCATTCTGAAAAACATGGACAACCTAAGCATAGACTTAAATAACTAGGCTTCAAGATGACTAGATACCTGTGAGGGAATCAAGAAAGGATTAAATGCAACTTTCAAATTCAAGTATTATGTTTTGCATGAGGATCAGGAAATAATCTGAATGATTTCTAATCCATCATATGAATCATGCTTGAGGAACTTATTATGTACATACATTACATCTAGAACTCTAGCATTTTTTTGTTTTCTCAAAATTGCTGGAACATGAATTGCGCACATTGCAGATTTTCACAAAGATTGTAAATACCATGGAATGATTGTGCACCATGAATAACATTAGTAAGACTCGAGAAATAAATCGCGCGTCTTGCTGACTCTGAGGTCACCAAGGAAATGCCATGAAATGGTAGCACATAATGAACACCGTGATTTGAAACACAAGAAACGAATCGCGCGTATTGCTGATTCGAGCACCCCCAAGTAAATGTCATGAAATGGTAACGCTCGCTGAATAGCATGAGTTCAACACAAGAAATGAATCGCGCGTTCTGCCTATTCGAATGTCAGCCAATAAATGTCATGAAATGGTAACACACAATGAATATAATGAATTAGACACAAGAAATGAATTGCGCGTCTTGCCGATTCGAAGCCCACCATGTGAATGCCAAGGAATGGTGGCGCACATTGAATATCATGAATTAAACACAAGAAAAGGAATCGCGTGACTTGCCGATTCAAAGACTACCATATGAATAACAAGAAATGGTAGCGTACCAGGAATAACATGAATTACACACAAGAATTGAATCGCGCGTCTTGCCGATTCGAATGCCACCATGTAACTGCCAAGAAATGGTAGCGCACAATGAATATCCAGGGTTGAAGCACGAGGAACGAATTGCGCGTCTTTCCGTTTCAAATGCCACCATGTAACTGCCAAGAAATGGTAGCGCACAATGAATATCAAGGGTTAAAGCACGAGGAACGAATCGCACGTCTTGCTGATTCGAATATTAACATGTAAATGACAGAAAAAACCCAGAGCATATTCACACACACAAGGTAAAATCTCAACATGAAAATTTGGCCCAAGAGCTCGGATGCCTTTGAAAGCGGGATCGGGGGCCAAGCATGACCTCCGTCTTACTGCCCTGATCAAGGATCACCAATGTAAATGAAGGGCAAAGGCCTGAAAGATCGAAGTAGGCCTCCGGAACAGGAGCTCAGGAAGTTGTTGCTGCTGCTCTGCACCAGGACCTCTGAATAATGAGCATGTGGAGCTGGGCTGGCTCCCTTTTATAGAGTCTTAGCCCAGCCCACCAACCACACCCAGGCATGCTGCAGGGAAAGCTTCTAGAAGGCCTTGGAAGGGGACCACACCCTGACACAGTCTGAAAGTCTGCAGCAGTACATTGCATGTGAACAGCATTTATATGCATGCTGAACAGGATTGAACTCTGTAATGCAAAAGGTTAAACAACATCAAATCAGCACAATGCATAAATTATGTTAGCTTGAAATTGTTAGGTTTTTGCATTCTAGTCGCCCGTAGAGCGCGCACTGCCCTGATATTGACAGTTCTATACCAGCTAGCCTCACAAATGTTTTCATTTCCTCTGACTCAAATTGGGCTCCATTATCCGTTAATATGTGCGCTGGAAATCCTTCCCTCAACAATACTATCTACATGTACCATCACTCCATGTAATTGGACCCATAATATCCAATGCAACCTCATTCCACAGGATTTCAGGACCAACTAACGAGGACTTGGGTGGATTTAATGTTTTCTGAGCTTTGTCACTATTTTCACAATCCATACATTCCCGTACATACCTTTCAATTTCCAAATCTACCTTAGGCCACCAATAGAGGACTTTGATGCACCTTTTGTACAAACAATACCCGAATAACCTTCATGACCAATAGAGACTGTGAATTTGTATTTATTTAGTTGATTTCACATTGCTGGTGAAATCCTCTAAAAAGATAAAATTTCACAGTCTTGAGTGCTGTGTAGTACCTACTTCTTTCCAGTTTAAAACCAGGAAACAAAACCGGAAGGAAACAAAAAAAGCAGACTTCTAGATGTATAAGATGCACCTGTATGACATGTTCTTCATAAAGACCAATAGCATCCACACCAACCGTCCAAAATGCCCGCCGTGCGTCATCCAACGTAGCATTTCTATTGGCAATAGGGCTTTTATTGTCAACGTACAGTGCGTCTCAAGGTCCAATTGCCTCGCAGTTTCACGTGCTTCCTGCTGCAGTTGCGAACACAACAGCTCTTGTATTTCAATAACGGTAAGCCCTCGTGCATAAAAAACAGTGAGCCTAGTGCCCGGCTACACCACGTTGTTTAAAAAAACCTAAAAAAAACAAGTAGACTTGTTGATAGCAGGGTCTCCCTAGCAAGCAAAACGTAGAACACTTTGGGGGTTATTACAACTTTGGAGGAGGTGTTAATCCATCCCAAAAGTGACGGTAAAGTGATGGATATACCACCAATCGTATTACGAGTTCCATAGGATATAATGGACTCGTAATACAGCTGGTGGTATATCCGTCACTTTTGGGACGGATTAACACATTCTCCAAAGTTGTAATAACCCCCTTTATATCGATGACGCCCTCCCACGCAGCAGAGAAGCGTTGCACATTCCTATTGCATGGCATACACGAACACCTTACAAAACTATTGCATCCTCGTCGCCAAATTTTGTAGTAATAGCGCTGACACACTCGTCATCTTAACTTCAGGTTTATTCCAAAAGAGACACAAGAAGCATATAACCAGCACTGTCAACCCCCAACTCTCGAATGCCCAACCACATTCCATGCCTCATGTAATACTGTGGAACATGATTCCATTCCACCCGCTACCGTATATATTCTGCTACCCCATCACTACAGTGGGGTAGTGTGGCCACCAACAGTCACTTTGAGGTCAGGCTTTTGAGATTTGTGGTATATATAGCCTTTTGCTAAACCCCTTGCACCCACATGTGACTTACCACTATTACTGAGCTCACTGTGACTCTCCTTATGCCAATTTTGATCTTGTAGGTCACTTCCTTCGTGTGAATCATATCTGCATTTCTCCAGCTGGGTTATGTACCCAGATTGCTTGTTTCTGAGGTCCGATCGTGGCTTAATTTCTGAGGTGTAAATCCATATTGGTTTCCCCCATTTTCAAGGAGAAGTTTCTTCTTCACATCCTTGAGTTTAAGCCAGCAGGTTTGTGGTGTTTAGATATTGTGACATCCTTTTGTCAGTTTCTCGAGGGCAAAAAAGGTTTTACACCATACAGAGTGGTTTTGGTCTTTAAAGTCATTGCAATATTTTCTTTGACCTATTCAGTGACTCAAATAGATATTGATGGGCAGGTCCTTTGTATGTCCACAAGAATGGTGTGTACCTATCGGCAACAGGCTACTGGAAATTTGTTACAGGACAGTAATCAAACCATGACGTCATCTCCTCCCTCAATTGTCCTCCCAGACAACTGGATGTTGATATGTAACTCAGGTCAGATTGCCTTTGACACAAGTTATTTCTTCAGTGCTACAAGAATTATTTCATCACTGTTATTGAAGAAATGCTTGCGGGTGGTTCAAGAAATAAACTGCATGTTGCTTTGGTGTATGCTTCATCATGTCATGAAGAAGTAAGACAAAGAAGACGATGGGTTGGTGGTTGCTTACCGATTGCCTTATTCACTTTACTCAGAATTACCATTCCTCCCTACACTACTTGCTTCATCCCATTTGTTTTTTTCTAGCCACCAACTGCTGTTCTAGCTGGGGTAGCAAAAAAAATAAGTTCCGGAGGCAGCCATACTTTGTGATCAGGAGAATTGATTGTATTACATAAAGAAGCTTTATGTTTTTGTGTGTTTCTAATCTGGGAGTCCGATGATGAAGAGGTGGATTTGCAAGGATTAAATGACTCCGAAGACACATTACAGGGCACTGCAGAGAGGACATTTATTTGTTGCTGATGGAGTACCTTTCATATCATAACACAATGTACCAGCTTTCAATCTTTGCAAATTAAACTAGTGCTATTTCATGGAAACTGTTGCTAACTTCTTTCCTTGCCCGGTATGTTCACCGTTCAGATTTGAGGATGTTACTTAGACATCTTTTTTTACAGAAGGGATCCTACGATGAGGTAATGAACCTTGGAAGATATTTTCTAAGTAGGCATCATCAGGTGGAGTGTATTGAAACCTTGGGAGAGGATGATGTGCTCAGTCAGTTAAATGCGCAAGCTGTGCTGTGTGTTCTGCATAAGCAAAATGCAAAACTGGAGAGAATGATACAAGAAATGAAAACGAGAAAGAACCATGATGACACAATCCAGACACAACCAGTGGAAGAAAATATCAGGTGAGCAGCGATTAATATAGATGTAGCTATTTACTAAAAGCGGATCTGCAACCAAATTTTATTATGTTAAGAAAATCAGGTTTCTTTTTTTTTTAATTATAAATTAGTTGTTGCTAACATTATACCTTTTTTGCAAGGCTGTAAATAACTGTTATTATTTTCCCCATCAAAGGGTATCGGAATCACAGTATTTGTTCTGTAGTACAAGAATTTGTCTGCTGTCTTAAGTTTCTACCTAACACACACTTATCTGAAAGTCACATGATCACATTTCCGTCTGGCATGTCTTAAGTGTTTTCCCTTGTGTTTAGGAGGAAAATGTCCCATAGTTGAAATTATTTACTCACTTGCTTTGTTCACCGCTCCATGACTCATGCAGGGGGTTGGGGGTGTCTAGATATTGCACAAAAGTGGAATGATGATCCAGCTTTACAAAACATAACCTGCTTTTAGATGGCATTGGTTGCTTCTGGATTTTTTTTGTTTAAACATAATTGTATTGTGTTCAACATATTCAAGTGTGATAAATGTAATTACTGTGAACCTTATGGCAGAGAATGAAACAAGGATATTGTATGATTAGGATCACATATAGCAATATAGTATTCACATATCACGATATGTCAGTTTTCAGTGCTTACTTATGATTGAATTCACACGCAGTGATAAAACATTACCCCCTGCCACCCATCCACACCTCAGAGTTCATATAGGAATAGTTCAACAAAAGCCATTTCTCGGTTAAGTGATGTTGCTATACTCACTTGTGGAACCAATCCTAGGCTTTCAGCGCCCATCTCATACATTCAACTGACATCTCCTTGTTTTTGATATGTATGTATGACGTTATCAGGAGAATCAATGATTGGCGCTCGGAGGCATTCCACTAGATTGTCCTAAGCTCTATTAGGCGAGCTCTATGAATTTAGAGGTCATTTTGTGTTAAGCAGGATGGGGGAAGACTTCTGGTATACATGCTAGCGGACTGCACAGCAGCGTCCGTTCTGTGACTTCATTTATGCAGGACACCACCTCATCCCAGAAGTCACGTATAGCAGTGCAAGCCCACACTACACGGACCAATTCTGAGCCTCTGTCTCCACATCTAGGGCATGCTGCATCAAGCACACCAAATGTCAGTTTAATTTTCCCTGGGTTTAGGTATGCCCTATGTAGAAAATAAAAGTTGATTAACTTAAAATCTAGCTTTTCGGAAAACGTGATATGAGTTGGGTAATATCTTGGACCAGCCCGAATCTGATATCGGGAGCCCTACATCGTCCTCCCATTTCTGTTGTAGGCCCCCTAGGGGCAAGCTGATGTCTGCTCTTATCGCTTGGTAGAAGAGGGTGACCGCTTTACTCCTATCGGTCATGGCAGAGAGGCCTAGTTCCAATATTTCCATTCGCCAGTGGCTTCCAGGTCACCTACGCGAGTAATACCCTGACATATATCCTCTCTAATGCTCCAGTGTCCCTCTGGGTGGCAAGGCATTGCACTGGAATGTTGGGCGAATGAGGTCAGTGGGATCAGGCACCCTGACATAGGACATGTGGGGGATCAAGAGGAGTTGGGAGAGCAGCAAAAGTTTGGGCACACCAATTGGGGCAACCTGTGGCAGATGTTAACAGGCACGTAGCCATTGGTTGAATCAGTGAACCTAGGTAGCCAGGTAATATGCCTAGAAGTCCAGTGCCTCCAGGCCCAGATCAGTTCCACCAGTAGAGTCTTATTTCAGTGAACATTTTGCGGGGGATAACTAGGGGCAGTGTCATAAAAATAAATAAAGTAGGTGGGGGAGTGCCACCATCTTCGATAATGCTTTTCAGCCAGCAACCAAAAGCGGAAGCATCTTTCAAAAGCCTATATTGGTGCGTAGTGCTCTAATCGCCTCACCTATGATGCCATCTAGGGCATTTCGCCTGTAGTGATATATTCTGACTCCTAGATATTTTATGCAGGAGCCTTCCCATGATAATCCATGCAATTCTGGCGGGAAAGGCATATTGCGTAAAAAGGGGGAAAAATAAGGACTTCTGCCAATTAATGCAGAGCCCAGAGTGGGATCCAAAAAGCTTCAGCAAGGAAATAACCCCTATTATGCCACTTCTAAGTTCTTCAAAAAGAGGAGCATATCATCTGCAAAGAGAGCTATTTTATGGGATGTTCCGTGTCCGTTTAGTCCTCAGTAGTGTTTCCCCATTCGTTCTCCGCTGGCCAGAAACTCAATCACAATTGCGAACAGTAGTGGTGGGAAAGAGCACCCCTTCCTTATGCCCCTACCCACCGTATACACGAGGGATATCACCTCTCTGGTTCATACTCACACGATAGGGTTGGTATAGAGTAACTTAGTCCACTAGCTGAACCCCCCCGCCCCATTTTATCCATCACTCGATATAAGTAGTCCTACCTTAGGCTATCAAATGCCGTCCAGTTATCTATCAATACTATCACCACTTCATCCTCCTCTGCTGGGTGTGTCTCCATGATCAACAATAGTCTGATATTTATGGCTGTATTGTGCTCTAGTATAAAGCCACACTGATTAGTATGAATAAGCGTGCACATTTGTGGGAGGAGGCGAGTGGCCAATATATTTTACTTAATATCTTGTAGTCCGTATTTAATGATGACAGTGGTTGATTGGACCGCATGCCACAAGGGGACCTGCCCTGCTTTAAAAATTGGATTGCGTGCGCCTCTTTGGTTGTATGTGGATGGCTACCAGCTTCACAAGCAGAGTTGTATAGATCAACAAGCTTGGGGGCCAATTCTTATAGTATATGGCATGGAATTCAACTGGGAATCCATCGGTCCCTGGAACATTGCCACGAGCCATGGTTGTAATAGCTGTACGGGCTCTCTTGGATGGTGATAGGCCCGCCAGGGTCTCATTGTTATCCCAATCAAGGCGCTGCAGTTCTATAGTGTCTAGGAATTCCGTGAGAGCCTCGTGCAGTGGAGGGGGGCGGAGGCACGTACATTTTCGTAATACTCTTTAAAGGCGTTATTAATATCTCCTTTCTGTAGAGGGTTTCCTCTGTTAGTGAGTCAATTTCTAGTATCAAGTAACTCTTGGGTAGGGGATTGGATAGCCACTCCAATAACTCACCCACCTTGTCATGCTCATCATGGGCCTTAATCATATATTCTCGATAATGGAAGGAGCGGAGCTTCTCCGTGCATGGCGATTGAGATTCTCTTGCCTCGAGAAGTGATTGCTGCAAGTCTTGTCGCTCATGAGAAATGTACATAAAGTTAATCATACACCATAGCTGCTAGGCATCTGTTTATCTTTATTATGTTGCCATGTGCTCGACAAACCTCCTGAACTTTGATGATTGACCTTGTGCTCGCAGCCTTGGGCTGCAATCTGCTTATCGCTGCCATATTACTTTTTCCAATTACAGTTCCGAGAATTGTCGTGCTTAATCAGTAACTGCCAGAACAAGTTTGTACAGGTCGTTGCCACCTCCTGCCAGCTGCATCAGTACCTTCTCCCACCACACGTGTATCCCTGAAATATTCTGAAGACCGCAGAGGACCTTGAATACGATAGGGGTGGAGTTGTCATCTGACTAAGCAGTTTTGTGTGTATATAAGGTTGGGTGCCCCAGAGTGAAGGGGCAGCCTCCGTAGGATAGTCACTTGACTGTCCTGGGACTCTGTATTAGATCGAGCTATAATCCATGTAATAAACTTCTCTTTATTCCGCCAGTTGGTGACTCCGTCTGATTTGTGAACTCTCTGCTAAATTGACCCTGAGGACATAAAGGGTGTCCCTCCACCGCTGGGAAGGAGACCCCGGGTGGGGGTCAAATCTTTCCTGGTTCCTCAGTTGGCACCCGAACAGGGACCCGAGTCAGGCATCCAGGGGACCGCCCAGGTGACGGAGGACTCACGATTGGATTTCCAAGGGAGGCGCCCCACACCAGATTCTGAGCTTCGTTCTCTGTCGTGGACCTGCGGATCTCCACTGTGTGTCTTCCAGCCGGCTCGACTTCTCCTGGCGCTGTCTGAATTCGGGTCTCTGTTTTCCGTGAACTACTGGAGTCCCCAACTGTTGGACTATAACAGAAGTGTCAGGTAAGGACGGGAATTGAAAGATTCCTGTCTAAAAATAGGTCTGTGAGTATTGTACGGTTTCTATCGCTCTTTGCAAAGACCGACGTCAGTGGTAAGACTGACCTCAGTTGTCATTTAAGTATATAGGAAGCAAAGGGCATATTTGCCACTCATTTGGTGTATTCAAACCACTGGTGTAAGAATTTAAAAAAAAAAAAAAATACTGGAAGAATGCCAGCGTTCAGTTGTTTCAGGAAATTGTGTTGTTGTCTTTGCAGTAGGGACTCCCGCCTGGAGGAAACATGCCCCGCTCCTCCGGCAGGGACTCCGAATCATGATATATATGTTAAATATGGCATAGGTCCGATTATTTGGTCTGATATATGGAGAAAAAGAACCAAAAGTAGTTCTGATTTACAATGGCCTATTCACGGGACATTTGATAAAGATAAATTAGACTATTTACAGGAACGTTTGTTTGTGACAAAAAGTAGACCAGGGATGTTTGATTCACTACGGACTTGGCAGAAAGAAGCAGACCAAAGACGTAGGAAGGAAGAGAAAGAATTACTGAGACATAAGACCAGGACGGTGACTGAAAAGGTATACGACTCTGACGTAGCTGAACATCAACAGAAAATTTTAGAACATGACCGAAGGCTTCACTTACAAACTGATAAGTGTTACCCTTCCAGGACAATAGTGGATAAGCCACAAGAGGAAGACCCCATTTTAAACGATATGTTAGATAAACCCCCGTTATATACTCCACCAATATATCCTACACTACATCCTCAACCTGCACCAGGTGACCCTATTGTGCCACCCCCGGTTAGATATCAGGTGAGTGCTCCGCCACCCACCACCACTCCTCCTGTCATCAGACCTATAGAGGATACACCCCGCCCGACTGTACCCACCCCTCGACTGGCCCCCGTTTGGCCCACCCCTGACTCCTGTTTAGACACCACACATACCCCCCGTCCCATGACCCCGCGAAAGCTCACCCTGCGCTGACACTTGTTCTCTAATTCACAAGAGGAAGATGTCATTGAAGAAATGACACAGAGGTGGATGACTAATTGGAATGACTATGGGGTCAGGGACATTGTCCACACTATGAAACAATGGGATAGTTTAGTTCAGTTACATGCAGCCACCCTTATGTGCAACATTATAATACAAGAATATGAGGATGATGGTTCCTCAGCTCCCGCTGGACTGGTGGACCTCCGAAAGCGCGCCTCTACTGGGCTGACATTTGGTTCTGGTCTACATGATTATGTTGTTACTCTTCTTGTATATAGGGACCGCCTGTGGACATGTAGCCCTTCTGTAAGGGCATCCATGTTTCCCATGAGAGAGGTTCCGCCGGTTTGGCGAGAACCGGTGGCTGATGACGCTGGCCAAGTTATTACCGCAGGGCATTTTCAACAAATGTGGGTACACACCCCATGGAAAAGATCTGAAACATATACCCTTAAATCCGCCTTACCTGACCCCCGTAAGAACCCTGCAGGATATTATAAAGAATTGCAACAAATTCTTGAATCATGTACTATGACGTCTGATATTGACATGTTAATGGCAGCAGTAGTCCCGCAGGAAGTATGGTCAAAAGTACGGAGGCACGACCATGCTGAACTAGGGGGCACGTGGGACCAATTGCAAGCAGCAGAAAGAGACAGGGTTGGGGGAGCGAAACCAGACCCACTTATATTGGCTCTCCCACTGCGTATTTTGGATTTATTGAAGACCATACTTGCACCACACAGGATAAATTGGCCGCCTGTAAACAGAAAAAGGATGCGGGTGTTTCAGACTTTTATTCAAGGTTTGAGGGTGTCTTTTCTGATTACAACGGCCAAGACATGACTACTGAAGGGGGGAATAAGACTCTTTGTTGACAAATTCGTGGACAATTTATTACCAGACATAAAGGGAAAATTGAAATTGTTTGAAAGTACGTGGCCATTCTCTACTGCCACTGGAATACTGACAATGGCCCAATATTATGAGAACAGGGAGATAGAAGAACAAGAAAAGAACGAGAAAAAAACGAAGGAGTTGAAAACGAAGGTGTTATTTCAGCAGGCCTACCCTCAGCCCCGTCAACAGCAGTCCAGATCAAGGTCACAAGGACCTCCCAATGACAGAAGGCAGTCCCAACGCCCTCCCCGTTCTTCCCTCTCCTACAATCAGTGCGCCTATTGCAAGCAGGAGGGCCACTGGAATAATGACTGCCCCAATAAGGACACTCCACAGGCCGCCCCATGCCCCCACCGAACAGGACTACAGACCACGCGGTAGGTCTGGTCCTGCAGACAGACCCCGCCAACAGGCCCCTCCACGTTCCCACAGTACCCCCTGCCCAAATTATTTTGATGCTTCATCCCAGTGTCAATATTTTAATGACAACTATGATGCGTATGAAGGTCAGGGGTCCTCCTTTGACTAGGACAGCCTTCGACAGAGGGGGGTGGGACCAGTTTCTATTCCTGTTAGGCAGAATGGCCCTCACATTGAGGTACAATTAGACGGTACTCCACATGATTTTTTGATAGATACTGGGACCACCAAAAGTTCTGTTAAACAGGAAGAGGTCCAAGGGGTCCCTCTGTCTGGCAATATTAACGTCTCTATGGGTTTTTCTGGTGTTCCGGTGGCTAACCCCGTCTCCCAGCCGCTGCATGTTGCTATAGGTCCTTACACCATTAGCTCCCCTCTCATTCTTACTTCGGCCTGTAGTGAGAATTTATTGGGTTTGGACCTATTAAAGAAATTGTATGCCACCATTTATTGCTCTCCGGATTGAGTTCATGTCACTCTAGGTCCAAATATTACCCCGTCACAATTTTTGTCAAAACCACTTCCACCCGAACTTCGAGATTTGCCAGACATTTTATGGGCCACACATAAGGACGATGTTGGATGTTTGGACATACCACCGTATGTCATACGCTTGAAAGCCAATGCCAATTTGCCTCGTCTTCCCCAATACAAATTATCCCAACACATTGAACAACAACTCAAAAATATTGTGACCCAGTTGATTGATTTGGGTGTCATTGAAGAAACGCGTGGTAATGATTGTAACAGTCCTGTCCTTCCTGTTCATAAAAAAATATCTGATGGCACCGCGTCTCCAGGACTCCGATTTGTCATTGATTTATGGGCGGTCAATAAGATTGTAATACCCCAGTTCCCTGTTGTTCCTGACATTACGACATTATTAACAATGATACCTGCCTCTGCTACTTGGTTCTCTGTTATCAATCTTAAGAATGCATTCTTTAGCATTCCCATTCATCCAGATAATAGACACATCTTTGGGTTTTCACTGGGTGGTTGCAGTTTCCGGTTCAGTCGCGCTCCACAAGGCTATACTGAATCGCCTAGCATTTTTAGCCAGGCCCTCAAGGGTCAATAAGATGCCCTTGTTTTTCCTTGCTCCTCGACGCTGGTTCAATATGTGGATGACCTTTTAATAGCATCCACTTCAGAACAAAATTGTAAAACAGATACTGTAGCCTTATTGAAACATCTTGCATACCATCACCATAAGGTCTCCCTCTCCAAATTGCAGTATTGTAGACAGGAGGTTATATACCTAGGACACCTCCTGTCTAAGGAGGGACGTACGTTAAAAGCTGAGATAATACAAGCTATACGAGACATACCGGTTCCAAGGACACAGAGAGAAGTTAGGGCCTTTATAGGTATTACCTCCTTCTGTCGTCAATGGATTCCTAATTATTCTCTTTTGATAAAACCGTTTTTGCATCTCACCCACAAAGATTGTCCTGAAAAAATTGAATGGAATGATGATTTTCAGTCTGGTTTTGATGAATTGAAAAATACACTCTGCACAGCACCTGTACTGGGTACGCCTGATTATCGTAAAGATTTTCAGTTATATGTGAGCGAGAGAAATGGATGTTCACTATCGGTGTTAACCCAAGAGCATGGCGGCAAACAACGCCCCTGTGCTTATTTTTCGGCCCTACTGGATCCAGTGGCCCGTGCACTCCCAAGTTGTCTACGGGCAGTAGCCGCTGCAGCAGTCGCAGAGCGCCAGTCGGCCGGGATAGTCATGGATTCACCCCTCACCCTGTTGGTCCCACACACTGTTGACGCACTATTAAACAAAACAAAAACACAGCATCTTACTAATGCACGATTAACTACTTATGAACTGACACTTTTAGCTAGTCATATAACATTAAAAAGGTGCAACACGCTCAATCCTGCCACTTTATTGCCAATTACTGAAAAAACGGAAGATTCTTATGATGACATACATGACTGCATTCTCCGGACGGAGGATGAAACAAAAGGGAGAGTGGACTTACAGGACACTCCACTGAGAGACCCTGATGGCATATTATACGTAGATGGCTCATTATACGTAGATGGCTCATGCATCAAGCTACCCGATGGCACTACCTCTGCACCCTATGCAGTTACAACAGCTACCACTGTAGTTGAAACAGCTAGAATACCACATAACTCTGCTCAGGCTGCAGAATTAATACCTCTAACACGAGCCTGTTAGTTAAGTAAAGGACTTAATGTGAATGTTTACACGGACAGTCAGTATGCATTTGGCGTAGCACACAATTTTGGTCGCTTGTGGGTAGAACGAGGATTCCTCACTTCACATGGGACACGTATTCAACATGGGACCCTTATAACTAACTTACTTTCTGCCCTGGCGTTGCCCAAAACAATGGCTATCATGAAGTGTAGTGCACACATAAAGGTGACAGATGAAACTGGACAGGGCAACGCCCTAGCCGATCAAACAGCAAAAGATACAGCGTATGCAAAGACGGGACACATGTATGTGGTAGATAGTACAGAGAAGGTTCGTCCCCATGAAATATTTGGGAACACGGTACAGAGTGTCAGGAAGGTACAGATGAGGCAACTGAACAGGAGAGAAAGGAATGGGAAGAAGGATAGGCCAAGCTATATGAAAATACGCAGTGCTGGGCAGATCTGTCACAGAGGGAAAGATGGATGTTACCCGATGCATTCGTTCTGCCAGTAGTGACTATGGCCCATGGTCCTGCACACGTTAGTGCAAAAAGCATCTGTGATTTGCTTGATCCGGTTTGGTCTAATAAAAATATCAGAAGAGTAGCTGACCAACTGGTTCAATCCTGCATGATTTGTTTACAACATAACATAGGGAAGGGTGCCTCAGTCCCCGCTGGGCATTTTTCCCCACCAACGTATACCTTTGAAGTACTACAAATCGATTATATTGAGATGGAAAGGTGTAATAACTTGAAATATGTCCTAGTTGTGGTCTGTATGTTTAGTAAGTGGGTAGAAGATTACCCTACTAAAGATAATACTGCCCTTACCACCGCAAAGGTACTTCTGAAGGAGTTCTTCCCACGGTTTGGGCTCCCAAGGTGTGTCTGGTCAGATAATGGGAGTCATTTTGTAGGGCAGGTGATGAAAAGGGTGTGTGAAGGGTTGGGCCTCCGCCAGAAGTTTCATGCAGCTAACCACCCCCAGTCAGCAGGACTAGTTGAAAAATATAATGGCACACTTAAATTGAAGATGTCAAAAATATGCGCAGAACGCAGTATACGGTGGCCGGACGCATTGCCCCTGGCTTTAATGTCTGTCAGGATGACGCCTCACTCTAGATCAGGGTTGTCACCCCATGAGATAGTGATGGGTAGGCCAGCAAATGTCTGGGGGGGTCCCTCGACCTCACAAGTACTCAGAACTAGAACATCCTGTTTTGATGGACTATTTAAATGAACGCACTAATTCTTTGCGTTCTATTCACCAACAGGTGCGTGAAGCACTTCCATCTGTATCCACTGATCCAGGCCACAAGATACTACCTGGAGACTGGCTCCTCACAAAGAATTTCCAGTGGAAAAAGAGTCTCGAACCTTGATGGAAAGGTCCGCGACAGGTCCTCCTAGCTACTCAAACAGCAGTTAAAGTCGAGGGAGCTAAGAATTGGATACATGCATCCCACTGTAAGAAAGTACCCCTACTCGTACCCTCTGATGAAATAAAAAGTGGTGACCACCCGACGACTGAGGACCATTTCAGCAACACTACGCAGAGTGATAAAAAAACAGAACGACAGTGTGCTGCAGGAGCTTCCCTCAGATTTTGGTCACACTGAACAATTGTTTCCTGACCATACCATACCACAGTCCACAAGATACGATTTCCGCCCACGAAAATAAGGAAATGAACAATGAACTGATTGCTTGTCCCCTGTATTAAGTCTGACGATAGCTGCAGGGCCGTGATTTTGACTGTCAGGGCGGACCAGAGTGTGTCAATGGGACTGCTGGAATCACCCCACAGTGAGGCAACCACCAGTCACGGGCAGCACCTAGGTTGGACTGAACTGCTAGTGGGACAAGCAATAAAGAGAAATGGATCTTATACAAGAAGACAAGAGGAAAAAGAAGAAAATAAGTAATTTAAAAAGACTATTAGGCCCACGTATCGCTTGTCTCACCATAACAATACTATTTTTGGTACTTCTGTCCTGCATTGGGTGGGTAATACATGATTCTGACTCAGAGGTCTCACCAACTACGCCACTGCCTCCAGAACACAGCCATGTTTCCTTACCACCCCATGAGGAAGGACGACGTAAGGAATATGAAAACAATACCTTTATGTCTATGTTAAATCAACATCAGCTGGCTGTAAATAGAACAAATTGTTGGATATGTGGCTTGCTACCGAGTTCCGTGCAAAGAAGGTTGCCATATATTTCATTCCCTTTTTCTTTTGATGGCTCCTGCAGCGCCTGGTATGAAGTATCAGCCATTTGGGCTACCTCAATGGATGTTACTGGTTCCGGACTATTGGTCACCCACCTATACCGGTTATGCTGGCCCACTGGAACGAGAGTTTATGGAACAAAGGAAGAAAAGTCAGAATATGCTGACCGACGAAATAGGTCTACTGACATATATTGTTTATCCTTTAATACCACACCCCGGATTGGCCGAAGATTTTTTGTAACACAGGTCAAGGCTCCACTTTGTTTTCAGAAAAGTGGTAATAGAAGTGTAGGTGCCAGTAACTGTAATGCTACAGTAATATTGAATGGAACTAATTGGTCTACCATGATACCATCACGAAACTCGTATTTTGTTTGTGGTAATAATGCCTACACCTCCTTGGTACCCACCTGGACTGGCACGTGTTACATTGCTTGGTTACTACCACCAACTTGCACAGCTGGCCCTCAACACCACAGGACTCAGAGAGGGGTAATATCTGCAGAAGATACCTCAGCACAAGAAGCATTGGACTACTTTAAAGGAGTCCTTCCATTTTGGGGCCCTATGATGAACAGTAGGGATATCAGACATCTCACACGAGTCATGGAAGCAACAATAAATGAAACAGCAGGAGCTCTGAGTAAAATCACTGCAGAGCTCGCTGCTGACCGCCTTGTTACTCTTCAAAACAGATTGGTTCTTGACATTATCTTGGCAGACCGTGGTGGAGTTTGTACTTTGATCGGATCGAGCTGCTGCATTCATATACCAGACAATGCCCCTTCAGTGTATAAAACTATTCAAAGGTTGCATATGATAGCTTCCACAGTACACCAAGACGAAGGAACATGGTCCTTGACCGACTGGTTTTGGGGCTTGATTTCCCAATGGGGCTGGAAGATACTAATATTTATTTTTGTGCTTACTGCTGTATTCCTCACCTGTTGTCTTTGTGTACAGTGCCTACCTGCTTTGTGCGGTTGCTGTATGGCATCCCTTGCCCCCTGGCCTGTTCGCCCTCCTCAACACACGACTATGCTGTCCCTTGAGCAGGAGATAAGACCTTATGTCCATTAACATAGACAATGAATGACGTTCAAACTTGCCTCACAATGGCAAAAGGAGGGATTGAGAAAATGTACATAAAGTTAATCATACACCATAGCTGCTAGGCATCTGTTTATCTTTATTATGTTGCCATGTGCTCGACAAACCTCCTGAACTTTGATGATTGACCTTGTGCTCGCAGCCTTGGGCTGCAATCTGCTTATCGCTGCCATATTACTTTTTCTAATTACAGTTCCGAGAATTGTCGTGCTTAATCAGTAACTGCCAGAACAAGTTTGTACAGGTCGTTGCCACCTCCTGCCAGCTGCATCTGTACCTTCTCCCACCACATGTGTATCCCTGAAATATTCTGAAGACCGCAGAGGACCTTGAATACGATAGGGGTGGAGTTGTCCTCTGACTAAGCAGTTTTGTGTGTATATAAGGTTGGGTGCCCCAGAGTGAAGGGGCAGCCTCCGTAGGATAGTCACTTGACTGTCCTGGGACTCTGTATTAGCTCGAGCTATAATCCATGTAATAAACTTCTCTTTATTCCTCCAGTTGGTGACTCCGTCTGATTTGTGAACTCTCTGCTAAATTGACCCTGAGGACATAAAGGGTGTCCCTCCACCGCTGGGAAGGAGACCCCGGGTGGGGGTCAAATCTTTCCTGGTTCCTCACTCAGGGCAGTCCCTCTCCAGTTTCCGCACTGCGCTCTTTTGAGTTTCTATATCTGAAATCAAAGTGCTCCTAGCGCCACCACCTCCGATATGTACTTGCCCCTAATAACTATTTTTAAAGGATCCCTTGCAGTCAGAGGAGAGGCCGTGGGGTGGGTGTTTTCATGAAAGTAATTATGGATGGCCTCACCTATTGTGTGTCGGAATGCTGGGTCCTCTAGGATTTCCGCTTTAAGATGCCAATCTGGGATTGGGGGAATGCCCTCTGTGCGAGTCTAACACTATCATGATCGGGATGTAATCAAATATAGTGCGACAGATATTCCGCATGACAAACGCATCTCTGTACCTCCGGGGAACACAGAAAGTTGATCAACAGGACGTATAAATCATGCATCCCTAAAAAGAAAGAATAGCCTTGCTTCCTTCAGGAATCTGAAAGGCCTCATCTAAAGGCCCTAGCTGTTCTGAGCACTGGGGAGATAGGCAGAGGCGGATGGGAGTGGTCCATGCCTGGGTCAGCCACGCTATTGTAGCCCACGCCCAAGAGTAGAGGTTGGATGAGGTGTAAAGCCAGCGTTCCAGATAAGTCAGCAAAGAACCTCCCCTGGCGCATAGATCCCGACAAAAGTCAGGTCACATCCGGCTAATCTGCCGGATATCTCCACATATTTCCCACTGGGATCATTCAGTTCACTTGTTGGTTGGAAGTGAACCCCTGGTCGGACCCTCACTTGCACCCACCATGCAAATGCAGAGTATGTAGTAGCGAACACTTGTCCTCTCCATCATTTCTGCAGTGCGTCCTTCTCAGGGCCCATCTGGTGTGTCTCCTGTATTATGGCTATATGGGCACCACACCGTTTTAGGTATGCATGCACTTAAATTTTAGACATACTGTTTAACCCCCTGGCATTCCAACTAATAAACATATGTCATAAGGGATGCCATATGAGTATAGGACTGTAATATGTCATGTCGGCTTTCAGCCGGTGTTGGTCCACAGCATGATCTATGTGTGCATTTCATCATATGGGGAAAGACAGCGTGGAGGTTGTGGTAAACAGTCTATATTAACCAAGCAGTAACAGCACAACTCCCACACCCCAGGACGAGAAGTGGATTCACCCCATTGAAACCAGTCAACAATCTAACAACTCTTGTGCTATTCCGTTTCTCACAACTATAGAGTAATGGAGGGTGCCTTCAATCAGGTGGTTCCCAGCATCTCTTCACACCATCCCAATATACGTAATTAATGTTTTTCAGCTTAGCCATCCCACCCATGGATAGCTTTTAACAATAGCAACCAATCTACCCAAGGAGATAATAGATTTCCCCTAGTGGCATTGATATAGCTCCCTAATACAAAGTCATCAGATCAGTTTGTCCAGGGAGCCAGGTGTGACGTGCGTGGGAGATGTGCCAGTGTTATGGAAGAAAGTGGATACTCGGTCCAAATAAGAGCCTCCCCTGTTCCTCTTCATCACGTTCTGAAGGAGGATTCGAACTCAACCCAGTCATGATCGCCACCACCTCAACTGCCCTCCAATGTTCCTGTAGAGCCTGAGATGGGAGGGAGACCCCTTGGTTAGCATCCTGTATGATGGTGTTGTATTCCTCCCACAAGGTATGCCACTTCTCTAGGTCCTGGGGGAACCTCCGGTCCCTTTGTCGAGGCACTAGATTGCAGCTGGGACTCACCCTCTCTCCCCACAGCAACAGCAGTCAGGCGCCAGGAACTCTTTGGTTAGCATGTGATCAGTCGCACGGGCTCTGGTTGTTCCTGGCTTTCGGTGGATTGGGGGGTGGGGGTTTGATCAGCATTGCTCTCCCATCCTCAGGCATACTGGGCAGACCACCCTCACTGCAAGGTAGGGGCCCATGCAGAACCGCTGCAGCCACTCACCAAGTCTCACAGGGATGCCTTATCACTCACTCGGATCTGGGCCCTCTGACGGCCCTCGCCGACTCACTGAGACTGCCTCGGCTCGGTTATCTTCCTCCTCCATTCTTAGTTTGTCACAAGGATTTACTACAGCTGGCACCACTCCGTATGGTCCCTCAGGTAGGGTTGGGATCATTCAGTCGATGCTCAGGGAGCGGTGGTTAGGGCTGCGCTACTCTGCCATTTTGGTTGCCGGCCATCGTGGACCCTGCAGGTCGCGGTCGTGTCATGTTTCTCTGGTTTGACACAGATTTCTCATCCGCTGGTCTGAGGGCACCTAGGGCTCACTTCTAGGAATTTATCAAGGGGGTGAGAACAGCCGGCTGGATGTTGGGAACAAAACCCCCTTAGTTTTGTTGCCCGTAAAGATACACATAATTATCAGACCTCACAGCTCAAATGTCATTACCTAGAGAAAAGGGAATAGACTTGCATCTAACATGTCTTGAATTTGGTTCACTAACAGTAGCTTGTCAGATTATCTGTCAGTGGAGCAAAAAAGTGAAACCGCATAGCTGTACATAAGCTTTCCATAAGCATTGTAAATAAATGTTAATCCAGCTGTATTATTGAAACAAACTCATTTTTTTCTTTTACATTTTAATTAATTTAATCCCCCCCATCCGCATAACGATTGTGCTGCAGGAATGCCCACTAGACACCAGGGATTTTGTTTACCTTAGGTAAAAAAAAAATAAGAAGAGCGGCCCCTTGGGCAAGGGTCACTTCCCAAGTGTGTAATTTATTTTAAGGCCATTTCTGCTTTCTATTTTAATGAGGCTGAACTGCCCCCAAGGTGGGCAGAAACCTCTAGACGCCAGGCATCTTTTTTCTTTGTTTTTTTAATTTTATTTTTTATTTTTTTACAGGAGGGGAGTGGCCCCTTAGGCAAGGGTCGCTCCCCTGGGGGGCAATATTGTGTTAGGCCATTTCTACCCCCCTTGGGTGCAGATCCGGCCTAATTTTATTAGGCCATTCTGCCTCCAAGGGGAGCAGAAACCACTAGCCCCCTGGGATATTTTTTTATTTTATAATTTCATAAGGGGAGCGACCTCTTAGGCAAGGGATGCTCGCCAGGGGGGACATATTATATGAGTCCATTTCTGCACCCCTTGGGGGCAGATCTAGCTACTTTTATTAGGCCACTCTGCCCCAAGGGGGGCAGAAACCACTAGACACCAGGGATTTAAAAAATATATATATTTTACATAAGGGGAGCCCAGGACCAAAAATGCAGGTGCCCCCTTGCAAAAAACTGTAGTTTTGTAATAGATCATTTGGATGTGTCCATGTTGTGTTTTGGACGCTTCCCTTTTGCGGGCACTACGCCTACCCACACAAGTGAGTACCATTCTTATCGGGAGACTTGGTGTGGGGGGGGGGGTGCGACTAATGCTGGGTGGAAGGAAACTTGAGGCTTCTCTCAGATTCCCAAGCTTTCCATCACCGAAATGTGAGGAAAAAAAGTGTTTTGTTAGCCAAATTTTGAGGTTTGCAAAGGATTCTGTTTAACAGAACCTGGTGAGAGCACCACAAGTTACCCCATCCTGAGTTTCCCTAGGTGTCTAGTTTTAAAAAATGCACAGGTTTGGTAGGTTTTCCTAGGTGCTGGCTGAGCTAGAGGCCAAAATCCACAGCTAAGCACTTTCCAAAAAACACGTCAGATTTCAATGTAAAAATGTGGTGTGTCCAGGTTGCATTTCCTGTTGCAGGCACTAGGCCTACCCACACAAGTGAGGTACCATTTTTTAATCGGGAGACTTGGAGGAAAAACAGAATAGAAGAAACAGTGTTATTGCCCCTTGTCTTGTAAGACAGTGTGTAAGAAAGAAGTCTATGTGAGAAATGCCCTGTAATTCACATGCTAGTGTGGGGACCCCCAAATTCAGAGATGCACAAATAAACGCGTCTTCTCAACACCTTATCTTGTGCCCATTTTGGAAATATAAAGGTTTCCTTGATACCTATTTTTCACTCTTTATATTTTACCAAATGAATTGCTGTATACCTGGTATACAATAAAAACCCATTGCAAGGTGCAGCTCATTTATTGGCTCGGGGTACCTAGGATTCTTGATGAACCTACAAGCCCTATATATCCCTGTAACTAGAAGAGTCCAGCCGACATAACGGTCTATTGCTTTCAAGTATCTACCATAGCTGGGAAAACTCACAGAAGAAAACGTGGACAGAAATTGCTTTTTCTTTTTCTTTTTTTTTTAAACTAAATTTCAATCTTTTTTCATTTCAGCTGTTAATTTCTGTAGGAAAACCTTGACACACAAAACGGGACTGAGGGTGAGGTCTCAGTCTGATTGCAGGGTGCACTATTAAATGCAGGTTATATAAATTTACTCTGTGCTTGCGGTATTGATAGATGTTCCAAATGGTTAAAATAATATAAAGTCACATAAATTACACACCAGATAAGAGTTTTGAATCCTTGCAAGATATTCTTGAAGGTTAATGTCTAAGCTGTTCATGCACTTGGAAGAATAGGTGTGGGCAATAGTTGAAACTAAATGCGGCATCAATGTACCTGATACTTTGTATGTGTGCCAACACAGATTGCACGTACTATAGAACTAGTGGGTGGTGTGGAAACATAAAAGCTCTAAAACTATGCCTTCGAAAAAGTGTTATGTACCTGTTGAACAGTGATGTCACCAATGTCACCAATGTCATATGTGACGTCATCAGTGATGTAATTTGAGATGCTAATGATATCGTGTGAGGTTAGGAGAATTACACGTCGTGGAGCGTGAGAGTGTTATGGTTTTAACATAATTGTATAATTTTAGTGTTTGCGCAGGATATCGTTTGAGAAAGTTTCAGCTGTATCGCCAGACTTGTTTTTCCTTTACAAATAATGTAAATATACAAAAAGCATAATTTACGTATATAAATGGTCAGCTGGCTTCATCCATTTGTCTGTTCGTCTGTCGCATTTTGCTTGTTCCAACCGCATTCTATATACTGGAGAGGAGCCCTATTGCTGGATTCAATGTTGGATCCTCTCAGCTGGCCTTTAAGGCAGATGTTGTAATTAGCATGACTGAAAAGGAGATCTCCCTTCTCCTGGATGTCCATAAATTTGCCCTCTGGGCTACTGCAGAGGACCTAATGACTGAACCATATTTCATTTTGTAGTCCTGTGGAAAGTAAAGTAGGCTATGGCAAGCATTTTCCTTTAAATTTGCTTATTGTTTTTAATTTTTGTTTAGATTTCCAGAGTGAAATGTTTTTTTTTTTTAATAATAACATTTATAAACATTCAAATTGAGTTCAGAGTACAGTTTGGGGTACAATGAGATGGGTTTGATTTTCCTTCATTAACCCCTTTCATTTCACTTTTTTAACCCCTTCACTGCCAGGCCTTTTCCCCCTCAGGTGCCAGGCCTTTTTTGGGCTATTTGGGGCAGGGTGCGATTAGGCCCTCATAACTTTTTGTCCACATAAGCTACCCACGCCAAATGTGCTTCCTTTTTTTCTAACATCCTAGGGATTCTAGAGGTACCCAGACATTGTGGGTTCCCCGATGGAGATGAAGAAATTAGCCAAAATACAGATTTTTTTTATTTATTTTTTTTTCAAAAAAATGGGAAAAAATGGCTGCAGAAGAAGGCTTGTGGTTTTTTCCGTGAATATGGCATCAACAAGGGGTTTGCTGTGCTAAAATCACCAGCTTCCCAGCTTTCAGGAACAGGCAGACTTGAATCAGAAAACCACAATTTTGGAATTTTACTGGGACATACCCCATTTTTACGATTTTTTTTGTGCTTTCAGCCTCCTTCCAGTCAGTGACAGAAATGGGTCTGTAACCAATGCTGGATCACAGAAACCTCAACATTTCTGAAAAGTAGACACAATTCTGAGTTTAGCAATGGGTAATTTGTGTAGATCCTACAAGGATTTCCTACTGAAAATAGCAACTGAAGTAAAAAAATATTGAAATTGAGGTGAAAAAAACAGCATTTTTCTCTACGTTTTACTCTGTAACTTTTTCCTGCGATGTCTGATTTTTTTTTTTTTAAAGCAATATACCGTTACGTCTGCTGGACTCTTCTGGTTGCGGGGATATATAGGGTTTGTAGGTTCATCAAGAACCCTAGGTACCCAGAGCCAATAAATGAGCTGCACCTTGCAGTGGGTTTTCATTCTATAACCGGGTATACAGCAATTAATTTGCTGAAATATAAAGAGTGAAAAATAGGTATTAAGAAAACCTTTGTATTTCCAAAATGGGCACAAGATAAGGTGTTGAGGAGCAGTGGTTATTTGCACATCTCTGAATTCCGGGGTGCCCATCAGAGCATGTGAATTACAGGGCATTTCTCAAATAGACGTCTTTTTTACACACTGTCTTATATTTGGAAGGAAACAATGTAGAGAAAAACAAGGGGCAATAACAATTGTTTTGCTTGCTATGCCACCCCCCCCCCCCCCCCCCCCCACAAAGTCTCCCGATAAAAATGGTACCTCACTTGTGTGGGTAGACCTAGCGCCTGCGACAGGGAGTGCCCCAAAACACAAAGTGGACACATCAATTTGTTTCCAAAGAAAACAGAGTTGTTTTTTGCAAAGTGCCTACCTGTGGATCAGCCAGCACCTAGGGAAACCTTTCAAACCTGTGCATATTTGAAAACTAGAGACATAGGGGAATTCAAGATGGGGTGACTGGCGGGGATCTCACCAGGTTCTGTTATCCAGAATCCTTTGCAAACCTCAAAATGTGGCTAAAAAAACACTTTTCCCTCCCATTTCGGTGACAGAAAGTTATGGAATCTTAGAGGAGCCACAAATTTCCTTCCACCCAGTGTTCCCCCAAGTCTCCTGATAAAAATGATACCTCACTTATGTGGGTCGGCCCGGTGCCTGCAACAGAAAAAGGCCAAAAACCTGTAGAGATTGAGGGGATAACACAGCGAGTTGATAAGCACATATTTGTCTTTTATACATCTTTAGGCTGACTCTGCTTTGGGGACCCACATAAGTGAGGTGTCATTTTACTTGGGAGACTGAGGGGAACGCTGGGGAGTAGGAATTTTGTGCTGGAGCTATGATCCTACAAAGAAAAGTCAGGAAAATGTGCTTTTTTAAGCAAATTTTGAGGTTTGCAGAGGAATCTGGGTACGCAAAAGTTTGGGGATCCATGCAAGCGACACCTTCCTGGACTCCTTGGGTTGTCTAGTTTTTTTAATTGTCTGGGTTTGGTAGGTTTCCCTAGATGAAGACAGCACCCGGGACCAAAAACGTAGGTGCCCCCTCCACCCCAAACACAGGTAGTTTTGTAATATATCATTTTGATGTGTCCACGTACGTCTGTGATGTGCCAAACTTTAAAAATGTGAAAAGAAACACACTTAGGTTATGTGAAAAAGACCACTCACCTACTAACCAAGTTGGTGGCATGCTTCATCATCGGGGTCCCACCTGAGACACCTAGCGTGTCACAAGTGTGCTGCGACGCCTGGGTACAGCGGAGTAGGTTTTGTCATTTTTACCACACATACTGGTTCGATTTGGCAGGAGGGTGAGTGATGGTTCATTAGATCAAATTTTATTAACAGGAGATTTCACAAAAGTGAAATGCACTGTTAATAACTGAAAGGCCAAAAAACTGAACCAATGACTCACAGTTCGTGAGCTGTAAAGCCGCGTCAAGGCACCAACCGTTTTACAGTCCATTTACACACCTTTCATACATGACATGCACAAGACCATTTACGCCGCCAGCCGTGGGCCCAGCACATTACAACACTCACATCGACAGAGAGCCCCACTCAAGGGCCCATCACTTACATATGCCCACATGCCTGATACAGCAATCACACTAGCTGCTAGGAGTGTGTGGACTAACGTTTGTCTGGCACTACCAGCCAAGCGCCACCCCACGCACACCGCCAGCCAAGCGCCACCCCACGCACACCGCCATCACTTTTTTTTTGTAAACAACAAAGAAACCATTAACTAATTATAAAATAAGTACAAAACTAAAAACACAAAAGCTCTAACTAAATACATGACAGTAATGCCAACCGTGAAAGCTAACATATGAAAATATAAAATAGGCAGTTTACGCTCATGGTATTTCCCAAAAACATCTCTTGGTGTGGTAACTCCTGAAACAGCTGGCCACACACAGCCCAGGCTTTAAAGGACAATCGGGGCAGTACATCCGGCTCTCCCTCCAGATACCTCTTCGGGCACATTCTCTACATTTCTTAGTGGGCAAGTCTTTTTTGGGAGTGGGAGGAATGTGATCTGGAAAGTGGCGATCTTTCAATCTAGCCACATCCTCCACCACTGCTACTCTAGGAACTCTTGCCTGTTCCACCACAATAAGGCTCTCCATCACTGACTCCTGAAATTTAACAAATTTCATCCTTGACTCAGGTGAACAATCCTTGAACACAATAAAAGCATTAAAAGTTGCTAAATGAAATAAATGTAGAGCCAACTTTTTATATCACACATAAGACTTACGAAGAGCAATGTAAGGTTCCAACCTCTGATCTACTCTATCAACACCACCACCCATGTACCTATTGTAGTCCAAAATGCACATAGGTTTGCACACTTCGGCAGCCTGGCCTCAAACAGTCACAGGGGAAGTACTCTCATCATTGATGGTAGATAGCATGTACACATCCCTCCTGTCTGAAAATTTCAGAGCTAGCAGCTCATTATTCCGCAAGGCACTGCACTGTCCCCTCTCAAGTTTCTTACAGACAAGCTCACTTGGATAGTCTTTCCTGTTAGAACAGATTGTGCCACAAGCAACAGTATCCACTCTAACCAACTCCTGGAACAACTGCACTCCAGTGTAGAAATTATCTACGTACAAATGGTGACCTTTGTTAAACAGTCGTCTGCCAAGTTCCCACACAATTTTCTCGCTAACTCCAAAAGTGGGTGGACAACCAGGAGGGTCAATACTGGAATCCTTACCAGTGTAGACCCGGAAATTATACACGTATTCTATACTACTTTCTGACAGCATATACAATTTAATTCCATACCGTGCCCTCTTAATAGGAATGTACTGCTTAAAAACTAAACGCCCCTTGAAAAGGACCAAAGACTTGTCCACACTTATTTCTTTGCCTGGAACATAGACCTCAGAAGACCGATCTACAAAATACTCAAGGACAGGCCTAATCTTAAAAAGACGGTCACAATCAGGGTGATCTCATGGTAAGGCTAAAGCATTGTCTACAAAATGCAGCATACGAAGAAGAAGCAAATAGCGATTACGAGTCATAGTTGCAGGAAATATAGCTGTTGCCATCAAGGGACTAGTAGACCAATAAGAAGCCAGTGATGGCTTCCTTATCAGCCCCGTCAAAAAAGTAAAACCTAAAAACTTTTTGATCTCTTCCAGATATGTGGGAACCCCCTGAGTAGCTCTAGACTGAGGCCTAAGTCTGGCAGCGTTGTCCCTCAAATATTGCTCTGCATACAAATTAGTCTGCTCCACAATCTCTTCCAAAAATACATCGTCCATAAACAAGTGAAAGAAATTGACAGGCAAAATCTTTTCTGTATTGACTCTCCACCCTGGGAGACCAGTAAATGCAGGTAACTGTGGCTGCTCCATGTTTGGGGCAATCCAGGTGTCAGGTCTCCTAATAAGAAACCCTTCAGCCCCAGACTGCTGCACTCTTGGCACAAGGGGGGCAGAAATGGCAACAGCTTTGTGCCCCCTTCGTGGGGGGGCGACCCTTGTCAAAGGGGACACCCCAGCACACAAAAAAACAAAGGGAGACACTGTGTGCCTGGACGAGACCAGCTCGCTCCAGGCACCCTGGGGGTTAAACAATGTTTCAAAAATAAACATTAACGGAGTCAGTAGCTTGGCCCCCATTATAAAGGCAAGACCTACTGTCTCTGCAAGTTATATTGTAACATTATAGATTTCTGCAATTTGGGTGCTCTGTTTACAGATGATTTCTTCTTGTCTTCTTCCAAACAACCTGATAATAAATGGCAGAAATGAAAGGCCTTTTATTTAAATACATATGATGTAAAATGGCCACATAAGTGATTAAAAAAAATAATAATAATAAGGTGGTATTTCAGTCATATGCCAGCCACGTTTAGGTAGCAGCCCTTTTTTGTGGCGTTTTTGGTTTGTTTTATTTCTATTTTTTCATGGTTTTTTTTTGTGCAAAATGTGGAGTTGTGAATGGCGACTGCAAAATATTCCTTGCAACAGTACTACAAGCAAATGCATTGAAGCATGATATAGTTCTTGCAACAGTAACGCAAGTAAACACACTGACGCATGATACCTCTATAAATCAAAAAATATGTTTTGCAAATAATAAGGTGATTGTATTTTTAATTTTTGCTCTCCTAACCATATGTTGGGTTTGCATTGTATGCAGTACAGTCATGCATCACAAAGCCTGGGGAATTGTCCAGTTCTTATGTTTCATTAATCACTTGTGGTACAATGCCGTATATGTTTTCTTCTTCATCATCTGCTAGTATTATTTTCTCTTTCCCTTTTTAAAATCACTTCAGGCGAGTGTTTTGTGCTGTCTTAGTTTTCAAATGCTTATTCTATATTGCAGTTCAATATGAGTACTTGCCACATTGTTCACAGAAGACTTACGGTCTGACATCGAACTCTGTGGACGGTGTTACCGCTTCACGAACGTGACACATATCTCGACTGCTGTATTACGATTCCTTTATATCCTATTGAAATTGTAATACAGTGGATGGAATGTCCGTCACATTTATGATGGAGTATTCGCTCTACCAAGATCATAATCGGGCCCTTAGTCACATGATTAGTAAGTGACTTTTGGACCATTTAATTATTTCCATTCAGGCTGAGAAATCGTGCAATTGCTATTTAATGGCTTCTCCAGGCTGTGTAGTTGGTGGATCACTGGTCTCCTCAATAATCTAATATTTATTATGCTCTTCCTCTTGAAGCACAAACGACAGAAAGGACACAGCAGCCTTAATGCACATACATTTTGTAATTTCTGCAAGCCACTGCACATTGCATTTATGCGTGTGTGTTGTACTTATTCACTTTTATCCTCTATGTACAACACATGCATTATTACCAAAGCAAGACATGGGTCACTATGATCCATTCGACCGGTCCATTCTAATTTGTCTTTTCAAGCATTGGTACATACCCTTGCCCAATACTGAAGAGAACTAGAATTACAAGGCTGAAACTCTTCGACCACCAACTCCAGGAGTTCGGCCTACAAGACATACAAAAAAAAGTTTCACATCTACCAAAGACCCCAACTTTTCAGAGACAATTGATAAATTACTCAAAGAGCTAGTCCTTCTTTT
Organism: Pleurodeles waltl; assembly: GCF_031143425.1. Taxonomy (NCBI): domain Eukaryota; kingdom Metazoa; phylum Chordata; class Amphibia; order Caudata; family Salamandridae; genus Pleurodeles; species Pleurodeles waltl. The sequence goes on from NC_090447.1 coordinate 716,167,426, forward strand.
TTTCATTTTAGGCGACGTACCTGGTGACCGTACTCCAACCTATTCGACCATTCTTTTTTGCACACTTTATATTTTACAAGAATTGTGCTGTATACATATACATGTGCTTGTAGAACAATATGTTATTGTGAAAGTGCTTTGATGCATGCACATTCTTATTTACTTTGTTGTGAGTTTCTCTGTCTAAAATCAAGACAGAAGTAAAAACATTTTTATATTATTGACAGTTGACTCTTTCTACATAGCAATGATGCCCTGGTTAATATACACAAATATTGATTTATGTAAAAAGGTCTTAGCAGTAGAAGGAAACTTTCTTTACCTATAACAAGTAAGTTATTTATTAATAATTGTTCTTTATTTATCCTGATAGAGATTCTTGTCTTTATATACTCCCTGCTCATGTGGCAAAGTGAGAGTTTCCCAGTTAACTGAGGGCTGTTGACCTACCCATGCAAGGTTAACCAGAAGAAACTTGAGTGTTGAAGGAATGCCTGTTCAATGGGATTGGTATGTTGTTGAATAATTGTAGTTTAGGTAGAAAAATGATCATCATGAGGGCACGTCTCCCATAACATACCATTCCATAGGGATATGGGGAGTCTAATCCACTTCGCTACTTGTTCTTCCATTTTTGCTATGGTAATGCCATAGTTTTCAGTTATGGTCTCCATGTCGTGACTAACCCAAATGCCAAGATAATCGGTGGATGTCTGGCACCTTGGTATGGGATAGGTGAGAGGCTGTTTCTTTATTGCTGGTGTAAAGAGCAGTTTAGCTGATTTTTTTCAGTTTATTACCATTCCTGAAAGTATTCAGAACAGTGTAAATTATTGTATAACGGGTGTGAGGTTTCGGAGAGGGTTGCCTTTGTGGAGTGTAATGTCATCACTGTATAGGGATACAATTCAGCTGCATGTAGAAAAAGCAATCCCTCTGTGCCCATGCAAGTGCAGAAAAGCGCAGGCCTTGAGCTCTGTTGCCAATGCAGATAGCAGGGGATGACAAGGAGCCTCTCCATCAGGTACCTCTTTGGATCTCGAACGGGTTGGATGTCAGGCCATTTACTCGTACTTTGGCCCTAGGAATGGTGTATAGCAGTTTTAATAATTGAATACACCGCAGTGGGAACCCATGTGGTCCAGCACAGGAAATAAGTAGCCCCACTCAACAAAGTCAAACACCTTTGTGGTGTCCAACAAGACATCTACTGCTTTGTGTTCTGGATCAGTTTGGTGTAGTAGTGTGACTAAAGGTGAGAGGTTATGGGAAATGAATCTATGTGGTATAAAACCCACTTGGTCTGGGAGAAACACATTGAGCAGCAAGAGTAAGATCCTATTACCTGTGATTTTGGCAAAGATCTTCAAGTCAGTGTTTATAAGCCTGAGTGGCCTGATAAAGTCTGGATACTGTGGTGGCTTACCAGGTCTTAACAGTGTAATTACGTACTCTCCCTTCTTTCAAGAAGTAATCCTTTCTGCAGTGCCTCAGCGTGTAGAAGCTGAAGTCTAGGTGCCAGTATTTGGCATAGATTTTGTAAAATTCAGGTAAGAATCCATCGCCGTCCAGTCACTTGCCTGTGGGAAGGCCTGTAATCACCTCAGTGATTTCATCAGGGGTAGTGGGTGCCTCCAAGAACAGGTCACTGGCCCCTCAAGCCACGCCAGTGCAACACTGTCAAAGTAGGTTGTGTAGTCTGCTGAATGGAGTAGAAGTGCCTGCTGTATATACATTGGTGTAGTATTCCACAAGTAAATGTACAATAGCTTTTGGTTCCTGTAGAATAGTGCCATCCTTACCCTTCTCTGTCTCACCAGCAAGTCCAGAGCTCTGCCCGAGATATCAGCCTCATGATATGTCCTGGCAGTGGTGAATTTATACATGTGTTTGACTTCCTATCTGTTTCATCATGGAACTCATCTAACTTGGTGCAGATGTCTAATAGTGTTTTAGTGGAGGGGTTAGTGTTGTATGGTTCCTACTAAAATAATAGGACTGTGTATTAGGATGACATAAACCCAGAATGCGTATACTGAGCCCATCCAAACCATCAGGAGCTGTCGGTACAATTCCTGGCTAGCTCACAGTGCCTCACCCGAATCCTTAGCCTTACTGGGGTGGAAGGTGATTCTGCCATCCTAAACAAGACACTCAGGTTCTGAAAACAGATCTTACCCTTTCATTGTATTACTCATGTACGCCCAGGCAAAACATAGAGATATGCGGTAAGTTTTCCATACATTTATTGAAACAATTGTAGTCTTGCATAGAGAGAATGAGCTGCAATCATAAAACGGATGAAACTAAGCAAAATTGCAAGCATTATGAACATGGTGAAGAGAATGAATAGTCCAACCATGGTAGATGATTTCTAGACATTCCTACCAAACACTAAGTAGTGTGTCTACTTTTTGCCTTCGCCCGATCTAAGAGGATAGGCTTAGCCCCCACACCTGAAGAGCTGATTCAGGAATCAGCCTTTAGTGTAGATGGCAATCCTTTCTGGAACCTGGAAGATTAGTGCCAGCAGAGCTGCATGTCAAACACAGCATTTGTCCCAGGAAGGCCACGGCTGGCATTCCCCTCTGACCCTTCCGGGTTAGTGCATCATTTATATAATGAAAGCCACACTGTATTAAAGGGCCAGCTCTGATCATTGCTATGTCTAAATGTTAGAAGCTGTCTTAGAATGGGCAGCGCAAACACTTGGATATCTTGTACTGTGTTCCTCGCCTTGATAAGAGTGTACTGATTATATGTCGAGAAAGGCTAACTAAAACAAGTAACTCGTACAATGTATTCCTAAAATAAAATCATACAAGCAAAGTGTGCAAAATGTCACTGCAAAAAACCTCACTACATTAGTGCTCTATTTTTGTTCTAGGGTGCGTAATTCCTCCTGTAGGACATTTTAGTCTATTACGGATTGTTTTACACACTCCATGTTGTTTTGCTATGCATAGCCCTCATACGTAAGCCTTACGTGCATCCCATAATAGACCAGGAGATGTGACAGAGGGCTTGTTGTTTGAAAAATGAGATAAACTTTCTGCTCTTAATTCTTTTGCAAATCTGTGTGTGTAAGAGCTGGTGGAGAGAAGCTTCACATGAAGGTATGTGGTATTTTGAGGCTAGTAGGTTAATGGTCAGTTTAACACGGGGTGGTCAGACAGTATGTATGTAGGAGACGCTCTGTGCATTTTTTCCAAACACTGGTGTCACAAGTGCCCAGCCAATAGTCGAGCCAGGCCCATGTACCATCCGCCATTGATGTGTGTGCCCTTTTGTTTGTCTGGCTGTCTACTGCGCCATCAGTGGTTAATTTTGTGCATCCCCATGATGTCCTATTAAGACACAGCTGCAGCATTGTATGTGAGTCAGCGGGTGGGAGATGTTTATTCATTATCAAATTAAAATTGTCACCCCACAACACTGACCAAGGCGACAGTCACAGCACCCCCCCCATACCTGCCAAAGTTGGGACCGTATGTATTTGATCAGTAAATACTGGGTGGCTTTGTGAGTCTGTATAACATGTCTACCTTGCAGGTCATTTTCCTCTGCAATGCGTATGAAGGCCAGTCCTCGGTGAACTAAAATGGCTGTCTCCCCGGCTTAGGTAGAGTAACAGGATAGTGACCTGTGGCAGCACCATTACACTGAAAACTTTCAGGTTTTATGTGTCCCTATATGTGTCTCCAACAGGAGTGCTACGTCTATCTTACGGCAGTCTAATAGGCTAGTATGTGTCTGGCTTTACAGAGGTTAAGGCCACAGATGTTCCATGATATCAGGTTTACAAGTGTAGTGAGCATATGTGCTGAGGCCAACAGTCTGATGGCGGTCTGTAGCTCTCATGCTACGGTGTGTCTGCCCTAGCGGATTGTGAACCATAATGCAATCAGAATACAAATGTTGATCTTTAGTGTGCAATCACAAATGTCCAAATCAAATCATTAACATTTATAAAGCGCGCTACTCACCCGTACGGGTCTCAAGGCGCTAGGGGAAAAGGGGGGGTTATCGCTGCTCGAACAGCCAGGTCTTTAGGAGTCTCCGGAAAGCGGAGTGGTCCTGGGTGGTCCTGAAGCTGGTGGGGAGGGAGTTCCAGGTCTTGGCCGCCAGGAAGGAGAAAGATCTCCCACCCACCGTGGAGCGGCGGATGCGAGGGACAGCAGCGAGTGCGAGGCCAGAGGAGCGGAGGAGGCGGGTGGGGACGTAGAAGCTGAGGCGTCTGTTGAGGTATTCCGGTCCTTTGTCGTGGAGGGCTTTGTGTGCGTGGGTGAGAAGTCGGAAGGTGATCCTTTTGCTGACTGGGAGCCAATGCAGGTGTCTCAGGTGTGCGGAGATGTGGCTGCTGCGGGGTACGTCGAGGATGAGGCGGGCCGAGGCATTTTGAATGCGTTGCAGGCGATTTTGGAGTTTGGCTGTGGTCCCGGCGTAGAGGGTGTTGCCGTAGTCCAGGCGGCTTGTGACGAGGGCGTTGGTCACGGTTTTTCTGGTGTCAGCGGGGATCCAGCGGAAGATCTTGCCGAGCATGCAGAGGGTGAGGAAGCAGGCGGAGGACACGGCGCTGACTTGCTTGGTCATGGTGAGAAGAGGGTCCAAGATGAAGCCGAGGTTGCGGGCGTGGTCTGTGGGGGTCGGTGCGGGGCCGTGGGCCACCAGGAGTCGTCCCAGGCGGACGGGGTGTTGCCGAGGATGAGGACTTCTGTTTTTTCAGAGTTCAGCTTTAGGCGGCTGAGCCTCATCCAATCTGCGACGTCCTTCATACCCTCTTGTAGGTTGGTCTTGGCGCTGGCGGGGTCCTTGGTGAGGGAGAGTATAAGTTGGGTGTCGTCGGCGTAGGAGGTGATGATGATGTCGTGCTTGCGTACGATGTTGGCGAGGGGGCTCATGTAGACATTGAAGAGTGTCGGGCTGAGTGATGAGCCTTGAGGTACGCCGCAGATGATCTTGGTGGGTTCTGAGCGAAACGGAGGGAGGTAAACTCTTTGGGAACGGTTTGCGAGGAAGGAGGCGATCCAGTCCAGGGCCTGGCCTTGGATCCCGGTGGAGCGGAGGCGGGTGATTAGGGTGCGGTGACAGACAGTGTCAAAGGCAGCCGAGAGGTCGAGAAGAATGAGGTCGACTGTTTCACCGTTGTCCATCAGGGTTCTGATGTCGTCTGTGACTGAGATGAGGGCGGTTTCAGTGCTGTGGTTGGTTCGGAATCCGGTTTGTGAGGGGTCGAGCAGGTTGTTGTCTTCCAGGAAGGTGGTCAGCTGTTTGTTGACGGTCTTCTCTATTACTTTGGCTGGGAAAGGCAGAAGAGAGATGGGGCGGAAGTTTTTCAGGTCGCTCGGGTCAGCCGTAGGTTTCTTTAGTAGGGCGTTGACTTCGGTGTGTTTCCAGCAATCGGGGAAGGTAGCAGAAGAAAAAGAAGAGTTGATGACGGTCTGGAGGTGCGGGGCGATGATGTCGTCGGCTTTGTTAAAGATGAAGTGCGGGCAGGGGTCCGAAGGGGCGCTGGAGTGGATAGAGTTCATGATGGATTTGGTTTCTTCTGTGTTGATGTGGGTCCAGTTGTTGAGGGTGATGGCCGGGGATGCGGGTTCGGTGGTGTTTGGTTGGGTCTGGTGTCCGAAGCTGTTGTGGAGGTCGCTGATCTTGCGATGGAAGAAAGTGGCGAGGGATTTGCACAAATCCTGTGAGGGCGTGACGGCGTTGGCGCTGGGGTTGGAGAACTCCTTGACGATGCTGAAGAGTTCTCTGCTGTTGTGGCTGTTTTTGTCCAGTCTGTCGGTGAAAAAGTTCCTTTTGGCAGCGAGGATCAGGTGGTGGTGTTCGCGGGTAGCGTTCTTGAGGGCGGTCATGTTGTCAGCGGTGTGGTCCTTGCGCCAGGCTTTCTCAAGGGCGCAACAAGTTTTCTTTGATTCTTTGAGGGTGTCAGAGAACCAGAGAGGTTTTTTGGTGTTGGTCTGTCGATGCGTGCGTTTGAGGGGAGCAAGGTTGTCTGCGCAGTTGGAGATCCAGTTTCTGAGGTTGAGGGCTGCGTCATTGGGGTCGGTGGTGAGGGTGGGTTGGTTGGTGGCGAGTGTGGAGAAGAGTTGCTCTTCAGGGATCTTGTTCCACTGTCGACGAGGGATGGGTTGAGTGCGGAGGTGGCGGGTCTCGCGTCGGAATGTGAAGTGGACGCAGCTGTGGTCCGTCCAGTGTAGGGCGGAGGCGTGGCTGAAGAAGACATGTTTGCTGGCGGAGAAGATAGGGTCGAGCGTGTGTCCGGCGATGTGGGTGGCGGTGTTCACCAGTTGTTTGAGGCCGAGGTTGGTGAGGTTGTCGAGCAGGGTGGTGGTGTTGGGGTCGTTGTTTTGTTCCAGATGGAAGTTGAGGTCGCCTAGGAGGATGTAGTCCGGTGAGGCGAGGGCGTGCGGGGAGATGAAGTCGGCGATGGCGTCGCTGAAAGGGGCGCGTAGTCCAGGAGGACGGTAGACGAGGGATCCTCTTAGGGTGGTCCTCGGGTCGGTGCGAATCTGAAAATGCAGGTGTTCAGCAGCGAGAGGGGTGTCTTCGGTGGAGGTGGTGACGCTGATGGAGTCTTTGAAGACGATGGCGATACCTCCTCCTGCTTGGTTAGTGCGGTCTTTCCTGGAGATCTTGTAGCCTTCGGGGATGGCGGTGGCGATGTCTGGAGCAGAGGAGGCGTTCATCCAGGTCTCCGTTATGAAGGCGATGTCCGGTGCTGTGGAGTCCAGGAGGTCCCAGAATTCAACGGCGTGTTTGTGGACGGAGCGAGCGTTGACTAGGATGCACTTGAGGTGGTTGATGGCGCATGGGCTTGTGGTCGTGGTAGTTGCGTGGTGGAAGATGCGTTTGCAGGAGTTGCAGGCGAAGGGTCCATGGGTGCGTTTGGGGTGAGCTTGGAAGCAGGTGTTGGAGCGTCCTGGGTTGAGGGCGTGGAGGGTGGTGGGGTCGTAGCTGATCAGCGGGGCTTGGGAGAGCTGGGGACCGGAGGTCGTGGCGCTGGGCGCGGGCCAGGCGCAGACAGGCTTGCCTCTGGCGCGCCAGCGGCGCGGTTGCGCAGCAGCCGCCATATGAGGTAGGAGGGGGGGAGGGGTCAGCTGGGGGGCGAATGGGAGCCTGGGGGGCAGGGGCGTGCAGGAGGTCGCGGCGGGAAAGCGCGAGGGAGGGGGGACAGGTAGAGTGAGAAGAGCTGGGGGAGGGGGGTTTAAGGGTGGAGGGGGGTGAATGTTAGGAGGTTTAGGAGATTAGGGAGAAAGATAAGAGTAGGGTTGTGAAGATAGGGGAGGGGGGGTTGTAGAGGTGGGTGAGGGTGAGAGGTAGAGTGAGAGGATAGGAAGATAGGTAATAGAGGGGGTGGCGGGAGGGGGGGAGAGATAGAGAAATAGATAGAGAAATAGATAGATAGAGAAATAGATAGAGAGATAGGAAGATAGGAGGAGGTGGAGAGTGAGGGAGTTAGATAGTGGGATAGAGAGATAGGTAGATAGGAGGAGTGAGGGAGGTAGATAGTGAACGGGTTAGATAGGGGAGGTAGAGAGGGGGATGCGAGTGAGGGAGGGGGATGAGGCAGGAGCAGGGAGGGCAGGCGCGGGGAGAAGAAGACGGAGGAGGCAGAAGAGCCGAAGGCAGAAGATAGAAGACCGGAAGAACAGAAGACCGGAAGAACAGAAGACCGGAAGAACAGAAGACCGGAAGAACAGAAGACCGGAAGAACAGAAGACCGGAAGAACAGAAGACCGGAAGAACAGAAGACCGGAAGAACAGAAGAACACACAGAAAATGAAGAACAGAGGGCAGAAGACCACAGAAGAACACACAGAAAATGAAGAACAGAGGGCAGAAGACCACAGAAGAACACACAGAAAACGAAGAACAGAGGGCAGAAGACCACAGAAGAACACACAGAAAACGAAGAACAGAGGGCAGAAGACCACAGAAGAACACACAGAAAACGAAGAACAGAGGGCAGAAGACCACAGAAGAACACACAGAAAACGAAGAACAGAGGGCAGAAGACCACAGAAGAAGACACAGAAAACGAAGAACAGAGGGCAGAAGACCACAGAAGAACACACAGAAAACGAAGAACAGAGGGCAGAAGACCACAGAAGAACACACAGAAAACGAAGAACAGAGGGCAGAAGACCACAGAAGAAGATACAGAGGGCAGAAGACCACAGAAGAAGACACAGAAAACGAAGAACAGAGGGCAGAAGACCACAGAAGAAGATGAGGAAGAAGAGAAGAAGAGAGAAGACGGGGAAAAGAAGCAGGAGAGAGGGTGAGTAGCGCGGGGCAGAGCGAGGGGCTGGGAGGTGGGGGGTACTTACTGTGAGGTGGGTCTCAGGAACTCAGGAACCTGGAGGAGCTAGAGGAGCTGCAGCGGCAGGGGGAGCGACCTACCCTTGGGTCAAAGGTCGCTACCACTGTCGCGCAGCGTCCGCCATATGAGGTAGGAGGGGGGGAGGGGTCAGCTGGGGGCGAATGGGAGCTGGGGGGCGTGCAGGAGGTTGCGGCGGGAAAGCGCGAGTGAGGGGTGGGACAGGTAGAGTGAGAAGAGCTGGGGGTGGGGGGTTTAAGGGTGGAGGGGGGTGAGTGTTGGGAGGTTTAGGAGATTAGGGAGAAAGATAGGAGTAGGGTTGTGAAGATAGGGGTGGGTTGTAGAGGTGGGTGAGGGTGAGAGGTAGAGTGAGAGGATACGAAGATAGGTAATAGAGGGGGTGGCGGGAGGGGGGAGAGATAGAGAAATAGATAGAGAAAATAGATAGATAGAGAAATCGATAGATAGAGAAATAGAGAAATAGAGAGATAGGAAGATAGGAGGAGGTGGAGAGTGAGGGAGTTAGATAGTGGGATAGAGAGATAGAGAGATAGGTAGATAGGAGGAGCGAGGGAGGTAGATAGTGAACGGGTTAGATAGGGGAGGTAGAGAGGGGGATGCGAGTGAGGGAGGGGGATGAGGCAGGAGCAGGAGGGCAGGCGTGGGGAGAAGAAGACGGAGGAGGCAGAAGAGCCGAAGATAGAAGAACAGAAGACCAGAAGAACAGAAGACCGGAAGAACAGAAGACCGGAAGAACAGAAGACCGGAAGAACAGAAGACCGGAAGAACAGAAGAACACAGAAGAACACACAGAAAACGAAGAACAGAGGGCAGAAGACCACAGAAGAAGATACAGAAAACGAAGAACAGAGGGCAGAAGACCACAGGAGAAGATACAGAAAACGAAGAAGACCACAGAAGAAGATACAGAAAACGAAGAACAGAGGGCAGAAGCCCACAGAAGAAGATACAGAAAACAAAGAACAGAGGGCAGAAGACCACAGAAGAAGATACAGAAAACGAAGAACAGAGGGCAGAAGACCACAGAAGAAGATACAGAAAACGAAGAACAGAGGGCAGAAGACCACAGAAGAAGATGAGGAAGAAGAGAGAAGACGGGGAAAAGAAGAGTACAGAAGAAGATTACAGACGAGGAGCGAGGAGGAAGAACAGAGAAGAAGAAAAGAAGCAGAAGCAGGAGAGAGGGTGAGTAGCGCGGGGCAGAGCGAGGGGCTGGGAGGTGGGGGGTACTTACTGTGAGGTGGGTCTCAGGAACTCAGGAACCTGGAGGAGCTGGAGGAGCTGCAGCGGCAGGGGAAGCGACCTACCCTTGGGTCCACAGTAGCTGCCCCAACCTGTCAGAGAAGTAATCCCACCCTAATCTGTTTCACTGCATTATGATTGCAGTACACTACATGACTGACACCAGCCATGGGATGACTGCTTCAGGGGAGTTCACTTTGGGGGATACCAGAGTAGCAGCTGAAAGCACCTCCTTTCCAAGGGGTTGCTCATCTGGCATTCATTTGGGCATTTCAGACAAGTAGATTCGGAGAGTCGTCTATGTAGTCAGAAGGTGGATACCTCAGCTCTGCATTGTGAAGGTATTATACATTGCACTGGTAAATAGAAATCAATTAAAGCTGATTGGACAAAGCTTCCACCAAGGGACAGATTCTGGTGTGGAGATACTGTCAGCAGGGAATGTTCGGCATCATGACAAAGTGAGCATGACATCGACAGATGTATCTGCTATCTGTTCTCACTCTACATCGCTTAATTCTGCCTCTGAAGGGTCCAACTGACTGCCAGATGGGGCTGGCCTCTGCAGCCTAAGCTTACAATGGAGCTGCGAGGCAGACTGCAGGTTGGAGATATATAGCCTGTTCCTGTAGGTGATCATTAGACACGCCATATACAGCATTACGTGGGAGATGCCCTGCTGTTGCAGTTTGTGCTTGTTCGACATATGGAATACAGCTGACCTCATGCACTTTCTGGGTAAAGCCTGGGTAGATTGATGGTGTGGTGCCGTTGTAGAGAAGGGACTGCCGCTCCTGGCCAGATGCAGGACTGTTGTGGTAATTAAATAGCCACGCTATAACAGGTCTAGGTTGTGCATCAAGAGGTGGTCACTGTCTCAATAAACGGTGAATATGTTAGACTGCAAATAGCAGTGAAAAAGCCTTGGCACAGAAGAGGCGTTTAAGAAGACCTCCTATGTAGTCAGCCATATTGCCTGTGTTTGAGGATTCAAGGAGTCCCAACAGTCGCAAATTGTTGTTCCTGGCTGTGGCCTCTAGATCTTTGGTTTTTGCCTGTAATACATCTAGAACTTTTGCATACTAAGTAATTTTTCATGGACACCAGATGTGCAATCCTTGATTGCAGATATTAGAGATTCAGCTGCAGGTATTTGATTGTCTTGCTTTGCCAAAGTAGTGGTCATTGTGTCAACTCTTTGTCAGAGTGTTGATCTTGCTTTCTTTGGAGGTTAGTCTCTGTTGCATTTACAGGAATGGTGAATGGATGTCTGTTTTGCTGACATCAGTAGGCACCTCTGCCCGATCAACAGATATGGCCCTGGACGCTTTCTTAGCATCAAAGCTCAGTTTGGCTTGATTGTGGTTGCTTTCCCCATCATGGGTGGCAATATTCAGCAGATTGGCGTATTAGAATGTCCCCTCGATGGGCCACCAGACGACCCACTGTCCATTAGCCTCAGTAGGCCTCGCAGTGGGTGTGTCTGTACGGGTCGGAGCAGGATGGCACGTGGACGTCTCCTAGTTGCCCACAGGTGGTAGTCATAAGAGACGGTGACGAATGCAGGTAATGCAGTCGGCAAGCCCCAGTGCCTCAGCAGTGTGCCATAGTTATGCCCCATCAGCCCATCTGCAATCCAGGTGGCATACAATAGGGCTAACTTTGCAAACTGTCCAGAGCAATGGCAGTAGTTGCTAGTGTTCACTAATGTACGTAGGGGCAGATTGCCTCCAAGCTTTCCTGGGACCGGTCTTTAACTAATTCTGGGCATTCATTGAAGGCCTGACACTCCAACAATGGACTTGTAGCCCCAATACCAGGCCCTGTGCTCTGTCTCCTCGGGCCAGCATACCGCAGCTCTGCCCTTCAAGCGACAGCAGGGGGCATGACCAGGCTGCCACCTGAGCCCGTCTGCAGCCCAGGATGGTCTCCGAGTCACAACAGAACTGCCACACCCCTTCTCACCTCAGCTTGGCACTGCATAGGCACCCACAGCCCCTCCCACCACTGTAGCTGGGCTGCCAGACTGGGTATCGTTCAACAAGTGAAAAGCACTTGAGGGCAGTAGAGCGGATATTCACACAAGTTAGGGAAGGCACCTGCCCTCCACGGGTGACCTACTGCTCCAGCTCTTCATTTTGGTTTTTTTCATGCATGGATGCAGACATCCTAATCATACAGTTGCTGTCAGATACGGCCAAGAAGGAGAACTGATGGCCAGTGTTTATATAACGTGGAATGTAAGACAAGGCTGGATACTTGCACCGCTCTTATTCAACTTTTTTATTAACGACACAGGTGACCAACTACTGAAGCTTATCTTGGACCCACAACTCCTCTGAGGCGACAAATTCTCAATACTGCTGTTTGCCGAAAACGCAGTTTTCTTATTATCCACGGTTATCGATGCATAAATTGCTCAAGGGATTTGCAAACTACTGCATCTTCAAAAACTTCCAGATAATACGGCAAAAACAAAATTCTTGATAGTGAACCCTCGGGAATCCTTGAACTCTACTTTCAAAATTTACTGTCCGTCTCTTAGAGGAATACAATATTATGATTATTTGGGAATCCAATTTGACAAAAAGCGGTCTTGGCCTCTCAGCTATCCAAAAGTGTAGCAACTCCATCTCAGTATAACAGCGCTGTACTCCGATTCTCCCACAAATGTGGCCGATGGCTCATGAGCCAGCACTCCGCACCTACCAAATGAAAGCTGTGGCGTCAAGCTCCTCCGGTGTAGAACTTTAGAGTTTGAAAAACTCAATAGGCCATGGAAGGTAGAAAATAGATTTTTGTGCAACCTCTTTTGCCTGGGTCCTGGGACCCCAGTGGTCACACTAAAGATGGACATGAGGCTATTAAATTGCTCCTAGCCCTCAAGCCAGTGCTCTTCTGGGGTGTATATGGACCAAATCCGATCTGACCTTCTCTGTAAAAGCCATGAGCGAAATTTGGGCAAGTAGCAGATTGAGAAGGCTGCCTTGGTTCAGTTATAGTTCAAGCACCCTTTCGGCACTGGGCTGAGAGATCTTATGGAACAGTCCTGAGTCAGTGGCTCCCTGAAGTCTGCAACTACTAAAGGACAGGTTCAGGGCCTTCATGAGAGTTGAAGAGGGGGGCTCTCTGACACTGCTCGTGGAGGTTAAATCCAGTATATTGTTTGAAGCCTACAAGAACGGTCTTTCTGGCACTGAAAAGGTCGCTGTACATCTAATTTAGACTGGACATTTTGCCAATCAAAACTACCACCAAAGACTGGTCAAACAACTACGAGGAATCTGCTGCTTGCAGTTACAAACAAGGCGTTTGATTTGCGTATTTAATTTCATGTTACTTTGCACAAAGTGCCTTCCAGCCAGGAAAATGTATCTAAAACCTCTATTTACCAGTCATAACATAGGGCACTGTAAGGCAGCCCTATCCCTTTGCCTTCGGGAAGATTGATTTGTTCTTTGGCCCAGTAGCCTCATACATCTACTCCGCAAGGAAAAGGAGATTCACTGCCCAGACCGCTCCCAACCGCTTGAAAACTGCTGGTTCTCCGTGATTTTGCACATAAGTGCACTACTTATCCTACACGCTCTGCCGCTACACAGTTCCTAAAACGTCTTTCGTCTAACAGCCCCATACACTTGTGCTGTCTAAAAGCAAAAAATGTACTATCCAGGACATGTTTTATCTTAATTTTGCATAATTGCGACTTTGCAAAAACATTATCGAATCTTGCATACCTGTGGGGTAGGGCCTCAAACTTTTACATTTTAAGCAGAGTTTATACCCGTTTTTATTATGTGTATTGCCATTTTTAAACTTGGTGAAGGCCTTCACGTTGTAATCCCTTATCAGCTGTTTAGCCAGTCAACCGAAAACGAACTACATAGAAGAAGATGCTGAACGTCATTTCATGCATTAGCTGCGGGCTGGCACAAGATATGTCTCCGAGTCTAAGTGTTACACTTTTTGTAATAAGTGTTGTTTTATTGTATGGCTTGAATATGAGCAGCTGAAATAAAGTTGTTAGACGCTGGCTACACCAAAAAACTGATTGACTGAAAATGTTGTTGCTGTCATTACATGATCCATTGTGGTTTGTGTGGTGTTACCGAGCTTGTATTGCAGAAAACAAATTATGGAAGCCATGCAGGGGACACTGTAACCCCGAGAGGGCACCCCAGACAAGTGAAAATTCATTTAAAATGTATTTATAAAATAACTCGCAATGTGTAGTCCTCAAAACGAGGTTTGTAGAGCAAGGATGCCGATATACGATAAAAATAACGAACGTGATTAGTGCTATATTCACAAAAGCATGATGATTCTGAGAAGTGGCTATTTGAGAAACATTGAAGAAAACAAATTACTGATCATCATCAGTACTAGTTAGTGATCTTTATAAAAAAAATAAAAAAAAAGGGCAAGCTCTTATCCGAGTCCAATATCTATGAGGGTTATAGCACTGGCCGCAGGGTATGGACAAATAGTTACAGCCGACTTACTGGGCGCAGAAAAAACACACATGCCTGTAGTTATAGACAGCCAGGCCTAATTTTGCAAGAGTAATCTGGCAGGTTGGCGAGATATGTATTATCTGGTTCTAGATGTAAACACTGGAACAGCATTGTGCCACAGTGGCTGCACATCTCACATAAATGACCAGTTTTTCGCATCTCTCCTGAGACGTGAATCAGACAAAGGAATTAAAAACAAATGTTCAAACTGTGTACTAAGTGGAAATGTTTGGGACAGGGTAAGATGTTTTTTCATCTCCGAGTGTAACAGTTTCCGGACATTTGCGCCTCCCACTGCTACCTCTTGTTTGGCCTGGCCAAGCGCAGCCGTTTCTGTTCGCGCAGTAGCTCAGAGACAATGGAGCCTGGCCTGTAAGGGAAGTCTGGTATTATACATGAGGTTCCGAGCAATGTGACACGAGTTGCGAGAAAATTCTTTGAGGTGAAAAATGCCTCTGTCACAGTACCATTTGAAAAGATTGCCTGTGTTTCAGTGGTGAATTTTTGTGCATTTATACTGTGGTTTAATTTCATATCATTACAGCTCAACATTTGACATAATAAGAGCTGGACCTTAGAAGCAACCAGGGTATGCTTTTGGGCGATTTTGTTAGGGCAAGTACTCGTGTCCCAGTTTAACCTTAAGGTGTACGAATAATAGAGTTCTTCATTTGGAACACTATATGTACAAGGCGAATTTTCAAACACCCTTCTTAATTAATTTCATCTAGTTCTCTCCCTTAACAAAATTGTTTTTCATGGGGTTACTCCTGCGCCCCGTACCTTCACAGGCAGAGGGTGCCTTTTCACTATTGGTTTCATATTTGTTTCAGTTACAGTCTTTAGTTCAATACTAGATATAAAGATCCAGCACAGTGGGATTAGTGGCCATATTCCAGTCTCTCTCTCCCTGGTTTGGGGTATTTCAAAAAGGAGAGGGCCCTCAAACTTTTAGCAGCAGGGTGAAGCTGGCTGACCAGGGAACAAGACTTAAATAGTCAAAGGTTGTGCCCAGACCTTCATGGACAAGTTGTTTTCTGTCTGTGTTTCGTATTGTGAGACATGTCTAAATGTTGGTTCACTGTATCACAATATCTTATGTGCCTTTGTCTCTATAGCTCATAATGGTTTTGACTTCTTGTTTGTACAGTGTTTGAATACCACTACTCAAAAAAACAGATGGTTTGACAATGATGTTCGAGGGCTCGTAGAAACCAGCAGACAGTGCTTAGGACCTGCCCAAAGGAATACAATGTTGATAGCCAGCTGTCGGTCCAACGACAAATCGGGGATCAAAAGGTGCAAAAAAGTTTCTGAAGGACTAAGCCTGGGACCAACTTTTAAAAGCTACCCTTCAGACGAACAGTCCTTTGTTTTGGAGGACTATAAACTGCATTATTTTCCCCTGCTCTCTTATTACACCCTACAGCTTGGTGAGACATTTTGTGGAAATCTACAACCATACTTCCACAGACTCCTCTAAGGATGTGCCACCCTCATGCAGACAACTCAGGATAAGCCTTATCACTGGAGAAAGTAAATGAGAGTATCTCATTGTTAACCAAAAACAAAGCCCCTGGACCCGATGGAATCCCTCATGATTTAAATGTGGAATCCTAATTATGGGTCCCACTGCTCAGCTAGGTGAGAAATTATGTAGTTAAAGAATGCTGCAGTTAGTCTGTGTTGGACATTTTCCTTTATGCAGGGTCATCCCCAATCTTTTAGCCTCCTGCCTCCTATTTTTTCTAACCTGTTTTTGTTGGCTTTAGAACTCTGAGCACTTTACCACTGCTAACCAGTGCTAAAGTGCATATGCTCTCTGTGCAAATTGTATTGTTGATTGGATTTCCATGATTGACATGTTTGATTTGCTAGTAAGTCCCCAGTAAAGTGCATCAGAGGTGCACAGGGCCTGTAAATCAAATGCTACTAGTGGGCCTGTGGCACTGGTTGTGCCACCCACATTAGTAGCCATGTAACCACGTCTCAGACCTGCCACTGCAATGTCTGTGTGTGCAGTTTTGAACTGCCAGTTCAACTTGGCATTGTACCCACTTGCCAGGCCTAAACCTTCACTTTTCTTACATGTAAGACACCCCTAAGGTAGGCCCTAGGTAGCCCCATGGACAGGGTGCAGTGTATGTTTAAGGTAGGACATATACTAATGTGTACTATATGTCCTAACAGCGAAATACTGCCAAATTCGTTTTTCACTGTTGCAAGGCCTATCCCTCGCATAGGTTAACATGGGGGCTACCTTTAAATATGATTAAAGCATGAATTCCCGTTGGGAGCGGATAGACATGTGGAGTTTGGGGTCTCTGAGCTCACTATTAAAAAATACATCTTTTAGTAACGTTGATTTTAAGATTGTGTGTTTGAAAATGCAATTTTCTGTGACTGCCTGTTTGTGGATTCCCTGTCTGGGTCAGTTTGACAGTTGGGCTGTTTGCACATATCTCTAGACAGTGACAATAATCGAGCTGGGGTGTAGCCTGCATATCCTGATGAACCATCTGTGCTAGGTGGGAGGGGAGGAGTGGTCACTCACACCTGAAAGGGCTGTGCCTGCCCCCGCACAATGCAGTCTTCAACCCCCTGGTGTGTGTCTGGGGCCTGTCCTGAGCAAGGCATGATTTCACAAACAAGAGAGACTTTCCTTTGAAGTAAGCCTATTTCAAAGGTCAAAATGGGTATAAGTAGGGCACCCCAAACCAGACTTTAGATCACTTCTGGACATCAAGAGGAACCTCTGCCTGGAGAAGAGCTGAGGAGAAGTGCTGCCCTGCCTGTGCTTTGTGGAGCTCTCCTGCAGTTGCTGCTTCTGGCTGTGCGAGGAAACAGAGACTGGACTTTGTTGTGCATTCCTGCTTGTGATGAAATCTCCAAGGGCTTGTCCTGAGCTTGCCTCCTGTTGTTGAAGTCTCAGGACCATCAAAGACTTTCCCTGCCAGCAACTGGACTCTCTGCTGAGACTCCTTCCCTGCCAAGTGGTGCCCTATCCAGTTCCTGGGACTTTGACAGGTGAAGCTGGCAGACCAAGATTGAAAATCCACATACAGACTGCCGTGCAGGGAAATTTCCAACGCAACTTCCGAGACGTGGCTGAAGAAACGACGCCCGCCGGCTCCGTGGCTGAAATCGACGTGCTGCCTGAAGCGTGGCTCGAAGATCGAGGCACACAGCTGGAGAAACGACATGCACCATTGCTAACGGAGGCTGGTAACTTCACAACCCACACAGTACAGTATTGCCAATGCTGTGCAGCAGGATCTTCAACGCAAACCTTCCTGGGTGTGGAAAAACAACACAATGCCTGCCCGGATAGATGCATCTCTCTCCTGGGGAGAGGAAAAACAACGCATGCCAACCCAACCGGAGAAGTAGACACGACGCACCACAGAGACGTGGCTGAATAAACGATGCGCCGCCGGCTCCGTGGCTGAAATAGATCTACCCTCTGCAACGCGGCTGGAAGATCGACGTACGCGGCTGGAGAAATGACGTGCCGCATCGCTAACGAAGGCTGGTAACATCGCAACCCACACAGCGTGGTTTTGCTAATGCTGCGCGGCAGGATTTTCAAAGCAAACCTTGTTGGGTGGTGAAAAGCGACGCAGCACTTGCCCGGATCGACGCACCGCTCTCCTACAGAGAGGAAAATCGTCATACACCGACCCGACCGGAGAAGGAAAAATGAGGCACGGTTTTGCTTGCGGGTGAGAAATCGACGCACAGCTAACCTTTGATGCACACTCACCCGTGCATGTTATTTTGACGCTACCCAGGTACTTTTCAACGCTAAGTGTTTTACCTGTTTACAAAAGGATTTAAGACTCTTGCTTTTAAAATTAATAACTTGACCTGTGTGTGTTGGATTTTTGTCATTTTGGGCTAGTTTTGTCTAGATATTTCCTATTTCTCGAAACCTGTGTCGTCTTAGACTCTGGAGTCCAGCCTGCCTGCTTGTGCCAGGCTACCAAGGGGGTGTGCGGGTTAACTGAGGGTGATTCTCCTTTACCCTGACTAGAGAGAGGATCCTTGCTTGTACAGGGGGTGACCTGACTGCCAACCAAAGAGATCCCCTCATCTTGGGTAACCTCAACAACAATACCAGTCTTTGAAAAAGGAGATAAGAACCAAGCCTACCACTACAGACCAGTATCACTAGTTGACTCTGCAGTAAAGGTTATTGGGCTGATGGATGGTCCTTAATAGGCTAACATATTGGGCTGAGGAGAACCATATTCTATCCAATCTGCAATCAGGGTTTAGGCCTGGCCTGGCTTGGCACAAACGACCAGTGCCTAAATATGTACCATATCATCAACAAGTATACTGTAGCCAAACCAGGTTCTATGCACTTGGCCTTTAGGGATCTCACCTCATCCTTTGAGAGTTAATAGGGACAGGTTATGAAACATTCTCCTGATCCTGGGAGTGGATGCAGCCATTGGTTATTTTCATTTTATCTTCATATGAACATGTCCGCCGCTGTTCATGATAATAACAATGGCTCCTGTACTCAGGCATTCCAGGTTAAAAGAGGTGTACATTAACCCCTTCGCTGCCAGGCCTTTTCCCCCCCTTCAGGTGTAAGGCCTTTTTTTGGCTATTTGGGGCAGTTTGCGCTTAGGCCCTCATAACTTTTTGTCCACATAAGCTACCCACTAGAAAATTGCGTCCTTTTTCCCAACATCCTAGGGATTCTAGAGGTACCCAGACTTTGTAGGTTCCCCTGAAGCAGACCAAGGAATTAGCCAAAATACAGCAAAAATTTCATTTTTTTACAACAATATGGGAAAAGGGCTGCTGAAGGCAGCTTGTGGTTTTTTCCCTGAAAATGGCATCAACAAAGGTGTTTGCGGTTCTAAAATCACCATCTTCCCAGCTTTCAGGGACAGGTAGACTTAAATCAGAAAACCCAATTTTTCAACACAATTTTGGCATTTTACTGGGACATACCCCATTTTTACTATTTTTTGTGCTTTCAGCCTCCTTCCTGTTAGTGACAGAAATGGGTGTAAAACCAATGCTGGATCCCCAGAAAGCTAAACATTTTTGAAAAGTAGACACAATTCTGAATTAATCAGGGGGTAATTTCTGTAGATCCTACAAGGTTTTCCTACAGAAAATAACAGCTAAAAGAAAAAAAAAAAAATTGAAATTGAGGTGAAAAAAACCAGCAATTTTTCTCCACGTTTTACTCTGTAACTTTTTCCTGCGATGTCAGATTTTTGAAAGCAGTATACCGTTTTGTCTGCTGGACTCATCTGGTTGCGGGGATATATACTGTAGAGATTGTAGGTTAATCAAGAACCCTAGGTACCCGGAGCCTTGCAATGGATTTTCATTCTGTACCAGGTATTCAGCCATTCATTTGCTGAAATATAAATAGTGAAACATAGGTATCAACAAAACCTTTGTATTTCCAAAATGGGCACAAGATAAGGTGTTGAGAAGCAGTGGTTATTTGCACATCTGTGAATTCCGAGGTGCCCATACTAGCATGTGAATTACAGGGCATTTTCAAATAGACGTCTTTTTATACACTGTCTTACATTTGGAAGGAAAAAATGTAGAGAAAGACAAGGGGCAATAACACTTGTTTTTCTACTCTGTGTTCCCCCAAGACTCCAGATAACAATGGTACCTCACTTGCGTAGGTAGGCCTCATGCTCGCGACAGGAAACTCAACATGAACACCGACTTGTGGGGCTCTCACCAGGTTCTGGTACCCAGATTCCTGTGCAAACCTCAAAATTTGGCCCAAAAACACTTTTTCCTCACATTTCGGTGACAAAGTTCTGGCATCTGAGAGGAGCCACAAATTTCCTTCCACCCAGCGTTCCCCCAAATCTCCCGATAAAAATGGTACCTCACTTGTGGGTAGGTCTAGTGCCTGCAACACTAAATGCCACAAAACACAACGTGGACACATCACATTTTCCCAAAGAAAACAGAGCTGTTTTTTGCAAAGTGCCTAGCTGTGGATTTTGGCCTCTAGCTCAACCGGCACCTAGGGAAACCTACCAAACCTGTGCATTTTTTAAAACCAGACACCTAGGGGAATCCAAGATGAGATGACTTGTGGGGCTTTCATCAGGTTCTGTTACCCAGAATCCTGTGCAAACCTCAAAATTTGGCAAAAAAAAAAAAAACCTTATGCTCACATTTCGGTGACAGAAAGTCGAGCAATTAGAGAGGACCCACAAATTTCCTTCCACCCAGCGTTCCCCCTAAGTCCCCCGATAAAATTGGTACCTCACTTGTGTGGGTGGCCCAGGTGCCTACAACAGAAAAAGGCCAAAAACCTGTAGAGATTGAGGGGATAGCACAGCGAGTGGATAAGCACATATTTTTCTTTAATACATCTTTAGGCTGACTCTGCTTTGGGGACCCACACAAGTGAGATATCATTTTACTTGGGAGACTGAGGGGAATGCTGGGTGGTAGGAAAATTGTGCCGGAGCGGTGATCCTACAAAGAAAAGTGAGGAAAATATGCTTTTTCAAGCAAATTTTGAGGTTTGCAGAGGAGAATGGGTAAGAAAATGTTGGGGATCCATGCAAGCTACACCTCTTTGGACTCCTTGGGGTGTCTAGTTTAAAAAAATGTCTGGGTTTGGTAGGTTTCCCTAGATGAAGGCCTCACCCTGTCCAAAAACATAGGTGCTTTAGGTATGTTAAAAAGACCCCTCACCCACCAACCAAGTTGGTGGCATGCTTCATCATCGGGGTCCACCCAAAACACCAAGCTTATCACGGGTGTGCTGTGACGCCTGATTACAGCAGAGCAGGTGTTGTCATTTTTACTACACATACTGGTTGGATTTGGCACGAGGGTGAGTGATGATTCAGTAGATCAAATTTTATTAACAAGAGATTTCACAAAAGTGAAATGCACTGTTAATAACTGGAAAGCCAAAAAACTGAACCAATGACTCACAGCTCGTGAGCGGTAAAGCCGCGTCAAGGCACCAAACGCTTTACAGTCCATTCACACATCTTTCATACATGACATGCACAAGACCATTCACGCCGCCAACTGCGGGCCCAGCACATTACAACACTCACATCAACAGACAGCGCCATTCAAGGGCCTATCACTTTCATACGCCCCCATGCCTGATACAGCAATCACACCAGCTGATGGGAGTGTGTGGACTGGCGTTTGGCTGGCACCGCCAGCCAAGTGCCGCCCCACGCACACCGGCAGCCAAGCGCCGCCTCACGCACACCGCCAGCCAAACACCAGTCCACACACACCAGCAGCCAAGCGTCAGTCCATGGACACCGCCATCACTTTTTGTTGTTGTTTTTAAACAACAAAGAAACCAGTAATTATAAATAAGTACAAAACTACAAACACAAAAGCTCTAACTAAATACATGACAGTAATGCCAACCGTGAAACTGAACATATGAAAATATAAAACAGCAGTTTATGCTCACGGTATTTCCCAATAAGTCTTCTGCGTGTGGTAGCTCCTGAATCATTCACCCACACAATGACAATCATGGCAGTCCATCCCAGTCTCCTTCCTGATACCTCTTCGAGCACAGACTCTACATCTCTTTGCAGGAAAGTCTGTTTTTTGGCCGTTTGAGGAATGTGCTCAGCAAAGTGACAATCTTTCAATCTAGCCACATCCTCCACCACTGCTTCTCTAGGAACTCTTGCCTGTTCCAGCACAACAAGGTTTGCTATGATAGACTCTTGAAATTTCACAAATGTCATCCTTGACTCTGGAGAAGTATCCTTGAACACAATAAAAGCATTAAAAGTTGCCAAGTGGAACAGGTGAACCGCTAATTTCTTATACCAAACATAAGCCTTACGAGCAGCAGCATAAGGTTCCAACCTCTAATCTACTGAGTCAACACCACCCATGTGCTTATTGTAGTCTAAAATGCACACAGTTTTGCGCAGTTCAGCAACTTGACCCCAAACAGCCACAGGCGAATTACTCTCATCATGGATGGTAGTTAGCATGTACACATGCCTCCTGGCTATAAATTTCAGAGCTAACAGCTCATTCCGCAAGGCACTGCACTGTCCCTTCTCAATATATATATTTTTTTTTTACAGACAAACTCTCTTGGATAGCCTTTCCGATTAGAGCTTATTGTGCCCCAAGCAACAGTGTCCACTCTGAACAATTCATTAAATAACTGTACTCCAGTGTAGAAGTTATCTACATATCAATGGTGACCTTTGTTAAACCGTCGTCTGCGAAGTTCCCACACAATTTTCTCACTAACTCCAAAAGTGGGCAGACAACCGGGGGGCTGGGGGTCAATACTGGAATCCCTACCAGTGTAGACCCGGAAATTCTAAACCTATCTTGTACTACTTTCAGACAGCATTTACAATTTAATTCCATACTGTGCCATCTTGCTAGGAATGTACTGCCTAAAAACCAAACGACCCTTGAACAGGACCAAAGACTCATCTACAGATATTTCTTTGCCTGGAACATAGATCTCTGAAAACCAGTCTACAAAATGATCAAGGACAGGTCTAATCTTAAAACGTCAGTCAGAATCAGGGTGATCTTGTGGCAAGGCTAAAGCATTATCTACAAAATGCAACATCCGAAGAAGAAGCTCATACCGGTTATGACTCATGATGACAGGAAATATAGCAGTTGCCATCAAGGGACTAGTAGACCAATATGAAGACAGTGATGGCTTCCTTATCAACCCCATCAAAAAAGTTAAACCCAATAACTTTTTCAACTCTTCCAGATTTGTGGGAATTCATTGGCTAGCTCTAGAGTGTGGCCTAAGTCTGGCAGCGTTGTCCCTCAAATACTGCTCTGTATACACATTAGTCTGCTCAATAATCTCTTCCAAAGATACATCGTCCATAAACAACTCAAAGAAGTTGACAGGCAAAAAGTTTTCCGTATTTACTCTACACCCTGGGAAACCAGTAAAGGCAGGCAACTGTGGCTGCTCCATGTTTGGTGCAACCCAGGTGTCAGGTCTTCCAATGGGAAGCCTTTCAGCCGCTGGCTGCTGCACCATTGGCAATTCAGTGTCGTCCTCCAAAACAGGCACTTCATCAACACTGAGTGTGGCTTCATCATCAGATGATTCCTCTCTGACAGAAAATTCCCTTCCAGAATTTTGCACTTCCTCCTTTGCCTCAGATGCAGAGTCAGTCTTATAATCATGGTCAGAAGACAACTCAAAAAGCACACCAACAACCTGCTGAGTGGTCATCCTACAGCTAGCCACGATCCTTCCTACAAAAAGCAACTGGCCAAATGCATCACCAACAACCAGCACTGTGTAAGATAAGTAATAAATAAAGTGTAGCTTTATCACTAAGAGGTATAAACTCAAAAACTATACCACTCACTTGCCTGAAAAAGCTAGACTCACCAGCAACTACTCTGCACAGCCACAGCAATAACCAATGATATCCCACTAAAAAGAAAAAGGAAAAGCAAATTAGTCATAAGACAACACAAATATAATTGTGCATAAATCTAAGGACAATTTCACACACAATCCTGCATTTAGTACACCACCTACAATCATGTCATTCATGCATGGCAAAAATACTCCTTTGGAGTATATTTATTTACTTACCTAAAGCTTGCAACTACGCAAACCGCAGGACAACCACTGCTAAAACTACAACAAGCCACAGCAAAGGAAGCAAAAGCTTTGAACTAGAACAAGAAGGAGAAATAAACTGTTATAATCACAAATGCAAATACTTTGCCAGTTGACAAACACCCCGCTACCAAGTACTTATATATTTTCCCTGGTGTCTAGTGTTTTCTGGGCCTAAAAAAAATAGCCTAAATCTGACCCCCGAGGGGAGGGGGTCCTTACCCAAGAGGGAGAGAAACATGATCCCTGGTGCTAAGTGGAGTCTGTCCCCCTTGGGGGCAGATGGGCCTAAAAAAAGTAGGCTGATCTGCCCACAAGGGGGGCAGAACTACCCAACAGTGCTTTGCCCCCATTGGGGGGGTGACCCTTGCCAAAGGGAGTACCCCCCAACACAAAAAAAGGAAAGAAAAAAAAATCCCTGGCACCTTTATGGCTTCTTCCTCCCCTGGGGGCAGTTGGGCCTAAAACAAATAGGCCAATCTGCCCCCAAGAGGGTCTGAAATGGCATAGATTATGTTGCCCCTTTGGGGGGGCGACCCTTACCCAAGGAGCCACCCCCTCACACAAAACACACACAGGGGGCGGGCAGAAATGGCATAGCATATATTGCACATAAATACACACACACACATACACAAATCCCTGGTGTCTAGTAGGCATTCTTGCTGCCCAATCGCATCGCGATCATGCAGCAGGAATGCTGAAAGAGACATCGAGGGAAAGGAAAACCCTTTCCTTTCCCCTATGCCTCTTTTTTAGTACTCCCCCTTCCCCCGAGGGCTGGTCCCAGGACATAATGGTTGCGCCTCAGCACCGTAGCCACAGACGTAACCATTACGTCCTTGGCAGGGAAGGGGTTAATAGGGCATCTGGGCTTTGTTCTTGGTTACACGATATGTAAATAACCTGGAAATTACCTTGTTAACAAATGGGATAGATTTCTCTTATGCAGGAAAACGTCCCCTTCCAGTGTTACTCTAAGCAGACTATGCAATCCTACTAGCTAGAACTGCATTGGGTCTCCAAAAACCTTTGGACTCATTTGTTGCATTTATGGACGCTATGACCGAACTACCAGTTATAACCGTTCTTTTGGTGTGGTGGTCGGGCCTCTGTCTACTAGGTTTAGAGCAGTGCCATCAAGGACTCTTGTTATTTAGGGCCAACTCCTTTTCATACCTAGGGATGACAGGCTGGTGCCTAGTCTCTCCTTTGAAGAGCTAATAAAATCTGCTTACATGTTCTTTTGCCTCAGTTTCTTATTTTGCCTTCAGTTTGAGCAAAAAACATTTGAAAGCTTTGATAAAAATGTATCAGTCCATATTTGTGACTGCAGCAGCATTTGGTAGTGATATCTTGGGTTATATTAATGGCACTTTGTTACAAACCATGGAAAATATATTCTTCAGATGCTTCCTGATTACGCCCCACTGTATTCAAAGTTACGTAGTAACTAAAGTCCTGGGATTAAGTTATCTTTCTGATGTATTAGCTCTTCATCCCCATTTGAGATTGGATCAAGGCCTGAGACCAAACTATATTGGGAATTACTACGGGGTTGTCCTTCCCTTGGTATAGTGCAGTTGATCCCATGGCTAAAACACATCAAGACCTCATTTGCTTCCAAGAGTCCTCGTGATTTGTTGGCCCTGAAAAGATTTCTAAATCTGATCTGGACCCACAAAACGTTTCTTACCCTGCGCCAGGCAGATAGAGAAGGACTAAATTTAACGAAAACTTAATACCCGTGTATGTGCCCTTAAAAACAATGCATCTATCTGAAACTTAGCTTACATTTGTCACCAATTATAATAGTTTCTTGTTAACAAGGTTCAGGTTCAATTTATTGCACCACCTATTGGAGGTCCAAAATAGATCGATAGAGATCAAAAAGTTAGGTCCTTGTGGCTGCAACTTGGATTCTTCCCTGAATACCCTTCATTTCAATATGTTTTTTTTTTATACTCTGTTCTGAGAGGATTTTTATACTGCCCTCCATTGATATTTTTACAATTACTGACTGATGAATTCAACTGTTATTTGATTGTTCATTTTTTTAACTGAAGCAGTCAAAATTAGAAGCCTATTTAATTGTTGATTGGATTTACTTGTGCACTACATGTTTATAATCTTTTATGGATTTGTACAAATACCAAAATGAAGACTTTTTATGAGGATTGAAGCAAATCTTCATATAAAGCTCAGTTACATTATTTGTAACAGTGTAATCATGAAATAAGAGAACTAAATTATATTTTTATGTTTTTATTTCAGTCAGAAGTTAGAGGCGTACAATAATCAGGTGAAGGTGGCAGAATGCACCCTACAACGAGCACAGGTACATATTTAATGTTGAATAGTTTAGGGGGTTTATGATTGTGTGCCCTGTAAAATGCTGTTACGCTGAAACCTCACTGCCGTATTAGGTTTCACCTACAGACAGTTTTAAGCTATCTGTTGGCAAACAACTATTCTCGACAATATTAATACTTACAGTGCACTCTGGGTCAGCCCACTGTTTAGCATTGGTTGACTTTCTAGTTAAACTAATTTGCTTACATCTTAGTCTACAGTTTTCCTTCTTGTGTTTGTCCCTCTGGTGGAGCACAGCTTATTTACTGTCCTATTGATCTGTTGACTTGTATCCTTCCTACTGTTCATATTAAGGAAACTACTTTTTTTCCGTCAGCTATAGTACTCTTTGAGAGAGGATGTACTTTCTGACTATCTGTCAATGTGCCGCTTTCCCCCATGTGCTCTCAAAATTGTCTCCAGCTCATCTGTTGCATTCCTCCCCAGCATACCCTGCTTTTTTGTCATTTTTTTTAATTACGTCCCACACTCCATTGCTTTCCTTAAATTGCTCCCCATTGGTCAAGCTACTTGTCAGTGTTTACTTTCCTTCTCCTCCTCACCAGATCCACCCCCACTCCTCCACATCACATGCTTTTTCCCCTTCCCTTCCCTTTCCTTTTTGGTGGCCTACTCCAAGATTGTAACTGTGCAAAATCAACAAAATAATGGTTGCATAGTCGGCATTCTCTTTTAAGAAAATTCTTACAAATAAAGCTTTTTGTTTGCAGTTTTTTCTTTATGGTACAAATGTGCATTTTTCCTTTGCAGGATGATGTTGATGGATTAAAGTGTCGAATTAAAAACCTCCAACAGAAAGTGTCCATTGCAGAGGTGGGTAAAGCTCAGCAAACTATAAGCATGCAAACTGAAGCATTATTGTAATCAATATAAATGTATTTACCAGAGGCTGGAGTACGGGTGAGGTATGTTAGAGGAGATGTTCCAGACTTGTCTCTTTGTTATAACAGAACATGATTGTTCATTGAATCTTCTCTTCAAAATAGTCCAAATGACATTTTGACCAAAACCCTGGGCTTACTATTATCTTACATGTCCTGCTATTAAAAAATAAAAATCCTTTAACTTAAAGTAAATATAGCATACCTATTTAATCGATTCATCAGTTACGGTGGCATCTCAGACTTTTTGAGATGGGTCATGGGAAGGACTTTGGGATGGAGTGTCCGACTTCCTCCACATTTGTGCAGATGTCACAGCCAGCTAGCATGACTAGGAACCTTCTGACTTGTGCCCAAGCAGCAAATAACCCAGCTTTAGGACCAGCATGGTTATGGAGCAGTGTGTTATCTCAATAGTTGTGATTTTACTTGCCACTGTGGCTAAAGGCAATTGGAACATTTTACCCACGGGTAACAAAAGTAGGCACTCTTTTCTAGCTGTATGCAGTTATAAATAATAACACATGCTTTATAGAACCAGAGCACCCTCCTCTATTTTACTGAGGTGTAAATTATGAGTGTAATTATAGACAATTTAGTTCACCATGCATTCATATTAAATAGGCCTATGCTGCACACTTGCGTTGTGCAAAGCCCTAGAGGCATATATAAAAGTGCAAGCAGCACGTGTTCAGAACTCTACCTGGTACTGCATTTTTCAGCAGAGGCATTTGTCAATATTTGGCGAAGTCATTTGTTTTTTTTGGGGGGGGTGGAGAGATTATGGCAACATTCTCACATCAGAGGCTCTGATAAATCTGTGTGATTAGGCCAGGGTTGTTATTTCATTATATAAGCAGTTATCTACCTTTCGGCCTCTCTATGTAGTGGCTTGGGTGTATGCAGAAAGTGGTAGTTCTAGGGCTGGAAAGACCTGTGAGTCTGTCCACATCTAGAAAATGCAATGCATTTTGTTCTGTCGCCTCCTCTCGACTCAATGTGTGATCCATGGAAAATCTTGATTGGTCTTAGTTTCCTTATCTGTCAAAATTGGGAGCACTTTTAAATGGGCTAAATGTCAGTACAAAAGACGTTTGTTTTTTTTTCTTGAAAAAAAGCCCTTCCTTTTAATGTGGCTACCTCAGGAACTGAACAGAAAAATTGTGACCCAAATAATAGTTTCTGTTTATTTTATTACTCTTTCCAAACCTGTTATTTCTGAATCATTTTGGGTCACCAAATTAACACACATTCCATCCCTTACCTAGCCCTTGGGAAGGATTAGTTGTATTGGTATGCATACAGAACGACATTCCTTGTTACATAACAAGCTAGAAATAGCCTGTTCTGCCAACCCTTCCTCAGGACTCCATGGCGCGTGAGCATAAACAAAGCACTGGCTTACATTTAGTTTTTTTCTGTAGCCATCGATGAGCTGAAGATAGGTATTGACTGGTTGCTTGAAAAAGACGGACAGGATTTAAGATATCAGTAGAGAATCCTATGCTTATAGCGGTAGAAAATATATAAGCCCCCTGGGGACTTACTGCAGTAAACATCACAACATATAGTACTTAACCATTTTCCTTGTTTTCTCTCCTATCTTTCTTTGTCGAGTGCAAGTGATACACGGAGGGTTCATTTGTATTGTTGCATGGCCTTTCTCTAAAGACTGCACATTGGGGGGGTGGGGGGAGTTTACAGGCATTTCCACTGAATCCAGGTCTGCCTTCAGCAGATTCGGAAGTTCACTTTCACTTAGTCTTGTGCACCCAGGCGGCCTGTCCTTGGCAGTTCACTGCAGTATTGTCATCTAGCAGCTCCTGGAAGGGTATTTTCACCGTTCATGCTAGAATGACTTCCTTTGTGGACCTTCACACTGACTCCGTTTCCAGGCTGTAGTCGATAACAACATTTTGTGAGTGGCTCTTGGGAAGCTGCTGATACCGGGGAATGAATAATTTAAATAGGCTTTAACAATGCCGTTCAATAGTCCAGTATGATTTCATCCTTCACGAGCAAATTACCAACCAATGTCACTGGCCATATCATAGGCCTGTGTACCCCTACGTCTTGGGGGGGGGGTAAGGCTCATCCTATTTGTTGTACTTCACATTTTCCTGAGTGCTGAAGGAAGGGCATTAAGCCATTTTAGGTTGTCTCTGCACAAATCTTCACCAGTCCCTTTTTCAAAATTTCATTAAAACGTTCCACAGCCACTGGCTGTGGTAGAGACAGTTGAATCTCTGAGTAATGTTCAGTACTTTACCAGCCTCCTTAACTTCTTATCAGCAAAATGTCACATGCACACTGTCCACCTGTAGTGGGATTCTATATCTAGAAATATATTCCTTTAACAGTAGTTTGGCTAGTGTCCCAATATCTGCATGTACACTACGGAAAGGCTCCACCCCCTAGTGAACAAATGTCCCATTTGAATAACATCAATCTGTGTGTTTAGTAATGGACTACAATATGGGGGCTGTGCTCCTTGCTCCACTCTATTGCTTTCCATGGGATAAAGGCAAACATCGCAGTACTTTTTTAATGCAATAAAAGTGGAGACATGCCAGTGAAACTAAAATGCAGAGCCGCCTCCTCTTTGTTTACATGTGCCTTTGAATAATACTTCAAGTAAGATCCGAAAGAAACTCGAGGCCACCCTTTGACCAGTGTGGGAAACCCACACTGCCTCAGGAGCTGATAACACTAGGAAGAGACCTCTGACTATGCCTCTGTGGGATATGCGGAATTCCACAATCCCGACTAATAGACACTGGGGTGACTTGGAGAGAATGTCTGGCCTAGTCCAGGCTCACTCTGCAGTGCTATTCTTATTAAATTCCAAACCTCTGCTGCTATCATTAATTATTTGCTGAATCTCTCGAAGCCTGTTCGGACGGTCCTCTTCCTCACTTAGAGGCTCCCATCAGTGCGTTGATGTCTGTATAGGATAGGTTATAAAAAAAAAACTATGATGCTCTGAAGGGACTGTATTAAATTTCTTAGGGTTTTCCATAAAGGATGATAAGTCCCTAGCTAACGGTGAGTCTCCATTCATCCAAGGAACAGAGATAAATGTTTTGTTATGTCCCGGTGGACGGGAGACTGCCTGCAAGGATATGGTCATCAAAGGATCCTTCCTATTCTCATTTCTATCACCACCTCCGCTTGGACCACCTTTGCTTTGTATTACTTGCTCCTTGCTGTAGGTTCTACCAACTTGCATAACCAAGAAATGGAAAAGTTCCATGGCATCGAACAACTAGTCAGCCACCTCTATCTCCCTTTATTTCTATTTCCTTTCATTCTAACATGTGCCCTTCTGATAATAGGTCCATCCTTTTTCAACTTGTTATATATGCAAGGTCAAATGGTGGATATCCTCATTAGTCAGGGTACTGTAAACTGAGAGCTGGCTCAAAGTCCACACAGATTCTACCTTCTTGACTACCTTCTGTAATTGTTTTAGTACAAATGGCCCTAATGTTTGCTGTTGCTTTTTTTGGGGGGACTAAAACTTGTGATTAGTTTTTAGGCCTTGGGAATTGTGTCAGATGGCGCTGGAGATTTCCATTTAGTGCCCCTTTACAAATTCCAGCTGAAGATTGTACTAAACTACACATGTGTGATTATTCATGTTGTTTCCGAGCTTCCTCATAGCATCTGAGGGAAACTTTCCATTGCTGTCAACTGTTTGAGGGATGTTTTGCTTGTAGATACAGCTGCTTTGCATACTCCTACCATCTAGTGTTGGGTCTGGATGTGTGCAAGTTGAATTTCTTCAGATAAGTCTTTCAAGTCACGAAGTAGAGTGGCTCCTCCTCTTAGTGATAAATGCACCTCGGCATCGACTCCATTGTTAGATTGTTTTCTTTCTGCCTGCGCTCTGACTCAACACCATCACGGTGCTCTTTTCGGTTTGTCAAACACTATTCCCTTTGTTGGTATTGTTTTGCTCTCACTTTCCACTCTGCATTTCGCATATCCCTTCGCTCATCGAGTTGGTTCAATTATCCCACAGCTTCTAATTGGCCTCGACCTTCACGACCTATCTTCAGCTCCATCAAGTTCTTCAGAATTACCTTGCTTGTGATGGAACAAACTCCCTTGTGTTACTGCCCTCTCTGTCACGCAATGTATCCACAAACAGATCTACACCTAGTCTGTAACCTGTGTTTATCTCCAGAACACAGAGAGGTGGACTGTAAGGCCTTTTGCTCCTTATCTAAAAAGACTCTTTGAGAATGCCGGACGTGTGTCGAAGAACAGGAACACCCGCAACAGTCAGTTGCAAAAGAAGCGGCGTTCCCCAACGAGGGCAGTTCGGACTTCGACCCTGAAGTTGACTTTGAAATTCCGGCTTGGCAAACCGTGAGGATGGTACCCCATCCCTCAATACCGCACCGAACACCTTAAAAAATACTCTACCTCTCTGGAACAACAGACAGGGGCCCTTGGTCCACCAATACCTTCTGGTCCAGATTGGCACCGAATAACTGGATTGGATGCACTTCAGCTCTGTGCTGAAGCTTTCTGCATCAACCATTTCCATGGCCATCTGGCCCTCTGTGCCGAGCAGACCATCATCGATGTCCACTGCTTTGATGCCGAGTGGCTCTTCTGTACTGAATCTGAAATCTGGGTCGGACCGGAAATCTTCAAAGCAGGTTTCCAAGTTCGATTACAGCAAGCAAGTGGAGCCCACTCTCCATAGACTCCAAGAACAACTGGATGCCAAACAAAATACAATTTGCATCCGGGCTCACACTGTTCATATCCTTGCGCACCAGTCATTAACCTTGGAAGGACCTTTCTTCCAGCTCCACAGAGACAGGGTGGTCTTCCGCACCCACCCTACATTTATGCCAAAAGTTGTTTGACTTTCACGTCAATCAATTGAGTTGCTGTTTTTTATCCCCTCTAACAGAATCGGGTGCGAAGAGGGTTCTCCACACATTAAATGTTGAAAGAACCCTTATGTTTTACATTGATCTAAAACTTTTAAGAACACTAAGCTATTGCTTTTTCACCACCTCATAAAGGAAAGCCTACATCCAAATCAGATATTGGCAGATGGATAGTTAAGTGTATCTAAACGTGTTACGCTAAAGCTCTAGAAAGAAAGGAGTACCCATGGCTTTCCAAGGAATCATCCCAATAACTGACTTATGCAAAGCAGCTACTTGGTCTACAACACGCACTTTCACTAAACATTACTGTGTGGATATTCTAGCATGCCAACAAGCTAATGTAAGTCAGACAGTGCTTCGTACACTTTTCCAGATAACTGCATCACCCACAGGTTAGCCACCACTTCTGAGGAGGACTGACTTGCAGTCTATGCAAAGCATGTGTATCTACAGGCATACATGCCATGAATGGAAAATGTTACTTACCCTGTAAGCATCTGTTTGTGGTGTGTAGTGCTGTAGATTCACATACCGCCCACCATCCTCCCCGTAATGGTATTACACCTGTGGCCATTGCAGTTTACTTTGTATACACATGGACATTTCTTTACCTACACTCACCTTACACTCCATTCTCACCCGCCAGCGGAAAAACAATCTAACAGGGGAGTTGATGCCCATGCGCATTACCAACAAGAGGACGAGTCATTCTACCTTATATCTTGAAAGATGTGTTCGAAGAAAAACAATTTGCACATATTCAGACCCAACACTAGAAGGCAGGAGTATGCAAAGCATGTAAATCTACAGCAGTGCATGCCACAAACAGATGCTTATAGGGTAAGCAACATTTACCTTCTTTACCTTTTTGTTCTTTCTTTTAATTAACCAAGATTATCCTCATTAAGCATCCCTTCATTTGGGACCATCATGTCTGACCTTTATCTTTTGTAATAGGCTCTTGCTTCCATATGCAATCATGTCTCTTAGCCCACAGTTTTAAAAAGCCACATCCCAGAGATGGCGTGATAATTTCCACTGTTAATCCTTCTGTCACATCAAACTTTCTTCTACTGTGGGAAGTATCTTTAGGGAGGGCCACGTCACTAGTTTGAGAATATGCTGTCTGTTGAATACATTGAACAATATTCAAGTTACAGCTACTAATTGGGGAGGATCACAACATTGGGGGCCACATTCTTGCTCCACCCCTAGTTTGCCCCCCTTATCGCCAGAGTGAACACATGTGATAGCAAAAGTACATAATGAGTAACATGCGTAATACAGTCCTGTAATTGCATCTTGGTGACTTTTACTACCCACGTGGTCTTTAATATCTTTAAAAAATTATTAAAATAAAACGTGCATAGCAAACCAGATGTCCCAGCACCTTATTGGTCAGAGATAGAATCCCTAAGGCAGATGCAGGTATTTCGTAAGGAAATCTGGAACTTGGTAAACGCTAAGTAAAGTGTTCAGTAGCTGTTAAGAGAAGCCAGACGTGGGCACGTGAAAGGTGAAACCCTAGTTAAAGATTCAAGTAAACCAATTTGAACCAATAGTTACTACCTTCAAATATTACAAGTTGCTTAGTACCAGACAAGAAATCTTTGAGGTTAATCAAGTAGAATCCAGGGATAAAGTATTTCTCTTTGTATTTCTTCCACCGTGCCAGTCAACTAAAGGAGTCCAAATGCCCCATTAATATGTTTAACTCAAAATTACAAAAGAATGATTTTATTGAGCTGTCAAGTTTTTTAAGTTCAAGCTTTATAGGTATAAATCCACGTAACACTTTCACATAGTTCACTGAAACTGATAAAATGTAACATAATCAACAACTAAAAACTTTGTAAAATTGTACAATTATTAGCACATCCATAAAGTCTATTGTACTTTAAAGCAGTGGCATTGAAAGCTGTCCAAATATGATGCCAAACCAACATTAGATTCATTGTTGTTTTCCAGTAGGCTTCAAGACAGGACATTCAAATACATTTTAAACATAGATGTCTGTGAAATTGCCAGTCGGCCTTTTGCAATGGGGATAGCAGGGCAAAAATAAATTACACAAGTAGTTACATCAAAAATCGCACTAAAACTACACTTCCTGGAGACTGATAAGGTCATAGGTATCAAAAATGCCAATAAATCACTTGTAAAACTTAAAAAGACAGCGATATTTAATAAAGTGTATCAGGTCCATGCACGTGTAACTCATCCAGACCAGGATTTCATTCTGATTCTGGAGGCATTCAAAAACGAGAATGCAACATAAATACTGGACTACAAGAACTAGATGGGCCGGGAAGGCCACATGTCCCATTATCTGTTCATTTGAGAACTTAGACCTACGTTTTCAAATGGTATTAGGAATATTTTGGAACTTTTGAGAACATACACTAACCCTTCTCAGTTCTACTGTATATATATATCTCCTCTTCCTTCTGCACCTTCCTCTGCTGCTACTCCATACGTCTTTCAGTTGATCATGGGAGTCTCCCCATTTCTCTGGGTAAAACGTATACATGGCAGGATGTCATTCAGCAAAACTCTTTTGTCGGCTTCAGTATCTCCCTTTTTGGAGAGTCAGATGGTTCAGTGAATCGAGCACTGTTGTGGTCTACTCTTTGTAATCCTCACGTGAACATTTCAAAGCCAGAACGGCCAACTCGCCTTCCTTCAAGGCCCCAAACATTCACTGGTATCAGATTAGATAATATTAGCTCCTGAAACAAAGTAATGAAACAGAACAACCATGGTAGCAAGATGTATTAAAAAACTTAGCAATTATTACACATAAATATGAAGTTCTGATGCAATTTTGCTGCCTTCGTTGCATGTCACATTATCTAAGCAGTCCATATAGTGTTACTGTGGAGGACGGTTCCCAGAGCGTGCAACCATTTGTGCTGTTACTAATTGATATATATATATATATGTGTATATATATATATATATATATATCAATCTCCAAATGGCACTTCTAGGCGTGCTCCACTAAGTCGGTGCTCATGTCAGGGACGGGCCAGTCCTGTAAACAATTCTTCACCAAATGACGAGAAGTCACACACGGCACTCACAGGAATCCTTTAGTTCCTTTATTCATAAACAAAGATCGAGTTTACCCAACGCGTTTCAACCAACAAGGTTTTGATCACAGTGAGTGAGTGATCCATTTACACATAATTTATAGTCTCTCCCATTACATACAATGGGGCATTATGGGATACGTAGTCCTACCATTTACAAATATAACACCAAACAGTCAATAAGAACCCATATTTTTACACTAAACCACTTGTCTACATAAATTAAACAAACACTATGTATATACAATCATTATTTGACCTACTCTCACTTGCAAACCCCATTCCTAAATTTCAGGATCTCAAACATCATTGGTTAAAAGAACATATCCCATAATGCCCCATTAAGGTGTGTAATGGGAGAGTGAGTTATTGACCATCTACATATAAGTCACCGTTGTGTTGATGTTATTCGCTGACCATGTCATTAGATGGCGTACTGTGTAGTGAACCAGGGGGGTGAGGGAGTCCCACCAATGGGATATTAGGCATGTAACAGGATCTGTCTTGAGAGAGTCAGTATATTTGCAGCATACAAGCTTTTGCTATTGTCACCTGGAGGGGCCAGTGGGAGGCAGGCGTCAGTTGTGGGAAGAAGAGGCTAAGTATTGTGACTATGCCCAAGGGGCCATGGGGGCCCGTGGCACCGTAGATGTACCGGCCTGCTGTACGGCATGACATCCACTGCATTTACGCCCAAGCCCCCCCTGGTATTGCGGTAGTTGCTTTGAGAGAGCCACTCGATGGCGTTGCTTGCCCCAGATCAAAGTTTCCGTCAGGACGTCAAGTTCCCTGATTTGCAAAGAAATACAACAACCTGGGGAGGATAAGCATCTTAATAAGCCCTCTCCTGCCTATGGGAATGACATGAATGTGAGCTGCGCTCTGATGTTAGCTAGTGGCCTGTAGAGGTTGGCTTCATAAAGGTCTGTCAGAGCATAATAGAGACGGACTCCAAGGTAGCAGGCCGATTCCGGTCCCCATCAGAGATGCGTGGGGCCTACTTTAACAACATGAAGGGGGGGGGGGGGGGGCATTTGGGTGCAGAGGGTAGACCTCAGATTTGGCCTAATTAATTTGTAGACCTGAGACAGCTGCAAATTCCTCAAACCTTAAGTATAGTGGGGGCGAGGGCACTATGTATGTCCCGATGGTACACTAGCATATCGTCAGCTTATAGTGAGTTTACATGCACTTGATCAGCTAACAGGATTTCCCAGTCTCTTCCCTCCCTTCGCAGCCGGATCGCTACCAGCTCAATCGCCAAAGCAAACAAGAGGGGAGACAGTGGGCAGCCCTGGTGCGTACCTCGCTGAACTGGGAATGAGTCTGAGATCAAGGGGCCAAGTCACACTCTGGCAGAGGGATCGTGGTATTGAAGGCAGGTGTAGGCCAAGAGGCGCTTTTGATGCCTAGGCGGATGAATATTTGAAACAGATAGTCCCATGATAACGTGCTGAATGCCTTGTCCACGTCTAAAATGAGGGCCGCAACATGGGGGAAGGAGACGCGAACCTGATCCTGAATGTGGAACAGGCGGCAAAGGTTTTGTGAGGTATTCCGTCCTGGCAAAAAGCATTCTGGTGTGACTAATTGTTATATAATACATTAGTGCTTTAAAGACCAACCTATTAGCAGTGCTAATGCTTGTGTTATGGGATTTTTCCAGTTTTTCCTGTTGAAAGTCGGCACTACCATTGGAAAGCACAAGCAGGGTAAGGGAGTGGTTGATGGGTAAAGTACAGAATTTAATAATTAGGAATTGATTCTTCGTTAATCAAAACGTACATCCTTAAATAAGGGACAAGGGTTTTCTAAAAATGCATGGCTTTTTATTGGCTACCCATACTGGAAAATCATTGTTGAAGATTATAGCTTTTTCTTTTCTCGCTATTGTGAGTCAGCTAATCCATGTTATTTGAGATCCAAATCGAAATAGTGGTTTCATGTTTTACCATGTTCTAGGAGAACTTAATGAAAACTCAATCAGAAATATGCTGCTTGAAATCCTCAAAAGAAACAGTAGCTGCCTCAAAACCCATGGATGAATTTGAAGAGCGACGTCTTCGCAGAAAACTTGAAAGAATTTTACACCGAATGGAGATATTCATGGAGAGAGAAAAAATTATACAACGTTTACGAAAGACTCTAGGCTGAAACCCTTCAGTAGCAGTCATATATTTTAATCACTAAATATTTCTTGTACCTCTGTGGAAGTTTGTTTATGGTAATACAGCATGCTATAATTTCATGTACAAAGCTCTTCTGCTCTTTAATTTTGTTCTTAAATTTTAGGTTACTGTGCCCACCTTCACACTTTTTGCTTTAAAGAGAAAGATATCTTAATATCTGGTCCCAAAGGTTGTAGTGTTTAAGAAGCACTGAAAGTTCAGTCACTTGTTCAGTGTACGTGTTTTTATCATGTTTGCTGATATGCATCTGTTTAAATGTTCAGAAGATTTGAGTTTAAATGAAGCTTCATTAACTTTTCTTAAACTCTCGAATCTCCTGTGAATTATTCTGCATTCTTGCATCCTGCTGCAATTTACAGCATCCTTGATGGGTCACTACCCATGCCATACAAACGTCTTTTGCACTGGTTCACTGAGTTTTTCTTCGTGCACTTTTAAGATTTCCTTTTGTTTTCTGAGGTGGTATTGAGGCATTGTTTATTTACTTTTTGCCCTGCATGCAGTTGTTTTTGATGTAGGGTTTATTTTCTTAAATGCATTTAGTTTAAAAAAAATAATAATTTCTGTATCGCAGATTGAAAGGTCAGTTATAATCTGCACATGAACCTTGCAAAGTCAGCATCCTTTGCATATGAATTCAGGTGAAATACTACCAGTTAGTTTTGCAAATTGCTTGTCCTCTCTCACAAATCCCCTTCAATTATTAAATAGATTTAGATAAATGTGTTAGAATACTGGGAAATTAACCTTGATTATTTTGAAAATCCCACTATAGGCTAGTTATCTGGTACATTATCCAGGTTTGTGGAGTCACTACTGCCTAAGCATAGCCACATGCTATACATATAGTTCTGAATTATCCAATACCAGGAAGGGGCATCAATATATAAAATTAACCAGAAGTCTTATTTTCCTTGCTGTTGACCAGTTATATGATGATCCTAGTCTTGAGTTTCATTCCCAGACGATGAGTTGACAAAACAAATGCACATTTTTGGGGGGAGAGGGGGTGGGAGGAGCCGTCAAGTCACCTTAATCACTTCATAAGCAAAATCACTCTAAAGTACCTCCTCTTGTTTTGCCTCCAGAGGTGAAAGTGGAGATTGAAGGACCATAAATTTGCACCCTACAAATTCCCTACACCTCCAGCCGTCAGGGCAAAGTGGTATACAGTCTTGTCCATGATGGCAGAACCAGATGCTGTTCATTAGCCAAATTGTCCATTGCTATTGAAAGTTTAGCTACCCATTCTTTGTTCATCTTTAAGCCTCCTGGGAGTATCTCTGGTTTGGGAACACCAATACCATTTTCCATTTATTGCTTTCTCACCTACTTGGTGCCCAGTTATCTCTGGTTTGGCCATTCCCCAGGATGCTGCTATTTATGTATTGCATGTGGAATTTGATACTTGTTGGTGTTTCAAATACTGATAACACCCATGGTGCCAGAACTACTCTGTCTACCATACTTCAATGCATATTGATCTTTGAGATTCTTTTATGATGGTTAGATCTACAGGGGCCTTTCCTGTACCTCATCTGACCATGAGCCAGAGGAGTTGCACTCTTATGTGGGCATGTAACACCAAATAGCTAAGTGGGGCTATGCCTTACCAGAAGCAAGAATCCCATTGTGAACACTGTTGAGTTAAGTGCCTAGTGTGGTAGGATTATGCACTTCTCTACAACCGTATCATTGTCAAACTGAAAATGGTGTGTCACACCTAAATGTTTTCTGGCTGTTCTGGAATGGCATGGAGATCTTGAAAAGCCCTGACTCACCTCTGTGTTGGAAAGCATTTACACAAATGTAGAAGCTGGTGAGGATGAGACTGACTTTCTCACTCAATGCACAGTGTCTTTATTTTCTGGGCAGGTGAAAGAGGCTAATCTAATTAACCTCTGTACATTCAGTCAAAGACGCTTGCCTATGGTTCTAGCAATTTATGAGACAAAAAAATGATCAACTTCCTGAGGTGCCCCCTAAACAAGTGCTGCTGTGCAGCATGACATATGCATATAAGGTGAGCTGTCCAAGTCTTCAGGGTCCCTGGAAACCCTAATTTGGAATTTCAAACTTAATTGAAAATGAAGCTGTGAAATGGATATAGTCATTATGCACTGTGGTAGACCTTGCAAATAGAGATCTGTCTTAGCGTATGACAGATGGGAGCACTTGCTTGACTGAAGTTGTTAGTCCTAAATTGGGATGTGTACGAACATGTATGTGATCTCTAGGTTTATGGTAGGGCTAGACCTCTTCATACATTACATTCAGTATTGTGATTGTGTCATCTTGACTGTGATAGGTATGTTATTTCAGGATCAGTGCTCCATTTGAGTTTATATTCTTACCAAGTCTTTAATGCTGCTGAGAAAAGTTCAGGTAATACAGATATAGATCCTGTATGGTTGCCAGACAAATGCTAAAAGTATCTGAACTCTTGAGTTGGTTGATTTGTCCATGTTCCATGAACCTGGCCCATCAACCTGAAAGGACTGCTTCATTCCTACAAGGGACAGGGAATTTCTCATGTTGAACAGGCAATAGATTGATTAAGCATTTGTAGAGTGTGCAGATACTCAGAAAAGATGTAATCGCGCCAGGCAGACTAGACTAAAATGACCTAAGGAGGATCAGATGGAAGCTCAGTAGAGAGGCTTAGATTGTTTATGAAAAGATCGTTCTACCAAAGGAGGAACGAAAGACATAGCAAGCTTCAATATTTGGCAACGAGAATGAAAGTCTGCCAAGATGAATTTTGCAAACACAAGGGTATGTGACAAGATTGGAGGAAGATGACTGTAGAGCGAATGGGAACGTTCCTTAGCACAAAATATTGTTGCAGGTGAGTGGTCCTTTCCCTTTCACTGCTCTGTGGCAAAGTCCTAATCACTTGAAGAAAGAGCATATGGCTGGTTATAACCAGCTACGGATTACAGAGTGAGGGCGT
Organism: Pleurodeles waltl; assembly: GCF_031143425.1. Classification (NCBI taxonomy): domain Eukaryota; kingdom Metazoa; phylum Chordata; class Amphibia; order Caudata; family Salamandridae; genus Pleurodeles; species Pleurodeles waltl. Next base: position 716,207,561 of record NC_090447.1, read on the forward strand.
GTTGCAATTGTGGTCTAAAATGGCACGGGCTGCAGCCTTTGAGTGATACGAGGTCTGGAAATTATTTAAAGTGGCAGACCATTTTGTTGTAATAAATCATCTGATTTTCTTCATCTAAGCACTATATCAGGACAGTAATTGAAAAGGCTCAAGTGGCTTCCTTTTGAAAGTTTGGGCACAGGGGCCACTGATATCCCCAGACTAAGTCTGCTGTAGTTATCGTCACAAATAAAGAGAAACACTCCTTCCTTTTTCCCAATTACTGTGTGCATGCTTCTGACACTTAGGACGAGTACCAGTCTAGGTTGCGTTGCATACAGAAAACTGTCTGCTGCTTTGCCTTTTCCCGATGTCATTGTATCTTGTTGTATATAATATTATATTGTCTGTCTCATTGAAGTTTCTCTACAAATGTACAGGATGCTCATCCTGTGACACCATGCTTTATAGAAGCAGGTCGTGGAATGGTTCAGTAAGACAGATTTAATCATCCCTGACCTTCTCCACACCTACGGGCTGCACTGCCTGAACCCCCTCTTTCCCAATCCCAACATGAGTGGAAGAAACCACTATGCCATTTTGAACTAATTTTCTCTTCTTCATGATTTTAATTTAATTGTAACTCTCCAACACAAGCACAATAACATACAGCAATGTTATGTTGCATAGGTTTTGTAAAGCACCCTGTCACCCAGGGATTGGGTCTCCTAGCTCTACCAAAAAAGATGAGTAGCTAGGAGAGTAATATAACGGTAAAACTTTTTTCCTTTCAAAATATTTTATTAATTTTGAGGATAGAGAAATAGAGAGGAGTGTAATCAATTGCATTGGAAATAATGCTTACAACATGAGACGATGTCGGGTATGAAGCGAGGTACTTACAAGACGAATGAGCATAGCTTCGACCCAGCTGTTTAGATGTGGACATTGTTGATTGTAAGCGCTAATAGACAAATTGAACGGGTTGGTGAGAGAAGAAGAATGGGAGAGAATTAATTTTCTTTACATTTTCGGCTCGATTTGCTCCTCGTTCTGTTATCACTGATTGCTTTTGGCACCCATTTTGTATTGCTATATATTTCATTTTGCAACCATACTTTAAGTGAAAATAAGAAAATGTTGCCTAATACATAGGGAAATCCAGAAGACTCCCGGTCATGAACATACCATATCTCTCTGAATGCTGCTATTGGGTTGGTTTATCATAGCCTGCTCTTTTTTAATGAACGCCTTTAGGCAAATGTTAGTGTCCTATTTGTACCAGGGCACTACCACAAGCAACAAATATGTGACAAATATCTCATGTTTTTCCTCTGCCAAAGATAAATAAACCTGCTTCAACCACAACTGCCCTTACCAAAGAGTTTCTACTTTGTTTTTTTAGATGGTCACTATTCATAGGATGTGTCTGGAATCCTGTTGCTTATAGAAAATTAATTAATTTCTATTTCGCCGGTCTCTGGTTTTTTTATCACTATGAGAAGCCCTAAAAGCGAGGAGAAGAGGGACATTTTTCTTTACTCCTTCCTGCTCACCTATCTTAAGACCAATCCTGGACCTCAGATTTATAAACAAATTCCTTCAATACATCTCTTGCACCAAGCAGGAACTCGCAGCTGTCTTCTTTGGTGCTTTTCTGTACTTTTCTTTAAACCGCAGGTCCAGGAATACATAGATGGTTTCTTGCAGTCTTGTTTGGTTCTTGCATAATCCTTTACCACAACTTCTAGTGTGGTCTGAGGAAACTTGCTGTACTTTACTCCTGTTTTCCTGGGCACTGGGATGGGGTATTTTACTTACCTTTGGTGTTTTCTTACACTCCCAGCGTTGCTTTACACACTGCACTTGCCTAGGGGGAATCCAATATTCGCATTCCACTATTTTAGTATATGGTTTGTGTTGCCCCTATTCTCATTGCAATCTATTGTGTTTTTCACTGTTTGCACTATTTTCTGACTGCGTACTTACCTGATTTTTGTTACTAGTGTATATATTGTGTATAATACTTACCTCCAGTAAGAGTATTGTCTCTAAGATATTTTTTGCTTTGTGTCACTAAAATAAAGTATCTTTATTTTTGGTGCCACTGGGTATTGTCTTTCATTGTGTATAAGTACTGTTTGACTATAGTGGTATTGCAAGAGCTTTGCATGTCTCCTAGATTAGCCTTGGCTGCTCTGCTACAGCTACCCCTAGACAGCCTAAACTGCTAGACACTGCCTACATTTCACTAAGGTGGATCACTGGACCAGGCCAGCTTCTCACATTGGTGGTGCAGCAGTGGAATAAGTACTTGCAATTGCCTTATCACTTTCACTGGTGCTTTTCACAAGAAAAGTGTACTCCAGTACTTAGAGTTATATACAACTATACCTAGCATTCTTATTTTCACAAAAAAAGAAATAGGTTCCAAAATGTTGTCTTTTTCTCTAAACAGTTAGGTGAAATAGTTTTGCTTACTTCTTACTCTTCTCCCTATCTTTTTCTCTTACTATGTCTTCTATTGAGGCTACCCCCAGGGTTGTCAAGACAACATATGAAAATCTTAATTTCAAGAGTCTGAGGGGGCTTTGCTTAGAAAGAATCTTAGGATTGGGAAGAACCCCAATAAGGATTTCCCCTTGAATCTTCTCTTGCAAGATGACCAGGAGAATCCTGAAGTTCATGTACACTCAGAGGGGAAGATAGAGGGGGAACCTGATCAGGTAGATTCAGCATAGGGTCCTGAAGATGCAGGGGTGGGTCCTCCCACAGATCTTTCTCTTAACAAACCACCTAGTGTAGCTGGTTGTGGGAAGGGGGCACACACAAGTAGCGCACCATTCACCCCTAAAGGCCAGGTCACTAGCATTACACAAGTTAGGGAAAGATCAGCCTCTGCACACTCCCATGTCCCTTCTGTGTCAGAAGTGTCCCACACATCCAACCCGGAGGACCAGTCACTAGATAGGGAACTCAGAAAGCTGAGGTTGGAGGAGGCCAGACTGAGGCTACAGCAGCAACAGTTGGCCTTAGATAAGGAATCCCTAGCTGTGGAAAGAGAAAGACGGGTTGGGGTTAGTACCCCATGGTGGCAGCAGCAACAGCAGTTGTAGAAGTTTCAGTGTCAAATAACATGCATTTGATTCTAGAAACCTGCATAAGATTGCCCCCCCCCCTTACAAGGAGGGGATGACATTTACAAGTGATTTGCTGCACTTGAGAAAGCCTGTAAAGTTCAGAGGGTCCCTCAGGTACAGTGGGCTGCTATTCTGTGGTTGTTCTTCTCTGGCATGGGGAGAGATAGACTCCTTACTGTCAGAGAAGATGATTCAGATAATTATAGTGTTCAGAAGACTGCACTCGTGGATGAATTTGGCTTACCCACTGAACAATATAGGATTACGTTCAGAGACACCAGAAAAGTCTTCACAAGATTGGATACACTTTTTGGACTGTTCAGTGAAAGCCTTAGGAGGTTGGTTGCTTGGCAGCAAGGTGTCTGATTATGAAAGCTTATATAATCTAATCTTGAGAGAGCATATTCTTTACAATTGTGTGTCTGATTTGTTACACCAGTATCTTGTGGACTCAGATCTGACCTCTCCCCAAGAATTGGGAAAGAAGGCAGACAAATGGGTCAGAACAAGGGTGAGCTGAAAAGATCATACAGGGGTGACACAGACAGCAAGAAGAAGGATGGTAAGTCACATGACAAGGGCGGGGACAAAGATAAAAAGTCCGTCTTCATCAGGCCCACAAAAATCCTCTGGGGGTAGTGGGCCCAAATCCTCTTCTAACCATCAGAAAAGGGCTTGGTGTTATTTGTGTAAAATCAAAGGCCTTTGGGCAAGTGATCCCACTTGTCCGAAGAGAAACGCCAAACCTCCCACCATCACAACCCCTACTGCTTCCACTGGTGCCCCTAGTAATAGCAGCAGTGGTGGGAAAAACTCTACAAATAGCCAAACAAAGGGTTAGCTGGGCCCACTTTTGGTAATGTAGTGTGGGTTGGTCTAGTTAGGAAGACCACTGAAGCTGTTTTAGTCTCTGATGGTGGCATTGACCTTGCCACCTTAGTTGCTTGTCCCCTTAATATGGATAAGTACAAGCAACTGCCCCTAATAAATGGTGTTCAGGTTGAGGCCTACAGAGACACAGGTGCCAGTGACACTACGGTGATGGAGAAACTGGTTGCCCCTGAGCAACATGTACTTGGTCATCAGTACCAAGTTACTGACGCCCATAACAGCACTGTTAGCCACCCCATGGCTGTTGTGAATCTCAACTGGTGGGGGTACTGGTCCTAAAAGGGTTGTGGTATCCACTGACTTACTTGTAGAAGGTCTATTGGGCAATGATTTTGGAAACTTCAGCTTGGGCTGAAGTGGAGTTGGATGCCCATGCAGCCATGCTGGGCATTCTAGGGCATATCTTTGCTCTTACGAGGGCTCAGGCCAAGAAGCAAAGAGGACAGGGAAACTTGGATCCTGGAACAATGGACCAAGTGCTCCCAAAAACCAGGTGTAGAAAGGGCAAGTCCTTGTCCACCATCCCTCCCTCTCCATAAGATTCCCCTTTTGATGAGGAGGAGTCAACCCCTTGTGCAGAACCTACACCATAGGAGCTTTAGGTTGGTACAGCTGAGCTCTTGGGTGCAGGGGGGCCTGTCAGGGAGGAACTGAGTGTGGCACAGCAGACCTGTCCCACACTAGAGGATCTAAGACAGCAAGCTGGGGATATCAGTGACTCACATAGAGTTTATTGGGACAACAATCTCCTTTATACTGAGGCAATGGACCCAAAGCCTGGTGCTACCAGGAGACTGGTCATTCCCTTGCGGTATAGGGAATTTCTCCTAACTCTTGCACATGATACTCCCCTGGCTGGACATCTGGGGCAAAGTAAGACCTATGACATACTTTCACTGGCCTCTCATGTCCGAGGACACAAAAGAGTTCTGTCGCTCTTGTGTCACTTGACAAGCCAGTGGCAAAACTGGTGGCACCCCAGAGGCCCCCTAATCCCACTGCCTGTGGTTGGGGTTCCCTTTGAAAGGGTAGGGGTTGATATTGTTGCCCCCCTCGACCCTCCAACTGCTTCTGGCAACAGCTTCATCTTAGTGGTAGTGGACCATGCCACAAGATACCCTGAAGCAATCCCCTTAAGGACCACTACACCTCCTGCAGTGGCAAAGGCCGTTCTGGGAATATTTTCAGGGTGGGCTTTCCTAAAGAGGTATTACAGACAGGGGTAGTAACTTAATGACTGCATACCTAAAAGCAATGTGGAAGGAATGCTGTGTAACCTATAAGTTCACCACACACTGTCATCCACAAACAAATGGACTGGTTGAGAGATTTACCAAAACTCTCAAAGGCATGATCATGGGACTCTGAACAACTCAAAAGGAGATGGGATATCCTCCTACCATTCCTCCTTTTTGCCTACAGGGAGGTACCCCAAAAAGGAGTGGCCTACAGCCCCTTTGAACTCCTATTTCGTCACTCTGTTAGGGGTCCACTTGCACTTGTCATGGAGGGGTGGGAACAACCCTTATAGGCCCCCTAAACAAGACATTGTGGATTATGTGCCTGGCCTAAGATCAAGAATGGCAGGGTACATGAAAAAGGCCAATAACAACCTTCAGGCCAGCCAAGAGCTTCAAAAGCAATGACATGACCAGAAGGCTGTCCTGACTGAGTACCACCCAGGGCAGGAGGTTTTGGTTTTGGAGCCTGTGGCACCAAGAGCACTCCTAGACAAATGGAGTGGACTACACCTTATTGAGGAAAAGAAGGGTGAGGTCACCTATTTGGTAGACCTTGGCACTGCAAGACGTCCCCTCAGGATACTTCATGTCATCTGCCTTAAACCCTACTATCATAGGGTAGATTTGACCCTACTCATGGCCACAGATGACGGGCAGGAAGAAGAGAGTGACCCTCTACCTGACCTCTTCTCCAACGCTGCAGCTGATGGCTCAGTGGAGGGGGTCGTTCTTGCAGACTGCCTTACTGCAGAGCAAAAGGAGGACTGCAAGAACCTCCTAGGCCAATTGTCTGAACTCTTTTCACTCGCACCTGGTCATGCTACTTGACTTTGAACATACTATTGATACTGGAGACAGTTTGCCTGTCAAAAGTAAGATTTATAGGCAGCCTGACCATGTCAGAGACTGTTAAATCTGAGGTTCAGAAAATTTTGGACCTAGGTGTTATTGAGCACTCGGAAAACCCCTGGGCCAGCCCAGTGGTGCTTGTCCCCAAACCTCATAGTCAAGATGGAAAAAGGGGAATTAGGTTTTGTCTAGACTACAGAGGGCTTAATACAGTTACAAAAACAGATGCTCACCCTGTACCCAGGGCAGATGAGCTAATAGATACACTGGCATCTACCAAGTATCTAAGCACCTTTGATTTGACTGCAGGGTATCAGCAGATCACATTATCAGAGGATGCTAAACCAAAAACTGCATTTTCAACCTTTGGAGGGCATTATCATTTCACAGTTATGCCCTTTGGTCTGAAAAATGCACCTGCCACTTTCCAGAGGCTGGTGAGCACAGTCCTCCAAGGTCTGGAAGAATGTACTGCAGCGTATGTAGATGATATTGTTGTATTTAGCTCCACATGGGATGAACACCTGGTCCACCTGTGGAACGTTTGTGAAGCCCTGCAAAATGCAGGCCTCACTATCAAGGCTTCTATATGCCAGATAGGGCAGGGGAAAGTTGTTTATCTGGGACACCTAGTTGGTGGGGAACAGATTGAACCACTACATTGGAAGATCCTGACAACCTTGGACTGGGCTCCCCCTTCTGCTCAGACCCAGGTTAGAGCCTTTCTTGGTCTCACTGGGTATTACTGGAGGTTCATTAAGAACTATGGCTCCATTGTTGCCCCTCTTAATGACCTCACTCCTTAAAAGCCCAAACTACTCTTAAAAAAAAATATTGTCCGGGCAGATGCATCTGAACTGGGGGTTGGGGCAGTGTTTTCACAACTAAACTCAGAGGGCCAGGATCAACCTGTTGCTTTTATCAGTAGGCGGTTGACCCCTAGAGAAAAGTGTTGGTCAGCCATAGAGACGGAGGCCTTTGCTGTGGTCTTGGCCCTGAAGAAGCTGAGACCATACCTATTTGGGACTCACTTCATAGTTCAGACAGACCACAAACCTCTCTTGTGGTTAAAACAGATGAAATAAGATAACCCTAAATTGTTGAGGTGGTCCATTTTCCTACAGTGGATGGACTTTACAGTGGAACATAGACCTGAGAGTAACCACTCCAATGCAGATGGACTCTCCAGATATTTCCACTTAGACAATGAAGACTCATCTGGGCAAGGTTAGTCTTATTGTCCCTCCTGTTGGGGTTGTGTAGGAAAGTACCATCTTTCTTGGCATGTTACCCCCGATTGCTGCCTGTTTTTCAGTGTGTTTTTACTGTCTCACTGGGATCCTGCTAGTCAGGACCCCAGTGCTCATAGATTGTGGCCTATATGTGTTGTCAGTATGCTTGACTGTGTCACTGGACTTCTGCTAACCAGAACTCCAGTGCCTATGCTCTCTCGGTTTACCAAATTTGTCACTATAGTTTAGTGACTCCATATTCCAATTTAGATTGGCACAATGGACCCCCCCCCCCCTATAAGTCCCTAGTATATGGTACCTGGGTACCCAGGGCATTGGGGTTCCAGGAGATCCTTGTGGGCTGCGGCATTTCTTTTGCCACCTATTAGGAGCTCATACAAACACTCCTTTGGGACTGCCGCCGCAGCCTGAGTGAAATAGTGCACACACTATTTCACAGCCCTGAGTGAAATAGTGCACACACTATTTCACAGCCATTTTCACTGCACCAGGTAACTTATAAGTCACCTATATGTTTAACCTTCAGTTACTGAAGGCTATGTGCAAATATACTGTGTGTGAGGGCACCCTTGCACTATTAAAGGTGCCCCCATGTGATCCAGGCCCAATTTAGGACTTCGTGAGTGCGGGGATACCATTATAAGCGTGCACTACCTATATGTCGATACATATATGTAGCTTCACAATGTTAACTCAGAATATAGCCATGTGAAGTGTCTAAGATTGGGAAATTGAACCCCAATCCAAATCAGGTATGGGGGGCCTTTTCCATGCACCCTGGGGGCTCCACCATGGACCCCCAGTACTGCCAAACCAGCTCTCTGAGGTTTCCACTGCATCTACTGCTGCTGCCACCACCTCACAGACAGGTTTCTGCCCTCCTGGGATTTGAGCAGCTCAATCCCAGAAAGGCAGAATAATGCATTTCCTTTGGGAGGAGGTTGTTACACCCTCTCCCATTGGGAATAGGTGTTACAGGCATGGGAGAGGTATCCTCCCAAAGCCTCTATAAATGCTTTGAAAGGAACAAACGGTGCCCTCCTTGCATAATCCAGTCTACACCAGTTCAGGGACCCCCAGTCCCTGCTCTGGCACAAAATTAGACAAAGGAAAGGGGAGGAGCTCTGGGCACCAGGGGTGGTGCCCAGAGCTCCTCCAGAGTGTCCCTGGCATTAGCTATCTTGGATTCCAAGGTGTGGGGACCCTCTGGGAGCATCTGAGTGGCCGGCAGGTGATGTCAGATACCTCTCCTGATAGGTGCATCCTTGGGTAGGTAGCCAATCCCCCTCTGAGGGCTATTTAGAGTCTCTCCTCTGGGTGTTTCCTCAGATTCGGTTTTAAAGACTCCACCAGGGCTCCTCTGCTTCAGCTTCTGACTGTCGGATCAACCGCAGACTGCTCCAGGAACCGCTGTAACTGCAACAAAGTATCCAGGATGGCTACTGTGACCTACAACTTCAGCTCCAGCCAGCAACTGCAACAGTTTCCAGGTTGTGCACGCTCTGAGAACTGCCTGTCTTCATTCTGCACCAGAAGAACTGAAGGAATCTCCTGTGGAGTGACGGAGTCACTGCCCTGCTTCAGCAGGCACCTCACTGCCAAGACAACCGGTACTCTGGGACTCCTCTCCTGTCGACGAGCATCCCTGGATCACAGGTGGTGGACCGAAGTGATCCTGACTGTCCAAATGTCCAGCTGTCCAAATTTGGTGGAGGTAAGAGCTTGCCTCCCCGTGCCAGACAGTACCCCTGTGCACCGTGTCTTCTGCAGCTCCTTGGGCTTCTGTGCACTACTTCCAAAAGTTCTTCGTGCATGGCATAGCTCAGGTTCCCAACACTCTGTCCTGCGACGCACAGCTCCGTGAGTTGTCCTCCGGCGGCATGGGATTCCTTTGTGCAGTGCTGTGACGACTGCACTTTGCAACTCCTTTGTCTCTGTGTCCTGGGACTCCTGTGGGTGCTGCCTGGTCTTCTGAGGGCTCTCTGAAGTGCTGAGAGCCCCCTTTGTCTCCTCAGTCTGTGTTGAGGCCTCCAGGTCCCTCCTGGGCCTGGGCAGCGCCACTTTTACGCAAAACATGTTCTTGCGTGAACCAGGGCTTGTTGGCAGAATCCAGCATCGAAAACAGCCTGCATCCTATGACTCAACGTGGGACATCTCAGCAGGAACCCGCAGCAGTCTACTTTGGTGCATTTCTACAGTATACTTTTCTTACAACCGGAGAATCCACTTTTGCACCTTCACCCAGGTTGGCAGGGGCTCCTGTTCTTCCTGGACCCTTCATCAACTTATGGACTTGGCCTCCTCTCTCACAGGTCTTCAGGTCCAGGAATCCATTGTTGGTTTCTTGCAATCTTGTTTGGTTCTTGCATAATCCTTTACCACGACTTCTAGTGTGTTCTGTGGAAACTTGCTTTGCTTTACTCCTGTTTTCCTGGGTTCTGGGATGGGGTATTTTACTTACCTTTGGTGTTTTCTCACACTCCCAGCATCCCTCTACAACCTACACTTGCCTAGGGGGGAATCAGACATTCACATTCCACTATTTTAGTATATGGCTTGTGTTGCCCCTAGGCTCATTGCTATCTATTGTGTTTTCCACTGTGTGCACTATTTTCTGACTGTGTACTTACTGGATTTTGGTTACTAGTGTATATATTGTGTATAATACTTACCTCCAGTAGGAGTATTGCCTCTAAGATATTTTTGGCCCTGTCACTAAAATAAAGTACCTTTATTTTTGGTAACACTGAGTATTGTATTTTATAGTGTATAAGTACTGTGTGACTATAGTGGTATTGCAGGGGCTTTGCATGTCTCCTAGTTCAGCCTTGGCTGCTCCGCTATTGCTACCCCTAGACAGCCTAAGCTGCTAGGCACTGCCTACATTTCACTAAGGTGGATCCCTGGACCTGGTATAAGGTGTAAGTACCTCTGGTACCCACTACAAACCAGGCTAGCTTCTCACAAACACAACACTTCAAAATGACAACACTGAAGGAAGTAATACCACTTCTGTGAAAAGGAGATTATATGGCCACCTTAGATCTAAAGGATGCATACCAGTGAATCAAATACCCTTCCGTTTTGTCCTGGACAAAAAACACTACAAATTCACAGTTTTCCCATTCAGCATAAAGTCTGCACCAAGAGTTTTCACAAAGGCCTTTGCAGCAGTTTCAGCACACATAAAAAGGTAAGGAATTAATGTCTATCTGTTACTAGACTATTAGCTGGTAAAAGCACAATCAAGGATCAAGTGTCAGGACATGCAAACAGCCATGCACATGCTACAACTCCCAGGTTTCACAATAAACCACAAGAAGTCATCACCTCAACCAGAGCAGGTGAAGGAGTTTCTAGGAGCTACATTGAACTCCAAGACAGCAAGAGCATATCATGTTTAGAAGAGAGCAGAGGTGATCGAAAAACAGACTGTACTCTACCAGAAGGGTCAGTCTCTGACAGTGAGGAATGTCATGAAACTCATGGGCATGATGGCATCATACTTCCCATTGATCCCACATGCAAGACTACACATGTGACCCATCCAGAAATGGATCTGTAAAAAATGGTCACAAGCCACTGGAAGGATCTAGTGGTTATCACAGCAAGAGCACAAAAGGAGATACAATGGAAGAACTCAACAAAAATAATAGTAGGGAGCCCATTTAAGATACAAGCTCCAACTGTGACTATAGCAACGGACATATCCCACAAAGGTTGGGAGCTCACACAGGAACCCTGAAAGTGTGTGGGTTATGGATCTACACAGGTGAAGTGAAACACAACAGATACCTGGAGATCAAGACAGTCTATCTAGCCCTAAGGGCTTTCTTGGCACATTTTACTGGTCAAAATGTATTGATACAAACAGACAATACAACCACTGACTCTCTGGGCAGAGCGCTTTCCACAACAGTGGCGCTCAGACGCCACGTCTGGCTTTTCAGGGGATGTCCAGGCTTCGCTCATGACCTATTGATGGCAACCGCCTCTTCAGAGACAAGGTAAACTTGACATTGGAGTGCTTTAATGACTTGCGTGGTATGGCCAAGTCATTAGGCCTCTTTGCTGCCCCGCGTCAACCCCAGTCTGCCTTTCACAGCTATGGAAATGATGTTAATCTGCACCAGCCATATACCAGCCACCATCCTGCACAATCTTCCCAGCCTATTCCTGGAAAGGACGTAGTTCTTACTGACCCTGTCAGTCGGGTAACCAGCGGTCTGCTTAAACCACTAGCCCTCCCGGCAGCTGCAGCCTCTAAGCACTCTTAATCTTGTCCTTCAAGAGAATGGCTGTCCAGGTGAAGGCAGAATCCATCTTCATCTCCGCCAGTGGCACATAATATCAGACATGTGGGTCTTACAGGTCATTCAGAGGGGCTACTCCCTCTTCTTTTAATTTACCCTCCCCATCCCTCCATCGTACGAACGGCTGACGAGGATCATTTGTTCTTGCTCTGAGAGGAAGTCCAGCCTCGCATGACCAAGGGAGCCATAGTAAGGGTTTCGGTGGCAGAAGTAGGCTGTGGTTGCTATTCCTGCTACTTTCTGATCCCAAAAAAGGACCAGGGTCAGCGTCCTATCCTAGAGCTATGAACTCTCTTCCTCAAAAAAGAGAAGTTGAAGATGCTCACATTGGCTCAAGTCTTATCTGCCCTGGACACAGGAGACTGGATGGTAGCGCTGAACTTGCAGGATGCCTACTTTACCATTCCTGTCCTGCCTGCCCATCTGTGTTATCTGTGGTTTCTGGTAAGCCACAAGCACTTTCAGTTCACTGTGCTCCCCTCTAGCTTTGCCAGCACTCCTCAGGTGTTCACCAAGGTGATAGCAGCAGTTACAGCACATCTGTGGAGATTAAGAGATTCCACTCTTCCACTATATGAATGACTGGCGGGTGAAGGTGGGCACGCCCCAGGCTGTCATCTCCCACCTCCAGACTACAGCGAACCTCCTGCATTTGCTGGTGTTCACTGTCAATGTGCCAAAGTCATACCTGAATCCTTCTCAGATGGTCCCTTTCATCAGCTCTGTTCTGCAGTTTCAGGCTTATCCTCCCGAACAGCGAGTCCAGGATATTCAGGCTATGATACTGATGTTTCAGCCTAAATCCTGGATTTCTGTAAGAATGATTCTGAGGCTGCTGGCCCTTATGGCCTTCTGCTAGTAATTCAAGCCACATGGCATATGCAGGCTATGCATTGGGACTTGAAGTTCCAGTGGGCGCAGCATCAGGGGAATCTCTCCAACATGGTCCAGATCTCAGAGGGAACTGCAAATATCTGCAGTGGTGGCTCATGAACCAGGATTGGATCAGAGGCAAACCCCTTTACCTTCTGCAGGCAGAGCTGACAGTAGTGACATATTCCTCAGTCCTGGGATGGGGCTATGGGGGGGGGGGTCATCTGGGAGAGGTGGCGATCAGAGGACTCTGGTCTCCGACGGAATCTGGACTCCACATCAAAATTGCTGGCGCTCCAGACGATCTGACTGGTATAGAAAGCCTTTCTACCATCCTTCAAGGGAGGGCTAGTGCAGGTGTTCACTGACGACACCACCTCCATGTGGTACAAACTCTGTGGGGTGGGGACCGGGCCCTGGACCCTTTGTCAAGAGGCCCTGCATCTCTGGTCACGGCTGCAAACACAGGTCATATCCCTGGTGGTTCAACGTATGGCAGGTGCACCGAACACCAGAGCAGACAACCTTGGCCTCCGATGCCTAGTGGATCACAAGGGGTGCCTCCATCCGGAAGTGGCACAAGGTCTCATTTAGCAGTGGGGATAACCTGGGTTAGATTTGTTCACCTCTGAAGGGAACGCGCAATGTCAGCAGGTTTGCTCCCTGGAGTTTCCATCATCCCAGGCTCCTGATACACCTCTGAGGGGGGGGTGGGAATTGTTGTCCAGAGATTTTCATTTTTGATTTGTGTTTTTGTATTATTGAAGAAGTCATCTAGTTTGGGTAGACATTGCTAATGAGGACTTTTTTTTTTTTTCTTTTTTCTGGACCACATTATTTTTAAATGGCAGATGTGATGTAACCATGAGACCAATATACTTCAGTTTGGTGCCAAATCAGGTTTTGTGGGTCAACTAGTCTTATAGAGAGCAACGCTTCTGCCATTTTCTAAAATGGCGGCTATAATAGAGGAAGAAGAATAGACATATATAGAAATGAAACAAATAACGGTTTTAATCCTTTTATGTATACACCAATGTTTATGATCTGAATATGAAAATTAAATAAAGTTTTTCACTTGATAAATTCACCCCTCTCTCTTTCTACATCGTTCTCTCTATGTGCTTTTGAAAGTTGTTTTTTTGTAACTTGTTTTGTAGTGACTGATTGGACGAAACTCCTACTACGGCAAATAAAGAGTGGAAGTTTAGCTTTAGTGATTGTCAAACAGCTTTTACTCTTTCAGTACAATTCTCCTGCTACATGTCTGCGTAAAGTTTCAATCTGTTTTCCAGGACATCTAGTAGACTTGTCTTTATATCGCTATCCACGTATTGTTTGGTCACGAAGTTATGTAGTCGCACAGGCTCAGTCATTTCAAAGGGGTTTCCTTACTGCTGCATGAAATGAGAGGTCGTCAGCAGGTTTATTAAATGTTCCCCTCTGTTCCCCACAAATGTATGGTGAGGGACAGTTTCACAATGGTCTGTCAATTTTGAATTTGTAATCTCTCTGGCAATTTTGCAAATAGAAAGGGCATCATTGAGCAACATATTCACTTTTACATGTCTGACCAACTATTCCCTTGGAGCTTTTCTGTGATCTCTGCATAGTATGTTCCAGTTTCATATCTGGACCCCTTCCCTCTGTCTTTCACCACAAAATATCTTTGGATGAATTTTCTGTAGAGGTATGTTTTTTTCCACCTCTAGCTTCTTTACTCTTTCCAAATATCAGGACTCAGATCTCAGATAGTTTATGCAATCAAATTCGCAAAACACAGTAATCGGTGACTGCAGTCTTCACATGCACCTCCCAATCACCTTCCCGATCAGCGTGTACCAAGTTTTTCACTAGAGCTATCATGTGTAAAACACTTCCACAGTACTTGCAAAGTTCTGATGTTTCTTCACTTTCTTTGACAAACTCTACAAACTTGCTTTTGATATTTTCTGATTTGGAACTGTGTATGGAACATTGCCTGGCTTTGCATTATGTCTTTTGAATGAAGTGCACCCTGTACCTTGTTCACTTTCGAGATAAGATATGCAAATCTTAATTTGTCATTCTTGTTCCAGAAAGCATTGTAATGCAATGTTTTTATAGCCTCAGCTATGATGACCATACATTGTAACAAACATAATAAGTTCCGCTCAGTACTGATTGGACAGTTTTGCTTCCAAAGATTTCAGCCTCAACAAGTGAATCGTCTGTGCCGCATAGACTGAGATAACTTCCTGCACACCGCAACACAACTTTTGTCATGTGGAAAACTCCCATCATTGGGTAAAGATAATCAAATTCTACTGGTGCATAAAAATGTCAGCTACAATACGTAAAAGACCTTCATCGCAGACAATTGGCAGGATAGGCTGGTCTTGAAGCTGAGCATGCATATTTTTTTTTTATTTTTTTTATTTTTTTTTAAAGCTGTGTATACTGTTGCATAGTTTGGCTGGAAATGGTATTACTGGTAAAAATCCAACCTTCTTTAGTGGAATAGTATTCCGGGAGATCAGAGCATGGATTCCAGCCCATGGAGGAACTTGCTTATCTTCATTCTTCAGTCCGCACTGAGTAAGCAATATGATAAATTCAGTTAAATCAGCTTTGCGGACTGCAGCATCAGGTAGAAGAAGAGCCATGTCCTCAGCCACTTTTAACCTTTCTGGTAGACTGGGATGTGTTGATGGCTTGTAGTGATTTGTTACATGTTAACAAGGCAGTTGGGTTATATGTTTGCAGCATCGTTTGTTTATGCCTACAGCTACCACAGCTTGCTTTCAAGCAGCTACTTCATTTGTTCAGTCTTGAAAAAGCACTATGGCAGTATCATGTGTGCTGGATGTTCCAGATAAACAAGAGTTGTCACCAAAATGTTCAAGAGCAGCATTTGTAAAACCTTTCCTGGTAAAGTGACTTGGAAGTTGTGTGCTGTTGGATTCACAAAATGTTTCAGCATGAGCTTCTAACGAGGTCCTGCTCTGCACTATGTCATAACTTGTTGATGCATCAATTATATTCATTGAAGTTCTTAGCTCTCTACATTTGAACTAGTCGTAGATTGCCGTGATGTAATCGATAAAGCATGATTTGAAAATGACAGTTCATTTGCACAGCATAATCCTGTTGGTTCATGGGATTGTCTTCCACTTTTTTTTGCCTATTTCTTCAAAGCCATCATCAATGTTGTTGGCTTCTGTTCTAAACTCAAGAAGTTTAGTTTGTAACAGTTTTGCTTTGCTGATATTAAACAATGATGAAAAAAATGTTAAGATCACATCAGACTTGGTTGGCTCTCATGATTTGCAGAACTCTGGGGCATTTGTCATTAGGTCCAAAATCTAAATCTTTCAGGAAATTTCTTGAAATTGTTCCTGCTGATTTTACTGCATCCTGTCATCTTATTTTGGCAGCACGAACTTCAGGAGTCAAATCAGCTGAGAATACCGTAAGTGGCTTATTCTTTTTGTTAGACTGACAAAAACTAATTCTGTCATTGTACATTCTCACCAGAAAAATCTTAATTTTATTATTATGGATCAATACAGATTCCTCAACCATTATTTCTCTGATATTGCGGAGTGTGAACCCATAGCCAGCATTCAAGAGTGGCTTTAAAACGTAATTTGCTTTTTCAAAGACTGAAGACTGGAAGTTATGTTGCTGCTCAGAGCTCATTGTACATTCATATTTTCTAATGTATGCACGCTTGCAGTTTGGGTGGGCATACAGTTCCACTACAGATACATTCACCACACTGTTTATATCAGTTACTCGGCTGAAAGCTTCAGCTTGGATGAAGAAACTAAATGCAAATAAAGAGATGTTTACCCCTTGAGACTCACATTCTCTGTACTTTGTTCTTTCGTCAGTCCCTTTGGCCTTTGTTCTGGCTAAACATCAGATAACACATTGAAGATGCTCTGTTTTCTGATTAGTTGTTGGAGGTTGACAAGGGGTAGCCATCGATCTTCTAAGTGGATGAGCATTGGGTTTGGTTGGTGTCGTCTCAGAAGACTCAAATTCTTGTTGTGATTCACTGGTTTCTGCTATTTTTCGCCTAATTTGTTCCAGGCTTTTTTTCCATTGTATATGCCTTGTAACACTTGTTGTTACACTGATGAAATATTTGATCTTTTTTACCCATCAGTTTCAATCTTTTGTGAATGTCATCTAGCTGTATTTCTGCAGCATCTCAAACTCTCTTCTGTTCAGCCGCAGTTGATGTTAGCTTTTCTTTCAGATTAGTTTGGTTGAAGGAGTCCTCAGATTTTGTAGCTAGCAATACTCTTTCAGAAGGTAAAGATCTTCTGCTAACACCTGCTTTGCTCATGTTTATGAATTTGCATCGACAGAAAACCTGAAACAAAAACAATATTAAAATAAACTAACAGTATGATTGCGAAAACACATTATTATAGAGCTGCCATTTTAGAAAATGCTGGAAACGCCGCAAGGGTTGCTCTCAGGAGTTATTTTCTGTCTCTGTAAGACAACTTGAGTTCCCAAACATATGTTTTGACACCAAAATGAAGTATATAGGTCTAATGGTTCCTGAAATATTATATCTTCACAGCAACACAGCTGCCATTTTTAAAAATGTCGTTCAGAAAAAAACGATCTGAATAAACAAGGTCTACCCCAGCTAAATTACTTCTATGATGATCCAAAAAACTCAAATCAAAAATGAAAATCTGAGGATAACAATTTCTTTTATGTGGATATATCAAAGGGTCAGGACTACCACGTCGGCTATTACTCGGAGACACTTTTTGTCTTGCGAGGATCTCAGGCCTCCTATATGCCTTTCCTGCCCATAGTTCTCAAGAAGATCGGGAACGACCGAGCCCAAGTCATCCTTGTGGCCCTTGACTGGGCATGGAGAGTCTTGTATTCTGAGCTTCTGAACATGAGCATTGATGCCCCGATCAGGCTGCCTCTTCAGGAGGATCTTCTGTCACAGCAGCAGAGGAGGGTACTCTACCTGAACCTCTCAACTCTACACCTTCTTGCATGGAGATTGAGTAGTAACAGCTTTCCACCTTCTTTCTGAAGTCTGCAATGTTATTCTAGCAGCCAGGCGTCCCTCTACCAAGACAGTATACACCTGCTGGTGGAAGATGTTTGTAATATATTGTACAGAAAAGGCAGTTGACCCATTTTCTACTTCCATTTCTAATGTTCTTTATATTCTTACACTTACCCAGCTGGGCTCTGCTTTGGCCACTCTAAAGGGTTACCTCTCTGCTCTGTCTGTAATTTTGCGGCTGCCTGACCAGCCCTCTTTATTTAAGTCCCTTATTGTAAATACATTGCTAAAGGGTCTTGTGCATATGTTCCCTCCTTCTCCTTTTATTATGCCTCAGTGGGACCTTAACTTGGTCCTTACATTCTTGATGTGTGCTCCTTTCGAGCCTCTTCATAATTGTCCCTGCCAGCTGCTCACAATCAAAACCTAATTTCTCATGGCAATAACATCTGCCCGGAGGGTGGATGAGCTGCAGGCATTATCATACAAGCATCCATTCTTGTCCATTTTTCCAGACAAATTGGTTCTTTGCACTAGGGCCTCTTTCCTAAAACAAAAAACAAACAAATTGGTGGCACCATTTCATTTGGGCCAATCTGTCTCCTTGCCCACTTCTTACGACCCTCCACATCCCTCTAAAGAAGAGGAGCGACTCCACTCCTGGACCCAAAAAGAGCATTATCGTCCTACCTTGACAGCACACAAGAGTTGCAGGTGAATGACAACTCTTCATGGGGTATGTTGGGGCAAAGAAAGGCTGGATTGTGCAAAAACTGACTATCTCGCAATGGGTTGTTCTCTGCATCAACATATGCTACACATTGGCATAAAAGCAACCCCCTGAGGGGTTGTGCACTCATTCCACTGGAGCCAAAGCTGAAACCACTGCATTATCACATGGAGTTCCAGTCCTGGACATCTGCTCACGTTTACCAAACATTACTGCCTGGACAGTGTCAGGTCTGCAGGGACAGGTGTTTTGCCCGTTCTGTCCTGCAGGACTTCCTAGTTTCGATTTGTCCGCAGTCCCACTAATGGGGATAGTATTGCTTGAGTATCTATTCATAGGGTAAGGAATATACTGCTAGAAGCCTCTGTGAGATGAACAAGTTACTTACTTTTGGTAATGCCTTATCTGGTAGGGACAATGTCTAGTAGTATATAGGGACACAGTCTGCCTATACCATCAGGAAATGTTGACACGATTCCCAGCTAGCTCACAGTGTCCCATTTGAACTCCTAAACACACCATTGTATCAGATGGTATTTACAACCTTGAAAATGACTACTCAGAATCTCTAGTAAATCGTGGAAACAGGTCTATCCCTTTGGTTACCCAAATGAGGCACAAGAACAATGTGGAAATGTAATTTCAAACATTTATTGCAACAATCTTATTCTTGTGTTAAAAAAAAAAAAAGATTAACAGTTTAACCATGATGATAATATTATGTTGTTACATTCCTCTATCTGTCACTACCTACACTATTGAGAGCATAATGGGAGTAACCTCTGCCAGATCAATTGGGATAGCCTTACACCCCCCAACACCAACCCTCCTCTCTAAATATCTGGCTACGATGTGCCAAGAAGCCGGTCTGGTGTAGTGCAGGCTATTGTCCTGTGCAGGGTAGAGGTTAGAGTTGGCATCATAGTTATCAAAGCTGCATCTTGGGGAGGTCTGTAGCATTCTATGATGATCCTAGAAGAAGTGCTTCTCTGCAGAATGTGGTGCAGAGGCAGTAAGAACCCTTCATGTCACACTGTGTCAGAGGTGCAGGTTCAATGCTATGGCATGTCTGCATGTGAGGAGCTCTCGAAACGTGCAATTACAATACAAAGGCATGTGTGCTTAACCTTGGATGGAGTGTATAGACCGGATATCAGAAATGCTTTCAATAAATAAGCTGGATGTACAGTGATTTTTCTGTACATTATTGCATGAGTGAATCTATGTAAACATCACCATCAGAAAAGAAATTCTAAGTTTAAAATGTGCATTTTTTAAAAGGAGGCACTAAGCAGGCCCAATTGTGCTTTACAAAAGCCCTGTGCTTACTTTCAGATGTTCCAGGGTCGGGTCGATTTGTGCAGTGCTATTGAGGCGGCAGTTCTTGACTTGTTTGAGCATTTACCGGAACTTGACAAGAAGAATTCGGAGTAGCTGGATACTGGAGTTGCATGTGCTGTCTTCGAGCCAAAATTGCCCTTGTGTATGTCTTTGGCATTTGCAGCCTTGGGCTCTTTCACTCACCAGTGACAAAGCATATGACTTAGAGACTGGAATTGCCAGTCACAGCAAAGTGCAGATAGCATATGATGCTTGTTACTTGCAGAGATCTTGGTTTGTTTGATGACAAGAACAATACAGGGTTGCTGGGGGAGCCTTTAACACACATCTGGCTTCACTCCCATGTAGTTGTTTGGTTTCTCTGCCTTTCTTCCCATGCAGTTTTCTGGTAATTTCCCATGCCAGGAACTCACTATGTTTGTCCTCCTGCAGGACCAGGCACACTCCTTCTCTCTCTCAACACAGAGCAAAGCTTCTAGGCAGATCTAGCAGAAAATACAGATTTCAGATAATGTTCCCTCACCTCTTGGAAACTGGCTGTCAGGTAGACATAAGCCTGGTCACACAGTAGTCAATTTGAAAATTCTGCAGAGCACCCCCTTCCTTGGTCATGAAGAACTTGCAACTGCAACAAAGTGAGATGGATTGGATCCCCCCTTTTACACACATTTTCTAGTGAAGGGATCTGGATTTATAGTCTGAGGCATCGGAACTGGTTTGAGTTGACCCTATTTTAGACATCATTTTAGCGTGGTTCTTCTCAGACAGCTTTTGTGGAAAGTGATGGCTGTCACAGCAGGTAGACATGATGATATCGCCAAGCAGAATTATCCAAAACAAAGGTGCAATGAAGTGTAAGGTCTGTGGACCTAGTTGTCATTGGGCTTCCTGATGCACTAATAAGGGTTAGACAAAAGGACAGGTCCTGTCCACAAACCTTGAACAGAAACTGCAGTCCCACACTTCAACCCTATCATTTACCAAATGGTAGTGCTCAGAAAAAAGTAAGAAGCAGCCCTTTGCTAACAAGGGCCTAATTGAATTTCTAAAGGGAGGCCTGCCTCCATCCTCCACTTCAGTGTCTGGGTCTCCACAGTTCATCCACACTAATGCAGTCAATATACTTCCACTGTATGGGGAAGCAGTATGTAATCATCTTGTGTCATGCTAAACCATGGTCCCCCATTGTTCAGACTCTTACCACACACAGTATTACTACCAGTATTACTACCAAAGAAACTCACTAAACAAAGCCACAGACCCACAGACATCAGCGCTATGGTCTGGAGTTCACATAACAGCAGAACTGTATACAAGAGGGATCAGTAAACCACCCTCTTAGAACAGAGAAAAAGGTTTGATCACACTCATGATTTACAAAATCTTGGTGCACTGCCACCACCTTTTTTTTGTGACTTACCCAGGCAATGGACAGAAGTTCGATGCCCACGTTAAGGGCTGGCTTTGTGCGCCCCTCAACATCACAGAACAGGTTGTAGACCTCTTAATACAAGCATACCTAGGGATCTGCACGCATATTAGATTAGTGTGATTCCAAGGTCAAACAAAAAGGATTCAAATTTCACAAGCTGTTGGATACACACCTGTTTGATATGCAGGGGTCACTTCTGACCCAACAACTCCCATATTAAAGTATTTTAGATCACTTCGTTGCCCTCCGACTTCTCTACCAAATATCTGTATAATGATTATTTTTCCAATTTCATTTTATCCTGGGGATATTCTCCCCAGGTCCTGCACATCTCTTGCTTCGCCTGCACAGTCCGCAGAAATGGGATGGTGACAAATAAAGAAATGGTGAGTCGACATGCCCAATAATTCATGGACACTAATATAGTTTTTTTAATATAGTTTTTAACAAATAAATGAACAGTAAACGTGACAGACTAATATTGTCAAGTACATAACTCTACTTTGCCAAGCAAAGTTGCCATTTATTCCATCTGTGTTTTTTTTACAATGGTTGTTTAAAGGGTAAAAGTGGTAACCAGCACCAGACCTGGACACATTTAAAACGAGAGCAATAATGCCGGATGCCTTTATGAAACGGAGTCACATGGGCATAATTGGGTCATGGTAACCCTTCCAGCTCAACTCAGTTCCCTAGCCTGCTACGAACCAGGGAAATGTCTGAAGTGCAGAAGGCCTGGCCAGCCTTGTCTGTCTTTCATAAACGCATATGCACCAGACGGCTTGTTACTGAACCTTCTTACAATGTCATTTGTGTATCATATATTGCAAAACTACATATTTTGACACCATATACCTACAGTAACTGAAGATATGTTAGCCGTACATTCACTTATGATGACAAACAGGAACATGGATATGGGTGAATGGATAAACAATGCTGATTGACCCAGAGCTTTTTTTGGTCATGTAATGGTGAGTTATTAAGTGGTCTTTGATTGCATATCTTTTTATAATGTTATGTCTGTTTTAAGCACAATATAAACTTAAAAGACCATAAGGGTCATATGCAAATATAACAACAACAAAAAATTGAAAGATGGTTATTTGTACTTAAAGGTTTCCTTATATGCCAAAAGGTTTATTAGAGTGCATTTTTGAGTGTTCTAACATATATGTTTAATATTAATAATATTTCCAATAGATAACGTAAAATACATAATTCAGCAACTCATTTAACAGGACGCCATATGGTATAGACAACATACAGATTTACAAAACAGTAACCAAAAGATTTGATCAGACAATGCTTTCAGAACATAAATGCACTTTGAATTGTATTAACAAATGATACTTGCCAGTCTTCTGCTGCCTATGCGTTTCTCAACTGATCATGTAGGAATGGTCAGGCTGTCTTAAGGAACCTCCTTATATTGAGATCCTCCTGTGTATTTATGTCAGTCTGGGGTGCCAAAAACGTGGATAGGAGGATACCCCGCAGCAAATCTGTTGCCCTCCGGCATGCCTACTGCCAGAGGTTCCAAGATTTGCATTACTCCATCCTTTTTTTGGAATGTGAACCCACTGCACCGCAGCATGTGGCAGTGTCCATCTGTGCTGCCTTACCCAGCTGGCTGTCAGGGCCCCATGAAGCTGAGGAATATGGTGCAGGACCACGTTTTAAATAATGTTTAATTCCTGTTCTGCAAAGTTATAAGCTTTCTCATTGTGATTTCTCTTTTTTTGGGGGGGGGGGGGGGGCTGAGGGTGTGTGGTTGGGTTGACAAACTAATGTAAAGAATCACTATGCTCTACTTTGTCAACAGGATCCTCCTTGGGTGTTACATGGGCGTTCCTATGCAACCACCCATAAGTTTTGACGCAAATCTCTATCTACTAACAATTGTAACCTGGGATGTGCACCAAAACCTTATGCCTCCTCAAGGCAGGTGGAGCAGATAAAAAATGTTCGAAGTTCTCCATACTTTTCAGACTTTGCATGTGCGCTGCATTCTACAGCGTGCATACAAAGTGGGCAAAGCATTGTTTAATGCATTGGAAGGGTTTCCTGCCAGTACAAAATATATGCTGCCAGAACGTACACCCTTGCACTATGGTACCACGTTTGTGTGTGTTGGCACATGGCAGCATAAAGTGCACCAACACACCAGGAGAGGTAAAAAAAAAATCCCAGTACCTCAGCTAAATAGATATGGCGCTCTTTTTCACTCCCTCTGTGACGCAACACAGTGCAGCAACTTTGGTTGCTCTGCTGTGTTTCGTCACATTTGAGTAACTTTCCCACAGGTCTGGACCTAAAATACAATATAAAATATAACATTGAACGTCTAAATCATGTCTTTCTAGATATATTTGTATTGTATGGGACGGGTGTTTTGTTAATAATAATTTACAACTAAATGAGTTCGAAATTGAGGTATAAGAGAATGCATATAACAGTGAGATGTGCCTATTTGGTTGTTACATCTTGGTTGTGTAACAATGCTGTCTCAGGATGGTATATGTGGACGATGTAGTAGTCCATTATTCATCACTCACTCAACATTGTCCAACTACTGAAGTGCAGCAATCAGTATAGCAGTTCATGTGAAAAACGAGCCAACTAGTTAGTCATGCACCTGCAGACTATGACGTCTGTTACGCTTATCACACTGATGGAGTGCCAGACGTTTCTGTTACAGAAATATTGTGCTCTGTTGTCGGGTGGCTGAAGTACCACATAGGTGCAATTGATGGCACCTACTACCCGGAGGAAGCCAATGGCATACAATTCCCTTTCCATCTATTCCATTTCTGTTATGGACTATTGCATGGGGTTAAACTGTTGCACTGAACTGGTGGTGTAGCACTGTACCTGTCATCGGCAGCATGATTGTGCAGCCTTTGGGATGCACAATGTTTCCAGTGACCCTGTGGAAAGATTCAGAGGCCAGGAAATGGAGTTCAGACAGTATTTTGGCATGCGCAGGTATGACTTTGTAGTGGGCTGTAGATGAATTACTCACAGTATGCACCATACAATGATCTAGAGAGAAATGGTAAATTACAATGACTGCTTTCCTGTACATGACTAAGATGTTCCTCAGGCTGGAAATCCTGTGTCTCCTGTTCAAGTAATTGCTCCTCAAAATAAGGGAAGCAAAAAAGATATTCAGGCCCAGATTTATGCTTTTTTGCACAAAACTGCGCTAGCTCAGTTTTGCGGCAAAAAGGTTAGCGCCAGCTCGCGTCATTTAACAACGCCAGCAGGGCGCTGTATTTATTGAATGGCACAAGCTGGTGCTAAACTTAGGCTAGCGTCTTTAAAAAAAAATGCAAGCCAGGTGGGGGTGGTGATAGGGAAGGAGGGGGTTGTGCCTCAGAAAATGAAGCTAGCCTGGTTAGAGGCAAAAAAAAATGCCTCTTACCAGACTAGCGCCACAGGTCCCCTAATGCCTGGTCTGACCCAGGCATTAAATAATGGTGCAAAGCAAGCTTTGCACCATTAGTTAGCCCCTCCTCCCACCTGTGCGTCATTTTAGTATGGGGGATAAATATGAGGGCAATGGGGATAGCACCATTTATGTTTTAGATGGGCACGCCTACCTTGCATCTCATTGATGCAAGGTAGGTGAACGCATCCAAAAAATGGTGCAAACTGCTATATTTTGACGTTGGACGTTTCTAACGTCAAAATATAAATATGGAGTTAGGATTGCACGGAATTCGCATAAGAAAAATGACACAAATTTGTGCAAACAGAGTATAAATATGCCCCTCAGTGACATAGTGAACCAGGTGTTTATGGTGTATGTGTTGATTTCCTATGTGGGCAGGCTGTGCAAGTTTGGTTGATTTCTCAGCTGTTAATTGTGGTGTATTCCTCACTATTCAATAATTCATCCATTGCAGCAGCAGGTGTGTTTCCGTATTGAACTATGTGATTTACGTTGCATTTACCAAAAAAGTTGATAATTAACTTAAAATAATAAAATCATTTTTTAACATTCAGAAACACAATTATTTCTCCAAGTATTTAAAGTGTTATTCCTTGCCTCCATTGACTTCCGACAAGGTGTTTCAGTACCAATGATTGGCCATGTCTGTTGCTTGAATGGAGTATATATGAACCTGTTTTGTCAGTAGTAGTATTGTGGTAGATTTAGGTTTACATTTTGTGAACAGAAAGTGTGTTACTGTTTTGTGGATGTGTTATTATTTACATGTCCCTCACTAAACCTCTTTTAAATTTACCTAAAATCTACCTATTTTGAAGTAAATATTGCCCATTTTACAGTCACTCCCCCTTGTCCCATCCACATTTACTACTAAAATGGAGACTTCCTCGAATGGCAATCTATGCACATAAGAGATGGACGAGGCAGACGGAGATCGCCGGCCAGACATTTATGAATAACATTTGACAGCATGAGAAGTAGTATTCCTGGAGTAATACTGCCTATATTCGAAATACTTTTGTGAATTGGCCCCAGTGAGTGTCATTTATTTTCTGTTACACTAAAATTGCTGAAGTGTGAGTCCTGATAACTGGTTGTAAAACAAAGTATTGAGCTTAATATTTTATTATGCTTTTAATTTTATGTAAGAGCTATCCTTCAGTCCTTCTTTTTACTAAAGCACAGTACTGCATCAATGTCATTCCGTATGTTTCTGTTTTAAACATTATCTATTTTTTTTTGCATTCAAAATACTGTTGTTTGTGTTTTTGACAGATCGTTATGATATAGTATGCAGTAATCTCAAAAGTAGACACAGTGTACACGTGCATGAGGATTTTTCTCCAAAGTTCATCACTTGCCTCTTATTTTGTTTTGCTGTATAGATTGTCAAAAAACATATGTTCTGGTTAGCCCTTACTACAGAATAGCTTTAAGAAGCCTTCATGTTTGATTTAATCCGGTATTAGGCTACCTGTTGTTTAATTTGATCATACCCCTTGCCAGCATAGTTCAAGTATATAATTGTTTGATTGTTGCACAAATAAATGTGTACTTTATCACCTTTGAACACCTTGCAGTCTGCCGGTTGTAGTAGTTTCTGAGGATTGTGAGAATCACTGCCTCACTAAAGTGGAAGCCCAGACCAAATGTGCACAAGAACTAAGAAAGCTTTCAACATGCAAAACTGGGTACACGTTTTTAACATGCAAAACTGGGTACTCGTTTTTAACATGCAAAACTGGGTGCAATTTAGTTAAACCAATGAACAGGCTGGAATAGAGAGACACTTTCCTCATGCATATTCTGAACATGTGCGATCTCCCATAAGGCCTATTTCACCACACCCTCCAGTCATCTCCCACTTTTTTCATTCTTCCCATACAAGATTACCATGAGAAGGGTGTTGTTTGTCTCAGTCACCCTATCCAGATGGCCCAAGTACACCGAGTTTGAGTACAGACCCAAAACGTTTGTAAAGAATCTTGGCTACACCACTGTGATTAAACAATTATGAAACTAAAGTCTGACTGGTCTGCTGTCTTCCTGCTTGAAATTTGAGTTGTTTTTGACCCGATTCCTTTGAGTTGCATCGCCCACACTGGGAGGACATGTGATTTGAAAACGGACACATCTGTATGTTTCTTCAAAGAAAGGTCAGAGTCTGAAGTACAGGAGCTGTTGGAGAGGATGTTGCCTTCCACACTATGGTAGCTGCCCTCCTACTGAAAGCGTCAGACATGTGGCAAGTCAGTCACTTTCAGAGCATCTGCAAAGGTTCCAGGGCAGCCCACACCCACATTTGTCCTTCTTTCCTAACTTCTCAAGATATTACTCCTAAAAAAGCTACACATACTTCAAGAACAATCAAAGTATGTGCCATAAGAAGCAGAGTTCTCAGTGACAATGAACTAAATTAACTTATTTGTTATACTGGAGTTAGTGGCAGAAACAAATTCTTCTGTGTAGATGCCATGATTATCTTTGTGACAGATGCCATATTTGCTGAACTACAAGCCAATCCTAGTTTCTTGTGGGCTGGCTTTCAGATACCTATAGATGATTAAAGTCACAAGTGCCTAGAGTATTTCCATTCGGTTGTTACACATGCCCATCAGTCTTTCTGAGTTTGAAGAAGCAATAAGTAATTTTAAACAAGGCCAAATGGTCGCAGAGCTAGCTGAGCTCTGGCATTGTTCCTGCAGCCCCCTTCAGAGAGTGAGGCGGAGCTGGGAACCTCGGAGCAGCAGAAGCCAAAGTATGGAATGGTCCCAGCCGCTGCACTTGCCCATGAATCACCGAGGTGTCACTCTTTCCCTCTGTGTTCGGGACCGAGAAAGGATTGCCTGACAGGGCAGGCTTTTTTTCGAACAGCGTTCCTGCAAGAAGGAGATTACAGACGTGTCTCCCCTATGAGGCAGTTGAAGGCCCCCAGAAGACTGCCACTGGGGGCATGGACATTGGACAAGAAAGGGTCTACCCTATTTACCCCACTATACCTGGGTAAACTAAAGCAAAACAACAAATGGTATAATAGTAGGAAAGGATGCAATCATCAGTATCACAATGAAACTATAAATCAGTCATTGGAAGCACAATTCAGTTACACTTTTTCAATTCGTTATATTTTAATCAAACGATAAAATAACCGAAAGCACCTAAAACATACTTCAAACAATATTTATATCATACTCAACATATAACACAAAAACATCCTTATACATATAACACCACCAACATATATTAGAATATTTCAATTCACCAATACAATACTTATCATCTCCTTATTTTCAAAGAAATGTGGTTATTAACAATACTTTAACAGTACTTTAAATATTAATCCACATGAGAGAGATGGTTGCGTCATGTACACATCTCCACAACACCACTACTTTTGTTCATATTTGAAGAGAGATGTGTAACCAAACGTTTCTTATAGGTTGTATTTAGTATTCCTCGCAACCTCTCCATATATACAAAAGGTCGACGTGTTTCGGCCCCCTCTAATTGCGGGCCTCATCAGGACTATTGGAGAGATAAAATACAAAAAGCAAATTAAACAACACAACTCAAAAACTGATGAAACCTCCACCGTGAAAGATCCTATTTAAAACTTATAAATATAAACCTATGAGTACAAAAACACACTTGTGCCTCAAACCAACTGACCTCATCATTACCATAGTGACTCACATGCAAAAGGGAGTATTAATCTTTAAATAGGAATCTCCCCTTGGTGACAAACCTATTACACAATAGTTCCATTCCAAGTGAGACTAATTTGTACAGTCTACTCAAGTGCTGCACACCAGGCCCAATATGCCAAACATAAACTTCTGTATACCTACTCTCTATAAGCCAGGTCTGTCGTCAACAATCGGTAAAATTCAAATCACCCCTAAAAAATAAGGTATGTCAAATCAAATATAGACAATGGCTTTACATCTCACTAAGTTAAAGCCAACCCTCCAATATTACCGATCTTATTACTTTTAGGAGCTTACTTGAAATCAAGTGTAGATGTCACATCGCAGCTCTTCCGTGGCACATTTGTATGTGTGCCACCGTATCCAGGACAGACCCCAATCGTTTGTGTGTTTGAGGACCCTGTCAGGGACCTCCACCTGTCCCGATTCCCGCTGCAGCACTCTCATCCCAGCAACAATCCTTATTGGCGGCCATCATAGAGCGGAGTTAAATATCTCTTTTCTACCCTCCCTGGCAGCAATCTTTCTCATTGTCTACATATCATCAATGGTGGCCATCTTTGAATGGACACATATCTGATCACCTTGTCTCACAAACAACTTACAAGCGGCCTAAATCTCTCTTCATCCAAAAATCTTTTTTTTTTAAACCATAATGTTGCAGTTTAACACAAATAATATTTTAGTTTAGCACTTATCTATCAAAACTCGAGAAGGATGCCATAACGGCCATTAATGTTGAAGGCTGTTCTCATCTAATACCTCATGGCTTGGAAGTAAACTGTACTCTTCAAATTCAAGGGAGATATCTTGTTCCCCCCCCCCCATGTACATTTAATCATCTTATTAGAGATCTAGAGCATAGTTGTGTATAAAAAACTACTGTAACTATCCACAAAGGTACAAATAAAAACAAGGGTCTTCCCCATGCTAATTTCATTGTGCACTCTCACATATTAGTTAGATGCAGTCAAGAATAAACACTGCCATACAAATGGGACATCTAGATCAGGGCCCACATTTCATCAAAGTTGTTAAGGCCATGTCGCCTTGTTCCATATTTCTCAATAAATCTCGCTCCCATTTTATCCAGACTAGTCAATATAGATTGTCCACTTTGATTTGCATGTACTACCAGAAGTACTGTCCACCAGATATCATCTGGCTTGTGGTAAAGTTCACTGTAGTACTCAACTAGTGGCGCTCCTTTTATTGCACATCTGATTCTTGATCTGTGTTGGAGAATTCTTGCTTTAACTGGCTGCAACGTTTGTCCTCTATACATTGACTCGCAAGGGCATTTTATACAGTAAACCACATTTTTAGTGTTACAATTAGAAAAACATGATTGATAGTGTATTTGTCCATTCAACAGTACTTCTTTGGTTTCACTCGTAAATTGGCATGCCATGCAGTTGTTACATTTATAATAGCCAGGTAAAGGGGGGAGCTGAAGCATCGTCCTAAGATCCTTCCTCATTTCAATAGGAAAAGCAGCTTTAACCCAATGTTCATGTAAGTTCTGTGCTTTCTTTAAAGCAAATAGTGATTTCTGGATTCCCAATCAGGTCAAGATTCTCCAGTTTCTTTCAATAATAGCTCTGACTTTGTTCACTTTAGGATTATATGTAACAACACAGGTCAAAGGAATATCCTTCATGTGTTGTCTGGGAGTTAATAAAGTTTATCTAGGTGTAAACATTTCTCTTTTGGATGCTGCTTTTACCAATTTGTTCGGGTCGTCTAAGTTGACTAATTTTGTCACCAATTCATTACCGTTTTCAAAATAGTCTTTTTTGTGCAGTTCCTCCTAATGTGAAGGAACTGCCCTGCCCATAGTGTAAATTTTCTTTCATAGTTCTAGTATGGCCACTGGAAAAATGCAACAAAGTGTTATGGTCAGTTGATTTATAGTGTGGGCTAACTTCTAAAGAGCCCTCATTTGACATAATCCAGAGGCGTAAGAAGTTGATTTTCTTAGCGTCACAATGCATGGTAAATCTGAAGTCTAGCTTATGTTGGTTTAACCATTCATGAAAGGCTGACAGGGCAGTCCTATCCTCTTCCCAAATCATCAGAATGTCATCTAAATATCTAAACCATCTTATAATATTGTTTCTAAAGGGGTTCAAGATTTCATACACCCATTTCCTTTCAAAAACGTCCATCACCAGGTTAGCTATCTCCGGTGCAAAGCTACACCCCATCGCCACTCCCTTGATTTGTAAATACATATTTTCTTTATACATAAAAAAATAAATTCAAGCAGAGGGTGGCTAAAGCAGTTGAACATTTTGTAGGGATGTTCACCGGAGGTGGTCTAGTACCTAGAACAGACCTAATCACTTCTCTAGCCTCACCCTGGGGAATATTGGTGTCAAGAATTTCGATATCAAAAGTCACCAAAAACTGATTATACTAATTAAATGGTAAGTCTTCTACTTTATTGATAATATCCATGGAATCACGAACATATGCCTGGGTTTGTACCAGAAAAGTTTTGAGAAAAATTTCAATGTATTGAGCTAATGGCTCTAAAATAGAGCCACATGCAGAGACAATAGTTCTCGCCGGGGGGGGGGGGGGTCCTCTGGGTTTTTGTGAATTTTCAGGAGAATATGTATGAGAGCCATTCTCCCTTCACTTTTGTTAGGGAATTCAGATTCTCTCTCCCATATCCATCCATTCTCAAGAGCCTCACTTGTAATGATTTGTATTCTATATTGGAGGTCTTGGGAAAGGTCATGGATAGCAGCAACACAGTGAGCCAGAGGGGCATCAGATTGAACTGGCATGGGAATGGATAAGGCATGTAAGGCCTGGAGGAGTCACCCTCTGTGGATGACAGCAGCCAACACAAGTTGAATCTAAGGGAGCCAACTCTTCTGAATAATTGCGACAAAAATACTTTTTGCTACATGCTGCGCTGCTCCAAACCAGAAAGACATTGTAGAAAGTATACCCAAGGATCTTCGTGCAAATGGCTTGACTCATGGGGAGACCATGATCCAGGACCTCCTGGGCAACCTGAAGGCTACTGTCAGAAGCACTGAACACCATGCAATGGAGATTGAGGGAAGTATTCAAGAAATCAATAGGAGTGCAACTTGAGGGAATGGAGCAGGTCCTGGGGAAATTAGAGAAAAAATATTTGTTGAAAGGTGGAGAAAACAGAGTTAAGAGAGATTCAGGAAATATGTCATTCCCACCATGATCTGGCTGGAAAGAGACGTGGAAACGCTGTACAAGATGCTGTGAGACTCCTGAGAATGCTGGGATCCCTAACCAGAGAAGTAAATCAGCAAACAGAAAATTGGCGGGGTGAGTTGTAACACCTGTGGACGTTTGCAGGGCAATACATTTGCCAACAAGACAACCTGTGCGTACTACAGCCAAGACTTTGCTCTGGCAGTATCCCATTAAGAGAGCTAGCGAAGAAGGGGAAGAGTACAAATGATCCAAGAAGTGTGATTCTGCAGTTAAACCAATTCAAAGATGCCAGTCTCAGAAGCTTGCGTAGTTTGATCTGTTACTAAAAATATAGATAACAGTAGAAGTTAGTCAAGTGGTTTTAGGTGCCATCCTTGCATTTAGATCTCGGTCACTTATGCCAGTTGCAGTTTGACCAACCCAAAAAGGCACCCTTGCAGGTAGAGGAAGAAGGCCTAGCCTGTGAACATTGCTGCCTCTTCATCTACTGAAACCTTTTGACTGTCATTAATGCCTGCCAGTCAGTTCTTACCATATTTGACACCCCAAAAGCCACAATGACTTATGGAAAACAAAGATGGGACCTCAGACATCAAAACTATCAACTCAGGATAATTCTTCAGTCTGATCAAAACCCTGCAGATTTTGAGTGGAGATTTTTCATCTCCACCTGCACCACCAAGCCCTCAGTAGCTGACTAAGGCCTGTCTGAACCACTGTAGATGTATAACATACTCTCTGTGATATGGAAAGAATCAGTCATTGATGTTTTCTGACCCATTGGCATAGGGCAGTACTTGATAGTTATCATAGATGAATTCTCAAGTTCAGGGCTGTTTCATATTCTGACACTGAAACTGTTGCACCTGCTATTAAGAAGTCTTCTACAAATGTAGCATTCTAGCCATAGTAAAAATCTAACAACGGGCTTCCTTTTAATGGACCAGACCTCAGGGACTTTGCTGTTTGCTTAGGCTTAACTTATTACAAAATCATAGACCTATGACATTGTAGAGCACTTTACTAAAACTGGGAAAGTGACACCACAAGTTTCCAAAGACATGTGCGTCAGCCTCTGAAACCTTGTGTCAGACATTGTGGGACTACAGGGACATGGCACCAAAGGCATCTCTCTTGCAGAACTCATGTGTGGACAAAAACATCAAACCAAGATACATCTGTTTGAAGGGCTATAAATCAATATAATCTAGAGGTTCAACAGATCCCAGGGTTCCTGAACATAATGACCCTAACTTTAAAACAACTCAATTTATTCACTGACAGCAGAAGGTCCATGATCACTTTTGGAGAAACAGGTATGTGATTAAAGATAACTGGTTGTATTGCAGCACACTTCAGACAAGTCTTCATGAACAAACATCAGCTGAGGAGTATTTGGATGTTAAGGACAGGCTTGAAGAACTTTCTGTTATTCCTGACTGACTGATGACCACATCAACTCACCAGCCAGTCCTGCACAAACTGTTGCTCTCAACCTGGATGTGCTCCTGGTTGTCCCTTCCCTTTTTCCTCCTACCTTCTCACCCTGTCCTAATCTGAGGCTTCCAGAAAAACTCATTGAATATCTGGAGTCATACTAAGTTTTCATTTAGAATATGTGGTGATATTGTGTCTTTACACCTGAAATGCACATTGTTTTGACACATCTATTGTGAGATGCTTTCCCTGTGCTCTAGGAGGACGCATGCATGGGAGGGCAAGGAAAGAAAGAGGCGGCAGAATGTGTGTGGCAAAGATAAGAGATGTCACTGTCCTACCAGCCCCTGCCTACAAATATCTTTGAAGCCCTGCATATAGAAGAAAAAGTGTTTGCTTTATTGTACAAATAACAGATGCTCAAAGACCTGAGTAAATATACCTTGTTCAACACAGTCGTAAATTTAGTCTGGGTTCATTTCAAGTTACCATCATGATAATGCATCCATTGATCTGACATTGACTCCATTGAGAGGTCAAGTCATTTTCAAGATGATCCTTGAACTTAATTTGTTACCCCCATATGCTGGAAAACCTGTGATGAAATTCCACACCATATTTTGTAAAGTTTTACCAAGAACAAACCCGAATGTATAAATTAAAGTGTTTCCTACCTTTGGGAAGAATCTATCTTTCTTGGGGAGACTCTACTTGCAGATTTCTTAAGTTTTTAATATCCCAGGCGTCTGACTGAATCTGGAAACTTTTCAATAGCTCTCCACATCGGTAGGGAGTGCTGACTCCACCTCGGCCCTGGAAGCTATGCCACTATGATATTGCAGGATCCATAATGCACCTCATAGGCGTCCAGATGTCCATTTGCATCCATTTATTCCCAGCCTTCGAAGCAAACGGGAAGAGAGCAATATCTTATAAGCAAGGTGGAATGCAAAATCTAAACTTGGAATTGTATTTTAATGATTCTACTAGGGAATCAGTCTTCAGGAAGGGGAGGGTCATGAGGAATCTTCAGGAGGAGTATCCATCAGAAAAATTGTTACCAAAAGGAAATAACCTTTTCTTCTGATGCATACTTCTATCGTCAGATTCCTTATTTATGAATAGATTCTCCAAGTAAAATCCAACAGGGAGGTGCGGCTTGAAGGGATTGTTAAGCCAAGAAGTCACGGAGGACTGAGCCCCCGTAGTGTCCTACACTTCACAGCTTTAAATCTAAACAGTAGTGTTTTATGACAATGTGTTGGGAAGTCCAAGTCACCACTTTGCAGCTCTCTTGTGCCCCCGGGAGGTTATTTGCCGTTGTGGCTTAACACATCTAAATGCACAAGATGATGCACCTGGCCATGTAGATTTTTAGATGGCTTTGCCTTTCGTCTTGACAATGTAGTGGTCATCAAGGCAGAAATCTTTTGTATGGTCAGTATAAAAACTGTGCCAGCCCCTCCTCCTCAGTGGGATGTGGAGGCAGGAAGAAGATAAGTAAGGTGATGGACTGCCCCAAGTTTAAAGGGTGTCACCACCTTTCATAGGAAAGCAGCTCAAGTTCAAAGGACCAGCTTGTCAGGAAAAAAGTATATAAAGGGAGGCTTAGCGCTTAGCACGAGCAACCAACTAACACAGCCAATGTAATGGCAATTAGAAAAACTTTTAACCCCTTTGCTGTGGGCGTTGGCCACTGGCCGACGCCCAC
The DNA here is from genome assembly GCF_031143425.1 of Pleurodeles waltl. Classification (NCBI taxonomy): domain Eukaryota; kingdom Metazoa; phylum Chordata; class Amphibia; order Caudata; family Salamandridae; genus Pleurodeles; species Pleurodeles waltl. The sequence goes on from NC_090447.1 coordinate 716,242,157, forward strand.
ACTACCTCCCTGGTGCGGGTCACGACCAGTGGCTGACACTAGGGAGGGGGTTAGAATTTTTTATTTTTTAAAACTCCCCAGGAGACACAGAAGCTTTTCCGTGTTTCCCCCCACCCCCCTCCCGCCCCTTTGTAACGTCGCCCGCTGACATCACATTACAGCTGCTTCCTGCTCCGATTGGGAAAACGGCCCCAAACAGCCTTCCCCACGTTCGGGAACGCCTCGTATGAAAGGGGAGACTCTCCCCTTTCATACGAGGCCTTCCTGAATGCGTTTCCTGGCCCTCGAGGGCCAGAAAACGCCACTAGACACCAGGGATTTTACTTGGGGGGGTCAGTGCCCTTGGAAAATGGGTCCCCCCCCCCCACCACGAGGGCATATTTTTTTTATATTGAGGTAGGTGTCCCGTGGGGGGGGCGTGATCGCCCCTCCCCCCACCCCCCCTGTGGGGGCAATACTTTTTTTTAGTAGTTGTAGGGTTTCCCTGGGGGCCATTTTGGCCCCCAAGGAAACCATACAACTACTAAATTAATTATAGATCTATAAATATATAGATCTATATATATATGTATATCTATAGATATATCCATGTGGATTGATATATCTATCTACATAGATAGATAGATCTATATAGAATGCATGTGTGGTTTCCCTGGCGGCTGCGATCGGCCCCCAGGAAAACCAGACCCACATATAAAAGTGATATATATATATATATATATATATATATATCATATATATATATGTAAATATATATATACTTGCCACCAGTTGTCTTGCAGTTGCAGCTTGCATCTTCAAAGCAATGCATATACGTCAACTGACGCATTTCAACTGCAGCTTTTAGGCAGCAATAAAAAAAGTCAAGTAAGTCTTGTGATTATGTTTCTGCTACAAAAGGATCAGACATTTGTCTAGTGGCAGTTGTAGTGCCATAAAGAAGCACCAAAGGTTTATATGCCTACTGCAAAGAGCAAATCTGTATTTTATGTAAATAGCTGAGTACATTAGTAAAGTCAGCCATTACCTGTGCTATAATACAAATGAAATGTATATGCGGGATGGGGGGGCGGCTATGGAGAGATGAAAGGCACTTTTGCTGGATGGTATCCGAGGAGGAGAACATGGGAGTGGGAGCACCAATAAGGATTGTTGGACTGGGCGCAGGAGGTGCTAAAGACGGTGACGAATGATATGTGACAAGATGTTTTTGCAGTGTCTTGAAAGAATGTGCTGATTGAGGGAAGAAGCGCAGGTAAGGTGGCCTCTACTGTTGCACATATCACACACACACCAGCAATTTTGTGACTGTCTACGTAGGCTAGTGTTTTAGAGCAACAGTTTAGCTAATAGCAGAGATGGCATCTTGATGGATGACTGCTGCTGACGCCGTCACTCGGGTTATAGAAGACAGATCTGACATAGGATCAGAGACTGAGACAGCATCTGAGGGATAGGACAATGGCGCAGACTCTGGAAGTCATTTTTCAGTCGGAGAAGTCCCATTGGATAACTCCTCTTCCAGTAAATTATGAGGGAGGTGGTGAGGACAGTCCTGCTGTCCCTTCGCAAGCACAGTCTGTGCAACTGGGCAATAGTGGGTTAGCCCAACCCAGAGAGCAGGTAAATGCGGCGGCAAGCACAGAGAGAGAGTGCTTTCTTGGGAGCTCCCCAATTTAGTTTAGCCCCAAATTCCACTGCCCAAATCGTGTAATGGAGACATCAGAATTATCTATCACAAAACAAACTGGTTTTGGAAGGCAGACACCTGTGTTTTTGGTCCTGGGTTCGGTGGCCATATAGGGAAACATACTAAACCAAAACCTTTCTGGAAACTAGACATCCGGGGGAGTCCACAGAGGTGTGACTTGTGTGGATTCCCCAAAGTTTTCTGACCCAGAATACCCTGCAAAGCTGAAATGATGAATACAAACTCAATTTTTCTTGCATTTCTGTCACACAAACTACAGGAATATGCTGGGATCCACAAAATTCCTACCACACAGTGATTCCTCAACTGTCCTGATAAAAACACTACCCCACTTGAGTGCCTATACCTAGTGTCTAAGTCAGGAATGGATCACCCCAGGGTCAACAGTTGCCTCATGTAAGGACTAACATTGACCGTTGTGTGACCTATTCCTGCTGCGGGCACTTGGCCTACCCACACAAGTGAGGTACCATTTATATCGGGAGACTTGGGGGAATGCTGGGTGGAAGGAAGTATGTGGCTCCTCTCAGATTCAAGAACTTCCTGTCACCGAAATGTGAGGAAAAAGTGTTTTTTTGGCCACATTTTGAGATTTGCAAAGGATTCTGGGTAACAGAACTTTGTGCAAGCCCCACAAGTAAGCCCATCCTGGATTCCCCTAGGTGTCTAGTTTTAAAAAAATGCATAGGTTTGGTAGGTTTCCCTAGGTGCCGGCTGAACTAGAGGCCAAAATCCACAGCTAAGGCACTTTGCAAAAAACAGCTCTGTTTGTTTTAGGAAAATGTGATGTGTCCATGTTGTGTTTTGTGGCATTTCCTGTCGCATGCGCTAGGCCTACCCACACAAGTGAGGTACCATTTTTATCTGTAGACTTGGGGGAACGCTGGGTGGAAGGAAATTTGTAGCTCCTCTCAGATTCCAGAACTTTGTGTCACCGAAATGTGAGGAAAAAGTGTTTCTTTGGCCACATTTTGAGGTTTGCAAAGGATTCTGGGTAACAGAACCTGGTGAGAGCCCCACAAGTCAGCCCCATCCTGGATTCCCCTAGGTGTCTAGTTTTTTAAAATGCGCAGGTTCGATAGGTTTCCCTAGGTGCCGGCTGAGCTAGAGGCCAAAATCTACAGCTAGGCACTTTGCAAAAAACTCGTCAGATTTCAGTGTACAAATGTGATGTGTCCATATTGCCTTTCCTGTCGCGAGCATTAGGCCTACCCATGCAAGTGAGGTACCATTTTTATCAGGAGACGTGGGGGAACACAGAATAGCACAACAAGTGTTCTTGCCCCTTGTCTTTCTCTACATTTTTTCCTTCCAAATGTAAGACTGTGTAAAAAAGACGTCTATTTGAGAAATGGCCTGTAATTCACATGCTAGTATGGGCACCCCGGAATTCAGAGATGTGCAAATAACCACTGCTTCTCAACACATTATCTTGTGACCATTTTGGAACTACAAAGGTTTTCTTGATACCTATTTTTCACTCTATATTTCAGCAAATGAATTGCTGTATACCCGGAATAGAATGAAAACCCATTGCAAGGTGCAGCTCATTTATTGGCTCTGGGTACCTAGGGATCTTGATGAACCTACAAGTCCTATATATCCCTGCAACCAGAAGAGTCCAGCACACGTAACGGTATATTGCTTTAAATAATCTGACATTGCAGGAAAAAGTTACAGAGTAAAACGTGGAGAAAAATGTCTGTTTTTTCCAGCTCAATTTCAATATTTTTTTATTTCAGCTGTTATTTCCTGTCTGAAAACCTTGTAGGATCTACACAAATGATCCCTTGCTGAATTCAGAATTCTATCTACTTTTCAGAGATGCTTAGCTTTCCGGGATCCAGTATTGGTTTCACACCCATTCCTGTCACTAACTGGAAGGAGGCTGAAAGCACCAAAAATAGTAAAAATGAAGTATGTCCCAGTAAAATGCTAAAATTGTGTTGAAAAATGTGGGTTTCTTATTCAACTTTGTCTGTTCCTGAAAGCTGGGAAGAGGGTGATTTTTGCACAGCAAACCCTTTGTTGGTGCCATTTTCAGGGAAAAAAACACAAGCCTTCTTCGGGAGCCCTTTTTTCCAATTGTTTCTTTTAAAAAACGGAATTTATTGGTGTATTTTGGCTATTTCTTGGTCTCCTCCAGGGGAACCCAGAAACTCTGGGTACCTTTAGAATCCCTAGGATGTTTGAAAAAAAGGACGCAAATTTGGCATGGATAGCTTATGTGGACAAAAGGTTATGAAGGCCTAAGCGCAAACTACCCCAAATAGCCAATAAAGGGCTCAGCAGCTAAGAGGTTAAGAGTAAAAAATCACAACTGTATAAGGGTTCAAGAGGTGAACACATTAAAAACATAATGGTCATATTGAGATACCATTGAGGGATAATGAATGGGAAAAGTGAAAACATTTTGGTGAGACCCTTCAGAAACCTCATCACTATAGCGGAGGGGAACAGGAAGGCTGTTGTGGGAGACATGAAAAACCTGATAACGCAGATAAATAGGGATTTACTGTACCCACTGCACAACCCTATCGAGCCAACACCAGGGCAAACTCTTAGATAATGAATAAGTGGGGCTTGAGTGGGTCTACAGAATTGTTAAAGACCACTTGCAAAACCCGCACCTCTCCCAAAGTACACCATTTTGGTGAAATGACTGCGAGCACATTACATTTACATCCCTCACTTCAAGTTGCAGATGAAAAGCATTCATGTGTCCCCACTCAATCTCCAGGAATGAAGGTGGAGTTTGGGGTCCAACACTTGCACTTCCAAGTGGGAGGGGCCTACTTTGTGAGGGTGACACAAAGAAAGGTCCACCAGGTCTGCATGCCACACCCTTCTTGGCCAGTCCGGGTCCATTAAGATGACTTGGGTCCGGTCTAGTCAACTCTTCCTCAGCTGCCAAAGCCAACATGGTGGACGCGTAATATCACTGCTTCTCACTGGACCGCTTTTTTTCTCTTGATTATGGCGGCAGACTGAGATCTGCGCTGCAGGGACAGGTGTTCACTGTAGTGCACCCCCACGCTTGCATAGAGCCGTCACCCGCGGATGGGAAGGCGCGGTGACTAGGCATAGGAAAACGTCGGTTCAGGCCTAAGAGGCCGGAGGCACCCAGGACCTGGCGGCAAGGAAGAGGGATAGTGAGGTGCCGGGGGGGGGGGGGTTCCCCTGATCCAGCGTGGCACGTTTATCTCGGTCTGGACACTGATCCGTGGCACGAGTGCCAGAGATGGCTGGGGAGTCTGGTGAGGAGGGAAGCGCACTGGTCCCGGTACGGAGGAGGCCTGGAGGAGCGGTGAGGGACCACCAGCGCGGAGCTGACAGAAGACTGCCGGACCTGTGACTGACCTCGCAAGGGGTCAGGAGTGAGCCTACTGGGCTTGGTGGACTGCCGGATTGCGTAGGACATCAGTGGTGTGTGCCGAATCACGTGATGGGGGAACCTTTGGAGGCCCTAACTAGAGGAATGCCGAGGAAACTGTGCGTCTAGGCCATGTGGCCTATTGGAATGTAACTGACCTGGACCCACTGGGTTGGCGAGAAGGCGAGGGGTGCAGTGACGGAATGGGGCAATCCACTCAACCCGGATCTAGAGTACGGGACTTGCTGGAAGCCCGCTGAGTCGGGAGCCAGAGGTAGGACCCGCTTGAGTGTGTGTAGCTGTGCTGGAGCTGCGGCGCTCGGACACTCTGAGGAGGCAATTGCCCCATAGCAGCTGTGTGGGCTGTGTGACCCCCTCCTGAGGTCCTTCGTGGTAGCCACAAATGAAGCAGACTCCCTGGGAGAGAACAGAAAACAAGAGCTGAGAACTCTGCTGGTGCCTAACATGGGGAAGTTGAAGCCCAAGGCACAGGGCCACCTCGGACCAACCTCCATGGATCTGCAAGATAGCCCAGTCCTGGGGATGGCCATGGCCCCCAATGCCAAGGGATGAGTGTAGGAAAGTACCATCTTGCCTGGCATGTTACCCCCATATTTTACTGTATATATGTTGTTTTAGTTGTATGTGTCACTGGGGCCCCAGTGCTCATAAGTGTGCCCTGTATGTGTTACCTGTGTTATGACTAACTGTCTCACTGAGGCTCTGCTAATCAGAACCTCAGTGGTTATGCTCTCTCATTTCTTTCCAAATTGTCACTAACAGGCTAGTGACCAATTTTACCAATTTACATTGGCATACTGGAACACCCTTATAATTCCCTAGTATATGGTACTGAGGTACCCAGGGTATTGGGGTTCCAGGAGATCCCTATGGGCTGCAGCATTTCTTTTGCCACCCATAGGGAGCACTAACAATTCTTACACAGGCCTGCCACTGCAGCCTGAGTGAAATAACGTCCACGTTATTTCACAGCCATTTACCACTGCACTTAAGTAACTTATAAGTCACCTATATGTCTAACATTTACCTGGTAAAGGTTGGGTGCTAAGTTACTTAGTGTGTGGGCACCCTGGCACTAGCCAAGATGCCCCCACATTGTTCAGGGCAAGTTCCCCGGACTTTCTGAGTGCGGGGACACCATTACACGCGTGCACTATACATAGGTCACTACCTATGTGTAGCTTCACAATGGTAACTCCGAACATGGCCATGTAACATGTCTAAGATCATGGAATTGCCCCCCCAATGCCATCCTGGTATTGGGGAGACAATCCCATGATTCCCGGGTCTCTAGCACAGACCTGGGTACTGCCAAACTGCCTTTTCTGGGGTTTCACTGCAGCTGCTGCCGCTGCCAACCCCTCAGACAGGTTTCTGCCCTCCTGGGGTCCAGCCAGGCTTGGCCCAGGAAGGCAGAACAAAGGACTTCCTCAGAGAGAGGGTGTTACACCCTCTCCCTTTGGAAAAAGGTGTTAGGGCTGGGGAGGAGTAGCCTCCCCCAGCCTCTGGAAATGCTTTCATGGGCACAGATGGTGCCCATTTCTGCATAAGCCAGTCTACACCGGTTCAGGGATCCCCCAGCCCTGCTCTGGCGCAAAACTGGACAAAGGAAAGGGGAGTGACCAATCCCCTGACCTGCACCTCCCCTGGGAGGTGCCCAGAGCCCCTCCAGTGTGCTCCAGACCTCTGCCATCTTGGAAACAGAGGTGCTGCTGGCACACTGGACGGCTCTGAGTGGCCAGGGCCAGCAGGTGACATCAGAGACTCCTTCTGATAGGCTCCTCTAGGTGTTGCTAGCCTATCCTCTCTCCTAAGTAGCCAAACCTCCTTTTCTGGCTATTTAGGGTCTCTGCTTTGGGGAATTCTTTAGATAACGAATGCAAGAGCTCATCAGAGTTCCTCTGCATCTCTCTCTTCACCTTCTGCCAAGGAATCGACTGCTGACCGCGCTGGAAGCCTGCCAAACTGCAACAAAGTAGCAAAGACGACTACTGCGACCTTGTAACGCTGATCCTGCCGCCTTCTCGACTGTTTTCCTGGTGGTGCATGCTGTGGGGGTAGTCTGCCTCCTCTCTGCACTAGAAGCTCCGATGAAATCTCCCGTGGGTCGACGTAATCTTCCCCCTACAACCGCAGGCACCAAAGAACTGCTTCACCGGTCCTCTGGGTCTCCTCTCAGCACGACGAGAGAGGTCCCTTGAACTCAGCAACTCTGTCCAAGTGACTACCACAGTCCAGTGACTCTTCAGTCCAAGTTTGGTGGAGGTAAGTCCTTGCCTCCCCACGCTAGACTGCATTGCTGGGAACCGCGTGTTTTGCAGCTGCTCCGGCTCCTGTGCACTCTACCAGGATTTCCTTTGTGCACAGCCAAGCCTGGGTCCCCGGCACTCTAATCTGCAGTGCACGACCTCCTGAGTTGTCCTCCGGCGTCGTGGGACCTTCCTTTGTGACTTCGGGTGAGCTCCGGTTCACTCCACTTCGTAGTGCCTGTTCTGGCACTTCTGCGGGAGCTGCTTGCTTCTGATTGGGCTCCTTGTCTTGCTGGACGCCCCCTCTGTCTCCTCACGCAATTGGCGACATCCTGGTCACTCCTGGGCCACAGCAGCATCCAAAAACCCTAACCGCGACCCTTGCAGCTAGCAAGGCTTGTTTACGGTCTTTCTGCACAAAAACACCTCTGCACGACTCTTCACGACGTGGGACATCCATCCTCCAAAGGGGAAGTTTCTAGCCCTTGTCGTTCTTGCAGAATCCACAGCTTCTACCATCCGGTGGCAGCTTCTTTGCACCCACAGCTGGCATTTCCTGGGCATCTGCCCACTCCCGACTTGATCGTGACTCTTGGACTTGGTCCCCTTGTTCCACAGGTACTCTCGGCTGGAAATCCATCGTTGTTGCATTGCTGGTGTTGGTCTTTCTTGCAGAATTCCCCTATCACGACTTCTGTGCTCTCTGGGGAACTTAGGTGCACTTTGCACCCACTTTTCAGGGTCTTGGGGTGGGCTATTTTTCTAACCCTCACTGTTTTCTTACAGTCCCAGCAACCCTATACAAGCTCACATAGGTTTGGGGTCCATACGTTATTCGCATTCCACTTTTGGAGTATATGGTTTGTGTTGCCCCTATACCTATGTTCTCCCATTGCAATCTATTGTGACTATACATTGCTTGCACTGTTTTCTATTGCTATTACTGCATATTTTTGGTGTTGTGTACATATATCTTGTGTATATTTGCTATCCTCATACTGAGGGTACTCACTGAGATACTTTGGCATATTGTCATAAAAATAAAGTATCTTTATTTTTAGTATATCTGTGTATTGTGTTTTCTTATGATATTGTGCATATGACACTTGTGGTACTGAAGGAGCTACTCTTGTCTCCTAGTTCAGCCTAAGCTGCTCTGCTAAGCTACCATTTTCTATCAGCCTAAGCTGCTAGACACCCCTCTACACTAATAAGGGATACCTGGACCTGGTGCAAGGTGTAGGTACTCCTTGGTACTCACTACAAGCCAGGCCAGCCTCCTACAATGAGTGACACACTAAATAAAGTACTGGGGGCCATTGAAGACTCTAAACTTACCCTGCAGTGGGATATTGGCAAGGACGCTGCTGAATTGGGTTTGTTGCATGCAGACCATCAGAAATTGTCGAATAAAGTGTGAGATGTGGAGTCTACAGTCACGGACCTACAACCATCCCATCATTTGAAACTCCTGGTATCTCACTTAGCGGACAGAGTGGACCACCTGAAACAAAGGACGGAAGATGCAGAAGGTCGCAGTCACTGCAACAATGTCTGTATTATCGGTCTGCTGGAGGGAGTGGAGGGGAAGAACATGGTGGAATTCCTGGAGCCTGGCTGCGTGCTCTCATGGACGTGGACAGCCTCACGCCCTTTTTTGCTCTTGAGAGGGCACACTGAGTTCTGGCGCGCCGATCCCTGCCTTGTAAGACTCCTAGACCCGTTGTGGCTAAACTACTTTATTACCATGATCTAGACATGCTGCTACAGAGGGCACGTGTGGCTGGACCCTTTAGGATGGAAGGAGGCTAGGCTAGTCTGTTTTCAGACTTTACAGCAGCCGTACAGGCCAAACGGGCCACCTTTTCGGCAGTGAAAAGGGCACTCAGAGATGAGGAGATATCCTACGCCCTACTCTTTCCATCTCGGCTGAAACTGATGGTGGATGGAACTGTGCACTTCTGCCAGGACTCTGAGGAAGCATAGAGATGGCTGGAACAATACAAATCGGGCACAGTTAGATCCCAGAAAGAGGTGGTTGCGAATGCCCAATGTCATAAGAGGAGGAAAAGGTCCTGGAGTTGTGCCTGCCGACTACGGCTCACCAAGCCCACACCAACCCAGTCTGAGGAAGGGAAACTGTTGGTGATTCGAGCTGCAGCCTCGCTAACAGAGGCTGAAGTGTTAGATGGGGCAGGGGCAAGGAATGACCAGGATACAGAAACTCACCTATCAGACTGACTCCCAGGCAAGCACACTAGAAGATCTCCCCCATGTGACACCCCAGTCATCCGAAGACATCATATAAATATTTCAGCTGCTGAGTTGCACATACTCCCACCCCCGCACACCTCTCCCTCTGCCCAGCATCTCCACCTCAGCCGAGGCGGTTTCTTATGCTACACTCTATGGCTATTACGCACTGTTTGGGTGGCCAGCTGTTGCCGGACTGTCCTTGGGTGGGAAGTTGTTTTTTATTTTTTTTCTGTTATGTCTTCTGTGATCTCTGGTGGGACTGTGACTGTTGCTCTGCAGAGTGTGGTGGAAGCGGTACAACCGCTGGGGGTCTTGGCTACCAGTGGAGAGCGAGAATTGTTATCAAATGGCTGAAAAGTTGACTGCACTTAATGTGATCACCTGGAATGGACGGGGCTAGGGTCCATGGCTGAAAGGCATAAAATTCTGTCATATTTAAAACGTCAAGGAGTGCATATAGCGATCCTGCAAGAGACGCATCTCACGCAAAAAGGCCTGGGTGTCTCCACTGGCGTTGGAGGGTGCAATTGTTTGGGACTACCTACTCTGTGTATGCCCAAGGTACATTGATCTGGGGGTCCCACTGGAAGCAACGAGAGTGGTAGTAGACGACGATGGGATGATTGTCTTTGTGGTAGGTCGCCTTCCTGGTAAGCCCATTGTATTGGGAACAGTGTACACCTCTAACCAGGACCAGGTCGCTTACCTTCACACATTGACCGCTCACATGGCTACCTTTCCAAGGGGGTCGTTCCTTATAAGGGGTGACTTTAATGGTGTCCTTGATATGGATCTAGATTGTTCCTCTCCACCTGTGCAAGGGGTCCTTCCTATTAGAATAGCTGTAGGGTTAACTGCATGTCTGTCCAATTGGACCACGGAGGATGTGTGGCGTACGCATAACCCCGTGGACAGGGATTACTCCTACTACTCCCATATTCACCATGTTCACATTAGAATAGACATATTTGTACGCAGTGGGTCAATCTGTGAGCAGATAAGACACTCCGGCCCGTATTTATACTTTTTTAGCGCCGCATTTGCGTCGCTTTTTGACGCAAAAGCGGTGCAAACTTACAAAATACAATTAAGTTTGCGTCGCTTTTGCGTCTAAAAATGATGCAAATGCGGCGCTAAAAAAGTATAAATATGGGCCTTAGAGTACCATTCTTAGATCACAACCCACTTCTGATCCACCTGCAGATGGCGGAGCCCCGGCCCCCATTCTGACATGGCGTTTCCAACCAGTGGCGCTGGAAGATGCTCGTTTTAGAGACACACTGTCCACAACAGTAGCGGAGTACTGTCCCGCAATGTGGGATCGGTATTCCAAAGATGGAGTGGAATGGGAGGCCCTTATTATGGTGGTACGGGGACATTGTATGGGTCAGACGGTAGGCATCAAACAAGCTGTAGAGAGGGACCTCCATCGACTCGAAAACCGATTACATGCTCTAGACAATGCACAGGGTCTTGACCTCAAGGCCCTACACTGTTTATCGAACCTCCCGGAGGAGTACGCTGTAGCCCTCGAGAAACTTAGATGTCATGATCACGCAGAATATATGGACAGGGTACACAAGGAGGAAGGTAGGGCTGGACGGGTATTGGCCTGATTGGTTCGCCCTCACTCAGCGGGAACACCAATCACTGGAATCACCCTGCCTGATGGCTCCTTGTTTCACACATCCTACATATAAATACAGCGTTCCTTGACTATTACCTGGCACTGTATGCCCCCCTGGAGACGCCATTGCCGGATACACTGGGTGAATTGTTGGCTGGGGTGCGACTGAGGGTCCTCCCAGAAGAGGCCCGTGCCCCATTAGGTGCGGAGGTGACCAAGGGTGAAATAAAACTGGCTATCAAAGACTTAGGCCCATATTTATACTTTTTGACGCACAACTGCGCCAACGCAGTTGTGCGTCAAAAATTTTAACGCCGGCTAACGCCATTCTAAAGCGCCATGCGGGCGCCTTATTTATTGAATGACGTCAGCCGGCGCAGCTGACTGGTGTGCGTCAAAAAAATTGACTCACACCAGGCAACGCCGGCGTAGGGGAAAATGGAGCTTGGGCGTCAAAAAATGGGGCAAGTCAGGTCTGAGGCTAAATTTTGGCCTCAACCCGATTTGCGCCATTTTTTTTTACGCCCAACCCCCATTAAAATGACTCCTGTCTTAGCAAAGACAGGAGTCATGCCCCCTTGCCCAATGGCCATGCCCAGGGGACATATGTCCCCTGGGCATGGTCATTGGGCATAGTGGCATGTAGGGGGCCACAAGTCAGGCCCCCCTATGCCACAAAAAAAACAACGAAAAAAATACTTACCTGAACTTACCTTAACTTCCCTGGGATGGGTCCCTCCATCCTTGGGTGTCCTCCTGGGGTGGGCAAGGGTGGCAGGGGGTGTCCCTTGGGGCATGGGAGGGCACCTCTGGGCTCCTTCTGAGCCCACAGGTACCTTAACGTCTGCCCTGACCCAGGCGTTAAAAAACAGCGCCCATCAGGCTGGGCGCCGTTTTATAAGGCCTGCCCCCTCCTGTGCGTCAAAATGACGTCACAGTATAAATAAGGCGCACAGGCCTTAAAGTCATTTTTTGGAAGGGAACGCCTACCTTGCATATAATTAACGCAAGGCTGGCTCCCCCTTCTAAAAAATGACGCACATGGTGGAACTTTGACGCCCGCGGGGTCGGACGTCAAAGTATAAATATGGGACAGTGTTTGCGCTGATTGTGCGTCAAACATTTTGACGCACATTCTGCGCAAAGAGAGTATAAATATGCCCCCCAGCGACTGGCAAGACCCCCAAGACAGACGGCCTTCCCCGGGGTTTTTATAAATTGACAGTAGACACATTAGCCCTAAGGATGGTTAAAATGTATAAAGAAGCCTATGAGAGGGGCCTCATACCCGTGACAGGGAGGTCCTGGTGGTTCCCCTCCCTAAGACCACCGATCGGAATGCAGCAGTTAAAGATTTTAGACCTCTTTCCATGCTCAACATGGATTTTAAAATCCTGAGTAAGGTCCTGGCTAACAGGCTATTGCCTCATATGCAGACCCTGATCCATGATGACCAGTGTGGATTCAACCCTACCCGGAACACCTCACAAATCTCCGCAGACTGTACACTGTACTGTACAGTCACTCCCACCCGACTGATTCAAACGCAGTGGTAGTGTCAGTAGACCTCAAGAAGGCTTTCGACACAGTGAGATGGGATTATTTGGAAGTTACTATGCATCGATTGGGATTAGGGGAAGCATAGATTAAATGGTTTAGGTTACTATATGTTTCTCCAATGGCAAGAGTCAAGACTGGGCAACACAATTCTGGCGTCTATTACATATACAGGGGAACCAGGCAAGGGTGTCCACTCTCTCCCTTGCTTTTTGTCATAGTGATTTAACCACTAGCAGAATGGTTAAGGATGGAAGGTCAGGGTAAGGGGCTATGTAGAGGAAGTACAGAACATATTATATTGTTGTATGCCAACGACCCGTTGATTTATCTAAGGGATTGGGAACGGACGTTACCCTGGGCACTTCAGGTGCTGGAAGACTTTGGGAGATACTCAGGGCTACACCTTAATAGGAGGAAGACGTGTGTTCCCTTGTGGTTGCGGGTAGTATCCTCCCCTCCACCTGCGGATGTTAAGTGGGCACCCAGTACATTTAGATATCTTGGCATTCAAGTTTACCATGACGAGGTGGACATTAGGGAGGGTAACCTCAGTAAAGTTCTCAGGTCCCTTCGAGCCTGCGTAGGTTTTTGGCACTCTCTTAGCCTGCCCTTTATGGTGCAAGTTTCATTGTCTAAGATGATTAGGCTCCCGAGACTTCTGTTTTTTTTCGTTAACCTACCAGTAACTATCCCGGTGAATTGGTTCAGGTCCTTAGATGCCATTCTCGGGAATTAATATGGAATGGTGGGCACCACAGGGTTGCTCTGGCTACTCCCGACTCCTCCGGTAGCGGGAGGATTGGAAGTCCCGGATTTTGAACCCTATTACGTAGCGGCGCAGCTGCAATGGCTGGTGCGGTGCCTGAACAATTATGGGCTGACGGAGCTGGACAGTGTACAGACAAGTTGCTGCCTGGATTGTTTCGGCCGAGACTCAAGTCTCCACTGGCTGGGGTTCTCCTGGGTACGGCCTCCGCGGTCTGGTGTAGAGTGCTTAGGTGAACCGGGTCCCAACCCTCTACACCCCTGAGATCCCCTTGGTGGGGCTCCCACTTGGTGAACCCCCCTGCTGCATTACACAGAGACAAATGCTCTCCTGGATTGAGGTGGGGTTGACCTCCGTGGGTGACTGTTATATGCAGGGCAGATTGTCATCTTTTTCAGAGCTCTTGCAGCTGACTTACCTCCGACAGGGTCAGTTTTTGAGATACGAAGCAATGACTTGTGATATACGGGTCGTGATATACGGGTTCTGTGGGGGGAAAGAACAGAGGAGCCCCCCACTCATGCTGCGTTTCAGACAATGCTTAAGATGGGTGAAGGATCTCACTTAGTGACATGGTTACACAAAGCCCTGAATGGAATGATGGGTGGGCCACTACATTCCCTGAAGTCTCGTTGGGAGGGGGACTTGGGCATGGATCTGACGGTGATTGAGTGGGAGTGGGTGATTGCTTATGCACCCTGTGTCTCTCGGAATACACGCCTTAAACTGATTGAGTTCAATCTCATACACAGGACGTATCTCACTCCCCATAGACTTCAGACCATATATGGAAGGGAACCCCAGGCCTGCCCTAGATGCCAAGTCCCAGATGCTGATTTTGGGTATATGGTTTGGGGATGTACCACTCTAATGGCCTTCTGGGCTGCAGTTTTTGCGCGCCTTAACCTAACCCTGGATAGGTCTCTACCCGTCACTTTGGAAGTCTTCTTGCTGGGCCTGTTGGTTAGAACACCCTCTAAAAAGATAGGTAACAGATGTATAGATTTGCCTCCGGCATTAGCATGGCGCAGGATAGTGATGTTTCGGAAAGCCCCTGAGGGACCCCAGCTACCTACATGGACATGAGAGGTCACACGCTGGGCAAGTGTGAAGGAGTGGGTATTAAAGAGAGAAATCCAAGGGGCTCAGACTTCGGCCAATAGCCCACCTCTGGGCTGAAGTAGCAGAGGAATGGGAGTCTATTGATCTCACTGCCGATGATCATATAGAGGCCAGAACTGAGGTGGGAGCTGGGTAGGGATCTGCCCTTGTAGCTGGAGGTTACCTCCCAGACGGCACCCGTGCTCACATCTTGGAGCCTGCAACTGCCAGCTTAGCGATGACTGTTGATGAGTTGTTGTCAATCGATGAGCATAGAGACTAGAGAGCACAAGTTACAGGTACATGGTTATTTCGGTCATATTAATACCCCATTTGCGCTGAATTTGTGTCATTTTTTCAACGCAAATTCAGCACAAACCTAACTCCAAATTTATACTTTGGCACTAGACCCGTCTAGCGCCAATGTTTTGGACTTAAAGTCTTTTTTTGCATGCGGGAAACTACCTTGTGTCATTGAGATGGAAGGTAGGTGTTCCCGGGCAAAACATTATGATATGGCCTTAGCGCCATAGCTATCCCCCTGTGCTAAAATAAAGCACAGGGGGAATGGGGCTTTAAATAATGACACTAAGCTTGCTTACCGCCATTATTTAATGCCTAGGTCAGGCAAGGCGTTCGGGCCTGTGGGCCTATCACTAGCCTCAGGGACACCCCCACCCACACCTGAGGGACGCCAGAGGATTGGGGGACCCCATCCACTGGCAAGTAAGGTAGGTACAGGTAAGTATATATATATTTTTTTAACAAGCAACATAGGGGGGCCTAATTTGCCCCCCCCCCCAACATGGCACTGAGCCCAATGGCCATGCCCAGGGGACATATGTCCTCTGGGCATGACTCCTGTCTTTATCAAGACAGGAGTCATGTCCATGGGGGTTGTGCGTCAAAGGATGACGCTAGTCTGGTTAGAGGCATTATTTATGCCTCTGCCCGCACTGGCATCATCCTTTGACGCACAACCTCCTGTTCCCCCTACGCCACCCCCACCCAGCTAGTATTCTTTTTTTATGACGCTAGCCGGGCCTTACCGCCGGCTACCGTCATACCATAAATGTGACGCCCAGCCGGCGTCTTGGGATGGCGCTAGCCACCAGTATAATTTTTACGCAAAATTGCGTTAGCACAGTTTTGTGTGAAAAAGTATAAATCAGGGCCTTAGTTTGTAGAGTTGCAACTTAGTCCTATAGACAGTATTTCAGCATATGTTTAGACATGGCATGGCTATGCTCTAGATCAGTGTTCCCCAACCCCCGGGCCACGGACCGGTGCCGGTCCGCGGATCAATCGGCACCGGGCCACCCGAGGTCTTCAAATCTTGAAGGCATGTTTAAATACAATTAAATTAAAATTATTAAATCAAAACAAGCGGGCCACGGAAATATTATCAAACATTTACCGGTCCGCGGCGATAAAAAGGTTGGGATTCACTGCTCTAGATTGCTGATGGCCCCCCCTTTATAAAAAAAAAATAATCTTTGTGAGCACCCAAAGAATCAATGGTACAGTAGTGAATGTGTAGTGAAGCAGAAAGCTTCATTTTAACCAAAACACATCCCTCAAGGCTCCCTTCAATGCTATTGGAGGGCGCAAAACTGAGGACACTAAACATTGCTGGGAGTGGCAAACAGGACTGCCTGACATGTGCCCCAAAGGGCTAAGATTTTCTGAACCATCTCTGGGTGAAGCCACCACTTTTGGTTGGCAAGGTGAAGCCAAGGCTGTCTGCTCCGGTATTCAAAGAATCTACGAGATGATTGCCAACCAACCAAATATGGTGCTTCTGTCCACAAGACCAGACTTGTATTGCTTCTGATGGATACTTCTCACTGCAGATTCCTCACCTTTAGAATATCCCCCAGGTGTGAGACTGGAACTGGAGAGCTTCATAGCAGTGCTCCCACGAGCTGGTAGTTAGCCCTGTGTGGCTCTGCAGTGACTCTGTCTGCCCCGGAAGTAATGGGGCAAAGCTGCATACCAGCATCACCCCACGCATACGTCCATTCCTTTCTTTCCACTCCTCAAACACGGGTCTGGATCTCCCCTGTCCTTTTTCTCATCTAAGTCAAAAAAAATAATCTCTAAAAACAATTTAGCCTGTGGGTAAGGGATCAATGTCCCCTCCCAAAACTACAGGATTTAAACCTTATTTTAACTGTCAAAACATACTGGTGACAGACCTGCACTAAGTATGCCTTTTGTGTTTGTGCTTGAGATGTAACTCCTGGTTGTGTGAGAAAGGCACCCTCATAAAACTAAAGGCAATCTGGGACTGTTAAGTATAGCTGTACATCATCAAATATTGGAAGAAATTATGCAAGTCATGCTCCCACTTGGTTGAGAATGCGGACTCCTAACTTCTTTTGAGGTTGCTGACACAATAGATCCTCTTTGCAATATATGTTTTCTGGCAAATTAAACAAAGAAGCACAAGAAGGTCAAGTAAGCCTCCCCCATCCCACCAAACACTATCCTCAGAGAAGTGAGGGCATCAAAGTGACACTCGATCTCACTCCCAATCGAGGAGCTGATTCCACAACTTGTCCCTATGCTCCCAGGGTCATCAGCACTTTTGGAACAGATTGAAGCCTTTAAGGAGGCCATGTTGCATATCCTTGGCACTCTCTCTGTTCCCTCTGGTACGCCTTTGGGCTCCATTGATTTGCAAGGGCTTCCAACCTTGTTACTGTCTGCAGATCAGTCTGTGACTCTCGAACCTTCCTTGGGCTCCGCACCAACTCCTGTGACTACATTCACTTCCCTTCATAGTCAGCATCGGTACAAGACACTGTTTGACTTGCCTCAGCCTCAACTGAAGTCACATCTCGATTTCAGACAGAACTCTGCCTCTACCGCGGGCAGCCATCAGGTGCTCTATCAGTCTTCTGCCTCCGACTCAAATCAAAGCCATGTCCCTTTTGAGGAAGACAATGGAGATGATGGCTAAGATTTTCCCCCATATTATGACGACAGTGACATATACATAGACCTATCAGAGGCCAGTGGGGTCGAAACGTCCCCTTATACTAAGTTGATTCCCTCCCTGAGCCACTAACTGAAGAAAGTGACTCTTTTTCTGTGGTGAATAGATGTGCAACTGAGGTCTTGGACCTACAACTCACCTTTCTAGAAATTATAACTAACGTTCTTGCAAATTTTTTGTAGTCTGGGTAGGTCATATCTGAACTCTTACTACACTTTAATGAAGCCATGAATGAACATTAATGGACACCTGGTCTAAGCCCTATTCTTGTCCACCAGTGAACAGACAGGTAGCCAGATACCACAGACCGGCACCAGGCAGCCTTGATTTGTTTTTACTTAATACCCTACTCATCGCCCGGAAGTTGAACCCCAATTCTGCTGAGCATCATTCTCGGCAACTATGTAAGATGGCATATGAAGGATCCACAGTGGAATTTGAAGTCTAAGTGGACCCATTCAATGTGTGTGTGCCCTTTAATTCCTTTCTGACCCACCGCATCTTCCATCCACATCAGAGCAACTTCAAGAGAGGCACCTGTACATCTTGTTGCAAGAGATGCAAGCCCTACGGGCCATGGGGCTTTAGAGAGGTGACTGGAAGCGGAAATCGAAATTGGTTGTTATTCTTGTTACTTACTCATACAGAAGAAGGATTGAGGCATTTGTTCTGTTTTAGGTTTTCTGAAAGCCTTCCTGCAGAAGAACAAATTCAAGAACCTCACACTTACCCAGGTTCTGTCTGTCCTAGATCTGGGCAACTGGACGGTAGCCTTGGACCTGAAGGTCGCGTACTTTCATGTACTCATCTTGCAGTTCCCACAGAATATACCTGTGAGTCAACGTAAACCAAGATAATTTCCAGCTTGCCTTTATCCCCCTCAACCTTTTCAGCGTCCCTTGGGTCTTCACAAAAGTGATAGTCTTGGTCACCACGCATGGCAGGGGATTCAAGTTTCCCTCTACCTCAAGGATTAGGTGTTGAAGGCAAGTTTGCAACAGTCAGTAGTAGACCACCTCCAGATGACAGCAAACCCCTTGATATCACTGGGATTAACAATCAACTAGTCAGTTATGAGTCTCCTTTGCAGATGCTTCTTTTCATATGTGCCATATTGGACACAGTGCAGGTCATGGTCGGGGACTATTCAAGGTGGCATATGCAGGGTCTGCAGTGGAATTTGAAGTCTCAGTGGGCCTAGCGCCAAGAAAGCCTGTCTGATTCCATCCAGGTTTTGAAGGAGACTTCAACACATCTGCAGTGGTAGCTGCTTGATCACAATTGAACCAGTGGCAGATCTCTCTCCCTGCCCCACCTAGAGCAGAAGGTAGTGACTGATACATCATTGCTGGATTGGGGAGGTTATCTGGGAGTTGTGGTGAGCACTCATGTGCCCAGCAGAAATCACTTTCTACATCAATCTGTTGGAGTTGCAGGCCATTTGCTTGGCATTGAATACTTTCCTGCCATCCCTCAATGGGAAGCTAGAACAGTTACTTATGAACAACACCACCATTGTTTGGTACTTCACCAAGCAGGATGTAGTGGGTCCTGTGCCAAGAGGATCTAAGTCTCTGGAGTTGGCTAGAGTGTCAGGGTACTTCCCTGATTGTTAATTACTTGGTAGGATCCTTAAATGCCAGAGCTGACAGATAACAGATAGTGATTACACCCTGAAATGGTAGAGGGTATCTTCCAGCACTCTAGAGAACCCGGAATAGATTTTTTTTTCACCTTCAAGGACGTGTAATGTCACAACTGTTGCACGCTGGAGACTATCTCTGGTAGATTCATTCCATGCGTGGAAATTTAGCAGCAGCAAACTGTGTTCAACCTACCTCCTGAGGTTGTGGATGTTATATTTGCTGCGTTGCATCAGTCCACAAAGTCCATTTACACTGGACGCTGAGACAAATTTGTACCCTTGTGTAGAGCCACATCATAGGTCTGTTGCAGGCAAAACTATTGGATGTGTTATTGTTTTGTCTCTGGCCCAGCAAGGACTTGCTGTGGGCACAATAAGAAGTTATTTGTTGATCTTTTTGTGTTTGCCTGACCAGCTGTTTTTTTTAAGTCACATGGTGTGATCGGGTTTACAAAACGTTTAACTAACATGTTTGCTCCCAATTCATTTGTGACGCCACAGTGGGATATCAATCTGGTCCTGACTTTCCTCATGTGTACTAGCTTCAAGACAATACAGTCGTTTGCTACATCTTCTGAAACTAAAGCCAATCGTCTTCATTGTGATTAATTTAGTTAATCGCATGAGTAAGCTTTAAGGCCCGTATTTATACTTTTTTTAGCGCCGCATTTGCGCCGCTTTTTGACGCAAAACGGCGCAAACCTACAAAATACAATGGCATTTTGCAAGTTTGCGCCGTTTTTGCGTCAAAAAACGACGCAAATGCGGCGCAAAAAAAGTATAAATACGGGCCTAAGCTCTTTCGGTGTAGTCACCTTACATCACCTTTTTCTCAGATGAACTGGGGTTGAAGACAGGAGCGGCTTGAAGATCAGGACAGCCTTTTTTTGCCAAATGTTGTGAATACATATCACTTGGGCAATCCATCACCCTGTCAATGTTTGTTGCCCTGCCTTACCTTTGGAAAGAAGAGGAGAGACCCCATCAGCTAGATCCCAAGAGAACCTTGAATTTTTACTTCAGTTGCACCAAAGACCATCAGGTGGATGATTAGCTTTTTGTGTGGTTCTCTAGGGCAGAGAAAGGAAAAATTATGCTGAAAAGTGCTTTGTCAAGGTGGATAGTTCTCTGCATTAAGCCCTGCTATGCACTGGCCAATAGGCATCCTCCAGAGAGCCTGAAGGGCTCATTCCACCAGATCAAAGGCTCCTGCACATGGTATGTAGAGTCCCTGTTCTTGATATCTGTCAGGCTGCAATGTGGGCTTCAGTAAACACATTCACAAAGCACTATTGCTTTGACAGCCATGTCGAACAGGAAGGGCATTTTGCTTGTTCAGTCCTGCAGAACATTTTGGTCTAAGCACATTCCACCACCATGGGAGGTACCACTTTGGTATCTATTCTGAAGGTGGGAAATCTGCAGTTAGAAGTTTCCATCAGAACAAGAAGTTACTTACCTTCGGTAATCCTCTTTCTGTTGGATACTCTGTCTTACTGCAGAGTCCTCACTGTCCTCCGGCCTCCCCGTTCTGTGCAATGGTCACTCGCTTTCCATCTGAAAAGATTGCAACTTAGAGAGATCTGCACACTGTTACGCCTGTTTGGTTTCGTGCTCCATATCTGAGGATGCAGAAAGTCACTTATACGTGCCTTCGCTTCATCACTTCTGTGGCAGAACAGAGTCACTGTTGAGCTGCACAGCACCGTCTACTGCCATGGAAGAGTACTACTATGAATGCTTTGGGGATCCAGACTGGGAGCAGATGAGATCCTAAAGTTGAGGAATCTGCGGTTAGAATATCCACCAGAAAGCATTACAGAAGGCAAGAAACCTGTCCTTCAAGATGTGACCCCTCCCTATCCACTGCTTGTTGACATACCACATGAGGGCCATGTTGTCAGCCAGCATCTTGACTGGCTGCCCATGAGGGGATGGCAGGAATGCCTTGATTGGCAGCCAACTTGCTCGCAGCTTCAAAGATTGATGTGTAACATCTGATCTTCTGGAAACTAAAGGCCTCTGATGTCCAGCTCCTCCAAAAGTGCTCCCCACTCTTGAGTGAAGTGTCCTTTACCACTGTGGTCACTCCTTGGAATGACAGTGGTAAAGGGCACTCCCTTGAACTAGACTCTTCTTCATGTCAAATCCTCTGGAGATTACTATGGAGTGTGAGAGATCCAAGCAGTATTGAAAGCACTGCTTGCAGAGACACCACTGTAGAGTCCTCATGTTCCGCAGTGTGTGAGTGACCAAGAGCATGTAGGATGCTAGCAGGCCTAAAACCATGAGGACTGGAATGCTTGCCCCATTCTGAAATATCTGAATCATAGCATGAATATCTCTTATCCTGAGAAGGGCTGACGGCAACTCAAAATAGTGTAAAGCACTGCCCCTATGAACACAATGTGCTGAACAGCCTCCAGTTGACACTTAAGCATGTTGATGGAAAAGCCTAAGTCATATAGCATTTATGCTGTCAGCTGCAAGTGGTGCAACACCATTTCTTGAGACTGTTGAGCCAAATTTACTGTAGGATTGTGTAGCCGTTGCATCACTCAAGGTGATACAAGGGCATCACAAAGCTTAAATCAGATTTCCCAAGCGATGCAAGGTAATCTTGCGTTGCCCTGCGCGGTTTGGTAAATCTAGAGTATAGCAAGGTGACGCAAGTTGCTGCCTTGCATTATTCTGCACCATGAAGGTGTTACATGGGTGGAGTAGGGGCGTTTCCATGCTCCCACCCATGTTGGCGCATTCCCATATTTGACAAGACTGCTAAACCTGGGAATGTGTCAGAATTCTGTGCTTTTCTGATAGAGGCGCAACAAGGAAAAATATCTTTATTTCTTCTTATTGTTTCCTCTAAGTGTGATACATTCTGCAGCACATTTAGAAAGAGAAAAACGCCTCTAAGGACTGTTTCTGTACAAGAAGGTGTTATTTCCTGCACAAAACAATGATGCCTGCAACACAGGGAGCCTTGCACCCTGGTGCGTGGGTGACAGCATTGGCACTCAGCAGCACTCAGTGTGCTAGCGAGAGATATGGACTGCGCCAAATCTTGATAGATAAGCACATTCCTGCCCTCTCCATTTCATGCAGTGCAAAAAGTTGTCTTGCTGGGTTCTGTCGAATAATTTTTTTTAATCCGCCCTTTCATCGGCCGGGACTAAGATTGGGTCCGGAGGGCCCGCAGACGCAAATTCTCTTGATGTACCGGGACCACTTCTGGCTGTGAATAGGAGTCTTTAAGGCGTGCCTCGACGACTTACCTTTGGAACCCTGGTGCCGTTCTGAATCATACTGTTTCTTCTTGGGTTTGCATTGAGAGTACTCCAACGATGGCTACTTTGTCCTCGAGAGAGAGGCTTTCTCCTGGTCCACCCATCCTTCCGGCCCTAAAAAAGGGGAATGGGAGAACCAGTGCCCCGCCATAGGTGCAGAGAGCTATTGAATGTATCAGGATTCAGTCTGACTCCTAGTGTATTCAACAGAAGAGGAATCTGTAGGTCGAAGTATCCATGAGGAATTTCTGTTTCAGGCCTCAGCTCATACCATTGTTCCCTTCAACTACTTTGTTGTGGCCTGGTACAGCCATGCATATTGATGCAACGCGTATAAATCTCAAAAACTATTGAATAAGTCATCTGTTTGATAAACCAGCTATGTGTTTCCGAAGATATTTTATATTCTGCTTGTCCTCTAGATGGGAGTATAGGCTCACTTATTTTGAGAGTGTAAAAATGACAAAGATTTAGGAATAGTGTTGTAGGTACAAAGGAGACAGAGTTAGCAGTTTGTCCAGGTCAGGTCAAAAACGTCTCTTCCCCTTTTGGGGAGGCTGATAAGCGACTATACCAATACTTGTATGCTTGATTTCTATATCATTGTAACTCAAAAAGGAAACCACGCCATGAGTTGATCTTGCTTACATGGGGAAACTGATAAAATTAAAGGGCATATTTATACTATGTTTGCGCCGAATTTGTGTCATTTTTGTACGCAAATTCGGCACAAACTTAACTCCATATTTATATTTTGACGCTAGACACGTCTAGCATCAAAATATTGGAGTTAGCACCATTTTTGGATGAGTGCACCTACCTTGCGTCAATGACATGCGCCCCCATCTAAAAAGTGGTGCTATCTCCATATTTATGTCCCCGTGCTAAAATGACGCACGGGTGGGAGGAGGGGCTAAATATGGTACAAAGCTTGATTTGCACCATTATTTAACGCCTGGGTCAGATCAGGCGTTAGGAGGCCTGTGGACTAATTTCCATGGTTAAACAACATGGAATGAATGGGTCCACAGGTGCCCTCCCCAAGCCCCAGGAACACCTCCACCCACACCAGAGGAGGGGGACCCCATCCTACGTAAGTAGGGTAAGTAATGGTGAGTATTTACTTATTTATTTATTTTAAATGCCATAGGGCCCTAACTTGGAGCCCCATGCATGGCACTGGGTGCAGTGGCCATACACAGGGACCCTGGTCCCCTGTGCTGGCCATTGGGGTGGTGGGCATGACTCTGCTGGCCATTGGGGTGGTGGGCATGACTCCTGTCTTTTATAAGACAGGAGTTATGTGTTATAACCAGCTTAGCATCATTTTTTTTAGGCAAAACCCCCTTCTACCCTACCGCCACCCCCAATCAGCTAACATCATTTTTACTCATGGTAGCCCAAGCTTAGCGCTGGCTTGCGCATTCCATAAATTTGCTACCCGGCTGGTGCTTTGAAATGACGCAAGCCGGCACTATACTTTTTGCCGCAAAACTTTGTTTGTGCGGTTTTGAGGCAAAAAGTATAAATCTGGGCCTAAGATTTTTATTATTATCATTAACATTGCACCTTGGCCAATGGGGGCGTAATGTATTATATAAAAAATAAAAAAGCCCATAGAGGCAGGGATATTTATAACTCTGCATTATAACCGCAGTAGTGTGTTTTGTGTATGCAAGCTAACTATATGTTACCTGTGTGTAATATTTTAAAGCAGTCAGAAAGGTTCTGCGTACACTGCATCCGGAACATCCTGGCAAACTGCGTAGCTTTAGAGAGCATCTTCCCTACTGTTTGACAGAAGTATGCACACAGTGTGGAAAGTGGCTAGGTCTTCTGCACGAAGATTTTGCTAGGAAATGCAGAGCACCTGCACGCCGTTTTGAGGCGAACCACAGCACGTACGCCCGGGAAGCCGTTAAGTAAACTGCACTCTGTCATGAAGAAGGGATTCATGAGTGTCTGCGGAGCTTTGAGTGGGATGTATAATTAACACGTTTTCAACTGGCTCAGCTGCTAGCTTCACCAAGAGGTGGGAATCTAGAAGGAAGACTCAAGCATGAAGGGGTTTCAATTGGTGAACGCAAGGACCCCCAGAAGCACAAGGGCAGGGCAGCCTAGCACGAGTCTAACATTGAGCTACCCACGAGCAGAGTACACGGGGCCAGTTTGGTTAAAAAAAACAAATGCGAAGCACCGAGCTGGGAATGCAAAGAGGGTGTTGGGTGTCCAAACCAGAAACCAACCAGTGGCAGTTAGCAGGCAAATTCAAGTGACGGGTGGGAGCACCACTTTATATGGTTGCCACTCGCCCATTAGGTTGAAAGAGCTTTCGACCACCCCTCCCCTTAACATCTCCCCACACCACCCTCGTCGTCTGCCGTAACCCGGGCACTGGCAGCTCTTTAATTGTTCTGGGTTGGGGCTGGCAGGGCCTAACGACTCCGACTCGGCCTCATCCAAAGAACTTCACAGGTCTTCAAAAGACTATTTAGCAGTTCACGGGACGTTGCGTATTTTAATTGCTACCGCCCCCTCCCCTCCGCTGTCAAGAGTGGGAGAAAGGTTTTCTTTTACAATATCATATGTCGGCATGTAGCTCATTAATATGCCCATCCATTGGTCTGGTTGCCCTCCATGTGGTATGTGTTTGTGTATATATATATATATATATATATATATATATAGAGAGAGAATTTCTCACATATCAAAAAGTTAATTTCTTTAACTTGGAAGCGTTTCACTTAACAATGCAAAAATTCATTTAAGTGTACTTGACATTTATTTGGCTTCTCAGTTTCCAAATGTAAACTTTGAAATATTCATGGCTGAGATGACACGCTATTAGCTGGGCCACAAATCATATGATTCAGAAGTTTTAAAAATAGTACTAGATTTGCTGCATTTGCCACATAATCGGTTGTATGCTGGATAATCTGAAGATTTTGACCCAACAAAAAAAAAAATAGTTTCTAGCTCAAACGGATCAAAATTTACTAAAAACGTGGGGATACGTGTACCTGCACTCTGGCAGGCCGTTCCCAAAGGTTGAACGGTCATATTTCAGTTGCTTAATGCAGTATTTAGATGTTAAATTGGTTTTAATAAAGGGTAATCTTCTAGAGACAGTGTTATGATGTACAGAAATGACAAACTAATGAGGTAATACTATCACAAAGTGTGCCACATAATTTGCCTTTTCTTGACGCATAATTTAGTCACCACCGCTGCATAATTTGGTTCTCTTCTACATAATTCCAGTGCCCCTTGCTCCTAGTGAATCAAGAGGCAAGTGAGTTGTCATGTTAACCTTGCTTAGATTTTCAGAACATATGGAGCAGCTTTAAAGTCTATTAAAACATATAAAAGTTAATTTTTTGTAGAGGACTCATGCTAAATTTAGGGCCTCATTATGGGTTTTGTGGACCGACTGCCATGTTGGCGGTCCTGAAAAGACCGCCATGTTGGCGGTTTCCCATACTGCCCTATTACGAGTTAACCAAGCAGGAATGCCGACCACCAACCAAAAATGGCACACCGCCAGGAGCGTGGCATTGTAAAAAAGGCGGTCCGACCTCCCTCCCAGCAAGCCCCACAACCAACCACTGAGCATATTACAAGCACACAGCCACTGTGGCAGTCCTTCAACGGCGTCCCGAACCACAGCAGTTCGCAATCTGCAAAGTAAGACACAACGGCACATTGGATGAATTAGAAAATAACACAGCTGCCACTCATTGTCACACTGAACATACTTGCAAAGAACACTATAAACACACCCCTTCACACATCACAATCCTTTTCATCTACCCTGCAACACCCAGAAGACAGAGCACCTATATCTTGAGAGCATTTAGATACCCCAATTTATTTCTCCATCCCATAGAACACCCTGCACACACCCTTGGCCATTCACCCTCTATTGCACCTTCCCTGTTAATCAAGTCCCTATCACCCCAATTTTATTTTTTTTCACCAACATGTCACGTCTTAAAATTTTCGTTTCATAGATGAAGAGTTAAGAGTCATGGTGGGTGAAGTCACAAGAGTAGAGCCACAATTGTTTGGAGCACTAGTCCAGCATACTTCTCTCAGTAAGAAAATAGAACTATGGGACAGGATAGTCGACAGAGTGAATTATGTAGGCTCCACCATGCGCACAAGGAAGGACATCAGTAAGAGGTGGAACGACCTCAGAGACAAGGTCCATTCCCTGATCTCTAGGCCCCAACTGCAGGATAGGAAGACGGTTGGTGGCCCTCCCAGTGTCCCATTACAGCTTCTACCCTGGGAGGAGAAGAGCTTGGCCATCTTGCTTCCTGAGGGTTTGATAGGAGTACCTGGAGGAGTGGAGTCTGATAAGTCACAAAATTAAAAATGTCACAAAAAGGACGTCATGCAGGACCATACATAAGTCACCTTTTGCCCTAGTTACTGTCACTCTACTCCCCAGCCCAGTATTTACCTGTCCAAAGACTACCTTTTGGCAAATCACAATTTAAGTGTGCCCACCTGGGGAGATGACGTCTGTGTAGTGTGTGTAGTACAGGGACTGACATGACTACAAATACCAGCAGGCACTGTTCCTGTAATTACAAACACTACCACAGTGGTATCATGATACTAGACTTCTGTGGATACCATCTGTCCAGTGTGTGAAGCATAGGCCCTTTTTCTGTCACTCCAATCACCAGACCAGTGCACGCCTGCCCAAATACACCTGTTTGTTAACACTCAAATGAAGTGTACTCACCTGGGTGATACCATTTGTATACTGTGTGAAGGTCAAGGACTGACCTGACTGCAACTCCCAGGAGACACTGTTCCTCAAACTCCTACAAGTCCAGTTTACCTCAGGCCAAATGCATCTGTTTGACAACTCTAAAATGCAGTTTACTCACCTGGAGGGATACCATTTGTCCAGTGTGTGAAGCACAGGGACTGGGCTGACTACAGCTCATAATAGGCCCTGTTTCTGTCACTCTAACCACCAGACCAGTGCACGCCTGCCCAAATAAACCTGTTTGTTAACTCTCAAATGAAATTTATTCACCTGGCGGGATACCATTTGTATAGTGTGTGAACTACAGGGACTGGGCTGACTACAGCTCACAATAGGCCCTTTTTCTGTTGTCACTCCAACCACCAGACCAGTGTTCTCATCTCCAAATACCCTTGAAGTAGGGACGTCACGGAGGATACTATGACGTGGGTATATGTCTTTTTATTCAGTTTATTTTATGCGGGGCGTCCAAATGAGAGTTTACAAATTTCCAACAGAAAAAAAACGCTTTGGCAAATGTATAGTCTGTAGCCCCTTTTGGTTTGGTTTCAGTCCTCTTTTCCTTCCTTTTCTTATTCTTTGCCTCTTTTTCTTCACAGGAAGTTTCACCATCCTCGAAGGTTCTCGTCACCCGGGTTCATGAGGAAGAACAGAAAATAAAGGCCTGGTTCAGGTAAGTGGTCATTTATACATATATATTCATCCTTTCTAATGTTATCTTTTCCTATCTGCATGCAAAAAGAGGTTCTGTGGGGTTTTGAAATGAAAAATAAATACAAAGATAGAGCCCAGAATACCCTGGTGTTGTGGTTCTTATGTGCATGCAATCACTATTGATCACCTCAGTAGAAGATTTGTTTTTAACAAAACAATTGAGGACCTGCATCACTGGTTTAACTTTACCATGTTGTCCTTGTTTTATTTCATTTAGGAGTGTGACCGTTGTAGGAGGCTGGACTGGCTTGTAGTGAGTACCAAGGGGTACTTGCACCTTGCACCAGGCCCAGTTATCCCTTATTAGTGTATAGGGTGTCTAGCAGCATAGGCTGATAGATAATGGTAGCTTAGCAGAGCAGCTTAGGCTGAACTAGGAGACGAGTGAAGCTCCTACAGTACCACAAGTGTCACTTGCACAATATCATAAGAAAACACAATACACAGTTATACTAAAAATAAAGGTACTTTATTTTTATGACAATATGCCAAAGTATCTCAGAGTGTACCCTCAGTGAGAGGATAGGAAATATACACAAGATATATGTACACAATACCAAAAATATGCAGTATAGTCTTAGAAAACAGTGCAAACAATGTATAGTTACAATAGGATGCAATGGGGACACATAGGGATAGGGGCAACACAAACCATATACTCCAAAAGTGGAATGCGAACCACGAATGGACCCCAAACCTATGTGACCTTGTAGAGGGTCGCTGGGACTATTAGAAAATAGTGAGGGTTAGAAAAATAGCCCACCCCAAGACAGTGAAAAGTGAGTGCAAAGTGCACTAAAGTTCCCCCAAGGACATAGAAGTCGTGATAGAGGAATAATGCAGGAAAGACACAAACCAACAATGCAACAACGATGGATTTCCAATCTAGGGTACCTGTGGAACAAGGGGACCAAGTCCAAAAGTCACAAGCAAGTCGGAGATGGGCAGATGCCCAGAAAATGCCAGCTGTGGGTGCAAAGAAGCTTCTACTGGACAGAAGAAGCTGAGGTTTCTGCAGGAACGAAAAGGGCTAGAGACTTCCCCTTTGGTGGACGGATCCCTCTCGCCGTGGAGAGTCGTGCAGAAGTGTTTTCCCGCCGAAAGAACGCCAACAAGCCTTGCTAGCTGCAAATCGTGCGGTTAGCGTTTTTGGATGCTGCTGTGGCCCAGGAGGGACCAGGAGGTCGCAAATTGGACCAGGAGGTAGAGGGGACGTCAAGCAAGACAAGGAGCCCTCTTAGCAGCAGGTAGCACCCAGAGAAGTGCCAGAAACAGGCACTACGAGGATGCGTGAAACAGTGCTCACCCGAAGTTACACAAAGGAGTCCCACGTCGCCGGAGACCAACTTAGAAAGTCGTGCAATGCAGGTTAGAGTGCTGTGGACCCCGGCTTGGCCGTGCACAAAGGATTTCCGCGGGAAGTGCACAGGGGCCGGAGAAGCTGCAAAAGTCGCGGTTCGCAGCAATGCAGTCTGGCGTGGGGAGGCAAGGACTTACCTCCACCAAACTTGGACTGAAGAGTCACTGGACTGTGGGGGCCACTTGGACATAGTTGCTGGATTCGAGGGACCTCGCTCGTCGTGCTGAGAGGAGACCCAAGGGACCGGTAATGCAGCTTTTTGGTGCCTGCGGTTGCAGGGGGAAGATTCCGTCGACCCACAGGAGATTTCTTCGGAGCTTCTAGTGCAGAGAGGAGGCAGACTACCCCCACAGCATGCACCACCAGGAAAACAGTCAAGAAGGCGGCAGGATCAGCGTTACAGAGTTGCAGTAGTCGTCTTTGCTACTATGTTGCAGTTTTGCAGGCTTCCAGCGCGGTCAGCAGTCGATTCCTTGGCAGAAGGTGAAGAGAGAGATGCAGAGGAACTCTGATGAGCTCTTGCATTCGTTATCTAAAGTTTCCCCAGAGACAGAGACCCTAAATAGCCAGAAAAGAGGGTTTGGCTACCTAGGAGAGAGGATAGGCTAGCAACACCGGAAGGAGCCTATCAGAAGGAGTCTCTGACGTCACCTGGTGGCACTGGCCACTCAGAGCAGTCCAGTGTGCCAGCAGCTCCTCTGTTTCCAAGATGGCAGAGGTCTGGAGCACACTGGAGGAGCTCTGGACACCTCCCAGGGGAGGTGCAGGTCAGGGGAGTGGTCACTCCCCTTTCCTTTGTCCAGTTTCGCGACAGAGCAGGGCTAAGGGGTCCCCTGAACCGGTGTAGACTGGCTTATGCAGAATTGGGCACATCTGTGCCCATGAAAGCATTTCCAGAGGCTGGGGGAGGCTACCCCTCCCCTGCCTTCAACACCATTTTCCAAAGGGAGAGGGTGTAACACCCTCTCTCAGAGGAAGTCCTTTGTTCTGCCATCCTGGGACAAGCCTGGCTTGACCCCAGGGGGGCAGAAACCTGTCTGAGGGGTTGGCAGCAGCAGCAGCTGCAGTGAAACCCCAGGAAAGGCAGTTTGGCAGTACCAGGGTCTGTGCTACAGACCACTGGGATCATGGGATTGTGCCAACTATGCCAGGATGGCATAGAGGGGGCAATTCCATGATCATAGACATGTTACATTGCCATATTCGGAGTTACCATTGTGAAGCTACATATAGGTAGTGACCTATATGTAGTGCACGCGTGTAATGGTGTCCCCGCACTCACAAAGTCCGGGGAATTGGCCCTGAACAATGTGGGGGCACCTTGGCTAGTGCCAGGGTGCCCTCACACTAAGTAACTTTGCACCTAACCTTTACCAGGTAAAGGTTAGACATATAGGTGACTTATAAGTTACTTAAGTGCAGTGTAAAATGGCTGTGAAATAACGTGGACGTTATTTCACTCAGGCTGCAGTGGCAGGCCTGTGTAAGAATTGTCAGAGCTCCCTATGGGTGGCAAAAGAAATGCTGCAGCCCATAGGAATCTCCTGGAACCCCAATACCCTGGGTACGTCAGTACCATATACTAGGGAATTATAAGGGTGTTCCAGTAAGCCAATGTAAATTGGTAAAATTGGTCACTAGCCTGTTAGTGACAAATTGTAAAGAAATGAGAGAGCATAACCACTGAGGTTCTGATTAGCAGAGCCTCAGTGAGACAGTTAGGCATCACACAGGGAACACATACATATAGGCCACAACCTTATGAGCACTGGGGTCCTGGCTAGCAGGGTCCCAGTGACACATAACAAACATACTGAAAACATAGTGTTTTCACTATGAGCACTGGGCCCTGGCTAGCAGGATCCCAGTGAGACAGTAAAAACACCCTGACATACACTCACAAACAGGCCAAAAGTGGGGGTAACAAGGCTAGAAAGAGGCTACTTTCTCACACAACCCCCCCCAAACGAAGGACAATAAGGCTAACCTTGGCCAGTTGAGACTTTATTGTCTAAGTGGTGATAAGTAGAGAGTAGCTCTGCAATAGACTGGTTACTCCCTTTATCATCCACTATATGGTTACTTCCCTGTGGGGATGTAAACCACCCTGTTTGAAGTTTTTTAGCTAAGCAACAATCTGAAGATGTATTTTCAGAGTTTCTATCAGTAAGTTTTAGTTTAGAGCAGTGGGAATTGTCCACTGAACCTATTTGTAGTGATGGAAATGCCAGACAGGGATGCTGTCTCAATAAAGCCATAGCTGGGCAAAAACTTTGTCCATATGGCTGGAAGAGAGAACAGGGATGCTGTTTCGCTTGAGTTGGAGCAGGGCAGGGATGCTGTCCTATGAGCTCCACACTAGGGCAGGGATGCTGTCCTAAGTGTTGTGAGGCAGTGCAGGGTTTCTGCACTAAAGTTTCTCTGGGAGGGTTGGAGGGATGCTCCATGTTAACTAAAATGGTGCTCTTTTTCTCACCAATGTTAGTTATCCCACAGAGAGGTACTTCTACCTCAGGGAGTACAGTTTTGCCAACTGATGATTCCCTTGGAACAGGTGCCACCCCAGGAGAGGTTTCTCCCACCACAGGAATGGTATCCTGCAAGGTAGGGTGGTTAGGGGATTCTGTGATACCCTTTTTACCTGCTGATGGAGAGGGATCCTGAGTTTTCAGGCTTTCTCTCCTTTGCTTTTTCATTTCAGTAGAAATGAGAGGGAACAATTCCTCAGGGATGCCCAGCATGGCTGCATGGGCATAAAACTCTACATCAGCCCAACCTGAGGCCTCTAGGTCATTACCTAAGAGACAGTCTACAGGTAAGCTAGGTGATACCACCACATGCTTAGGGCCAGTAACTCCACCCCAACTAAACTGAATTATAGCTAAGGGAAGAAACTTAGTGGAGTTGTGGACATCAATAATCTTATACTGTTGTCCAATGATGTGTTGATCAGGGTGCACTAGGTTTTCAGTCACCAAAGTGATACTGGCACCTGTGTCCCTGTAGGCCAAGGCCTCAACACCATTTATTGAAACTGTCTGCCTGTACTTATCCATTGTAAGGGGACAAGCAGCCAGTGTGGCAAGACCAATGCCACTAGGTGTGACAGAAACTGTCTTGGGAGTGACTACCCCAGTTTCTACTATGGACCCATAAGTGAACCCAACTACACCCTTAACTTGACTGTTGCCAGCAGTCCCACCACTAGTACCACTACTGCTAGGGGCACTAGAGCTTGATGTATTAGTGGTGGTAGGCTCAGGGGGTTTACCTGGACAGGACTTATCCCCTGGCCTATGGCCTCTATTTTTACACACAAAGCACCAAGGCTTTTTAAATTGTGTAGGTTGAGAAGAAGAGGAAGAATTTGTTTTATCCCCACCCCCTGAAGAGTGTTTAAGATTTGAAGTGGGATCTTTGGTTTTACCCTTATCCCCATGCTTATCTTGAGATTTTTCACCATCTTTCTTCTTAATGTTCTCTTTGTCACCCCCTGTATGAACTTTTCTGTTCACCCTTGTTCTGACCCATTTGTCTGCCTTCTTTCCCAATTCTTGGGGAGAGGTCAGATCAGAGTCCACCAAGTACTGGTGCAACAAATCAGACACACAATTATTAAGAATATGCTCTCTCAGGATCAAGTTATACAGGCTGTCATAATCAGTAACTTTACTGCCATGTAACCACCCCTCCAAGGCCTACACTGAATGGTCAATGAAATCAACCCAGTCTTGTGAAGACTCCTTTTTGGTCTCTCTGAACTTTATCCTGTATTGTTCAGTGGTTAAGCCATAACCATCCAGGAGTGCATTCTTAAGAACTTTGTAATCATTGGCTTCACTTTCTTTCACAGTAAGGAGCCTATCCCTACCTTTTCCACTAAATGATAGCCATAGGATAGCAGCCCACTGCCTTTGAGGGACATCCTGTACAACACAGGCCCTCTCAAGTGCAGCAAACCACTTGTTAATGTCATCCCCCTCCTTATAAGGGGGAACTATCTTGTGCAGATTCCTGGAATCATTCTCTTTTGCAGGATGACTATGGGGAATACTGCTGCTGCCACCATGGGTTTCAAAACCCAACTTCTGTCTTTCCTTCTCTAGTTCTAAAGACTGTCTATTCAAATCCAGCTGTTGCTTTTTAAGCTTCAGTCTGGTTTGTTCCACCCTCAACTTATTGAGTTCCCTTTCTAACAATCTGTCATCATGGTTGGTGGGAGGGACATTCCTAGACACAGAAGTATGATGAGAATGAACAGAAGGAGACCTGTCCCTTACAGAGGGCACCCTAACAGCTTGGCTGACAGTGTAATGTGAGAGCACATCATCTGTATGATGTGACTCCACCTCAGTACCAACTATGCTAGACTGTCTAGTAATGGGCAGGCTAAGAAGTTTCATTCCTGAATCTTTTCCTGGGGGAGTCCCTGGATCAGATTGGGAACCATTAGCTACTTTTTCAACAGATGGGGCGCTTTTAGCCTTATCTTGTTCTCTAAGCATGTTAAGTAACAATTCCAAGGAAGGATTCTTCCCTACACTCAAACCTCTCTCTATGCAGAGACTCCTTGCTCCTTTCCAGCTAAGGTGATCATATGCAATCTTAGACAGGTCAACATTTTGGCCTGTGCCAGACATTTTTAGAGAGAGTTAAAGTGATAGAAAAAGAGAAAAAAGTTTGTCAGAGCTTTTTAGAAAGACAGAAAAAAAACTTTTTAAACTTTTAAGAACTTTTAGAAAGTTTAGAAGTACTTTTCAGCACTTTAGAAAAGAGTGAAAAGAGGAAATGCAAAACTTTTTAGCTATGTGTACACACACTGAACTTGTTTTGTATATTTTTCTCTTGTGAAAAGTACAATGACAAGAGTGGTAAGTAGTCTCAAAGCACTTATCCCACCGCTGCACAACCAATGTAGGAGGCTGGACTGGCTTGTAGTGAGTACCAAGGGGTACTTGCACCTTGCACCAGGCCCAGTTATCCCTTATTAGTGTATAGGGTGTCTAGCAGCATAGGCTGATAGATAATGGTAGCTTAGCAGAGCAGCTTAGGCTGAACTAGGAGACGAGTGAAGCTCCTACAGTACCACAAGTGTCACTTGCACAATATCATAAGAAAACACAATACACAGTTATACTAAAAATAAAGGTACTTTATTTTTATGACAATATGCCAAAGTATCTCAGAGTGTACCCTCAGTGAGAGGATAGGAAATATACACAAGATATATGTACACGATACCAAAAATATGCAGTATAGTCTTAGAAAACAGTGCAAACAATGTATAGTTACAATAGGATGCAATGGGGACACATAGGGATAGGGGCAACACAAACCATATACTCCAAAAGTGGAATGCGAACCACGAATGGACCCCAAACCTATGTGACCTTGTAGAGGGTCGCTGGGACTATTAGAAAATAGTGAGGGTTAGAAAAATAGCCCACCCCAAGACCCTGAAAAGTGAGTGCAAAGTGCACTAAAGTTCCCCCAAGGACATAGAAGTCGTGATAGAGGAATAATGCAGGAAAGACACAAACCAACAATGCAACAACGATGGATTTCCAATCTAGGGTACCTGTGGAATAAGGGGACCAAGTCCAAAAGTCACAAGCAAGTCAGAGATGGGCAGATGCCCAGGAAATGCCAGCTGTGGGTGCAAAGAAGCTTCTACTGGACAGAAGAAGCGGAGGTTTCTGCAGGAACGAAAAGGGCTAGAGACTTCCCCTTTGGTGGACGGATCCCTCTCGCTGTGGAGAGTCGTGCAAAAGTGTTTTCCCGCCGAAAGAACGCCAACAAGCCTTGCTAGCTGCAAATCGTGCAGTTAGCGTTTTTGGATGCTGCTGTGGCCCAGGAGGGACCAGGAGGTCGCAAATTGGACCAGGAGGTAGAGGGGACGTCGAGCAAGACAAGGAGCCCTCTTAGCAGCAGGTAGCACCCGGAGAAGTGCCAGAAACAGGCACTACGAGGATGCGTGAAACAGTGCTCACCCGAAGTTACACAAAGGAGTCCCACGTCGCCGGAGACCAACTTAGAAAGTCGTGCAATGCAGGTTAGAGTGCCGTGGACCCCGGCTTGGCTGTGCACAAAGGATTTCCACCGGAAGTGCACAGGGGCCGGAGTAGCTGCAAAAGTCGCGGTTCCCAGCAATGCAGTCTGGCGTGGGGAGGCAAGGACTTACCTCCACCAAACTTGGACTGAAGAGTCACTGGACTGTGGGGGCCACTTGGACACAGTTGCTGGATTCGAGGGACCTCGCTCGTCGTGCTGAGAGGAGACCCAATGGACCGGTAATGCAGCTTTTTGGTGCCTGCGGTTGCAGGGGGAAGATTCCGTCGACCCACAGGAGATTTCTTCGGAGCTTCTACTGTAGTGCAGAGAGGAGGCAGACTACCCCCACAGCATGCACCACCAGGAAAACAGTCAAGAAGGCGGCAGGATCAGCGTTACAGAGTTGCAGTAGTCGTCTTTGCTACTATGTTGCAGTTTTGCAGGCTTCCAGCGTGGTCAGCAGTCGATTCCTTGGCAGAAGGTGAAGAGAGAGATGCAGAGGAACTCTGATGAGCTCTTGCATTCGTTATCTAAAGTTTCCCCAGAGACAGAGACCCTAAATAGCCAGAAAAGAGGGTTTGGCTACCTAGGAGGGAGGATAGGCTAGCAACACCGGAAGGAGCCTATCAGAAGGAGTCTCTGACGTCACCTGGTGGCACTGGCCACTCAGAGCAGTCCAGTGTGCCAGCAGCACCTCTGTTTCCAAGATGGCAGAGGTCTGGAGCACACTGGAGGAGCTCTGGACACCTCCCAGGGGAGGTGCAGGTCAGGGGAGTGGTCACTCCCCTTTCCTTTGTCCAGTTTCGCGCCAGAGCAGGGCTAAGGGGTCCCCTGAACCGGTGTAGACTGGCTTATGCAGAATTGGGCACATCTGTGCCCATGAAAGCATTTCCAGAGGCTGGGGGAGGCTACCCCTCCCCTGCCTTCAACACCATTTTCAAAAGGGAGAGGGTGTAACACCCTCTCTCAGAGGAAGTCCTTTGTTCTGCCATCCTGGGATAAGCCTGGCTTGACCCCAGGGGGGCAGAAACCTGTCTGAGGGGTTGGCACCAGCAGCAGCTGCAGTGAAACCCCCAGGAAAGGCAGTTTGGCAGTACCACGGTCTGTGCTACAGACCACTGGGATCATGGGATTGTGCCAACTATGCCAGGATGGCATAGAGGGGGCAATTCCATGATCATAGACATGTTACATGGCCATATTCGGAGTTACCATTGTGAAGCTACATATAGGTAGTGACCTATATGTAGTGCACGCGTGTAATGGTGTCCCCGCACTCACAAAGTCTGGGGAATTGGCCCTGAACAATGTGGGGGCACCTTGGCTAGTGCCAGGGTGCCCTCACACTAAGTAACTTTGCACCTAACCTTTACCAGGTAAAGGTTAGACATATAGGTGACTTATAAGTTACTTAGGTGCAGTGTAAAATGGCTGTGAAATAACGTGGACGTTATTTCACTCAGGCTGCAGTGGCAGGCCTGTGTAAGAATTGTCAGAGCTCCCTATGGGTGGCAAAAGAAATGCTGCAGCCCATAGGGATCTCCTGGAACCCCAATACCCTGGGTACCTCAGTACCATATACTAGGGAATTATAAGGGTGTTCCAGTAAGCCAATGTAAATTGGTAAAATTGGTCACTAGCCTGTTAGTGACAAATTGTAAAGAAATGAGAGAGCATAACCACTGAGGTTCTGATTAGCAGAGCCTCAGTGAGACAGTTAGGCATCACACAGGGAACACATACATATAGGCCACAACCTTATGAGCACTGGGGTCCTGGCTAGCAGGGTCCCAGTGACACATAACAAACATACTGAAAACATAGTGTTTTCACTATGAGCACTGGGCCCTGGCTAGCAGGATCCCAGTGAGACAGTGAAAACACCCTGACATACACTCACAAACAGGCCAAAAGTGGGGGTAACAAGGCTAGAAAGAGGCTACTTTCTCACAACCGTGAAGTGTCGGTCCACCCCCCTCCCTTTCCCCATTTATCACCAGCCCTCTGTGTCCATGCCAAAATCTGACCGTGTAAGCGGTCACGTAACTGCAGAAGCCGCATCCCTCCAGATACGTGGTGGGCCTTTGCGTTTCTCCCAGGGACGCTGCTATCCTCTCCGTCCTCCTTCATGGCACTGCAGTCCTCTCAGGTCATTTCCTCAGACCCAGCAACTGACGTTCATCTCTCCTGCTGTTCTGTCTTTCTCCTCGGGTCTCCGTTGCTCCCAGGTGGTCCTGCGTCCTGCTCCTGTGCTCCTCTCTTTCTCCTCTATCGCTCCCCTTCCTCAAGTACTTTGGCACGCTTCCCTACGTGTACCAACGTAATTTGTCTGATCGTCCCCCTGGGGCACCGACACCGGCGACCCCGAGTCCTCCAAGCCATAAGCGCCTGACCCCTGTACAGCCTCCCTGCTACAACCCTCATTAGGTAACCCACAAATGAAGTGTACCTACCTGGGAGAGCAGCATTTGTCAAGTGGGAGAAGTAGAGGGAGTGACATGAATGGGAAGGCCAGCAGGCATTTTTTCTGAAACTAGAAACACAAGCCCAGTGGTCACTTGCCAATATATCCCTGTTTGTGAAATCCCGTTTGAAGTTCACTCACTTGGGAGGAAAACATTTGTCAAGTGTTTGGGAGTATACGGAGTGACCTGACTGCAACTCCCAGCAGGCCCTGTAACTGTTTCACCAGACACCAGATCAGTGGTGTCTTGTCAAAATACACTTGCTTGCTAAATCTCAATAGTAGTTTACTCACCTGGGAGTGACCAATACCTCAAGATGTATTACCAGAATGGTATTGGCAGGAGACATAGTCACACTGCACTCACCACAAGATCACTCCAGTCACATATAGAACAAACTCCTGCCTTTTCCTGCATCTCAATCAACGAGGCCATAAAATGGGCAAATGCATATCCTGAACAGCCACTGTAATGCCTGACCTGGTGGCAAGATGTCATTTCAAGGCCATCCTCCAAAGTGCAAATGAGCTGCACATCTCATCAGCTGCTTGGGTAATAATGAATTGGCAAACTTCACACATTAAGTCAAAACACCCAATATTATGGTCACTAGGCACAACAGGATCAATGAATAAGGTCTCAGCTTACCGTAACACTATACTGTTGCTGGTAGATGTCACAATACAAACAGTACCATTCACATCAACAGGCCGACCTGCCACTGGGCACACAGAGGCCCACACCCCTCCTCAACCTCTGGATGAAGCCCTCACTGAGAACAGCACTCCTGGACTGCTGGACGTGGAAGATGCCCACGGGCAACCTAGTCAGATGGCTAAAGTGAGTCTCACTTTGTCCACATCAACAACTCCCAGCCCGGTTGCCTCAACATCTCAGGCAGCCATTCACCCTCCAACCTGTGTACCAAGCACAGTGTAGACAATCTCATGCCCCCCAGTCCTGGATCCTGAGTTGCGGCACAACACTTTGGACAATGAGGATCCAGGAACAAGTGGGAGAGGGCAACCTGTTACAAGGGTACAGACCTGTGGGGGTGGTGTGTGTGGGAGGGATGCTGTGGGTCAGCGGGGTGAGGCCACTGGGGCTGCCGTCAGACAGGACTCTATCAGACATGTCTTGGGGGTCTATCAAGAGTCCCAAGGCGTAATGGACCAGATACTGAATGAACTCCAGAAAATCAAGCAGCTAGAGAGAGACATCCATCAGAACATGCTGGAGCAATGGAAGGCCCAGAACACCAACATGGCCTTCCTAACAGGGGTGTTGAGGGACATCAACGACACCCTGGGCAAGGCTATTCAACATCACTCCACCCCCTCCTTTGGCGCAGCAACACCAGGGCCATCAGCATCAGTGCCAGCCACTAGAAGGGAAGCCCTGCCAGAGGCCCCACCAGAGCCAGACACCCCTGCCTCTGTTGCAGCAGATCCCCCTCACAAGCGGGGATGACAAAACAAAGAATCCAGGAGGTGCAGATGGCAAGACACCCACCACTGTCAGCAACTGACCTCTTCCTAAGGGACTTCCTTTGTGTGCCACACATTCACACTGTTGAATTTTCCTGAACCACCTACTTGGTCCAATGGGAGGAGTACTCTGGACTTTGGACTCCCAGTGGTGTGGCATTGAGTCTGTTGATTTCATCCACCATCACTGACCCTCTACACTTTTTGCACTAGCATTGAAATAAGTTCATCCATCACAAACCTGTTGTCTGCTTGCTTAATTTCCACTAATTGCCATTTAGAGATGTTAACTATGTGGCCAATATGATGAGGACACAAGCTACTTGTGCAAGGAGTGATAAGTCACAGGTACACAGTGTCCGGCTCAGGGCCATAATTATTACACACCAACACATTAGCACAAGTGTCTGGTCACACAAATAAATTTAATTGCAGAGTAAAGCACATGGGCTGTCCATATGTCTGGACTTTTAGAAACAAGAATGTGTAACTCATACTGAGTCATTGTACATATCCCAAGGTACAGCCACCCAGACCATGGAGGAAAGGGATTTGCCAGACATTGGCCTGTAGAATAGGCAAACAGGGAAGTGGATGATGTCACCAGCTTGAGACTCATCACATTCCACACCAAAGTTGTTGAATACCACATAATCCAAGATACAGACAGATGGCAGTGCAACAGTCCCTGATCACAGGCACATCATGATCCAGTTACCATGCATCTGGTGGTATGACACACACGTATGTCAGTGTTGTGATACAGGCACTGTGGCCTGCAATGATGAAACACATCAACAGTTACATATCGGCAATGCAAAAAGTGTTTAGCCAATGTAAAGCAAAAATTATCTTTTTGCTACCTACGACTACGTGTCATGCCCATATGAATACACACATGATGCAAGTGCCCCCTCCACAGCACATACAACTAGTCCAATGGGCACTTCTAACCTTCCACCAAGACACTGTGCAAGCTGTCTTGGCACAGCTCTCCTACACACACACTTTGTGACCTGCACTACCTGGAAAAATCCATGTCCACTTCGTGTGTCCTAACAGCATCACAAACCTGCCAATGTCACAACTCTGAAATGCCCACATGAGGATATCATGGTGAAGGTACCTGTACAAAGACAAAAAAATGAGTATAGGCTTGGAGTCATAACCAAGACACAAATCACAATTAAAGCAACTTGAAAAAGACTTACATTGCAGGGAAAGAAACACTAACAAAGCGACACCCTCAAAGAGGGGATGTGCCAAATGCAAATTGCAGAGTGTCAGATCCTTAGCTTTTTTGTATAAAACAAACTCCACACATTCTCACAAATACAGTCCATTGTGAAGTCACAGTCATATAATCACAGGATATACTTACACTCATGAAAAGTAGCTGTTGATGAGATCCTCCCGAAAGACAGCCCCTTTTTCTTCACCACTGTCATCCTCACTTGACATTTCAGGAGTATTAGCCGGTGGCACCACAGGCTCCCCCTTCTCTGGAATGTATGAGGTGTTCCTATGCAGGGCGAGGTTGTGGAGCATGCAGCATGCTACAGTGATTTTACTCGGATCAAGGCATTAAAATCTGACTTTCAGGAGACCAAACGTCTGCCCCACAACCTGCTTTGTTCTTCCATGGGCCTCATTTAAGCGGACTTCCCCTGGCATAGTCGGATTCCTTAGCGGTGTCAACAACCAAGGACGGGTGGGTTATACGGAGTCTCCTGCCAAGGAATGGGACATAATTGCATCAATGAGTCCCACACTTTATGATTGTAGCACCTGACATTGCACACACAGAACCAGTACAGACATGACTTACAAACCAGCCAGGCCTTGTCTGATTGCAGTTGTGACATCAGCTGGGGAATGGAGCTGTTCTGAATAATGAAGGAGCCATGACTGATCCCAGATAACGGGCACACATGTGAAATGTAGAGATCTGCCAGACTACTTGGACGTTGATGGAATGTAAGTTCTTTCTGTTCCGATAGACTTGTTCATTGGCATGCGGTGGCACCAAGCTAACATGGGTGCCATTATTGGCTCCCACCACATGTGGTAGATGTGCAAAACCATAAAAGTCAGCCTTCAAATTGGCTAAATCCTCAAGTCAGGGAAACTGGATATAGGTGTCAAAGTGTTTCAACATTGCGGAGAGGACATCCCTCAACACAAGACTGAGCATAGGATGCGACATACCAGCTGCCAGGGCCACTGTATGTCCGAAGAACCCTGTGGCCAGGAAATGCAACACTGCCATGACTTGTACAATGGATGGTATGAAGGTTGAATAACTAATAGCTGGCATCACATCTGGCTCCAAATGATGACACAAGTCCACTATTGTTCGCTTGTCCAAGTGGTACAACATTACAATGTGGCCATGCTCTTGATCTGCATGTCTGGCAGTGGATGGTATACAGGGGGTTAACACCTCCTCCCTCTGCCTGGGTACCTATGTGTGACAAGACATGATTTGTAATATTAGCCAGTGTGTCCAGAGCAACATACATGATGCATGCCAAGTTTAACATGTGACATAGCATTTCAGACTGCATAGACATGACAACCAGTACACATCCCAGCTTGCAACTACACAAGAGTCCCAAGTGACCCAGTGTGTTTTCACATACGTGTCCACTACATGGTATTGGACCAAATTAGGACTTTGTGCAATACAATTGCCCCTCAAAATGTGACTGCCTCCCCAAGTGCAAAACAGACAGCTGACTGGGGTGTACCATGCACTGCTGTTTAATGCCATCTGTGCCCGGTAACATGCTAAAATGTTGTTTGATCACAACACAACATAAGGAAGTATGTGACCTTATATCACGTTTTTAGAGTGTGTAACAATGCAGATAGTCCAGTACAGCATTTCATGCTGCCAAAATGGCAGCTGATGACCTACTCCACTAGACAGTGGGAACCACCCACAACCGCCGGCGGAAGTAGTCATGGCGGTTGGCGGTTGCAAACACGGCTGAACCAGCCATAGGTTAACGTTGTTGCCAGTGGCTGTTGCAGGCCAATGGCTGTGTCCGGCAGCGGTGATGACCACGTATGTGGTGGACGTGTCTGCCATGTTTTGCAGATTCACTCACTTCCCTCCTAACACTGCTGCCAGCAAGACCTCCACTACCTGAGCTGCTGTGTACTGCCTCTGGCGCGCAATCATGCCATGTCCAGCAGGTGACAGGCCCCCTGCCTCTTGCCAGAGGAGCTGGAGAGGTTAGTGAACGAGGTCCTACCCCTGAATGGACAGCTCTATGGTCCACCAGAGAAGCAGGTAAGTACCTTATGTGCACAGTTCTATTTTAATTTACCATCCTTTCATTCTACACAGGCTGCAATGTGGCCATGTGTGCCAGGTTGACTACTCATGCCTCTTGTTGCAGTCTGTGTGGCATCTATGGGATGAATAATGTGCCGGTATTGGTGGCCAGTGCCATATGTAAAGTTTATTCACATTGTGTTGTGTCCCCTTTTTTGATTCCAAGATCCTCCTTGTGTTGAATGTACATATCTAGGCGAGGAGACATTACTGCCATCTACTGAAATGTCTTTCCTCATGATTGTTGTAAATGTCAAAAAACATGTATGTTCCATTACAGCAAGAGCTGAGTATGCTATGTTGTTTGAGTCGGTTGTGAGTAATGTGAGCAACGTGTATGGTGCCACAGAGATTCATTAACATACCTGCCCTTGCTAAACCTTTGTGTGGAAGGCATATCATGAGTCACTCTGCCTTTCAGGTTGCCACACACACAATATGCCAATTTCCTGTTGTTTACATGGTGTACTGTCATGCATGGAAGTGATGGGAAAGGAGTGTCATTTAGATTTCTGTCTGCTCAGCCTGCAGAAACCAGGGCCTGTCAAATGTATCTCCCAGTATTGGTCTTAGTGTAGGCTGGGGTAGGGTCACTCTAGCTATGCAACTGTGGCACTGTGCCCACTCCATGTGCCCCAACAGATCCTGCCACATGGCCAATATGAGGCGTTGGTGGCAAATCCTGATCAGAATGTCTCATATCTTTGATTAGATTAGGAATGGGTACAGAGGTAAGTTAGTGATCTAAGCCATATGTGCACTTAGTATCATTGTCAATGTGTGTCTTTGACTCATGACAGGTCCCTTACTCCCATAGCCCTGTTGTCACTGTCACAGAGGTCATACCTGTCCTGTACAGGCTAATTGCATGAATGACAGTCCAACAGTGCAGACAGTGTGTTGATTCCAGGGAGCCCACGATATGTCACATAGCAGAAACTGTAGAACGCATGCCTTTGTTTGTTTAATGTCATCTCTGTAGGTTGGACACATATATCCAAAGAACTGTTATGTGGTACAGGTACATACCACAGAACACCAACCCCTGAAGTGGCACGAGTCTGCATTTGTTATGGCACATGTCCACACATGGACATGGAAGTCACTTTCTGTACCCGCCATGCCAGGCTCTTCATTGTTTGAGTTTGTACTCTGGTAGTTGGCTGTAGGGACTGTATGCATAGTCAATCTCACAGAGTGTGAATGTGTTGGTCCATTCATGCCTATGTAGTTTACCCTTCAGAAGCCACATAGGTGTGATGTGTTTCATAGTTGTTTACATCGCAGTCAGGTTGCTAGAACATAGGCTACATGACATCAATAAGCTTGCATAGTCATTGTAGGCCCTTAGCAGGGTAGTATGTTAGTCTGCAGATGAAGAATTATATGTCTGTAGTGATGTCCCTGTTCTAATTGGCTTGTATATGTCACACTTGGGAAGTATTGACAAATAGGTAAGTCCTCGATTGATGTTTCGGACACCTATGTGACTCAACCATTTGTGAGGAAACTTGTGGTCATGATCTCTTGATTTGTCTTTTGCATCCATGCAGGTCAACGCCCATCAAAAGAAGGGATTATGGAG
This sequence comes from Pleurodeles waltl, assembly GCF_031143425.1. Lineage (NCBI taxonomy): Eukaryota > Metazoa > Chordata > Amphibia > Caudata > Salamandridae > Pleurodeles > Pleurodeles waltl. The sequence continues at coordinate 716,286,542 of NC_090447.1, forward strand.
AGCCAGCACCAAGAGGCTGCCGACCCTGTGGGTCCATAGCCGGCAGAGCACCCACTGGCAAAGGTGGGAGGACCTGAGACCCTGGTCCAGAAGATTGTGTAGGCCCAGCTGGGGCTGTTCTCCCAACATGGGCAGTGTGTCCTTCAAACCACGACCCCCCCCCCCCAATGGGCCGCATTCTGGTGGTGGCCTATCCGGAGCTTGATGGGCGTTTGAGGGCAGTACAGCAGCCAGGGGGGGGGTACGCAAAGGGCATATTTCTGCCTGTCACATTGCCAAGCAAATGAGTTTGGTTCTAACAGCTTCCCCTGACTATTAGGGATGGGCCATGTGTCATACAGTATATGAGTGATTGACAAGTGGGAACAAAAAGTGGTGATTTAATTGATGGAAATATGAGACAAGTGGGAACAAAGTGCTGATTTATTTGATGGAATTATGAAACAAGAAAAGTGAAGATCTAATATGGTGACTGGAAACAATACATTGTGATGACGGCTTGATGAAATTCCAAATATCATGAAAAACATTTGATGGAACTTGAGAACAAGCATATGAAGAATTCAATGAAGTTCGCTTTTGAAATTGATGGGATGAAGACTTTTTATATGTATTTGCAGTAATTTACTGTTATACTTGTGTTGATTAATAATTAAGTGTGTACTGCCATAACTTTAATACAAAGGTAAATAGGTGATGGATCACTGTTCTCAGCCATGTGTCAGGGTAAATGTGTATATAGGTGTTAGACCTAACACCCCTGGATCTATGCCCCCTGCTAAACCAGGGAGCAGTGTCTCAAATCACAGCCTGACCACAGAGGAAAGGAGGTAGGAGAGAGAGTTTCAACTGCAGATAGCCAGGTTAAGCATGGAGGTAGAGGAGAGCAGAAAGTGAGGCTGAGAGAGCAGCCAAACAAGCTGAGGCTGCTGCAGCTGAGAGGGCCTTCACTGAAAAGAAACTCATCTTGGCTCATGAACTGACTTTGAAGGAGCTGGATCTCGAGTCTAGGCAGTCTGAGGCCAGCAGTGATGGTGGCAGCATACATACAGGACCTGCTGGGGACAAAAAGGTTAGTATACCGAAAGATGTGGTGCCAAGTTATGTGGTGGGAGATGACATTGAGATGCGGTTTGCGCTTATGAAGTTGCACTAAGGCCTCATGGGGTTCCTGAAGAGCAATGGGGGGCGGGCTTGTGGAAACACTTGGCAGTACTTGGGAGGGACACACTTCTTACACTAGAGGTTGGAGACCTGAACAAGTATGCCCCTATGAAAGCCATTTTGATTGCTAAGTTTGGGCTGACCCCTGAAAAGTATTGCCAGACATTCAGGGACAGCAACAAACTTTGCACACAAACGTGGGTAGAGTTTTTTGATTTCTCTAGCAAGGCACTGAATGGATGGGTGCGGGGCAGTAAAGTTAATGATTATGTGGGGTTGTAGAATTTGATCCTGAGAGAGCATATGCTCAGTGTTTGCTTTACAGAGTTGCACCAGGACTTGATTGACAGTAAGCTGACTGGTGCTAGCCCAGAGGTCCGTCTCCTCAGCAAACTTCCTAGGATCAGAGTGTCCAAAAAGGTATCTGTGGGGGTGGGCGGACACCCACAAAGGTGGTCAGGGTTCCCACCAGACGAAAGAGGGGGAAGAACAACTTAAAAATAAGGAGTTCTAAAAAGGCCCCAAAATAATTTCCAAGGGGATAGTGGTACCTAGTCCCAACCTGATTCTGCAAAAAAACCAGGATTCTTTGACCGTAAGAAACAGAAGGTTTGTATCACAATGCATAGAATGCACCAACTATGGTCATTCCAAGGGCGACTACAAGTGTCCAATGAGGGCACAGACCCACACTGGTGAGCAGACACCTGAGTTGGCTAGTATAGCGTTCGGGGAGTAGGTAGTCCCAGATAGTTTTGGGAAGAAGATAGAGGTAACCTTAGTGTCCCTGTGGGATGAGGAAATGGTGGCAAAAGCCCACATGCTTGCTAATACTTCCAAGTATAAACAGTGGGTCACCATTAATGGGCAAAGGGTGGAGGCTCTGCATGACATAAGAGCCAATATGACTACTGTCAGGGGTCAGCTAATGTCAGCAGAGCAGGTCATCCCCAATACATTCCACCAGGTCATAGTCGCTGACACTCGTGAGAGCCACCTACCAGTAGCTTTGGTTCCTGAGTGGAGGGGGGATCTCTGGTACTCTGAAAGTAGCTGTAAGTCTTGCCATGCCTGTAGATTGTCTGTTAGGCATCAACCTTGAGCATACTACCTGGAAGGAGATAGAGCTAAGGTCCCACCTGGAGATGTTAGGTTTGCCAGAGTAGGTCTGCATGACCACAAGGTCCATGGCTGCCCGGGAAGGGAGTCAAGGGCGCCTGGAGCCTGGAACAATGGTGCAGACAGCTGCCAAGGATAGGGGCAAGGGGTGCGGGAAACCGGTTCCAAAAGTTCCCACCGTGGTTGACAAGGTCCCTGAGGAGGAAGCCCCTGAGCCAACTGAGGAGGACATGGGTAACCTACCTGAGCTTGCTGGCTGGCAAGTTGAGAGTGGGCCAACCAAGGAGGAACAGGCCTCAGCACAAGCAGCAGGTGAAGCCTCTGGCGATCACCATATCTATTGGGAGAATTATCTTCTCTTCAGCGAGCCTAAGGTGCCGGAGGCTGGGACAGCATGTGTGCCTGTGGTCCCCCAATGCTACTGGGCCTTCCTACTGGGTCTGGCACACGACATCCTCCTGGCAGGACATTTGGGGCAAGACAAGAACTTCGCCAGGCTTGTCAACCACTTTTATTAGTCCTGAATACGGATGGCCTTAGATGCATTCTGTAGGTCCTGCCCAATCTGCCAGGCTAGTGGGAAGACAGGGAAGAGGCTCAAGGCCCCCCTGATCCCACTGTCCACTGTTGGCACCCCCTTTGAAAGGGTTGACATCAACATCATTGGTTCCTTGGACCCCAAGACTGCCCTAGGCAACAGGTTTATCCTGGTTTTGGTGGACCATGCCAGCCGCTATGCAGAGGCAATCCCTCTGAGGACAGTGACTTCACCGGTGGTGACCAGAGCTCTGATGGGGAAATTTACCCGTGTGGGATTCCCAAAGGAGGTTGTATCTGACAGAGGCACAAACTCCATGTCTGCATACATGAAGTCTATGTGGGATGCGTGTGGGGTGACCTACCGGTTCACTACCCCTTACCATCCTCAATCCAATGGTCTTGTGGAGAGATTCAACAAGACCTTGAAAGGCATGATCATAGGCCTCCCTGAGACCATGAGGTATAATTGGGACGTCCTCTTGCCATGCGTTCTCTTTGCTTATAGAGAGGTGCCCCAGAAAGGGGTGGGGCTCAGCCCATTTGAACTTCTCTATGGGTACCCTGTCAGGGGACCCTAAGCATAGTGAAAGAGGGGTGGGAGAAAGCTCCCAAGAGCCCCCCTCCCCCCCCCCCCCAGGATGTGGTCAGTTACATGCTGGCTCTCCGCAACCAGATGCAGCACTTCTGGAAGAAGGCCAAGACCAACCTCGAGGCCAGTCAAGAGGTTATGAAACAATGGTATGACCGGAAGGCCAACCTGGTAGAGTTTCAACCTGGCGACAAACTACTGGTGATGGTGCTGGAGAGCCTTAGGCTCTACTGGCTCAGCTGGACTGGCCCCTTTGAAATCAAGGAGCGGAAGAGGGAGGCCACTTACTTGGAGGACCTCAAGTCCCTTAGAAACTCCACAAGGGTGCTCCATCAGAACCGACTGAAGCCTCATTTTGAGAGGTCTGAAGTCAACATGCTTCTGGTGACAGATGAGAGTATGGAAGAGGAGAGTGAACCTCTCCAAGACCTCCTCTCTGCCAAGGAAGGTGATGGGTCAGTGGAGGGTGTCAATCTTGCTGACTTCCTGACCCTAGATCAGAGAGGGGACTGGTACCACTTATCAGAACAGTTGTCCTCCCTGTTTTCTCTCACCCCTGGACTCACACACTCGTGTGTCCATGACATTGACACGAGAGACAGTCCCCTTGTAAAGAACAACATTTACAGGTTGTCAGACAAGGTGAGGACTAGCTTCAAGGAAGAAGTTGCCAAGATTCTGGCTCTTGGGGTGATTGAGAAGTCCAACAGTCCCTGGTCCAGCCCTGTGGTGCTGGTTCCCAAGGCTGCTGTCCTGGTGCCAATCCAGACCTGAAGTTCTGCATGGACTACCGGGGTCTCAGGCCTGTCACGAAGACAGACGCTTACCCCATCCCGAGCTGATGAGCTCATAGAAGGGCTAAGCGCTGCCAAATTCAACTTTGATCTCACTTCAGGGTACTGGCAGATCGCCTTGAATGAGGGGGCTGAGGAGAGATCTGCTTTTTCTGCTCCTGAGGGACATTATCAGTTCAGAATAATACCCTTTGGAAAGAACAAATGCCCCTTGCTACCTTCCAACGGTTGGTTAATGGGGTCCTAGCTGGCAAGGATGCGTTCTGCATAGCCTACTTAGATGACATTACCGTCTATAGTTCCAGCTGGGAAGAACACCTGCTCCACCTCATGGAGGTGCTTCAGGCTCTGCAGCAGGCAGGCCTGACCATCAAGGCTAGTAAGTGCCAGATTGGGCAGGGTTCCGTGATGTACTTGGGACACCTAGTAGGTGGTAGCAAGGTGCAGCCCCTCCAGGCCAAGATTAAGACAGTCAAGGCTTGGTTACCACCTAGAACCCAGACAGAGCCTTTCTTGGGTCTACCCGGGTACTACCGCAGATTTGTTAAGAGCTATGGTACCATAGTGGCCCCCTTAACAGAACTCACATCTAAGAAGCAACCTACGTTGGTGAATTGGACAGAGGCTTGTCAGAAGGCCTTTGACTCTCTCAAGGAAGCCATGTGCACGGTACCTGTGCTCAGGACCCCTGACTACTTCAAGGAGTTCATCATGCAGACAGACCCTTCTGAGCATGGCACAGGGGCAGTTCTAGCACAGCTGAATAAGGAGGGCCTAGACCAACCAGTAGTCTTCTTTAGCAGAAGACTATTACCATTGGAACATAGGTGGGGTGCCATAGAAAGAAGCATTTGCTGTGTTCTGGGCAGCGAAGAAGCTGAGACCCTACCTGTTTGGGACTCACTTTCCGGGTTCAGACAGACCACAGGCCCCTCAGATGGCTCATGCAGATGAGGGGTGAAAATCCTAAACTCAAGGTCGTCCATTTCCGTACTGGGGGTGGACTTTACGGTGGAGCAAAACCCAGGGACTGACCACGCCAGTGCTGATGGTCTCTCCAGATACTTCCGCCTTAGCAATGAGAGTTCCCAAGGGGTTGTGTAGGTCTCCCCATTTTCAGCTGAGGGGAACATATGTTAGACCTGACAGCCTTAGGGTATTCATCCTCCAACTTTTTTGCCTGCCTCCCTCCACTTTTCTGACACTGTTTTGGCTGGTTTTAGGACTGAGCACTTTATCACTGCTAGCCAGTGCTAAAGTGCATATGCTCTATCCCTTAAACATGGTAACATTGGTTCAAACACAATTGGCATATTTGATCTACTTGTAAGTCCGTAGTAAAATGCCCTACATATGTCCAGGGCATGTAGATTGAATGCTACTAGTGGGCCTGTAGCACTGGTTGTACCACCCACATAAGTAGCCCCTTAACCCTGTCTCAGGCCTGCCATTGCAAGGCCTGTGTGTGCAGTTTCTTTGCCACTCCGACTTGGTATTTAAAAGTACTTGCCAAGCCTTAAACTCCCCTTTTCTACATATATGTCACCCCTAAGGTAGGCTCTAAATAACACACAGGGCAGTGTGCTATGTAGGTAAAAGGCAGGATATGTACATGTGTGTTTTATATGTATTGGTAGTAGAAACTCCTAAATTCATTTTCCACTACTATAAGGCCTGCTTCTTTCATAGGATAACATTAAGGCTACCCTCATATATTGTTTGAGTGGTAGATTCTGATCAGAAATGGGTAACCAGGTCATATTTATTATGGCTAGAATGGTAATACAAAATCCTGCTTATTGGTGAGGTTAGATTTTATATTACTATTTTATAAATGCCACTTTTAGAAAGTGAGCTTTTCTCTGCACTTAAAATACATCTGTGCCTTACAGCCTGTCTCCAATCCACGTCTCTCCTGGGCTGGTTGACAGCTCTCTTGTGCATTTCACCCAGACAACCACAAACACAGGATCCTCAGTCACACCTGCACTCATTTGCATACTGAATGGGTCTTCCTGGGCCTGCATTTCAAAGGCTAGTGGCCTGCTGTAAGAAAGTACCATCTTTCTTGGCATGTTACCCTCAATTTTACATGTATGTCAGTATGTTTTTGCTTGTCTCACTGAGATCCTGCTAGCCAGGACCCCGGTGCTCATAGTTTGTGGCCTAATGTGTATGCCTATGTAGTGCCTAACTGTGTCCCTGAGGCTCTGCTAATCAAAACCTCAGTGCTCATGCTCTCTCTGCCTTTACATTTGTCAGATTTGAAAGGGATGGAGTAGCCCTTCCGAATGATCTGCAAAACCCAACCGTCCGTGGTGATATGTTCCCAGTGGGGCAGGTGATGGCGGATCATGCCACCAACTGGATGGGAGTGAAGGGACGGACTAGGAGGGTTTGGAGACTGCAGTGGGGGCAGAGGTGGACTGGACAGACCTCTGGTTCCCTGTCCCACAGCTGCGTGGGATTCCACGTCCTCAGCCACGCATAGGCTGGCCAGCGTGCGTGGCATGGTGGCTGGGTAGAGGGCGCGACAGAGCGCCCCTTCCGTGTTCACGAAAGGGACGAAAGCAGACTGTGGTGGGTGAGTGGCAGAGGAAAGACCAAGGAACCGAGCCGTAGCCCGGGAATCCTTGAATCTCTCAAATGCCGAGTCCGCTTTGTCTCCAATGAGACTGGTGCCATCAAAGGGCATGTCCATGAGTGACTGTTGGACATCCCCCGAGAAGCCAGAAGTGTGTAACCAGGCGTGGCGCCGTAAGGCCACTGTCGTGGCAACCGATCTGCCCAGAGAGTCGGTCGTATCCAGCCCACAACGGATAGTGAATGTCGCTGCATCTCTCCCATCTTTCACTGCTTGGGAGATGATAGCACGGGCCTCCTCCGGTATCTGCGGCAGGACTTGCGCAACCGTATCCCACAGGGAGTGGGTATAACGGCCCAAAAGACATGCGGTTTTCACAGACCGCAGTGCGAGGCTGGAGGAAGAAACAACTTCTTGCCAAATAGTTCCAGCCTTTTGGATTGGGTGCGGAAGGGAATATGCCTGAAGAAGAGGAAGCCTGGATAACAAGACTCTTAGGCGTGGGGTGTTGGGACAGGAATTTTGGGTCGTTCGGTGCGGGCCGATGGCGGCGAGTGATAGTCCTGTTCACAGGAGCCCCTGTGTTGGGTTTGGACCATGTACCCAAAAGGATATCGGTGAGGGCCTCATTGAATGGTAAAAGGGGTTCTGAAGTAGAAGCCCCAAGCTGAAGCACCTCCGTCAGAAAATTAGACCTGACTTCTACAGTAGGTAGCTCAAGGCTGAGGACCTCAGCTGGCCTACTGACCATCATACTGTAAGTTGCTCTCTCGCCGTAGCCACAGTAGGAGGAGACAGCATGCCAGGGTCAGGAAAAGTATCTAGACCACTGGCTTCGTCCAAATCCTGTGCCCAGTGCATTGCAGGGTCATCCTGCTATTCATAAGGGTCCAGGGACCCCTCCAATTCCTCCCCGTATTCGTACCCATAGGAAAAAGGGTCTGAATCTGACCTCGGGCGAATAGGCCCCACAGAAGCCGATCCCGCTCCAACTCCGAGTCGTCAGGGATAAGAATTGGGTCGACGTCGATGGTGGGCACTACCGGCATCGGGAGCGTCGATAATCGACCCGACGCCGGGGAAGGTCTCGGAGGTGCGACCTGCCTCAGTGCGGATCCGCACACGGATCCAGAGGTGACCTCGGTGGCCGGGGCCGAAGCCGCTGGTGCCGAACCCGAAGGCCCCTTAGCCGAACCCCTTGGGCCCGAAGGCACCGTATTGGTATCGGCCCCCCCAAAGATGAGGCGCATAACTCTGAGAAGTGCGGAGTCGACCCAGACGCAGGCTCCGAGCACGGAGGCCTTGTGCGTGGACGCTCGTCCCTCGTCGCATCGTCCGAGCGACGAGGTGAAGTTAGAGAGCGACTTCATCTTCTTCTTCTTCTTACCTTGACCGGAGGATTTCGAAGAAGACAAGTGGTGATGACTCCGCGACCAATCTCGAGACCTTCCTCTTGAGTGAGACCGGGACCTACACGGAGTCGAGTGCCGGGCCACCATTAGCTTTAGGGCCGCTCCCTCAAAGCTTTCGGGTGCATGGCCGACACTCAGAGCTCGACTTCGGGTCATGGTCGCGCTTGAGGCACCACAGACAAACGCAATGAGGATCCGTCACCGACATTGTCCAATGGCAGTCCTCACAAGGCTTGAACCTGGTCTTCAGGTACATCTCGACGCACCAAAGTCGTACACAAAAACTTCTACAAAACGGTCAAATTTGCCCAAAAAATAGCCAGGGTAGCTCTCTCCAGATCAGTACGTGGTCCGGAAAGAAAAGACCTGAAGTCACTGTGCAAGGGCGGCGTCCATGTACTACTCCCAATGTCATCACGGTGACCACGACGCCTACGACGCCTGCGGAGTCAACCGACGCCACCTACCGACACGCAAGGGTATTGCTCAAAGAAAAATCTCCAGATCCAGTCTGAAGCCTGTGGGAAAATTCTAAGGTAAGGAATCTGCAACTTGAAGTCTCTATCAGATCCCGTGTTCAAGGACTTCTGCGGGTGCTTCCTTCCTGTCCGTGGGCTCTCTACATTGCTGAGGGCCCCCTCTGTCTCCTCTCCCAAGTGGCGACATCCTGGTCCTTCCTGGGCCTGGGCAGCATCCTTTTTCTCCAACTGCGACTCTTGCAGCTAGCAAGGCTTGTTTTCGGGATTTTGCCAAGGAAACAACTGTGCATCCTCCAGCATGCCGTGGAACATCTTCTGCCTGAAGAAGAATCTCCTACCTCCTTTCGTTGGTGCAAAACCAGCATCTTCTTCCAACCGGAGGCAGCCATTTTGCACCTTCATCTGGGTTTGGTGGGCTCCTGCCCCCCGGACACTTTAGCGACTCTTGGACTTGGTCCTTTTCCTTTGCAGGTCTTCAGGTCCAGGAATCTGTCTTCAGTGCTTTGCAGTCTGTTGTGGTCCTTGCAAAATCCTTTATCACGACTTAAGTGTGTTTTGGAGGAAATAGTAGTACTTTACTCCTACTTTCCAGGGTCTTGGGTTGGGGTCTCCTTTACACCCTTAGTGTTTTCTCACACTCCCAGCGACCCTCTACACACTACACTTGCCTAGGGGTGCATTTGTGGTTCACATTCCACTTTCTTTGTATATGGTTTGTGTTGCCCCTGGGCCTATTGCATCCTATTGTGTTTTACAGTGTTTGCACTACTTTCTGACTGTTTTACTTACCTGATTTGGTTAGTTGTGCATATTTTGTGTATGTTACTTACCTCCTAAGGGAGTATATCCTCTGAGATATTTTTGGCACATTGTCACTAAAATAAAGTACCTTTATTTTGAGTAACTAAGAGTATTGTCTTTCTTATGATATAGAACCTATATGATATAAGTGGTATTGCATGAGCTTTGCATGTCTCCTAGTTCAGCCTTGGCTGCTCTGCTATAGCTACCTCTATCAGCCTAAGCTGCTAGAACACTACTACACTCTACTAATAAGGGATAACTGGACCTGGTATAAGGTGTGAGTACCATTGATACCCACTACAAGCCAGGCCAGCCTCCTACACCTTCCCTCACACAGAGGACTACTAAACCCCCTACTGGGACCTGGCAGACAGACCTGTACTGAAAGGGGACCTTGTACATTTCAAAACCACTCTTTGAAGTCTCCCCCACTTCAAAGGCATTTTGGGGTATATAAAGTGGGTCTCTGATCCCACCATATCAGACACTTCTGGACCTGAACCTGCAACCTGTCAAGAGGAACTGCCTGGCTGCCCAGATGACTCATCTGGACTGCTTTGCTGAGAAGGACTGCTGCCCTGCTGCCCTCTGACTTTGCTGAGAAGTGCTCTCCAAGGGCTTGAATTAAGCTTGCTTCCTGTTTACTGAAGTCTCCGGTCCAAAAAGACTTCATCTCTTCAAGGAAATTCCTTGTGTGCCGAAAATTGATGCACAGCCTGCCGGAAACAACACTGAGCCTGTCCTGCGATGAGAAAATTGCTGCACAGCCGAACAAACCAACGCAGCCCAACTTTCCGAGCGAAGATAGACGCAGCGCCTGCCTTGCGACCGGAAATGTGATGCACTGCCATACCGGATTGACACACAGCTAAGCTGGAACGATGCAGCGTTACTTCCTGGGTGAAGAATCAACGCAGTGCCTGCCATGCAATAGAAACTTTGATGCATCGCCTACCAGATCAGAGCAACACCTGTGACTTCTTCCCACACACCCAGGATTTCTCTTGCGTCGTCCCTGGGTGCCAAAAGATCCCCGCATCGCAATGAGGAACCAAGACTGCGCACCAGAAATCGTCGCAAATTCCCTTGCAGCGTGGAAAGACACAGCGCATCGTCTGTGCCGCGTCAGAAAGTCCATCGCACACCTTATTTTTCCACAAATCTCCTCCCCTGCGGTCTCTGTGCGTGGTAATTTTGATGCAAACCAGGTACCTTGTGCAACCAAGAGACAATTGTTAATTCCTAAAATTTAAGACTCTTTTTATACTTGCAAAAGTGATATCTCAACTTGTGCTTATTGAATCTTTATCGTTTTGACCTTAATGTAACCAGATAAATATATTCTATTCTTCTAATCATGTGTGGTGTATTTTTGTGGTGTTTTCACTGTGTTACTGTATGATTTATTTTGTAAATACTTTACACAATGCCTTCTAAGTTAAGCCTGACTGCTCAGTGCCAAGCTACCAGAGGGTGGGCACAGAATAATTTGGATTGGGTGTAACTTACCCTGGCTAGGATTGTAGTCCCTATTTGGACAAAGGTGAATACCTCTACCAATTAGAGACCCCATTTCTAACAATAGACATCTGCCAGCCAGAGGCCAGTTGCATTTAGCGTATGATGGGTGCTGCTGCCTCACTGCAGTCTGTAATGTGAAGATGTCCAAAATACATGTAATAGAGCTTATATTGTTCTTTGGATGCAGCTTTAGGTCACTATTTTCCCTTGGTAAGCGAGGAATGTCCATTGTCATGATTTCTGTGCCATTATTGTTGCCAACATTCCTTGTGCCTACATGTCAGCATGTGTCCCTTTCTCTTTTGTAAAACATTCGTAATCTGCTGTCTCATGCATGGTCTACCTATGTTGATGGGATGATGACGTTATTCCCTCACATATATGTGCATGGCAAACTGTAGAATAGTACATTTACAATGGGATAAATTTCATGCTGTGCCACAGACAGGAGTGTGTCAGTAAAGTTTGTTGTCTGACACATACCCTCACCCGTCATAGCATGTAATTTGGCATGTACAACTGAGGTGGCAGTGAGGGACATGACAGGTAGGCCAAGAGTTTAGTCACAATGTTGATACCTCTGCCCTGATGTGGCATCTTGTGGAAAAGTGCACTGCACATGTGTAATGGGTAAGGTTTCTGCCCCAACTGCTGGCAATCATCATGGAGTGATTTGCAGTTATGTTAGAATTACATGTTGTTGGGTACAACCATTCACCACAGACATCTGGGTCTGCATGAGCATTACGGAGACAATGACTTAGCTTCCAATTGGGTAACATTTTTAGTGCATTCAGCAAGTGCTCGCAAATCTCAGAGCCTCTCAAACATCCAAGGGACTAATGGTGTCTACTGATGCACTCAGAGTATGTAATTGTAAGGGTTGCGAGACATTAGTGGTGATTAGCCTGGGGCTTGCTGATTCATTGTGTTGTGTGTTGTACATGGAGTCTACAGTGTCCAGGTCCATGCCATATGTGTGGTCTATATGAGCAACATTAATACTACGTACATTACCCTGTTGAGACAAATATCACTTAGTGACGCATTGTTGATGTTTCCAGTTTGACATGGGTATTTCTATGTCTCATTCTCCAGGCTATTGTACTTTTGTCATCAACATGGCAGGATTTTGTATCTTCATTTCTCAGTGTAGGGTCATTATGTATGTGACAAATGAATGTGTGCATGACCTTGTGTGGGATCTGTGGGAATGCATTTGGCATTGGCTTACGATTGTATGCCAGTAGCTAATTGGGGTCTGCTCCATGGAGCAAAGGTTTGAAGGTGATGGTGTCTTCTACTTGTTGAAAGGCTATTGTGATTGTACAACTTCAGCCATGCAATTGTAGTTGTCCAAGATCCTGATTTCCCTGTGGGCGAGTGTTGATAGTTCAGATGGCATGCATGCATATGGTGTGGCACATGTATAGGCCACAGACACAGAGGAACCCTGTGGCCTGGAGGATGAGGAGTGCCATGGGAGAGACCGGAACATCATCATCATCAGGTTCTTCCTCCAAAGGACACTCCTTAGAGGTGGAGGACCCACCTGTGTTCGCCACCCCTAGGTCTGTTGCCACCGTCCCTGTTACTCCCCACCCAGTTGGCCATGCACGCTCACCCAAAAGGATAGGTGTCTTCTTTGCCGTAGGCACCTCTGCCCAGCCTCTGTTACTCTTGCTACCCTCAGTGAGGAGGCTACTGACCTCCTGAGCAGTATCTTTGTGGGTCGGACAGCCATTGTGAATGCCATCCAAGAACTGGCAAGTCAGCTACAACAGACCAATACATTCCTGGAAGTCATTCATTGTGCAAAGTCTGGCATACAGAGATCTTTTCAGGCTCTGGCCTCCACACTGACAGCAACCAGCCAACCCCCCACCTTCTGTACACCTCCACCTTCCTCTTCCCATTCCAAATCGTCCCTTCCCTGAACTACCCAAAGCACTCAGACAGATCTGCACACATCGACATCAACACAGAAGAGCAGCACCCACAAACACAAGCACCACAAAACACACCAGAACACACACACACAAATAACATCCATCCACAGGCCCAACCACTGTCACCACTTCCCCAGACACCGCCACCATTACACACACCATATCCAGCATACCCGCAGACACCACCCCAACAGCCTCACACACATCCACCACTCCAACCCCAACATCTCCACCTCTCAACCCCCCAAGACACAAAAACTCACTCACTCACTCACACACCCACCCAACACAAGCATGCCTCCAAGAAGCACCGACCCACAACATCCACACCTACACAGCAGAGAACCACTCCCTCAACTTCCAAATCCCAAACCTCTTCTGCTGACCATCCCCGGGTCCCTAAGAAAGTTTTTATGTTTGACCTTGCCCTTTCCCCTGTTCCCTCCATCCCATCCCAGACCCAAGAGGCTCCACCCACCTCTCAGCCCCTCCCTTCCACCTCCATGGCCTCACTTGCCCCCATGCAAGCACCCATACGCCATCCCCCCCTGAAGAAGCTCACCCCTCCCAAAAAAACAGACCAGCCCTTCCAAACCCCTCCTCCAAAATCCAACCCTTCCCTAAAGGATGATACCTGATGTGCCTGCCTGCCCACTTGAAGCCCCTTCCTGTGGAGGTTCCATGGCAGTTAGGAGTCACATTTTGGCACAGTAGTTTGCTATTATGGACAGGAACATGGTCTAGCCAATGGCTAAATAAACCCAAACAGTTGTTTTATTGGGTACACCTTTCTCCTGCAGTTCCTTTGCAACCATTATGTTCTTCCTGAGTAATCTGTGTGTCTGCCAACTGTTGAGCGTTTCAGCCTGCTTGTTGTTCCTTTTGCTGTTGTTTGCAGTATGTGACTTGGTGGTCTGTGCTGTTGTCTCCCAACACAAGGGTATATGTAAACTGTCTGGATATGTGGGTGTAAATGCAATTGTGGTGTCATAGCATTGTGTACTGTTTGTTATGGTAAGTATTTAATCTTGTGCTGTCCAATGTGAGCATGTGTGGTGTTAGACGTATCTCCCTGATATGGATCATGTATTCATCTGATGTGTATCAGCTTGAGTTTTGCTTGTGGAGACATGGAGTGTGTTCAATTGTGCTACCTTTGTTTGCAATTAATTGTCCATGTGTCCATTTAGCTGTGTGTACCTTGCAGCTAGTTCATGTAGGTGTATGTCCCATACAGTTGGAGTTGTATGTGCTTTGTTGACTTGCCATTCCACATTGTGCAGATAGGCATGTCATTTGGCTCTAGTATTGTTTGTCCCTGAGATACATGTAGGGACATTTCCTGTGAAAATGTTGTTTGAGGGGCATGTGCATAGTGATATGTGTCCCAGTGCTGCCTTCTTCCCTGAGTGCTCCGGATGACAGCATCCCAATTGTGCAGGTATGGTTTGCACAGTGAGCTTGGGACATTTATGTCTCTGACTATTGTGCATGCCATTGTCCTTCAAGTGTGCTGTAAGGTGTGTGATATGTGTGTCCATTGCAGGGCTGTTTAATGGTGTTTGTGTTCCATGCCACATCCACACGTGTGTGCTGGATGCGATGACAGTCCATGGCATGTGTGCCATATGAGCGAGCGAGCTGTATTTGTATATCTGATGTTGGTGTGTTGAGACAATGTTATGTACCCTTCACTATCCTTGTGTCGGAGATGCTCAGACGTGTTTTTGTGTGGTGTTGCGGTGCAGTGTGAGTGAGTTGCCCAAAGGGGGCATATTGTGTCTGTGAATGTGTCCATCTTTATGTATGATTGCTACTGTGTAGACAAAGAGATGTGTGCTTGGTGACCGTAGTGTGAGCCTCATTCCATGTGTACGATGGCGCAACGATCGGTTGTAATAATTGATGACACAGCTAGGTGGGTGTACTTATGATCGGTTGTGCCCACTGCAGCACGGATTTCAGTCTCCTTAGAGGATCAGCAGCAGCGGCAGGACATGTGTGATGTGCTCCATGACAGCAGCAGCTGTGTAAGGCTGCCTGCAGGTGAGTGTCTCCCTTTATAGTTCTGGTTTCTGCCTGCTGTGACGTGGTCTTTGGACCGCCATGGTCGCAATGGTGGTGTGCAACCTTGTAATGTGTCCGGCAGCAACACAGGCTCTGCCGGCCTGTTTGTACTGCCTCATAACCGTGGTGGTCTGTGCTGCTTGGCAGTGCCGGCAGAACTGCAGTGATATTTGCTCCATAGGCTCTCATGACACGTAATACAGCGGTCTGACCGCCAAGCCAACTGCGGTCAAGCCACCAACACCATAGTCAATGGACCACAAACTCATAATGAGGCCCTTTGGTTTGAAAGAAACAAATTAACTAGGGAATCCTGCACTGATTAATTTTAGGAACACCTTCAAGACATCTTACAGCAAAAGTGTAAAAATATGATAAAGTTTCTTCACAATTTAAAAAGTGTATTCCATTAACATGCAGAACCCTTTAATTTTAGTACATCAGATTATATCACTGCATTGATTTTTTTTTCTCAAAGGGATAGTGTTCAAAC
Organism: Pleurodeles waltl; assembly: GCF_031143425.1. Taxonomy (NCBI): domain Eukaryota; kingdom Metazoa; phylum Chordata; class Amphibia; order Caudata; family Salamandridae; genus Pleurodeles; species Pleurodeles waltl. The sequence goes on from NC_090447.1 coordinate 716,302,057, forward strand.
ATGAATTTAGAACCTATAATCCCCCTCACCCTACAACAATGGCAATAGTGAAATAAGGGGCAAGTCATTTGTTATGTGCACACTTTGGCTGGCCTGGGTTATTACCATTTATGAACATTATACTTAAAAAAAAATCAAACACAGTAAAAGGTTTTGTACCACACAGAGGCATGTATTTCGCGGTCCTCATATATGACAATGAAGAAAAAGTTGGGAAAGTGAAATAAAACAATTGCCTGGAATCACACTATTAGGTAAAGTGGGGAAGCAGGGATTAATTCCAAGTGTTCTGATTTCTCATTGTGCAATTCAGCTATTAGATGTATAGGCACTACACCTGCCTTACTGCCAACAACCTTCTCCCTCCCCCCCCCCCCCCCCCTCCCCCAGTCGACACTGCTGGCATCAGTGCAGCCCTCGGTCACATCACAGACGGAACTTTCTAGCCCCCTGGGAAAATGTGTGCGAGTACCCATGGCCTAGTGTAAAACAGATTTTGTTTAGCAGGTAAACCATGTTTGAAACCAGGTTTCCTGGTTTTACTGTGTATAATGTAGCCACTACATGAAGGGGAAGTGGCTTCATGACTAATATAAGGGTGTGGGTGGCAGAATCCACAAGATTTCTTGGGCCGAATTTCCAAGAGGACTTTTTCCAGAGCCAGGGCTCATCATCTGGGTCTTGCACTCACACCTCTCTCCCTGCATTTACGCAAGCATTTCTTTAACCATGCACTTACACCACTTCCAGACCACACATGTAACACAGCATACATTAAACTACCAAACACTTATTCTGTGATGGCGTTTGTAGATGTATGCATATCTGTCCTTACAGCAGTTCTAGATGCTTATTCAGTTCCATCTGTAACTACAGAAGCAATACTAGATGGGAGAGTGCAGTAAGCCTGTGAGATAGTAAGAAAAAAGAGACTGGGCTGGGGGTGGGTAGTGTGGGAGTCGGGATTGGTCTTTGGCTGTGGGGACCAGCCCAGAGGGAGTGGTGAAAGCATGCAGAGGCAGCAGGATGTGGAGCAGCACAACAAGCTGAGGATGAAGCACTGCAATTTTGGCCGGGATATGTTGTGGGAATTGACTGGTACTGCAGTCTAAGGGTGAGGCGCATGTGAGGCAAAACATTACAGCTCACGAGGTACCTATTGGCCCTGCACTGAGCCCCATTGGCCTTCATAACAGTCACTGTGAGTATAGGTGGGGTGGAGGGTCACCTGTGACCAGACATGCCATTTTTGCCGTTTCTGAAGCCAAGATGTAGACCAACATCTGGGCCTTTTGGGCTTGCATAGCAGTAGCACTCTGAAGGGGCTAGTTTTGGAGGTGAGAGTGTGCTGAGGCTACAGCTACTGTGTGAGATGGGAGCAGTCCGTGGAAGAGCCAGTGAAGTGAGGTTGTAGGATGGTGTAGGAATAGGGACTGTGATGAGTCTGTTGAGATGCAGGACTGCAGGCCAACGCTGCAGTGAGCAGCACTTCTGGCGTGCAATGAATCTTGAGAAAAACAAACTTCTTTTCTTTTGAATGTCACAAATGCAAACGGGGAAGAAAAAGCAAACAGGATGGGTTGCTGCTGCATTATCATGCTGGACAGAGCAACCATTTTGGATGGGGGGAATTCCCTGGTTGGGAAGTTCTATTCAGCAATACTTCTATCATTTATACTGCTGTTGGCTCACAGAGTAATATTCTTAACCAATACTATCACATCATTGTAGAGTTAAATGTGTGGCACAAGCCAAAATCTCTCTGAAGGCTGTTTCATAAAGCTTTTTTTCTGTTGATCACACAAGGTAAGTCCTTTGGCGAATAGCCAGTCCTAAATGTGCATCCCAGGAGTATTGAACACATTCAATATGGTTCTTAAAAACTCACATTATAGCACTATACATTAACGTAAGTACATTAACAATTCAAGAATAACGTGTTGTGTTCTGGAGCACTGGTGATTATCCAAAAGTTGGGAAGTGGTTATAAATCAATTTGAGTTTTAATTTAAAACAAAAACAAAAACGTTGTTTTCATTCTTTTCCTTCAATGCCCTTAGTGCCTCTTTCACCATTCCTACCTGGACCCATTGTGCCCTTGACTCCCATATAAAACTTAGGGCCATATATAGGGCCTGGTTTGTGTCACTCTTGAACTATGCAACCTGATGCAAGAGCAACTCAAGCCTTAAGGTGACACCTTGTGTGGCCCTGCGGGCCTTCATACATTTTGAGTAATGTAAAGCAGTGCAAATCGCTGTGTTATATCAGCATCAGCGAGGCATTTCCGTGGGTGTTCCCACTCAATATCCATTGGTTGTGACCATTCCCAGATTTACAAGAACTTGTGAGCCAGGGAATCCTCATTTTCCCCTCTTTCTATGTGTTCAGCAGTACACACAGAAAAAAGGAAAAAACCTCTCATGATTGTTTATATGCAGGAAGGTGCCCCTTCTGCACAATTGCACCATGATGCAAGAGTGCCTGCATTGGCACTAGGCAGCAACAAGAGTGCCAGTGCAGAGGGAAAGGACAAATGTGCCATATTCGATAAATACGGTACATTCCTACCCTTACCCTGTGATGCAGGGCAGTGCAGCAAGAAGACTTGCTGCGCTGCCCTGCACAACAAAGCCCATACATCTAGGCCTTAGAATAAAGTTAATACCACCAACTACATATCCTTAGGTGGCATAAAGTGTATAATTGGTCACCTTGAATACATATCCTTTCTGGCAGATGCCATGTATCAGATCCAGTTCAGGGGGCATGGGGCAAGCAGATGTGTGGTATTGTATGTGTAATTTTAAGTTATGATTTATTGCACATCTTATTTTATTTTCTCCATATCTGTTCATGTATATAATATTTGGTAGTTGGTATGATCTAGCCCCCCTGCTCCAGCTCTTGCATTATCTCGAATGCTCCTGGGGATTCTATTCTGTTAGGAGCCGGTCGAGCTGTATACAGGTGTGGCTGGAGTTTCTTCTACCTCCATCTCTGAGAAAATAAAAGAGGACTTTCTGCATCTAATGGATCTTCGTTCTTTCTTCACATAAAGGAAATACTACAAGAGGCTACTGGGCTTGAGCCACGGGTCATGGATGGTTTACCTCTGGTGTTCCAGAGTCAGTGCTACTTTGGCTTCACAAACTGAGCCACGTACAACCCCTTCAGCATTTGACTCTCTGTGGTAGCATTTTGTAGCATTCACAAACTTTTCAGGGAGGTGGTGTATGGGTATGGAAACAGAACTCAGAGCACTCTGCAGACCAATATCGGTTTGTCCAACCCAGTGCTTTTTTTGGATAAGAAGCATACTTTAATAGGCATGCTTAAAACAGTATACTGCCGCAGGTACAATAATGTGAACTGCCACTTATGCTACTGCATCTTGGGATACTGTCTTTACTATCTTCCTCGTCTTTCTTTCACATGAGTCTCTTCTCTTGTGAGTCTAGGCAGGTCCCCCTTAGGCTAGTTTTGTGAGACATTAATCAAGGCTCAGGTGCAGGTACCCTAGTGCAATTATGGTTGTCCTCAGTTCAGTACATGCTCCTATGTACACCCTCGAAACAATGAAGGTCTCTATGCCTTTCAGCATCTTGTGTGTTGGATCTCACCCACTTGTAGGATGAGACGGCATGGTTGCAGGTTGTGCTCTCTGTCCCTGGGTATGTTGCAGCAGGATGGGGCAGCCAGAGCTCCAGCTGTGAGTCCTTTGGTGAATGCAGACAATGGAAGTCAGTGAGGGCTCATGGCAGGGATCAGACCTGCTTCTGGGTCACTGGGCAGCAGATGGGCCACCATTTACATGTGTCACAACAGCACATTAGCAGCCACGGTATGCATAAAGGCCTGATTTATGAAAAGTTAGTGCCGCCTTTACATAATTTTTTGCCGCAAAAGCAGCGCAAACGTACAAAATATAATTATAGTTTATAAGTTTGCACTGCGATTGCATAAAAAAATGACGTAAAAGCTGCGCTAACTTTTAATAAATCAGGCCCTTAGTTTTTTTTTACTTCTGCAGCAAAGTCAACCACAGGAACAGCTCTGGGTTTTTGATGGCTACATTCACGATGGGCAGAGCTCTTCGTTTAAGCTGCGAGGCTAACAGTGAGTTTTCCTATTGCAAGGTCGCCTGCCTGCCCATGATTCCCTCTTGGAACCACACTTCCGTAGAGACCGCACCCACCCTCTTCAGTCTTGCAGATCTTTTTCTGCAGTCTTCTTTCTCCTGGTAGACTCTCCAAGCTAGAGTTTGGCAGTTTCTTGCACTACCTGGACAGTCACACCTTCTGCAGCTTGACAGGCTCCTTAAACCTCTGAGCAGGTAGGCTGGCTTCCAGGGGCTTCAGGTCAGGCGTATAGCTATTTCTATGTGGAATTTTATAAAGCGCATGGCTGCCAAAAAACTTCCCAGTGCTACTGCAGAACCAGAAAAGAAGACAACCACAGAGAGACCATATGAGGGAAAGAGGAAGGTCTTTAAAGATTTCCAAAAGGAGAGTTCAGAATCTACTGATTGAACTTCGACCAGGAGAGAATTCCACAGTTGGGCTGCCCTGAAATCAAAGGATCTGCTTCCCCATCTCAATCTTTTAAACCGAGGTATACTAATCAGGGATGCAGATGAAGATCTGAGCAGTCGTTGGGGAGTGTAGGGAGTTATAATCTGTTTAACCGTGGTTACGGTTGCTGCTGTGCCCAGGACGTAACCATTACATCCTGGTCCCAGAGCCCAGAGGGAGCGCTAGCGCTCCCTCTGTGGGGTTCCCCCCCACCCCCCCAAGTCAGGGATGGAAGGGGAAGCCCATCCCCTTCCCCTTTCACCCCGAACCCCCCCACCCCCGTGACGTCAGAGTGCTGATTTGTCACAGGGCCTCCGAGCTTCCAGCGCGATCGAAAGAGAAATGCAAAGCATTTCTCTTTCGATCACGTGGGGGAGGCCCGGAGAGGCTTCAAGGGAAGGAAATGTATTTCCTTCCCTTTGAAGTCTCTCCAAGCGTTTCAAAAGCCGGATTGCTTGCAATCCGGCTTTTGAAACGCCCACTAGACAACAGGTTTTTTTTTTATTTAAATGGATATAAGGGAGCGACCCCTAGGGGCAAGGGTCGCTCCCGGGGGGCATTTTTTGGGAAGGCCTTTTCTGTCCCCCCCCCCCCCGGGGGCAGATCGGCCTATATTGATGAGGCCAATCTGCCCCCAAGGGGGACAGAAACCACTAGACCCCAGGGAGTTTTTTTTTTAACGTGAATTTCACGAAAGGGGAGCAACCCCTTAGGCAAGGGTCGCTCCCCAAAGGAGGGCAGAAACGACTAGGCACCGTTTTTTTTTTTTTTTTGGGGCACCAATGTCACGCGGGGGGGCGACCCCGTAGGCAAGGGTCACTCCGGGGGGGAGGGGTTTAAATTTATTTTAGGCCATTTCTGCCCCCGGGGGCAGATCGGCCTATTGTTTTTTTTTTTGTGTGTTTTTTTTTTGTTTGTTTGTTTGTTTGTTTTTTTAGTGATGGGGAGCGACCCATTAGGCAAGGGTCGCTCCCCTGGAGGGCAAATTGTATTTAGACTATGTCTGCCCCCCTTGGGGGCATATTGGCCGATTTTAGGTCAATCTGCCCCCAAGGGGGCAGAAACCACTAGGCACCGGGGATTTTTTTTTTTGGCGCCAATGTCACGCAGGGGGAGCGACCCCGTAGGCAAGGGTCGCTCCGGGGGGGGGGGGGGGTTAAATTTATTTTAGGCCATTTCTGCCCCCGGGGGCAGATCGGCCTATTGTTATTTTTTTTTTGTGTTTTTTTTGTGTTTGTTTGTTTTTTTAGTGATGGGGAGCGACCCATTAGGCAAGGGTCGCTCCCCTGGGGGGCAAATTGTATTTAGACCATTTCTGCCCCCCTTGGGGGCATATTGGCCAATTTTAGGTCAATCTGCCCCCAAGGGGGCAGAAACCACTAGGCACCGGGGATTTTTTTTGGGCGCCAATGTCACGCAGGGGGAGCGACCCCGTAAGCAAGGGTCGCTCCCTGGGGGGGGGGGGGGTGAAAATTTATTTTAGGCCATTTCTGCCCCCCCGGGGCCGGCTGAGCTAGAGGCTAAAATCCACAGGTAGGCACTTTGCAAAAAACACCTCTGTTTTCTGTGAAAAAATGTGATGTGTCCATGTTGTGTTTTGGGCCATTTCCTTTTGTGGGCGCTAGGCCTACCCACACAAGTGAGGTACCATTTTTATCGAGAGACTTGGGGGAACGCTGGGTGGAAGGAAATTTGTGGCTCGTCTCAGATTCCAGAACTTTCTGTCACCGAAATGAGAGGAAAAAGTGTTTTTTTGGCCAAATTTTGATGTTTGCAAAGGATTCTGGGTAACAGAACCTGGTTAGAGCCCCACAAGTCACCTCATCTTGGATTCCCCTGGGTTTCTAGTTTTCAAAAATGCGCTGGTTTGCTAGGTTTCCCCAGGTGCCAGCTGAGCTAGAGGCCAAAATCCACAGGTAGGCACTGTTTTCTATGAAAAAATGTGATGTGTCCACGTTGTGTTTTGGACCATTTCCTGTCACGGGCGCTAGGCCTACCCACACAAATGAGGTATGATTTGTATCGGGAGACTTGGGGGAACGCTGGGTGGAATGAAATTTGTAGCTCCTCTCAGATTCCAGAACTTTCTGTCACCGAAATGTGAGGAAAACGTGTTTTTTAGCCAAATTTTGAGGTTTGCAAAGGATTCTGGGTAGCAGAACCTAATCAGAGCCCCACAAGTCACCGCATCTTGGATTCCCCTAGGTCTCTAGTTTTAAAAAATGCACAGGTTTGGTAGGTTTAACTAGGTGCGGGCTGAGCTAGAGGCCAAAATCTACAGGTAGGCACTTTGCAAAAAACACCTCTGTTTTCTTTCAAAAAATGTGATGTGTCCACGTTGCGTTTTGGGGCATTTCCTGTCGCGGGCGCTAGGCCTACCCACACAAGTGAGGTATCATTTTTATCGGGAGACTTGGGGGAACACAGATTAGCAAAGCAAGTGTTATTGCCCCTTGTCTTTCTCTACATTTTGTTCCTTCCATATATAAGAGTGTGTGTAAAAAAGACATCTATTTGAGAAATGCCCTGTAATTCACATGCTAGTATGGTCACCCTGGAATTCAGAGATGTGCAAATAACCACTGCTCCTCAACACCTTATCTTGTTCCCATTTTGGAAATACAAAGGTTTTCTTGATAGCTATTTTTCACTCTTTATATTTCAGCAAATGAATTGCTGTATACCAGGTATAGAATGAACACCCACTGCAGGGTGCAGTTCATTTATTGGCTCTGGGTACCTAGAGTTCTTGATGAACCTACAAGCCCTATATATGCCCGCAACCAGAAGAGTCCAGCAGACGTAACGGTATATTGCTTTAAAAAATCTGACATTGCAGGAAAAAGTTACAGAGTAAAACGTAGAGAAAAATTGCTGTTTTTTTCACCTCAATTTCAATATATTTTTTTTCAGTTGTTATTTTCTGTAGGACACCCTTGTAGGATCTACACAAATGACCCCTTGCTGAATTTAGAATTTTGTCTACTTTTCAGAAATGTTTCGGTTTCTGGGATCCAGCATTGGTTTCACACCCATTTCTGTCACTGACTGGAAGGAGGCTGAAAGCACAAAAAAATCGTAAAAATGGGGTATGCCCAGTAAAATGCCAAAATTGTGTTTGAAAATTGGGTTTTCTGATTCAAGTCTGCCTGTTCCTGAAAGCTGGGAGGCTGGTGAGTTTAGCTCTGCAAACCCTTTGTTGATGCCATTTTCAGGGGAAAAACCACAAGCCTTCTTCTGCAGCCCCTTTTTCCCATTTCTTTGAAAAAAACGAAATTTTCACTGTATTTTGGCTAATTTCTTGGCCTCCTTCTGGGGAACCCACAAGGTCTGGGTACCTCTAGAATCCCTAGGATGTTGGGAAAAAAAGGACGCAAGTTTTGCGTGGGTAGCTTATGTGAACAAAAAGTTATGAGGGCCTAAGCGTGAACTGCCCCAAATAGCCAAAAAAAGGCTTGGCACAGGAGGGGGAAAAGGCCTGGCAGCGAAGGAGTTAAAAAAAAAGCCGGACCTTTGTTATGAAGGGCTCGATGGACAACGCAAGCTGTTTTGAAATGTATGCGCTGTTTTATAGGTAACCAATGAAGGAAGGCCAAGGCGGATTTTACCGAACTGTAACTCAGAATCCCCAGCAGGAGACGGGCAGCGGCATTCTGTATTACCTGTAGCCTCCTCAAGACATTTAGGAGAGCTCGTAAACAGTACATTCCCATAATCAAGGCGTGAAAGGATTAAGGCCTGAACAATAAGCCTTTTGGCTAAAAAAGGAAGAAATGGGAAGATTTTCCTACACGTCCTTAATGCACAGAAACAAGAGGAGGCTAATTTCTTTGCATGGCATTCCATTGTAAGTTGTGTGTCTAGCCAGAAACCTAAGCTCTCAATAGTATCTTTTGATGGAGGAAGCGTATTTAGTCCTACTGACGCAAGTAAGGAGGACTGGGAAGACAGAGAATATCCCACCAGCATCACCTCTGTTTTTCCATCATTTAATTTTAGTTTACTGTCCAGCATCCAACCAGCAATGTCCGACAGGCAAGAAGAGAGGGCAGCCGACTCTGAATTACTCTTGGTGCAAAAAGAGAAAACCAATTGAGTATCGTCTGCATAGGAGATAAGCGATAGTTCATATGATTCCACAATCTTTGCCAACGAGGCCATATGAATTTTAAATAGCGTAGGTCTCAAAGAGGAGCCCTGTGGAACACCACATGTCAAGGAGAAAGTATCTGAATATTGTGACTGATTCAAAACTTGAAATGTCCTATGCGAGAGAAAAGATGTCAGCCATTTAAGGCATTTGCCCTCAAATCCCATTTGAGCGATTCTGCGTAACAGCATCTCATGGTCCACCGTGTCAAAAGCTGCACTCAGATCAAGAAGAATAAAAGCTGCATAGCCGCCTGCGTCTAGGCGGTGTCTAGTGTCTTCAGTAACAGCTAAGAGGGCAGATTCGGTACTGTGGAAAGGTCTAAAGCCCATCTGGGTGTTGTGAAGACAGTTGTACTTTTCCAAGAAACCTGACAGCTGAGAGTTGACATGTTTCTCCATAATTTTAGATGCAATAGGAAGGAGGGCAATAGGTCTAAAATTCTCAGGTGAAGCAGGGTCAAGATTTGTTTTTTTCAACAAAGGCTTGACCACAGCATGTTTCTAGCAATGGGGGAGACAACCAGAAGACAAGGAATCATTGAGAATCCTAGTTAGAACATACGTTACAGCTTCTGAACCCAGAGCCAACTTGGAAGGAGGGGATGGGTCTAAAGGAGAGCCCGATTTAATGGAGCAGAGGTATTCATATACCTCCTCTTCCTCAATGGGCTGAAACACTGAGAGTAGTGCACAGGGGACTAAACCATCCGAGCACGAGATCCCATTATGCCTCTGATCCAAATTAGACCGTTTGACCGAAAAGGAAGCCTGAATGATAGATATCTTTTCCAAGAAAAAGCAGACTAATTCATCACTATATTCCTTAGAACCATCTTTTGAGGTTATACCTGATGGAAGTTGAGTCATTTCTCTGACGACAGAGAAAATCTCTTTAGGGAAACCGGAAGACTGTTCAATTTTGGCAGTATAATAAGAGGCCTGCGCCGCTTTAAGTTCTAGGTGGAAGGATCGAGTTTGGCTTCTATAAGCTTTTTTTAAGCCAGGGTCATATGATTTTCTCTATCTTCTTTCCATGTGCTTACATTCCTTTTTTAGACATAGCAGATGTGGGGAAAACCAAGGAGAATTCTTTGATCGATTAGTCTTAGTTATAGTCTTAGTCGGTAATACGGTGTGTAAGGATTGGGAAATCCAATTGTCAAATTTGTCTGCAGTATAGGACAGGTCAGGAAATGCAGTAATCTGCAGATTAGAGAGGGTATTTACCCAATCTTTTTTATTTAGTTTTGACCACTGACGAATGATAAGGTGGCCCTGCGGCTGATGGACTAAGGGGACCGAGGTCCGAAAAGTCAGTGTAATTAAGAAGTGGTCAGTCCAAGTTAGGGGAAGGGGGAATCTGCTACAATATTAGAAAGATTACTAAAGACTAAGTCGAGAGTATGTCCTTTACAGTTTGTGGGGCCGGATATAAGCTGTGCAAGATCTAGAGCTGCTAGATCCCCTAATAACCTTGTGCCAGGACCACTGCAAGGGTCCTCTGCATGTATGTTGAAGTCCCCTAGAATAGTACAGTTGGAGTATTTACAGGCATAGGCCGCTACTATCTCTGGAAAGGCCTCTTCCAGCAAGTAAAAACTCCACTTGATGTCCCCTCTCCTCTGAGAGGATGACTGTCACAGACATCATTTCTGGTTGTTGTACAGCAGTCCTCAAAGAATGCTGCAGAAAACTACCCTCCTTTGTAAAAGGACTTGGAACTGGAGCACCAAAGATGTAAGTAGCTCCCACTTTTATGCACTTAAAGCAGATAATGAATGTTGATTCTCTGTTTGTAATCTCAAAACAGGTTTGCAGGCAGTGGTTCGTCTGTCAAGTGTTCTCTCTAGGCTATTCTCCAGATAGTCTTTGTGTAGAGTGATGCTCTTCACAGCAGGGTATTCTCCAGCCTGGAGTACTCACAATAGAGGCTCAAAAAAGAGTGAAGTTTATGCAATTGGCTTTTCACAAGCTACATTGAACAGTGATCAGGATGAAAACAAAAGGCTGGCTTCACCTCAAAGATTGATATATATATATATATATATGGTAACAAAGGAGACCACCCTCGAAAAGTATTATATGTCCAAAAAGTAATTTACCGCACTCCAAAGTTCCTTTAGGCAGATATATTGATAAGATAGCAACCACCCAAAAACCCACCAAATGACAGTTCCACAGGAAAATAGTCAGCAGCTCCACTCAGCAGGAGATGCTGCTAGTGAATTTTCAAGAATGACAGCAATGCTCTTTCACATTTTGTGAAAGCAATCTCACCTACATCTTGTGTACAGAAGGAGGCAAGGGGCTAATAAAATGGGGCCTGTAGGTCTCCATTACTCTGGTTCACTCATGCACATACTGCCTATTCTACACAAGTCACAAACACACAAAATCCACTTGGATGTTAGTACTACACTCTATGTTACACATTGATGCAGAACTTTACACAAGTGGGGCCAGCTACACAGATAGAAGATCTGATTCACAACTATGGATTCACAAAGATGGTATTCTGCCACCACCACTGTACATGCTAAACCCATGACAGGGGCCATAGTACAGTGTTAGGAAAATGAGGGCACAATTGGTGCACTCCTCCAGGTCACAAGACAGTTGCAGGACTGCGTTTGTGTCAGGGACAGGGGCAGGGGCAGGACTCTGCCCATTATATTAGCATGAGTCTAGAGCCAAAATCAAAACATGGGATATAAGTGAGTCACAGTCAAGCACTCAGGACATGGCAATGGGACTGCACACCCGCAGGGAACATTCTCAGTCCAACTGCATGATCAGGCAATATTATGTTTTTCCTAAATGAATTTGGCTTATTTTACGGTCTTTTCACTATGTATATGTTTACTTGGCTCCTATAAATATGCTATTTTGTGGATACTAAAAAAGTGCATTTTTGAGTCTGAATGTATAATCATTGATATAAATATACATTATTTCCAATCGTTGTCCAGCTCTACATAGTGCACACATGCAGGAATTGCTACTCCTCGCCCTCTAAATGGTGAGTAGCTTGGATGTTTTGTTTTCTTTTCTTCACAAGAACAATGAGTTGGTAGCAAGGATAGCTGACTGGAGCCAGAAAAGTTAACACTCATTGCAACCTGGTGGCTGCCTTGCTCAAGGGAAACCTTCCCTTAAGTCCTGGAGAGCTTACTTAGAGGCTGTAAAACTGAAAGTAGTTACAAACTCTTAACACAAGGCAGAAGATTTGAACAGAGGGAGCTGATGAGGGGCCTTCAGACCCTTCAAGAGGCCTCAAGGTCACAAACAACAGTCCTGCTAGATGATTTCAGAGGAAAAAGGTCTGCCGACTATATACATCAAGTCATAGTACCTTGGAACATCCTGATTCCTTTGCAGTACAGATGAACCTCACCAAAGGCCCATGCTGTTTGGAGGACAAACCTGCATTACGTCTCACCCACCAATTCCACTCTTGCATCCCTTACCCCTGCTCAACCACAATTCCAGAAGCTCAATAGCTTATCAGATATCAAAACAGAAAAACATCTACAGTCACTCGTCTTTAATCTCATAAAGGCTCCATCAATCCTTCACCAATGTTGCAAATGCCTGTGGGCCAACATAATTGCCTGCAGACCCATGTCAATGACTAGCTCTGCAGCCAGTCCAGTCTGAACAGTCAACATCTTATTAAATATAGTTATTTTCCCAAAGGAACTCCAAATACCTTATATAAAATCCTTCCCTACATCAAACAGATTTTGAGCCAAGAGATCCTTCTAACCACAGGCCAATAACAGTCTGTTAAAAAAAGAGTGATTGAAAGATCTGCCTTAAAACATAGACCTACATTTAAGGAAAATAACCTGCTTTAAGATTACCAAAAAGATTCTAGTATAGCTAAGGCACAGAAGCAGCAGTGATATCCACTTGGGATGATTTTAAAACAGTGGATTAGAAACTGGAGTACCGGCATGCCTCTTCCTTGAACTCTCCCTTGCCTTTGATACTGTTCACTGTCCCAAGCCTCTACAGAGACTTGACAACAGCATAGTGCAGGGCACATAACTGAAGCAGACTGCATCATTTCAATCACACAATTCATCATCCCACTGGTCCCTTCATGTCAGCTCCAGTAATTCACAACTAATGTACCAAACATCTTTATCCCCTCTTTAACATTTACCTTTGCTCTACATTGCACCGAATCTGCTTCTTCAATTTCAACTGTTACTGTTAAGCAGTTACTAAACAAATCATATTTAAGTATGAAAACTCATATGACTGACTCCTACTCAATCGGAAAATATCTCAAAGTACAATAATGGATTATATTTAACCACAGCAACCTAAACATGTTACAAATCAAAATATCTATTTGCAGTAAATGGATCAAACACCAACCATCAACAATATGGCCTCAGCAAGTAGGCCCGCCACCAACAACTGATTTTAAGTAAGGAATCTAGGGATAAATACGAATTCCAGTCTGTCACTCATCATAAGATTGGTTGTATAATATTTCTTTCCCTCTGGCTATAAAGATATCTCGGCCTACATTGCTTTGAGATGGGTGTCTTGCTCCATTCACAGAAAAGTTAGTCCCTTCCACCTAAAGTCAAGTCTAGTTGCTCCCCTGGACTAGGCACTGGTCGGGACACCACCCCAGCCTTTGCCCTCTCCTAAGTCACAAGCCACAGGCTTCCCAGCCCACAACTGCATATGCTAGCTCAATGTTTGCCTTACCTTAACAGACTTTGGAGGCAGGACCTTCATGGCTCGCTCACAGATCCCATTTTGCTTCTCATCTCATTATTTACTACCCTCAGGGAAATGGAGAGCCACTCCTGAAACTGCCAGGAAGTGTCAATTTGTGAAAACTGAAGACAAGAACATGTAAATACTGCCTCGAATTGGACAATGCATGAAAGCTAGTTAAGCAATTCTAGCTATATTTTTGGTATGTGGAAGGAAGGATGAACGTTTCGCCAACTGGGAACATTTTGAAATATGTTTTGTGGTGTGTTTTAGTGGTGTTCAGACCCTTACCCACAGACTCGATTTTCAGGAAGTCTCAAAGCAGATCAAATGAGGAAGGAAACTGCAAACCCTCTCTCATCTTACACAGGAACAAAAAATATTTTATTGTTTAAAACTGCATTTGAATGTGAGGTCAAATACATTAGGGTCTGTGCTGAATCTTCATTTTAGTTTTCAAATTTTAGCTTGACATCCTTTACTAATAGTGACATTTTACATGTGTTTACACTTCTACACTAATGCACTGAGAAGACACTAATCACAGCTCATTCCTAGTGAGCGTTGCCGCCATATAGTCTGTACACTCCATCCATGGATAGGCACATAGAACACAATTCCTTTGTGTTATGATTGTCTGTTGAAGACAGCTCTGATGCACCAGACAAACCATCGCATCAGCTCTCCACCTCTTACACAGTGTGATATGAACAGTGCTTTTATTATAGACACCTGCACAAACCTTTAAGTTTGTGGAGGGAACCCCAAGACAGCCACCTCCATTTTGTGAGCCTTGCTTTTCCTGCACCCTAATACAGCCCAGTGAACTAGAGTCTTAGGAGAATGGTAAGACCCCAGACTTTCTGTGTATTCTTGCTATTTATTAAAAAGTGTGTTCCTCCTACCCGTGCCTGTGTATATTAGGCTCCCTGTGTTTCAGCAAACTTGATGCTTTTAAACTGCTGCTTTTTACTAATGACTGTTTTAAATTTCCCTCCTTGTTTTTCACAAAGACTGCATAAAGCTACACCCCCTCCTTTTCAAAAGGCTACATAAACCTCAGTGGCTAACTAGAGTGTGTTTTAGGAGACTGCTTAATCTCCTCTGTTATTTCAACTGTGCTTGGAAAATTTATGTGTGAGAAAGTAGCCTCTTTCTAGCATGGTTACCTCCACTTTTGGCCTGTTTGGGAGTGTGTCTCAGTGTGTTTTTACTGTCTCACTGGGATCCTGCTAGCCGGGGCCTCAGCGCTCATAGTTAAAACCCAATTGTCAGTGTGTTTTGCCTGTCTCACAGGGATCCTGCTAGCCAGGACCCAGTGCTCATAGTTTGTGGCCTAATGTGTGTGTTGTCAGTAGTGCTTAACTGTGTCACTGAAGTTCTGCTAACTAGAACTTCAGTGCTTATGCTCCCTCTGCTTCCAAATTAGTCACTATAGTTTAGTGACTTCATATTCAAATTCCAAATGGCACACTGTACCCCCCCCCCTTATAAGTCCCTAGCATATGGTACCTAGGTACCAAGGGCATTGGGGTTCCAGGAGATCCTTATGGGCTGCAGCATTTCTTTTGCCACCCATAAGGAGCTCAGACAAATCCTTCTTCAGGACTGCCACTGCAGCCTGCGTGAAGTAGTGCACACACTATTTCACAGCCATTTTCACTGCACTTAAGTAACTTATAAGTCACCTATATGTCTAACCTTCATTTACTGAATGCTAGGTGCAAAGTTACTAAGTGTGAGGGCACCCTTGCACTAGCAAAGGTGCCCCCACGCTGTCCAGGGCCAATTCTCCTGACTTCGTGAGTGCGGGGATATCATTGCATGTGTGCACTACATATAGGTAAATACCTATATGTAGCTTCACAATGGTGACTCTTAACATGGCCATGTAAGGTGTCTAAGATCATGGAATTGTCTCCCCATTCCAAATCTGGTATTGAGGGGGGGCAATCCCATGCATCCTGGGGACTCCAACATGTACCCCAGAACTGCCAAACCAGTTCTGAGGCTTGTACTGCAGCTACAGCAGCTGCCGCCTCACAGACAGGGTTCTGCACTCCTGTGGTCTGAGCAGCTCAGTCCCAGGAAGGCAGAACAAAGCATTTCCTTTGGGAGGAGGGTGTTACACCCTTTCCCTTTGGAAATAGGTGTTACAGGCTTGGAAGGGGTAGCCTCCCAGCACCTCTGGAAATGCTTTGAAGGGCACAGATAGTGGCATCCTTTTATAAGCCAGTCTACACCGGTTCAGGGATCCCCAGTCCCTTCTCTGGCACGAAACTGGACAAAGGAAAGGGGAGTGACCACTCCCCTGTCCATCACCACCCCAGGGGTGGTGCCCAGAGCTCCTCCAGTGTGTCCCTGGCATGAGCCATCTTGTTTTCTAAGGTGTGGGCACACTCTGGAGATCTGAGTGGCCTGTGCCAGCAGGTGACATTAGAGATCCCTGCTGATAGGTGCATACCTGGGTAGGTAGCCAATCCAGCTATTTAGGGTCTCTCCTGTGGGTTCCTCTTCAGATTCAGCTTTGAAGACTCCTCCAGGAATCCTATGCATCCTCTGCTTCAGCTTCTGACTGTCGGATCAACCGAAGACTGCTCCAGGAACCGCTGTAACTGCAACAAAGTATCCAGGACGACTCCTGTGACCTGCAACTTCAGCTTCAGCCAGCATTTGCAACAGTTTCCAAGGTGTACAGGCTCTGAGGACTCCCTGTCTCCACCCTGCACCAGAAAAACCAAAGGAATCTCCCATGGAGTGACGGAGTCACTTCCCTGCTCCTGCAAGCACCTTCCAAGACGATGACCGGTTCTCTGGGACTCTTCTCCTGACGACGAGCGTGCTCGCTGGAACACGGGTGGTCGACCCATCTGACCTAGACTGTCCTAAGGACCAGCTGTCCACATTTGGAGGAGGTAAGAGCTTTTTTTTCTCCAGTTTGCAACAGTACCCCTGTGCACCACGTCATCTCTAGCTCCTTGGGCTTCTGTACACTTCTTCCAAGAATCCTTCATGCACTGTGTATACCCGGTCCCCAGCACTCCATCCTGCAACACACAACTTGCTGAGTTGTTCTCCGGCGGCATGGGACTTTCTTTCTGTTGTGTTGCACCAACCGCAATTTGCACCTTCTTAGTCTCCGTGTCCTGGGACTCCCGTGGGTGCTGCCTGGTCATCTGTGGGCTCTCTCCAGTGTTTGGAGCCCCCTCTGCCTCTTCAGTCCGAGTTGAGGCACCCAGGTCCCTCCTGGGTCCAGGCAGTGCCATTTTGACGCAACCTTGCTTGAACCAAGGCTTGTTGAACGAATCCAGTGATACAAACAGCCTGCATCCAACAACTCGATGTGGGACATCTCCTGCATCATGCAGGAACCTGAGCCATCTTCTTTTGTGCTCTTCTGCATGCATACTTCTTCTGACTAGGTTGGCAGGGCCTCTAAGATATTTTTGGCTTTGTGTCACTGAAATAAAGTACCTTTACTTTTGGTAACACAGAGTATTGTATTTTATCATGTATAAGTATTGGGTAACTATAGTGGTATTGCAGGAACTTTGCATGTCTCCTAGTTCAGCCTAAGCTGCTCTGCTACAGCTACGTCTAGACAGTCTAAGCTGCGAAAACACTGCCTACATTTCACTAATAAGGGATAACTGGACCGGCATAAGTACCTTAGGTACCCACTCCTACAGTATGCACTCCTCCTACTTCCCTTGAAAAAGCCATTTGTTTGAGTGAGCGACAAGCAGAATTTCCGTGTTTTAAAATCTGCCCCTTACCAGGAAAGTGGACTCTGCTAGCTTGGAAGTGTGGATTCTGCCGGTCTAAAATCCAAGGAGATTCTGAATAAAGGATCACTTACCTCCTCCATTCCACAGGGGCGTGGGCTTAAGGTAACCTGGCCCTCATATAAGTGTCTACTGGTTGTTGCATATGTTGTTGTGATTGGTTGCTGGGACTAGTATTACCATTGACTTAAAGGTTGGGGTTTGTGTTCTGATTTGTACTACGGCTAGGGTTCCTATTGGTCTAAAGTTTTTAGGGTTACTGTGGTGATTGGCTGTCAGGACTATGGCTGTGATTGGTACTAGGGCTAGGGTTCCTATTGGACTATGGTTTTGGGTTACTGTTGAGACTGGCTGTCAGGGCTAGGGTTGTGATTGTTTAACAGGGCCAGGTCTCCCATTGACTCTAGGGTTAAAAATCTGATTAGTTAGGGCTAGGGTTTTATTGACCAATAGGGCTAATTAAGCCAAGGGCGTCTCAGCCCAGGCGTCGAGGCTAAAGGCGCAGAGGACAAGGGCAGTTGCCTGTTTGGGCTTGTTTGGGACTGGTCTAGCCTAGGGTCAGAAATGCTGCCCAATTTTCTCTTGACCAGAACAGATCTTATTCTCTACACATCCTCCAACCTCCAAACACAATATCAACAAAGGCATCCAAACAAAACTCATACATATTTCAATGTCTCAACATCAACCACAAAATCCCACATACACATCTATACACACATCAACCACAACTACATTACGACACCTTCAGTCTCACAAACACAGTTCTGTCTTTTACCACTAACACATCCAGAAATCACCCACACAACACAAAGCTGCATTATACATAACTGTCATCCATCCAGACACACACTCCCTGTTCATACAAAACACTGGCACTATCCTCTATTTGCTCCAACCAGACCCCTTTTTTTCATGAGAAAACCTATACTCAGCCTTCCAACAGATCATCCACCAACACCCTCCTCACCTTTTTCCCAATTATGCACAATCATACAATCCTTACACTCCACCCCACATTACTTCTTCCACTGACCAAATCTAACACAGACACTCCCCTCTTACACACCTTATACACTCTTCTACAAAACACATTGCCAAAAACTATCACCACTGGCCTAGTCACATTGAACCTTCATCAGATTGTAAAAATGGCACCTAGGATGTGTACAAACACAAAACTAGTTACCGTTCAAAGTAGCATGCCAGTCACATGGTCAGACCACCATTTGGTAACTTTCCATAATAAAACACCACAAATCAACACACCTAAGACCACCTTACATCAATCCATCTGTCGACCATGGAACAAACTCTATTTTGAAGACTTAGAAACACAACTAGCAGCCAACACAGAGCTAGACACAAATTCTGTTCAAAAGATTTATGAGTACCTACAGGAAGCTTTCAATATCCTAATATCACTCAAAAGAATAAACAGGACCAAAGAAAACCAACACGTTGGACAAACACAGAACAAAGAAAGATAAAACAACAAATCAGTCTCTAAACAAGCAACATTCAAGACAAACTTTACCTACATACCCTAACAGCATATACAAATCATCAGTCAAAAAACTAAAAAAAAAGGTACTGCTCAGACAGACTTCAAGATACTAAATCTGCAAATAAAGAATTTCATAAAATTCTCAATGAATTTTGAAAATCTAAATGCATGGAAGGAACTCATCTCTTTATTCAAGAATTCACAAACAAACTGGCAAATTATTACACATTGGACTCCTATTTAAAACAAAGGAAATCCACCAGCACCAACCTGTTTCGATAAAATCCCCTCCAAGAGTAAGCCAACCCAGCCTCTGTACTTTTTCAAACAAATATCACAAAATGAAATTATGTTTTTGGCCAAAGCAAGTAAGCCTTCCGGCTGCCCTTCTGACCCTTGTCCTGCACACATCTTCAAAAACATTCTATTATCTACTTCTGCCACACCAGTAAGAATCATCATCAATAATTCTTTAACTATGGGAACCTTTCCTGAAATCCTTAAAAAGGCATACATATGCCCATTATTAAAGAAAACCAATCCAGACCGCATGACCTCACCAACTAAAGACCAATTACAAATGGACCTTTCCTGGGAAAACTGATGGAAAGAGCAGCATTCACCCAGATGTTCTCCATACTTTCAGACTACCAAACTGTTCCACCCAGGATGAGGCACTGAATCTGCACTCATCGCAATCTGGGATGATCCTAAAAACACAATCAACCGCAATGGAGTTGCTGCACTACTTCTTTTGATCCTCTCGGTTGCCTTTGACACTGTTGACCATGACACCCTAATTCAAAGACTCCATGAAGCTGGCATAGAAGGGACTGCTCTTGACTGGATCACATCCTACCTTCAAAACAGAGCAAATGTCATCTATTCTATAACTATCTTGCCTTCAGAAGTCGGTTCAAGAGTGGGCTCTTTCATTCATAACAGCAATGGACTGCATATGCCTGCTTTGATAAACAATTATAATCTGATTATGTGCATATATCTAGATATGTGTATTTCTTTACCCCTTCGGTGCCAGGCCTTTTCCCCCTCATGTGCCAAGCCTTTTTTGTTGGCTGTTTGGGGCAGTATGCACGTAGGCCCTCATAACTTTTTGTCCACATAAGTTACCCATGCCAAATTTGCGTCCTTTTTTTCCAACATCCTAGGGATTCTAGAGGTACCCAGACTTTGTGGGTTCCCCTGAAGGAGACCAAGAAATTAGCCAAAATATAGCAACATTTAGGTTTTTTTTCAAAAAAAGGGGAAATAGGGCTGCAGAAGAAGGCTAGTGGGGTTTTCCCTGAAAATGTCATTAACGAAGGGTTTGCTGTGCTAAAATCACCATCTTCCCAGCTTTTAGAAACAGGCAGACTTGAATCAGAAAACCCCATTTTACTGGGACATACCACATTTTTACTATTTTTTGTGCTTTCAGTCTTCTTCCAGTTAGTGACAGAAATGGGTGTGAAACCAATGCCGGATCCCAGAAAGCTAAACATTTCTGAAAAGTAAACAAAATTCTAAATTCAGCAAGGCGTCATTTGTGTAGATCCTACAAAGGTTTCCTACAGAAAATAACAGCTGAAATAAAACAATATTGAAATTGAGTTGGAAAAAAACAGCCATTTTTCTCCACGTTTTACTCTAACTTTTTCCTGCGAGGAGAGATTTTTAAAAGCAATATACTGTTACGCCTGCTGGACTCTTCTGGTTGCGGGGATATATACAGCTTGTAGGTTTCTCAAGAACCCTAGGTACCCAGAGCCAATAAATGAGCTGCATCTTGCAATGTGTTTTCATTCTATACCAGGTATACAGCAATTAATTTGCTGAAATATAAAGAGTGAAAAATAGGTATCATGAAAACCTTTGTATTTCCAAAATGGGCCCAAGATAAGGTGTTGAGAAGCAGTGGTTATTTGCACATCTCTGAATTCCGGGGTGCCCATACTAGCATGTGAATTAAAGGGCATTTCTCAAATAGACGTCTTTTTTACACACTGTCTTACATTTGGAAGGAAAGAATGCAGAGAAAGACAAGGGGCAATAACACTTGTTTTGCTATTCTGTGTTCCCGCCAAGTCTCCCGATAAAAATGGTACCTCACTTGCGTGGGTAGGCCTAATGCTGGCGACAGGAAACGCAACATGGACACATCACATTTTTACATTGAAATCTGAAGTGTTTTTTGCAAAGTGCTTAGCTGTAGATTTTGGCTTCTAGCTCAGCCGGCACCTAGGGAAACCTACCAAACCTGGTCATTTAAAAAAAAAAATTTATAAAGAGGTTTTTTTTGTTTTATGAAAATAAAGCATAACATCGTGTACAAGTGTCCACCCTGTGAAGTACAATATTATACAATACCATACAATATAATAAGGCAGAATAAAATAGAACAAGATAGGATCAAGTAGGGTATACTAAGGTACAATAAAATAAAGTATAAAATATAGTTTGTGCTCTTTATCAAAGAATGCTGAATGACGTGTGTTATGAGTGCTCGAGTTGTTTTGACATTGATCAGCCCGGCCTACCCGGGGGCCTAGCCCTTGGTATCTATATCTGTCAGTGGCAGGAATGTAGATGCTTCAAGATCACAGGTGGGTGCCGGAGTGAGGACAGGGAACCAGACCAGGGATGAGCCCAGCCGTAGGGCGACTGCTCCGAATGATTGAACTCTATTTTGCTCTAGTCGCCCGCCAAGGCCTCCCATCCTCCCCAAATCTTATTGTATTTAACCGGGCTACCTCTGGCCTTATACACCAACCTCTCCTGCTGTGCACACCAGTCCATTCCCTGCCTCCACTTATTTAAGGATGGTGCCACTCCCGTCTTCCATTTAGTCATTATGTCCCTTTTAGCTACCAGGCATGCTATTCCCATAAAGGTCCGTTCTGTTCTCCTTAGGTCTGTGTCCATCATTACCCCCAGTAGGAACAGCAGTGGGTCTAGTGTTAGGTTGGTCTGTAAGACTCTGGAGATCTGAGATGCAATTGCTCCCCAATATGTCTCTACGACTGGGCAGGACCATGTCATGTGGTAGAAGTCAGTTTCTGGCTGGGGACAAACCTGGGCATTTTTAATAACTAGACACCTAGGGGAATCCAGGATGGGGTGACTTGTGGGGCTCTCACCAGGTACTGTTACCCAGAATCCTTTGCAAACCTCAAAATTTGGGCAAAAAACCCTACTTTTTCCTCACATTTTGGTGACAGAAGGTTCTGGAATCTGAAAGGAGCCACAAATTTCCTTTCACCCAGCGTTCCCCCAAGTCTCCCGATAAAAATGGTACCTCACTTCTGTGGGTAGGCCTAGCGCCAGCGACAGAAAATATCCCAAAACACAACGTGGACACATCACATTTTCCCAAAGAATACAGAGCTGTTTTTTGCAAAGTGCCAAGCTGTGGATTTTGGTTTCTAGCTCAGCCGGCACCTAGGGAAATCTACCAAACCTGTGCATTTTCTAAAACTAGACACCTAGGGGAATCCAGAGATGGGGTGACTTGTGGTGCTCTCACCAGGTTCTGTTACCCAGAATCCTTTGCAAACCTCAAATTTGGCCAAGAAACACTTTTTCCTCACATTTTGGTGACAGAAAGTTCTGGAATCTGAGAGGAGCCACAAATTTCCCCAAGTCTCCCGATAAAAATGGTACCTCACTTGTGTGGGTAGGCCTAGTGCCCCTGAAAGGAAATGCCCCAAAACACTATCTGGACACATCAAAATTATCAAATACAAAACTACCTGTTTCTGTGGGGGGCACCTGCGTTTTTGGTCCTGGGCTCAGCAGCCATACAGGGAAACTCACCAACCCAGGACATTTCTGAAAACTAGGCACCCAAGGGAGTCCAGGGAGGTGTGAGTTGCTTGGACCCCCCAGTGTTCTCTTACCCAGAAACCTCAGCAAAGCTCAAATTTAGCCCCCCAAAAAATCACATTTTCCCCACATTTCTGTGTGGGATCGCCGCACCGGGGCAAATTTCCTACCACCCAACATTCCCCTCAGTCTCCCGGTAAAAATGATACCTCACTTGTGTAAATGGGCCAAATGCCTGTGACAAGGAACAGCCAAAAACATGTCGAAACTGAGGGGGAGCTAAAGGGGGTCCAAAAGGGCATGTGGAAAAAAAACATTTTTAAGCTGATAAGTGGGGCAGAATTTTTATCGGTATAGATGAGACATTGCTGGGTGGTAAGAATTTTGTGGATTAGTGCAGAATCCGGAAGGCTCCATCACAAAAAATGGGGAACAAATGTGTGATTTCCAGCAAATTTGAGGTTTGCAGGGCATTGTGGGTAAGAAAATAGTGTGGGGTGCATGTGAAGCACACCACCTTGGACTCATGCAGATGTTTAGTTTTCAGATGTGTCTAGGTCTTGTGGATTTTTCTACATGGCAGCGTTCTAAAGTCCAAAAGGTGCAGCCCGCACCATTCCAAATGGGACGATTTTGAGAGTTAGCCAAGTGCTCATGGCCCAAATGTAAAACCAAAACCCAAAATAATCAAATGTCCTCTTGCTTGTTGTGGGATAAGAGGTTTTAGTGTGCAGGGGAGAGCTGAAAGATTGTTACCCCTTCAGTTGTGGTGGGGCATAACCAGGCCCATACAGGTTGGTAGCCACCACCCCACTATTTTTAGTTTTTTCTTAATTCTCTGGCAACTTGTAGACTTTCTGCCCCCCGGGGTGTGGATTGGCAGTAATTGCCATATCTGCCCACTGGTGGGCAGAACAACTTTGGCCCCATTTATTTGGGGTGGGGGTATGGCCATACCCCCACCCTCTTATTTTAGAAAAATGGTCTCTTTTGGGCTTTGGGCAGATATGGCAAAAAGTAATGTGCCCCCATAGGGAGCAACCCTTGCCCAAGGGACTGCCCCCCCAAACAAAACACACACAGCAATCCCTGGCGCCTAAGAGGTTTCTGCCCCCCCCCCGGGCGCAGATCAGCCTAACAGAAATAGGCTGATCTGCCCCCAAGGTGGGCAGAAATGGCCTAAAATAACCCCCCCCCCCCCCCCCCCCTAGGGGAGCGACCCATGCCTAAGGGGTCGCTCCCTTGCGTGAAATTGGCGCAAAAAAAAAATCCCTGGTGCCTAGTGGTTTCTGCCCCCTTTGGGGTCAGATCGGCCTAATAAAAATAGGGCAAGGCCTAAAATAAATTTGCCCCCAAGGGGAACAACCCTTGCCTAAGGGGTTGCACCCCATATATAAAAAAAAATAAGGTAAACAAAAAAGTATATATAGCCCTGGTGTCTAAGGGGTTGATCTGCATAATTATAATAGGCTGATCTGCCCCCGGGGGAGGGGGGCAGAAAAGGCCTAAAAATATTTTGCCCCCCCACCGGGGAGCGGCCCTTGCATCCAAGGGGCCGCTCCCCTCATTCAATAAAAAATAAAAAATAAATCCCTGGTGTCTAGTGGTTTCTGCCCCCCCTTGGGGCAGATTGGCCTAATAAAAATAGAAATGGCCTAAAAGTAATTTTGCCCCGCCGGGGAGCAACCCTTGCCTAAGGGGTCGCTCCCCACATATAAAAAAATAAAAATAAACAAAAAAAATAATTATCCCTAGTGTCTATCAGACGCCACAGGGGGTGGCGGCGGTGGAAGGGGAAGCGATTCCCCTTCCATCCCTGCAGTGGGGGCGGTGAGGCGAGGATCATGGGGGGGGAGTGCCAGCGCTCCCCCCCTCCATGAGCCAGTCCAAGGACATAACGGTTACGTCCTTGGCACCTCCGCGCCGCAGCCAAGCACGTAACCGTTACATCCTTGGCTGCCCTGCCAAAGGGTTAAGAAATATGTATAACAACTATATAATAATACAAAAATATAAACATACTCTTTAAGCCTGTTGATCAAACGTATACTTACTCACTGTTAAATGTAGGTATGTGTATGTATATATGTGTGCATAGATGTATAGATGTATATATAAGTATGTATACAATGTACGTATGTATGTGTGTGCGTATATATCCATAAATATATGTATAATATTTTGAGCTTAACATTAAATATTTTGATGCCATTGCATAGTTCCTAGATAAATTGTTAAATAAGATACTTATGAATCATTGCTTTCATTTTATCTATCACACTGAGCAAATGTTATCTTAACTATTTTAATCAGCAAGCATTTTGTCATTGAAAAAGCTAAAATCATTTTAGAAAAGTACACAAATTAGATTCAAATACCGCAAATCTTGAGAGTCCGTGTTTATACAACAAAACCTTAAATCTCTAAGTATTATATTCATTATTATATTTCTTACACATATATTTCCTTACTATGTATTTACAAATGTATTACTTTAGTCCTACTGTACAAGAAGAAAAAAGAAAAAAAAATCTTGCGTAAGCATTACTCTGTCTCCCCATCACCATATACCTCTATCAGTCTATCCTCAATCCCCTCTCTCAGACTCATCTAAAATCGATTCTACTGCTATGATTTCCAGAATAACCCTGCCTAAGCTCTTTCCTCCTCTACCCCTCCTGGCTCACCCTCAAACCTCAGTTTACTACTATGAAATCCCAAACAACCCTACTAAATTCTCCCTTCCTTATCTCACCTTTGACTCATCCAAAACCCCTTCTACTACTATGATCTCCCCAACACCTTTCTACAGACTCTTCCCTCAGACCTCTCCTTTACTCATCCCAAGCCTCATCCTATTACTATAAACTTACATTTAACACTTCTGGATTCTTCCCTCCTCTATTCTATTCAAACCTACTAACAAACTCACATACCCTCTGCTTTTAACTCATACTAATACTATACTCATATTTTCCTATACTAATTCACCACTACTCCTTTTGGGTTCTAGAGTAGCGTGCTACTCGCCGAAAAGCGGTTTAACGCCTCATCAGGAGTAGTAAGCGCTATATAAATACATATATACAATATATATGTGCTACATTCTGCAGAGGAGCACTTCTACTGGGATAATCCTGTAATGTGGTGCACTGTGACTGAGATGCAACTTTGCCCACTCTGACCTCCATTCTGCAAAGGACCATAGCCTGCTCTAAATCAGACTGGCTTCCTTGCACATCATACCCAGGTAGGGGGGAGGATTAGGCTATCCCAATGGATTTGACAGAGGGTACTCCCGCTATGCTCTCAATGGTGTAGGAAGTAGCAGATAGGAAGGTAACAACGTAGTAATTCTACACTGGTTGAATTGTATATCTATTTCAACATTCTCATAAAAGTTGGTTATAATGGTTTGCTTTATCTGCATAATAATCACAACTCATGATTTCTATACAAGAATACTATTGTTTCAATAAATGTTTAAAAGCCATTTTTGTATCTCTCTTGTGCTTACCTTGGGCACAATGAGTACCAACAAAAGGGTAGATCTGTTTCCACAATTTCCTTGGGGATAAGAGGGGTCACGTTTGAGGCTGGTGATACCATCTGGTACCCGGGTAAGGTTAGGGGCTCAGATTGAGCACTGTAAGCTAGCTAGGAATTGTGTCGACATTTTCTGATGGTATAGATGGACTAGGTCCCTCTATCCTGAAGTTCATGTTGACCTAATACACAGCCCTACTTAATTTGTAGGAGCTGTATAACAAATGATCTGGTGACACTGAAGGAAAATTATCATTGGAAATTAATACTGTAGACACTATTGAAAATAAATTATTTCATTAAGGCTCTATAATACAGTGTAATATGTTTTAAGCAGGGAGCCTGCCTAACGTTGAATATGTCTAAGTAGGACTCTCGTGGGGTGAAGTCAGTTTTATTTTATTTTGTCACAGGCTCAACCTCCGTTAAAATTCCTTGCCAACATTTTGACAAAAGAGGTTTGCTAAGCACAATTTGACAAACAGCAGGTCGGAGGGATATATGCATTACATGGGGTTAAAATATGGATTATAAGACATCATATGACCTATCATTTCTTCAATGTGTAAATAGCATCTTTCCATCCGTCCCTTCCAAGCAGATTCCCAGTCATATCATATGTCATGATTGGGAGTCCACTTTGACGAGGTAGGATGGAAAAAAACAAAAGTTAAACAAATCTGAAATTCACAGACTGTAGATTGTGTTAGGAAAAAACGTGCAGATGCACAGAGCAACATAACTCCGCAATTACACAGAGGATACAAAAGCAGAAATTAACCAACGGGTTACACTAATCTTACATGCTCGGCCCAAGCAATAGTGATAACACTAACACAATAGATAATAAAAGCTCCCCCCACAAGTCATGAGATAAAAGCCATAGCAGAAATTACCATTGAGTACCAAATAAACAATCAGCAATACACATTCCTAATTCAGCATGAATTACCCCTCAAATCTGACTTTTAAAAGTAATTTTGAAATGCAGTTCTTCGGTTTGAAACATCAGCCTTCCAGTTTCTAAAATTACAGACCTTTCACCATGAAATGCACACGATGCAGTTGGAGTAAATAAGCTTAGTTCACAAAAAGAACATCTTTTGTCATTTTTCTGAAACACTATTTTTTCATAATGCCGCACACACACACAAACATATATATATATATATATATATATATATATATATATAAAATAAATACATGTTTAGTCTGCACACATCAGCTTGTGATTTTCACTAAGAACTGCAATGCACTGCTGTCACATGGTCATTAATGTAATGCTCATTTATCATTAAATACAAAGGATGCCCTACAAATGACAGGGATTTTGACCATCACTGTGCCAAAGTTAGCAAGAATTATGTAAACACTGGACACAATACTTCAAGGATGGGTCCAATATGCAAGTGGCACCATTAAGCGATGGATAGCCATAATGATGTTAAGAATGCCCACAATATGCCAAGGGTGGGACACTGGTGCCAGAAATTAAAAGAATGTTGTTAGTAATGGCCACAAATTATCATGGATGGGCAACAATTACGCAAGAGATAGCAAGAATGTCATCAGGAAACTCACTATGTCAAGAAGAGCCAATATAGATAACAAAATAGCCGGTGTATTACTAAGAACGCCAACACTGTTTTAAGTGTGAAGGTTGGGCCATCATTATGCCGAGGTAGTCAAAATACTGAAAATGCCCACAATATATCAAAGACCAACCACTTAAATTTGGTCTTGCCAAATGAAAACAACATGCCCATGTCACCATCAGGACTCTAAACTGCAAAAACACAGGGAAATGTTCACTCACCGGCAGACTTTCTTTCTCTCTTCCCCTATTACCCTCTGGATGTACCTCACATGGGGTGGTGGTGCTCCTGACTCTGTAGCGTCTTTTTGGAACCCTCCCTCGACTGTGCTGTCCTTTAGTGAAGGCTGAACAGGAGGAGAGAGTTGTAGGCTCTACTGTCAAACCATGTATTGGTAGACCTCCCCAGGGCACTAGACAAGGAGCTTGCAGCCCTATACACCTACACCATGCAGGCTTAAAGGGGGGCAGGATAGAGACTGAGCTGAAAGGACAATGTGGACCACCTAAAAATCATGTCCCTGCTCTGTGAGGTCAGAGGGTCACAGGAAGGGTTGGGTTAGAGATCTGACTCTATCCTGTCCCACCTTGTTATAGGGTATTGTTGGGTCTGCGAGCACGTCGACTCTATCCAAGCCTGAGGCAAGGTGTAAAGGAGGGCCCAGAGCCATGGCTATGTGGGAGATATTGTGCTCTTGAAACTGTAACAATCAAATCAAATGAACAAGAATAAGGTGAATCCGAAACATATAATTTTTTTTTTTTGTTTTTTTGTTTTTTATCCAGTGCAGGCAACACTTAAGCTCAGAAGGAAGTACCGGAGGATGAAAAATAAAGAGGGAAACAACTGGCTGTAAGAAAGACTAAAATAACATTTGAGTAACCCAGGAACACCAATATTAACTTCCTGATTCAATGTTGCCAACTATGGCAACCTTAATACACAGAGAGACAGACTTATGTAGGGAGAGATAGTATAGTAATAAATGTAAGAGGTACAGGTATAGCAGAGCTACAGCAGAAGATCAGTGTCTAAGATGCATTACATGTCAGATAAAGCATCAAGGAAAATTAAATTTAGTGACTATGAATCACATAGGTCAAGTCAAAAATATCTTTATTCGGCCAATGTTTATGACTATAAAAGCACAAATAAAATCCAAATTTCATAAACACATTAAAAGTTATAAACAGTTGAAAAGAATCATAGCAAACCCCATCCAATAACCAGATAAAATGCATATATTCTCCTTAATAAAACAGTAGCAACAAAAAGACTTAAAACACCAACACAGATTTCAAAGTATATCATCCATTAATCAATTAAAATGCATAAGTTGTTCTTAAGGTAATAGCAGCAACAATATAGCTAAGGATGGCAGTGCAAATTTCTGCAGAAGAAAGACTTTGCAGGCAAATCGGCCCATCTTTATAAGATGCGAAGTGTTTGTTTAAAAGAATTGGGCACAAAAAGTGCATTCTGAGGGTGTCATACAATGTGCAATAGAGCATAAAGTGCGAGGTGGTTTGGGCAGTGACAGCATCACAGGGACAACACAGGAGAGATGTATGCTAGGAGCCTCCTGTAGGAAAAACCACAAAAAACATGGACTGTAATCAATCTTAGCCTGGTAAGATCAAATCTATGCTCCGGGTTGGGTACCCAAGTTAGACATGATTCCATACCTGTGGTTGTAAATATTTGCATGTACCTGATAACTGATGCATACCCAAAATAATCTCAAGTCTGGTTTCCTCTCTAAAGGATTCATAAGCCCCTTTAAGTATCATAGGCAAATCTGAGGGCCATTTCACTAAGATTCAAGCAGATTATGTTGAAATGCCGGTTTGTAATGGGCTTATATAGATTAGGGATTGTTTATTTTCGAAGTAAGAGAAGCCTATTCAACTAGGCTTTCCCTATTGATGCCAAAATAATGTTGAGACCATTAATACCACAATTGGCGTGCCAACCTTTATTGAACCTCTTTTAATTAAAATTCTAAACCTATTATGTACACCTTTTGCAAAGTCACCACATTGGCGAAGTCCATATCAAGTGATAACCATAACTAACACTCCTGTGAAGTGTACTTGAATCAAGCAGTGGGTCCATCCAGTTCACATGAAGAGACTGAAGACTGCAAATGAGGATGTGTTGTTAACAACCACTGATTCACAGTGTCAAGCTCGAGTACACTGAGAGAATCCAGAGGAAGCCTAGAATCTGTTTCAGAGTGTTCCTAATTTGATGAAACAAAAATCAAAACTGAGAAGAAAAAGGTTTGCAGTATCACAAACAATAAACTAAATTAGATAAAGTAAAGCTGAACATTTGAGTTTCAGATCACCAAAGGGAAAGCTGCTCACAGCGAGTCAAGTTGCTGATGCAGATGAAAGCAGGAATCCAATTGCAAGTGAAGAACATTCAGCAGTATTCACAAGAGAATCTGAAGAGCAAAGGCACATTCAAGTTACTTGGCCTTCAACTGTGAGTAAAAACAAAATGCTGCACTGGAAGACACTGTTAACGCGTCCTTCTATGTTAATTTATACACATTAGGACTCGTTTTAGGCCAATGAATCTTGTGACCCAGTGGTGAGACACAGTAGGACAAGATAACTGATCAATATATCAAGCAATATATCAATAATGTCATCGATATTTACCATCACAATGCACTTTACTTTAGCAAAGACATTAATCAAATTGTCGACGCAAGCATGGCCTTTCAGCCGTGAATAACCACACCTTCTGATAGAATTTTATGAATTTTATTCCCTATTGATTACAATCTACGAGCAAAAGTGTTAATCTCAATACCAAAAAAACATAAGAGCATAGTCACGATGTGGCAACTTTGATAAGATTTCATTAATGCAAGAATCACAAACATAAGAACATAGCACAGCGTGAACATAGATTAGATTACAGCAAATCTCATTCATGTGTCAATTCGGCATAGCGCAACGTCAGTCATCTGTCTATTTGTGTCAGTCAGAGTGATCTCCTATCCTAATCACTAATTAGCATCAGCATGTTGGGCTTCATGCAAAACAATTTAGAACACCAATTTAGAAAACATCTAGCTATGGTTTCTATCAAAACGAGCAGTTGGTACCTAGAAAGGAAAAGCAAACAGACAAATTACAAATTGCATTGTCATAATTACCCTCCAAGGATTAGGTCAGCACACAGGATCAGTCTTCGTCTTCAGGACATCAGTCAAAACGCCATCAGTCTAAACTCATCTAAAGGACAGGGGACACTTCCCTCATAAGGAGGAGAAGCGTATAGGGCAGTCTATGGGCAAAGATGGTTGTAATAAGTCTCAAAGTCACCAAACAGAGTGACAGAGTTTCTGGATAAAATCAATAGCATTCCCTACCTAGTTTTTTTCCGACCCTTCTGTGACATGGGTTTTTATCCCTTTTCCGTAATACCTTCCCCCAAAATTCTATTGGACATTTACTATACCCCACTATCTTTAACCTATCAAATTAAGCATTAGGTAATTCCAATTGTCACCCCACGATAATTCATAACATTTTGATTGGTCTTCATAATTGACGCCTTCGGAGGTGGCACATCCGGGGGTTACTTCACCGTTTGGCACATCTTCTCGGGCCATGAGTTTCCTTTGTCCATGGTTTAAACGTCCTTGTACATTACATTAATCTACTCTTGTTTCAACTTTGTATATAAACTCATACTAAAGCAGCAAGCATGCAGATGAGAACAGAATTCATACTGATACATTGGAATGAAGAAAAGGAACATTTGCAGGGTCATGGCCCTTTGCGAGTCAGCACACTGAAAAACAGAAAAATGCTTTTTAATATGAGAGCTAGGCAGCTAAAACCCACAGCTCACACTAACTTAAGGCCTATGAAATTTTAATATAAATGCAACATCATAAATTTTAATATAAACCATAACATAAACAGTTTTACTCAATCATTAGTAGTTCACATGTATATATTGGTGGCCACACACATTATAGTCGTAATTCAGATGCACGTTTAAGCAAAATCACTATTATTGTCGTGTTCTATGCAACATCGTTAAGCATTAATAAGAGTATTTCATTCTAATATATGTTATTATTTAAACTACGCTCTCTCAACACAAAAGCCAGAGTGAATCAGAAAAGAACCAGAGACAATTGAAATAGACATCGAAAGCCATGAGACAGAATCTACATTCATCAAAAGACCAGCAAAAGAGTGAATACTTAATGTATATTACATATCAACTGAATCAGTTGCTGCAGATGACTAAACAGATGTGGAAGTCGATATGACAAATTCCTGTAAGTGCAATTTTGGGAAGGGATCTCAAGAACCATCCTGAGATCAATACAAAAATATGAGTTTTGTTGAAATTGTGAACTGAAAATTTCAAACACACAAGAAGTTGATTGATTTGTTATTGTACCTTAGGTATCCAGAAGAATATAAGAATTCTTGAATTCTATGAACTGAATACCTGGAGATGGGTTCCTGATTTTGTAACTTTTTTAGAAATTGATTTTTTCTGTCTCATTAATTTTTGTTTAGTAGAGGGATGGCTACCTCCAGACAAAGGTGCTGCAAAACAATGAGGGTTTTTTCATTGGTAATGACATTAATAATTTTAGTTTGCCTGATGTGTTTGATTACTCCAGTAGGATAAGCTGTACCGTTGCAAGTTAAGCTAACTACTACACACAATTTCACAGTACACATAAAGTTAACGCGTTGGGATAGACCTGTAGGTAATTATAGGGGGGATATGTATTTTGATTTTATTACCTGAATATAGTAGCATCATGAATATTAAGGACTGTTTTGTCTTTACATTTTTACTGTCTTCGGTATACGAAAGTGCAACTTACTCTCAATTGTTCCTCTTCCATTCTCTTATGTAATGTTTTTTCAGTGTTTTTTAAAATAGAGAATTTCTGTTGCCATATCTTTCAGATTGCTACATCTCCTTGAAAGACCTTTCTGCATCTGAAAATCCTCAAAATTGCATACATTTTTCTAAATACTAAAAGGCGATTACAGAACTTAACTTGAATATTAATCTGACTAAAAATGGGTTTGTGTATAGGTTGAGTGAAATAGACAGTGAGTTTATTAAGCAACACAAGAGAAGAGTGAGACTTTTCAGAGATTGGGAGGAAGCGAATGAAATTACATTATAAATTGAGTCTAGAAATTCAAAGATACATCCAAGGGAAGAGCATGAGAGAAGAGGGATCGTGTGTATGGTGCATCAGAGATCACAGCCTGCTAGTTTAATGGAATTTTTGGAGAAAGTGAGTGTGAAAAGAGTTATGTTGTTAATTTTGAGCTTTTGATTGGTGAAGAGCCTATACTTAGAGCAAGTTATTATGCTTGTGTAAGATTGCTTATTTTAGCCTATTTCAGAGCTGGGTGGGAAGCTGCTACCTTTCATTGGTTTTCCCTGGGATCTACTATGTGAATGAGATGAGGAGTGAAGAGTAGATTTAGTCAGATTGTGTTGTATGTGCTTGGTGCTATGTTTTAGTCCTTGGTGCGACTTTTAATGATGTAAACATTAGGAGGTTGTCAACTCTAGTTGATCATTTTGAATCTAACACTGCTGGAGCACTAAGATCAATGAAGAATTCATGTCTGCATGTGCTATGATTAAGCAAACCCACCTTACATTAGATATCCTTCTTGCAAAGTTGCTAACCGTATTCAGAGAGCTAAAAGTGATACTCTGTGGTACAACTGTCCATCTTTGTACCTCTGGGTACACACTGGAATGGCCCCAACTAGTCAGATGGTGTTTGGCCCTTTCAGTACTTAGATCTATATCTTCTCCCAATGCAGATATATGAATTTGCAGCCACTAGGAACCTCAGGTAATGAGATATTCATCTTTCAAGTTATTGGCAAATCTTAACCCTAAAACAAAAGCTAAGCATATTTTACAATCCTGTAACTAGACTATGAACAACGGATTTCACTATTTTCAAATCATGCTTTTGTCTCCTACCATTTGTACCATTTAGACTCAAAGTTGTGAAAAGATTTTAATGTTTGTCATCAATAAATGACCAGGGCCCCTATTTTAATAGTTGCCATTTTTGGTGGGAGGTTTCCAGACCTCTGTGGTTTGTTTATGAAGAGTACAGTGTTCACAATGAGGTACTGAACACAAACAATCTATATTGTGTATAACTTGGGTGTCTAATGATTTAACATTTTGTATTCCTTTGTTCAGTTATATGGTGTATGATTTACATTGATTGCTGTTTTTATTTTGAATATCTTTATATTGCGCTATTATCAAAGTCTGGCTCTTTTATAGTACAATTTCTCTGGTTGGGAATTCCATCTTTATTCTAACAGTGATAACTGCTGAACTGTATCATGACCGTACCTCCCACCCCCATTAAGCAAGACCGTAACTCCTCAACCACACTACCACAAGATTCAAGTAGGTTTGGGAGGCCAACCTACCATCACAGATCAAATCCCCAATGTCCTGAATAGTGGGGAGGTGGACAATTTCAATCTTGTTGTCAATAATGATAGGTTTTTCATGCAACTGCAATATTAGGAGAAAAAGCTTTGCCCCCGGAGCAAAAAGTATTAAACTAGAGCAGCAACAAGCTTTACTGACATGTTACAAATCCATACACTAAGGAGACATGCCTATTTTTTTTTAATCATGCCAAAGGTGAACTTTAAAACAAATTTAAAGTTGTTTAAAGCCATTCTTTAAAACAAAGCTTTTTACTGTAAGATTGTGTTTGTTATTCAAATACTTAAACAAGGGTACATATAGATTTTAAACCTAATCAAAAAGCATTATTCAAATGCATACGCATGAATGCAACCAATATATCTACTAGTAGAACACAATTATCATGTTTCATTTATATAAAAGTTTTTTTGTTTATTTTGGAACTTTTTACATTATACAGCTAAGTTCACGGATTTGTTTATGAACTGCTAACTTAAAGGGGCCACTCTATGGGTAATGTCACAAAAAATTGAAAACTAGGGGTAGGTGTAACTCTCGTAATTCTGTATAAAGCAATCATGCAGAATTACCGAAACATTCTGCAAGATTACACAGAATTAGGCAAGAAGGGTCATTCTGCATCTAAATCAATTATCCTAACACACAAATGCTCCCTTGCATCCAAAAATGGAGACAAGGATGCATTTTGATGTAAGAATCAACTCTAAGAGCAACAGAACAAGAATAGTAGGACAAGCAGCCGCCTGCACTTGCTAAATGTGCGCTTAGGATATGATTTCTCCCCAACATTCTCCCGACATTTAGCACTAGTTTCTTAGAGCAAAATGCACACTTGTGTCCCAAATGTATGCAAGGATATATATTTTTTGCTATGAAAATAAGTGATAAATGCAATAGCATATAAACAGCAGTACCACCAGTTGCTCACTCGATAAACATGCTTTTAAAGTAGGATTCCCCCTCTTCAACTACTCTTAATTACTCAGACGGGTGTAATTACATTACCCTTGGTAGCTCTGCATCAGAGGGTAATGCAGAATTACCGAAATTACTCCTAGGCTTACTAAAAACCTAATCAGACATCATCAAGCAAAGCAACATTCTGTAATGCCTATTGCTCGTAAATGTTTGTGATGCAGTACATGGCAAAAAATAACTTTTTTCCCATACTTGATCCTCCCCCATTTCCCCTTTTAATAGCAATAGTCTTTGTGTGTGCAGAATCATTTTAGGTCTCATGTAAGACCCTGAATGTGCGGCTTAGAGCCTGTTCATTGCTTAACATTCTTTGGCTTCATTGTCAGTCTGATTTGCTGGCTTCAGTTTTTGTTTGTGTATTTCCAGGGTCTCAGGAGCATGGGTCAAGAACTGCTCCCTTTTTTGGGGAGTGTGCTTCTGCTTTCTTTCTTAGCCTATTTTTTCCTATAGTCCAGTGCTTTGTAACAGTGTATGTATTCATAAGTTGTCTTCCTCCTAGTTTTGCTTTTCACTATTTTTTTCACTGCTCATTCCCATGTTTATTGTCATTTAAGCTTCATCCTCTCCCTTTCTCCTCTTGGGTGCAGGATAACAACATTAGTAGGGCACAGGTGGTTAGAGTTACTTTTAAGGATGATTTCAAAATACATTAATGGCTTTGTGCTAACGCTTTAAAGTAATCACTTGTTTAATTTGTAACAAAGTACTTTTTGGTATGTGTTCCATGAGGTATAGGATATCTTGGGCATGGTTAAAACGTCTTACACAAAAATGTGTGTGTGTTTTAAATTGGTTTATGGATTGATTAGAACATTCTAGAGTGAAAATAAAATTTTACTGTAAAGCACCTTTTTGCTTGTTTGGCCTCTCCCATACCCCATTCTCTCATAGCTGAAACATTGCAACAAAGATTAGTATACCATATTATACATTCACATGCCATACCACAGTATACAATGACAAGGCATGTTATTTCTATGCATGACAGACCATACTATACAATATCATGCCATACCATACATTAACAGGCCATACCATACTATACAATGCCAAGCCATTCCACAGTATACAGTGACAGACCATGCAGTACCATGCCACACTATACAATTACAGGCCATACCATACATGACAGGGCATAATATGCCATGCCCATCAGATACAATGGCATGCCATACAATACATTGAGAGGCCATACCATATACAATGCCAGGCAATACTATACCATACTATACACTGAAAAGCTGTAGTATAAGACAGGCCTCAACGTACTATTCTGTACAGTGACAGGCCATCCCATACACTACAATGATGAACCATACTGTACAGTGACAGGCCACCCAATACCATACTATACAATGGCAGGCCATAACATACCATACCATCACATAAAAAAACAGACCATAATATACTGTAGTGTACAATGACAGTCCATACCACACTATACAATGCCAGGTCATACCATATTATATATATATATATATATAGTCATACAAAATTCTCTTATGCCCAATGCTAAAATATCCAAAAGTTATGATACCATCATATAATAATAGCATTGTATGATAGAATACATTATAATATAGTAATACTTTTTAACAAAAGTTGTACAAAATGGCTGAAAGCATTGACAAAGCCAATAGATCTTGCATAGGTAAGACGTCTTGGCTTTGCCAGTGCTTTTTGACTTTGCTTGCAGTTTATAAATCAAATAAGGGCAATGTTATTTACTCTGTAAGCATCTGTTTGTGGCATGTAGTGCTGTAGCTTCACATGCTGTGCATGCTCCAGTCTAGTACTGGGTTCGGCCGTGTGCACAAAAATTTCTGTGAAGAAGTATTTTGAGTCACAAGGTATTGCTGGTAATGCACATGTTATGTTAAGTGGATTTATAAATCGTACAATACCCAGGGGTATTTTAGGCCCTGAACTTCTGAACCAAATAATCAGAACCACATTTAAAGATTGAAAAGCCATGTCTTTAAGGCTTTCCGGAATGTCAGAAATTTAGGTGACTCCTTAATTTCCCTCGGTAAACAGTTCCATTCCTTGGCAGCAAGTAGCCGTAAACTTCTTCCACCCCAAGAAGCTTTCTTAATTAGAGGGGCACGCAGATATTTGGATTTTTCTGACCGAAGTGTTCTGGATGGACTATACGACTCCACACATTCCTTCATGAAAGCCGGAGCCAATCCTTATAACGTTTGAAAACTAATACATAAGACTTTAAAGATAATTATTTTCTTGATTGGGAGCCAATGTAATTTCCTTAAGGCCTTAAAGGCTGATTGGAGTTTAGGTATTAAAAAGAAGGCGTGCTGCCGCACAATCTGTAGTTTGTTTATTAGTTGTTGCTACAGACCATCATACAGGCTATTACAGTAATCTAGTTTGGAAAGAATAAGGGATGTAACGAACATCTGTAATTCCGAGGGAATGTAAGAAAGGATTTTTTTAATGGTTTTTAGCACATAGAATGCGGATGAAGTGACTGAGTTTATCTGGTCGGTAAATGTCACCCTATCATCTAAAACAGTCTCAAGATTGTGGGCTTTCTTTACCGGATATGGGAGTGCCACCAGCTCGTGGACCAGAAGGCAGTTTGGGAATTAATCAGCAAAACTTCAGTTTTGTCAGAGCTTAGTTTTAGACAGTGCTGTCCATCCAACCACTGACTGCTAGCATGCAGTCATGGAATTTGGGCCCTGTGCAAGAGTCATTCTTGGTCAAAGAGATGACAGTCTGCATGTCGTATGCATAGGTGGTCAGGGAGAAACCGAACAAGCGTATCAGGTCAGCTAAATGAGTCACGTACACGTTAAGCAAGTTGGGGGTCAAGGAGAATCCTTGAGGCACCCCACACTACAGGTGAAAGGGGTGAGAAACAAAATCAGCCAGGGCTACTGATTGTTCACGACATGAGAGGTATTTTGATCTAGATCTCCTGCATGCCTTTCTTTATCAATAGTAGAGTTAGGTTTAGTGCAGGGAGAAGCACTCAGATCTGACATTGTAGTTGGCTTTTCTTTTCCTGTGGTGAAAATGTGATTAGTGAATCTATTGTAGATTAATTTTACCTTATTCTACAATGCGTCTGCTAAGGAGTTACAGAAAGCTTGAGTTTTACCTGTCAGTTTATCACTTGGTGGTGTGGTAAGTTTGACAATTGTGTTAAACCGTTCCTTAGTAGAATTTTTCAATGATTCAGTTTTATGTGTAAAGAAATTAGTTTTTGCTCTAACAATCATTGATTTATACTCTGTTAGCAGTTTCCTACATTGTGTTTTTTCTATCTCACTATAGTCTCTCCTCTATAATCTTTCTTGTTTTCTACAGTTCTGCTTAAATGTCCTCAGTTTCTGAGTAAACAAAGGAGCAGACATTTTACCTTTCCACTGTCTGGTTACCTTGACAGGGACTAGAGTATTGATGGCCCCAGTGATCCAGTTGGAAAAGTTCAAAGTGGAAACATATATATCTACAGATAAGCACATAGGGTTGTTTTTAAGAATTAAATTAAAATCTTCATCATGAATTCTATGCTATGCCCTGCTAGGCTGAGCCTGTATATGTTCTTTTGTCACGCCCTAACATACTATAGTTGATATCAAAGCAGATAGACTTGTTGTCCGTCCAGGTTAGGATAAAACCTCAGTATTCGTTAGTGAGTTGTTAAATGTCCATCAAGGATATGCCTTGCTAAATGGGTATCTGTGTGAAGCCCAGATCAGCCAAACTATGGGTAAGTGATATAGTGTCATTGTCCAAGTATGCCTCTAAATGAAAATTAAAGGACTGTAAAATTATTCTCAAGAATGTACGATTTTAAGAGGTTGTCAATGTCTTGGGCAGAAATATGACGTGGACCAGGGGGGCGATATACTAAACTAAGAGTCCCATGAAGTATTTTTTGCTATGCAGAGCAAAGGAAAACTCCAAAGCCTCACAGAGCAAAGAGTGGATCGGCTTAAAGGTGGCAGGAAAAGTATTACTGTAAACTACACCCAAACCACCTCCCCGTTTTATGGGCCTATCCTGTTGGAAGATCAAAAAGCCTTCTGGAATGGCGTTTACAAGATTTGGGCCTGAAGTACAGTCCGCCCAATTTGCCGTTACAAACAATATTTTGTGTTTGTGAGTTTCCACAAATAGCATGAAATTCAAGCAAAGTTTTACAAGAGATCTGGCATTAATAAGGGCGCCACAAATGTTAGATTGTACTTATGGCTTGATGCAGGTTTTACATTTCGCTGTTTTACAAAAGACAGATCATGAGCACTAAGGTCCACGGACCCTAGTTGAGATCCACACGCATAAGTGTGCCTTACCTCCGATGAAGAAAAATTGATCTTGATGCAACTTGTAACATTACGTTTACCGTTAAGTGCTAGAAGCTTTTCCCTGGGGTAGCTTCCTCCAATACGTACATCTCAATAGGTAGGGGGACTGGCCCGAGACGCGTTCAGGGCGTTGATGGGTGCAGATGGGCTTGCCTTAGGAACGCAAGTTCGCTGCGTGGACGCACACAGCAGTAGTTTAAATATCCTGCCTTGAACGGGGGTTGAAAAGGGACATGGCTACAGTGCAATCAAGCATGCAATAAGTATAAAAGATGATGGGCAACAGAAGATACAAGCCAGGGTCCAGCAACCCCATACTTTTACATCAGGCTAACCAGAGGGGAGGGGTCTACTAGTAACTCAAATCGAAATTAAAAGGAGCATGAGAAAGAAGTCACAGCCAGCCAGGCACCTCCTAAAAAAATCCATAAATGCCTACAAGGAAATAAACACAATGCTGGCTCAGGTCCGATCAGCATGGGCATCGGCTTCATTGTTAATATTGCTTTTTCTGCACGCAGGGTGAAGATGTAGAAGCAGCATAGATATACAGAAAAAGATGACCATACAAAAGAAGATTGAAGAAAAATATCTGCAACATCAAAAGGCTTCTAGGGAGGAGGGTGGGCACAAGTGAATCTACAGCACTACATGCCATGAACAGATGCTTAGAGAGTAGTTCAAGTTTTCCGTTCATGCCATCTGTAGCTATAGATACATATGCTTTGCATAGACTGTAAAGCAGTCCTCCCCTAAGGCAGTGGCTAGCCCGAAGATGTTGCAGAACATTGAAAAAGTGTGCGCAGGACAGCCTGACCAGCGCTAGCTTGTTGGCCAGCTAAGACTTCCACACAGTAATGTTTAGTAAAAGTGTGCAGAGTAGACCAGGTAGATGCTTTGCAGATATCAGCTATGGGAATATTACCCATGAAAGCCATATAAACTTATTTTTACATGTTGAGTGGGGTCTGGGAGGGACAGGTAAAGGTCTATTGGCTTCGGCATAACAGGTCTATATGCATGACACACCAGAACGAGCTACCTGCCTTAAAGAGAGCATGACCTTTGTGCAGTTCTGAAAAAGAGACAAACAGCGGTTGTGTCTTATGAAAGGACTTTGTCTTGTCAATGTATTATATGGGGACTCTTTTGACATCTATTATTTGAATAGTTATTTCTGCTACTGACTCTGGGTGTGGGCAGAGCACTTGGAGTTCTATGGTTTGATTAAGGTGGACACTAGAGACCACCTTAAGGAAGAATTTGGGGGTTGTCCTGAGGACTACCCTTTTGTAGTGTACTTGGAAAAAAGGTTCTTTCAGGGTAAGAGCCTAAAGCTCACTGACACACCTGAGGGAAGTCATACAGGAAAGCTAACGTCCATGAGAGAAACTGTAAAGGGCAAGAATGGAGTGAGTTAAAAGTCGGGCCCATAAGTCTTGTTAGAACAGTATTGAGCTCCCACGTGGGAGCAGGTGGCACGCATGGTGGGATAATCCCCGGAGCCCCTTTGATAACAGGAACCCTGAAAAGATAAGTGTGTTCTCCGTTTTGATGGTAAGCAGCACTGGCAGCTAAAATAAGCCTAATAGAAGTGTAAACAAGGCCTGACCTGTAGCTAAAGCAGATAACAGACATTGTCTTGGACTGTTCCCGTTAGAGGCTAAATATGTCTAGGATGATAGTAGTGCACAAACAATTTTTAATTTGGGCACATAGCAGGCTCTAGTTGTGGGCCTGAATGCTTCTTTAAGAATGGTCCTACACTCTGAAGGCAGAATGAAGTACCCAAACTCTAGGAGCCAAATCACAAGATTAAGCTGTTTGGGGTTGGGATGCCTGCGTGTGCGGTGATTTTGTGAGTAAAAATCCAGTTGGTTGGGAAGCTTCCCATAGAGCAATAGAAATGTTCAAGGTGAGTGGTGAACCAGGGCTAACCGATCCAGGTTGGGGGTTGATGCAACTCCTCCATTTCATCCATGTCCGCTCTCATACTGGAAGAGTCAACCTATAGAATTAGATATACGCCAATGAGTAGCAGACTGGGCAGCAACATGTTTTCAAGCTGCATCTATTTTCTTACTCTTCCTTTCAGGAGGGAATGCATCACCTGTACCCTGGGAGTTAGAACACTTCCGGAGAGAATGTCGGAGCCAGCTTAGGCATACCCTTCAGCACTTGTAGATATTGAAAGGACCTCTGAGTGGAGAAGAGGGTTTCCATGAGGAAATAGTCATCCTCCGACTGCTTGTGAAGGTGGCCACCATCTATAAGACCTCATGATATGATAGTATTGTCTGGTGAGTATAGTGTAGCCTGGTAGAAGGGAATCAACATCCTAGTCATGCCACGTATCGTTCTAACAATGTGGATGATACGGACACCTAGGGCTGTCTGCCCCAAAACCAGAATGCTGGGATCCCTGAGGCGAAACAGGGGTTTGTCTGCTGGTGGTAACTGGGAGGGGGCGTGAGTAGGAGATAGAGAGGAAGGTATGGGAGTGTCAGGAAAAGAGCGAGGTGGAGGGAGACAAGGCAAATGAGGTGGTGGAGAGGTGCCTCTGCCATGGTGCTGAGGCTTCTTGGGCATCCTATCCAAAGGTGGATTAAGGGCTTCCTCTCAAGGTAATTTCCTCTTGGGAGTCACAGGGTCCTTTGCCTTGATAGAGTTAGGATTGGTCTGGCCTCAGGATGGATGTAGATGTGCTGGTGCCTTGAGTTGAGCTCCTCTTGGAGGTGCAGGAGAAGGGGCTGGTCTTGATCCTTGGAAGCGGTGGAGGAAGCTGTCCTGGACGTCGGTTGTTTTGATGCAGAGGATAGCCATTGTCCTGCCAGCACAGATCTGGATTTCAGCTCTGAAAGTCTCGACTTTGAAGCTGGCATCACTGGTGGTTTTGATGTTGGAGCCTAAAGGATTTTAGAAGTAGAAGAGCATGCTCTTGAGGAGGTCTTTGTCTCCGGTAGCTGGAGCGGGGGGAAGGTTGTAATTAATACTGCACCGTCTTCAATGCAGGACACTGTTCAGGCTGCACCTCATCCATTTCTGCACCAAAGATCTCCTCCAATGTGAAGATGTGGTCCTCTGCACCAGAGGACCCTGGCTGATATTCACTCTCTATGTATTGGTCTCCAAAACGGTCTGGGTTATTATCCGCCTGCTGTTGG
Organism: Pleurodeles waltl; assembly: GCF_031143425.1. NCBI lineage: Eukaryota > Metazoa > Chordata > Amphibia > Caudata > Salamandridae > Pleurodeles > Pleurodeles waltl. The sequence goes on from NC_090447.1 coordinate 716,344,764, forward strand.
GCCATTGAAGCCAAGTCGATGTGTCTGTCGAGTGTGGCAGTAGCAGAAGGTCTTATTATTCCTGAACGAGAGGTACGCTGAACAGGAAGCTTCTTCACGGTCCAGAAACAGATACAGGTTACAGACCTGATGGAGGTCTGTTCTGGGGTATTTGGCTTGACAGACACTTAGGACAGTAATGGAATGGAGTCCTTTAAATTAGGAGCACATTATTAGGTGTCAAGGAATCGATAGATCCCCGGAGGGGCAAAGCATCATGCAGGTTGTCAACGGTTTTGAGGAGCCAAAGGAAAAGGTGTGCATCGCTGCAACCAAAGAGTAGACACAGCAGTTGTTTGCACCGATGAGTCTTGTAGGAGTAAAAACAATCTAACAATGAAGCTGATGCTCATGTACATTACCAGCAAAAGGTGGAGTCACTATACCTTGTGACTCAAAAGACTTCTTTGAAGAAAAACAAGTTGCACACGTCCGGGCCCAGCAATAGATGGCAGGAGTATGCACAGCATGTTAATCAACAGCAACAGATGCCACAAACATATAAATACCAAAATGATGTATGTATTTCACAGTGTGCATATAACCAGGACCATTTTGCAGCCAAGATTTTCATAATGCTGAAATATTAACTACAAAAAGTGTGAACTGAACAAAAAGTTACTTACCTTCAATGACAATATTTTTAATGGATGCTCTATCAACCTGCAGATTCCTCACCTCTTGAATATCTCAGGTGCTTGACTGGATATGGATAAGTTTCCATAGTTCCTTTACAACGGTAGATGGTGTTGACTCCACATTAGTGTTGGAAACTACACCTCTGTGATGGTGTAGTCTTGTGGGCTACAGGCTCTCCTGTACGCAGGCAACACTCAAATAATTGGTTCTAGCACTAAAGATATGGAGGCCATCTGCCAACTTTAAAAACTGTGTGAATTGCAGTAGCTAACTGGATGGGTTAAAACTAAATAGAGAGAAGGAAGAGGTCTTGATTTTTGGCAGCCAACCATCCATAGGGAACACTACTTAGTGGCTGGAAATGTTGGGTTCACTACCCACTCCCAATGATTCAGCAAAACATTTGAGAGTGATTGTGGACAAAATTATGTTGTTCAACCTTCAGGTCAAAATAACACAGTGTTGACCTGTTTCTGCATCATAAGGATTCTTTGGAAAATGTTCGTATTATCCAACTACCAGCGCATAAACAAGTAGCTCTGTCTTTATTCTCTTCCAGACTTCATTACAGTAATGCGCTCTACCTTGAAATCAATCAGTCAGCACTAACTAAGCTGTAGATGATACAGAATGCAGCAGCAAGACTGATTCTGGATATTACTAAATATCACTCAGTCTCTGCAGGATTAACCAAGCTCCTTTGGCTACCTGTGAAAAAGCACATTATGTTTAAAGCTTTGTGGATTGTGCACAAGGACCTACATAACTCAAGTGGTAAATCCTTCCAGGCAACTCTGCTCAGCAAACCAAAATCTGGTAGTGATGCCCAAGTTCCGGAAGGCAAGATGGGGAACGCAGTCTTCTCAGTGGCCACACCCAAGCTTTGGAACGCCCTTTCCCATCATCTCACCTGCTTAAAGATTCATGCTTTGTTCAGAAAAGCCTTGAAAACCTAGCTTTACACCCTTTAAGGGAGGTCACGATAACTACAAATACAGATCTTGCTATCCTTGCTGACCTCTCTCTTTCATCAGAAGTAACTAGGCTTTAGCAACTTGACACCTCTAGGGCATTTGTGCAATCTTACAAATCTATTTCTTTTCATTTCACTGGTGCCTTGAAGCGCCAACCCTGTGCGCCATCGGTTTCCCCGTCCACGTTTTTCACAGCAATGAGGCAGGAGGAAAACATCCTCGATTCTGTACAGGTGCAGTAAAGCCAAACTATTTGAAGCCTTATTAACCTGGCACTCTTATGACCATCCTTCTAGTGAGGGGGAGTCGGTGGGATCAGTGAAACAGAGCAAGTAGAGAGAGTACCCACCAGACAGATCATTACCAGGGGTAAGTGACCTTTTATGCTGATGGATACTTCTACCTGCAGATTACTTGCTTTTTTAATAGATTATCCGAGAGTACACCACTTGGCAGAAGCACCTGAAATAATGGTTAGACAAGGAAGTCCTGGAGGATAGCCATCCTGTGACAATTCTGTATCTAAAAATGTGTGAAGGGATACCCATATTGCCACTCTGCAGATTCTGGCAACAGGAACTCACCCCGCTCAAGCCGAGGTGGAAGACTTGGAAATGATGTAATAGGCTCAGATGCTGGTGGTTCAGCTTAGCATGTTTTAATGTATAAAATGGTTCTCCTCTGGCAATTATGAAGTGACTAAATCAGAGACATACACCTTTCGAAAATCTTAAAACAGTGGGTGACTTATACAAGGGGCTTGCAAACTAAGGAGTGTGCTGCTGTCCTGTTGATCTTAAAACACTGCAAGGCTTAATCAGTCTTTTCCCTCGCCATCCTGAAGACATCAAAACATAGGTCCATGTAGGTAGAATGGACATCAGAAGAGAAATCAAGATGTCTCAAGCCAGGAATGTTGTCTAAAGGGTGCTAGCTAGACATCCCAGTGTCCATACTCAAGTGAATTATTTGTTTGAATGCTGCCTGATCATCGCTGACCAGCTCAGAGAAGTGTCCCTGCTAACGTTCTGGTAGGTTTGGCACAACCATGTTTGACATGTTACACAGTGCCTATGTATAACACCTCTAGAGACATGTTGCATTGAAGGACTTTAAAGCCAAGCTGCCAGCAGAAAAGACTTTCTTACCTATAGTTGTCAAGTTTTTATATTCCTTGTATGCTTGGGCTGAAAGCTTTGAAGAACAAGAAGTCTGAACTACCAGTCTTTCAGGTGACAGCTGCACAGATAAGAAACTTGGGTCATATGCTTCAGGTTCATAGCACCTGGCTATTGTCAGGCTCACCGTTTGTGTGGAAGATGGTCTATCCCAAGTATCCAAAACTGGATCCAGTAGAGCATCATCATCATTAAAAGGTGGAAAAAGTTCAGCTAACTGAGTGGGAGTAGAATCTGCAGCACTTCTGGCAATATAAGCCGTTTCCATAGAGAAAAGTAAAAGCTTCCTAACCAATGTGTTATATGAGACAACTTCTGAAAAGGGGGTAGGGGCTCTTATGGGTTTGAGATTTCCAATTTAGCAGATGTGTCTATGCCACTGGCCTCTTCAAGGATCCGGTATCCATCAGGACTAGGTAGCAGATATTAGGCTTGCTCCTCATTGTCGGTTTTTGGCACATCCAAATTTTCAGAATCATTACCAAATATATCAGAAAACATTGACTCTGTGAGTGGCGATTGGGGTAAGGGTTCAGAGAGCAGCTCTGGAACTTACCTTTCTTGTGTTTAATGCTGTCACCGTGCCTTCTCTACTCTCTACATTTGTGTCTCCTCTCCTGCGACAACCTTAAAGGTGAGGCTCTGGTGACCTCAAACAGGGCTGGGACTTTCTCTTACCCTGGCAGTCATATTTGGACCTGGCCATAAAGAGTCTCCGCTCTATCTCTTTAATGGCCTTGGGGTGTGTAGGAAGCTGGCCTGGTGTGTGGTGGACACATATGGTGTTGGCACTGTATACCACGTCCAGACAGCCCCTATTAATGAATTAAGACAGTGTCTAGGAAGTCAGGGCTCTCTAGAGGTAGCTGTGGATGAGCAGCCAAGACTTATCTAGGAGGAGTGTAAAGCACTTGCAATACCACAGCAGTTACACAGCAGCTTATCACACCTGAAAGAACCACACAGTATTGCAAAAATAAAGGTACTTTATTATAGTAACACTGAACTAGATTACTTATAGGATATCCCCAAATTGGATACAAGTACACACTAATATATATTCACATACACACACACAGTAATAATTAGGAATTAGCACAAGAAAAAACAAGCATCAGAAGAAATACTGAAAAATAGTGAGGATCCTAGGGGAGGGCCAAACCATACACTAAAATAGTGGAATGTGAAGATCTCCACCTGAGGTTATGGAGTCATTAGAGGGGAGCTGGGGGAACACGGGACCCCAAGAGCTGAGTACTTTAGTGATCCCCCCCCAGCGACCTGGGGAGTAGAGGTAAGTACCTGGTTCTCCCAAGGACTAACAAGAGGACTTAGAAAATGGAACTTGCAAGAACAGGACCAGACCAGTGGAACTCAAAGGTGGATTCTGGAAGAGGAGGACCTCATAAAAAAGGGGTCCAGTTGGGGAAGGAGCCACTACCCAACCTTTTATGGATGAAGATCCGGGTCGTCGAGGAGAGATGAAGATCAGCTGTGGAGTCTAGGAGCTGCAGACAAGTTTTTGGAGCCATGCAGATAATATCCCATGACGGTCGCTGAGTTGCAGTCAGTCAGTGGTCTGGAGAACCACCACCAAGCCTTTGCAAATGCATGAGGAGGCAAAAGAAGAGTTGCAAGGCTAAAGAGGACCAGCAAGGTCCAGGGGTTTTGATCCTTGGAGGGAAGTCCGGGCTGACCCTCAGCAGTCGGGAAAGCCAGCAGAAGCAGTAGCAGCCCTCAGAGGCAACCCACTTGCAGCAGACACAGTAAGTTTCAGTGGGGCTTAACTAGCACACCAGGAGAGGAGTCCCACGTCGCTGGAGCAGCAGAGAGGAGACTGTCCTTGGAAGGATTAAGTGCCGGAGGCTGGGGCTACTCAGAGCCTGAAGATCCAGTGGAGCAGGAGACAACAAGCCTTGGTTGCTGCAAGAATCTCAGTGCACATGGATACTGTCCAAGATGGACAGCAGGCAGAGAGGACCAATGGGATCTCTCCAGACCACCACCTGTGATGCAGGCTCCACATAGTTCTAGAGGAAAGCATATCTACGCAGCCGGACGTCGTTGCTGTAGGTGCCTGTAGATGCAGGGGAGTTACTTCTTCACTCCAAGAGAGATTCATTTTTGTTTCCTAGTGCAGCTGACGTTTTGCCAACCCCAGAGGATGCACAGACTGGGAAATGTTGCAGTTGCTGGAAGGAGCCAGGGAAACAGTGTTGCAAAGCAAGGTAGTCTCAGGAGTTGCAATCTTGTCAGTTACTGAATGGCCAGTTGCTTCTGGTGGCCAGGAGCAGAAGTAGATGATGCAGAGGAGTCCTGGTGGAGTCTTGCATACCGAATCTGGGGAACTACCTGCAAAGGTCCTAAATAGCCCTAAAAGGGGGTTTGGACACTGCACGGTGACCACCTATCAGAAGGGGTCACTAACATCACTTGCCTGACCTGGCCACTCAGATGCTCCCAGGGGTCTCTGCACATCTTATTTTTAAGATGGCAGAATCGAGTGGCCACTTGGAGGAGCTCTGGGTGAGGACCCCCACCAACAATGAAACCACCAGCAAAACCATGAGCTCCATCCACTAAGGCTCCCCAACATACCCTTGCCCCCACCATGTCTTCAACAAGGCTAGACAAATCATTGCTCCCCAGCTCCGGGCTGTCATCAACAGCTCCTTCGATTTCGCAACCTTCCCAGATATTTGAAAACACGCCGAAGTCAACGCTCTGTTCAAAAAACCCAAAGCAGACACCGAAGACCTTGCAAACCACCAACCGATCTCTCTACTCCCCTTCCCTGAGAAGGTCATAGAGAAGATAGTAAGCAAACAACTGTCCCGTTTTCTGGAGGACAACAGCATACTCGATGTCTCCCAGTCTGGATTCCACAAAAACCACAGCACTGAGACCACCCTCATCGCCTACACAGACGACATCAGGACCAGATTGGACAAGGGTGAAACCGTCGCCCTCATCCTTCTAGACCTCTCCGCAGCATTCGACACCGTATGCCACCAAATCCTTTGCACACGCCTCTTCGACGCCGGAATTCGCCACAAAGCCCTGGACTGGCTCACCTCCTTCCACTGAAAGAACCCAAAGAGTTTGCCTCCCTCCATTCTGGTGTCAAGCAACCAAGACCATTTGTGGGGTCCCCCAAGGATTCTCACTCAGCTCCACCCTGTTCAATATCTACATGGCTCCGCTCGCCAGCATCGTCCGCCCCCACGGCCTCAACATCATTTCATACGCCGACAACACCCAGCTCACCTCTCCCTCATGAGGAACCCATCTACCGCCAAGAACAACCTACACGCCGGACTCCTCGCCATATCTAGCTGGATGACAGCAAGCCACCTCAAATTGAACTCAGGTAAAACTGAAATCATCATTTTCGGATCCAACAGGACAGTATGGAATGACTTTTGGTGGCCTGCCACCCTAGGACCAGCCCCAACACCCACCACCCATGCACGCAATCTCAACATCATACTTGACTCATCTCTCTCCATGACTCAGCAAATCAACGCCATATCATCCTCTTGCTTTAACACCCTCCACATGCTATGCAAGACCTTCAACTGGATTCCAATAGAAACCAGAAGAATGGTCACCCACGCCCTCATCAGCAGCAGACTGGACTACGGCAACACCCTCTACGCTGGGACCACAGCCAAGCTTCAGAGAAAACTCCAGAGCATCCAGAACACCGCCGCAAGTCTCATCCTCAACCTCCCTCGCCACAAGCACATCTCCACCCACCTCAGATCCCTACACTGGCTGCCCATCAACAAAAGGATTGTCTTCAAAATCCTAATCCACGCTCACAAAGTCCTCCACAACACCGGACCGGCCTACCTCAACAAACTAATCAACTTCCACGTCCCAACCTGCCAACCTCGCAACAGTCCCCCGCATCCAACGCACCACCTCCGGCGGCAGATCCTTCTCCCACCTTGCCGCCAAGACCTGGAACTCCCTCCCCACCAACCTACGCAAGACCCAACTTTCAGGAAGTGCCTCAAAATATGGCTCTTCGAGCAGTAACACCCCCACCCCCAGTGCCTTGAGACCCTACCGGGTGGGTAGCACACTTAAGAAATTTGATTGATTGATTGGGTACCACCCCTGTGGTGGTGATGTACAGGGCAGTGGTCACTCCCCTTTCCTTCATCCAGTTTCACGCTAGAGCAGGTACCAGAGGTCCCTGGACTGGTGCAAACCAGGATATGCAAGGAGGGCACCAAATGTGCCCTTCAAAGCAAACCGGTAGCTTGGGGAGGCTACCCCTCCCAAGCTTTGTAACACCTATTTCGAAAGGAGAGGTTCTTGCCCCCCCCCCATCTCCAACAAGAAATCCTTTGTTCTGATTTCCCCTGCCTGAGCTGGTCCAGCAGCAGAAGGGTAGAAACTTATCTGAGGGGCTGCAGCAGCATGGGCTGCCCGCAAAACCCCGGAAGACTGGTAGGAGCAATACTGGGGAGTCCTCTAAGCAGCCTCCAGAGTGCATGGAATCATGCCCGCAATACTGGCATTAGTATTGGGGTATGATTCCCACATGTTTGATACCAAACATGCCCAGGTTCGGAGTTACCATTATGTAGCTGGACACAGGTAAAATGGCTTGCCTGCATTTACGAAGGCCAGTGAAATGGAACTGAAGTTCGTAGGGTCACCTCTGCTTATGCAGGGGTGCCCTCAGACATAGTGACCTGTACCCTGCCCTCAGGGCCAGGAGGGCCTATCACAGGGGTGACTTACAGTGACCTGTGTTGAAAGGGTGCATGCACCTTTTCACGCAGGCTGCAACGGCAGCCCTGAAGACACATTTTGCATGGGCTCCCAGGGGTGGCATAATACATGCTGCACCATTTGGCAGACCCTTGGTGTCCCAATGCCCTAGGGACCTAAGTACCATATACTAGGAACTTATAAGGGGACACCAGTCTGCCAACTGAGGAGTGCACAAAAGTCCAAGGTAACCAATTTTGGAGGGAGAGAGCACAATTATTGGGGTCCTGGTTAGCAGGATCCCAGTGAAAACAGTCTAAGAACACTGATAGCAGGCAAAAAGTGGGGGTAAACATGCCAAGAAGAGGGTGCTTTTCTACCTGGTGCATACTCTGACATATTTCAATGACCTCAAGTTGTGGGCAAAGTGAAGGACCAAAGGTAGATGTTGTAAAGGTGAGTGATGGACACCAGCTCTGCAGGACATGAACCCTGAATGCTTAAGGTAAAACTCATTGCACCATAGAAAATATATGAAGAAAACCATAGAGAAAATGTTGAGTTCCTGACAGGAATATTGAGAAGTGAATTCAGGATAGAACAAGCATTTGCAATGCAATGGGTCTTGCATTTGCTTGAGTTAGATTTATTGGCATTGTAAATTCAAAACTGGACTTTTCCTGCTACCTAAATTGGTCAACTCTGCCTCGTAATTTGGTCTTTCCCTGCCACATAATTCCAGTGGCCCTGCATATAACTAAAGCACTTCAATGTACTTTCTTCCTCTATCTGCAGACAAAAATTAAAAAAAATTCCATTTGGCATCATAGTTTAAATCTGCCATGCCAATTCCAATAGGACACCACTTTCACCACCCCACCACCATCGTTGCTGTTTGGCTAACACAATTCCCAAAGCAAGAGAGTCACGGAGGAGTGATGAGAGAAATAAACTAGAAGGATCACCCAAACATATCAAGAGATTGAGTTTCGGGGTCAGCTCAACATTCTGTGATTCTGGGCAAATCACAATCTCCCCCGTCAACCAAAAATGATTGTGTGCTTTGTAAATTAACTGGTGTTTATGTAAAGTGCTCCAATAGATTTAGGTGGAGTTTGTGCGATATAAAACTGAACAAAAAATAATAGGTTAAGCGACAATCAATTGGCTACGTTTTCAAAAATTGCCTCTCACAGGTACATCAGTGGATAAGCCAACATTGTTTTTGCATCAGTGCATCAAATACAAAAACTATGCTCACAGACTATTAAAACACTTTGGATTACATGTTTAATTTGCTGCTCCTCAAGTAAAGTCAGAAACTTGGAATGTATCTTAAGATCCAAGTTATCTTTCACTATGGATGTAAACAATGTACCCAGAGCAGTTTTACAGCCTTTGGTGCGTTCTCGGACTACTCCACCCCCTGCGGGCATCATTAAATTACCCTTGCACTTGCAGTGATCCTATCTGTAAGGAGTGTGAAACTGCTGCACTCAACCCGCCTCATGTTCGGAAGAAGAAAGAATGATCACATCTTGCCTGCACTGATAGCTGTCCACTTATTCCCAGTCAAAAAGAAAGTCAACCTGAAACTTCTTGTCATCCACAAAGCTCTACACCTGGAATGTGATGTAATGACAGCGAATACAGAACGGAGAAACCAATTGCTGGAAATCCTCTGCAATGCAAAGGCGTTATGAAGGAACGTGGATGTAAATAATTACGTTGTATTAGCATTGGGATTCGTTGTTTACTTTGTTGTAATTACGTTAAGGTTTATAGGTGTGGTGAGTGATACACTAAGGTCAATTATAGGATGATGTCAAGGGTTAAATGGTTACTGATACTCCACGTTTCAATATGGTGAAGGGTTAGTCTAAGGATTTACAGTTCAGAGTTTTGATTCGGATGGGTTTTCAGTGAGGGTGATTAAAAGTGTTTTCGTTATTGACGATTTAGTTGTAGCTAATCTACCATGGTGGATAAACTAGTGGTAGTTAAAACATATGTCTGGAGTCTCATGATGATGGATTCTCGAAACATGACCTTCTGGATAACGGGTTCCATTGGAATAACAAGGATCCCTTGCACAGTGCTCCTTCGTCAGAAGACACACTGGCGAAAATGCCACCTGACGTGTTTTCCTCCTCGATTGACATTCCACTCGGAGAGCCTTGACTCTACTGTCCACTGTACTGCGCTATACAAAGACAGTAGTAACATCAGTAGTAAGGACGACGATACACGTGCAGCATCCACTCCGATGCCTATGATGCGGTGGAGAAATACTTGGCATAGTTCATAATACAATATATTCAAGAGTCCTTGGTATGCACTCGGCCATTCCCAATCTATCTTTCAGTAAACATCACTTCATTTAAAAAAAAAAATCTGCTATAAACGTTCTTGTAATATGTAACAAGGATGCCTTCTCTTCCTTCCAAAGCATTATTTTCAACATACTGGCAACTCCATTTGGGTGACTTATTCCAACTAAGGGATTCGAAATGAGTATGCACACTTCATAACATTTTGATATGACCTAGGTAACACGCTTACTGCGCGTGTTATACAGTTATATATTAAGGAGAAAAAACGAAAGCCACAGCTGCCTATTTCAAATAAACAAAATGAAGGAACAACATTGATAGAAAAAAAAACTATAAAACGCTGAACCAGGAAGTCGGCAAAGAAAATAAATACAATCGATGCAAAATATGACGGCAAGTATTCTTTTCCGTAGGAAGACTGTCCAAGCTGCTAAGAGGTACAGAAAACATCCCAGCCACACATTTCATCCACAATCATAAAAAGTCCGAAGTCAACAAATGGCTACAAGGTGGTGAGAAAGTATAACTAGAGGATGCGTGGCAGGAATATGGATGGGGACAGGAGAAATTTACAAACAAAAAAAAAATTTTTTTTTTAAAAAGCACGATCGCGCTGTAAAAATCCCAGTGAGAGCACGTGGTGTAGGAAATAAGAAGAAAAATCAGTCCAGAAACCATGCTGAAAACATGTAGCCTCGTATGGTTTCCGTAGTTGGCCAATGCGTTCAAAGAGGGCTAACCACTGGAAAAGGCATGACGTATGCATGCCTTTCACAAATGAAATCAAGCAAATTTTAAAAGGCAAGCCCACAAACCAATGAAAGTGATGGGTGTGACGTGCGTGGGTAAAAGCCCACGGAGGGATTACAACAGAGGCCAGAGCGCTTGCACACTCAACCCTAAAAAGGAAGCGGACGTCAGGGCACTGTGGCAGCTGCTTTATGACATCAAACTGATGTTATTTCCAGTGCCAGTGTGGAGGATTTTTGACATTTAAGTTGAAAAATACGAACTGAATGCAACTGAAATCTGCACTCTACCCTGATTTCTCCCAAGAATATAATACCTAGCATTGGCTGAACAGTACTGATATTGCTTACCATGTGTATGTATGGTACCCCACTATCCTTTCTAACTTACCATATTTGTGAATACGGATTTCTCTGGCGATTTCCTGATTTTCTCCTCTGTCATGTGTGGATACAGTTAAAAAAAAAAAAAAAAGCTTCAGCTTCGAGTCTTATAATACATTCAAGCAAGCCACATTTTTTAAACAATTTATTTAGCACATAAACATAAAACATCTTTTCACTCTCTTTATACATCCTAGTTCTAGCAAAATATACAAATACTTAGTGTCTACAGTACATACCAAGGTAGGAGAAAACTACATTCTGCAAAAACACAGATGCCCAAGGCTTTTTCACATCCAACAAAGAAAAGGACATTTTCTGTCAACCGTCCACATAAGTTAGATTGTGTGTAATAATGTACATATTTATACATACACAGTTTACCAACATGCTCTACTAACCATACTCAAAAACATACAAATTGTTTTAAACATTCTTACCCCTTACAAAGCATCGGAAATCATATTTCAGCACCAGGCAAACCGCCGTGGGATGAAGATTATAGTCTGAGCACTGCCCATATAGTTCAAACACAATTTACAACTGCTTTCTCTAAATCGGAACCGTGCAAGAAGCTCAAACATAACATTTGGTTTTAGACTAACATTTGATTTATTTAAGCACTAGTAAAAACATTTATAACCACTGCCTTATTCATCAGCTCACCAAACATACATGGTGTGTAAGGATTTTACGCATGACAAAGCACTCTTCCTCTTCTGTGTATAAAAAGCACGTTTTGCACACAATCACTCTATGTACAGACATTTTACAAAACAAAAGACTGTGTTGTTATCAATTGGTCTCAAAAACAATACACTAATTTTTGAAATACAAAGTGCAAAAAGTGATCAAGTGGGCTTAACAAAAAACGTTCAAAGTTAGCCGTCCCTTATATTGACTCCAATGGTATTTAGTTAAATGTAGAAAAAAAAAGTATTACACTGTTCCATAATGTTTAATATAAAATAAAGAAGCGTTGTGCTTGCCTTTCCTCAGTGCATTCTCTTCCCACTCTTCAATTCAAATATGGTGACGCCAGGTAGACCATTAACTACAGAACGTGGCTGGAAATACCTGTGCCCTATGTACTAGGATCACATGAGACTTATCTATACCTATTATTCCTAACTTATGAGTTAAAGTTTATCAATCAGAGGATATATGAAGGTGAAGGAAGCATAGTGTGAAGTCAGGCTTCAAATCAACACGCTAAGAAGTGCACCATGAGCAAATTCTGCACCAGCCCTTCACGAAGCATTCAAAGTGTACATGGATTCCCTATTGAAGTTAGCTTTCTGGAACCATAAAAGAAAACAAAAATGTTAGCAATAACAAGTATGCAGAAGGGGGGTTCCTAGTGAACCATGATGTGCGACAAAATGCTACAGAGAAAATGGACCATGCCTTACATCAAGATTGAGGGCTGGGATACCAAACTGAGCCAAAAAAAGATGACCAGCATGAGTTCATAACAATTAGGATGGCATTATATGAGAACTCGTTAAACGATGGAAGAGAGCAAATCTCACTATTTTGAAGCAAGACAATTTATGTGGATTAGAAGCTGAATGGGCCCAGAACTCACTAGTTCTCCGGCTGATGCAAGGAAGCAGCACTCCAGATAATTATCTTATTTTCTATGCATCTGTCTCAGGAGTAATTCCAGAGAAAGCAAGAACTATGCTTGTCACTATTTAATCATGACGTTGCTACAGAAGCAAGAGTTAACTGGCAGACTTGGTTAGATCCTGGTGGTCTTAACTATCCCCTGTATGTATTACACGTGTTGATTTTATAGTCTAAAATCATTGTCTATTGACATGGAAGGAAGATCTTACTATCCGGAAAATAGCTTATGATTCTAAAACTTGAATGTTTTACTTCTTGCTCTGTGCCTACCAGGGCCCTGGGATTGCTAAACCTCAAGAAATTGGTGTATGAGACCCACGAGACAGAACTCTGAATGTGGGCACTGGACAAAAAAGATGGGAGTACATAGTCTACTCTACCAATCTAGAACATAAAGGAGCACCTAAAGAATCAAGAGTGCCTACTTTATGCTCTGAAATTTTACAACAAATTGCCTAAGTTAGGCCATTATATCCCTATCCTCTGCGGGCAATAAAGAACCAAATGGGTTAAAGAAAATGAAACACAGAAGACGGTAAATATTTCACTGATTGCAAACAATATTACAACGAAGAAAGGTCATGCCCGTTCTGAAATTCACCATCAAATTGGTGAACTGTAATCTCTGACAGGGGCCCACCTGCAAGGGGGAATGTTCTCAAGGTTTGAGAGGTACTGTTCCAGAAAGGAGACCCAGAACAGACAGTTCCCAGGTTTGAGGGTACAGAAAAATTCTACAACCCAAACAACACTCTGGTGAGCACCATCAGCTAACATTCTGACAAAAGGCCAGGATCTTGTATTTACTCTTGTGCAGACATTTTTAACAACACTAGTGGCCATCCATATTTTTTATGTGGAAATTAACTCCAACAAGCATTCCTCCTGCGCACTGGAAATGCTAGACCTGGTTGTAAAGAGGTTGCAAAAGGTTTGGTGTGGCTGTATTTGGGCTTTAAAGGAACAAATCTCACCCTACATACTATGGTCATACAATTGGGTGTACATTTTAATTGGATTACATTTAGGGTATTTGCACTACTTCTCGGTAAAGGTAGCTTACTGTGGTTCTTACAACGTCAGCTGCAAATTTAAAACAGCTATGTTACCAAAGCCTTGTTTGCAGACCACAGTACGGCAACTGGTAGATTAAGCCAATGGCCCCCTGCAGATATTCTTGCTGTTACAGTGTATTTCTTGGTGGAGCCTTTGGAAGGCCTTCAAGGTAAATTTAATGCAGTACACAAACTCACTCAATGAAAAACTCTTACACAGAGATGAACGCCACTCATTATGCTTTAAATACTGTCCATAGCATAAAGCTGCAACGTAGAATCATCTGACAAACTATTCAATACTTCTACTTTTTGTGTGTGCATCAAAGAGGGCATGCTTGCAAAAACTGTAAAATACAAAAAAAGCACTAGAGGTGAAGACTTGGAAAAACAGGTGGTGAAACAGGTTCTAGATATAACCGAAGGACAGAACAAGGAACCCCGGGGTATGACACACACTAGTCAATTTAATTTGAACACTTTCTCCAAGTTTGGAAGAGGAGAGAGTTCTGATACACTGTTAAGGTAACTAAAGGGTATAAATTCAGCGTAATACTGCCTCTGAAATATACACATTATGAAACACAGCTGTACTCTAAAACCCAAAAAAACAGAATAAAGTTTTCGAAAGGAATACATTGTTTCAAGTCTGTTTTCCTCTACTGTTAGATATGCTTACAGCCTGAGATACCACACCCATATTTAGTGATTATCTGTTACAACCAGCCAAAACGTAAAACTTGATTTAAGAATGAAGCGGGAGAAGTTTAACCAATGTTACAGTGGCTGCAGCTTATTGTACTGTCAATCACTAAAGTGTGGTCCACTTAAAATAATACGTTACTGCTACACATTTGTAGTCCGGTAGAGCTTTGAAAGAGAACATACAAGTTATATCTCACACATCAATAAAGTTGTGGGTGCACAAAACCACCAATCTTACCATTTTCCACTGAGCAACAGTATAATGTGACAATCACTTGCATCAACACATGAGATTCCACACGTGTTAAAACCAGTACGAAATGGCAAAGAAAGAAGGAAACTCATTGCCTGTTGCTTAGTTCAGCTCAAGCAAATGACCAATGTTCCAGCTTTGTAACAAAAACATAGCTTTAAGTAAGGCTTACTTGATTTGTCCCAAACCTTTGGTGTATAAAAGACATCTGTAAAGAACTGCAAGTTGTCATTACACGTATTGCAAGTTACTTAGCAGAGATCACACATGGGCTTTTCGTTCCTAAGGATTTGAAAAAACAATGCACATGCTCTCTTTACGTCTGGAAAAGTGAAATCCAAACTTCTTGTCTTAAGCGTGACCATTTTGACTACAACTGTAAATTACAAATGCTGTGCTTATGAATATACATATTCGTCCATTAATCAACTTATTTAGGCATCATGACCAATGGAATATTGTTGACTTTCTATTATTTTTCTTTCATGAATTATCATACTTTCTAATCCCTCTCAAACACACATCTCTTTGTTCTAGGTTTTATTGCAGTCTTTGGGGCGTTGCTTAGTTTCTTCCCCTGTTGATATGTTTTTACTATTTGAATTCATCTGATAGAAGCAATGATAGGCAGTGTTGGTTTATGTGTAACCCGGGACACAACTTAAGATATAGAATTAACAGTATACCTAGGTAGGATTAAATGGATTTTCAAGTTTTGTCATGATAGAGTATGATAGAGTAGATGGACAGGTTGGCTAGGATATACATAAATAAGGCAGGATGGTGGTGAGGGCGCATGTAGAGGGAAAAGCTAGTCAAAGGCAATGACATTTTATACATTTAGGAGCAAGTCTTCAACCTACTTAGTACCACTGGAGAATTCTAAATATATATATTTAAATATAAGCATATATATATATATATATATATATATATATATATATATATATATATATATATATATATTTTTTTTTTTACCTTTGCCTGATTACTGCATAATTATATTTGTTTGTAGTCATTGCTTTCAGATAGCAAATCCGTGTCCATCTCGCATTTAATATTTAATAAGGAACTGAATATTTCATGTGCAAAAAACAAAAACAACAAACAAAAAAACAAACAAAAAAAACAAGCCCCATAATTGGGCGGTCTTTTCATTTTCTTTTAGGAAAATAACTAACTTCTCTTCACTTTGATATAATACGTAGGCCTCATGCCAAACTGAAGTATGAAAACTTATGTAGCAAACACAACACAGAGAACATAAGTCACTTAGTGACTGAATAGAAGAAAATGCTGTGGCATTCCTTCAAACAAATGCACTGTGCCTGTGTGTAAAACAACAAAAGTTGTCACAGCTCCACAGTATTTTTCTATACAAGTAAGATATGAGACGCAGTAAAGACGACACTCACCTTTTGCTAGTATAAAGGCTTCTATGATACAAAAACAGATGCAGCAGCTTAATACACTTGCTGAATTTCAGTGGCTATCTGGGAAGCTTTAGTGGTCCATTAAATATCCGATAGAGGGCAAACCCATGGAAGGTTTTATATTTGTTTTTTGATTTCCTAATTCAGAAAACTGCACATTAAATACCTTTTATATCAGCTTTAGCAACCTTTAGTGTTAAAATTACGAGCAAGCTAAAATATGCATTTCAATGCCACAATCTCATTTTACAGTCAAAGTCCATAAAACTGGGCTACAGTGTACACACTGATGTCACATTTGTATGGTTTACAGAATTCCTAACAGTGTCATCAAGCTTATGTGGAAAAGTATAAAGAACGTTCTTAAGACATCCTGCAATAAAATAATATAAACTAATTCTGATGGTGCTATATTAATATGCTATTGTGGTTAAACTGTTTATATGAAAGTATACAAATCTGAGCATGAAAAAGGCAAATTGTACTGTTACATTCTTTACCTTAGCCCTGACGCGTCCAACTCGGTCTCTACTGCAGTAGAAGGAATCTATGAATAAGTATATAGAAAATATTTTTAATTTAATTTTGAAGTCATGTATTACTTTTTGCTGTGAATGGGGAGCTGTTTCTCTTGTCCTGTTAATGCGGTTTTCTGTCGACCCATAAGCCCAAATAGTACACTAAAATTGCAACTGCCAGAGTCACAGCAAAGGAGGCTCCTTTAGAATTCCAGGCTATGGCTAGAGGTCGTGTGTGGTCATACGGAAGGCCCTCAGGAGAAGGTCTGCAATATGCTATCCTGGCTGCTCCTATCACTTTGACTTGAAATAAACGATGGCTCCGTTCAATTACCGACACTGAGCTAAATAAATCCAAACACACTGGGGTTCTAGGGACAGGAATATTTACATTAATGTTAACCACTGGTACCTCCCCTGAGTAGTATTCCCTGCCTTAATGTTTTAGCTGGTGAGGCCAAGTGATTTTACAGAATAATTATACAGCTTTTATAGGCAGTCCTGAAAGGACACTCAATGCATTTTCTAATGCTTTAGGGTCTGGGAAGGTACCCAGGAGTATTATTTCCCTGCAGCAGCAAAATCACATATGTGCATAAAAGAGAGGTTTCTGCTTCCTTTGGAATGATTTAAGCCTTGCTTAAACAAAAGCAGCACACTACTCTTTAGCCTGTTGGGATTTTCCCTATGCATTGGCAGGACAGTTTAGCCCTGTATTAAGTACCATAAGTTGTCGAGCAAATTATTAGAATGCTCAACCTTGACCAAGGACTGCACGGTAAATCTAGAATACAAATGCTATTAATTAGTAGACGAAATGCATGAAACTACTAATTCAACAACAAAAATGAATACTGCAGATTAAAAGGTCAGGCTGGTCATAATTTATCAATTTAGCTCCTGTACACAAACAAAAGACCTTTTACTTAAGGAAGATAGGAAATTAAGTCAACATGTTGGATAGGGGAAACATCCTTTACCCCAAAGTCACAACAACGACCTGCCTTTACAAAGCAGTCACTATCCCAACTGCAACGTTACCACGCATTACTTTACCGTGCATATCATTACAATGACTTGCTTTGGGGCGCGTTGTTGGACTGGTGTTGAATTTTTAAGTCCAACACCTTCCTTACTGTTGTTTAGACTGGAGATGGAACAGTAATTTATACTATTCCAAAGTCTTGTGCCTCCTAAGGCAATTCACTGTAACAATTTGCAAGTTAAATAATGCGCAGTAACATCGCTGTCAGGGTAGTGACTGTGTTGTAAAGGCATGCAGTGTAAATGCACGCGGGGCTCCATCACACAACCTTTGGATAGTGCATTTTTATTATAATGAGCACAGAGACACTTTCTCGTGTGGAGAAGGAGGTGGGTAAGGAAAGAAAAAGGGCTGTGTCCCCTTGCTATGAAGGCTGATGTTCAGTGTTCAATTCAGTTGACGACTTTTAAAAGGCCAGATATGACAGATGCTCAATGGTTAAGTTATGATAACTCCTATTTTGTTTCTTTTTGCTGGGAAGGCAAGCAGTAAGAACGTTGGCATGCTACCTTAGAGACAGTCAAGCCATCCATGATGATTTACGAAACTTGATAGTAGGACTAGAAGGCCAGTTAAAAAAGAAAGCGCTGTTTCTTAGATAAATAACTTGGATTGACAAGTAGCTGTAAAATAACATTACTAAAATACAGTGATCATTTTCTATTAATAAATTCTCATTGGTTGCCTTGACGAGCAACACAGGTCCTATGTGTAAATCAATACTTCTGAAGTTCAAGAAGCATTTTGGCAGGACAAACAATCCCAGATTTTGGAAGGACCAAAAGGCAAAAGCATCAAACACATGTTGCAACATTAACAAACAATGACAAAAACCTACTTTTCTCAGACTGGAGTTGTCACATTTGTCTTCACTCATCTCCATTACAGTGACCAAATGACTTTTGACACTACTATTTACAAACTAATCCAGCTGCAAAGTGAAAATGAAAGTCCCTTGGGAGAAGAGTGAATGGTTTATTCTTTTCAACTGGTTAGACAATGTTCCTGTTCATACTAAGCGTGGACATCCTTCGACGACTCTTCATTAGTTTCTACAGGTGGTGGCACATTCTGAGGCACCTGATATACCATTTCACTTAAAAGACCTGTTCCTTGTGTCCCTTTAGGAGTATCATAGAGTGCCTGTGCTGAAGGGGAGCTGTCAGTCCTTGATAAAAGTTTATTGAATGTTCCCACCAAAGGGAGAGCCTGGTTCCCTGTAGCCTTGAAGGTGGATGTTGAAGGCATAGATAAAGCTCCAGCTGAATGACCCGACATGTCCACAATAATTGGGGTGGCATACTCTGGTCCATTCGCAGGCAATGGTTCTGCATATTCATGGTAGATTTCATCCTGTGGTGAGTTGTAGGGATCCAGGTCGGCATAAGCAGAATCCTTTCCATCTGCTGGTTTGAATGTTGACCGCTGATGCAGCGTGCTTACCACTCCTCCAACGAGAGGTTGGGCATATTCTGTGTAAAGAAATGTATAAATTTATATAAGCACATGCATAAAAAAAACAGTTCATATTGTGTTTAAGCAATTGAGATTAATAAAGTTAAATACGTTCAGATACGATGACTTTGATGCAGATTTTCTCCTACACCTTCATTGTCTTTGAAAGTAACCCTCCCGGAGAATGAGACTCTGGAATATTTTTTTCTGCCATTAAGCACTATTTATTTCCCAGAGTGAGTGCACCCACGTGCTACACCTGCCACATTTGGCTTCCATAATGCGCCAACTCTTCCAAGGCACAAACAGGCCTGAACAGAAAGAGAGGATGATAAAACCCATAACCAGAATGGCCGTTACAGGCTTTCCTGATGAATTTCAACCAGTTGCATGTGCTTCTGGGGAAAAACATACTTAATGACACATGCTGTTGAGAATCTTCCCCAATGAATGGTATTCACAAGCTGGAACAAGAACATTTGTTGCAGTCCTTTCTTACAGTATCAGGTTAACATTGGGCGCCTCCTGGAACTCTTAAGAAGGCTGTGAGGTATGCATCCCTGTAAGGTATCTGGGACATTGAGAAGGATTAAAAATGCATATGTCATGGCTGGGTTTTGTAGTGTTTATAGGTACCTTCCTAAAAGCAAATGCACAATGGGATCTGGACAATGCAGATCCTTAGTGGTGTGTCAACAAGTTTCTGCCCCTTGTATTTGTGGCCAGTGCTGGTCCAGAGAATTCATCAGGGCTAAGGTCCCCCTCTTACCTATCTGCCATCAGGTTCAGTTCTGATGTGTTAGTCTAAGTTGGATAGAGAGCAAGAGAAAATAAAAAACGTGGTTGCCGCGTGCCTTTATGGTGCAATCATAGGTCATCTGACCTATAAGGAAAGTCTATTATCACTCAATCAGTGATCCACCGATGTTGCGCACAACATATACAATGAAGTAATTTTTTACATGCTTGATTTGTGTGATTGTTTATACGTGGTGACTTCAAATTCTGGCACTCCTGTGCACCACCAAAAAAACTCTGTCCCTCTATCAAGGGAGAAAGATGCCAGTTAAGAGTTCTATCTCAACTGCACACCCACCAAAGGTAGCTAAATATTAAGCCACCTGGTTGTAGCTGTAGTCTAATCCTGTACCCCTGATGTGGAAAACATTGAGATGGAGAACCGCCCCATTCGCAGAATTACTGGAGAATCCTTCTGGAACGGTGTAACAGTTACACCAAGTGCTGGTAACAGACATGAGGGAGACTCCTAGCAGCAATGTCATGACTTCAGCATGTACTGGAGTGACTGACATCAAATGCACGCAAACAAAACCTCAATCTTAATAGGTGTGATGTCATTGGGCATGTGCACAAACAGCATGAGCTAAACACATGTAAATACAAGCATGCACAAAAGCTGTTTTCATGTGTTCCTATATGAGTGCCAGGCCTGCTTGGTTTGACAATGCTTGTTTGGTCTTCCTTGCCCATCTTCTCTTTGACTGTTTTTTTTGGGGGTGGCAGACTCCTCAACTCTACTGTCCACCTCTCCTCATCACTCGTCCATATTCTTTCGTCCTCCTTCTCCTTCATTTTTTTTCTAATGAGCTTATTACAAATTCACTTAACCAGAGACTAATACATTTACCCCTCCCTTTATCTTAGTACTCTACTCTTACTTACACCGTGCTACAGCTAGTGCTAAGGGAAATGTAGAATATGTATGCAAAAATACAGAGCAACAATAGACATTGGCAGAAAGAGCTACAATATAGGAAATAAAAACACTGCAGGCCCAAATCCAGTGCTGACCAAAATAAGGTGAAGAGTTCACTTGAGGACAAGATTGCAGTTAAAAGCAAACAGGAATTTAGGTTATAAAAGCACATATATTCACTGGCACATATTTCGTGTCTTTAAACAGAATGTGAACCAGATTAGACAATGAATGCAGATAATCTAATCAGCTCAAACTAAACAGAGGTCTTAGGGTTACAATGATAAGGCATACATTGTTTTAAAATTGCATTTGCTGTAGAAATGTATGCATGCTAGAGTGAAGAAGGGGTAGTTTGTCTAGCATTTTTTAAATTCAAACGTAAAGAATGTGCATACGATTAGTTTAGAGTTACGGGGCTCACAGGGTCTCAAAAGTTCAAATGTTTTTTCTGTTTCAATCTATGACTGGCCAGTCAATCATTTGTTTACTGCTTTATAATGAAATATTGTGTGATTTTGGATGTAAGAGGCTGTTTGAGCCAGAGCAATTTGAGACCGGCTATCTGCCTGTGTGAGAAGGGTCGGTCTACCTTTTGGGACAGTAAAGAACTGTCTTTTCATTGCCAAAGGAGAGTTTGTCTCTTTTTCCAGTGTTTATTTTATTTACCCTGCAACACTGGTTACATCTATTTCTTAATATAGCTACCTATCCCTATACCATAGTTCCTCTACCTGTGCATGTACACTGGCACCTGTATCCTCACTTACACCTTTGTGCCTCTTCCCTTGCCTGTACCCTACTACCTTAAGATTAACATTTCTTCCTTGTCCTCTCCTATCCCCTGTACCTCTGAAAATACTCTAGAACAGTAGTTATTAACATTTTGACTTCTGTGGACCTCGAGTCATTACTATGAGCCAATGGACCCACACTGAACAATTACTCCAATCCAGGGACCCCCACTGAGTCATTACTTTGAGC
This sequence comes from Pleurodeles waltl, assembly GCF_031143425.1. Taxonomy (NCBI): domain Eukaryota; kingdom Metazoa; phylum Chordata; class Amphibia; order Caudata; family Salamandridae; genus Pleurodeles; species Pleurodeles waltl. Next base: position 716,366,585 of record NC_090447.1, read on the forward strand.
AGGGGGACCTTGGCCTAACCACTGTGATTATATCAACTATAAAACAAGACACAAAAAATACAGAATCAAACATTCATCAAATATATACACACATAATGAAAAAGACATATTTTGTTTACTTATTGGCATTTCTAAAGCACATCGCTCTCCCAGCCCTCCCCAGACGCAGGACAAGATGTGGCCTTTAAAAGTGTACACCTGTGAAGAAACCTACATGGGCAAAAAATTGCATACCCAAAACAGAAGGAAAATGTTACTTACCGAGTAAGCATCTGTTTGTGGCATGTAGTGTTGTAGATTCACGTTTAGCTAAGTCCCCCATCTGGGTGTTGGCCTCAGAAGTGTGAAAGTTGTTTTTCTCTGAAGAAATCATTCGAATTACAAGATACAGTGAATACTCTTGCTTGCAATGCGCATGGTCCTTGACTCCAATGTTTGATTGTTTTCCGCTTGGTAGGTGAGGCTGGAGTGTAAAGGATGATGTATGCTAATGAGATGACCATGCGAAAATAGTGTAATGTTGATAATTGTAACCCGTACAGTTTTTCGGGGAGGAGGGTAGGAGCATGTGAATCTACAGCGCAACATGCCACAAAGAGATGCCTACTAGATAAGTAACATTTTCTGTTTGACGGCATGTGTGGCTGTAGGTACACATGCCTATCATATACTTTAAAGCAGTTTTCTTTCTAAAGCGGTGGATCCTCTGTGTTGGTTGCATTTGTTTGAAATGAAGTTTTGAGAATTGCTTGACCCACATTAGCTTGATGGTGGGCCATAACATCTACACAGTAATGTTTTGTAAATGTACGAGGTGCAGTCCAATTAGCCACTTTATATGTGTCAGCTATGTGAATAATCCCTAAGAATGCCATGGAAACTTCTTGTAGGTAGAATGAGCTTTTGGAGGGATAGGTAGAGTTTGTTTGGTTTTAGAGTAACACATCTAGATACATTTTACAATCCAACATGAAATAGCTGATTTAGAAATGGCCCTTCCTTTATGTGGGTTAGAGAATACAACAACATTTTTTAATGCTTTTTTAAATTACTGAGTTCTGTCAATATAGTACATAGGAGCTCTTTTAAATCCAGAGTGTGTAAAGCTCTTTCCACACTGAGTCAGGTTGAGGAAAATATACTGGTAACTTTTGAAAGGAGTTTAGGGTTGGTAGGTCGTACCACTTTGTCCTTATGTATTTGGAATAATGGTTCTTCTAAAGTTAATGCCTGAAGCTCACTGACATGTCTGACTGAAGTGATAGCAATAAGAAATGTGACTTTCCAGGACAGGAATTTAGAGGGGGCATGTGCGAAGTCATTCAAACGAGGGAGCCATTAACTTTGTTAGCAAACAGCTCAGAGTAACTCTAAGCAGGATCACTCTTTTGAGACCCTATAAAAAAGCTTTGATCACAGTAATTTTAAATATGGAAATGTGTTGTTTATTTTGAAAATGTGCAGCGACTGCTGCCAGGTGTAACCTTATGGAAGTGAACTCTAAGCCTGAGGTACATAAATGTAATAAATAGCAGACAATATTTTGAGCATTAACTGTTAAAGGATCAATATGCTTTGACTGGCAATAGAAAACAAAATGTTTCCACTTTGCCACACAACGAGCTCTAGTAGTGGGTCTTCTTTCTTCTTTAAGAATATCCATACACTGTTGAGGTAGATTTAAATACCCAAACTTTAAGACCTCAGGAGCCAGATCATACGATAGACCGATCTGTGATTTGGATGGCATACGGCTCCCTAGTTTTGGGTTAGACAGTCCTACCGATTGGGAGGTACTTGGTGTGGTACTACTGAGAGTTCCAGTAGTGTGGTGAACCTTGGTTGCCTGGCTTATGTGGGACCTACTAAGATGAGCATTAGAGATTTCTGTCAAATTTTATGATCCACAAAGAGAAGCAGGGGGAGATGTATAAGCAAATACCCCTGACCAACTCATCCATAGTAAATTTGCCCCTAGACTGCGGGAACCTGGAGCCGAAGTTTTGTCATTTGGCGTTCTATGCCGTGATGAATAGATCTTTGTCCGAGTGACCCCATTGTTGGAAAAATGGGTTGAGAAATTGGGAGTTTATCTACGAGCAAACATTACTCAGAAAAACAGTTCCAGCTATACATGCTGACAGTATGTTTTGCTAATTCTTTGACTGACACTTCCTGCAGCATTACAAAGCATCAACAAAGAAACCAACAAACCCCATTCCTCCCACCCATCAAGAAACCCTCCATGCCGGGAGCGTTCGCCTATGACACATTTCACCAGCAGATTGCCATTTAAACACCAGAAGTCTGGAGAATTTGCTAGTCTAGTTTGTGCGCAGGCAACTAGGTTTGTACTAGGTCAAGTTCTTCCCGCCCATCCTCTACGTTGCTAATCTGTATACCCGTTGGCATGGTTTGCCTATCAAGATCTGAGCCTGAAGAAGCTCAGCGTCGTCGGGAGAACATGGCGGCCGGTTGAGGGGCCGGACGCGGAGGGCACAGCAGGGCTCGGCGCGCACAATGCGCGAAATGGCGTTTTTTGAATTTTAGCCGTTTACCGGGGGGTCGTTGAGGAATGGTTTTCTCTTCCCTTCGAAGGTGGCAGGGGCACGGAGTAGTTACACTCAGAAGCGGGCGGTGCCCCTGCTGAGAGCAGCCTCGGAGGTGTTCAGAGGAAGGGAAGCAGTAGCAAGGATTCCTTTCCAGGGGAGGTGTGGCAGAGTCAGCACCAGTTGCATTTACAAAGTCACAGGAACAGACTTAGAAGAAGGTAAGAAGGCATTCTTTACTGTCGGGGCTGCAAGAAGTAAGCAAGAATGCCGAAGGTGTGTGGGAGTTTTTTTTTGCTCTATAAATATCAGACTACCAGTAAGGAATAACGTTATTTCCTTGGCATTTCAAGGTCCCATGGTGGATAAGGCAGAGGGGGTGGCTCGGAGCCGGGCCAGAAGAGGAGAAGGGAAGATAGGAGTTAGGGGTGGCAGAGGTGGGGCAGCCTACTCCCTGCGAAGTGCAAAGGCGATGATAAAGCGGATAGAAGTGGAATCCGGTGAGAATTTTCAGAAGCAGACTACGGGGGGAAGTAATGAAGAGCAAATTAATAGTTTAGGTAAGAGGAAAGGTATACTAGCTATAATAACAGGCTCCGCTTCAAAGAGGAAAATAAAGTTCACCCCCTCATTAAGGACTTATTTTAGGGTGTTACCCGGAACCCCGAAAATGTCAAGTGCGCAAGGGGCAGAGGCAGGACAGCCCTTGCTAGGAAGGGGGGAAATATCTACCTCAATGGTTAATGGGGACTCGACACAACAAAATATCCCTGGAATCCGCTTTGGGGATGACGGATTTACTGGAGGAGGACGGGGGGGTCAGTCAAGTCGACATACAGGTTAGAGGGGAACTTGACCCCTTGAATGGGGGTGGGGAGGTAAACCTACCCAGTGACTCTGTTACAGATATGTTGAAGGCCCTAGTCATGGAATTGAAGGACGGTTTTAAAACGTCTAAAGCTAATCAGGAGGAGATTAGGAATTTGTGTGAAGATCTTGGCAAAAAATTAGAAGATTTGGCAGGGCGGACAGCTGCCTTGGAGGAAGAGGTTGGTGACTTGAGGGCTGTTGTGGAGGAAAATAAAGAGCAGATAAGAGGTCTGAAATCAGGAGAAGCAGGGATGCTGGCTAAGCTGGAATCCTTGGAAAACAATCAAAGAAGAAATAACTTGAGGTTCCTCAGAGTCCCCGAGGGATTGGAGGGAGATGACATGAAAGGGTTTTGTGGTAAAATTAATAACCCAGGAAATAAAATTTGATAATGTTGGAGTCGATATTGCAAAGGATATTCAAAGGGTACATAGGGTCCCCACAAAAATGCCCCCCAACAGGGATAGGCCAAGGAAAATCTTGGTCTACTTTCTTAGATATGGGCTTAAGGAACGCATTTTGGGGATGGCATTAAAGAAGAAGTCACTCTTGGTGAACGGTGCTCTATTTGAGGTTAGGTCGGACCTTGCTTCCATTACTCTAAATAAGCAATGGGAGCTGGGGAAGAGAATCAACATGTTGAGAAGGCTTGGGGCTACGGCCCAATTAAGGTTCCCGGCATCCCTAAGAGTAATGGCAAATAATAAGATGTATAATTTCAATGATTGTAATGATGTTGATGACCTGATTAAGAAATTAGAGCAAGATTCTGGCGTAGTATTGGCCTCCTCCTCTAACATCGGTTAGTCGGTTATGGTGATATGAGGCTCTGAGCCCTGCATGGGGACCCTTCATAGGTGGTAACGCCGGTCTATGAAGATAGGGAGGGTTCTCCTGGGGTTGGGAGGATGGGGGTGGGTTGGGGGGAGGGAGGGGAGTGATGGGGAGCACTGGGTGGAGTGTAGCATAGGGAATAAGGGAAAAAAGGTCCTGGGTGATGTGATGGATAGAGAGGAAGGTGGGGAAATACGAGGTCTAACAGGGAAGGGGGGTCCTTTGAGGGTGTATGTCGAGAACTGATTTGAAGGTCCTGTCCTGGAATGTTAATGGCCTACAGGTGAAGAGAAGACAAAAGAGGATGGTACAATATTTGAAGAATGCTCAATGTGATGTGCTGATCTTGCAGGAAACCCATCTTTCTAAGGAAGAGTGTGTGGAAGTTTTTCGACCATGTAGATGGGTACAGCAGATAGCTAGTTCTAATTTTACAGGGGTAGTAAGAGGGTAGCCATCATAGTAAAAAACAATGCTAATATATCTTTTGTTGAGGGTCCGATGGATAAGTCTGGGAGATGGGTGGTGAGGAGATTCACGGTGTATGATTTTGCATTTACTCTAGTGGGGTATTATGGTCCAAATCGGGATGATACAGCTCTATTGAGAGATCTCTCACTTGTTCTGCTTCAATATTGGGACCCTATTATATGGGAGAGGGACTTTAATGTAGTTTTGAATTAAGAGTTGGATAGGTCCTCACGGAGTAGGTCAAGAATTAATGAGAAAATGCATGCCCAGGTTCCATTAATGATGTCACAATTTGGCTTATATGATGTTTGGAGAGAAAAGCACAGGTGTGAAAGAGGCTATACTTATAACAACAAAAATATAGACATCAATCTAGGATTTATTATTTTCTAATTGATGAAAGTTTGAAAGAGGCTGTGGAAGAAGTTTTACATATTGTGGCTCATCTCTCGGATCATTCGGCTGTGACTTTGAAGCTTAGTTGGTTTGGGGATAAAAGAGAGAAGGTGGACTCTGGACAGAACGTTATTATTGGAAGATGAGGTCGTAGCAGAGTTATGGAGAGGGACTGAAGAATTTTTAGATCTTAATAAAGGGTCAGCCTCGCTTGTGATAGTATGGGATGCGTTCAAAGCATTTTTGAGAAGGAAACTGATAAGTGTAGCTGCATATAGAAGGAAAAAGTACTATGAAGTAATACGTAGGCTAGAAAACGTGATTTGGCAGAGATTGGCGGCCATGGATTTGGAGGAGGAAGAAGTTAATTAGTTATATAAACAAGATCAAGAGGCTTGTTTGGATTTAGCAGCAGTTATAGTTAATCGGATCAGAATGAGATGCGATTCCCACAGGATGTCTCATTTTGAGTACGGTGAGAACAGCGGCAAACTGTTGGCCTGGAAGATAAAAACTGGTATGGTTAGGAATCGGGTGGGAGAAATCTGGGACAGAATTGCGGGGGTGGTTAGGAAGAGCAAGAAACAGGTGGAAGATACTTTCTAAACATTTTTAAGGAATTATATACTGAGGGTGTAGAAGTTTCAGCAGTCTCGGTGAAGGGGAGGTTAGAGGGATTGGATTTGGCATCTCTAAGTGAGGAGGAGAATAAGGCGATAAATGAACCAATTGATATGGTACAGCTTGAGCAGGCGATAAATGCAGGTAAATCAGGTAAGGCGAAGTTTATAGAATCTTGGGAAGCAGCATTATGGTTTTTTTGAGAGAACTTTTTAATAACATTCTTGTGACTGATGGGAGACCCCCACCCCCATCCTTGGAAGGAAGCTATTAACACTATAATTTTAAAACCAGGGAAGGATCCTAGGTGTTGTGAATCTTATCGTCCAATATCCCTCCTAAACTGTGACTATAAGACTTTTGGCAGTCAGATTAGGGGGTGTTATGGGGAAGCTGATACACACTGATCAGAAAGGGTTCTTGAAAGGACAACATATGCAGGATTTGACACATGGGTTGGTAGCCTCGGTTGCTTTGGCCACCACATGTCACTCCCCTTTAGCAGTTGTGATGATCGATGCAACCAAAGCTTTTGATAGCGTTAACTGGGATTATTTAAAGACGGTATGTAAGGTTATAATCTTGTTGGACACTTTATTAGGACGTTACAGAAAATTTATCTTGATCCCTGTGCAAGAATTTTGGTTAATGGTGATCTTACTTCCTCATTTAAGATAGGAAGGGGTACACGGCAGGGGTGTCCGTTATTCCCGCTTCTGTTTGACTTGTATATTGAGCCACTTGCTACTAGAATTAGAAATGATCAGCGAATTATCCCCTTTGTGAGTGGGAATTTTTCTATGAAAGTGTCCTTGTATGCAGATAATCTGATGGTTTATACTTCTAATTTTAACCAGACTAATTTGGTATTGGAAGAACTGATGAGAGATTTTGGGAGTATTTCGGGGTATGCAGTTAATAACCAAAAGACGGATGTGATGGTTTGGAATATGGAAGTAGGTAGTTCTGTAATTAAGAAGGAGGAGGTTAAATACTTAGGGATTACTATAACACAGGATATAAATAAACTTGCAGAAACAAATTCTAGGAAGGTTATGAGGGAGGTGGATATCCTATTGAAGAGATGGTTAAATCTACCTTTAACTATTATTAGTCGGGTTAATTTAATTAAGATGGTGATTGTTCCCAAGTTTACATTTATCTTCAATTCAATTCCATTAATGTTTAGCAAGGACTCTTTAAGGCAACTGCAAGGAAAAATTAGTAGTTTCATTTGGGCATCTAAAGGTGTACGTATTTCTTGGAAAAAACTGAAGGAGGAAAGAAAAAGGAGGGTTGGCTGTGCCAGATATGCAATACTATGTGTGGGCCTTTTTTTTTTTAAGAATGGGAGGGAGACCTTTAGCTACTCATGTCGGTCTGAGCTGGGGCAGGCTCTGATTACAATGGCAGAGGATAATGGGTTACAGACAAGTTTTATGTATAAGTTCGGTGATCCCAAGTACTTCAAGAAAATTAGATTTAAGGTGTTACAAGATTTAGCGATGATGTGGTATGCGATCAGAAGAACCACAAAACTATCGTATTATAGTGATAAGGCCCCAATTTGGGATTCCCCAGGGTCACCGGGGTGGACTAAGGACACATTGGCAACCCCTCTAAAAGCTGCAGGTTTGTTATATTGGGGACAACTTTGTTATAATGGAGAGGTTAGATCATTTGAAAACCTGAATGGGGAGGTAGGGGGTAACTTGTCCAAATTCAAGTACCTTCAGATTATCAGCTGGGCGAAGGATTTAAAAGTGGAGTTGGGAGGCACAAATGAGTTGGAAGATCAGTGGCTCCTGGATATCCCGTTGAAGAAGGAGGTGGCCAGATGGTACTGGCTATTTATGGATATCGTGGACGGGGATTTCACCTTACTAGAGGAGCTATGGGGAGAGTGCTTGCCGGAGCACCAGCACAAAGACTTATGGAAAGTATCTACTACACCTTTATATAATATTGTCAAGCCTGCTGCGTTAAGGAGGAATAATTTGTTCTCAATTCACAGAGCTTTCTGGACACCAGCAAAGCTTTGTAGAATGGATCAGGACAATATGGTTAGATGCAGGAAGTGTGGGACCCTGGCGGTAGATGACGTCCATATGTTCCTGGAATGTCCCAAGCTCAGCAAATTTTAGGTAGAGGTTGGTGATGCTATTAGTGAAATACTCTCTATAAGATTCAAGGTAAGCACCTCGCTTGTGTTTTTTGGATGTTTGGCAGGACCCCAGCGGATAAGTAGGGATAGCTCTAACTTGTTGTTTTATATGATGCTTGTGGCAAGGAGAGCGATTTGTAAAAAAAAAAAAAAATTGATTGATGCCTCACCCCCAACGTTTATGGATTGGAAAGATGCTTTGAGGTATAATTTAAAGCTGGACACGAGTAAGATTTGTAAAAAAAAAAAAAAAAAGATTCTGGAATCAATTGAAGCAGTGGTGGGGCTTGGGAGAGGTTGGGTGAGGGTAAGTGACCACATTTGGTTTTGGCACGGTCCAATGATTAAACTTGCCTCCAACGTATTACCACTGGCTGTCGCTGGTAAGTGGAGTGGGTATAGTGAGGCCTTACTTCCGGGCAGGTAAAGGTCTGGCGGCGTCGGGCAGTGTTTGATCATAGTACACTCTGCTGTATTGACCCCCGCCTTATATCCTCTCGTGGTGAGGAAGGATGGTATGAAAATGAGGCCCAAAAAAAAGATCTTAGCGCAGCAGTTCCTGTACCATCAGTCCCCATGCGAGCAACACTTCAGGTAATCTTAGCATTATTTCTCATCTGTCTCATGTGGTGCTCCACACTCGCCCACTCCCGCATGTCACACCCAACTCTCTCTGGCTGGGGACCAGTCACTCATCCAATGTATTGCAATTCTCCGTTTAGCCACCGTGAGACCCAGAACTACAAAATGCCTGCTGAGCTTTTGCTTCTAGTCTCTAGGCATTAAACCCAGAAGGCAACTGTTAATGGTCGGGGGGATGTCGAAGAGTGTGACTTTAAGCTGCCCTACTACTTCGCCCCAATACTTCTCTATCACAGGACATTGCCAAATCAGTGCAAAAAGGCGGCTTCTAGGGCTAAGCATTTGGGGGCACCTGGGGTCACAGGCTGGGTAGATTGCGTGGAGTCTTTTGGGAGATAAGTAAGTTATGTGAATGACATTGCATTGTGTTTGCTTGAATCTTGTGCAGACTGACACTCTCCAGACCTCCGCATGGATTTGGGACCAATTATCAGTGGAGAGAGAGATTTCACTACGGGGCTGCCCATTTCTCCCCCACTTTCGGTCGTTTAACTGGTCTGTCTGCTCGTAGTGCACGATACATGTGAGTCACCAGCCAGCATTCCCCCGCCATTGAAAGCATGCAGAGTAGTGAGAGAGTAGGACCCGGAGCTTCCGGGAATGTCAGCCACAACTGTCTTGCTGTGGCAGCAATCTTAGCGTACTGGATAAACTGTCCAGTGCCCAGATTAAAGGTTTCTATTGGGTCATTGAGCGCTTATAAATCTCCCATCCTGATATAGATATGGTAACGTCAAGCATCCTCCCTCCTAACATTTCTCACCTGACACTGATTTCTGTTTTTGCGCAAAGGGGTGTATGATCCAAAAATCCAGATCAGGCACATAAGGCACTAATTTTATCACTATTTACACAGTCCTTTCCCATAATTTAGCTAATACATAGATTAGGTGTGGATAGGTGCATGGGAGGGAGCGGGAGTGGATAGGTCCACAGGAGGGAGGGGGAGTGGATAGGTCTACAGGAGGGAGGGGGGAGTGGATAGGTCTACAGGAGGGAGGGCCGCCCCTCATTCCCTTCATCAAAAGTAATCAAAAGTGCCCCCAGCGATTGTTTTGTACAAGTGCCCATCAATAGGGATGGATCGTTACCAACTAGTGTCTGTATTTAACCAGTATACTGCATGCTGGTGTTGCGATGCTAGGTAATGTAATGCTAGTTCTGGGATATCTCAGCCCCCCTGTTCCCACTTCCTCCGCATTGTGGCAAGACCTACCCTACATCTTCTGCCGTTCCACAATAGTTCCACCAGGAGCTAATCTAATTATTGGAAGGTTTTTCTCTGTATCGCAGAAAAAGTGCCCTGCATGACGTAGAGGCATCTCGGCTACACCATCATTTTAATTAGGGCGATCTTACCCATCAAAGATAATTTCAATGTGTTACAGAACTGTATGGATTCACGCAACCCTCTTAGCACCCCTCCCATGTTCAGGTCATAGCATGTGTTTTGCTCCACCGTAACGGAAGTTCCAAGGTATCGTACTTTGTCTATCATCCAGGGTAACTCAACCTGTGGGAGTCGCCCCAGCTGGGACCAGTCAGCCCTCCCAATGGGAATAGAAGACATTTTGCTTAATTCACCCGGAGCCTAGAGACATTTGCAAAACCCTCTAGTTCTGTCAGCACCAAGTGGGACTGACTCAACTGGTCTCTGCAGATATTGCAATGCATCATCCGCATAAAGAGAGATGATGTGCTCTGTCGCACCCACTTGTATCTCCTATCCCTTAATCACCTGTCTCAAATGACATGCCATTTGATCCATAGCCCGCGCATAGATCAGAGGTGCGAAGGGACAACCATGTCGGGTACCACGTTGGAGCTCTAAGGCAACCAAAATTGTATGCCCTGTGCATATCCAAGCCTGTAGACCTGTGTATAGCAATTTTAGCCATTTAATACATTGTGGACTGAAGCCCATCCTGTGAAGCATCAGCCAAATATAGTCCAATCGGACCGTATCAAATGCCTGTTGTATGTCAAGGAAGCCAATGCACATGTGTAAAACCGCCCGCCATCGAGTGCATCACATGGGCAAGCTGGCGGATATCTACGCCTTCTAAATCCCGACTGGTCCTCATGTATTAACTATGAGAGAAAGGGCAGCAATCTTGCTGCCAATACATAGCTTAGTTGTTAGAGGTCTACATTCAGCATGGATATGGGCCCATAGGAGCCTGGCTCAGTCGGATCTTTGTCAGGCTTTGGAATCACCACAATAAGAGCCTCCTTCATGGATCGTGGCAGGCCATCCAGATTAAGGGCCTCAACATAAACTTCAAGTGATTTGTCTACCAGCGCGTCTGGGTATTGTGATAAAATTCTGCCGGGTGGCCATCAGCTACGGGTAATTTAGCCAATTTTAGAGTCTTCACCGCCTCTAGGAGCTCTGGTTTGTTCAACAGGCCGCCAGCATCTAACAGCTGTCAGGAGCCAGGCATGAGAGAGTAATTTCCCTCAAATATGTCTCTATCCCCTGGTCATCCACAGTCCTTTGTGGCTCCATGTAGACCCCTCCCAAGTGTGTTGCAAAGGCTTCAATGATTGCCTGCTGTGTATGTACTAGTTTTCTATTTGCGTTGCGGATCTCCAAGATTGGGGGGGACTGATTCTCTACTTTTATAAGACGTGCTCGGAGGTGTCCGGATTTATCACCCTCTAAGTGCCACTGCATAAGATTAACAGATCTAACGTACTTATCTAGTCTGTCCAACACCTCCCCTACTTTCTGGTGCTGGGTGTTCCATTGTGCTACATCTTCCCTCCCTTTAGAGAGAGACTCTTCAAGTGTTAGTACCTCCCCTTCTCGTGTGGATAGGTCCTCTTCTATTTTACGTTTTATTCCGTGTCCCTGAGATATAGGTCCCCTTCTCCATTACCTTCATAACATCCCACTCTGTGGCCCGCCTGTTAGTGGACCCCCAGTTGTGTTCAAAATAAGTTGTTAAGCTCTGTGCAATTTGATCTTTAAATATTGGGTCTGTAAGTGTTTGGGCATTCAATCGCCACATTAGGATCCAGGGGTGCGGGCTGGACAGTGAGTATGTAATAAGCAATCGGGAGTGGTCGGATAAATAAGGGGCCAGGTACTGGGCATCAATGATTTTTTGTGATTCTGATGCCTGTACACACACATAATCCAAGCGACTATAAATGTCCGTCACCGGGGAGTAACAGAAATCAGTTTGAGCTGTCGGGTTTCATCTCCTCTAGATGTCTATCAGGCCTAACCTATTCTGCGCCTGACACAGGGCTGCTACTGATTAGGTTTAGTCCCTCGGCAGGGTGGGGATCTATCCAGCTCACCATCAAAAACACAGTTTAAGTCCCCAGCCATTATAATCCTAGTGTCAAGGAAGGGGTGGCCTCTCCCCATCATGGCCCCTAGAAAGCTATTATAATCCACATCTGGGGCAGGCACATTCAATAGACCGACAGGATGGGTATCGAGCGTTCCTTCTACCATCACATAACGACCCTCAACATCAATACATGTTCTAATGAGCTTGAAGGAGACGCCAGGGGCCACTCAAATTAAAGAACCTTGTGCACAGCCTGAGTAGGAGGTAGCATACATTTGCCCCTACCATCTTCTCTTAACATACTTAATGCTCTCGCCCCACAGATGAGTTTCTTGGAGAAATGTGATCGACACCCTGCAACTCCTCAAGTAGGAATATATCAGATTTCGTTTGACAGTTACTTAGTTCATATACATTCCATGTAATGATTTTATAATCAGTCCCAGCCCCCTTCATGTTTCAGTTTCAGAGGTATAATCACGCCTTGAACGGCAAAAACAATCAAAGTTCTCCAGCATAGCAGTTCCCATCCCTCTACCCCCCGAAACCACCCCAACCAAATAGTCCCACCAAGGAAAACTATTTCTCCTCCTGTAAACACCAAACAGAATGTCACCCAACCCCCCTTAGGCAGTGGCCACCCATCCCTCCCAGCTCAACGAGAATCAAGAGGACTGCAAACCCCGCCCCACTTTTTCCCTACCGTCACCCCTTAAATCAAAACTGAAGTCATACTAGTAACAGTTGTATATACAGTCTAACCATTACGCCTGATCCCAAGCCCAGCGCTCGTCCCCACTGGAGGGCTGTCACCGTGCACAGGCGAGGCGTCTGGAGTGTCCTGCTATATGTTACTCAAACCTGTTCGGCAGGTTCAACCCCTTGACATGCCCTTGGGAGTGCCCTCATTTGAAGCACACAGTTGTTTCCTCATCACAGTACTTTACATCATGCCGTTTTTCTGCCGACCCTCGCCACAGGTCATCCCGCTACGAGCTCCACCCTTCAACTATCCATGGCCATCCATTGTGAGTCTTTTCTCTTCTCTTCTTGAGTGGCCTGCACCAAACTCTGCAGCGAAAAGGAGTTTCTGGTCTCCAGGGTACCAGGCTCAGATCTCAAAGTGCCATCTTCAGTGACCAATATTCACCCTGTGGGTTGATTCTCCAAATTGGGGTCCAAATTTGACAAAGGTGCCCTCCGGCGAGCCGGTGGTCGCCGATCTTTCCTTTGCCTTCCGTTCCACTCCAGACCGTGTGAAGCTTGTTTCAGAACCAATGTATCCATCCATTCCATTGCTTCTCCAGGGGACTCAAAAAAGAGAACCTTTGCATCATGTTGCTCCCAGAGTCTGGCTGGAAACACAAGGCTGTATCTGTTATTGTGCTTCCGCAGCCTACATTTGGCCCCCAGAAAACTGTTATGGAGGTCCTGGACCTTTTTAGTGTAATCTGGGTAGATGTGAATTTGTTTATCCTCAAAGCGGGGAGGGCCATGCACCCGAACATGTTGGAGAATTGCATCTCTGTCTCTATGGTTGGACATTTGTGCTACAGTTGCCCGCGGAGGCAACCCCGACCGGGGCGCAAGAGCCAGAGTCCAGTGCTCCCTCTCTATTGAGAGGAAGTTTGACAATCGGGCTCAATGCCGTTGTTATCCAGTCCTCTAGCAATAATTCAGCCGAAGAGCCCTCTGCCTTCTCCAGGAAACCAATAAATCGTAAATTGTTACTTAGGGATCGGCCCTCCGCATCCTCAACACGTAGTTCCATTTGGGTCACCTTAGTAGGGAGCAGTACCACCATAAGTGTCTGTACCTTTTCTCTGAGCACCACAACATTCCCCCTCATTTGATGTGACTTTCTCCGCAACTCTGTGTAGATTAAGTTGTAGATGATTGATGTCCATTGCCATGGTGTCCATTTTATTTTCAAGAGCTATACATGATTCTCGCATGGCCTCTAGTATTTCGTGTGTATCTTGTGTCTGCGTTTATTGATCGGGACTGCGCTGCCTCCCATCCTCCCGGTCGTCCACATCCTGGCCAGCGACAGCATATTGCACAATTTTGTTTGTCTGCACCCTTCCCTGGGGTTTATCCTTCCACATCGCCCTTCCTGGAACAAAACCCACTGTTGTACTCTGTTTTTTGTGTGGTTGACAAATCAGGATATGACCGTGTCGCCCTCCGCTCTCATGATCGCTGATGCCAGGTCACCCACACACAAGGACCAATTCTTCTCAGCGTTTCACAGGGATCGATCAATGTGTCCCACTGTGCCCCTTCCTCCTGCGTTGCGGCCTGAGCTCCACACTGTGCTAAAGGACCCCAAGATTAAAGCAACACCTCCACCAAGTTCAGGTGTGTTGTCCCCATATGGCCAGCCCGCCACCACCAAAATCACTGACCTAGTCGTCCTTTCGCCGTCTTTTCTAGAAGCACTGCCAGCAAGATCTCACTGTGGTTCAGATCCCAGGCCGTAGACAAGGGCCCACCATCAGACAAGGAAAACCCCCAAGAACCGCGCATCCCTCTCCTGCTGTCTTCAGTGCCTGGTGGTGGTGGAGGACCCATGAGGGATTCACCAGCCTGGTCGGGCCCAGTCAGCTGCACTCTCGGGCCACTCCTGTTCCCGGGTCCCGCGGCGGCAGCCTCCTTCTCGCCCAGAGGGCCCTTCTATTGTTTCAGGGGGCCTCACAGCGAACAGTCCACAAATCCCCTCCCACACTGGAGGAGGAGGGGGGTGGAGGGGAGTTTGTCCTCACTTGGTCTCTGCCTCAGGCAGCTGCTCCTCTCTCTGGGGGTACCCCACGGGGGTGGAGAGGAACCATCATTTTCACACCGGATCTTCTACGCAGCTTGGCTGCTCCCGCAGATGGCCAAGGCCTCTGCTTCGGTGCCAGGCCCACCAGCCCCCGGCCACTCACCGCCGTCGACTACCGGCCAGGAACCGGGCCATCACCCCTCAGGTCCCGAACAGCGCTGCCCTCACACCGTCACCCCCAGCTCCAGCAATGTTCATTCAGGGGGACAGGCTGTGTCATTTTGAGGTCAGGCCAGGGCACCTCTGTCCCGAATTTTTCTTTGGACAGCCACCCTGCCGCACGAATAGTCAACTCACTCTTTCTCAAGCACCGCAGGGATGGCCCATGGGCTATGTGGATCCATCAGACCAGGCAGGATTACTTTAGCAGGATCAGAACTTGGCACGTCTACTCGGCCATCTTACCAGGCCACGCCCCCTTCAATAGTTGGCAATTTTTCATAGGAGTCAATGGAGTCCTGGGAGTCAGGGGGGAATAGCACATTTAACAGGTAAGTACACGACTTAAGATTCCAGTCTTTGAGGGATCAGGGTGTCCACAGGTCAAAGTTTACGTTGCCCCAAAGGTGCAACTCCAGCAACACAAGGCCTGCTGGGTGCAGAGGTCAAAGTTGGTGTTGGGTTTTCAATGGAATCCTATGAGGACTGGGGGTGCTCGGTAGAAAGCACATTGCAGGTAAGTACCTGCAGTTTCAGGACACAAGCCTGAGAGCTTTAGGCCAGCACCGGGGGAGCCAGAGGTCAGCACCAAACACACCCTCAGTGGCTAAGGAGCGGCCGGGTGCAAACACAGAGCTGACCACAAAAGATGCTGCAGGCTGGGTCCAGGAGGTCGGTTCTGGGAAACCAAAGGCTGGACAAGGAAAGGCGCCCGCTGGACACTGCTGGACCGTCGGTCGGATTCTCCAAGGTCAGGGGGTTGCGGGTGCAGGGGTCTGCTTGGGTGTTGGGAATCTTTGTCAGATACGGTCTCGGTCAGGGGGGTCCTCTGGCTTCAGGCTTCATTGTGTTAGCCAGGAGGGGTCCACCCTGGGTGGACTCGAGGTCAGAATCGCCTGGGGACCTTCTCTGAACCGGTGGGCCACCTGGTCTAAGGCCATGTGTGTTGGGTGCAGAATGGGCAGGGCTCGTGGATCCGGGGCAGTTCTGGAGTCCTTTTTGGAGGTTTCCTCTGGACAGGGCTCCTGTCCTCTGGAGTTCTTGGTCCTCTGCTGGGCAGGTAGTCCTCTGGGGGTTTGTAGGTGTCGCTGGTCCTGCAGGATTTGTCGCCTTTTTGTTTTTGGAGCAGGAGTCTTGAAGCTGCAGGCAGGCCGGTAGGTGAGGGGCCAAGTCAGTTGTCATCTGGAGTTTTCACTGCTGGGGGTCCACTTTGCAGTCCTTGAGGTCACCAGGAATCTACTTAGTAAGGTTCAGGGGTACCCCTAAATACTAGATTTAGGGGTGTTACAGGGGCCAGAGGGCAGTAGTCAATGGCTACTGTCCCTTAGTGTGGCTACACCCTTTCTGTGCCCAGTCCCTTTGGGGAGGGGGGCACATTCCCAGCCCTATTTGTCCTTCTCCTCCAAACCAAGATGGAGGATTTTGCAAGCTCTGCTCTGGACACCTTAGGGGTGGTCCTAGCTGCAGTGGTCACTCGTCCTTGTTTTACCTAATTTTTCCACCAGACCTGCCGCCATAAGTGGGGCGTGGTCTGGGGGGACGGGCATCTCTGTTAGCTGCAGTGCCCTGGGACAGTGTAACACTAGACAGCACCCTTTGAGGTTCACTGCCAAGTGTTGCAGTTCCTGCAGGTGGGAGGTGAGAAGCACCCCCACCTAGAGCAGACTTTGTTCCTGACTCCAGAGAGCAAAAAAGGCTCTTACCCCATGGGGTCAGAAACTTGTCTGTTAGTGGCAGGCTGGCATAGACCAGTGAGCCCTACACTAGACTGTTGGGTAAAATACAGGGGGGCTCTCTAAGATGCTCTCTGTGTGCATTTTACAATAAATCCAACACTGGATTCCGTGTGGGTTTATTGTGCTGAGAAGTTTGATACTAAACTTCCCAGTCTTCAGTGGAGCCATCATGGAGCTGTGGAGTTTGTAATGACAAACTCCCAGCCCATGTACTTAATATGGCCACACTGCACTTACAATGTCTAAGAATGGGCTTAGACACTGTAGGGACATAGTGTTCATGCAGCTATGCCCTCACCTGTTGTATAATGCACCCTACTTAGGACTGTAAAGCCTGCTAGAGGGGTGACTTTCCTATGGCACAGGCAGTGGTTTGTGGGGATGGCACCATGGGAGGGATGCCATGTCGACTTTACCTTTTTCTCCCCACCAACATACACAATCTGTAATGGTCGTGTGCATGTTTGGTGAAGGGTCCCTTGGGGTGGCACAATACATGCAGCAGCCCTTAGGGCTGGCACTGGGCCAAGTCCATCTTTTGGGTGCTGGCAAACCTACGGGTGGTCATTTCCAAGGAGACAATCAAGGGGCAGGTCTGTACTGACTACCACTCTCCTCCAGCTAAGGGACCCAGCTATCTCTAGGGGAACTATGGCTACAGGCCTATCAGTGAGTTCCCCTGGGCTAACCCTTACCCTGGCAGTCTCACCTGGGATGTACTGGTTTGAGCGCACCAGCCTGTCATGCACAACTGTGTGATTGACTGTCAGAGTCACCAGATCCTCGGGGTCTGCGCACGTTCCCAACACGTCCACCACTGAACAGCTCCAAGACTCTGATAGATAAATCACAGAGGCTAAGAGAGTTCAAGAGGGGAAGAGGTGATTAGGAAGGGAAACAGCTGGGAAGGAGACGGGTAGTAAGAAAAAGGTTAGAACACACAATATGAAAACTATATCTCCTGAAATCAATACTAGACTATGATTCATTCACTTGATGAAGCATAGTCATTCTGAAAACATGAACAATCTACGAATTAAGTTTAAAATGACTAAGTTTCAAGATGGCCGGATACCTGTAAGGGAATCAAGATGGATTAAATGAAAACTTTCTTATTCAAGTACTTTCATTTACATGAGAATCAGAAAAACATTCTGACTAAATTTTAAACCAGTCATATAAATCCTTTTTTGAGAATGCATACTAGGACCATACAATATTGCATCTAGAAACTCTGATCTTCTGTGTACTCTAAAAATGTTTCAACACAAATTGCGCATATTGTAGATTTATATATATATATATATATATATATATATATATATATAGTAAACACCATAAAAGGTTTGTGCACCATGAAAAACACAATATGGATTCAGGAAAAACAAATCACATAACTTGTCAACTCGAATATTACATGATAAATATCTTAGAATAGTGGATACAATAAACATCATGAATTAAACTCGAGGAGAGAATCGTGCGTCTTGCCGATTCGAGTGTCACCATGTAAAAAGCCAAGAAATAGTAGTACGCAATGAATATCAAAGTCAAATCATCATTAAACAAATCGCGCGTCTTGCCGATTCGTAAAACCACGATGTAAATGCCAAGAAATAACAGCTCACAATGAATAACAAGATCAAAGTAAAATGAAACGAATCGCGCGTCTTTTGCCGATTCTTAAGCCACCATGTAAATGTCAAGAAATGGTAGCGCGCAATGAACAACAAGCTTAAAGCACTGTGAAACGAATCGCGCGTCTTGCCGATTCGCAAGCCACCATACAAATGTCAAGGAATGGTAGCGCGCAATGAATAACAAGATTAAATCAGCATGAAACGAATCGCGCGTCTTGCCGTTTCGTAAACCACCATACAAATGTCAAGAAATGGTAGCGCGCAAAGTAATCTGTTAATCATTAAAGAATTAAGCCAAGAATATGAAAGTTCTCGATAACGGCGTCGGGAGGCCAGCCCAACCACCGTCTTACCGCCCAGAACAAGGATCACCAATGAAGAATGAAGGGCAGAGGCCTGGAAGATCAAATAGGCCACCGGGACAGGAGCTCAGGAAGTAGCTGCTGCTCTGCATAGGGACCTCTGAATAGTGAGCACTTGGAGCTGGGCTGGCTCCCTTTTATAGAGTCTTGGCCCAGCCCACAACCACACCCAGGCATGCTGCAGGGAAAGTCTCTGGAAGGCCCTGGAAAGGGACCACACCCTAACACACTCTGAAAGCCTGCAGCAATACATTGCAAATTAACAGTATTTGTAAAAACATTAAAAATAAGTCTTCAGGATTAAACTCTGCAATGCAAAAGGCTAAACAACAACATATCAGCACAATGCATAAATTACATTGTTTTGAGAGTGCTGGGTTTTTGCATTCTAGTCGCCAATAGAGCGCCCACTGTCCTGGTGTTGACATTGACGTAGGTATCTCTCAGAGCAAACCGGTAGGTGGTCGAAGTATCTACTCCCCTCTGGAATCTCCAACTCACCTGTGGGGCCAACTTTCCAGTTAAAGGCTATGAGGAACTCCTCATCTGAGGAGTCATCCCCAGTGGCTACACTGGCTACCCCTGAGGGTTTGTTAGTGGGTTTATCTTTGGGATAAGAAGTGTCCTAAATGCAGTGCCCTGTCTGTCTACAGTTGTGACACCATGCCTTAGTGGCATCCCATTTTTTATCCTGGTACCCACTTTTGTTTTGTGAGGTGTCTTTTGGGCCCACCCGGACAGGTGTTTGGGGGCCTACAGAGGATTGTTTTTCTTTATTTCTAGGAGTGTCACCATCTTTCTCCTGGGGAGGTTTTGTAACCCCTTTCTTTTGGTCACCCCCAGTAGATGTCTTGTCACCCTAGTGTTGACCCACTTCTTTCCCAATTCTTGGGGAGAAATTGGACCTAGGTCTACCAGATATTGATGCAGCTTGTCGTTGAAGCAGTTACTCAAAAGGTGTTCTTTCATAAACAGATTATAGGGTCAGTCACAGTCATGCACTTAATTTCCAGTTACCCAACCATCCAGCGCTTTCACTGAGTAGTCTACAAAATCAACCCAGGACTGGCATGAGGTTTGGTAAGCCCCCCCCACAAACCTAATTCTATAGTCCTCAGTTGTGAATCCGAAGCCCTCAATCAGGGTAGTCTTCATGAGGTCATAAGATTCAGCACCTGTTCCAGTGAGTGTGAGGAGTCTATCCCTACAGTTACCAGTGAATATCCCCGAAAGTACTGCTCCCCAGTAAGACTTTTACACTTTTCTCATTCCACAGGCCCTCTCAAAGGCTGTAACCCACTTGGCGATATTATCACCATCCTCGTACTTGGGGACAATTCCTTTGGGGATTTTAGGGTCATAAGATTGCTCTCTGTTCCTAGGTCTTATGTGCTTGCCACCATTAATGGGTGCTAGGCTGATTTCTGACCTCTCCCTTTCTATAGCCAGGAGATGTCTCTCCAAAGTTAGTCCTTTGGTCATCCTTGCTTAAAGGAGGTCTTCTTCACTGAGGCTGCCCTCAGTATTCCCAGAGGAACCAGACACCCCTTTGGGAGACCCAGATCATTTGAGGACTATCCCTAGTTAGGTTAGGAGGGGGGAGGTCATCTTCCTGATCCCTAACGTCTTCCCCATGTGAGGGGATGTCTTCCTACTTAATAGGGTGTTCCTTTGCATACTCTACAAAGAGCTCCTGGAGCTTAATCTTGGTAGGGTTGGAACCAGTTTTGATTTTTCTGAGGCTGAAGAGATTCCTCATCTCTCTCATCCCAAGATGGAGGTAAGGGGTGAGGTTGAATCCCACCGCCATGTTCTCGGAGCTGCTCATTTTGTTACCAAAGTTGGGGATTTCTTTTAGGAACTAAAACGACTTCTAGTTACTTACTCCTAACTATAATAATTTTTTAAGAACTGCTAAAGGGGACTTAACTTAGGCCCTAGCAGGACTTTAAAAAATTTAGAAAAATTGTAAATTCTAAAATCACTTGAATCTAAAGGCAATTTTGAAACTTAGTTGTGTGATCTTATATTGGCTGAGTAGTCCAGCAAATGCAAAGTCGTAGACTCCACCACTGATCCACCAATGTAGGAAGCTGGCTCTGTATATACTATACCGAAATTAGGTATAGTGTGCACAGAGTCCTTTCCCACTTGGGCATATAACATCATCTTGTACTTGGCCTTCTTGTTTCTCTGAGGACCCCCATTGTTTTTGCTAATAGGCCTAGGTGGCCATATTCTAAGTATTCAGGAGCCATGCTGATAAAATAAAACTCTCAGATTCTGGATAGAGAACTCTCCCACCTTTTACTTGACAACAGGTCTTAAGTCTTGGCAATTTCTGATGTTTCCTTGTGCCATTTCCATATATTCTGAGTACCACGTCTGTCTCACCCACTGAGGGACAGTATTAGTGTCTTCTTGTCCTGTTTGCATTTGTTGATTACTCGGTGTAATAGTGGTATCAGGTGAAAAGCGTATGCAAATAGCCCTTACCAGCTTGTCGACAGGGCATTCCCCAGCGATTGGTGGTGTGGTTGTCTGGACGCAAAGTGTTGGCCTTTTGTATTTGCCTGCATTGTAAAGAGATCTATTTTTGGTGTGCCCCAATGTTGGACCTTTTTTGTCGATGTAAAGCTTGGCTGTAGTATTGTCTGTTTTGATTATTTGTTATTTCTCCCAAAAGCTCTTTCTGAAAGGCTTTTAAGGGTAGGAACACAGTTTTCAGTTCCAGGACACTGATATGCTGCACTGCCTCTTGTTCCTGCTATATACCTCTGACATTGAGTGAGCCCATATGTGCTCAACTCATGCATGATGCATTTGTGGTAATGGTCACTGTAGTAGCTGGTTATGTAAATGGTCTTCCTGCTGTTTAATGTATCCTGTTCCACCACGCTACTTCTTCCTGACTTTGTGTGACAACCACTAAATCCTCCCAAATCTCTGTGGTGTGTGACCATTAGTTTTGTGGCCATTCATGCATTGGTCTCATATGTAGCCTTGCATACGGAATGAGAGCGATGCATGAGGCTATCTTCTGCTGCACGTTCCCTAAAGTCCTCGTTGTCAGACTGTCCCCTGTGTTAAATGCGAGTTTCTTGAAGTATTGACACTACCCTCTTTTCGCATTGATATGCCTTTGCCTCTATCCTTTTGGATCTTGCCCAAAGAAAGACCTTTTCTTGCTCTGGCTGTGTTGATGATTTTTCTGTATTTACTGAAAAACCTAGATTGAACAGTGTTGCCATAACCAGTTGTATGTCTGTTTGCTTAATAAACTTGCTCTTACCAACCAGTCACCTAAGTATGGATAAACGTGAATTTCTTGTCTTCTTAGTTGTGTTGCCACTGCTGCTATGGCTTTTTGTAAAAACTCTTGGTGCAGACTTTATTCCAAAAGTCAGCACTTTGAATTGGTAATAAGTCTTGTTGACTACAAATCGCAAGAATCTCTTGTGACTGTGATTCATTAGGATTTGTAAATAGGCATATTTCAGGTCTAGGTTCCCATATAATCCCCTTTTTGTATCTGTGATATAACCTCCTACAGTGTTGTCATCTTGACAAGGAATTATGTTGAGTAATTTCCTGGACTGATTTCCTTCCTGGTCACCTTTTCTATTGCTCCTTCTTGCTGGAGATGCTCTAATCTGTTCTATGCAATAGCCATATGTTATGATATCTAAGATCCAACTGTCTGTTGTTACCTTCCTCGTGCTCTTCCTCGTGCATGTCCCAGAAAGGACTGTCATCCTTGCATCTGAAACTGCCGTTGTTGAGATGTTGGATGGATTTGGTTTGCTTCTTGAAACCCCTGATGTGAAGAGGTAGTAGAGATGCTTCCTCTTCCCGGTGGTATTCCGACCGGAGGTCCTCTTAGCTGTCCCCTAAATTGAAGAGCCCCCATTGATTTAGTGGTTTCATTGTTTATTCAGCTGTTATAATGTTTCATCTACTGTACTGCCGAACAGCTGTTCTCTGTTGATGATGTTCGCCTGAACTTCTGGTTTAAACCAGACACCCTCAATCATGCATGGCGTCTTAGTGTTGTTCCTGCCATCATTTGTCGGCTAGCACCATCAGCAGCGTATAATGCTGATTTGAGGCATGCATTGGCTATATTTCTACCTTCTTCAGCCAGTGCAGCCACTCTTTTGTGGTACTGATCAGCGAAGTGCTTCATAAACTCAGCCATTTCATCCTGTTGCTACTATGAGTACCTATAGCAGTGCACTGAAGTTGGTGATTCTCCACTGATTTGCAGCTACTCTTTCGAATTTCCTGCCGGCCCAAATTACTTTCTTTGTCTGGAGGTGGACCAGATGTAGTTGGAATGTTTGTGTTTCTCCTTGATGAAGCTGCTATGATTGAGTCAGCTGGGACTGTTCCTCTTACGAATAAAGGATTCTTGGATGAATGTCTTTATTTCTTTTCTGCTCTAGGTGTCACCGCTCTCCATGCAGCAGGCTCCTTAAAAGCCTCTCTCCCCTGATCCAAAATGCTTGGTAGCATTGTCAAAAACAGTTTTTTTTGACTGAGAGGGCAGTAATGTTTCTAGCAGGATTAGGCTTTTTTTCTCCCGATTGTACCCCTATTTTTCAGCAGCTTTTTAATAACCTGTCTATACATTGTAATATCACAGGAGGCAATGGTTTCGAAGGGGGAGTCTCAATTCCCTCTTCGGGGAAATTTATTTTCATGACTTGCCACTGGCTTTCTGTAAATTTGGATCCCTCTTGGAACAATTCCATGGCCAAATTGTCCTCTACCATTAAGAATTCCTGCTCTTGTTGTTCTTCCTGTGGCTCAGGTGTCAACGGGGCTGCAAGTTCCTTGATGTCCCCCGTCCCACTCTCATCATGCCTTAAAGTCTTCTGTGGTCTTCAAAATTCCCAAAGCGAATCATCAAAGTCCCTCTTTTTTTTTTTTTTTTTTTGCAGAAAGACTGCCATTTCTGCCTCTAGCCGCCTCTGTTTCCTCTCAATTTTTTTACGGCTCATTCTTCAGCGTCAATTATTTCTTTTCTACCTCAAAAATTCCTTCGATGGAGTATCTTATGCTGTCTTTTTCGGTGTTTCTCCCCTTCTTTCTTCCCTTGATGTTCTCTGCTCTTATCCGTCTTCCGATATCCTAAACATCAATAAGCCTTTCAACATCTTTTTGGGAGTTCGCCCACCTGTGTCCCTGCCCTCGGATTCGTAGGGTTCTTTTGATATCATTTAGGCCTTGGGTCATTGATTTTTTCGAAACCGAGGCCGTTTTTTGAGTCAGATGAGAGTCTTCCCCAGAAAATTCTGTCTGAGTTACATTAGTTTTGAGTTGTTCCCCTTCAACAACTTGGCACCTGAGCCTTCTCCTTCTAACCCTTAAGCGACGTTAACCTCATTGTCACTCGACAAAACAAAATCCTTCAGGGATAGAGTCGGCTTCTAGCCAGTCACAGCATAGTATGCCTGCCTCTGCTTGTACCATGCTCTCAGCATTTTCTGTTTAAAATCAGCATAGGCCTCACAGTCTTTGCTGTTGTGGTTGAGAGGTAGGCACAGGTTACACACCTGATGTTTAGTCTTTTGGACAAATTTGTGGTGACACTTCAGGCAAAATTGGAACTGTCTCTCCTCCATATCACACAGAACAGGGAGCCCCCTATCTGGGCATTCTTAGATACGAGTTTGACGTACTAGTTTGACACTACTCCTCCGGTACCTGTCATTGGATTCTTCAGTTTTCTTTGATGGAAAACCTTTTACAAACTCTTTTCTTCGTAGTTTGGAGAGCCTTTGGTAATTCTTCCAGTCCCAACAGTGGAAAAAAAGAATCTGAAGATGGCGACCACGACAGAGCTTTCAAGGAGGGTGCATGACGTCAGATTAGAGGTGGCCGAAGAAGCCACCAAATGGTGGAACCGTCAACGCACAACAACAACAAAAAAAAGGAAACAAAGACTACTAGTATATTAGAGAATTCTGGTCCCAACCATCAAATGGCTGAATAATGCACAGCATGTGTATCCAGGAAAGATTCACACGGCAAAACTGGCTTTTCAGAAGCAGTGGAAACCCCCATGCCTGTATGTGAAGGTTATCAAGACACTGTTAAAGCTTTTCCAGTTATTTATAATGGAAATTTGCCATCTCTGGTGAATACCATTGCCAAAGGTCCTATTTTACATTCCACTTTCAGAGTAAATGTATCAGGGTTAAGAATGCTTTCCTCTTCATATGAATCTTGAAAGAAAAACTCAGCTGATATGTGAACAGTGGGTCTTCCAGGGGCCATTCAATTCAAGACTTTATTTTGGCCAATTAGACCATAAGACACACAAAAAAATAAATTCATTTTCAAATAAACAAAAACATTACAGATGCTATAAACAAAACATAATAAAATTCATAGCTATCACAGTGTCGTTATCAGCAGCTGCAAACGGGTGTTGCGTGTTGTTTCTCCTGCCGCGATGCGTCGATCTCCCAGCTGCGATGAGGGTAAAGTCTTGATTTTAGCCGTGAAGCTGGCGGTGCGTCATTTGCATTGCAAATGGTGCATCGAAAATTTCCCTGCATGGGGTTCTGTGGGTGGATTTTTAGCTCTTGTTCTGCCAACTTCACCTTTCAAGGGCCCAGGGACTGGATAGGGCATCACTTGGCAGGGCAGGAGTCTCAGCAGAGAATCCAGGTGCTGGCAGAGGAAGTCTTTGATGGCCCTGAGAATTTAAAACAGGAGGCAAGCTCATTTCAAGCCCTTTGAGATTCTTCACAAACAGGAATATACCACAAAGTCCAGGCTTTGTCCCCTTTCACAGACAGAAGCAGCAACTGCAGGATAGCCCAACAAAGCTCAGTCACAGGCAGGGGCAGCACTTCTCCTCAGCTTTTCAGCTCTTCTCCTTGGTGGAGGTTCCTCTTTGTTCCAGAAGTGATCTAATTTTCAGGGGTTTTGGGTCCAATACTTATACCCCTTTCTGCCTTTGAAGTAAGCATGCATGAAAGGAAAGTCTCTGTTCACAAAATCGTGCCTTGCCCAGGTCCCAGACACACACCAAATGTTTATAATATTTATAAAAAAAATACAAACTGGAGCAAGATTTTGTGGGAGGTTTTGTCACAAGGACAATAGCATACACTAGAAACATCATACTGGCCAAGGGAGAAGCAAAGTTTCTGCCTAACTGACCCAAAACGAAACCTGGTGAATAACGTTCTTTCCCAGGGTGACCACTCCATTCCAAATATGGCTCCAACCCAAGGCTCATTTGGATCAAAACAGACTGCTTTCCTGACTCAGTCAGTTCCCTTGTCACACCCCTGGTTCACCAAAAAATTAATTGTTTTTGAACCAAACATTACCCTCCTTTCTAACGGATCTCAGGTTTAAAAAGGGATTGGGATCTACCCTTTTTCAAGAAATTCCAGATGTATTTGAGCCAGGGTGTCGTCAGTCGAAGCCAACAAGCCAGGCGATCCTCAATAGTATCTCTAAGTGTGGCCCGGTCATTACTCCAAATAGAGCACCAAAGAAGCAAACGAACCAATTGAACATAATCCTCTACATAATGTAGGCCTAATTCTTCATGCGCCATAAAATTGTGACTTCTTGGTGGGACCCCCAAAATTCTTCTAAGCATCCTGTTTTCTTCAGTCTGCAAATCTGAAACATTAAAATAGCCCCACTACATTTGTAGATCTAAAGAAAGAAGCCGAATGGGCTTAATCCCTTTCTAGAAGAGAAACTAAAGATAGAGCCAACATCCCATGAGAAACAAACACTTCAACTTGAATGACCAGTAGCCCAAGTATTGATCTGCTTAAATGTTACGCCCATATTATACAAGTAGTCTCTCTCCAAACACTTACCCTTAATCGGAAGAGGGCAAGTTTTCATATTTTTTGGGCCATATGCCATAACAAAAGTTTTAGACATGCTGGTTTCTAAGTTCAAGTTCTCCATAAAACTCACAAACCGATCTACAAGGGCCATAAGACCATTTGGAGTCCTGTGTAGCAGCATTCTTATCAACATAAAGAAGAGCAGGCAGGAGTCTGGTCTTTACTGCTGGCACATTCTTCCCAACTTCCAGATGGGCGGTCTCTATTTTGTTGATATACAATAAGAAAACAATAGTAGTCAGGACACAACCCTAGTGGGCTCAGTGTTTCAATCTAAAGGAGTCAGCGCACTGTCCATTATCCCCACACCTCACTGAGGTGGAAAGATCAAAATGCAGCGCCCACCGGAAGTGCACCAGCCCCTCCTAAACGCCCATGAAGGTCAGCAATTCCCAGAGCTTTGATCGATTCACACTGTCAAATGAACTAGAGAGGTCCATAAAATCAACTTGAATAGAGCTATCCTTGGCCAATTTATACAAGAAAATGCAGGTAAAGACTGTTCTTCAGTCCAGGTCATGAAAGAAAACAATACTGCACCTCAAGATGTTATCGTCAGAGATCCAAGTTAATAATCTATCCAAAATACCCGGTGGTGATTGGGAAATTGTCGTCGCCTCCACATGCTGCCTGAAGGTTTAGTGACCTAGAGACTGACAGGGCCCCCTGGGGCCGGAATCCACATGCATTGGGCCCAGTGATCACATGCCAGTGAACGGGTGGCCGGGAGATTGTACACTACGTCTCTACGATTTATAGACTTTAGGAACTTGTGTTACTGCCTCTCTGCACTGAAGAGAAAAGAAAAGCACATTGAAGTGCCACATGCATAGGGCCCAGTTTTCCCGGGCGCATCATGCTGTTGCCGGCAACTGCCCCATTTCATGCTCTTGCCCACTCCCTTCCATGTGCATTGGGGAGGCCGCATGGTACCCCACACCAACATGGGGCGCGGAGACCCACGCCAGAAGCAGCTCACCTTTAACCCCCTGGAGTGTACAACAACAACTACAGCCCATGTCTGACTCTGAGGAGGGTGCGCTGGCAACACCCTTAAAGGGCACAGACGCCAGCATGGCCGAGCTTTGGGCAGGCTTTCAAGCCATCGATTCCAGATTGGCAGTGCTGACCAGCCGCCTTGCCTTAATGGGAGAGCACACTGACTGCCATACCACCAGACTGGACCCTGCGGAGCGCCGCATCTCAGAAATGAAAGATGACTCCATCAACATAATGAAGTGCCTGGAGAAGGCCGAGAAACTCCTGAAACAAATGACGGAAAAGAATGAAGTCCTGGAATCGCAAAGGTGTGCCAGAATCTACAAACACAGGCCGGTATGATCTATTTTGTGTGAACCTACTCACAGAACTGTTCGGCAAGCACTCATTTACAGACACTTCCATGATGGAGAGCGCTCACAGGTTTCTCGGGCCGAGACCCATACTGGATGCCCCACTCAGGCCAATCATAGCTTGCCTACTAAACCATAGGGACAGAGAGACAGCGCTCTGTCTTGCATGGAAACAAGGCCTACCCACTACAATATCAGGGCTCCACAGTATCGATATATCCAGATTTCACATTAGCAGTTCAGGAGGTGAGGCGCAAATGCTCTGATGCCAAGAACACCTTTTGCAAGCAAGGGCTGAAGTACAGTGTGATGTACCCTGCTAGATTGTGGGTGGAAATAAATGGACAGCACCACATCTTGAACACCCCTGCCAATGCTGTCCCCTTCTGCAAACACAGTGGCGGCACAGGTGGTTCTCCATTGGCTGCCCCCCCCCCAAACGTTCGCCCAGCTAAGCCTCGCCGGAAACAGCATGGGCCTCGCCGGAAACAGCAGAGGACCCCACTGCTTCTTCCAGGTGACTATCAATATCCTTAACTCCTCAGGAAGTACGATATCCATGAAACTCATGTTTTTTTTACTCCTAACCTACACTGTAGCTGCAGACTGAACTGTACCTTAATATGGTTCATTCTTAACACACGTTGAACACCTTAGATCTCAGGGGGCATTAGTTAGCGGGCCTCGAAAATCAGCCAAGGTGTACACCGTGGAACTCATGTTTGCTTTGTTTCTCTGTTTGATTGGGATTCGTCAAATGTGTTTGATTCTGGTGTGGGTGGGAGTGGGTATTTTCCTATTGGGGCTTATCATTGTATTGATGTCCAGGTTGTACGCAGTCACACTATACTCACCTTGCCATCTCCAATACTCTCGCCATCCAGTCACTCCCACTATTCGAAAGGACCCCCATAGGTCCGATTTGGGGCTAGACCTTACCTTTATGACATGGAACATACGGGGACTGAACAACCCTAGAAAAAGGGAAACAGGTACTTTCATACTTAACCAGACACAAGGTCCAACTGGCATATTTGCAGGATACACACTTGTCACCTAGGAGCTAATGCCACTTTGCACGTGCTTGGGGGACCAACAGATACGCTGCGTACTACAGTTCATACTCCTGGGGAGTCTGCATTATAATACACAAAAGCGTCCCCTTTACCTGTTACAACAGTATTACAGACACAGAAGAAAGGTATGTGCTCCTCACCGGTACGTTGGCAGGCCACATAGTCCTATTGGTCAAAGTTGCACCTAATGTAGATTTGCCTGAGTTTTCCCATGACCTCTCCGTAGCCATGAGTAGAGCAGATGTGACCTTCGTCCTGATGGGTGGTGACCTCAACATGCCCTTTGGCCCGCCAATGGACTCCTCTGATTCACAAGCCAGCAGTAAACCTCGGGCCCACTGTATTTTAGCAGAGATTGTGAGCTGTCAACAATTAGCAAGCGTGTGGCACGTGCACCATGCCGTAGATGCTGGCTGCACGTTCTACTTGGCTGCACATAGCGTGTGGACATGTCTGGACTACTGGTTCATTTCCCCAGGGCTGTTACTATGACTCACAGATGTAGATGTTTCTCACCTGCCCCACACTGTTTTGGATCACTTCCCTGTCCAGTTAACCCTGAGCACAATCGGTAGGCAGTGGCATTTACCTGAGAATGCCCTGTATGACACGGTCTTCTACTCAGAACTCAGACACGCCATTATTGAGTACTTTACGTTAAATACTGGCTCGGTAATTATGCATGCTGTACTCTAGGAGGCCTTTAAGGCCTACATACATGGAGTGTGCATATCTAAGCATGCGGGCATCTTCAAATCTCTCCGAGGTGATCGCGCCAAGATCAAAAGCGCATTGCTGGATCTGGACGGCAATGCTGCTGCACAGGACGACACAAACCTACTGCCACAAAGATCCTGACTCCTCGATGAATTTCGAGAATTAGCGGATTGTGAGGCTAATTACCTTGGGAAATATGCCTAGGCTTGCAGATACAGGGAGGGCGCGAGGCCCGACCGAACACTAGCAGGCTTGCTGTGCCTACACCCACACAATAATTACATCCCAGAGACCCAGACCGCCGTAAGCACTCCTGTGACATCTGAGGACCCCAAAGCACAAGAATTCCTGGCATACTATTCTAGTCTCTATACCACATGCTCGGTCACGGGTCCAGACACTGTGAAAGCCTACCTGGAAGAGGTGGCCCTGGTGTGACATAAGCACGGCCAACAGCAATTCCTTGAGACTCCTATCACGTGCAAGGAGATTATTCAGGCAATAGACACCCTGGGTGGCCGAAGGCACCGGGACTAGACTGCCTCCCTGGGTGTTTTTATAAAACACACACTGGCACCTCGCCTCATGGAAGTCTATGCAGAAGCCCTAGAGGTAGGAGAGCTTCCCCCCACTCTCAGAGAGGAAGTGATCATTTTACTGCTCAAACCTGGCAAACTCTGGCACGTCTTACAGACCGCTAACACTCCTGAACCTAGAATACTGGCCAAAGTGCTAGCAATGCATTTCTCCCTCTTGTTGGAACAGATCATCTCCCTAGTGCAGTCCGGATTTGTCCCACACTGTTCCACTACTGTAAACCTTCAAACCATATTTTCAATAACACATTACATTTCCCCAACAATACTTGCAGTCGTAGGACTACTAGACGCCATAAAGGTGTTCAACATTTTAGAAAGGCCGTTTCTTCAGCGCCATCGACTAAATCAGGCTTCCGCCATGGATTTCAGAACCTTAATAAACTCCTATATGCTAACCCTGTGGCCAAGGTCTGGGTGAATGGCACTCTCATTGAAAGGTTCCTCCTAGTGCACCAGTTCCAAGAACAACACAAGAGTAGGGGAATACAGTTCCGAACTGACCCGTTACTTATTTCTATGAATGGAGTCAATATCCTGCTGTTTGTTCTGGACCCTGCACAAAATGCAACACCCCCTTATCAATAAAATCACCAGGTTTGGAAACTTGTCAGGACTCTCGATAAATTGGGACAAGCCAGAGCTCTTCACCTCCATGGATGCTGCAACACCTGGAACTGTAGACTACCCTTTAAAATGATACAATGACTCCACTAGATACCTCGGCATAATCCTCCACAGGCAGAAGAATATTGTGATACATCTAAACTATGGCCCAGCTACTGAAAAATTGATTCTACAGGTTGAGAGCGGGATTAAATTACCATTGTCCATGGCAGGCTAGATAGCAATCATCAAGATGGTGTGGCTCCTGCGGTTTCTGTACCTGTCCCTAAACATTACCATACACTTGACTAATTCCTTCTTTGCCACCTTACGTAGCCTGTTGATCAGGCTGGTGTGGGCTGGACACCAGCCAGAGTCCGTTGGGAGACCCTTGTGCTTCCGTACAACTGCGGAGGTCTGGAAGTGCCAAAACCCCCATCTATATTACCTAGTAGCACAGTGCCTTTTTGCTTATTATTGGTACCACGACAAATGCATCCCTTATCTCACAACAGTGCGTGACCAGGCAGAACAAACACCCCTGTCCTCCATTTACCCCTTGGCATATCCAGAGATCTCACAAATATAAACACAATAGCTACCACTAGTTAGGCATGAACATGGCTCTAGAGATATTTGGAAGTAGACTACCTATACTCGTACTTCCTTGCCGCTTAGATGTAACCCATAGCTGCCCTTGACACAAGAGAGACTGGTGCAACAAACACTCAAAGCATATAAATTATACTCAGTGGGTGACCTTTTTCCAGAAGGCCGCGTTCTTTCTCACAACACTCTCACACAATTAAGGACTCCTACGCCTAAGGACCCCTTTATCCTCTGACAACTCCAGGGCACATTGGAGACAGACTACCCGCATATCCGAAAATGCCAGATGACTTTACCCCTCTAACCTTGTTAGCAGAGTTGACCCAAGGTTCACGGCTATACGCAAGTCTCTATCAATCCAACTTAACACTAAGACCGGCAGGCAGGAGTAGGGCACGGGCAGCTTGGGGGTATGAAGTTAACCAACCGATATTGGATAAGTTCTGGGGTTTCTGTTGCACTCAGACCAAACTTGTGTCCCCACACCATCAACACAAATTACTACATTATAAGTTCCTACTTCGCAAGTACACAACACCTGGCAAGAATAGATCCAACATGATCTCAGCACTGTTCCAAATGTAAACCTTCACATGCAGAATTCGCCCACCTCATATGGACGTATCCCACCATCCAGACGTACTTGGTTGTGGATTCTGGATATTTTATCCATAATGGTGGAGTTCGCAGTTGCCCAGACCTAATGGTGGTGTTGATGGATGTGTCAAACCCGTGCCTGTGGGAATCAGACGATTTACAGCAATGGCGTTACTGTTGGCCAAACAACAGATTGCAATATGCTGGGCAGCGGTAGGGTCACCACTACAAATGACTGGCTGCACATGTCTGAGACTTATGCAACACTGCAACCTTCAACATCTCGACCTAAAGACATCTGGTAACCAGTGAAAGACTATATGTTCACACTGGAGGCCAGCCCAAAGGGGAAGAGTCATTGCCGACCACACTGACAAGACACAGCAAGTTGACTACAATATGGACTATGTCCCTCCTCCTCCTCCGAAGCTGCGGATACAACTCCTCATTACTGATTTGTATCTTAGCGCTATCTCACCAAAATATATCTCCCATAGTTCCATCACACATCATCTCCCTCCCCCCTGAACAAATTGGGTATCATGTATGTACCTTGTTATATATGATGTTGATGGCAACACTTGTACTTGTTGAGAACATAAAGTTAAAAACAAAAAAAAAGTGTGTACTTAAGATGCAGGTTTATGCTGCTAAGTTGGATTCTATCTAGGCTAAATTGCCAAACATTTAACTTTCCTGCTATTATACCACGCAAGCCCATGTTAATGTTTCTGTTGCTATATGACATCTGCTACCCTCTATGTGCCCTGTTCTTTGGCTCACTATTGGCTTGCTTCGTCTGTGATGTGGGTGTGTCTCACTTCTTCTTTTTACATGGTCACAAATGCACACAAAGAAACACTTTATTAATCAGGCCAAATGCAATATGTATATGCAATAACACTGGAGAAGTTATTTACTGCTCTTCTCAACTTTGCTTTCATTCAGTCTTTCGTCTGTCCACTTAGTGTGTACCTTACCACAATGAATTACCTCTATTTACCAGATTAAAGGAGGTAAGGAGGCTTCATAAGGATAAATATTATAATGTTTTTAAAACAACAGCAGTATAACATCCTAATAACAAAAGACAAATGATTACACTCATGAAAGTACAACTGTTCTGCATGCTGAAATCAGAAGCCATAAATTGTTATACAGCACTTTGCATAAAAAACAGTATGCTTTATGCGAGGGTATACACATGATTCCATGTGAACTTGTGTGACCTGCATAGCACCTGTGTTTATTCAGAGCTTATCACCAGCTCTCTTTAACACAAAATGTGACAAAGCAGAGGACAGTTCAAGACTTTAATTTTTTAGAAATACATATGACCTAAGGTAAGAAAGGACCATGTGCAAAGTACACCTTAATCAAGAGAATATTCATTTTGCTTTTCCCAAATAACAAACTGCAAATTACTTACACTGGATAAATCAATTCAATTCAATTCAATTCAATTCCTTTGTTCGGCTCAAAGGAACCATAAAAGCACATAAGGTTAAAACATTAAGAATTACAGCAATATTAAAATTACACAACAGTACATACATATAGGGTGACAGCTGAAAATTACAAATCAGCAGCAGCACTTATCAAACAAGCCGTTGCAATGCAATGGGTCTCTCGTTTGCTCAAGTTAGAGCTATTAGCGTTGTGAATTCATAACTGGACTTTTCTCGAAAAGTAAAGCAGTCGACATAAGTAAGCAGATGACGAGTGTCACGGCTATGGTTAGCATGAGCGAAAAGGAGTGACAAAAGGAAAAAGAAGTTTGCTTGCTGTCAAACGAATCGACAAACGTGCAATTATCCATGTAACGGGGTCGATGGCCACGGCGGTAACAAAACTGCCCCAAGGAGGGACAAACGTAAAGCATTTACCAATGATAACAAATGATTTTTCAAAGGCAAGCCCATGAACTAGTAACAGTGATAGGCTTGCAGTGGGAATGATTAAGAGGCCACAGATCGATTACAATACGTCAGAGCGCTTGCGCGCTTGACCTAAAAAATACTGCATGCAGAGAGAGCCACCTTTTAATTTACAGTGTCACACAGAACACTGCTATGAAGGCAGCAGGATGGGAGATAGAATTCAAGGAAAAGTAGCGGCACTGAAAGGAGTGGATGCTGCCCATCTCTGATGCATGCCAGCATGTCATTCTCTTAAGGAGCTCTAACAATAGAGGCCAAATTGAACAGATGAGAAAAGTGGAAAAAAGCAAAAGTGAAACTCAATATTCAGTAACACATAGAGCAGGACATGTAAACTGCGCATACAAAGTTTCTTGGTGTGAGGTGTACCTTGTTTGTTTCAGCTCAGCTGACATTTTTGGAATTTTTTTCCAATTTGGCATCCTTTTTTGGCTCTATTCAAGAGCTGATGAAACATATTGATGATGCACATTGTGCATGTTAGTCATTCTTGGCTCCTCTTCCTTGCTGATCGCTAGCAATTCGTTCAGCACCCATTGTACAGATCTCTATGTGAACCCTATAGGCAGAGCCATTGGAATTATGTGATTCTGTTTTTGCTATGTTTTTGGCATCGTTATGTGTTTTCCGCACTTGCCACAAAATACATCATCTATTGTGTAACCTCCAGATTTCAACAAAATATATGGTTGCAGCTGAAATCATCAAATGTTTATTACACTGTGTAGAATGTAATGCAGCTCCTGACACTCTGCAAAGGCTAACTGGTCTTAGATGGCCAAGTTAGTTTTTTACCCATCAGATGTCAATGACATATGTAAAATACCTTAAGTAATGACAAATATAGGATTCATAAAGTGATGACACAGTTCAGGTTGTGGGGTGTGTTGCCCTGAATAAATAATGCTCCCCTCCGTTTTTTTTGCTAAAGATTAACTCCAACGTTCTGGGATTTGTGGACAAGAACAATGACATTTGTACCGAGACCTCTCCCAGGCCATGTGGAAATCCAAGCACAAGTTAGTGACGTCAATGTTCCCCAAAGGCGACCCCCCACAAATTCTCTGTGAGGCTCCTTCCCTCACCCTGCGGGGTACCAGTTAAAGAGTTCCGTGATGACCCTGAAGAATAACCTCTATTCCAAAACGCCAAGTTACATTAGGTAATCTGAAATGCCAGGATCTATCCCTGTGTCTGTTTTCAAGATTTTGGGAGTTGTACGCGAGGCAGGGAACTTCTGCAGCAATGGTAAACGGATTTTCAGAGCACCAAGCAGAATTTCATTGTGCCTTTGGAGCTCACCATAAAAGAAAAGCAAAAAGGCATTTTCGGTGCATTTGTTGTTATTTGAAGCCAGCAGTAAGTGTTCCAAGACTACTGCCTTAACATATACAAACGCTGGCCCTGTGTAAACGTTTGCATGTCTGCATGCATTCGAGGGCTGTCCTATATGGAATTATTGTTGTGAAATGTGCCGATGTCCTGGTGCCTCTGAAAGCCTCTTTCAGCTGATACAAATTCAATCACAAGTTAGACACAGACCTGCCTGCTATTTGGGCGATTTGAAAAACAGACACAGCCTGCCTTTGGAGGAGCCACAGTTTTCTGAGTCTGATGAACTATGAAAAAATGCGAGAAATTGTGCAAAGAAAATGTATGAAATTGTATAATATCTATATCTTTTTTACTTTTCTGAAAAGGTTTGTGCATGCAGAAATCGGGTTTGGGCCTAAATATCTATGAATAATTTAACACAGTCACTAACTGGCACTGATCACCCATTCATCAAGGTGACATTAAATGTGTCAATATTATTATTTATTGCGTGAGCTTAACTACTGATGTGAACCTGTCAGCTCTCATTCCATCCGCTATAATTGAGATGCTTCATACTCTTCGATATCTCACTGGTTATCCATTCATTTAGTCTGTTCAAAATGTGCTATTATACGTTACATCATATTTGTAGTTTCTGTTGGCGATGTGAAATATTTGTAGTATTTTTTATTTGTGTCTGCTAGTAACTTAAAAAATGGTATTAATAAAAAAGCATTTTTGCCTCCTATTGCAACAAAGCTCTAATGAAGTTAGCAGAGCAGCCTGAGAAGATTTTTGGCCCCATAAAGGAGCTAAGCAATGCCCTGTGTGCAATGTCGTAAGTGCTGTCAGGAAGGGACCCTGAAGAGAGAGCCTCTGCGATGCAAGGGCATATGGTGTTTGTTTAGTAAAATAAGCTTATTTTAGGAGCAGGGTAGAGGACAGCATTGGAATAAAGCCAAAACAAATGTCAGCAACATGGGAGGAAAGGAATGCTGCAATACACCGCAGGCAGCAACCTATTAAAACACCAACAGTGAAAGGTGAGCACCAAAGAAATGTCAAAAAATAGTCTGTCACAGCAACAGATAAACAAACCAAAGTGGAACAATAACAGTAGTAGGTCACTGATATGAAACAGAAAAATGAGGGAGAAAAAGTCAGAACAAACCACTTGCAAGAATTTTTAAAGGACAAGGCAACCGAGAAATGAAATTCCTTTAACCCTTAGTATAAGTATACTTAAGTATACACCAGGTCGAACGCTAACGCACTACCTAAAAATTCTGGATAGAACACAATTTCTATAAAATCCTCCCTCAAAGTGCATGGTGCATAACAGAATAATAAAAATAAAAATATCACAAGGCTAAAGCCTCAAGGCTGTCACGGAGTTGGGTTCAGGAGCAGGGGCTGTACAACATCAGGCCAGCTGCACCAATAGTGTTTGTCTACACCGCAGGACATACCCAAGAAAAGCAGCCACACCTATACAGACTTCCAAGGTAGGCATTTTCTGCAGATACAAGAGCACTGGAACATATTGATAAACAGAAGAACCTTTGTGGAGCAGGATTAAAAATCTTTCAATATACCAGCTTTAGTACCCACAGAAAAACCTGAAGTGTACCATAGTCTGTAAGCAGTGCGTATCACAAGGGCAAACCATAATCAATGTCAAAGTGGCCCAAGGGAAAAGAGAGCTCACTCCTAATCTGGCCAAACCTAAATCTGGTCAGTAGAACTCTATCCCAAGTTTTGGCTACCATCTCCAGGTGGGGTTCAAGCCCACCTGGTAAACGTATGCAGAGATGCTTGTGTTGCTGCTGTCCCGGATTGGAACTCTGCATGCTAACACAGAGGTCGTAGCTTTAGCTCTGATAGAATGATCTCCCAGACCTTCAGGAAGCTACTTTTGGCCAGTGCGTAGCAGATATTGATGCAGAACACGACCCAACAAGAGACAGTTGGCTTCAGCACTGCCCTACCTGTCTTAGCACCCACATACCCCACAAAGAGTTGGTCATCCACCCAGAACTCTCAGGTAGGGTCAAGGTGGAAAGCAAATGCTCTTTTTGGGTCCAGACGGTGGAGTCTATCCTCTTCCTTAGAAGGATGTGGAGGTGCATAAAAAGTAGGCAAAGTGATAGACTGGCGAGCATGAAAAGGTGTGACCACTTTTGGTAGAAGAGAGGTCCTTTTGCGAAGCACCAGTACGTCAGGGTATACAGAGAGGTAAGGCAGCTTAGATGATGAGGCCTGCAGCTCACTCACTCCGCAGGCAGATGTAATTGCCACAAGGAAGGCTGTTTTCAGTGTTAGAAGCCTAAGGGGACAATTGTGGAGAGGCTCAAAAGAGCACATATCAAAAACTTAAGAATCAGATTAAAGTCCCATAGGGGCATAATGAATGGAAAAGGAGGAAAGAGATGGGTAAGACCTTGGAGAAACCTCTGTACTATAGGGGACTTGAACAAACAAGGTTTATCAGACGGAAATGGCAGATAAATATGTATTAAGAGTGCTGGGCAATGGAAAAAGTAGAACCTCAGAAAGAGGGGCAGAAAGGGTATTAACAGATTTCTCTGAACACCATGCCACAAATTCCCTCCAATGGAAGGTGTATACCGTCTTGCTGGAGGGACGCCTCCGGAGGAAGGTCAAAAGCTGTCAGCTGCAGCTGCTCAATCTCCAAACAAAAATGCAGAGAGTGGACAGGTTCAGGTGAAGAACCCTCCCCTGCTGCTGCGACAGAAGATCCTCCCAAAGGGGCAGTCTGATCGAAGAATTGATGGACATGCTCAGTAGCTGGGGATACCAGGCTCTCCGTGCCCAGTCCGGAGCCACAAAGATGACTTGGAAAGCATCTCTGAGCGAAAGTCACCTTGAAAACTGCTGTGCGCAAAACTGCTGACAGTGCACGTTCTCGGCAGAGGTGAACAGACGTAACCAAGGGTCTCCCCACTGCTGAAAGAAATCTTGCACCACCTTGGGGTGGAGACATAATTCGTAATCCGCTAGACATCCTCAGCTGAGTTTGTCCACTCTGACATTCGGAAAGCCTGCCAGATGTTGAACCACCAGGGATATGCCATGCTGTTCCAGCCATGTCAAGAGATGCAGAGCCTCTTGACAAAGGGTCCACAACCCCACCCTGCCCTGTTTGTTGCAATACCACATGGCGGTGGTGTTATCCGTGAACACCTGCACTAGCCTTCCCTTGATGGAGGGTAGAAAGGCTTTTAAAGCCAGACGGATCGCTCAGAGATCCAGCAGCAACCTATTAAAACACCAACAGTGAAAGGTGGGCACCAAAGAAATGTCAAAAAATAGTCTGTCACAGCAACAGATAAACAAACCAAAGTGGAACAATAACAGTAGTAGGTCACTGATACGAAACAGAAAAATGAGGGAGAAAAAGGCAGAACAAACCACTAGAAAGAATTTTTAAACGACAAGGCAACCGAGAAATTAAATTGCTTTAACCCTTAGTATAAGTATACTTAAGTATACACCAGGTCGAACGCTAACGCTCTACCTAAAAATTCTGGATAGCACACAATTACTATAAAATCCTTCCTCAAAGTGCATGGTGCATAACAGAATAATAAAAATTAAAATATCACAAGGCTAAAGCCTCAAGGCTGTCACGGAGTTGGGTTCAGGAGCAGCCCATGGGCTGTACAACATCAGGCATCAGGCCAGCTGCACCAATAGTGTTTGTCAAAACCGCAGGACATACCCAAGAAAAGCAGCCACACCTATTCAGACTTCCAAGGTAGGCATTTTCTGCAGATACAAGAGCACTGGAACATATTGATAAACAGAAGAAGCTTTGTGGAGCAGGATTAAAGATCTTCCAATATACCAGCTTTAGTACCCACAGAAAAACATGAAGTGTACCATAGTCTGTAAGCAGTACTTATCACAAGGGCAAACCATAATCAATGTGGAGTCAAAGTGGCCCAAGGGAAAAGAGAGCTCACTCCTAATCTGGCCAAACCTAAATCTGGTCAGTAGAACTCTATCCCAAGTTTTGGCTACCATCTCCAGGTGGGGTTCAAGCCCTAAGGTGGTTTGAACCATCTGGTACTCCCTATTGGCAGACTTCTTCAGCTCGAGCAGTTCTCTCTCTTGCCTTTTAAGGTCCATAAAGCTGGATTTGATCCAAGATTTGTCCCTAAAAGTGATATTGGCTGGCAGGGAGAAGAGGTTGGGTCTGCAAAGCCTATAATAGCTGCCCCTGGCACCAGACTGGATGAATCAATGTCCTTTGTTTGGTTGATCAACTTAATAAAATAAAAGGTGTGATTTTTTATAAGTAGTCACTAAAAGGTTCAACATATTCATATACTGCTACTAAAAAGTAAATGGGAACAAAACAAACCATTTGTACACTACATAAAATCAGAAAAGAGATAAAGTACATAAAACAGTACCTGCTGTTTCAGTGTGTAACATGGTGGCCATTTCCCTTGGTCTCATTCGGCTCACTTCAGTGCTGCTGTAACGCACCGGAGTCTCCTCATGCTCTGCTGACTTCATAGGAAGAAATTGCTTCATTCCTTTCCACCAGCCTTCATCAAGATCCAAAAGCACAAATTACATCAAACAAAGCCAGTAATATTTTCAAGGGTCATTGTTTTATACACCATAGAAGCAGATGTCAGATTGAGGTCTTAAAAATCCCCAGAAGTTAGCACCTGCGAAATAGCTTCTTACTTTGATAATCAAATGACTGCTGGAAAAGGTCTCACACCTCTGCTCTCTGACACAGTAGGCCACGTTATTGGTAAGGTATCTGTGCAATGTGTCTGACTGAACTAGAGCGATTAGATAATTAGTCAAATATACTTAGTGTTTATGATCAATTATTTAATCAGCATGCATAAGACAGTTAACAGAGAGATAAAGATTATGAATCAGTGAACCCCTCCAACATACTCATTAAAGGTTTTAGTAGTGAGCACCAGATACATGAGAAACGTCCTTTTTTCATTTGCATCAGCCAATGCAAACTAGAGACACAAGGAAAGATCTGAAACTGCTCTCTTGTGTGACAAATTAAAGAACATGTTACTTACCTTTGGCAACATCTTACCTGGTAGAGACTATATCTAGCTGCAGATTCCTCACCTTTGAATTCTCCCTAGGTACCAGACTGGATCTGAAACATTTTCGTCAGCAGTAACCCTGCGCTCTGCTAGGCGGTGTTGACTGGCTCCACGTCAGTCATCGTTCGCACCAGAAGTGACGCTACGATACCGATACAGGCACCACCCCGGCGTGCCGAGATCAATTTCTTTTCATGGCTTTCCACACCAGACGTGCAGAGCCATGAAGAACATTGACCCCTAGTGTGTCAAAACTAGGTCCTTGGAAAGGTTCATCTCTGGCCCTAGAAATCCAATCGCAGAGCAGGGAGGATAGTCTCTACCAGACAAGGCGTTACCGAAGGTAAGTAACTTATTCATCTGAGAGAGACTTCTAGCTACAGATTCCTTACCTTTGACTAGATACCCAAGCAATACAACCCCCAGACGGAAGTCTGCAAACCAATTTCTAATGAGAAGGTTCTGTAGAACTGAACCGGCAAAGTGCAAAATCCCAGAGACTTGACTGTCCAGGCAATAGTGTTTGGTAAACGTATGCAGAGATGCTTGTGTTGCTGCTGTCCCGGATTGGAACTCTGCATGCTAACACAGAGGTCGTAGCTTTAGCTCTGATAGAATGATCTCCCAGACCTTCAAGAAGCTACTTTTGGCCAGTGCATAGCAGATATTGATGCAGAACACGACCCAACAAGAGACAGTTGGCTTCAGCACTGCCCTACCTGTCTTAGCACCCACATACCCCACAAAGAGTTGGTCATCCACCCAGAACTCTCAGGTAGGGTCAAGGTGGAAAGCAAATGCTCTTTTTGGGTCCAGACGGTGGAGTCTATCCTCTTCCTTAGAAGGATGTGGGGGTGCATAAAAAGTAGGCAAAGTGATAGACTGGCGAGCATGAAAAGGTGTGACCACTTTTGGTAGAAGAGAGGTCCTTTTGCGAAGCACCAGTACGTCAAGGTATACAGAGAGGTAAGGCAGCTTAGATGATAAGGCCTGCAGCTCACTCACTCCGCGGGCAGATGTAATTGCCACAAGGAAGGCTGTTTTCAGTGTTAGAAGCCTAAGGGGACAATTGTGGAGAGGCTCAAAAGGAGCACATATCAAAAATGTAAGAATCAGATTAAAGTCCCACAGGGGCATAATGAATGGAAAAGGAGGAACGAGATGAGTAAGACCTTGGAGAAACCTCTGTACTATAGGGGACT
Organism: Pleurodeles waltl; assembly: GCF_031143425.1. Classification (NCBI taxonomy): domain Eukaryota; kingdom Metazoa; phylum Chordata; class Amphibia; order Caudata; family Salamandridae; genus Pleurodeles; species Pleurodeles waltl. The sequence continues at coordinate 716,408,173 of NC_090447.1, forward strand.
TGAACAAACAAGGTTGATCAGACAGCTTTAATAGGACGGAAATGGCAGATAATGAAAATGTCACTTACCCAGTGTACATCTGTTCGTGGCATCAGTCGCTGAGATTCACATGGTATGCATGAGCTCGCCATCTGGTGTTGGGTCGGAGTGTTACAAGTTGTTTTTCTTCGAAGAAGTGTTTTCGAGTCACGGGACCGAGTGACTCCTCCTTCTGTGCTCATTGCGCATGGGCGTCGACTCCATCTTCGATTGTTTTCCCCGCAGAGGGTGAGGTAGGAGTTGTACTATAGTAATAGTGCCCGCGCAATGAAAAATGTAAGTATGTACCTATTAAAGGATTAAATAATATATATACAAATGTACAAAATTGAAGGTAACTTCTGAACTGCTACAGGCTTCCGGGGAGGTGGGTGGGTCCATGTGAATCTCAGCGACTGATGCCACGAACAGATGTACACTGGGTAAGTGACATTTTCAGTTCAATGGCATCTGTCGCTGTAGATACACATGGTATGCATAGACTAGTAAGCAGTTAGTTCCCCATAAGCGGTGGTTTAGCCTGTAGGAGTAGAAGTTGTCTGAAATAGAGTTCTTAATACAGCTTGACCTACTGTAGCTTGTTGTGCGGATAGCACATCTATACAGTAGTGTTTGGTGAATGTGTGAGGCGTAGACCAAGTGGCTGCCTTACATATTTCCTGCATTGGGATGTTTCCTAAAAAGGCCATTGAAGCACCTTTTTTCCTTGTTGAATGTGCCCTGGGAGTAATGGGCAGTTGTCTTTTTGCTTTAAGGTAGCAGATTTGGATGCATTTAACTATCCATCTGGCTATACCTTGTTTTGATATTGGGTTACCTACATGAGGTTTTTGGAATGCAATAAATAGCTGTGTAGTTTTTCTGATGTTTTTTGTTCTGTCAATGTAGTACATTAATGCTCTTTTGACATCTAATGTATGTAGTGCTCTTTCAGCCACAGAATCTGGCTGTGGGAAAAAAACTGGTAGTTCTACCGTTTGATTTAGATGGAATGGTGAAATAACTTTTGGTAAAAATTTTGGATTAGGTCGTAGGACGACCTTATTTTTATGTATTTGTATAAAAGGCTCTTGTGTTGTGAACGCTTGAATTTCACTTACTCTTCTTAGAGATGTAATGGCGATGAGAAAGGCAACTTTCCAGGTTAGGAATTGTATTCCGCAAGAGTGCATGGGTTCGAAAGGTGGGCCCATGAGTCTTGTTAGAACCACGTTTAGGTTCCATGAAGGAACAGGTGGTGTTCTTGGTGGTATAATTGTTTTAAGCCCTTCTATGAATGCTTTGATAACTGGTATTTTATACAAGGAAGTTGAATAGGTAGTTTGCAGGTATGCAGATATTGCTGCAAGGTGTATTTTAATAGAAGAGAAGGCTAGCTTTGCTTTTTGTAAATGGAGCAAGTAATTTACTATATGTTTTGGAGTTGCGTCTAGTGGTTGTATCTGATTATGATGGCAGTACCAAACAAATCTTTTCCACTTACTTGCGTAGCAGTGTCTAGTGGATGGCCTTCTGGCCTGCTTTATGACTTCCATACACTCTTGGCTAAGTTGTAAGTGTCCGAATTCTAGGATTTCAGGAGCCAGATTGCTAGATTCAGCGATGCTGGGTCCGGGTGTCTGATCTGTTGGTTGTGTTGCGTTAACAGATCTGGTTTGTTGGGCAGTTTGATGTGTGGTACTACAGACAGATCTAGCAGTGTTGTGTACCAGGGTTGTCTTGCCCAAGTTGGTGCTATTAAAATGAGTTTGAGTTTGTTTTGACTCAATTTGTTTACTAGGTAAGGAAGGAGAGGGAGAGGAGGAAAAGCGTAAGCAAATATTCCTGACCAGTTCATCCATAGGGCATTGCCTTGGGATTGCTTGTGTGGGTATCTGGACGCGAAGTTTTGGCATTTTGCGTTCTCTTTTGTTGCAAATAAGTCTATTTGTGGTGTTCCCCAGAGTGTGAAGTAGGTGTTCAGAATCTGTGGGTGGATTTCCCATTCGTGGACTTGCTGGTGATCTCGAGAGAGATTGTCTGCCAGCTGATTCTGGATCCCCGGAATAAACTGTGCTATTAGACCAATTTGATGGTGGATTGCCCACTTCCATATTTTTTGAGCTAACAAGCTTAACTGCGTTGAATGTGTTCCTCCTTGTTTGTTTAGATAATACACCGTTGTCATGTTGTCTGTTTTGACAAGGATGTATTTGTGGGTTATGATTGGTTGGAAAGCTTTTAGTGCTTGAAAAACTGCTAATAATTCTAGATGATTTATATGCAGTTTTGTTTGATGTATGTTCCATTGTCCTCTTATGTTGTGTTGATTGAGATGTGCTCCCCACCCTGTCATGGAAGCATCTGTTGTTATTACGTACTGTGGCACTGGGTCTTGGAAAGGCCGCCCTATGTTTAAATTTATACTGTTCCACCATAGAAGCGAGAGGTAAGTTTGGCGGTCTAGCAACACCAGATCTAGAAGGTGACCCTGTGCTTGAGACCACTGTGAGGCTAGGCACTGTTGTAAGGGCCTCATGTGCAGTCTTGCGTTTGGGACAATGGCTATGCATGAGGACATCATGCCTAGGAGCTGTAGTATTGTTCTTGCTTGTATTGTTTGGTTTGGAGACGTGTTGAATGACTGTTGAAATTGTGGATCCTTTGTGGAGTTGGCGTTGCTACTCCTTTTGTCGTGTCTATTATGGCTCCTAGATATTGCTGTACTTTGCTTGGCAGAATGTTTGATTTTGCAAAGTTGACGGTGAACCCTAGTTTGTAGAGGGTTTGTATGACTTGATTTGTGTGGTTTGAGCATTGTGTGATCGAACTGGTTTTGATTAGCCAGTCGTCTAGATACGGGAACACATGTATTTGCTGCCTTCTGATGTGTGCAGCGACTACTGCTAGGCATTTTGTGAATACTCTTGGAGCGGTTGTTAAACCAAAAGGCAATACTTTGAATTGGTAATGTATTCCTTTGAATACAAACCTTAGATATTTCCTGTGTGATTGATGTATTGGTATATGGAAATATGCGTCCTTGAGGTCTAGGGTTGTCATGTAGTTGTGTTTTTTGAGCAATGGTAACACTTCTTGTAGTGTGACCATGTGAAAGTGGTCTGATTTGATGAATGTGTTTACTACTCTGAGGTCTAGAATTGGTCTCAGTGTTTCGTCCTTTTTTGGTATCAAGAAGTACAGTGAATAAACTCCTGTGTTTATTTGTGTGCTTGGTACTAATTCTATTGCATTTTTTTGCAGTAGTGCTTGAACTTCTATCTCTAGAAGCTGTGAATGGTATTTTGATAAATTTTGTGATTTTGGTGGTATGTCTGGAGGGAATTGCAGGAATTCTATGCAATAACCATGTTGGATAATTGCTAGGACCCATGTGTCTGTAGTTATTTTGTCCCATGCTTCGTAATATTGACGTATCCTCCCCCCCACTGGTGTTGTGTGGGAGGGGTGAGTGACGTGTGAGTCACTGCTTGTTGGTAGTGGTTTTGGGGCTTTGAAATCTTCCTCTATTCCTAGGGAATTGCCCCCCTCTATACTGGCCCCGAAAACCTCCCCTGTACTGTCCCTGGTAGGTGGGCGGTGCGGACTGTGAGGTGCTAGCTTGTGTGGCCTGACCCCGAAACCCTCCTCTAAAAGGTGTTTTGCGGAAGGTGTTATAAGATCCTCTGCTCTGCGGGGAGTAGAGTGCGCCCATGGCCTTGGCAGTGTCAGTGTCCTTCTTGAGCTTTTCTATGGCTGTGTCGACCTCCGGACCGAACAGAAGTTTTTCGTTTACTGGCATGTTAAGCACTGCCTGCTGAATTTCTGGCTTGAATCCAGACGTTCTGAGCCATGCGTGCCTACGGATGGTAACCGACGTATTAATGGTCCTTGCGGCCGTGTCTGCTGCATCCATGGAGGAGCGTATTTGATTGTTGGAAATATTTTGACCCTCCTCAACAACCTGTTTTGCTCTTTTTTGCAGATCTTTTGGGAGATGTTCAATGAGATGCTGCATCTCATCCCAGTGGGCTCTGTCGTATCGCGCTAGCAGCGCTTGTGAATTTGCAATGCGCCACTGGTTTGCTGCTTGGACAGCAACCCTCTTCCCGGCTGCATCGAACTTCCTGCTTTCTTTATCTGGGGGAGGTGCATCCCCAGAAGTGTGTGAATTTGCCCGTTTTCTGGCAGCCCCTACCACCACAGAATCTGGTGGCAACTGAGAGGTGATGAATACAGGGTCCGTAGGAGGCGCCTTATACTTTTTGTCCACCCTAGGCGTCACTGCCCTACTTTTAACTGGCTCCTTGAAAATGTCCTTTGCATGGCGTAGCATGCCTGGGAGCATCGGCAGGCTTTGGTAGGAGCTGTGGGTTGAAGAGAGGGTGTTAAATAAAAAATCATCCTCTACTTGTTCCGAGTGTAGTTCCACATTATGGAATAGTGCTGCTCTAGCCACCACTTGTGAGTAGGCTGTGCTGTCTTCCGGTGGTGATGGCCTAGTTGGGTATGTGTCTGGGCTGTTATCAGACACTGGTGCGTCGTACAAGTCCCACGCATCCTGATCTTGGTCATCGTGGCTCATGGCGGTGTGAGCTGGCGAATGTGATGGGGTGTAAGTTGGCGAAGCCGGAGTTACAGGTGGAGGCGAGGGAGGAGGTGTTACGTTTTGTGCTGTTTGTTGCTGAGGAGTAAACTGAAGCGTTCTCTTTCGTTTGACAGGTGGAAGGGTACTGATCTTCCCAGTCCCCTGCTGAATAAAGATACGCTTTTGCGTGTGATCCACGTCAGTGGATTGCAGTTCTTGTTCAAATCTATGTTTCTTCATTTGTGAAGACATAGAATGCTCTTCAGTATAGGAGCCTGAAACAGGGTCTGATGTCGCTTTTTTCGGCTCCGAAAACCCTGTTGATTGTTTTTTCGGCTCCGAGGTAACCTTCCTCTTTTTCTGTGCCGAAAATTCTTGGCCTCTATGGTCTTCGGCGCCACTGTCTCGGCGTCGATCCGTGTCGACACCGAACTCTCGGTGTCGATGCTTCTGTTTAGCACTCTCTCGGTCCCGAGGAGGCTGCGTGCCGGTGTCTCGACCGAAGTCGGACGATCTCGACACTGAATGGGCCTTTTTCGGTGCCGATTGTTGGTCACCGAGAATTTGGGTGGAGCCATGGCCGGTTGGCAGTGGCGTCCCCTGGGCCTTCTTTCCTTTTTTAAGTTCTGATCTCGACGTCTTACTCACAGTTTTTGTAGAGTCTAGCTCGTCGGAGTCTGAATCCTGGATGGAAAAGGATTCCTCCTGTTCCTCTTCTGTCTCGAACTGTCGACGCTCCTTTGGCGTGGACGCCATCTGCAGTCTCCTCGCTCGACGGTCGCGCAGAGTTTTTCGGGACCGGAACGCCCGACAGGCCTCACAGGATTCTTCGCTGTGCTCGGGTGACAGGCACAGGTTACAGACCGAGTGTAGGTCCGTATAAGGATATTTGTTGTGGCATTCGGGGCAGAATCGAAACGGGGTCCGTTCCATCGGCGTTGTTCTCCACGCGGTCGGGTCGACTAGGCCCCGACGGGGTGCCGAAATCTACCCCGAAGGGCACCGAAGCGCTTCGATGTTCAACGCGTCGTCGTATGTGTCTATCTCGAACCGGATCGCAACGATACCGTCGAAAATCTTCCGTTTTCAGCTATCTTTCCGTTCCGAAACCCGGAGCGACAGGAACACGTCCGAACCCGATGGCGGAAAGAAAACAATCGAAGATGGAGTCGACGCCCATGCGCAATGAGCACAGAAGGAGGAGTCACTCGGTCCCGTGACTCGAAAACACTTCTTCGAAGAAAAACAACTTGTAACACTCCGACCCAACACCAGATGGCGAGCTCATGCATACCATGTGTATCTACAGCGACAGATGCCATCGAACATATGTATTAAGAGTGCTGGGCAATGGAAAAAGTAGAACCTCAGAAAGAGGGGCAGAAAGGGTATTAACAGATTTCTCTGAATACCATGCCACAAATTCCCTCCAATGGCAGGTGTATACCGTCTTGCGGGAGGGACGCCTCCGGAGGAAGGTCAAAAGCTGTCAGCTGCAGCCGCTCAATCTCCAAACAAAAACGCAGAGTGTGGACAGGTTCAGGTGAAAAAACCTCCCCTGCTGCTGCGACAGAAGATCCTCCCAACGGGGCAGTCTGATTGAAGAATTGATGGACATGCTCAGTAGCTGGGAATACCAGGCTCTCCGTGCCCAGTCCAGAGCCACAAAGATGACTTGGAAAGCATCTCTGAGCGAAAGTCACCTTGGAAACTGCTATGCGCAAAACTGCTGACAGTGCACATTCTCGGCAGAGGTGAACAGACGTAACCAAGGGTCTCCCCACTGCTGAAAGAAATCTTGCACCACCTCGGGGTGGAGACATCATTCGTAATCCGCTAGACATCCTCAGCTGAGTTTGTCCGCTCTGACATTCAGAAAGCCTGCCAGATGTTGAACCACCAGGGATATGCGATGCTGTTCCAGCCATGTTAAGAGACGCAGAGCCTCTTGACAAAGGGTCCACAACCCCACCCTGTCCTGTTTGTTGCAATACCACATGGTGGTGGTGTTATCCGTGAACACCTGCACTAGCCTTCCCTTCATGGAGGGTAGAAAGGATTTTAAAGCCAGACGGATCGCTCAGAGATCCAGCAGGTTGATATGGAGACAGGATTGCTGCCCATCCGAGGAGTCACGCATATGTCACTACTGTCAGATCTGCCTGGGGAAGGGAGAAGCGCTGCCTCTGACCCAATCGCGGTTGGTTAGCCACCACTGCAAGACCTTTACAGTTCCCTCCGCGATACGGACCACGTCAGAGATTCCCCTGATGCTGTGCCCAGTGAAACTTTATGTCCTACTGGAGACCTGCATATGCCATCTGACATGTGTCACCAGCATGATGCAGGAGACCATGAGTCCCAGCAGCCTCCGAGTCAGTCTCTCTATAATTCAAGATAGAGGCTGAAACATCAGTATCATAGCCTGAATATCCTGGACTCGCCATTCGGGAGGGTAAGCCTGCAACTGCACTACGTCCAGAACAGCTCAGATGAAAGGGAGCGTCTGAGCGAGAGTCAGGTGTGACTTTGGCACATTTATAATGAACCCCAACTAATGCAGGAGATTCACCATAGTCAGGAGGTGGGAGACGACAGCCTGTGGCGAGTCCACCTGGAACAGCCAATCTTTGCGATAGGGAGAAGACTGCAACCCCTGATCTCAGCAGATGAGCTACAACCACCACCATCACCTTAGTGAACACCCAAGGGGCGCAGGTAATGCCAAAGGGGAGCACAGCAAATTGAAAATTCTTGTGGCCTACCAAAAACCGCAGATAGTGCTGAGAGGCAGGCAGGATGAGGATGTGAAAATAGATGGTCTGCAAATCTAATGCTACTATACAGTCACCAGGGTCCAGGGCAGACAAGACCCAAGTCAACCTGGGCATTTTGAATTCTCCTTCTTGAGGAAGAGATTGAGGGCTCGAAGATCTAGAATAGGACGAAGACCTTTGTCCTCTCTGACTACCAGAAATTGGTACCCACAGCCTACTTCTGGCTCCAGAACCCTCTCTAAGGCTCCCTTGGCGAAGAGAGCCACGACTTCCCAGCAGAGAAGGGACAGATAATCCTCTGTCAGATGGTGGTATTGGTGGAGGAGTAGTCTTGAAGGGGAGGGAGTAGCCACCCCAGACTGTCTGCAAAACCCACCTATCTGATGTTATGGACTGCCAGTGGGGCAGGTGATGGCACATCCTATCGCCAACTGGGTGCCAATGGTGGTAAAGGGACAGACTAGGAGGGTTTGAAGGCTGATGCAAGGGAGGGCGTGGTGGACTGACCAGACCGCTTGTCAACTGGCCCATGAGGTCTGTGGGTATGGCAACCTCATCAATGCAGAGGATGGGAAGCATGCATGGCATGGTGGCTGGCCAAGAAATGGCATGGCAGGAAGCCCATTCTGTAGACACAAAAGGAGCGAAAGGCAGTTTTGTGGGGGTAGGAGTGGCGGCTGGGGGCGGGGAGGGGTGACGGGCTGCAGTGAGGCCCAAGAACCTGGCTGTAACTCCAGGATCCTTAAATCATTTGAGTGCAGAATCTGCCTCGTCTGCAGACAGACTGGTGCTATCAAAAGGCATGTCCACAAGGAAAGCTTGGACATCCTAGAAAGGCCAAATGTCCTCAGTCAGGTGTGGTGCCTCAGGGAAGTGCACTGCCTTGCAAGTCAGTTGTGTCAAGTCTGCAATGAACTGTGGACTTTGATGGATCCCTCTCATCAGCAACAGCCAGAGAAAGTACAGCCCGAGCCTCCTCCGGAATTTGGGGCAGCACTTGCACAACCGTGTCCCACAGGGAGTGAGAATAACAGCCCAAAAGCCATGTGGCGTTCACAGGCCACAATGTCAGGCTGGCAAATGGAAACATCTTCTTCTTAAATTAATCCAGTCTCTTGGATTCCCTTTCTGGAGAGCGGTAGGAAAAGCACCACAGGAAATTGAGGCTTGGACCACCAAGCTCTCAGGGGTGGGGTGTTGTGTGAGGAAAGTTGGAACCCCAGGAGTGGGGCGATGGCAGCGAGAAATCGTCTTATTCAAATTAGCCCCTGTGCTGGGTTTGGACAAGGTACCCAAAAGGACATCTTTGAGGCCATATTTCAACAGGAGTAAGTGTTCGGATGTAGAAACTCCCGGTTGTGGTACCTCTATCAAGAGATTAATCTTGACTGCCACGGAGAATAGCTGAAGGTCAAGGACCTCACCCGCCCTCCGCACTACCACTGCATAGGAAGCTCCTTCCTCCGTAGCAATGGTAGGGGAAGAAAGCAAGCCAATAACAGGGATGTATCCAGTCAACTGGCTTCACCCAGATCCTCATCCCATTCCAATTCTTCCTCATAGGGCTGGTATTGTAAAGAGTCCACAGGCCGCTCCTAGTCTTCCCAGAGGCCTAGCAGCTCAAGGGAATAGGGCTCAGGATCCGATCTAGGAGGCAAAGCTCCTGCCAGAGTCAGGCACAGCCCATTCGGGTCCATATCAGAGTTGCGGATGACAATGGTGATGATAGAGCCGGGACCATTGACCTTGGGAAGTTCAAGATAGTATGACCGGCGCTTGTCCAGATCCAGGACTGGGTCCCTGGGGGCCCCATTGGTGCCTAAGCTATGGGCACAGAACCCAACGGGGGCCGTTCCGACTCAGTGGTGCCCAAAGGCACACCAAGCGGGTCAGACTGCCCAAAATAAGGTGCATGGCCTCACTGATCGCTTCAAGCTGGGCAGAGGTCTCTCCGGCTCACAGAAGTTAGGGAGGCATAGAGCCAGCCCAGACGCAGGTTTCGAGGAACGAGGCCTAGAATGCAGATGCTCCCTTGTCGCGTCAGCCAACAGAGGAGAAGTTGAAGACCGCTTTGACTTCTTGCTCTTCTTCTTGCGCCTTGACTTACATGTCACCCTAAGAACTTGGAGTGAATGACGACCACTTCGGACTCCGTGACTGGGCCCGGACCTTCCCCTCGACCAGTACCTCAAGTTGCGTGGAGTTGCATGCCAGACCGCACATCAGGTTTAGGGACCATTCCCTCAAAGCCTCCGGATGCAGGGCCCGATATTCAGAGCATGACTTAGGGTCATGGTTGCAATCCAAACACCACAGACGAGGTGCTGATCAGTCACCAACATCGACCGGTGACAGACTCTGCAGGGCTTAAAACCAGTCTTCCTGGATGACATCCTCGACGCATCACGAGGAAAAACCTGAAAAATACTTGACAAAATGCCAAAAAACTCCAGTCAAAAAGTTAGAGGGATAGCTTCTCTGGATCAGCATGAATTCTGGCACAGAAAGAAAAGAACTGACTCTGGCACGCCTGGGTGGCGCCTATGTAGGTACCACAACATCATCTCCGGCTCAGACAGATGAGGGACCGAATGGTACCACCTACTAGCACTCAGCGATACTGCTCACGGAAAATCTTTGTGATCAAGTTGTAGTGTGGTCAGTTTTACGTATCCTTTGCGCATTAGCTTCAGGCTTTAGGCCTTTGTGCATTTTGCCCTGGATGTATTTTACTACTTTGCTCGCAGCTTTGAGCCTCTGTGCACTTTGCTCTAAATGCTTTTATTCGGCTTCGTACTGTTTTTTTTTAAATAGCCAGTTCTACGGTCTTGTTTTATTTTTTATATCACACTGTTTAGCCTACTTCAGCACTGGAGTTCTCCATAACACATTCCTGTGCTCCAGTCAAGGATACAGTCTGGTACATTGCCGATAGACGTGGTAGGAGTTTAGTATTTGGCATTCCGGCGTAGGGACATTTGTGATCACGCTGACATCTTAGTTATAAAAACACTTCCTTGTCCCAATACAGGCAAGAGGGAGATTCCGACCAGGGAACCACAACTAGACGCTGACTGCCTTGTTGCAGATGCTGAACCAGATCACAGGCTTTGCTCAGGTATGAGGGCTGATGTCTCCCCAGGGATTCAGAAAGGCAAGTTAGAAGCTTAAAATGCTGTGCTCGAAATAGAACTAGCTGAGAGAGAGTAGAAATTCTTAAACACGATAATAGCGTTGTTCTTATGTTTCACTCTCCTCGTGACTATTTCAATCCTACTGTGTTGTATGGTTCTGGTTATTGCGGCTCACGCCTTAATATCTAAAATGCAGTCGTTTCATTAAACATTATATAAAACTTATACTGCCTTTGTCATTTGTATATGAGATCATATTGTAAATGAGAGAGTTGGTTTGGATCTGAGTGACCACGACTTCCCTGAGAAGTTCCAAAGATGTCATGCGCTCGGCTGCCCAATCATCTCTTCCCTTTTGGAGAAATGAGACACTGCTAGTTAGCCGGAGCAAAACCGGGTTTAGGGTGACAGAGGTCCTTCCAAGTGGGTCCCACTCAGTCCCCCACACTGTGAACGATCCTGCTGCCTAGAAATCCAGTATTCTCATTTAGGATAATGAGAGCCCACGCGACAAAGTAATACATGTGGTAAGAATTAAAAGGCAAAGAATCTGCAGCTAGAAGTCTCTATCAGATAAATTATTTTTTGGTTTTCTGCATATCAAAGGGCCTTTCTAAATATTTTCTCTATACTGGCTAAAACATCTGTGCAATTTCTTTTAAGGGTAATATATCTTCCTTCCCAAGACTCATGGAATTCTTACAATTCACATATGATAGATCATAGACATTTTCGAGTACAACATCAGTTCAATTTCAAGCCTTGAAGTATGGGAGACCCTACCATTCACCCCTTCAAGTAGTGGAAATAAAGACTACTACTGCATCAATTAAAACAGTATCTTGTCCTTTATGGTACCAACCTATCCTCCTTGCTTTAGAAATATGAGAGATAAGAGAGCACGCCAAATCATAACAATGGTGGATACCTGGCAGTAGGGAGCAAAACAGGAGAGCTCCAAGGTCAGTAAAATGTGTCATGACAGAGGAGAGGACCCAAAATGGAAGAACTCAGCAGTTAAGGAAGCACATGGAGTTATTTGGACAACCATAGAATACTGCAAAAACGCATGTGACAAAAATACTGACAAAAGTCCAAACAACAAGGAACAAAATCCAAGACAGTAACACAGCAACTCCTCTTAACGCAAACATTTACTCAAACGCATTGTTCCATATATAAGCCAGAAAAAGCGTACTTACTTGTAACAAAGTTTATGCAGGATGGCTACGTTATGGATCATGTTTTGCACTTATTCCGCCATTTAGCAGCTGAATAATGAACACATTTTATTAAAAAAAAAAAATATATATATATATATATATATATATATATCTTGAAAACAGGCGTTTGAAACCAAAGCCTTCAAAAGCATGGGCTAGAAACCCCATGTTAAGTTGACATGCCTTTAAATTATTTTAAGTCCATAAGACAAATCTTCACGGAAGAACAACACCTGGTCTAATGAAAAAGTATACAGGAGAGGCAGAAAGACCACAACCTTCAACATAATCTAACAGCAAGCCATATTCACTAAATCAGAGTGTAGGCAGAAGAAAACATCACCTAACAATCCAGGATACTGTACTACTGTGAAAATGAACTTACATGGAAGTGTGTAAATGTCCCACCACTTATACACCATAGGTCAGAGTTAAGTAGCTGGCTACAAACAAGCTGAAAATAATTGCACTGAACGGAATAGCAATTACAGCCAAGCCACACAAGAACGATCTTCATTTTTGCACCTCAACTTGATGATCAAAAGGGGGCACATTAAGAGGGACTCTCATAAGGATAAACTTGCATCCCAATCTAGAAACAAAAGGATCCTATTCGAAAAGGCTGGAATACAAACTTTCTTAACACTGTCTTAGTTAAGGAGTGAACAGAGTAAAAAGATAAAAAAGCAAAAAATGTTATACAAATGCTTACAAATTTCAGAGGGCCAATCAAATTCTTGCAGTCTGGAAGAACACAGATTTGGGAGGCCTTCCATTAAAAAAGACAATTCTTCATAAATCCTAGCTATGTAAAAACAAGAACATATTGACACAACCTAGAAGTCTCTCTAGAGCCAGATAGAATATACCTACAGTTTGCTGACAAGCCTCCCAATTCAAAACGCACTATTTAGGAAGGTCTTGAGGAACACAGATTTGGGAGGCCTTCTGTTGAAAACGACAATTCTTCATAAATCCTAGCTATCTAACTACAAGAACATAGTGACACAGCGTAGAGGTATCACTAGAGCCCGTTAAAACATATCTATACTTTACTGACGAGCCTCCCAATTCAAGGTGCACCATTTAGGAAGGGGGTTGTAAAAGAAACAAGTTACATAACTTGTAACAATAGTTTTTCAGCTTGAGACTATCACAATGTCACCCACTACACATATTCTGCCATTTAATGGTGCAGCCTGGAAAAACCTGCTGAAAAATAACCTTCCTTATTTGGGTATCGACTATAGAGGAAATCAGTATCACTTCAACCACAAGCCCACAATGCCCCACTGCATGAAATTATTCTATTTACTGCTTTACGATGATGTGGGCTTATTTGTTATTGACCAATATTATATATATGACATTTTCAATCAAATTTATTAGTGCACTGCTCTTTTCCACAGGGGATGGGAGAAGGTGTTATGTGAATCTAGAACTGCTTAATACCCGACATAGGTAAGTAATGTGTTTCTTCTGTAGTGTGAACCTCTTTTAGATTCAAATGCTTTGTGTTGATTTTGCCCTTATAGAAGGTATTGTGAAGCAAGAGCAATCCCAAGCAAATGTTTTTATTCAGTTCAGTACGTTGCTGCTTCCTGGATTGGCTGAATATCAACACAGTAATAGTCGCTACAAATGTGAATGGACAAGCTTTTACGAACCCTGCAAAGGTCTGTTGAGAAAACCTTTCCTACTACAGTCACAGGGGCACCCATTTTTTCGGATTGTACTATCGAGAGGTTGATTCAGTGAAAGCACCAAGGATGCTAAACCAATGCTGGTGCTTTTATAATCAAGTTAGGATGTGACCTACTGAAGTGTTTATTACTTGTGAGATTAAAGGAATCCTGGGTGTGGGGGTATCTTATATGAACAGTGCTGTCCAACTCATTGACAGGACATTTCCCCACAACAGTGGATGCAAAGTCTTGGTATCTTTTTTTTTATATTCCTAAGGCAAATAAGTCTATGAAGAGTGTGCCTCATATGGAAAGTTTCAATGATATCTGAGTCAGCCTGCACGTATGTATGATTATGCTACCGTGGCAGAATTTGTGAGGAATTGCCCAGTGCCAAATCTCATACTCCAGCTTTTAGGTAGCTTATTAATTCACTCATTCCTATATGTTTAAATAAAACAATGCAGGGGTGTTGTCTGTCAGAATCTGAATGTCAGCTCCCTGTATTTGACAGAGAACGGTCTTCAAGGCTAATTTAACATTCTTGAGCTCTGTCACAATGATGTTTTGTTGAGCTTCTTCTGGACCTAATTGACTTGTAGGTTTTTGAAGCACTGTCCCCAGCTCATGTGAGAGTCACCTGGGTTAATGTACATACTTGGCACTGATTCTGTAAAGGTTCTGTCCATCACCATATCCTCTTTTTTTAAGGGGCAACCACTAGATATTCCCATTCCCCCACTGACAGTCTACTAACCTGTGAGCCACTCCTGGTTTGGTCTGTGTGGAGGAGCATTGTTAATGAGATAATTTTTATAATGCTTTCACCTCATTTTTCACTGTATTGATAGTTCTTGTAAATTTGGACACAGTTCTGGAATACCATTATGGTCTGTAAAGATGGAATTGAGTTTTCTTTAACAGTACATCACTATTCCCAGAAAATAAGTTTCCTGAGATGGTGATGGTAGGTGACTTCTGTAGATTGACTTTTCTTTGTCCACACATCATCTAGATATAGGTGCAAGTGTGAGGCTCTTCACTGTAGATGTGCTGTCATTGCAGCTAAACACCCTGTGACTACTTTTAGTGCTGAATATATTCCAAATGTGGACTGACCATGTTTGTCAGCTTCCAAAAATGTCAAACAGTTATAATGATCTGGATGCCTAGGAAGTGGAAATATGCACCATTTAAATATACTGTGTCAAGGTCGTCTTTTTCATTCAATACTATGGCTACAGAATGACATCCTGCCATGTGGTTATTTAGAACTTATCTGTTTTGACAGGTTAGTTTAGTGGCCTCGAGGTCAGTATATGCGCCATAGTTTGGTCTTATCTGGGAGACTGTAAAATACACGGAGCAGACCAATTCATTCCTTTCTGAAGGCAGAATATCATTTATTGATTCTTTACGGAGTAGACATTGGAATTATGGCAGTGGAGAGCGAATGCAGTAAGCTATTGGCTTATTTGTCTGTGGTCTGAAGTTTGGGGGGATTCTTTACAATTCATGATCAGTGGGGTACGAGCACCTTAATAATTTGTGGTGGAGATTTAGCTGTTGATCTTTGTCCCATTCCTTTGCTTCAGCCACCAAAAAGACTGTTATTGCCACTTTGGTTGCTGGTTTGGTCTTGTTGGCTACACTGTGTCCATCTTCCCTGGACAAAGTGCTATCTCTCGAGGTTTCCATCGAGTCAATGTCCATCTCTGATAGGAACTCCACTTTGTAAGACCACCATTGCTTTGGTAGCGTTATTGTCTTTCTTCCATTTGTTCAAGTTTGTCATCTACTCGTAGACCAAAATAAAAGGTCCCATTTAATGGCTTGCACTTCAGGTTTGAATGGACAAGTTACTTACCTTTGGTAACGCCTTGTCAGGCAGAGACTATATCAAGCTACAGATTCTTTGCCTGTGAATTCTCCCCATGTGTCAGATTGTATCTGAAAGAGTTTTTGTGAGCAGTAACCCTGCGTGAAGTAAGTGGTGTTGATCGATTCTGCGTCTGTCAGCACATGAAATTAAGTTGCGGTTCGTATATAGGTGCCACCTAGGCACATCAATGTCAGTTTCTTTTTGATAACCTTCCACTCCAGAAACGCAGAGCCATGAACACCACCCTTTCACTGGTTTGTCAAAACTAGCACCTTAAAAGAAAAGCCCCTGCCCTAGAAAGCCATTTGCAGAGGGGGGAGGATGGTTGGGTCAGTAAGGGATCTGCAGCTAGATACAGTCTCTACCAGATAAGGTGCTACCGAAGACAAGTAACTTGTCCATCAGAAAGAGACTTCTAGCTGCAGATTCCTTAACTGTGAATAGATACCCAAGCAATGCCATTCCTGGAGGAGGGTCTGCAAACCAATTTCAAAGTGCCCATCTTTATGGATCTGACTGTCCAGGCAGTAGTGTGGGGTAAATGTGTGCAGAGAGGTCCACAGATGTCCAGGACTGGAACTCTGGGTGCTAAAGCAGTGGTTGCAGCTTTAGCTCTTGTGGAATGAGCCTGCAAGCCTTCAGGAGGTTGCTTTTTGGCCAGTGTGTAGCAGACCTTAGTGCGCAGCACGAGCCAACTAGAGATGGTTTGTTTCTGCACTGCCCAACTTTTCTTTGCACCCACGTACCCCACGAAGATTTGGCCGTCCACCCAGAACTAATGGGTATGATCAAAGTAGAATGTAAACGTTCTATTTGGGTCTAGGCGGTGGAGTTTCTCCTCTTCCTTAGAAGGATGTGGGGGGAGCATATGGTGATTAACTGGCCTGCATGAAAAGGCGTGACCACTTTTGACAGAAAAGAGACCCTGGTGCGAAGCACCGTTATGTCAGGATATATAGAGAGACAGGGCAGCTTAAATGATAAGGCCTGCAACTCACTCACTCTCCGGGCAGATGTAATTGCCACAATACAAGGAAGGCTGTTTTCAATGTGAGAAACCTGAGGGGACAATTGTGGAGTGGATCAGAAAGAGCGCACATCATAAAAGTTAGAACCAAATTAAGATCGCACTGGGGACTATTGAGACCTTCAAGGAACCTATGTACAATAGGAGACTTAAACAAGGATGGCAACCTCAAGAAAGCAGAAATGGCAGATAAATAGCCCTTAAGAGTGCCCAAGGCAGAATCCTATTGGGCAAGGGAAAGAAAGAAAAGTAAAACCTCAGAGAGAGGGGCAGAGAGGGGACTAACAGATTTTTCTGCACACCATACCACAAATGTCTTCCAACTGCAGGAGTATACCGTCTTGGTGGAGGGATGACTGGCTGCCAAGATGAAGTTATAGGTTTCGGGAGGAAGGTCAAACGTTATCAACTGCCGCCGCTAAATCTCCAAGCAAGAAGATGAAGAGTGGACAGGTTCGGGTGGAGGACCCTTCCCTGCTGCTGTGATAGAAGAGCCTCCATGGTTCAGTCTGATTGAAGGATCGATGGACATGCTTAGTAACTTGGGATAACAGACTCTGTGCCCAGTCTGGAGCCACAAGGATGTCTTGTGGCCGGTCATTTCTGATCTTCTTGAGAACTCTGGGCACAAGTGGTATGGGGGAAAGGTGCACAGGAGGCATGAGTTCCACTTGAAACAAACTTCTGCTTGCAAAATTGCTGACATTGGGTGTTCTCTGCAGATGAACAGATCTAACCAAGGCTCTCCTCACTACTGAAAGAAATCTTGCGCTACCTCTGGTTGGAGATGCCATTTGTGATCCATTAGACATTTTTGGCTGAGTTTGTCTGCTCTGGCGTTAAGAGGGCCCGCCAGATGTTGTACAACCAGGGATAGGCACTGCTGTTCCAGCCATGTCCAGAGACACAGAGCCTCTTGACAAAGGGTCCACAATCACACCCTGTCCTGTTTCTTGCAATACCACAAGGCAGTGGCGTTGTCCATGAACACCTGCACTAGCCTTCCCTTGATGGAGAGTAGAAAGGCTTCAAATGCCAGAAGGATCTCTTGAAGCTTCATCAGGTTGATGTGGAGTCTGCTTTCGCTGGAGACCAGATTCCTCGGATCTCCACCTCTCCCAGATGGCTACCCCATCCCAGGAGTGATGCATCTATCACTACTGTCAGATCTGGTTGGGGGAGGGAGAGGGATCTGCCTCTGACCCAACTGCAGTTATTTACTCACCACTGCAGATCTTTTGCAGTCCCTTTCGAGATCTGGACCATGTCAGAGAAATTCCCCATATGCTGCGCCCACTGGAACTTCAGGTCCCACTGCAGAGCTTGCATATGCCACCTGGCATGTGTCACCCGCAGGATGCAGTAGGCCATGAGTCCCAACAGCCTCAGAATCAGTCTCACCGAAATCCAGAACAGAGGCTGAATTATTTGTATCACTAATTAATATCTTTGATTCGCTGCTCAGGAGGATGAGCCCAAAACTGCACCATGTCCAGAACAGCTCAGATGAAAGGGAGCATCTGAGGGGGAGTCAGGTGACTTCGGCATGTTTATATTGAACCCCAGCGAATGCATGAGGTCTGCTGTAGTCTAGAGGTGGGAGATGACAGCCTGGGGCGAGCCCCCTTTCAACAACCAGTCATTAAGTCATAAAGAAAACTGCAGGTAACTTCTGAAGGCAGGCAGGAAGGGACTGAGGAAATAGGAGTCCTGCAAGTCCAACGGAACCATCCGGTCTCCTGCGTTAAGGACAGACAAGACCTGAGCAAATGTGAGCATTTTGAATTTCTCTTTCTTGAGGAACAGGCTGAGGCTTCGGAGATTTAAAATATGGCAAAGGCCTTTGTCCTTAATGGGGACCAGAAAGCAGTGGGAAAAGCAATCACAGCCTACTTCTGGCACTGGAAGCCTCTCTATGGCTCCACTGGCCAAGAGACTTCTATGTGGAGAAGGGACAGATGTCCTCCGTCATCTGGGGGTGAGATATTGGCATGGACGGAGTTTTAGTCCCAAAGGGGAGGGAGTATCCCCTTCGGACGATTAGCAAACCTACCTGTCTGAGATAATGAACTGCCAGCGGGATAGGTGATGGCGAATCCTGCTACCTACTGGTTGCCCATGCTGGTAAACAGGCAGACTGGGAGGGTTTAGAGACTGCTGCAGATGGGGGAGGGGAGAGGCTGGGTTGGGGGTGATGGACAGACCAGACCACTGGTCACGGGACCAATGAGGTCACTGGGAACCACACCCTCGTCCAGGAAGAGGCAGAGGCTGGCCAGCAAGTGTAGCATGGTGGCTGGGCAGGAATGAGCGTGGTTCGAAGCCCCTTCCATAGTCAAGAAAAGAGTGAATGACATTTTGGGGTATGGGAGGCCGCTGCGAGGCCCAAGGACCTGGCCATAGCACAGGAATAATTGGATCCCTTGATCTCCAAATCTGCCTAGTCTCCAAAGAGACGTGTGCCATCAAAGGACATGTCCATTAGGGAAGCCTGGACATCCCTCGAAAAGCCAGACATCCCCAGCCAGGAGTGGCACCTCAGAGCCACTGTCATTGAAACTACTCTTCAGTGGGAACTTTGCTGCTTCTCTCCCATCTGAAACAACCCAAGTACAGCCTGGGCCTCCTCCGGGACCTGTGGCAGCACTTGCAAAATCATGTCCCAGGGAGTATGGGAATAACAGCCCGAAAGGCATGGGGTGTTCGCATACCGCAATCCCAGGCTGGCGGAAGACAACATCTACTTCCCAAATGAGTCCAGCCTCTTGGATTCCCTATTCAGGGGAGAGGTAGGGAAGGCGCCATGGGAAGTGGAAGCCTGGACCACCAATCTCTCAGGGATGGAGTGTTGCATGAGGAAGGCTGGATCCTGAGGTGCGGGGCGAAGCCCCTGTCCTGGGTTTGGACCAAGTACCCAAGAGGACATCCATGAGGGCATCACTGAACGAGAGCAGGGGTTCGGATGTGGAAGCTCCTGGTTGCAGCACCACTGTCTAAGACTAGCCTTGACTACCACTGAGGGTTGCTGAAGGTCCAGGACGGCAGCCACCCTGCTCACCACCTCTGCATAAGAGGCTCCCTCCTCCATACCCGATGTGGGGGGAAAAGCATACCAGTATCTGGAGATGTGTTCAGACCACAGACCTCACCCAAATCCTCACGCCAGTCCATTTCTTAGGCTGGTATTATAAAGGGTCTAGCGATACATTCCAGTCCTCTTCAAGGCCCAGCCCAACAGAATGGGGCTCTGGGTCCGATGTAGGAGGCAAAGCTCCTGCCTGTGTCAGAGTCAGGCAACGCCCATCTGGCTCTGTTTCAGAGTCAGGGATGATGATGGGGGATGGCGCAGCCAGATGGCGCCAGAAGTGTCGGCATCGGGACCAGCACCAGGGAAGTTCAAAGTGGTATGACCAACTCCAGTATGGATCCAGGACTGGATCCTTGGGGGCCCATCTGTGCAGAGGTTGAGGCCACTGGTTCAGAACCCAGTGGAGCCCCTTCTGTCCCCACAGGGCCAGAAGTTGCGGCGACAGGGTCAGACTGCCCAAAAATGAGATGCACGTTTTCCTAAAATTATTTTAACTGGGCAGTGGTCGCTCTCGTGAAGTTGCGAATGAGGCGCATGTTCTGAAGAATGAGGTCTAGATTGATGATACTCCGTCGTTGAGTCGGGCGACTAATAAAAAGAAGTTGAAGACCACTTCGACTTCTTGCTCTTCTTCTTGTGCCTTGAATTGCCCGATTACCCCAAGGACTTGGAGTGGGATGATGATGATTTCAGACAATATGACCGGTCCCGGGACCTTCCACGCGACCAGGACCTCGACCTGCTTGGACTCGGACGATGACTTTGGGTCATGTTCCAAACGCCACAAGCAGACGAGCTGCGCATCAGTCATTGACATTAGCCAGTGATAAGCTCTGTAGGTCTTAAAACCCATCTTGCGTGACAACAACCTCAACACACCAGGAGGTAAACCTCAAAAATATTTGACAAAAAGTCAAAAAAGGCTAGTCAAAAAATGACTAAGGGGTACTCTTTTCTTGGATCAGAGCAGGCAGGCTCAGAAAGAAAATAACTGACACTGGTGTGCCTGGGTGGTGCTTATATAGGGACCGCATCGTCAGACGATGCCTAGACAGACGCAGAACCGTTCAACACCACCTACCGGCGCATGGGGGGTATTGCTTACGAAAAATCTTTTGGATACAGTTTGAGGCCTGGGGAGAATTCACAGGTAAGGAATCTGCAACTAGAAGTCTCTTTCAGATACCAATATTTTAAGCCTTGTATCTCAACCAGAGTGGCCGTACAGAATGACCTGCTAGTCATGTCTGCCTCAGCACAGCAGGCATAAGACACCTATTAGGCACTGTCTTACCCTCTTTGTAAATGTAAAAGCTGTTGAAGTATCCTCTTAAATGTCTTCTTATTGTAGGTAGAAAAATCTACTCAGCAGCGCTGCGGAACTGGAAATGTGCTACTGTATTGTCGCTGCTCACTCCATTTTCTTTACACCAGTCTCTAGCCTTTAAATCTCCTTTTAAATTGCAGGTAGGGTACTGGTCTACTACAGAATCTGATAATGAGTAAGACTAGAACCAAAGAATGAGTTTGTCTAACTGGATGCAAGAACTACAAAGCTCATGACAACAACTGCTTTGCCAGGTGCCTCAATGGCTTTAGGAAGACAAACTTGGCAGTAAACAACTTTGCTTTAAATTACTACAAATCCCTCTCAAAATAATGATTTATTGATACATCTTTAATGTGTGTCAGCTTACTGTACATCAGAAAAATAAAGGATTGATAGCATTTTTATGTAAAGAAATAGGTACCCCTCTTATGTCTTGCGAGAAACATGTTCTAAAATAGATGATTACTGAATGCCTATCTTCAACTGTTGCTTTTCGTGCAAGGCTCCCTTACGCTTAATTAAAATTCTTTAGACTGTGCATAATGTATGACATTCCAACATACATCAAATAGTTGTGAGAAATGTACAAGTCTTTCTTTTGTGAAGAAAAAAATATTTATAATCTTAAAGACTTGCTTGAGGCACACTAGAAACAAAAACAATCAACAGGATTCTTCTAAATTAGCTCAAATATCACCTTATAACATTGGTATTTGAGGTTTATTTTTATTCTGTGTACACATTGTTAAATAAAAATGTAAGAAAAAAAATATATTAAGTAGGGTGTCCCAAAAATAATCTTGTACCCCACCGACTGGTGTGACCTAAATATTTATTGTCTTCAAAAGAATTAACTGAATTGTAAAATACCTATGACAGAGTATCAGTCTGAAGGATTATGCTACTTACCCTGTAAGCATCAGTTTGTGGCATGTCGTGCCGTAGGTTCACAAGCTCTGCATACTCCTGCCATCTAAGGTTGGGTCTGGAGTGGTGCAAGAAGTTGTTCTTCAAAGAAGTGTTCTGAGTCACAGGATAGAGTGACTCCTCTCGGTGATATTACGCATGGGCCTTGGCTCCTCCGTTAGACTGTATTCCTGCAGGCGGGTGAGAAAGGAGTGGAAGGAAGGAAAGCGTAGGGAAAAGAGGTCCATGCAATGTATAAATACATATGCACATATATGTACAAGGGTGAAGTAACTGCAACGGCCACAGGTGCCCTTGGAGGAACGAGGGCGCAAGTGAATCTACAGCATCATGTGTCTCGAACAGATGCTTACAGGGTAAGTAACAATCTGTTCGATAGCATGCAGGGCTGTAGATACACATGCTCTGCGTTAACTGTAAAGCAGTCTATCCATAAAAGCAGTGACTAGCCAGTAGGAGTTACAGTAGACTTGAAAAGTGTTTGTAGCACGGCCTTGTTAGCATGCTAGCACATCCAGTAAGTGTTTTGTCAATATGTGCGGTATAGACTGTGTAGCTGCCTTACAAATGTCAGGTATCGGGATGTTTCCAAGAAAGCCATAGCAATAACTTTTTTCCTAGTGGAATGTGCTCTAGGCATAACAGATAATGGTCTCTTGGCTTTAGCATAACAAGTTTGTATACATTTAACTATCCATCTAGATATGCCAGATTTGTATATTGGACTTTGTGGAGTGGTGAAAAAGCAACAAAAAGCTGTTTAGTTTTCCTAAGCTATTTGGTTCTGTCAATGTAAAACATGAGTGCTCTTTTAACATCTAGAGTGTAGAGTTCTTTCTGCAACAGAGTCTGTGGGAAGAAGACGGTTAGTTCAATGGACTGCTTTACATGAAACTGTGAAACCACTTTAGGGAGGAACTTAGAATTAGTGTGAAGGACTACCTAATCCTTATGAATCTGGAAGAAAGATTCTTCCAAGGTTAGTGCCTGGATCTCATTGACACACCTGAGTGATGTGATGACAACTAAGACAGCTACCTTCCAAGAAAGGTATTAAAAAGGACATAAATAAAATACTTCAAAAGGAGGACCCATGAGCCTGGTGAGCACAATGTTAAGGTTCCATGATGGTGTGGGGAAACCCTAGGTACAGTAACCTGTTTAAAGCCCTCCATGAATGCTTTAATGACTGGGATTTTGATCAGGGAAATATGTTGTCTGTTCTGTAGATATGCAGCTATAGCTGCAAGATGAAAGTGAATGGAGGTATAGGCTAGATTTGCTTTTGCAAATGAAGCAAGTAGCATACAAAACATTTCTATTTTGCAGCATAACAAGATCTAGTTGTGGGTCTACGTGCTTCTCTCACTATGTCCATACATTCCACAGGCAAGCCTACGTAACCAAACTAGGACCTCAGGGACCACATCGCAAGGTTGAGTGACTTGGGGTTTGGGATGTCTGATTTGTCCTTGATTTTGAGTGAGAAGGTCCGGCCTGTTGGGGAGCTCCTCATCGAAACTACTGAGAGGTCGAGAAGTGTGGTGAACCATGGTTGACGCGCCCAAATGGGAGCTACAAGGATCATGGTGAGAGATGTTTACCTGATCCTCAGAAATGGAATGAGAGGAGGGAAAAGAGTAAGCAGGGACTGTTCATCCATGAAACGCTGCCCTTGGACAGAGGGGGTGTGGATACCTGAAGGCAAAGCTTGGGCATTTTGTGTTATCTGCTGTAGCGAAATGGTCTGTGTGAGGCGTTCCCCATTTCGCGAAGTAGGATTGAAGTATTTGTAGGTGGAGTTCTAACTAATGCACTTGTTGCTGCATCCTGCTGAGCAGGTCTGCGATACTATGCCAACAGGTGAATGTGGTGGTGGAGGGCCGACATCCATATTGTCTTAGAGAGTTATGACAGTTGGGATGACCATTCACCCTCCCCCGGTTTCTGCAAGCAGTACATGACTGACATTTTGTCCCTGTGGACTAAGACAACCTTGTGAGATAGGTGAGGAAGAAATGCTTTTAGGGCTAGAAACATTGCCTAAAGATAACTGATGTGTAAGGATCAGTGACAGGGATCCCAGAGGCCCTGTACAGTGAGGCCCTGAAGGCGAGCGCCCCAACCTGCTTGATGTGTCTGTGGTCAGTGTGACCCGAGGCACAGGGTCTAGAAAAGGTCGCCCCTTTAACAGGCTGTTAGTGTTCCGCCACTGCAGCGAATGGTGAGTGTGGTGGTCTAACAACATTAGATTTTCCAGGTGACCCTGTTACTAAGACCACTGATGAGACAAACACCGCAGTAGGGGATGTAAGCGAAGTCTAGCATGGGGAACTATGGCAATACAAGACGACACCATCCCCAACAGATACATAATGGCCCTGAATGTGTAAGTATGGCTCTCTTGAAATTGAGGGAGTAGAGTCTGAAAACTCTATACATGAGCCAGGTTGGGGTATGGCAGCCCTAGCTCTGCATTAAGGATGCCCCCTAGATAACGCTGTACCTGAAGAGGTTGAAGCTGAGACTTGGAGAAGATGAGAGTGAAACCCAGTGAGTGAAGGTGGTCCACTGTCACCTCACTGAGTCGTTGGCACTGCGTCTTAAGGTGCTGGCTTTAATGAGCCAGTCACTGAGGTAGGAAAACACATTAATGTTTTGCCTTCTGAGGTGTGCGGCAACTACTGCTAACACTTTGTGAAGACTCAGAGGTGTAGTGACCCCAAAAAGAAAGACCTTGAACTGGTAGCGTGTGCCTGCAAAGACTCACCTTAAGTATTTTTGATGTGCAGGGTGAATTGGAATATAAAAATAGGCGTCCTTTAGATCTAGGGATGTCATAAAATCGCCTTGCTGTAGAAGTGTAATAGTGTCCTGAAAGGTAACCATGTGAAAATGTTCTGACAGAATGTAGTTGTTTAATGGTCTAAGGTCCAAATTAGGCCTGAAGGAACCATCCTTTTTGGGAATCAGGGAGAATTGAGAGTATACTCCTGTCCCTTGGTGGTGTAGTGGAACCGGCTCTATGGCCCCTCTGAGAGGAAGAGATTGGACCTCTCGTTTGAGAAGGGTTATGTGTTCCTTAAATAGCCTGTGACTGCGAGGGGGAATATTGGAAGGAGTAGTGGTAAGGTCCAGACAAGAACCATGTTGCATAATGGAGAGGATTCATTGGTCCGTGGTAATGTTGTCCCAGTGTGAGTATAAGAGTTGAAGCATTCCCCTGGAAGGTGTAGGATGAGTGGGGGAGGAGGAGATGTAGGTAGTCACTGCTTGGAAGTGGAGGAGCTGCAACATGAGGTGGAACTCTTTTCTCGTCCTTTGTTAGTGTTACCTCTAACAGCCTCTGTAGAAGCCCCTGGAATAGTCAGACTGAGGCTGCCTAGGGTGGGATGTGGATGCCTCAGAGGTGGAGGGCTTGTAAGAGCCTCTGAACCTGTTGCGATGAAAGGTGCCTCTCTGCGTGGATATTGAAGGGGACCCGCAGCTTTTGTTTTATCTGAGTCCTTTTTAAGCTTCTCAAGAGTGGTGTCCACTTGAGGCCAAAAAAGATGCTCCTTCTCTAAGGGCATATTAGGACCATCTGCTGGACCTCTGGTTTAAAACCAGAGCAACGCAGCCAAGTGTGCCTTCGGAGAAGGACGCTGGTGATGCTGCCACATGCTGCTGTGTCAGGAGCATCCAGGGCACAGGGAATTGAATTACTGGAAATTATCTGCCCCTCTGCATCTATGTGCTGCCCTCTTTTTCGCTGCTCATCTGGTAAGAACTGGTGGAGCTCCTCCATTTCATCCCAGTGAGCCCCGTTATACGCGGCCAACAAGGCTTGCAAATTGATGATATGCCTGTGGTGCAACGCTTTTGCCAGCAGCGCTGATCTTCTCACTCACCTTCTCAGAGAGAGAAGAGTCTAGAGTGGCCTGCTTATTGGCCCGTTTTGGAGCTATGATGGCTCCAATGGAGTCGGGTGGAACCTGAGACGTAATTTAGAGAGGGTCAGAAGGGGCCGATTTACATTTTTTGTATCCACCTTTGGGAGATAATCCTAGAGGAGACCGCATCCTTAAAGATCTCATCTACCAGATGAAGCATGTTAGGGAGCATTGAAAGATAACGAATCTCTCTAGGCGTGGAAGTAAGGGTATCAAACAGGAAGTTCTGCTCAATAGGATCTTTATGCAGTTCCCTTCAGGTGTTAAGGGGCGTGCAGGGTAGAGGTCAGGGTCATTGACGGGATTAGGGTCAGGATCATAAGCATCCCAGGGGTCTGGATCATCTTGAGGCCCACCTAAATCACCAGCAGCAAACAGGGGAAAACCCTGAGGAGTGTACTCTCCCATGTAGGTGAAGTGGGAGAATGAGGCGGGGATGAGGGTGGAGTTGAAGGAGGAGGTGGAGGAAAAGCTGGTGTGAAGGCCTATGTGGTGGACTGGTAGCCTTGTTTGTGGTCCTCCTTTTAGGTGGTTGATGAATGTCCAAAGCCAAATGGACTGAAAGTCTCTGTTTCAAAAGTACAGGGGAGGAATGCGTAGCAATAATACGTCCCGTAGCCACCTGTATTTGGAGGCGGCGCTGATGAGCGTCCATGGTTTCTATGGCTCCACAGGAGGAGGATTAGAAGACTGACCCGAGCCTCTTTGTTCTGGTGATCTCCGCTCTGATGTTTTCGGCACCAAAGATTTCAGTCAGTGCGGTTTGGTCAGCACCAAAGTGGAGGCTGACAGTATTCGGCTCAGTGCCAAGGCTCCAATTGAAACTGAGACAATCTGTCAGTCCGAGGAAAAGAAGTCGAAGTTGAAGACGGACGGAGCCTTGGTCTTTGCAGATTGTTTTGGTACTGAGCCGAAGGATATGGCAGCTGAAGTACCTTTTTTTTTTTTAAACAGATTTTATTGACATTCTCAAAAAAGAAGATACAAATGCATTTATGAACAATGCAAGCAGCGGTTATTCAATAGTGAAATGGAAAGATGATTGGACAACTACATTTATCAATTATGAATCAGGTCTAATAAACAGACCATTACCGGATGCAATTGACCCAACTCTGTGTTAACCATTCCCTCGCCTCCCCTCCCAACCCTACCGCCCAGAGTCGGTGGATTGATAGCAACGGTACTGACAGGGTAACAAGGGTAAACCAGCAGTTCAGATGTATGGAGTTTCTTCTGCAGGCAACAGTGGTATCCCCAGTCAGTTAGGGAACCATAGCTCCTCCCATGTAAGTCAGTGTCCCTTAGGCTGGCAAGTATTAGCTCCCATAAAAGCCCAACCTCCATTCGCCCCACTCCCTTCGCTGCTTCTCTACGCAATATAACCCTTTCACATGCCGCCCATTTGTCCAATTCACGCCACCAGGGAAGCAATCCCGGCCCCTTGGGGCCTTTTTGGAGGTGTGGGGAAACCAATGCAGCACTCAGTCACATCTACATTGGGCTGGGGTGGTGGGGACTGGCTTTCTCATGATCTCAGTCAGAAGACCAGTGACCTCTGTCCAGAACGGGGTCTGAACTGGGCATGACCATATCATGTGTAAGAAGGTGGCCCCTACAGCTTCACACCGGGGACACGCCACCTCCGTTGTATCAAAGTTATCTATTGATCTTTTCTGGGGTCAGATATGCCATGTGTAAAATATAGAAACTGATAAGTTTAAATCTTGCATTTCTGAAGACCCTGGCAAACTCTTCATTATGATCTCCCATGCCCTTTCTGGAAGAGGGATCCCCAGGTTCGCCTCTCACTTGATGCTCAGTCTATCAAGGGTCCGGAGCATCTCGGTTTGCAGATAACGAAAAAGGCAGGTGATCGCCTTAAACGTCCCTGTAACATCAAGGACATAAGAATAAGAGATGGAAGCGGGGTTCTGCATCCCCCATTCTCCAGTGCCTGCGAATGTCATCAAGGCGGCCCCACTGAGTAGAAAAAGCTCACCCGGTAAACCAAACTCCTCTCTCAGTGTCTCAAAGGAGACCAAAGCATTGTCTCGAAACAGATCCCTGCTGCAATCCAGGTCGCCAGTGCCCCCCCCCCCAATATGTTCCCACTCTTTAGCAATGGGAGGCTGGTGATGGATAACTCCGGGGAATAGGGGATTCTGATGCCAGATTTTCACATACTTTTCGCCCAGCATTTCTGCATGGTTTTGTGGGTTTGCAAGGATAATCTAGTTGAGCTATTTGTTCGTATGATCAGTTCAAGCAGCGTTTCTTGTGTGTGGGTAAATCCGTCAATGGGCCCGTCCAGATTGCGTCTACTTGCCATCCATCTATTCAGTCATTGTAGTTAAGCTGCCAGATAATACAGCCCAAAGTCCGAGACTGACGAACTGCCCTGAGACACCGGGCGCTGAAGCATGGAGAGCACCACCCATCGCTGTCCTGATCCCCATGAAGAGGGTATACTAACAGGGTCTAGATCAGCGAAATAGGATTGAGGTACCCACAACAGGAGGGTTCCAAAGAGAGTTTGCCAGAAGGCAATCGATGACTTCAAGTTCCGGGGAGCTGTCCCATAATTCCCATCGAACATATCAGTGGTAGAGTAATAGATTTGTACCCCTAGTTATAGCAAACAAAGAGACTACCACCAAAATGTGGTGGTGGGGGAGGGAGGGCATTCAGGGCCCTGACTTCTTGTGTAGGGAAAGCTTAGACTTAGACTTAGGCAAGCATACCCTTAGTCCTGACACACCTGCAAATAAACAGAGCTATCCGCTGCATTGAATCCCCAACTCTGATGCCCTCGTTGTATGTCCCCGATCTAGCTTTTGCCTCCGGGGGTTCCACAGCAATGGCAAACAGCAGGGGGGACAACAGGCAACCCTGCTGTATGCCTCGCTTTACTGTAATGCTCTCTGAGGGGTGTTGGCCCGTCCTGGCTGTGGGGCTGGTATATAAAAATCGTGTCCAGGCTATAAAGCCAGGACCTATTCCCATGAGGTTCTCAACATCATATAAATAGCCCCATTCAGGGTTGTGAAATGCCTTCTCAATGCTTGGACCGCCGCTTTGATGTGATCATAAAAGCCACCCTCTAGGATGGCCATGAGGTGCCCGATATTAAAGGCAGTGTTGCGTTTGTGGATGAAGCCCATTTAGTTGCTATGGATGAGCTTCATCATAATGAGGAGGAGCCGGGAGGCCAGAATTTTACTCAAACTTTTATAATCAACATTGAGGATGAATAGCAGGCAAAATGCCCCTACTTCCAGGGCTGGCGTCCCCGGCTTTAACAGGTGGACTATCAACGCCTCCCTGCTAGTTGAGGGCAGACACCCCTTCATGCGCACCTCATCATATAGCTTCACCAACTGCGGGGCCAGTTCTATTGCATAGGCACTATAAAACACGGCTGGAAAGCCGTCCTAGACTTTGCTCCCCAAACATTAACTGGAAACAATTCAGCCCAACTCCTGCCCTACAGGAGAGGGAAAAAGGCCCCATTTATCCAAGCTACATACCAGTAACCAGTTCTGTTCATTAGTAAAACTTTGGGGAGATGACATTGAGCAGTGCCCAGTTTCAGAGTTAACTGGTCACCACTGTTCTTTTGCAATACTGTACTTTATGTATATCTGCACGACTCAATCCCAGGGAAAAGAGGAAAGAAAAAGATTATGAAGCTTACATACAGGCCCTAGCACCTATTATATTTATCAAATGGAGTTTTCCACAACTTCAGACATTCAGGGGCCATTCACAAGTTCATATCAGTTCATCAGCTGTCCTGAGGGTCACTACTGACAAATGAATGCTGTATGAACCAGATTTGCAAAAGTCATTCTCTGTGTCAGATTTTTCTTTGCTCTCCTGGCGCCATTCCGCTAATTGAGGCAGTGACTTCAACTGCCCTCTGACACTCATGCTGGGCCTCAGCTGGTGTGGGAGAACCAGCCAGCGCTGGGGACCCCCACCGCCGAGGGCACAGGTGGTGTCTTCTTTTTCGGGTGCCTGGCTCCCAGCTCGTGCCTCGTCTAGGCTGACATTCTGCCCATTTAGGAAAATCATCTCTTTGTGGTTTTCGACCATGAAGTTCTCCTTCTTGCGGGCCTGTTGGAGAATGGGGTCATCGTCTCTAAAATGTAGCAGTCTTGCCATTTTTGGCCGTGGCGGGGCCCCCGGAGGAAGCGACTATGCTCGTGCTCCAGCGCAAAGAAGGGGGACAGTCCCTCTGGGGCCACGCCCTGATTAAGCCAGGTCTCTAGATAGCATACCAGGTTGTCCCCTGCCATCCTCTCCGGAAGGCCCACCACTCTGATATTGTTTTGGTGGGCTCTATTTTCAGCATCCTCCGCCCTGGCTTCAAAGGTTTTCAGGCGAGACTCTGCACTATTCATCTGATTACTGAGACCCGCTCCGTCAGGCGCAGATAGTTATTGCATAAAAGGCCCAAGTCCATACTCAGAGCATTAATTTTGAACTCCAGGCCCACCCTGGAGGCCACAATAGCTTGCAATACATCTTGGAGAGCAGGGGTAGGGTGCACCAGCCCCTGGTCAGGGTGCGCACTAGGTGCAGATCGAGCAGGTATTGAGTCATCTAGCCGCTGACCTCCCAGTTCTGTGTCCCTCTTTTTGGTATGTTTGACCATGACTATTGCCTGATAAGTGGTTGAATATTCAGACTAGTCTCTTCCTAAAGCGGCGACTCACCGCAGCAATGACCTCATCATGGATCCCAGAATCTTCTGAGGGGCCCAGCCACTCCTTCAAAGGGGAAGGCAGAGCGGGGGTCTCCCCCAGCACAGACCTCTCAGGGGTTTCTCGTCTCATTTGGCAGTCCTTGCACTGATGGGGTATTGACCAATACTTGGGGGAGCAGACCGAGTCACATTCCACATCCAGTAGGGGCCCCGGTTGACACCGTCGTCACCTGTAACCCCCCCTTGGGGCCCCGTGAACTCAGTTATAACCTCCCACATTTCGCGTCAGGCTTCACTCTGCGCATCGTCTGCTCTCTGCTGTTATGTGGAGGGAAGGGAGCTTTTCCCAACGCACCCTCTCGATTACCCTCCCCCTTTTACCTTGGGGTCCCTTCTGGTGCGGGCCAGGGTTCAGTGGGCCCCTCTGGACGCCCAGTATCCATGCAGGTGGTGCACCTCTGTCCTCTCTAGGCAGCCCCGGCTTCTCCAGTAGCACAGGCCTCGCAGATTCTGGACAATCCAACAGCCCCTCACCACACAACTCCACGCACAGCGAGAGGGCCTATATTAGGGGAGAAGAAGAGTCATCATGGTCCCTGGAGCCCCTCGCCCACCACATCCCCCATATACAGCCATGGAGGGGGGCGCGACTGCCCGCTCACCGCAATTACTGCTCTTCCCTGGCAACAAAGAGTGAGCGGGCCTTGTCAGTTCGGCTCTCAAGTTTGTCCTTCACTCTGCAAGGGCCTGAGGTGGCCAGCCAATCCCGCTATCCACTTTACTCCAATGTGCTGGGGATCACAGAACTACACTGTTGCCGGCCCAGCACAAAATTCCCCCAGCTCTTCTATTCATCTATGGGGGGTTTCAGGACCTCTTCCTTGTCGCGCCTAGGGTCGCATGTCCGCAGCCTCCTTTCACAGCCACGGACCAAAGGCAGCCACACCATCTTGCGTTCGGGATCATCTAGGGCTGTCGCAGTGTCATGGCTGCTCTCTCTTCTGCCGTGACCCTTAGCCATCTCCAAGTGCTCACAGGGACTCGCGGAGGAAATTTATGGGGTCGGAGGTCCCCAAGAAGTGTCTGCCTCACTCAGGATAGGGTCCGGCTCTCCGGAGCTATGGGCTTCTCAGCCCTTTGCAACTTGGCCACATCAGCTTCCAACCGAAGAAGCTCTTCAGTGCCGACCATGGACTGGAGGCAGTGGTGGACTGGGTACCTCAAGAAGGGTCTTTTTAACAGTCTTATGGTGGGCGGGTGGGGTCGCAGCACTCGTAAGTTGAGCTGAGGTGATCTTGTAACTTTCGATGTCAGACTGGAGGTCTGAGTCTGAAGAGTCTTGGATAGAGAAGGCCGCCTCCTCCTCCTCCTGCACAGGCTCCTTTTTAGCGAGTTCCTCACCAAAGACATCTGGGGAGTCACCAGGAGTGTAGTGCGCCATTTCAAACCAACATGCTCTTCGGTCCCGTAGCGTCTTCTTTGATCGGAAGAATTCGCAGGCATCGTAGTCAGCCTCTTAATGATCGGGGGAAGAGACAGAGATTGCACACGAAATGCTGGTGGGTGTGCAGAAATTTTGTGAGGCACCGAGGTCAGAAGCAGAATGGAGTCCGTTCCATCAGGTTAGCATGTCTGTTGGTGCAGTGTGGAAGATAGGCCAGAGTTGGGTGTTGGTGCCCAACCCGACGAATTGAGGTGAGCACTAGGATGGAAGTAGCGCGAGCGATAACAGTATTGTTGAAAGAGGTTTAGATAAAAGAGAGCATTTGTACCGGAGCAAGTCGAAAGACGGAGTGGAGACACACAAGGTCAAAGTTCTTTTCTGCTGACTACATGGCCTATAAAGAGATAGTCATCCACACTGATGTCATTCATGTGGTCGATATAAAAGCTTACCACTTTTTGTGAATCCATGCTTAGCAGTCTCTTCACCGTCTTTACAGAGTGAGCTGAAGGAAAGAAAGATGGAAGAGTGATCGATCATCTGAGATGGAAAGAATGCTTCCGATGAAAACGAGTGTCTGAGAAGGAGTCGGATTTGACTTTGGCACGTTGAAAGTGAACCCCAAAGATTACAGGAGGTTTGCCGTAATCTGGAGGTGTCTGACGACTGCCTAAGGGGAACCCGCCTTCCACAGCCAGTCATCGAGAAGACTGGCACCCTTACTCACAAAGGTGTGCTGCTACCATCAGCATCACTTTTGTGAACATCCAAGGGGCACTGGTGAGACCTAGGGGAGCACATCAAACTGAAAATGCTAGTGTTCCACCGCGAACCGCAGGTAGCACCAATGGGCTGGCAGGACTAGTATATGGAAAAGGACATCCTGCAGGTCCATTGCAACCAACCAGTCTCCAGGGTCAGGAGCAGATAAGTCCTTGGCTAAGGTGAGCATTTTTAATTTCTCCTTCCAGAGGAAGGCGTTGAGAGGTTGCAGGTCTACAGAAAGTAACAGGAATAACAACCACATCCTACTTCTGCCACACTCTTGACAGACTCATTGGCCTAAAGGGCTTACACGCTTTGCTGCAAAATGGAGAGATGGTCCTCTGTCAGACGCTGGAGGGACAGTGGAAGGTGTGGCAAAGAAGAGAGGAAGGGTAAGGCATATCCCTTGCCAATGATCTGAAGAATCCACCTGTCCGATGTTATTGCTTACCAACCTCGGTAGAATCACTGGATCCTGCCTCCCACTGGGTGGCAATGCTCCCCTTAGGGCATGCAAAAGGTGTTTCGTATTGAGGCTGCAAGGAAACGAGGGACTGGATGGCCTGTTGATCTTTGTTGTGGGGGGTACCGCGCCCCTGACCAGAAAACTGCTGTGTTCCTTGCTGAGGCTGGGCAGGCTGGCAATATGGGACAGCTTTACCAAATCTCAATAAGGAGCAGTAAGGTTGGTGAGGATGGACTGATATGCCCAGAGAGTGTGCACCAGCTGTGCCCTCCTTAAATAGCTATAAAGCGTAATCATCCTTGTCCCCAAACAGGCAATTCCCATAGGATGGCAGGTCCATATGGGAGGGCTGGATATATTTGAGAACCTGGCTGATAGCAGCTACGCATGGCGTCGAATGGCAACACTGGTGCCAATGTGTCACCTGATGGAATCAGTGGTGTCCAACACACAACGAATAGTGAACTAGGCCGCATCACGACCGTCCAGGATAGCCTGAGCAAGGACAGGTCGGGGACCTTCAGGGACACCAAGGAGGACTTGAGCCACTGAGTCCCAAAGGGCGTGGAAATAACATCCCCAGGAATCAGCTGCAGTTTACAGATCATACAGCCAGGTTAGTTGAAGAAAAAAACTTGCTTCCCAAATGTTTTCCCCGCATTTAGACTCCTTATCGGGCGGAGTAGTAAAAAAAGTGTTGAGGTTAGACTTGCTCATGAACACTTGCACCACTAAACATTAGGAGAGAAGTGCTGAGAGAGGAACGCAGGGTCGCCTAGGGCAGGGCGATGAATCACAAAGTCAGCATCACAAGCAGGAATCTGTGCTATGGAGGATATCTAATGACCGATTATTGTAGCAAGAGCAAAATTATACTATTTTATGGGGGTCATTGATGGATACTTAAGGTGGAGGTATTCTGTTATGCAACGCAGTCTAACAGTACAAGTCATTTCCTTACAGAGGTGAAAAATCTTCCTACAAATCTTTATTATTTTCTAATTTCAGACACTAAACGAGAAATAGTGTGTTGATGTAAAAACCACATCCAAATATAACAAGACTACAGACATACTGTACATATGTACTTTTACTTCCTTTTACACCAACCTATCGATAATACTGAAATGACCTTTATTATTTTTATTTTACACTGTCTTACCTTCACTTGGCCTGTATTTGTAAACCTAAACTGTACCATAATGCGGTTTCCATTACCTCATTTTAAAATTAACTGCATTAAATGGTGCAATGCTAACCGTTAATAAAGCTCTAAAATTATTAACAGCATAATGTTTTTTTATTTAAATATTGACACAATGAATAACATTCACTTGATTTAAAAAAAAAAAAAAAATGTTTACCTGCACGATCCCAATAAGGCAATTCATAGGTTCCTTCAGTTTTCTTTCTTCTGAAATTAAAAAAAACACAACCATCAAAAATTATGTTAAGTTGTCCCGCATAGCATAAAATCACAAGCTCTGTTTTTACAGTCTTTTACAGGAGCGGTGCAATGGCAATCAGCAAAAAAAACTGTTACTCAAAGAAGGATTCATAAAATAAGGGTCTCCTGGTCATTAAATCATTTACTTCCAAGGCACGCACATGGGTGGAATGTTTTTGCTATGTGTGAAAGCATGTTAAACTAAAAGAAAAACGTACTTCCCCTTGGCAACAATATTTCTGGTGAATAATGTATCTACTTGTAGAGCGCTTACCTTTTAACACTTTACCAGGTGCCAGATTGGTCTAGAAAAGTTTTCTCCATAGATCTACTCAGGCAGTCGTTGACACTGGCTTCACACAAACGCCAGAATTAACGTCCAGGCGACGTTGAAGGGGCTATAATTGCCCCACCCTCGAGACGTCAGTTTCCAATCTATTTTTTTCAGACTACCGAAGCAGCACGATGGGAATGACATCAGATTGTGAAATGCAGTGCAACAGCATAAAAAAATGTTTTTTATTGTAGTGTCTCACAACCATCCAACAAAAAACGAGGAGGAAAAGGTGAGGAACCTGTAGGTAGATAAAATATTTACCTGAACTATTGTTAACAAAGGTAAATAACTTTTTCTTCCGATGGTCACTTCTACCTGCAGGTTCCTCGCCTCAAATATATTCCCAAGCAGTACCTACCTATGGGACAGACGTCCTTGAAGGGTGGTTATACCAGGAAGTCTTGTAGCATGGATTAGGCAATATGCCCATTCCCCCTCACCTCCAAATCCAGATAAAAGTACTTAGCGAAGCTGGGATGGGATAACCAAATGGCCACTCTGCAGATGTCACCTACATTGACTCACCTAGCTAAGGCAGATGTTGAGGAGTGATGCTCTCATGAAGTTTGCTTTGATGCCTTCCATTGGTTCTTTTGGGCCATGGCATAGCATATTTTAATGCACAAAATAACCCCCCAAAACAAAGTCCTTTTCTTCATTGCTTTTTCTTTTATGCTGCCTACATGGCCTATCAAGAGATAGTCATCCACACCGAAGTAATTCATGAGGTTGATATGAAAGCTTAACACTCTCGTGAATCCAGGCTTTGCAGTCTCTCCTTTGTCTTTATAGGGCCAGCTGAAGGAAAGAAAGATGGAAGATTGAGCGATTATCTGAGATGGAAAGCGATCACCAACTTTGGGAGGAAAGCAGCTCTGATTTCGAGCATAACATTTTCGGGATAAAAAGTGGTGAAGGGGGCTGGATGCTGGGTGCTTGTAACTGTGTGGCCAAAGTAATGGCACCTTGAAAAAACATTTTAGGTGTTAACAGCTTCAAGGAACAACCATGAAGGGGGTTGAGTGGCGCTCCCATCAAAAAAGTAAAAACTAGGTTTAGATCCCAGTGACGCATAACAAATGAAGTGGGAGGAAACATAATGGTCAGACCTTTCAAGAATTGTAGATCAAAGGAAGACTTGAAAAGAGATATTTGATCCGGGATGCAACCAAAACCGACAAAGTTGCGAGATACACTTTCACCATCCCCATGGCATATGATTTCTGAGCTATAGAAAGTGCAAACTTGAGAACGTCAGACAACCGTGATTCCAAGGGGTCAATATGGTGATCTTTGCACCAAATGACAAACCTGTGCCACATCCCAGAGAAAACTGATTTGGCAGACAAACAGGCAGGCAGATTAGATCACATCCACCAACTCATCAGACAGCAGAAATGCAGTGAAGTGTCCCTACTCAAACTCCATACATGAACTTGTAGGCTCGGGTATCAAAATGAAAGACCTGCCATTCTAACAGCTAGAGAATTGAGAGTAAGACAAAGGGAGTGACACCGGGAGAGCTGCAGAAGGTCTCTATACCGCATCCTTGTCCAATCTGAAGCCACTAAGATAACTTAATCCAGGGCTTTGCTGATCCTCCAAAGGACTCAAGAATTCAATGGTATGGGAGGAAACATGTAGTGAAAAGTAAAATTGCTCTTTATTGAAAACACGTTCCTCTGTCTTGCCTTCTGAGAATTTGAATAGAATTGAGTGGCAAAGAGATCCACAAGGGGCACATCTTATTGTTTGAATATGCACATCTGGACATAGATGCTACTCATGCTCGGCAAGATGATGCCAACTTAGGTGCTAAACCTTGATGTTCGTAGAGACAGCTATTTGTTTCACCACCAACCATATCTTGTGTTGGCGTGCCAAAGACAGAAGTCTCAGATGCACATGTAGCCCCTTGCATGTCTCTGCAATTGGAATTGTAAGTGCAGAAGTGGTGGATTTGGCTCTGGTGGAATGGACCCTGTTCCCTTTTGGAGCCTCCTTTTAGGCTAAGTTCTAGCAGGTCTTGATTCAGAGGATGATCCAACTCGAAAGGGTCTATTTCTGCACCACTCTGCCTTTCTTAGCAACACAGTACTCCACGAACAGCTGGTCATCCAGTTGTGTATCCTTAGTGTGATTCGGGTAGTAGACCGCCTTCCAGAAATCCAACCTGTACAACTTAACCTCCTCTTTAGTGGGATGGGGCTGGGAGTAAAAAGTTGGAAGAGTGATGCACTGACGCTGGAAGAAAGGAGTCACCACTTTTGGCAGGGAAGTAGTCCTGGGTCGCAACACCAATTTGACAGGGTAAAAAGATGTGCAAATTGCAAGATCCGAGAACACTTAGCCTGAGAGGGGTCTAAGGTGTTGTCTGTGCACCATGCAACAAAGCTGGCACATCTTCCTGAGTAAACCCAGTATATGGAGTGGTGACACCTTGACAGAGTGACGTTAACCACCTCCGTTGGCAACAGAAAGGAGGGCAGATGTCCCTGCTCAATGGAGACAGGGGAAGTAGGGCTGGTTTAAACTTTTTTGCATGGCTGCTTTTGATTCCTCAGTCCTGCCCTTAATGTATATTGCAGGTTGGCTTGTGGGAATTCTTTTTTGTGTCATGTGTTAGTGCCCACTGTGGTGCTCTGTCCTTCTTTGCGTCATAGCGCCGCCTATGCATGTGAGGGTAAGAAGTAAAGTGAAAAACTGCACTTTACGTGGAGCTCTAGAAATCCATTAAGGGGGGAAATCAACAGCATGCATTGAATACAGTCTGAGCACATGTTCTATTAGTATCTACATTTTCACAACGTTCTGCCTATTTATATGTTGCCTTGTGGGGCATGTCTTCATTATAAAATTCTTCATAAATCTATAATATATTTAGAGCACATCTTAGTAAATAAGGTAAGCCTGCTAATTCATAGTCATTCAACCCTTTTGTGCAAGGAAGGGTCACCACTCTTGGGCTCTGAAATGAGAATGTAGAGATGTTGTAATGGCCATGAGCAGGAGCCTTGTACTGCTAAATAGACCACTGTATGCATACATGCCAATAGACTTGATTCAGGCTGTCTCTGATCTGAAATTGCCTCTGCTTCAATAGACGTGAATGGGGGAAAATACATCCTTCCAATTTTTTTTTTTTTTAATAACCCACTTCCCTCTTCTAAAATGTTGGCATTTATGTGTATGCATTTAACTATTCTTACTGTCACATCAGCTGCTGCCACGCCCCATGGCTGCTAGTGAACCATACAGAAAACATCTGACACACACTGGTTTAAATTGAACCTCTACCTAAACACATTTATGGCCAGTGTGTTGCAGACAAAATGACTATCTGAAGTGTTCTGGTTAACTCCAGCCCTGCTCATATTTTCCCCACACTGTCGTGCGAACCCCTATGTGCAATCAAAAATGGACTGCTTCCACAATGGAGGCCAAATGAATCAGCTAGGTGTGTTAAGTTAAAATGAGCACATTTAATTTTGTTAAAGCAGAATTCATCAGAATGTCATATGCATGCATATGGTTTTCTAGTGTCCTCTGTCTTTTCCACAAAAGCAGTACTGATACAGTGTTAAAATCTTCCTACAGGCGCTGCTTGGTCCCTAAACATCAGAGCATACGTAGTCTGGAAACATATGATGAGGGAAACCTGTAGTAGGTAAAGTAGTGAAAGTCTACTATGTGCGTTACCAAATAGATTTGCTAGAAATTGAATCCATAACCAGATGTTATTCAATAGACCTGTAATTTGTGGGTATCCTAAAAAAACATAAGGACAATGGATCGATGTCTTAACCTTAAGCAGAAAACCACTGAAGACATTAATAATGGGCCATCATGCTAAAAACAAAGTGATTTAAGTCAAAAGAAAACAAAGTGTCGCAAATATGATGTTGAATATTTATCAATGTGTTTCACATGTTCAGGTTCAGAACATGAACAGCAACAACAATGCGTGCTACATTATGGAATTTTGTCAAATTAGGCAATGAAACCTTCTAAATTACGAATACACTTGGAAACTAAGCATAAAAACATGCTACCAAATCCACAGAATTCTTCAAAAATAAATAGTAAGAGCTTCGACAAAGTAGAAAAATAATTAAGGAAACTACATTAGGATCATTTAATGAAAATGGTCTTAGTGCTTCATATGACGTGTCCATGCTTATAGAAAAAAAAGAACTGGAAAACCTCATACAATTGCTGAAGAAGTAATAGTACCTGCTGCTAAAGCGATGGTGAGTACAATGATTGGAGAGAAAGCAGCAAAAGATTTCAATTTAGTGCCATTATCTAACACTGTAAAAAGGAAAATTGACAAAATGTCAGACAACATAAAAGAACAGTTGACTGAAAGAATTTGTAAAAGTCAGCATTTAGCCTAAAAGTAGATGAAAGTACGGACATAGCATATAAATCTTCTATTGTGTGTTACGTTAGATACGAGTTTGAGTGAAACATTATTGAAGATTGAAAATGTCACTTACCCAGTGTACATCTGTTCGTGGCATCAGTCGCTGAGATTCACATGGTATGCATGAGCTCGTCATCTGGTGTTGGGTCGGAGTGTTACAAGTTGTTTTTCTTCGAAGAAGTATTTGAGTCACGGGACCGAGTGACTCCTCCTTCTGTGCTCATTGCGCATGGGCGTCGACTCCATCTTCGATTGTTTTCCCCGCAGAGGGTGAGGTAGGAGTTGTACTATAGTAATAGTGCCCGCGCAATGAAAAATGTAAGTATGTACCTATTAAAGGATTAAGTAATATATATACAAATGTACAAAATTGAAGGTAACTTCTGAACTGCTACAGGCTTCCGGGGAGGTGGGTGGGTCCATGTGAATCTCAGCGACTGATGCCACGAACAGATGTACACTGGGTAAGTGACATTTTCAGTTCGATGGCATCTGTCGCTGTAGATACACATGGTATGCATAGACTAGTAAGCAGTTAGTTCCCCATAAGCGGTGGTTTAGCCTGTAGGAGTAGAAGTTGTCTGAAATAGAGTTCTTAATACAGCTTGACCTACTGTAGCTTGTTGTGCGGATAGCACATCTATACAGTAGTGTTTGGTGAATGTGTGAGGCGTAGACCAAGTGGCTGCCTTACATATTTCCTGCATTGGGATGTTTCCTAAAAAGGCCATTGAAGCACCTTTTTTCCTTGTGGAATGTGCCCTGGGAGTAATGGGCAGTTGTCTTTTTGCTTTAAGGTAGCAGATTTGGATGCATTTAACTATCCATCTGGCTATACCTTGTTTTGATATTGGGTTACCTGCATGAGGTTTTGGAATGCAATAAATAGCTGTTTAGTTTTTCTGATGTTCTTTGTTCTGTCAATGTAGTACATTAATGCTCTTTTGACATCTAATGTATGTAGTGCTCTTTCAGCCACAGAATCTGGCTGTGGGAAAAATACTGGTAGTTCTACCGTTTGATTTAGATGGAATGGTGAAATAACTTTTGGTAAAAATTTTGGATTAGGTCGTAGGACGACCTTATTTTTATATATTTGTATAAAAGGCTCTTGTGTTGTGAACGCTTGAATTTCACTTACTCTTCTTAGAGATGTAATGGCGATGAGAAAGGCAACTTTCCAGGTTAGGAATTGTATTCCGCAAGAGTGCATGGGTTCGAAAGGTGGGCCCATGAGTCTTGTTAGAACCACGTTTAGGTTCCATGAAGGAACAGGTGGTGTTCTTGGTGGTATAATTCTTTTAAGCCCTTCTATAAATGCTTTGATAACTGGTATC
This sequence comes from Pleurodeles waltl, assembly GCF_031143425.1. Classification (NCBI taxonomy): domain Eukaryota; kingdom Metazoa; phylum Chordata; class Amphibia; order Caudata; family Salamandridae; genus Pleurodeles; species Pleurodeles waltl. Next base: position 716,448,717 of record NC_090447.1, read on the forward strand.
CTATACAAGGAAGTTGAATAGGTAGTTTGCAGGTATGCAGATATTGCTGCAAGGTGTATTTTAATAGAAGAGAAGGCTAGCTTTGCTTTTTGTAAATGGAGCAAGTAATTTACTATATGTTTTGGAGTTGCATCTAGTGGTTGTATCTGATTATGATGGCAGTACCAAACAAATCTTTTCCACTTACTTGCGTAGCAGTGTCTAGTGGATGGCCTTCTGGCCTGCTTTATGACTTCCATACACTCTTGGCTAAGTTGTAAGTGTCCGAATTCTAGGATTTCAGGAGCCAGATTGCTAGATTCAGCGATGCTGGGTCTGGGTGTCTGATCTGTTGGTTGTGTTGCGTTAACAGATCTGGTTTGTTGGGTAGTTTGATGTGTGGTACTACAGACAGATCTAGCAGTGTTGTGTACCAGGGTTGTCTTGCCCACGTTGGTGCTATTAAAATGAGTTTGAGTTTGTTTTGACTCAATTTGTTTACTAGGTAAGGAAGGAGAGGGAGAGGAGGAAAAGCGTAAGCAAATATTCCTGACCAGTTCATCCATAGGGCATTGCCTTGGGATTGCTTGTGTGGGTATCTGGACGCGAAGTTTTGGCATTTTGCGTTCTCTTTTGTTGCAAATAAGTCTATTTGTGGTGTTCCCCAGAGTGTGAAGTAGGTGTTCAGAATCTGTGGGTGGATTTCCCATTCGTGGACTTGCTGGTGATCTCGAGAGAGATTGTCTGCCAGCTGATTCTGGATCCCCGGAATAAACTGTGCTATTAGACCAATTTGATGGTGGATTGCCCACTTCCATATTTTTTGAGCTAACAAGCTTAACTGCGTTGAATGTGTTCCTCCTTGTTTGTTTAGATAATACATCGTTGTCATGTTGTCTGTTTTGACAAGGATGTATTTGTGGGTTATGATTGGTTGGAAAGCTTTTAGTGCTTGAAAAACTGCTAATAATTCTAGATGATTTATATGCAGTTTTGTTTGATGTATGTTCCATTGTCCTCTTATGTTGTGTTGATTGAGATGTGCTCCCCACCCTGTCATGGAAGCATCTGTTGTTATTACGTACTGTGGCACTGGGTCTTGGAAAGGCCGCCCTATGTTTAAATTTATACTGTTCCACCATAGAAGCGAGAGGTAAGTTTGGCGGTCTAGCAAAACCAGATCTAGAAGGTGACCCTGTGCTTGAGACCACTGTGAGGCTAGGCACTGTTGTAAGGGCCTCATGTGCAGTCTTGCGTTTGGGACAATGGCTATGCATGAGGACATCATGCCTAGGAGCTGTAGTATTGTTCTTGCTTGTATTGTTTGGTTTGGAGACATGTGTTGAATGACTCTGTTGAAATTGTGGATCCTTTGTGGGGTTGGCGTTGCTACTCCTTTTGTCGTGTCTATTATGGCTCCTAGATATTGCTGTACTTTGCTTGGCAGAATGTTTGATTTTGCAAAGTTGACGGTGAACCCTAGTTTGTAGAGGGTTTGTATGACTTGATTTGTGTGGTTTGAGCATTGTGTGAGCGAACTGGTTTTGATTAGCCAGTCGTCTAGATACGGGAACACATGTATTTGCTGCCTTCTGATGTGTGCAGCGACTACTGCTAGGCATTTTGTGAATACTCTTGGAGCGGTTGTTAAACCAAAAGGCAATACTTTGAATTGGTAATGTATTCCTTTGAATACAAACCTTAGATATTTCCTGTGTGATTGATGTATTGGTATATGGAAATATGCGTCCTTGAGGTCTAGGGTTGTCATGTAGTTGTGTTTTTTGAGCAATGGTAACACTTCTTGTAGTGTGACCATGTGAAAGTGGTCTGATTTGATGAATGTGTTTACTACTCTGAGGTCTAGAATTGGTCTCAGTGTTTCGTCCTTTTTTGGTATCAAGAAGTACAGTGAATAAACTCCTGTGTTTATTTGTGTGCTTGGTACTAATTCTATTGCATTTTTTTGCAGTAGTGCTTGAACTTCTATCTCTAGAAGCTGTGAATGGTATTTTGATAAATTTTGTGATTTTGGTGGTATGTCTGGGGGGAATTGCAGGAATTCTATGCAATAACCATGTTGGATAATTGCTAGGACCCATGTGTCTGTAGTTATTTTGTCCCATGCTTCGTAATATTGACGTATCCTCCCCCCCACTGGTGTTGTGTGGGAGGGGTGAGTGACATGTGAGTCACTGCTTGTTGGTAGTGGTTTTGGGGCTTTGAAATCTTCCTCTATTCCTAGGGAATTGCCCCCCTCTATACTGGCCCCGAAAACCTCCCCTGTACTGTCCCTGGTAGGTGGGCGGTGCGGACTGTGAGGTGCTAGCTTGTGTGGCCTGACCCCGAAACCCTCCTCTAAAAGGTGTTTTGCGGAAGGTGTTATAAGATCCTCTGCTCTGCGGGGAGTAGAGTGCGCCCATGGCCTTGGCAGTGTCAGTGTCCTTCTTGAGCTTTTCTATGGCTGTGTCGACCTCCGGACCGAACAGAAGTTTTTCGTTGACTGGCATGTTAAGCACTGCCTGCTGAATTTCTGGCTTGAATCCAGACGTTCTGAGCCATGCGTGCCTACGGATGGTAACCGACGTATTAATGGTCCTTGCGGCTGTGTCTGCTGCATCCATGGAGGAGCGTATTTGATTGTTGGAAATGTTTTGACCCTCCTCAACAACCTGTTTTGCTCTTTTTTGCAGATCTTTTGGGAGATGTTCAATGAGATGCTGCATCTCGTCCCAGTGGGCTCTGTCGTATCGCGCTAGCAGCGCTTGTGAATTTGCGATGCGCCACTGGTTTGCTGCTTGGACAGCAACCCTCTTCCCGGCTGCATCGAACTTCCTGCTTTCTTTATCTGGGGGAGGTGCATCCCCAGAAGTGTGTGAATTTGCCCGTTTTCTGGCAGCCCCTACCACCACAGAATCTGGTGGCAGCTGAGAGGTGATGAATACAGGGTCCGTAGGAGGCGCCTTATACTTTTTGTCCACCCTAGGCGTCACTGCCCTACTTTTAACTGGCTCCTTGAAAATGTCCTTTGCATGGCGTAGCATGCCTGGGAGCATCGGCAGGCTTTGTTAGGAGCTGTGGGTTGAAGAGAGGGTGTTAAATAAAAAATCATCCTCTACTTGTTCCGAGTGGAGTTCCACATTATGGAATAGTGCTGCTCTAGCCACCACTTGTGAGTAGGCTGTGCTGTCTTCCGGTGGTGATGGCCTAGTTGGGTATGTGTCTGGGCTGTTATCAGACACTGGTGCGTCGTACAAGTCCCACGCATCCTGATCTTGGTCATCGTGGCTCATGGCGGTGTGAGCTGGCGAATGTGACGGGGTGTAAGTTGGCGAAGCTGGAGTTACAGGTGGAGGTGAGGGAGGAGGTGTTACCTTTTGTGCTGTTTGTTGCTGAGAAGTAAACTGAAGCGTTCTCTTTCGTTTGACAGGTGGAAGGGTACTGATCTTCCCAGTCCCCTGCTGAATAAAGATACGCTTTTGCGTGTGATCCACGTCAGTGGATTGCAGTTCTTGTTCAAATCTATGTTTCTTCATTTGAGAAGACATAGAATGCTCTTCAGTATAGGAGCCAGAAACAGGGTCTGATGTCGCTTTTTTCGGCTCCGAAAACCCCGTTGATTGTTTTTTCGGCTCCGAGGTAACCTTCCTCTTTTTCTGTGCCGAAAATTCTTGGCCTCTATGGTCTTCGGCGCCACTGTCTCGGCGTCGATCCGTGTCGACACCGAACTCTCGGTGTCGATGCTTCTGTTTAGCACTCTCTCGGTCCCGAGGAGGCTGCGTGCCGGTGTCTCGACCGGAGTCGGACGATCTCGACACTGAATGGGCCTTTTTCGGTGCCGATTGTTGGTCACCGAGAATTTGGGTGGAGCCATGGCCGGTTGGCAGTGGCGTCCCCTGGGCCTTCTTTCCTTTTTTAAGGTCTGATCTCGACGTCTTACTCACAGTTTTTGTAGAGTCTAGCTCGTCGGAGTCTGAATCCTGGATGGAAAAGGATTCCTCCTGTTCCTCTTCTGTCTCGAACTGTCGACGCTCCTTTGGCGTGGACGCCATCTGCAGTCTTCTCGCTCGACGGTCGCGCAGAGTTTTTCGGGACCGGAACGCCCGACAGGCCTCACAGGATTCTTCGCTGTGCTCGGGTGACAGGCACAGGTTACAGACCGAGTGTAGGTCCGTATAAGGATATTTGTTGTGGCATTCGGGGCAGAATCGAAACGGGGTCCGTTCCATCGGCGTTGTTCTCCACGCGGTCGGGCCGACTAGGCCCCGACGGGGTGCCGAAATCTACCCCGAAGGGCACCGAAGCGCTTCGATGTTCAACGCGTCGTCGTATGTGTCTATCTCGAACCGGATCGCAACAATACCGTCGAAAATTTTCCGTTTTCAGCTATCTTTCCGTTCCGAAACTCGGAGCGACAGGAACACGTCCGAACCCGATGGCGGAAAGAAAACAATCGAAGATGGAGTCGACACCCATGCGCAATGAGCACAGAAGGAGGAGTCACTCGGTCCCGTGACTCAAACACTTCTTCGAAGAAAAACAACTTGTAACACTCCGACCCAACACCAGATGGCGAGCTCATGCATACCATGTGTATCTACAGCGACAGATGCCATCGAACTTACTGTTCTGCTGCTATTTGAAACATACCACTGCTGAAGGGGTCGTCAGCACCCTCAATCAATTTCTGACATCAAATAGAATGCAGTGGTCCAAATGCTTAGGAATCAGCACAGATGGGGCTTGCATAATGTCTCGGAGACTAATTGGATTTTTTGCATGAATAAGGGAAATTATCCCTTCAGCTTTATGGCAACATTGTTGTATTTATCAAGAATCATTAGCCACTAAGAAGATGCCTGATGAATTAAAAAAAAGGTCTTGAATGAGTCAGTCAAAATTGTAAATTTTATCAAAGCCAGGTAACTAAATTCAAGGCTTTTTGAACAGCTTTGTAAGTCCATGGATAATGATCATGATCAGCTTTTGCTGCATACAGAAGTCTAATGGCTGTCTCTTGGTAGGGTTTTGTAGCAGCTTTTTTGACTGAGAGATGAAATCAGAGTATTCTTCAATGAATTGGAATCTCCATTTGCACTTAATGAGCACTTACATGACTATACTTGGTTAGCCATGCTGGTGTATATGGCAGACATCTTCACTCATCTAAATGTACTCGACTTGAGTATGCAAGGAGTTGATATCACAATTTTTTATGTCGAAGACTAGATTGAGTCAATGATAAAAATATAGATGTGTGGCCTTGTCACTTATCAAAGACATTTTGATTCTTTTCAAAACCTGAAGGCATTCTTGGAATCTGCTGATGATGAATCATGAAACGAAGTCTTGCAATCTTTTATCCAGATATGCAATGTAGTTTTCATCAGTACTTTCCACTTCCAAATGAAAGCAAAAACTGGATTAAAGATCCTTTCAATGTAGACATTGACAATTTAATGGGGCTGACAGCATCGGAAGAAAATGGTTTGACTGAAATCTCTACAGATAGTGCACTTAAAAGTCAATGTAAAGAAAATTCTCTGATGAATTTTGGCTGCAAGTACCAACAGACTATCCTGAATTAATTCACAAAGCAATTAACGTTTTACTTCCTTTTCCCACCACATATTTATGTGAAAAAGCTTTCTCAGATCTTATGTACCTAGAAAGTAAATACAGAAATCGCTTGGAAAAAGTAGAATCTGATATGAGGATTCAACTTGCCGAAATAAAACCAGAAAATGAAAATTTGGACGCAGAGGTGCAGCACTACCCTTCCCATTACGTTCTTGTTTTATTTTTGGATATTTGTCAATATAAAATAATAAAATCTTTAGTAATTTGAGTATTTATTTGGTGTGTCCTTGTTTGTGTATCTTTTGCACATTACTGGTTTAATGCTTGAAATTAAAATCGTACACATTGCTTGGGGTACCCCAGCTTCCGGTATTGATTCAGTAGGGGTCCTCAGGAGTCAAAGGTTGGGAACCAATGTCCTAGACTACCTCTAGTATAAAATGCCACTTATGTTTGGCAAGATAATGCCGGCTCAGGGTGCTGACTCTGATCTTCAGAGACCCAGCTAGGTGACTGGCAGTGAGGTAGATCCCTCGGATGTGCGTTGAAGACCACAGTATCAAGACTTTCCGATATGGGAGGGTGAGACCGTACTCCCCCATATTTGTTGATGTACTGCATTGGGGGCGTGTTGTTCGACGAAACTGGATGGACCGACTTTGAATGGGGGAGAGGAGGCTTTGAGTGCCAGCCAAATCTCCAGCAATTCAGACAGGTTGATTCTTTCAGGTGCCCAGAGGCCTCTGATCCCCAGATCTTCTATGTGAGCTTCCCAACCTGTGTTGGAGGCATCCGTCACTACTATAGTCACTGTTGGAGGGGGAGTGAAGGCCATCCCGCATGCAAGTTTTTCTTTGTTCCCCCACTAATCTACTTCCACCTCAGCACTGGGAGAGATCACAATGGAGTCGGCCAAGTCTGCTTCGTATTGTAGTCTTTGCCGCGGAGGCACTGCTCCAGGGTCAACATTGAGTTTGTGACTAGGACAATGCAGGAAGGGGAGCAGACCTAGGAATCACAGAACCTTCAGGACTGGAACTCGCATGTCTTGTCAAAAGGTAGAGACCATCTGCTGCATGTTGACAATCTTTTGACGTGAGGGAAGGCACAGAGCAGGGTGGTGTCTAGTACCAACCGTATGAACTGGAGTTGTTTGGGGGTCCTCAGGTGATATTTGGGCTCGTTGATCAAAAAGCCCAGGTTCAACATTAGGGTTAATATTGAATGCAGGTGGTGAGAGGCATCTCTGTTGACCCAGTTTTGATCAGCCAGCCGTCCAAGCACAGGATAATGGGAATGCCTGAGCGTCTGAGATATGCTGCAACCACTTCCATTACCTTGGAGAAGACTCAAGATGACTATGATGTCAAGCCTAAGTGAAGTACTGCAAACTGATAACTCGTATTACCCGCCACAAAGTGCAAATATCTCTGATAAGACTTCAGGACTGCGATGTGGAAGCACGCATCCTGCAAGTCCAGCAACACCATCCAGTCTCCAGCTTCCAACTCCAATAACACTTGGGCTAGAGTTGCATCTTTAACTTTTCCTTTTTCTTCCTAGGAAGAGGTTCAACTCCATAAGGTCCAGGCCCGGATGCAGACTGCTGTCCTTCTTGGGAACATAACAGAAGAACCATCCATGACCCTCTTTCTGCTCTGGCACTAACTCCACGGCTCCTTTTTTGAAGGAGTGATTCCACCTTGCTGTAGAATGGCCATGTGCTCCAGAGAAGAAGATGGGGGCAGGGCCTGAAGAAAAGGTTTGGTGTGAGGTGGGTGTCAGGGAAGGATGAGGAACAGGAAGCTTGCAGGATCCAAAGCCCTCATCTCTGCTGCTGTGGCTGATGAGGTTGACATTAAGTAAAAGAAAAGCCCCTGTATAATTCCAAAATGCGCTGAAATCGTGGGTAGTCACTTTGGGGTAGAAGCTACTGGAGTTCCAGGCATTAAACCTTTTTAGGGCTGCATCTGCATTATCCTTGAATAGATGGGCATCATGAAATGGAAGATACATCAGAATGGCTCGCACATCATTTGAAAATCTTGAAGTCCTGAGCCAAGCATGGTACCTGATGGAAACCGAAGTACCCAATGCCCTTGCCATGGAGTCAATGGTATCACAGCCCAATTTTATGATGTGCCACAAAGGCTTCTGTTCATCCTTTAGTACCTCCTGGTAATGTGCCTGGATACCTTACAATACATGTGAGTGATGAGCTGGGCTATATCCCATACAGCATGCGTGTAGCATACTAAAAGACAGTTAGTACTCAAGGATTTCACAGTCATGCTTCCAGATGATATGATGATTTTTTGCCCATGGCTACAGCCTTTTAGACACCTTGTCTAAGGGCACTGTGGGGAACATGCCTTACACCTGTCCTGATGAACAGAAATGCTTGTATCACCAAACTCTCTGAGGAAGGGTGCACGGAAAGAGAAACCGGTTCTCCAGGAGCAGAGTGATAGTATCAGGATACTAGTCAGCAACCACTGGTGTTCAGAAAGGTTTCTTCCAAGTGGCCTGGAAACATTCTACCAAGACTTCATTAAAGGGCAGTAATGGTTCGGATGTGGGAGTTGAGGGCAGTAGGACTTTCACTCGGTGAATCTAGAGGTAAAGTTCTAGATCTAGTACGTCAGCTGCTCTTTCAGACTACATAGTGAAAAGACATGACATCTAGAGTGGGTGGTCCAGCAGGAACTCCATTTCCACCTCCGACGAAGTATCAAGTTCCCTAGACGAGGACAAACCTGGAATCGCATATGGATGTTCTCTCCCATCATTGCCATAGGGAGTCGGAATCTGACCCAAAGTGGTCATGAATCCTCTGCCAGTACTCCTCTTCAATCAATCCTGTACCTTCTCAGGAAGGGGCTATGTGACCGGAGAAGGTGGCTCCAATGTCTCTGTGCATAGATCTGGCGAAGGCGGCAGCAGCAGCGGCTGCCACAGTACCAATGGCTGAGCTGTATAGCCGTGTACAATAGTGTAGATAGCAGTAGGCGCTGGGAGTCCCATGCCTAGCACAGGCAACTTCACCAACATAAATAAAAATGGGTGGGTGGAACTGTGTTTCATCTCAGAGGCATACCAGATAGGTTCAAGGACCTGGTGAAGATACCAAAAATTACATTAAGGAATACCACCCGGTCTGCACCTGTCGCTGGAAACTCTAGAAAAGTAGGATGCGCTGCTGGAAAGTCCGTAATGACTGAACTGGCACCCATGAAGTCGAATGGTAGTCCAGATTCAGCTGTGGAACAGGCTTGGAACTAATAGGATCTCGGTCAGATTGCTCTACCGCGACTAACGCTGTGGATGAAGACATTGTGGGAGACCGGGGTTGTCTAAGGGACTTACCTCAATCATGCTTCTTATGCTGTGATGCTTCTTTCTTTCGTTCCGGAGGAATGCAAGGAGGAAGATTTGGACTGTGGTCTTGATCGATGACTTCTCTGTTTGTCATCACGGGCCCTGGCCATTAGCAACTTGGCATCACACTCATTGATGGCTTTTGGGTACATACTCTGACAGGAGTTGCAACAGTAGGCATTTAGGTCCTAGCCAAGGCATCACAAGCAGATGGTGTGCGGGTCCATAATGGATATCTGTGACTCGCAATCCCTACCAGGCTTGAAGTCATAGCATTTGAGAGGAGCCCTTGCACTGCACTTCAGGATAAATATGCTGTGAGGAACACCCATGACTCTTAGAAGACAGAGAGCTCCAGATTGCTGCAACAGGGTGGGCAGTATATGGCTGCGGTGACATCTTTTGACACACTTTCCGGCATTGATACAAAGCTAGTCACCAACCCCTACCAGTAGCATGGGAGCTTTGAAGTTTCTGGATCTAGTTTAATGCCTGGGATTATACTCCAGGTAAGGAATCAGAAAGTAGAAGTCTCCAGCAGAATGGTTGCTTATACTTTCAAAATGTTTTGCCATACCCAAAGAATGCACTGATGTTCTACTCACATGTAACATATGTAATTTTAATTGTGCTGTAGATTGTGCTTTTCGTAACAAACAAGTATAGCTCAGTTCATGTGAAAATAACATTAAAAATAACATATGAGTAGTAGTTGTGTTAAAGCAATAACGCACTCAGCAATGTTTCCTAAAGAGTGACATGTACATGTACAACAGCATACATCCTGCTAATGAACAAAGAAAACAGAACATATTATTCGGTTTTAGCAGCTTGAATTCAAGGAAATTTTAGACCCCTACAGAAGGATAGCGAATTTAGTTAAGGGCCTTGTGGGTGACTCAGGTCATTCTGGATTCAAGAATGAGCCAGTGGTGGAGTATCTGAATGGAATTATTTTCTGATTTTAAGACACCTCTGACAAGGTGTGTTGCACCATGGACAATATTCTGGAAAGGTACTAGGGTGTATTTCGGGAGGACAGCTATACTATTCCTTATCTTTCTTGTTGCACATTTGAACATTAAATATTTTATCCATGTGAATATAGCTAGCCAGTATGTGAATGTATTGCTAACCTGCTGTCCAAGAACTATACTTTTTTTTTTAGCATTCAAAGGAACTCAAATTAGGACACAATTTAGAACCTGGTCATAATCCTGAAGAGGGCTCAATATAATTGGTTGTGCAGAGGCCTTGTCTATATTTGCAAGGTGGTACACAACTGGGGTTTCTACCATGCCCTGAAATCAGGTGGGATGGTAGGGTTGAGTTTTCTGACCAAGAACGTTTGGACGGCACTTTTAAGTCACTTTCCACAACATAAACAAAGAAAGAAACCATGAACTATTTCAACATTAGCAAGGCGTGCTAACAAGGTAAACTACATAGGGCTCGTCTACCACAATGCAATCTCTGTTTATAGTAGAGAAAAAGGGTTCAAATATCAGCTCGTCTTATCATTCAAGTCTACGCTATGATAAGCAGCAAGAATGGTTTACTGATATTACCTGTTTCTCCAGTGCCACGCACAGACCAGAATCAGGATAAGACTTGTCAGAACCATGACTAGCACAGGAACCAGGATAGCTGCTAAGGCCACATCTGAAACACATTACACATATTAAAAAAAAAGACAATGGCTCTGAATGCACCAATTATAGAGCACTCAATTTGCAAGTTTTAAGGTCAAGCACGATCAGATGGCTAGTGGGTAAATAAATGAGAAAGCACTTCATACTTATTACAAAACAAAGCCGAGTGCTCAAGCAGATTAAAACATATGTACATTAATTAACAGTTTTGTTTAATTATTCTGTTTGTCCTCCTAGATACAGTATTCAGTGACTAAATAAATTAGCTACTGTTACACATCCCTGCTATCAAAGACCCAGCACATTTATGCAATAAAGCAATATGTTCTGTAGAAGATGCACCTGAACTTCAAGCACGAGTGTAACTATAACAAATGTATAGCACAGTGTATGACTTCACGAAGCTCACGATAAACTACAACCAGTTTTTGTAACCGATGAAAAATGTTATCCTCTGAGTAAGGGCCTCTAAAATGGAGTCCATGCCTACATGCAATCATGGGAACAAACAGCATTGCTGATTCACTGCTTTCCAAGAGAACTCTCTGAACATATTTCCTTTTGACTATGCCAGGCCTGTCACAGTCGTAAAGAACATGTCAAAGTACCACCTGTTGTAACTGCTCAACCTATTTTTCTACAAGTAATATGTTTAAAGTACCACCTGTTGTACATAATAAGGATATTGCAAGTTATCAAGGAGTGCAGTGACCATATAGAGGAAAGAGGGCAAAGGTGGAGTTCCTTTAAAAGGTCATGGAACCCCAAGGTGACTTGAAACATCAATTGTTGTACGGCTGAGGATATTTTTTCCGTCTAATACATGGTCACACCATCACCCGTCCCACAGACCACCTAAATCCTTGATTTTTCATGTTCACTGCAGACACAAAGAATAAAAGCATAATCTCTACTGGGAAATTAAACATGAAAAAGAGATTAATTTGTGCAAAGAGATATTAAGATCAGATTACTATAAATCAAATTAAATGATACCGCTCATATGTGTTGCAACACACAGATTCTATCCTTCCAGCCATGACCCATATTATGTGAAAAATATTTTTTTGTGGTATTATTTTACTGTCTGCTTATCACTTTTCATTTTACAAAAAACCTATCAGAAAGAAAAGGTAGTCCTGTGTTCCTTGCTCTAACTGCAGCTGTAATTATTCTTTGTGACCTTTTTCACCCTTTCTGCTGGCAGCAGGCACTGCGACTTCAGAAATGAACTGTAATAACGTGTTACAGTAGAGCAAGTATGCCAGGTCTTTATAATACATGGGATTCTGCAATCTTTGTATAAAAATCAGTCTCTAATTTCTTTATAATATGCGTCTTGTGTGACGCACACTCGACTATTATTAAGAAAACACATCAGAACTCAACTGTAATCACTTAACTACAGCTGAGGTCTGATATCACAATGCCTGCTGCCAAAGCTGGCAGTCAAGGAGAAAGGCAGGTCAGGGTACAGAGCATATTTAAAGCTGCTTTTTAAGCACAGAAACAAATTTTGCTTTTCTTTCTTCTGCTCTGTTTTGCTAGCTGTTTAGTACCCAGAAGAAATCAAAAAGCGATGCCACCTGATCAAGCCCTATCCAGAAGGCACACTCATGTCATGGTGCAGAACGCTGACAGTTTGGATACATACTTTTGGATCCATACTATTAATATAATTGCAGCAGATGGGGTGGGGGCACTATGGTGGGTGGACAGGCAATTTGTGCAGTGCCAAATGCACATATCAAATGTCTGTGATAAGTAGGCTCACTCGAGGCAGTGCCACAAGCGCTCAGGAAAAAGGGAAGTTGAGTGCAGGACATGCTTAAAGCCCTGACCCAAGTGCTCACTGAAGACAGTGGGTCTGTAAGTACAGAACCACTGTGCTGGACATGGCCAAAAGTTATGGCCCTTAACCAATGATCGATGTGCATGCCCAAAGGCCATCCACAAGGCAAAGGGGCTGGGTGCAGAGTGCTACCAAAAGCCTCAACCTGTTCTCGGTATTCCTGCGCAATGTGGGTATGATGGCAAGTGCAGTGGACAGACATACTGTGCTCAGTGTCTCCTGCATGTAGCCAAATGTCGGGTGCAGTGGGTTTGGAGCCCTTGAGAATGGGTGCAGGCACTGCTAACACTAATGTGCCCTAAGTGACAGCTCAATGCCATCAATGTTGCTGTGAAATGTGATTTTACCAGTGTTGTTACAAATTATGTCATTTGTGTTCTAATCTCTGAGGTCATGAGCACTGCGTGGATAAGAGCTAAGGTTGCACAGTTCACTTAGACTGTCAAAGTTTTTTAAGTTTTGTATGTATGTATGTATTGAGTATTTATAAAGTGCATTCCGGCCCGAGGGCATCGAAGCGCTAAATAGGGTGAGGCTGTATCTGCTAAGAAGGAGACTCCGGGTCTTATCACGGGAAGAGCCAGGTCTTAACCAGTCTCCTAAAAGTCAGATAGTTGTGTTCTTTCCTCAGTTCCAGCGGAAGTGAGTTCCAGGCTTTAGCAGCTGCAATAGTAAAAGCTCTGTCACCCCACTTCGCCTTTTTAGTGCGGGGAGTTTGAATTCGATAGGTGGTGACAGAGCGTAACAACCTTTTAGGTCTATACCATTGCAGTTTAGTAGTCAAGGCCTTAGGCCCAATCCCATGGATGGCTTTGTGAGTAATGCAGAGGGCTTTGAAAGAGATCCGCTGGATTACCGGAAGCCAGTGCAGGTTTTTGAGGCACTTCTTAGCAGAGACCGAGCGAGGCAGCTTCAGTCTAGCAGCGGTGTTCTGCATCAGCTGCAGCTTATTTAGCGATCCTTTATCCAGGTTGAGCAGAAGCGCATTCCCATAGTCCAATCTGGAAATGACCAGAGCCAGAATAACAGTAGTTCTCCAAGGTTGTGCGATAAAGGGAAAGACTTTCTTTAATTTCTTCAGAGTCCACATGCAGGATTTAATTATCTGATTGACCTGGGGTTTAAAGGACAGTTGATCGTCGAACAGTAATCCTAGGTTCCTAGAGGTAGACCCTGGCACAGGGAGAGTACCACACTCTTTGGGCCACCAAATGGAGGACCAATATTCCCTCTTGATCCCAAAGCACAGGATCTCCATTTTTTCGCAATTCAATTTTAGCCAATTGGCCTTCATCCAGCTGTTCACCGCTATCATACAGGCATTAAAGCGGGTCGCCACTTCCTCCATGTCTTTGTTAATCGGGATGATAAGCTGGGTATTATCTGCGTAGGAGGTCGGGATAAAACCGAAGGAGCGAATTAGTTCTGCCAGTGGGGCCACATACACGTTAAATAACGTCGGGCTAAGAGAAGAGCCCTGAGGGACCCCCACAAGGCAGAAGGTAGGCAGGGGATCTAAAGTCACCACTGCTGACTGTAGCCCATCTATCCGATAGAAAGGATTCAATAAGCTTAAGAGCTTGGCAGGACATGTGGAGCAATGGTGTCAAATGCTGCCGACAGGTCCAATAGAACCAGGAAGACCCGCTGACCCTCATCAACCAGTCTGCGTATGGTATCGGATGAGGCAATGAGAGCTGATTCCGTACTATGGGATTTCCGGAAACCGTGTTGCGAGCTGTCGAGGCCCCCTGAGTCTACAAGGAAGTGGACCAGTTCTTTATTAATGAGTCAAAGACTTGTCACAAAAACCTCGCTTTGTCCTTCGCCATCCCTGGATTTCATTTTATGTTTGCCCCAGGGACGTGGTGGTCCTGGGCATTTCTTTGTATGTTTACTCCGGGGAAGTAGTGGGCCCCCTCCTTATTTTCAACATGCCCCCAGGACCTGGCCCTCCCGGGGCTTAATTTACACAAGCACAGGAGCCTGCCATGGGGGGAGGTTTAGGCGGGTGTCCATCTGGGACCCTAGCACCAGAGCTAAGGGGTCAGGGTGTCCTTACCCTGGCCCCTGTTCTTTTTGTAATTTTTTTTCTGAAGCAGAGTCCCAATATGATGCCCAACACTTCCTTGTTTAAGTGTTGGCAGCCAACCAGATCTCAGCATGAGGTCGGGAGGGTTGGCAGAGCATTTGTGTCCCTATAGATACAAATTTGTTTCTTTGCTTTCTCAAAAACTACTGAACAGATTTAAACCAGATAACAAAATGGTCGCTTTCTGGACCAAGAGCTACCTTTCTGCCAAATTTGGTGTCATTCCGTTGAGTGGTTCAGGCGCTATTCCAGTTCAAAACCCTATGGAAAAATGCCTTGGGAAAAGGTGTTTTGGGACCCCCCATTTTTCTCACCCCAGTTGACTGATCAACGCAAAACTTTCCAGACAGATGCTTGAGCATTGTATTTTTTTGGAACATTTTGTGAAGATTCATCAAATGGCATCAAAGTTATTAGCACAACAAAAATGATTTTTCTATAGAAACTAGGCTCCAACTATAACTACCTAGTGGCGACTGCCATATGGTTATATTAATTTTCACTGGAAAAAAAATACATACACACCCACATATATTTAAAAACAGGTTGCTTCCTGAAATCCCACTTAGTGGTTTTGTTTTCTGTTGTGTAGTCACTGGCAGTAGGTGCACTAACAGAACATTCTACCTCCATCCCCATCTTACAAGAACTTTGTAAGCACAGTTGGTGTCTGTTTTAAATTTGATTGGCTCAATATTTTCCTACTGGAGTCACACATCCTAGGCACCTGCTTTGCGTACTCTAATAAAAATCCCTACTAGCACATGCTATGGTTGTCATTACATACATACCTTTTGCGAGCGCATCCAACATAATCTTTTCTGAGATAATTTTAAAGAACCAAAATAAACTATCAGAAAGTTACGTTTTAGGGAAAGGGGTACCACAGGCTCCAGATGTGTTTTTGTTAGGGCCTTTAGAATTATAAAATTCTGTGACTAAAGCATTTTCCAGAAAGGTACGGCTGTGCTGCACTTGCTGTACAATTCGTTCTCTGTTTATTTAACAAGTCAACAAAAAAATAAATATTAAGAGCTCAGATAAAAGATTATTCAAATGTTGCACATGGAACGGAATGCAGCACCAGATAAACTGCAAAGGTGAAATGGCTAATTTTCACATGTTGATTGCTATATTCAGGCTCTAATGTGGTGATAATTGTGCCCAGATGGCAAAACCAATAGAACATTTTCCTAAACCAGGAAATAAAACTTTGCATACTTAATTATAATCCAACCGCGGTGTAAAGAATGAATTAATTTACTTTAAAAATACAGGGAGTGCAGAATTATTAGGCAAGTTGTATTTTTGAGGATTAATTTTATTATTGAACAACAACCATGTTCTCAATGAACCCAAAAAACACATTAATATCAAAGCTGAATATTTTTGGAAGTAGTTTTTAGTTTGTTTTTAGTTTTAGCTATGTTAGGGGGATATCTGTGTGTGCAGGTGACTATTACTGTGCATAATTATTAGGCAACTTAACAAAAAACAAATATATACCCATTTCAATTATTAATTATTACCAGTGAAACCAATATAACATCTCAACATTCACAAATATACATTTCTGACATTCAAAAACAAATCAAAAACAAATCAGTGACCAATATAGCCACCTTTCTTTGCAAGGACACTCAAAAGCCTGCCATCCATGGATTCTGTCAGTGTTTTGATCTGTTCACCATCAACATTGCGTGCAGCAGCAACCACAGCCTCCCAGACACTGTTCAGAGAGGTGTACTGTTTTCCCTCCTTGTAAATCTCACATTTGATGATGGACCACAGGTTCTCAATGGGGTTCAGATCAGGTGAACAAGGAGGCCATGTCATTAGATTTCCTTCTTTTATACCCTTTCTTGCTGTGGAGTACTTGGACACGTGCGATGGAGCATTGTCCTGCATGAAAATCATGTTTTTCTTGAAGGATGCAGACTTCTTCCTGTACCACTGCTTGAAGAAGGTGTCTTCCAGGAACTGGCAGTAGGACTGGGAGTTGAGCTTGACTCCATCCTCAACCCGAAAAGGCCCCACAAGCTCATCTTTGATGATACCAGCCCAAACCAGTACTCCACCTCCACCTTGCTGGCGTCTGAGTCGGACTGGAGCTCTCTGCCCTTTACCAATCCAGCCACGGGCCCATCCATCTGGCCCATCAAGACTCACTCTCATTTCATCAGTCCATAAAACCTTAGAAAAATCAGTCTTGAGATATTTCTTGGCCCAGTCTTGACGTTTCAGCTTGTGTGTCTTGTTCAGTGGTGGTCGTCTTTCAGCCTTTCTTACCTTGGCCATGTCTCTGAGTATTGCACACCTTGTGCTTTTGGGCACTCCAGTGATGTTGCAGCTCTGAAATATGGCCAAACTGGTGGCAAGTGGCATCGTGGCATCGTGGCAGCTGCACGCTTGACTTTTCTCAGTTCATGGGCAGTTATTTTGCGCCTTGGTTTTTCCACACGCTTCTTGCGACCCTGTTGACTATTTTGAATGAAACGCTTGATTGTTCGATGATCATGCTTCAGAAGCTTTGCAATTTTAAGAGTGCTGCATCCCTCTGCATGATATCTCACTATTTTTGACTTTTCTGAGCCTGTCAAGTCCTTCTTTTGACCCATTTTACCAAAGGAAAGGAAGTTGCCTAATAATTATGCACACCTGATATAGGGTGTTGATGTCATTAGACCACACCCCTTCTCATTACAGAGATGCACATCACCTAATATGCTTAATTGGTAGTAGGCTTTCGAGCCTATACAGCTTGGAGTAAGACAACATGCATAAAGAGGATGATGTGGTCAAAATACTCATTTGCCTAATAATTCTGCACTCCCTGTATTTTGCTTCACTTGGGCAAATTCATCTTTACGCTCCCATGTTTTCGAAGCAGTAATTAGTAAATTCGAAAGGACACTCAAAGATTAGAATAATATAGCAACTTGTTAGGTTTCACTTGTACGGCGTTTACGTTATTCACGGCCAAACGTGTGTATGCTATACTTACCTTTGGGGATGGCTTTCTTCGTCCATTGGCGTCTTGCGTCATGGAACATTCAGCCACTGGCTTGCAACATTGTCGGAAACATCTGAGACCAGTCCACAGGAGTATTTTGTTTTGACTGTGTTTCTACTGGATGTTTAGGTATGTGCAATATACTGCCATGCATTAGGACTATATAGCATCAGAAGGTGGTCTGGTAGCACTTGGAAGTGAGTGCTGAAAAAGTATCTAAAAGGGATGCTACAGAAAACAAAATTTGTAGCATTCAGTTTATAAGCATTTATTAGCGCTTGCTGACTGTCTCAAAACAAATACAGTCACCTCAGAACAATATATTCTTTTGGGTTCTTGTTTTGTCTGTGCTCACTCCTCAGTGCACAAAACCAATAGAGCACAGTATCAATATCAAACCTAATGACTGCCAATGCATTTTTCACTCTGTGCTTTATACCACACATCTACAATTTTTAAAAAACAGAATGTAATAAGGGTGCCCATTACTTAGTTTATATTGTGTTTTATACCACACATCTGATTTATATCACATGCAAAACGTTTTATTCAGTGACCCCTGTGGCCATTAGGCCAACATTAAACCTCTGGTTCTTTCAATTAGGTTTTGGGTTAACCCTGCAATAAAGTGCCTTCATTTAAGGAAGCTTGATAAGTGTGATGAGAAACAATGGGTGAGGCTGGCGAGGGCCAGCCCTGAGAATTTTAATGACAATTGTAAAATCCAACAATAGCGTGTAAATAGATATCACGATACTAAAAAACAAAAGGGGACATGGCCCACAACATGGAATGATATCTTTTCAAGGCAGAGTCAAGTTGGATGGCAAAGGCCTAGTTGGAGGTAAAGCAGTGGCTGTAAGGAGGACTACCTTGGTAAAATTATACTCGCTAACACAAGGCAGTGGTATGTGGAATTTCGTCTGGACAGATGCCATTTGCAGCTGTGGTGGGGATGTGGACCAAAGATCATGAGAAGAACATACCCTTTATGGGTGAATGTGGTCCTAGAAACTCCTATACACGTTCTCTTACTCTGCCCTTTATATAGTCGAGTAAAAAGCTATGTGATTATGCCCCTTCACATTGCTAGTGGAATTAGGACAGTAAGGGAAGCTATGCAACTCTAGCAATATGAAAATAGCTGCAGCCGTGTGAATTTGATCTGTAGAATTTAGCAACAAAGACTACTCCAGTGGCTCCATAGGCAACATGCTAGTCAGTTACGCAGCCCAGGCAAAGTGAAAGTAGGTTGCAGTACTCAAAGAAGGAAGGCTGCAGTTTTAATTTGTGTTAAATATACATATACACAAATTATGTGAGGCCTATCAACCCAATAGATTTCCGAGTACTAGAGAGCTAAGGAAATCTGGGATAACGACTTGTGAGGATACCACCATATTCTCTTTCCCAGAAAGCCTAAAAAATAGCAAACTATGGTGTTAAAAAAAAGCCACAATGTTCTCATGTTTATATGCCTTAAAATGTTGGAATTTGTAGCCAAGGTCAAGTGCTTTGCCATCCAATATTCCAACATTCCAAACAATGTCCCATGGTTTTGGGTGGAGCTTCTGCATGGGACAGAATGCCCCAAACGGTGGCATGTAAATTCAATGTGGTCCTCAGATGGTCATGGTGTGGGGCCTTTATTGTTCCCTGAAATGCAGACTAATAGAAAGCAGAGAGTGGCATGCTTGGTTTCAAGGAAGCCCTGCTCCCTACTCCACTTCCATATTTTTGTCCAACAAAAAATTAATTCTGGTATCCAAGGAGCATTCCAAATTCACCTGAGAAGGTCAGATCAGAGGGGAAGACTGGGGTTTAAGTGATGGATTCCTGCTTTTAGATCGTTTGCTTGCAGCTGTAGTGTGGTCAGTTTTACGTATATTTTGCGCATTAGCTTCAGGCCTTAGGCCTCTGTGCACTTTGCCCTAAATATATTTTATTCATTTGCTAACAGCTTAGAGCCTCTGTGCACTTTACTCTAAATGCTTTCTATTAGGCTTCGTACTGTTATTTTACAGAATAGCCAGTTCTACGGTGTTGTTTTTTATTCATATCACACTGTTTTGCCTACTTCAGCACTGGAGTTCTTCATAACATATTCACTCTGTGCTTTAGTCAAGGATACAGTCTGGTACATTGCCGATAGATGTGGTAGGAGTCTAGACTTGCCATTCCTGCGCAGGAACATTTTGTGATCACGATGACATGTTAGTTATAAAATCACTTCCTTGTCCCAATACATGCAGAGGGAGATTCCGACCAGGGAACCACAACTAGACGCTGACTGCCTCGTTGCAGATGCTGAACCAGATCACAGGCCTTTGCTCAGGTATGAGTGTGTCCGTCTCCCTAGTGATACAGAAAGGCAAGCTGAAAGCTTAACATGCTGTGCTCTAAATAGAACAAGCAGAGGGAGAGTAGAAACGGTTAGGAATTATGATAGCTTTATTTCTATGTTTTACTCTCCTGGTTACTATATCAATCCTACTATGTTGTATTGTTCTGGTTATTGCGGCTCACGCCTTAATATCTAAAATACAGTCGTTTTATTAAAACATTATATAAAACTTATACTGTCTTTGTCATTTGTATATGAGACCATATAGTGAATGAGAGAGTTGGTTTGGATCTGAGTGACCATAACTTCCCTGAGAAGTTCCAAAGATGTTATGCGCTCGGCTGCCCAATCATTTCTTCCCCGTGGGAGAAATGAGGCACTGCTAGTTAGCCGGAGCAACAACCGGATTTAGGGTGACAGAGTTCCTTATACGTGGGTCAGACTCAGTCCCCCACACCGTTATCGATCCTGCTGCCTAGAAATCCAGTAGTCTCATTTAGGATAATGAGAGCCCACGCGACATGGCGCCGCCAACGTTTGGTCTGGCTCTAATGTTTGGGTCCGACTGACTCTCTCGGTCTCGTATATATTTTGACTCCTCGGTTCCGTATGCGGAGACGTCCGTGGGGCTGAGGGTTTCCGCCACCACAGGTTGGGTACATCCTATTACTTAGTGGTTGGTTGTTCAAGCTTGAATTTTGAAAGGAAATACCCCGATATTGGTGTGCCTTCTCTGTCCTAGAGCTATTATTGTTATACTAATGGCGAATCCAGTTGTAGTAAATATACCGCTTAATATGCGATTTCCGCTCACGGGTCATCTGATAGCACATGGACTGACGGTCCAGGGGGGTCCGGTCACTTTTGTGGTGGACGCCCATGCAGCCTATAGAACAGAACTTTTTTATTCTTGGGTCGTATTTCCAGCAGCTGATGGGGGTACAAATACTTTTCACGAATATACTGTTGCGAATGTCCCTGGACAATACAGGGCTTATGCATACTTAGAAATACCTTTATCTTATCAAGAACACCATAATTGGCTTGATGGCGCCCTCCCACATTCAGTAACACCAGTACGGTTAGGTCCGTTGAGTAATGATGGTCCGACCTGGCCTTTATTGGCTACATATACACCATATCCTGGAGTGGCAAATGTGGCAGTGGCTGAAGTGCGTCGTTTATATGTGGAATTAACTGCAACGTACAGACGATTAGTTCAGTTTGTGATGCAGACATTAAATACTAATGCAGCGCGTGCTGCTCCAGCTCATCCACATGCGGTGGTGCCGGGAATAAATCCGGCCACTGTACACTCTGTAATGGGCAAGGTACCGGCTAAACGTGAGGAGACTCCATTTTGGCTGGCGCAAAAAATTTATACGCTGGAAGCAGTATTTCCCCATACGGGACCTCAGGATAAGCATAGAATTTTGACGATGTGTTTGCCGTAAGGGATGGTTCCTACGGTGGATCTTTGTAATACTTGGGGCACGGTGTTTGCTGCTCTCTATACTACAGCACACGGTACACCGACTTTGGCTAATTTGCCGGAGGTGCTTAAACAAATTCAGGATGAATATGGGGCTGCCCCTGCCTTGGATTTAGGCGTGCAATTGATGGGTAATTTTGACGTGGTTTCTTCTATTATTTTGAGTAATCTCAAGGGGGAGGCTGTAGCACTAGCAGTGCGAATGCGTCTTCGGGACGTTCCGCAGATTAATCAGGAGCGGGAACTTCCGAGAATAATAGTTGAAACATATTCTAGTATTGGTCGTGATAGCCTAGGGGCTCGACCGCAGAAACCACAATTGCAGGGTAAAAATAATGAGGATAATTCTAAGCAACAGCAACCTGAGGGTGCGAAAAAGCGCTGGGATAAGAAACAGCAAACACCTAAGAAAGATGGTGGGCAGTCTCCGCAACCGGAGACCCCACAAAATAAGTATAATCTCAGGAATAGGGATACTTTGAAGACGCCTGATAGATATCAATATACTGATACGCGCCAATCTCGTTCCTTTCAGGACTCCTCGGAGAAAAGAAGTGAGAGAGGTGGGCGGTCAGAGCGGAGGACGGAGTACGTGAAACCGAGACAGGATTCACAACGCTCAGCGGAGGTTTCTATTAAACAAGAAGAGAAACCGCTGCAACAAAAACAGCAGTTTAAAAAGAAGAAAGTGGCAGCAGTCTCAGTTAGACATGCCGCTCAAGAAGAGAGTTCTCTTGACGAACAAGACATGGGCGTTAGCGCTGTTAGACAGCGCGGCAGAGGTCACAATAGTTCGCCGGAGTCTTCTAGAGCATCTGGAGGCGAAAGCAACTGATGACTTCATACAAGTCGAGACGGCGGATATGCGAGTCTCTGATCCTGATCAAGTATATCTTGTGACTCTACGATTAGAAGGGGACATTGACCGCGTTGTACACGCCATCTTTTGGGACCATATGGTGAAATCATATGATGTCCTGTTGGCCGAACAAGATTGGCCACCTGACTTTGTTCGCCACCGTCCGGTTGGGGAGGAGGTTATTGCGCCTTCCTTTTCCCCACTTGTTCCGAGAGAACTAGCGGAGTCATATGGTAAATCATGGGCTCTAGCACAAGCCCCCGCCCTATATAGAAATAATGTGGGGTGGGATAAACAATCACCTTATCATGTCATTCCCATTAAAGGAGAACCTCAGCCACAGCCGCAATATCCTATTAAATTTGAAGCAAGGGCATCGGTTTGGAAAATTCTTACACAATTGGAGTACCAAGGTGTGATTGAGCCTTGTGTCTCGCCGATGAATAATCCCTTATTTCCGGTTGCTAAACCGGACCATTCCTATAGGATAGTGGTGGATTACAGACATTTGAATAGTCATACACGCACATATGCTATACAGAATTCACATAGCGCTGCGCTTATGAATAATATAGTGCGTAAAAAATACAAAACAACCTTGGATATCTCGAATGGATTTTTCTGCCAGAATATAGCACCCGAAAGTTGGGACTATACCGGTTTCAGTGCGTTTGGCTCTCAGAAAAAGTTTTGTCGTTTACCTCAGGGGTATAAGAATAGCCCAGGACTGTTCTCGGCTCGCGTGACTGAACTTCTGCACGAGTTGGACCCTGAGGCGTTATCATATGTTGATGACATTTATTTGACGGACGATGAGATTCTACAACATCTCAGTCGCGTATCGCGCATTGTTGTGGGTTTTGCTGATATTGGTTATAAGTTTAATTTTAAGAAATCGAAGATTGCCTTCCTCAGTGTTATTTTCCTGGGATATGAGTTATCGAGTGAGGGCAAGAGCCTGGCGCCACATTTTTTGGAGAAATGTGCTTTACTGCAGCCTCCTAATACGTTCGGAAGCTCCAGTCTTTGTTGGGGTTTCTGAATTTTGGCAGAACTTACATTCCTGATTATGCTACACGTATAAAACCCTTATATGAACTGATTCACCCGAATTTTTCAAGTAGATTTTGGACGATTGAGCATACACACATACTGCGAGAGCTGCAGAATGATCTCTTAGCGGTTAAACATTTACACATGCGGGACAATAAAACTCATTTGGTCATCAGGGTGATTCCTGGGGCTGTTGGATTTACGTATGTCACCTTTAATGAAGGGGAGACAGTCCCGATAGCATACAAGTCCCACTTGTATTCTGCTGCAGAACAACGTTTTGCACAGACTGAGAAAATTCTCACTGCAGTACAGATGGCTGTGATCAAAGAAAGACCGCTAGCCCAGGGCCAACGCATTATTGTCGTTTCCCCAATTCCGGCCTTGGAGGCTGTTACAAAAGCGAGTGTTCCTAATTCGAAAGCTTTAAACCCGCGGTGGATACAATGGGCTACGTCTTTGACGGCCACTGATGTGGATTACATATTTGACCCTAAGCTGCAGACTCAAGATTTTCTTCAATATGAAATAGAGTACCCGGTTCCTGCTGGCACATTACCTATTGACCAATATGAAGTGGTCATGTATACCGATGGCTCTGCGCAACCGGCGGTTGGGACTAAACAACAGTATTCTGCTGCTTGTGCGGTGGTGAGCGGGACTATGGAGGGGGGAGTTTTCTGCCCCCGACATACTTATACTAAAACCTTGGGAGATTGCACGGCGCAGCTGGCTGAGCTCAAAGCTCTTTTGTTAGCGTTGGAGCATGCAGAGCCGGCGATATTGACCTTGCTGGTCTGTGACTCCTACTACTGTGTGCAATCCTTCAATGAATATCTGCATTATTGGAAAATGAATGGGTTCAGAGATTCTAAAGGCAACACCATTAAACATAAATTGTTGTGGGGTAAGGTTGCGGGTCTGAAAGAGACGCTTCCTAAAGTCCATGTTGTACATACACTTGGACACCAGCGCGTTGGAATACACGTTGCTGGGAATACTTTGGCTGATGAGGCTGCAAAGGCGGCAGTGACTATCGCCACTGTAGCCGCGGTAACTCGTTCGAGTTCAAAACCAGACATAGAGATTTCGGCTGCCATAAAAGCTACGGCTGATGGCACGCCATTTCCTAAAGGATTCCCTTCTAAATATAGTTACTGCTTGAGTGGTGCACTAAATGCTGTTGTTAATATTCCAGGCGTTGGTGTACGTGAGTTACCGAATAAGATTGAGAGACCTCGATTAATTTCTGCAGCGCATGAAGGGGTGGCATCTGCGCATGCTGGTGTGGCTGCCACGATTTCGCTTTTACAGGCCCGTTATTGGTGGCCTGGTCTCTATAAGGAGACAAAGCAGTATGTCCTTTGTTGTGACGTCTGTCAACAAATTAAAGCATCGTCGGCTAGACGCCCGCAGCAGACTCCTCTTCTGATATCAAATAGACCATTACAGTGTGTGTACTTGGACCATTGTGGTCCACTGACACCAGATAGTGCATACAAATACATATTGGTTGCTGTAGATTCGTGCTCCAGATTTGTGTGGGTCTGGCCACAGCGCTCGGCTGACGCTCGGACTGTTATTAAAGATTTGCGTATCTTTGTCGATACATTTGCAGTTGCGGCTTTTCATTCGGACCAAGGCCCTGCTTTTGCCTCTAAGGCATTCAGGGACACCATGGCTTCGTTGGGGGTCCAACTCCAATTCTCGTCTCCATTTCATCCCGAGGGAAATTCTGTCGTGGAGCGTTTAAATCGTGATTTAAAGCAATCCTTAACAGCCAGGGTTATAGGTACGGGTCGTAGTTGGCTAGCCCACCTGTATGGAGTACAGAGAGCACTTAATAACTTGCCTAGAAGGTCACTGGGGGGTCGTACTTCATATGAGTGCCTGTTCGGATCACACGAATGTATGTTCCTGATCTAGATGGTCCTGGTGTGGAGGCGGCAGATACGCCCTTTGACATAAATGATCGTGTCACTGTTTTGCAGGATTTACAACAATTTTGTGAAGATAACTCTTCTGCGAGTGGTGCCTCCTCTGGAATTAAGGATGAGCCAGTAACACCTACTGGTTGGATACCCAGGATTGGGGATCTAGTGCGTGAAAAGGTCGCAGTAAAGAAAGAATTTGGTCCTTCTTATCGAGCACCTGTCCCAGTGTTGGGGGTGAGCGGCATGAGAACTGTGATTTTGCCGCCGCTGCAAGGGGCCAAAGGAAATCGTTTTGTTTCCATTGATAATGTCAAGTTACAACATGTGGCCGATTCTGCACAGCAGACCAAGAGGGACACCCAGTAGTTCCGGCATCCCTCTCACTACTGGGGAAGAAGTCCCGCTGCAGGTGATTAGCACCGACCATGTTTCCTCTCCGAGCTTGGGGAGGGTGGAAGATGATCTTGCGATTGTTCCACAGTCGACGATTGATATTGATTCTTTTTCTCAAGTTGCTGTACGTTCTACTGATGTTTCTGAACATGTGATTCATAGCGTACCTAGGAGAGAACCTCCATCAGCTTCCTTGTTCACTGTTGCACCTTTTGCAAGAACTGCCTCTGGCTGCTTCAACGACGCGGATGCGGCTGTATCCAGCTCTTCGTCTTCGCTGTCTTCAATCCGAGGTCCACGTAAGCTACTAAGTTGGCTTAAACGTACATATTTTGTTGTTCCTTGGAACTATTTGTGGCTTTTTATGGCTGTACTGACTATTTTTTTATGGTTGGGATTTGTGGTTACCTTTTTTCTGGTAATACATGGTCATTTTCTTCCTGATCGATCAGACATTGAGCACGTGGAGACTGTGTTGAGACCACATTTTTCGTCTCATATGGTTCGAAGAGACATATCCAATGTGAACATTTCTGCGATACCAATTCCGGATGGAATTGTGTGGGATAAAGTAATGTTTGAAATATATGGTCCCACTGAATTGATTCAAATTCCGTATGTTCTTAAGTTATCAATGAATGATATTGTTATTCCAGGCATTGTTTCTGATGATTGGGATGTGAAGACAGTAGATGCTATGCTAAAAGATTTGCAATATTATACTGTCTATGACGATGAAGATGCTTACCAATTTAAAGATAATCATAGTGATATGTTTTGCTACACCTATTATGGACACCACTTTATTCACAAAGCGAGTAGCCCTAAGTCCATCTTTCATTATGTACAATGGGAACATTGCTCGACTCCTCCACCAGGGAGTTCGAAAACGTATAATGATAAATTTGCATATTTTTCTGGGCATGATCAGCGAAGCGCTAAGTCTTACTATTTTAAAGTGACACCGTATTCTAATAAGCAAATTTTGTTGACGATACTAAATTACTGTATTCTAATTCGTTTGTATCTAAACTTTCGGTCGAAGGATATGAATACTGGTTGAAGACTGTTGACTTGAAAAGTGTTTGGGGTACGAAAAATTGGCAGATGCAAGGCAGAGATACATTATTTCGAGCATGCATTATCCCTGTGCAAATGATTTTCCTCAATGACACAGTACAACAGACTAGTTGTTTGGGCTTGGCATCGATTAGAGAATTGACTTTGCCTAGCATACCTGTCCCTTCTAAATTAAATAACTGGCAGCACTATGTGAATGCTACTTTTAGTGAATTTACGCATTGGGTCCAGAATGGTACGCTTAACGCTTCATCGTTACATCCGGGCGGGTGGTTATTGTGGCCTGTAGACACTAATCAGTGTCATCAACGTTTTGTTACCTCTTCTGGGGGGTTCAGGACTAGTAGGGCAGACCCTCGTTACATTTCACCAGAACATGCAGATATAATAACTACATACAGTGTGGGGAAACTTTGTCAACAATGGTTGAAGTACTCCACGCTGGGTGCAGTTAAGTCACACCTCAAGTTACTGTCTAATGGTACTGATTTACAAGATTTCTTGTCAGGTCCCAAGGTGCCCCGGAGAAAAAGGTTCTTATACGAAGTGTATAATGAGTTTTGGAAACTTTCCCAGCAGGAGGCTGCAGCCAGGTTAAGACAGATTGATCGAGAAAATCTGCTGCAGACTTTGTCTGTTGTTGATAATGGCATGCATACCCTTTCTGACCGTGTTTACACGATTGACAGCATTGTCTCTTCTGCTATTGACATTATAAAATCAGACATGTCTTCTTTATATCATGGGCAGAGTCAGACACAATCTATCATGCAGCTGGGTTGGACTCTTTAGACCTTGAAGGCGGGTCGCGTTCCATGGCAGCACATTCGTGCCAGAGAGATCTTTATCTCCTATAATTTAACTCGTCAACAACAATTGATGGCTAAGAAGGAAGCGACGTATGTTATGTTAAATATTGAAAAGTTGGAGAAACTGCCTTTTACGGTGGCTGAGATTCCGTCAGCTGAGTGGTTGATTCATGGGGTTATTAATTTGCCTATCTCCACTCTGCAATTTACTTCTTGTTTGAAGCACATTCCGGTGGGAAGATATGAACTATTGGGTGACAGTTACATACACGAGGTGTGGGAGCTTCCTTTTCAGTACAGATGTGTTAATGGTTTGCGGGAAGTTTTTCTTAGCGGTAGCGACTGCGAAACTTCTGTTAGCCATTCCATGGTTTGTAAACAGCTGTCCTTGCACGGAGCGTGTAATGCTTCGATTGCTAACTTAGCTTGTTATCTGAAGGGAGTTCTGGTCCCGGTAATTAAAAACACTTTCCAGGTGCTTTCTAACGGCAGTTACATTGTTCTTAACAGCGAACGCTGCTGTGGCATGCGTGCCGGAATAGTTTACATCGTCGTTGTCAACAAGGCCGTTACGTGCTGCGGGAATGTGTTGTTTCCCCCTACTGAATTTAGGGAGGTAGCGGACATCTGGCCTCATATTGCTACTTCCAAGGTTGATTTCGACAAGTTGAGTCGGCTGAAAGCTTTATTGTTTCAAAAGCATGTGGCCCTTACATCTGCTAGCGAGACCTACGCACTTCAAGTGGCAAGGTCATCGGCGGAGATACAGTCCCGTTGGAATACTAACTTTCCGAGTCACTTCGGTGAACTTGTGGGACGTATATTTAATGCATCCAGCACTGCTGGTATTGCTAATTTTTTCAAAGCCGTTGGTGTTGGTTTCGTTCACACCTTCTCTTCCATATTCGGTTTGATACCTTCGGCTATACACTCTATTTTCGGAAGCATTTTTGGGGGTTTCCCAATTACTTTGGCTTTATTGGCTGGAGTTTTGCTATTGTTGCTATTTTTTCGCAATGGCTGTCCGGCCGCAACGAGATCCTGTATTGCTGCTCCCGTCAGCGCAGCTGTGTCGTGAACGCATGATGCAGTGTTTTGGAGCAACACTCCTGGCTCATTTGGAGTGTGACTGGTCTTTGTCGTTCCGACCGGTTTTGGATTGTGTGCAACCCGTGTTTCGATGCCTTTGGTGCTCGTTTGAACATGCACTGGCTTTCTGTCTCTCACTGCAGCGCTCTCCAGTGGTTGATCTTGATCTGTTGATGTTCCCGATTAGGGCTCATTCCCAGACTTGTGCACTACGGTTGCGTTTGCTTCGTGAAGCGGATTATGAGATTCCCTTCCTGGAGGAAGATGGTTTTGTCTCTTTCCTTGGCACTACACGGGGTGCCGCCCTGAATGGTTTTGGGGCTTTGGAACACACCTGCTCCATGGTACTTTGTGGCGTGGATCTTCCGATATTGACATATCTCGAAGTGGAGGAGCTTCTATGTTCTATTGCTTCTGTCTGACAATTGGATTTTTTTTTCTCTCTCTCCCGACTAAATTGACACTATATTGCAATTCGCTCTATCGTCACATGTTTCCTAAATTTATGACTTTGTTGTCTTCTCATCTTGTCGAAATGTTGGGTTTAAATTTAGGTCATGTTTTTTTTTTTATGTTGTTAGAACCACTTGCTACCGACAAGGGGAGGGTGTAGTGTGGTCAGTTTTACGTATATTTTGCGCATTAGCTTCAGGCCTTAGGCCTCTGTGCACTTTGCCCTAAATATATTTTATTCATTTGCTAACAGCTTAGAGCCTCTGTGCACTTTACTCTAAATGCTTTCTATTAGGCTTCGTACTGTTATTTTACAGAATAGCCAGTTCTACGGTGTTGTTTTTTATTCATATCACACTGTTTTGCCTACTTCAGCACTGGAGTTCTTCATAACATATTCACTCTGTGCTTTAGTCAAGGATACAGTCTGGTACATTGCCGATAGACGTGGTAGGAGTCTATACTTGCCATTCCTGCGCAGGAACATTTTGTGATCACGATGACATGTTAGTTATAAAATCACTTCCTTGTCCCAATACATGCAGAGGGAGATTCCGACCAGGGAACCACAACTAGACGCTGACTGCCTCGTTGCAGATGCTGAACCAGATCACAGGCCTTTGCTCAGGTATGAGTGTGTCCGTCTCCCTAGTGATACAGAAAGGCAAGCTGAAAGCTTAACATGCTGTGCTCTAAATAGAACAAGCAGAGGGAGAGTAGAAACGGTTAGGAATTATGATAGCTTTATTTCTATGTTTTACTCTCCTGGTTACTATATCAATCCTACTATGTTGTATTGTTCTGGTTATTGCGGCTCACGCCTTAATATCTAAAATACAGTCGTTTTATTAAAACATTATATAAAACTTATACTGTCTTTGTCATTTGTATATGAGACCATATAGTGAATGAGAGAGTTGGTTTGGATCTGAGTGACCACGACTTCCCTGAGAAGTTCCAAAGATGTCATGCGCTTGGCTGCCCAATCATTTCTTCCCCGTGGGAGAAATGAGGCACTGCTAGTTAGCCGGAGCAACAACCGGATTTAGGGTGACAGAGTTCCTTACACGTGGGTCAGACTCAGTCCCCCACACCGTTATCGATCCTGCTGCCTAGAAATCCAGTAGTCTCATTTAGGATAATGAGAGCCCACGCGACACAGCGATCCTCGGAAGAATATCACTTTTCCAATGAGTACCACTACCATCACAGTTGGTGCTTGAGGGACTGACCTATGATCCTCAGTACTACTACTTTCTTCTGCCTCCCACTCTGAATTACTCTGACAGCTACAGAGAATCCCCTTCAATGACGCCTAAATTCCAGTCTTGTGCATTTGTTTACACCAATTTTCTCTAATCAATGGAAAGGTTACTTCCCATATGTACGTAGCCATTTTACAAAATATGAATAATTTCTTGGCAACTAAATTTGCAGTTTAGTTTTGCTACCACCTACCCTACCCTGTTCTATTTCACAAGGAAAATATGTATCTTTTAATGATCTATAGTAAATGTGTACCCTGCTGAGGTGTTTATTTCAAATTAAGAATTTTCTGCTTCAAGCATTGAGAGTTTCAAAAGATAAAAAAATCAAAGAAATAATACATGCCACTATGTTAAATATTACACCTTAATTATAGTCAACTACTTGCTAAAATGAGCAAGGTAAGAGCAACTGCAGTGAAGCATGCAACTAATATATCACAAGTCCCCATAGCTACTGGCTAAGGAAAACTGACTAATCTATCAAAGCAAACTGTCTTCTCATGAATGATCCAAAGAAGTCCTAATTTTACTATGTCCTCTATGTAGTTTATTCTTCTGACCAACCTCTTCAAGATTTCCCATTTCCAACCCCCCCCCGAGTTACAATGGTCAGCAACTAGGTATCTCCTTTAGCCCATAATTCTCCTTTGAACAGCAGATAACCTCTGTTCTCTTGTGTTTGAAAACATTAATACATGATAAATGTTGACCTACTTCTATAGGCCAGCCCTTGACATACTTATTTACCAGATACAGAATGTCAGAATCTGTGTGTGATATTGCCCTCATACTAGTTATGCAGACAATAAAAACATGATGCCTGGTTCTTGAGGCCTCCACTGGCTTTCTACTTAAAGTAAGACTGGATTTGAAGGCCCCATATAAATGGTCCTCAGAGATTAATCTGGGATCTGTCACAGATGTGTCACTAGCCAAATTAAACAAAACATGCCCTATAGACTAGATCCTGTTCCAAAAAACGATTGGTGGATGCACCTTGGCATTTCTAGGATTCATGTTATATAACACTATCATTCGCTAAAAGAATGTATGTATTTCGACCAGGTACTATGAAGCAAATCATATCGGCTAGCCCTGGTCTACAATGCACTCTATTTTCTTCAAGGTATTCTCTATAACATTATTTTTTTCCCAACAAAGTAAGCACTCAAACCATAATCACTGCTGTGAGCACTGAAATAACCTTATATGGTTACTTTCCCCTCTTCCTAACAACCCTCTTTTCAATTGGAAAAACGAATTGACATATGATTATAGCTTTTGATACAATTCCATCGAAATGCTTGCTGTAATACCACCTTATTACGCATTTTTTCTAATCAGAATTCCATACGTTCTCGTACTAAAAGGAGAAATTGACTAACTAAATCACCACAGGACAGCATGCTGTGACTTCATACAGATTATATAAATTAAAACGTACTAATTTTTCAATGTCAAGTCTCGAAACGATATTTTTGACTCTTTAAAAAGCATCCTTAATTTCTCTTTCTATATCACAAATATTGTGAGCCGGCGAACACGTAGACAGAAAGGGACAATGATGCCCAAACCACAAACAGTTGCGGTTAAAAGTTAACAAATTATTGCATTTGGCTGGGGTTTGATTGTGATTCGATAGAAGCACAAGACAGCTATACATTTGGAATCACGAAAATCAAAACTCTGGTTCTGCAGCAAAATAAACCACAAACCATGAACCAGCACTAGTGAAGGTGCAGAATCTAATCAGCTAAACTCAAGATATGGCCATGCTAAGCCAGTGATTCCCCAATGTGCGCTACAAAACATTTTTGCTAAAATTAGCACATTTTAAGGCCAACTGATTTTGTGGCTTTCAGTTTATTTTGTTAACAAATTGCAACAATTAAAAATTAAAGCCATACAATCAATTTAGATCATAAACTGTTCTAACACTTCATATTTAGGTTGAGTGGGGAGGAATGACATTAGGAAGAAGCAATCCTGCAAAGCCTTACAGGTACCAACCCATTCAACTTTGACCTTGCTTACTTACTTCCCACCACACTTCTCAAGAAGCAGTGTGTACAATCATCCACAGCCTGTGTACCCGCCAATGAATACCCCACATGCATAGCTATGTATTACATGTCTTTATTTTGTCTGCACATGTAATGCTATCTGTACTTAACCACCAACTCCATCTTGACCACTGACTCCATTTGTGCTTAGCTTAGCTTAAGGTGCTTGCCGTCACATCGGTGGTGCAGGGTTTTCAAACACTGTGCTTGTTTTCCACATAGAACGTGTTTGTGCTTCTCTCTACCAGCACCGGGTTGCACTGTGCAGGAACATAACATGGGGGATGTGGACAGGAGACGTGATAAGAAAGTCTCAGTCTGGGAAGGTTTTCAATATTTAAATTATGGAAAATTACTGTACCTCTGCCTCTAGAATGCGCATCGTGTTTTCGAGGTAGACTGAGTACAGCCAGCTATTGAATTTTATAACTTACTCAAATGGAGGGGGAGGTTGCCCTGGAAGGGATGGTTTAAGGTATATAAGGTGGGAGAGCTTGGCACTGAGGCAGTAGGAACTCATTTTGGGGGTGGACACACTGCCCAAATAAAATTCCATTGGGGAAGGTTTCTCTGCTTGACGTTGGCAAGGATGATGTTGGATTCCATCCCCCTGGTGATCCATTTGTATTCTTAATTAGCTTGGCTGTGTAAACACACACACACACCTTCCCCCACCCATATAGTCATTGTTGATTTTAAGGGGAATTTAGTGGAGTTCGATGCCAGGCAGTTGTATAAGCGACAGACCTTTAATTCTCTTTTGACTCTCATCGATATGAGGAAACCAAACTCTATCTCGGTGTGCTTGCTTTGTGGCAATGATTCCATGTTGTGCTAAATGAGCCACTTTAATTATCTATTGTCACAGAATCTCCAGAATGTCAATTTTCAAACCCCTCAGGATAATGCCTTCTTGTGTCATGGACACTTCATCTTTGACATTTTCAACTTACGGTATTCACTGTCACTGACAAAAGGTTGAGTATGTTGGTTCCATGACTGATGAGTAATAATGTCTTTCAGTTTAAACATGTCACTATCTTGACTGATGGCAGTGACAAAGGTTTTTGTTCCAATAAAATGGCAGCCAGCGTGTTTGATTTCACAGCGAAATTAATGTAGGCTTCAGCTTCGCTAGACGGGTTGCCCTGGTACTGTATAGGCCAGGTGTCTCCAACCTGTCAATCACGAGCTACAAGTAGCTCCCAGACATCTTCAGAGTAGCATGTGGCCCTGAGTTCATTTTTAAATAGGCACATGCTCACATTTTTCTTTGAAAGTTAAGGGAAGGCTGTGTTTTTCCATTGTTATCGTCCAGTTGCAGGTAGTAGGGCCTGATAATGAACAGTGCCCAGTCAGATTTATGACCCAGGCTTCAGCTGGGGCACAGAGGTGAAAAACTGAAGGAATGAGGTATTTAACTATTTGGAGGCTGAGAACAAAATGATGTTTCTGAATGCGGTTAAATGGGAGAAAATTAAAATAAAAAGTTACCTCAATGATTAGGTTAACTCTTCATTTTAATTTTCTGCAATTTCCAAGTGTCTCATTTACAAACAGCAGGCCTCTTGTTCTCAGTGGCCAGAAGACGCTGTGCCATATCTAGAACTAGAAAATAAAGTATTTTTCTTTTTAAATGGGAGAGATTTAAAGCACAGAAAAAGTTCCATATTTTTAACATTTTTGCAGCACATTTTCTGCACTTTAAATTTCTCCAATTTAAAGAAAAATGGTTGTATGTTTTTGTTATACATGTAACGGTGCCATATATGGTGAAATGTATGGCCTGTGCCACAAGTACATACAACACAGGCTCTCAGGCACCCATACACATATACCCAGTTCATAAACACACATGTTCATATATCCCCAAAAGACGACACACTCACTGACACACATGGCAGCGCTGTGATAGTGCCCTTAGTCATAGTATTTTGTTCAAACCATAGTATCTGGCTCTATGGACATTAGGCTTAAAGTCAATGACAAGTTGTTTAGCCTTCAGTAGCTTACTATGATTTTCACTGATCAGAATTAGCTCTCTCTACAGAAAAGGTAGGAGACCACTACTGTAGGCACTCTGGAGAAGCACAATTGTGTAGTGATGCTCTTGTAATCATAGGCCCCAACATTCAATACTTGGAGACATCTTGGCCTTTGGCTTGTCAAAGATGGTCAGCAATGCTTGATGATTCGTCAGAAGCGTAAAAAGGTTTTAAGTACAGGAACATGTGGAAATGTTCACAAGTCCATTCCATTGTTAAACTATCTTTTTCATGTTGTGGTTAAGCATTTTCAGTCTGGGACAAACTCTTGCTTGCATATGCCACAGTATGTCTTTGAGCATTTGGGTGTCCATTGTGCTGAGCAAGAAATCTGCCTAACCCGTCTGGGCTAGCCTCAACAACAAATTCTGTATGTAGCTTTAGACCAAAATATGCCATTTAGGTAGCATTTTCAATAGCTTGTTTGATTCTCTTAAAGCTTAGCTCGCATTCATATGACCAGTGAAATGAAACATTCTTATTTGTCAACTCTCTCAATAGAGCACTCGTAGCGGCAAAGTCTTGTATGCATATGGAACATTAACTGGCCATGCCAAGAAATGAGCGTAACCTGGAAACATCTTGTGGGGACTGGCATTTGACAGTACTTGCATTTTAGCTGGATCTGGTGTCAAGCCACCATCAGAAAAGATATAGCCAAAGAATTGTATCTTTTTCTTATTGAATTCACATTTCTCAGCATTCAGTGTTCAGCATCAACAAGTAAACAACACACTTGCCTGAAAGCTTTATTGGGTTAATTCTGTGTAGCTCTGAAAACTATGTCATCACTATAGCTGAAAGCATTCATGACAGCTATATGATATTGTACGAAAGTACCATCTCCCTTGGAATGTTAACCCCATATCTGTATGTCGGTATGTTTTTGCCTGTCTCATCGGGATCCCGCTGGTCAGGACCACAGTGCTCATAGTTTATGGCCTAATGTGTATGCCTGTGTAGTGCCTAACTCTGTCATTGAGGCTCTGCTAATCAGAACCTCAGTGCTTATGCTCCCTCTGCTTTTAAATTTGTCACTGTAGGCCAGTGAATACATTTACCAATTTCAATTGGCACCCTGGACCCCCCTTATAAGTCCCTAGTATATGGTACCTAGGTACCCAGGGCATTGGGGTTCCAGGAGATCCATATGGGCCGCAGCATTTCTTTTGTCACCCATAAGGAGCGCAGACAAACCCTTACACAGGACTGCCATTGCAGTGAAATAGTGCACACACTATTTCACAGCCATTTTCACTGCACTTAAGTAACTTATAAGTCACCTATATGTCTAACCTTCTCTTGCTGAAGGTTAGGCGCAAAGTTACTAAGTGTGAGGGCACCCTTGCACTAGCAAAGGTGCCCCCACATAGTGCAGGGCCATTTCCCCAGACTTTGTGAGTGCGGGGACACCATTACACACGTGCACTACATATAGGTCAATACCTATATGTAACTTCACAATGGTAACTCAGAATATGGCCATGTAACATGTCGAAGATCATGGCATTGTCCCCCCCATTCCAAATCTGGTATTGGGGAGCCAATTCCATGCATCCTAGGGGCTCCACCATGGACCCCCCAGTACTGCCAAATCAGCTCTTTGAGGCATGCACTGCAGCTACAGCTGCTGCCATCTCGCAGACAGGGTTCTGCCCTCCTGGGGTCTGGGCTGCCCAGTCCCAGGAAGGCAGAACAAAGCATTTCCTCTGAAAGCAGGGTGTTACACCCTCTCCCTTTGGAAATAGCTGTTACAGGCTGGGGAGGGGTAGCCTCCACCAGCCTCTGGAAATGCTTTGAAGGGCACAGATGGTGCCCTTCTTGCATAAGCTAGTCTACACCGGTTCAGGGACCCCCTTGTCCCCTGCTCTCGATCGAAACTGGACAAAGGAAAGGGGAGTAACCACTCCCATGTCCATCACCAACCTAGGTGTGGTGCCCAGAGCTCCTCCAGTGTGTCCCAGACTTCAGCCATCTTGCTTTTCCAGGATGTGTGGCACTCTGGAGGCCTCTGAGTGGCCAGTGCCAGGAGGTGACGTCAGAGACCCCTCCTGATAGGTCCTTAGCTGATAAGGTAGCCAATCCCCCTCTCAGGGCTATTTAGGGTCTCTCCTGTGGGTTCTCTTCAGATTCTGCTTGCAAGTTTCCTTCAGGAATCCTCTGCAACAACTTCAGACTCCTCTGACCTCGGATCAACCGCAGCCTGCTCCAAGAAATGCTGTAACTGCAACAAAGTATCCACAAGAGATACTTTTCTTCAGGAACCTCAGCTCCAAGTCAGCAACTGCAAAAGTTTCCACATGTGCATGCTCTGAGGACGCCCTGTCTTCATCCTGCACCAGAAGGACAGAAGAAATCTCCTGTGGAGTGACGGAGTCACTCCCCCGCTCCAAGCAGGCACCTTTCAAGACGACGACTGGTACCCTTGGACTCCTCTCACAGCGACAAGCGTGCTCCTAAGGACACCGAGGTTGGACATCATCGACAGACTGTCCTGAGGTCCGGCTGACGCAACTTGGACGGGGTAAGACCTTGCCTTCCCCGATAGCGACGGTACCCCTGTGTACTGAGTCTTCTTCACCTCCAGAGGCCTCTGTGCACTATTTGCGAAATTCCTTCGAGCACAGCCTGGCCCAGGTCCCCAGCACTCCATCCTGCGACGCTCTACTCGCTGAGTTATTCTCTGGCGGCGTGGGACCTTCTTTTGTTGTACTGCCTCAACTGCGTTTTGCACCTCCTTTGTTCCTGGATCCTGCAACTCCCGGGGTTGCTGGCTGGCATCCCGAGGGCTCTCTCAAGTGCTAAGAGCACCCTCTTCTTCCTCCCACAGAGTTGAGGCCCCCAGGTCCCTCCTGGGTCCATCCAGCACCATTTTGAAGCAAAATGCAGTTTTGTCGTAGCCAAGGCTTGTTGGCGACTTCCAACACGAAATCTCATCTGCAACGATCTTCACGTAGTGGTACATCTTTTGCATCACGCAGGAACCCGCTGGCATCTTCCAAGGGTGCATTCCTGCAGTCTTCGACTAGCCAGGGACTCTTCTTTTGCACCCTCTTCTGGGTTGGCAGGGGCTCCTGTCCTTCCTGGAACTTCTTTCGACTTCTGGACCTGGTCCCCTTCCTTTAGAGGTCTTCAGGTCCAGGAATCCAGCAGTTGTTCTCTGCAGACTTGGTTGGTTGCTGCAAAATCCCAATCACAAGATGTAGTGTGTCCTAAGGAAACTTGTATTACTTTACTCCTGCTTTTCTGGGATCTTGGATGGGGTAATTTACTTACCTTTACTGTATTCTTACTCTCCCAGCCGATTCTGCACACACTAAACCTGTCTACGGGGGAATTTGTGACTCGCATTCCACTTTCTTAGTATATGGTTTATGTTGCCCCTAGACCTATTTTCTCCCATTGCATTCTATTGCATTTCCTATTATTTGCATTGTTCTATGACTATTTACTTGTCTAATTTTGGTGTCTAGTGTATATATTGTGTATAATACTTACCTTCAGAAGGAGTATTGTCTGTAAGATATTTTTGGTACTGTGTCACCCAAATAAATACCTTTACTTTTGGTAACCCTGAGTATTGTCTTTACTTGTGTATAAGTACTGTGTAACTATAAGTGGTATTGCATGAGCTTTGCATGTCTCCTAGTTCAGCCTAAGCTGCTCTGCTATAGCTACCTCTATCAGCCAAAGCTGCTAGAACACTACTACATTTCACTGAGAAGGGATAACTGGACCTGGTATAAGGTGTAAGTACCCACTACAAACCAGACCAGCCTCCTACAGATATGTCTGACATCTTGAAAAATATCTGCAGCTGATGACACACCAAAACAATCTTTTGTATCAAAACAGACCAATATGTGTAGAAAAGGTTGTAATGTACCTGCAATTCTCCTCGAGTTCCAACTGATGATATCCTTTATTTAATTCAAGGTGAGATAAGACTTTTGCACTATTCACTTGTGTTGTGTCAGAAATGTGTGGGCATGGATGTTGTTCTCTTTTAATTGCCTTGTTCGCTTGACACATATCCAAGCAAATGCATAAAGCTCTTTCACTGATTTTTGGGGGGAAATAACACAATGGAATAAACTCATGGTGAGGGATCAGTAGAACGCTCAATGATTTCATGCTTAAGTAATGATTTGATTTCCTTTTCAACAGCTTCTTGTAAATAAAATGCAATTAGTCTGTGTCTTTGAGCTACAGGACGGACATCCTCAATAATACGCAATTGTACTTTCATAGTCTAAAGTTTTCCTAACACATGTAACAGCAAAGGAAACTCACTCACTACTTCGTGATGAGCATTCATTTTGTAGTTCACTGAGATCAGTCCAATATCAGCAGCTGTGCTGAAACTGAGTAAACAGGTAATTGACGCCGCACCTTAACCCCTTCCCCGCCACGGACGTAATGGTTACGTCCATGGCAGCGCCCGTGTGGCGCCATGGACGTAACCATTACGTCCTGGGACTGGCAGTCAGGGGAAGCGCAAGCGCTTCCCCCGAGGGCCGCCCCCCAACCCCCCCAGGCCAGGGCTGAAAGGGGAATCCCTTCCCCTTTCACCCCCGCCCCCCCCCCATGACGTCAGCGCGCGATCGCGCGCTGATTTCATGGAAAGGGGGATAGACGTGCTGGAAGCCATTTGCTTCCAGCGCGTCTAAGGGAGAAGGTGAGTTTTTCACCTTCGTGCGGGGGGGGGGGATGCTCTGAGAGAGGCATCAAAAGGGTTTTCCTTTCCCTCGATGTCTCTGAGCATTCCTGCTGCCCGATCGCGATGCGATCGGGCAGCAGGAATGCCCACTAGACACCAGGGATTTCTCTATGTGTGTGTGTTTATTAGTGTGGGGGAGCGACCCCTTGGGCAAGGGTCGCTCCCCTTTGAGGGCAAATGTATTTTGCGTCGTTTCTGCCCCCCCTGGGGGCAGATTGGCCCTATTTTTAGGCCGATCTGCCCCCAAGGGGGGCAGAAAGCCACTAGACACCAGGGATTTTATTGTTGATTTTTATTTTTTGTGTTGGGGGGCGGCCTCTTGGGCAAGGGTCGCCCCCAGGGGCCCACATGTATTTTTGGGCAGTTCTGCCCCCCTTGGGGACAGATAGGCCTATTTTTTTTTAGGCCTTTCTGCCCCCAAGGGGGGCAGAATCCCAATAGCGCCAGAAATATTATGTTTTGTATGTGTGCTTTGTGTTGGGGGTTGGCCCCTTAGGCAAGGGTCGCCCCCCCTGGGGGGGCAATGTATTTATCGTCATTTCTGCCCCCCTTGGGGGCAGATTGGCCTTATTTTTAGGCCAATCTGTCCCCAAGGGGGGCAGAAAGCCACTAAACACCAGGGATTTTATTGTTGGTTTTTATTTTTTGTGTTGGGGGGCGGCCTCTTGGGCAAGGATCGCCCCCAGGGGCCCACATGTATTTTTGGGCAGTTCTGCCCCCCTTGGGGACAGATAGGCCTATTTTTTTTTAGGCCTTTCTGCCCCCAAGGGGGGCAGAATCCCAATAGCGCCAGAAATATTATGTTTTGTATGTGTGCTTTGTGTTGGGGGTTGGCCCCTTGGGCAAGGGTCGCTCCCCCTGGGGGGGCAATGTATTTATCGTCGTTTCTGCCCCCCTTGGGGGCACATTGGCCTTATTTTTAGGCCAATCTGTCCCCAAGGGGGGCAGAAAGCCACTAGACACCAGGGATTTTATTGTTGTTTTTTTATTTATTTCTGTTGGGGGGCGGCCCCTTGGGCAAGGGTCGGCCCCAGGGGCCCATATGTATTATTGGGCAGTTCTGCTCCCCTTGGGGGCAGATATGCCTATTTTTTAGGCCTTTCTGTCCCCAAGGGGGGCAGAATCCCCATAGCGCCAGGGATACTATATGTGTGTGTGTGTGTGTGCTTTGTGTGGGGGTGTGGCCCCTTGGGCAAGGGTCGCCCCCCCCCCAAAGGGTGCAATGTAATCTGGGCGATTTCTGCCCCCTCCCCTTGGGGGTAGATTGGCCTATTTTTTTTTAGGCCCATCTTCCCCCAAGCAGAGAACACTAGACACAAGGGAAAATTAAAAAATGGTTAGTGGCGGAGTGTTTGTCAACTGGCGAAGTATTTGCTTTTACGATAACAGTTTTTCTCCTTTTTGTTCTAGTTCAAAGCTTTTGCTGACTTTGCTGTGGCTTGTTGCAGTTTTGGCAGTAGTTGTCCTACGGTTTGCGTAGTTGCATGTTTTAGGTAAGCAAATAAATTTACTCCAAGTGAGTATTGTTGCAATGCATGAATGACATGTTTGTAGGTGGTGTACTGAATGCAGGATTGTGTGTGAAATTGTCCTTAGATTTATGCACAATGATTATTGTGTTGTCTTATGTCTAATTTGCTTTTTTTTTTCTCTTTTTAGTGGGATATCGTTGGTGATTGCTGTGGCTGTGCAGAGTAGTTGCTGGTGAGTCAAGCTTTTTCAGACAAGTGAGCAGTATAGTTTTTGAGTTTATAATTCTTAGTGATAAACCTATACTTTGTTACTTATCTTACACAGTGCTGGTTGTTGGTGGTGTATTTGTCCAGTTAATTTTTGTAGGAAGGATCATGGCTAGCCGTAGGATGACCGCTCAGCAGGTTGTTAGTGTGTTTTTTGAGTCATCTTCTGACCATGAATATGAGACTGACTCTGCATCTGAGGCAGAGGAGGAAGTGCAGGATTCTGGAAGTGAATTTTCTGTCAGAGATGAATCATCTGATGATGAAGCCACTCTCAGTGCTGATGAAGGGCCTGTTTTAGAGGAGGACAGTGATGTGCCAATGGTGCAGGAGCCAGCGGCTGAAAGGCTTCCCATTGGAAGACCTGACACATGGGTTGCACCAAACATGGAGCAGCCACAGTTGCCTGCGTTTACTGGTTTTCCAGGGTGTTGAGTTAATACGGAAAACTTTTTGCCCGTCAACTTTTTTGAGTTGTTTATGGACAATATATTTTTGGAAGAGATTGTTGAGCAGACTAATTTGTATGCAGAGCAGTTTTTGAGGGACAACGCTGCCAGACTTAGGCCACACTCTAGAGCTAGCCGGTGGATTCCCACAAATCTGGAAGAGTTGAAAAAGTTTGTGGGTTTAACTTTTTTGATGGGGCTGATAAGGAAGCCATCGCTGTCTTCATATTGGTCTACTAGTCCCTTGATGGCAACTGCTATATTTCCTGCCATCATGAGTCGTAACCGGTATGAGCTTCTTCTTCGGATGTTGCATTTTGTAGATAATGCTTTAGCCTTGCCACGAGATCATCCTGATTCTGACCGTCTTTTTAAGATTAGACCTGTCCTTGATCATTTGGTAGATCGGTTTTCAGAGATCTATGTTCCAGGGAAAGAAATATCTGTAGATGAGTCTTTGGTCCTGTTCAAGGGTCGTTTGGTTTTTAGGCAGTACATTCCTAGCAAGAGGGCACGGTATGGAATTAAATTGTATATGCTGTCAGAAAGTAGTACAGGATATGTTTATAATTTCCGGGTCTACACTGGTAGGGATTCCAATATTGACCCCCCTGGTTGTCCTCCCACTTTTGGAGTTAGTGAGAAAATTGTGTGGGAACTTGGTAGACGACTGTTTAACAAAGGTCACCATTTATATGTAGATAACTTCTACACTGGAGTTCGGTTGTTCAAGGAGTTGTTCAGAGTGGACACTGTTGCTTGTGGCACAATCCGCTCTAATCGGAAAGGCTATCCAAAAGAGCTTGTCTGTAAAAAACTTGAGAAGGGACAGTGCAGTGCCTTGCGGAATGATGAGCTGCTAGCTCTGAAATTTGTAGACAAGAGGGATGTATACATGCTAAGCACCATCCATGATGAGAGTACTTCACCTGTGGCTGTTTGGGGTCAGGTTGCCGAAGTGCGCAAACCTGTGTGCATCTTAGACTATAATAAGCACGTGGGTGGTGTTGATAGAGTAGATCAGAGGTTAGAACCTTACACTGCTGCTCGTAAGTCTTATGTGTGGTATAAGAAATTAGGGCTTCACTTGTTCCACTTGGCAACTTTTAATGCTTTTGTTGTGTTTAAGGATAGTTCTCCAGAGTCAAGGATGACATTTGTGAAATTTCAGGAGTCTATCATAGCTAGACTTGTTGTGCTGGAACAGGCAAGAGTTCCTAGAGAAGCAGTGGTGGAGGATGTGGCTAGATTGAAAGATCGTCACTTTGCTGAGCACATTCCTCCCACGACCAAAAAAAACTTTCCTGCTAAGAGATGTAGAGTCTGTGCTCGAAGAGGTATCAGGAAGGAGACTAGGATGTACTGCCCTGATTGTCCTTCAAAGCCTTGGCTGTGTGTGGGTGGCTTTTTCAGGAGCTACCACACACAGAAGAATTATTGGGAAATTCCGTGAGCGTAAACTGGTGTTTTATATTTTTATATGTTCGGTTTCACGGTTGGCATTAGTCATGTATTCAGTTAGAGCTTTTGTGTTTGTAGTTTTGTACTAATTTATGATTAGTGGTTTCTTTGTTGTTTAAAAACAAAAAAAAGGGGATGGCATGTGTAGGGTGGCGCTTGGCTGGCGGTGTGGGTAGGGTGGCGCTTGGCTGGCGGTGTGGGTGGGGTGGCGCTTGGCTGGCGGTGTGGGTGGGGTGGCGCTGGGCTGGCGGTGTGGGTGGGGTGGCGCTGGGCTGGCGGTATGGGTGTGGTGGCGCTTGGCTGGTGGTGTGGGTGGGGCGGCGCTTGGCTGGCAGTGCCAGCCAAACGCCAGTCCACACACTCATCAGCTGGTGTGATTGCTGTATCAGGCATGTGGGCGTATGAAAGTGATGGGCCCTTGACTGGCGCTGTCTGTGGATGCGAGTCTTGTAATGTGCTGGGCCCGTGGCTGGCGGCATGAATGGTCTAGTGCATGTCATGTATGAAAGGTGTGTGAATGGACTGTAAAGCGGTTGGTGCCTTGTCGTGGCTTTACAGCTCACGAGCTGTGAGTCATTGGTTCAGTTTTTTGGCCTTTCAGTTATTACCAGTGCATTTCACTTTTGTGAAATCTCTTGTTAATAAAATTTGATCTACTGAACCATCACTCACCCTCGTGCCAAATCCAACCAGTATGTGTGGTACAAATGACAAAACCTGCTCCGCTGTAATCAGGCGTCGCAGCACACTTGAGACACGCTAGGTGTCTCAGGTGGGACCCCGATGATGAAGCATGCCACCAACTTGGTTGGTGGGTGAGGGGTCTTTTTCACATAACCTAAGTGCGTTTCTTTTCACAATTTTAGTGCTTGGCACATCACAGACGTATGTGGACACATCAAAATGATATATTACAAAACTACCTGTGTTTGGGGGGAGGGGCCACCTGTGTTTTTGGTCCTGGGTGCGGCCTTCATCTAGGGAAACCTACCAAACCCAGACATCTCCATTGCAGGGAGATGTGGCTTGCGTGGATCCCCCAACATTTTCTTACCCAGATGCCTCTGCAAACCGCAAAATTTGCATAAAAAAGCATATTTTCCTGAGTTTTGTTTGTACGATCACCGCTCCAGCACAAAATTCCTACTCCCCAGTGTTCCCCTCAGTCTCCCAAGTAAAATGACACCTCACTTATGTGGGTCCCCAAAGCAGAGTCAGTCTAAAGATGTATAAAAGAATATGTCCTTATAAACTCCCTGTGCTATCCCCTCTATCTCTACAAGTTCTGGGCCTTATTCTGTTGCAGGCACCTGGCCCACCCACACAAGTAAGGTATCATTTTTATTGGGAGACTTGGGGGAACGCTGGGCAGAAGGAAATTTGTGGCTCCTCTCAGATTCCAGAACTTTCTGTCACCGAAATGTGAGGAAAAT
The DNA here is from genome assembly GCF_031143425.1 of Pleurodeles waltl. NCBI lineage: Eukaryota > Metazoa > Chordata > Amphibia > Caudata > Salamandridae > Pleurodeles > Pleurodeles waltl. Next base: position 716,492,947 of record NC_090447.1, read on the forward strand.
GTGTTTTTTTAGCCATATTTTGAAGTTTGCAAAGGATTCTGGGTAACAGAACCTGGTCAGAGCCCCACAAGTCACCCCATCTTGGATTCCCCTAGGTCTCTAGTTTTCAACAATGCACAGGATTGGTAGGTTTCCCTAGGTGCCAGCTGAGCTAGAGGCCAAAATCCACAGGTAGGCACTGTTTTCTATGAAAAAATGTGATGTGTCCACGTTGCGTTTTGGGGCCGTTTCCTGTTGCGGGCGCTAGGCCTACCCACACAAGTGAGGTATCATTTTTATCGTGAGACTTGGGGGAACACTGGGTGGAAGGAAATTTGTGGCTCCTCTCAGATTCCAGAACTTTCTGCCACAGAAATGTGAGGAACATGTGTTTTTTTAGCCAAATTTTGAGGTTTGCAAAGGATTCTGGGTAACTGAACCTGGTCCGAGCCCCGCAAGTCACCCCTCCTTAGATTCCCCTAGGTCTCTAGTTTTCAGAAATGCACAGGTTTGGTAGGTTTCCCTAGGTGCCGGCTGAGCTAGAGGCCAAAATCTACAGGTAGGCACTTCGCAAAAAAACACCTCTGTTTTCTTCCAAAAATTTGGATGTGTCCACGTTGCGCTTTGGGGCGTTTCCGGTCGCGGGCGCTAGGCCTACCCACACAAATGAGGTATCATTTTTATCGGGAGACTTGGGGGAACGCTGGGTGGAAGGAAATTTGTGGCTCCTCTCAGATTCCAGAACTTTCTGCCACAGAAATGTGAGGAACATGTGTTTTTTTAGCCAAATTTTGAGGTTTGCAAAGGATTCTGGGTAACAGAACCTGGTCCGAGCCCCGCAAGTCACCCCTCCTTAGATTCCCCTAGGTCTCTAGTTTTCAGAAATGCACAGGTTTAGTAGGTTTCCCTAGGTGCCGGCTGAGCTAGAGGCCAAAATCTACAGGTAGGCACTTCGCAAAAAACACCTCTGTTTTCTTCCAAAAATGTGGATGTGTCCACGTTGCGCTTTGGGGCGTTTCCTGTCGCGGGCGCTAGGCCTACCCACACAAGTGAGGTATCATTTTTATCGGGAGACTTGGGGGAACGCTGGGTGGAAGGAAATTTGTGGCTCCTCTCAGATTCCAGAACTTTCTGCCACAGAAATGTGAGGAACATGTGTTTTTTTAGCCAAATTTTGAGGTTTGCAAAGGATTCTGGGTAACAGAACCTGGTCCGAGCCCCGCAAGTCACCCCTCCTTAGATTCCCCTAGGTCTCTAGTTTTCAGAAATGCACAGGTTTGGTAGGTTTCCCTAGGTGCCGGCTGAGCTAGAGGCCAAAATCTACAGGTAGGCACTTCGCAAAAAACACCTCTGTTTTATTCCAAAAATGTGGATGTGTCCACGTTGCGGTTTGGGGCGTTTCCTGTCGCGGGCGCTAGGCCTACCCACACAAGTGAGGTATCATTTTTATCGGGAGACTTGGGGGAACGCTGGGTGGAAGGAAATTTGTGGCTCCTCTCAGATTCCAGAACTTTCTGCCACAGAAATGTGAGGAACATGTGTTTTTTTAGCCAAATTTTGAGGTTTGCAAAGGATTCTGGGTAACAGAACCTGGTCCGAGCCCCGCAAGTCACCCCTCCTTAGATTCCCCTAGGTCTCTAGTTTTCAGAAATGCACAGGTTTGGTAGGTTTCCCTAGGTGCCGGCTGAGCTAGAGGCCAAAATCTACAGGTAGGCACTTCGCAAAAAACACCTCTGTTTTCTTCCAAAAATGTGGATGTGTCCACGTTGCGCTTTGGGGCGTTTCCTGTCGCGGGCGCTTTGCCTACCCACACAAGTGAGGTATCATTTTTATCGGGAGACTTGGGGGAACGCTGGGTGGAAGGAAATTTGTGGCTCCTCTCAGATTCCAGAACTTTCTGCCACAGAAATGTGAGGAACATGTGTTTTTTTAGCCAAATTTTGAGGTTTGCAAAGGATTCTGGGTAACAGAACCTGGTCCGAGCCCCGCAAGTCACCCCTCCTTAGATTCCCCTAGGTCTCTAGTTTTCAGAAATGCACAGGTTTGGTAGGTTTCCCTAGGTGCCGGCTGAGCTAGAGGCCAAAATCTACAGGTAGGCACTTCGCAAAAAACACCTCTGTTTTCTTCCAAAAATGTGGATGTGTCCACGTTGCGCTTTGGGGCGTTTCCTGTCGCGGGCGCTAGGCCTACCCACACAAGTGAGGTATCATTTTTATCGGGAGACTTGGGGGAACGCTGGGTGGAAGGAAATTTGTGGCTCCTCTCAGATTCCAGAACTTTCTGCCACAGAAATGTGAGGAACATGTGTTTTTTTAGCCAAATTTTGAGGTTTGCAAAGGATTCTGGGTAACAGAACCTGGTCCGAGCCCCGCAAGTCACCCCTCCTTAGATTCCCCTAGGTCTCTAGTTTTCAGAAATGCACAGGTTTGGTAGGATTCCCTAGGTGCCGGCTGAGCTAGAGGCCAAAATCTACAGGTAGGCACTTCGCAAAAAACACCTCTGTTTTCTTCCAAAAATGTGGATGTGTCCACGTTGCGCTTTGGGGCGTTTCCTGTCGCGGGCGCTAGGCCTACCCACACAAGTGAGGTATCATTTTTAACGGGAGACTTGGGGGAACGCTGGGTGGAAGGAAATTTGTGGCTCCTCTCAGATTCCAGAACTTTCTGCCACAGAAATGTGAGGAACATGTGTTTTTTTAGCCAAATTATGAGGTTTGCAAAGGATTCTGGGTAACAGAACCTGGTCCGAGCCCCGCAAGTCACCCCATCTTGGATTCCCCTAGGTCTCTAGTTTTCAGAAATGCACAGGTTTGGTAGGTTTCCCTAGGTGCCGGCTGAGCTAGAGGCCAAAATCTACAGGTAGGCACTTCGCAAAAAACACCTCTGTTTTCTTCCAAAAATTTGGATGTGTCCACGTTGCGCCTTGGGGCGTTTCCGGTCGCGGGCGCTAGGCGTACCCACACAAGTGAGGTATCATTTTTATCGGGAGACTTGGGGGAACGTTGGGTGGAAGGAAATTTGTGGCTCCTCTCAGATTCCAGAACTTTCTGCCACAGAAATGTGAGGAACATGTGTTTTTTTAGCCAAATTTTGAGGTTTGCAAAGGATTCTGGGTAACAGAACCTGGTCCGAGCCCCGCAAGTCACCCCTCCTTAGATTCCCCTAGGTCTCTAGTTTTCAGAAATGCACAGGTTTGGTAGGTTTCCCTAGGTGCCGGCTGAGCTAGAGGCCAAAATCTACAGGTAGGCACTTCGCAAAAAACACCTCTGTTTTCTTCCAAAAATGTGGATGTGTCCACGTTGCGCTTTGGGGCGTTTCCTGTCGCGGGCGCTAGGCCTACCCACACAAGTGAGGTATCATTTTTATCGGGAGACTTGGGGGAACGCTGGGTGGAAGGAAATTTGTGGCTCCTCTCAGATTCCAGAACTTTCTGCCACAGAAATGTGAGGAACGTGTTTTTTTAGCCAAATTTTGAGGTTTGCAAAGGATTCTGGGTAACAGAACCTGGTCCGAGCCCCACAAGTCACCCCATCTTGGATTCCCCTAGGTCTCAAGTTTTCAGAAATGCACAGGTTTGGTAGGTTTCCCTAGGTGCTGGCTGAGCTAGAGGCCAAAATCTACAGGTAGACACTTCGCAAAAAACACCTGTTTTCTTCCAAAAATTTGGATGTGTCCACGTTGCGCTTTGGGGCGTTTCCTGTCGCGGGCGCTAGGCCTACCCACACAAGTGAGGTATCATTTTTATCGGGAGACTTGGGGGAACATAGATTAGCAAAACAAGTGTTATTGCCCCTTGTCTTTCTCTACATTTTTTCCTTCCAAATATAGGAGAGTGTGTAAAAAAGACATCTATTTGAGAAATGCCCTGTAATTCACATGCTAGTATGGTCACCCCGGAATTCAGAGATGTGCAAATAACCACTGCTCCTCAACACCTTATCTTGTGCCCTTTTTGGAAATACAAAGGTTTTCTTGATAGCAATTTTTTACTCTTTATATTTCAGCAAATGAATTGCTGTATACCCGGTATAGAATGAAAACGCACTGCAGGGTGCAGCTCATTTATTGGCTCTGGGTACCTAGGGTTCTTGATGAACCTACAAGCCCTATATATCCCCGCAACCAGAGGAGTCCAGCAGACGTAACGGTATATTGCTTTCGATAATCTGACATTGCAGGGAAAAGTTACAGAGTAAAACGTAGAGAAACATTTATGTTTTTTTCACCTCAATTTGAATATTTTTCTTTTTCAGTTGTTATTTTCTGTAGGAAACCCTTGTAGGATCTACACAAATGACCCCTTGCTGAATTCAGAATTTTGTCTACTTTTCAGAAATGTTTAGGTTTCTGGGATCCAGCATTGGTTTCATGCCCATTTCTGTCACTGACTGGAAGGAGGCTGAAAGCACAAAAAATTGCAAAAATGGGGTATGTCCCAGTAAAATGCCAAAATTGTGTTGAAAAATTGGGTTTTCTGATTCAAGTCTGCCTGTTCCTGAAAGCTGGGAAGCTGCTGAGTTTAGCACCACAACCCCTTTGTTGATGCCATTTTCAGGGGAAAAACCACAAGCCTTCTTCTGCAGCCACTTTTTCCAATTTATTTGAAAAAAACGAAATTTTCCCTGTATTTTGGCCAATTTCTTGGCCTCCTTCAGGGGAACCCACAATGTCTGGGTACCTCTAGAATCCCTAGGATGTTGGAAAAAAAGGACACAAATTTGGCTTGGTTAGCTTATGCGGACAAAAAGTTATGAGGGCCTAAGCGCGAACTGCCCCAAATAGGCAAAAAAAGGCCTGGCACAGGAGGGGGAAAAGGCCTGGCAGCGAAGGGGTTAAAGCACATGGATGGGCATTTTCACTTTTGTTTTCTTGTGTTTCATAATCGCTATGAATGAAACCTTACTTTTCAAGGGAGACGATGCAGCCCATATGTACAATTTAGTTTTCAATGGCATCAGTCGTGGCAATGGAGACAGTTAAGGAAAATGTCACTTACCCAGTGTACATCTGTTTGTGGCATTAGTCGCTGCAGATTCACATGTTGTGCATAGTCCGCCGTCTGGTGTTGGGTCGGAGTGTTACAAGTTGTTTTTCTTCGAAGAAGTCTTTTTCGAGTCACGAGACCGAGGGACTCCTCCTCCTTTGCTTCCATTGCGCATGGGCGTCGACTCCATCTTAGATTGTTTTCCCCGCAGAGGGTGAGGTAGGAGTTGTGTGTGTTAGTAATAGTGCCCATGCAATGGAATGAATAAGTATGTACAACATAAGGTTTAAGTAATATATTTACAAATGTACAAATGTTGAAGATAACTTCCAAACGGCTACAGGCTCCCGGGGAGGCGGGTGGGCACATGTGAATCTGCAGCGACTAATGCCACGAACAGATGTACACTGGGTAAGTGACATTTTCCGTTCGGTGGCATGTGTAGCTGCAGATACACATGTTGTGCATAGACTAGTAAGCAGTTATCTCCCCAAAAGCGGTGGCTCAGCCTGTAGGAGTGGAAGTAGTCTGAAACAAAGTTCTTAGTACGGCTTGACCTACTGTGGCTTGTTGTGCGGATAGCACGTCTACACAGTAGTGCTTAGTAAATGTGTGAGGCGTAGACAATGTGGCTGCTCTACATATCTCGTTCATTGGAATATTTCCTAGGAAGGCCATTGTAGCGCCTTTCTTTCTGGTTGAGTGTGCCCTTGGTGTAATGGGCAGCTCTCTCTTTGCTTTAAGGTAGCAGGTTTGGATGCACTTAACTATCCATCTGGCTATACCTTGTTTTGATATTGGGTTTCCTGTATGAGGTTTTTGAAATGCAATAAACAGTTGTTTTGTTTTTCTAATTAGTTTTGTTCTGTCAATGTAGTACATTAGTGCTCTTTTGATATCTAATGTATGCAGTGCCCTTTCAGCTACTGAGTCTGGCTGTGGAAAGAACACTGGTAGTTCTACCGTTTGATTTAAGTGGAACGGTGAAATAACTTTTGGTAAAAATTTAGGGTTGGTTCTTAGGACTACCTTATTCTTGTGTATTTGAATAAAAGGTTCTTGTATAGTAAACGCCTGAATTTCACTTACTCTTCTAAGAGATGTGATGGCAATGAGAAATGCAACCTTCCACGTTAAAAATTGCATTTCGCAAGAATGCATGGGTGCAAAAGGTGGACCCATGAGTCTTGTTAAGACGATGTTGAGGTTCCATGAAGGAACAGGTGGTGTTCTTGGTGGTATAATTCTTTTTAGGCCTTCCATAAACGCTTTAATGACAGGTATCCTAAATAGTGAGGTTGAATGGGTAATCTGCAGGTATGCAGATATTGCTGCGAGGTGTATCTTTATGGAAGAGAAGGCCAGATTTGATTTTTGTAAATGTAGTAAGTATCCTACTACGTCCTTTGGAGATGCATGTAATGGTTGAATTAGATTATTATGGCAGTAGCAAACAAATCTTTTCCATTTGCTTGCATAGCAGTGTCTAGTGGATGGCCTTCTAGCCTGTTTTATGACCTCCATACATTCTTGGGTGAGGTTTAAATGTCCGAATTCTAGGATTTCAGGAGCCAGATTGCTAGATTCAGCGATGCTGGATTTGGATGCCTGATCTGTTGTTTGTGTTGTGTTAGCAGATCTGGTCTGTTGGGTAGTTTGACATGGGGTACTACTGACAGGTCTAGTAGTGTTGTGTACCAGGGTTGTCTTGGCCATGTTGGTGCTATTAGTATGAGTTTGAGTTTGTTTTGACTCAATTTGTTTACTAGATATGGAAGAAGCGGGAGAGGGGGAAAAGCGTATGCAAATATCCCTGACCAATTCATCCATAGAGCATTGCCCTGAGACTGCCTGTGTGGGTACCTGGATGCGAAGTTTTGGCATTTTGCGTTCTCTTTTGTTGCAAATAGGTCTATTTGAGGTGTTCCCCAAATTTGGAAGTAAGTGTTTAGAATTTGGGGGTGGATCTCCCATTCATGGACTTGTTGGTGATCCCGAGAGAGGTTGTCTGCTAGTTGATTCTGGATCCCTGGAATGAACTGTGCTATTAGGCGAATGTGGTTGTGAATTGCCCATTGCCATATCTTCTGTGCCAGGAGGCACAGCTGTGTCGAGTGTGTTCCCCCCTGTTTGTTTAGATAATACATTGTTGTCATGTTGTCTGTTTTGACAAGAATGTATTTGTGGGTTATGATGGGTTGAAAAGCTTTCAACGCCAGAAATACTGCTAACAATTCAAGGTGATTTATATACAACTTTGTTTGATGTACGTCCCATTGTCCTTGACTGCTGTGTTGATTGAGGTGTGCTCCCCACCCTGTCATGGAGGCATCTGTTGTTATCACGTATTGTGGCACAGGGTCTTGGAAAGGCCGCCCTTTGTTTAAATTGATACTGTTCCACCATAGAAGCGAGATGTATGTTTGGCGGTCTATCAACACCAGATCTAGAAGGTGACCATGTGCATGTGACATTTGCGATGCTAGGCACTGTTGTAAGGGCCTCATGTGCAGTCTTGCGTTTGGGACAATGGCTATGCATGAAGACATCATGCCTAGGAGTTTTAATACCATCTTTGCATGTATTTTTTGTGTCGGATACATGGCTTGTATAACCTTGTAAAAATGTTGAACCCTTTGTGGACTTGGAGTGGCTATCCCCTTTGTTGTGTTGATTGTCGCTCCTAGGTATTGCTGTGTTGTGCACGGCTGAATGTGTGATTTTGCATAGTTGATGGAGAATCCGAGTTTGTAGAGGGTTTGTATGACATACCCTGTGTGGTGTGAACACTTTGTTAGGGAGTTGGTCTTGATTAGCCAATCGTCCAGGTAGGGGAACACGTGTATTTGCTGCCTTCTGATATGTGCAGCTACTACTGCTAGGCATTTTGTAAATACTCTTGGTGCGGTCGTTATACCGAACGGCAATACCTTGAATTGGTAATGTATTCCCTTGAATACGAACCTTAGATATTTCCTGTGCGAAGGATGTATCGGTATGTGGAAATACGCGTCCTTTAGATCTAAGGTTGTCATGTAGTCTTGCTGTTTTAGCAGTGGTAATACGTCTTGTAGCGTGACCATGTGGAAGTGTTCCGATTTGATGTAGATGTTTAGTGTTCTGAGATCTAAGATTGGTCTCAGTGTTTTGTCTTTCTTTGGTATTAGAAAGTACAGTGAGTAAACTCCTGTGTTCCTTTGTGTATGTGGTACAAGTTCTATTGCGTCCTTTTGCAGTAATGCCTGAACTTCTAGTTCCAGAAGGTCTAAATGCTGTTTTGATATATTTTGTGTTTTTGGTGGGACATTTGGAGGGATTTGGAGAAATTCTATGCAATAACCATGTTGGATAATTGCTAGGACCCAAGTGTCTGTTGTTATCTCCTCCCAGGCTCTGTAAAATTGGCTTAGTCTTCCCCCCACTGGTGTTGTGTGAAGGGGTTGAGTGACTTGTGAGTCACTGTTTGGTTGTAGGGGTTTTGGGACTCTGAAATTTCCCCCGGTTTCTAGGGAATTGTCCCCCTCTGTACTGGCCCCAAAAGCCTCCCCCTTGGTACTGTCCCTGGTAGGTAGACGGTGTTGACTGTGAGGTGCTGGCTTGTGTGGCTTCTCCCCGAAACCCCCCTCTGAAGGTTGTTCTGCGAAATGTGCCAAAAGTGCCTCTGCCCTGCGGGGAATAGAGTGCGCCCATGGCCTTGGCTGTGTCCGTGTCCTTTTTCAATTTCTCAATTGCCGTGTCCACTTCGGGTCCAAACAGTTGTTGTTCGTTGAACGGCATATTGAGCACTGCCTGTTGTATTTCGGGTTTACACCCGGATGTGCGTAACCATGCATGCCTTCTTATGGTTACCGCGGTGTTTATTGTTCTTGCAGCTGTATCCGCTGCATCCATAGAGGAGCGTATCTGGTTATTAGATATATTTTGTCCCTCCTCAACCACTTGTTTTGCCCGTTTCTGTAAGTCTTTGGGTAGATGCTCGATGAGATGCTGCATCTCATCCCAATGGGCTCTGTCATAACGCGCTAGGAGCGCCTGAGAGTTCGCGATGCGCCACTGGTTTGCAGCTTGTACAGCAACCCTTTTTCCCGCTGCGTCGAACTTGCGGCTTTCTTTGTCCAGAGGTGGTGCGTCGCCTGATGTGTGCGAGTTGGCTCTCTTGCGAGCTGCCCCTACTACAACTGAATCTGGTGGCAGTTGTGATGTGATAAACGCAGGGTCCGTGGGTGGTGCTTTATATTTTTTCTCCACCCTTGGAGTTATCGCCCTGCTCTTGACAGGTTCTTTAAAGATCTGTTTTGCGTGCCTTAGCATTCCCGGGAGCATAGGCAGGCTTTGATAGGTGCTATGGGTGGAGGAGAGGGTGTTGAAAAGGAAGTCATCCTCGACTGGTTCTGAGTGTAACGAGACGTTATGGAACTCTGCTGCCCGAGCTACCACCTGTGTATACGCTGTGCTGTCCTCAGGTGGTGAGGGCTTGGTAGGGTACGACTCAGGACTATTGTCTGATACTGGGGCGTCGTATAGGTCCCAAGCATCCTGGTCACCTTGGCTCATGGTGGTATGAGCTGGTGAATGTGACGGAGTCTGTGCCGGTGATGCATGAGTTACAGGTGGAGGAGAGGGTGGTGGAGTTACTTTCTTCACCACTTTTGCCTGTGGTGTTTGTTCCTGTGTTTGGAACTCGAGTCTCCTTTTCCTCCTGATTGGGGGAAGAGTGCTGATCTTCCCTGTCCCACTTTGTATGAAGATCCGCTTCTGGGTGTGGTCTACGTCAGTGGTTTGTAACTCTTCCTCAAATCTGTGTTTACGCATTTGAGAGGACAGTGATTGTTCCTCTGAATACGAACTGGCAGTTGGTTCGGATGCTGGGTGTTTTGGCACCGAAACTGTGTCTTTGCTTGTTTTCGGCTCCGAGGAGAATTTTCTCTTTTTTGGAATCGAGCTTTCTCAGCGTCGATCATCCTCGGTGCCGCTGTCTCTGCGTCGAGCAGCTTCGGTTCCGCTGTCTCGGCGTCGACCCTTTTCGGCAGCACTTTCTCGGTCCCGAGATTGCTGCGTGCCTGTGTCTCGAACCGAGTCGGACGATCTCGGCACTATTTCGCCCTTTTTCAGTGCTGATGGACGGTCACCTGTTTTATGGGTTGAGCCATGGCCTGTTGGCAGTGGCGTCCCCTGGGCCTTGTCTGTTTTCCCGTGTGGTGCTTGTTTCGACGTCTTACTCACGGTTTCCTCGACGTCGAATTCCTCCGAGTCCGATTCATGGATGGAGAAGGCTTCCTCTTCTTCTCCTTGTTCCTCGAACCCTCGGTGTCCTGTCGGCGTGGACGCCATCTGCAACCTTCTAGCTCTTCGGTCACGGAGCGTCTTTCGGGACCGAAACGCACGACAGGCCTCACACGTTTCTTCCTTGTGCTCGGGCGACAGGCACAAGTTACAGACCAAATGTTGGTCTGTATATGGATATTTATTGTGGCATTTAGGACAGAATCGGAACGGGGTCCGTTCCATCGGTGTTACACGCGGCCGGGCCGACCAGGCCCCGACGGGGGATCGGAGTTACCCCGAAGGGCTTCCGGAGCTCTTCACGATTCGGTGTCGATTATAATCTAACCCGATACCGAACGAAACAATACCGACGCAGTTTTCCGAAGTTATGACTATCTTTCCGTCCCGAAACCCGGAGCGAAAAGGAACACGTCCGAACCCGATGGCGGAAAAAAAACAATTTAAGATGGAGTCGACGCCCATGCGCAATGGAAGCAAAGGAGGAGTCGTCCCTCGGTCTCGTGACGCGAAAAAGACTTCTTCGAAGAAAAACAACTTGTAACACTCCGACCCAACACCAGACGGCGGACTATGCACAACATGCGTATCTGCAGCTACACATGCCACCGAACTTATATTTTCCCTCAGGTATAATATATGTTGATACACCATTGTTGATGATAAAAGGTATGGAACAACCATTTATTTTCAGTGTAATCTTTGGACAATGTTTGAATGACTTTGGTGCTTTTTCATATCAACTTTTCTTTGACTGGTATTTTTCCTACATGTGGCCTTTGACAATGCACAATCATCTCATTCATTTTCAATTTATACTGACAAATGTTCAGACAATGGTTTAGATGACGATTGCCTTCATTTGGTGTTAATTTGTCTCAACTGATATTGTCACTTGGTCTTTTGGGCATGCGAACGTTGCTTCTGAAACATCCGGTCGGCCATTTTGTCATCTCACCATGATGCATGCACTTTTTCCTTTACCTTGCAAAACATTACAAAAGGGTTCTCCTTCACACAGCCTTTGCATATCTGTCCAATTGCAGGACATTTACTTTTGTGTGGAAATGACAATTCGCATCTGAAACACAACTTCTTTTTCTGTGGAGACTTCACCTTGTATCCTTCAGCTCTGTGTTTCAGCTTGCTTTTCATATTCATGACTGCCTCGTTATGGGCACCACCAGCCTCCATGTCAGCAGCTTGTTGATGAGCAAGCTCTTCAGCTCTAGCAGCCATCAACACTCGCTCCAGACCAACAGTTTATCTCAACATCTGTCATCTGAATGAATCTCACAGGCATCCGTCAATAACTCTATCTCTGAGACTTACTGCTTCTTCATCATTAAGTTAATTGAATCTACAGTTTTTGATGAGTGTATCCAATTTCTCAACAAATTTGTCTAGGATTTCACCAACTTTGTTGTTCTTGACTGAAAATGTACCTTTCGTAACCTACACTCGACACTGGAATAAACTTGAAATTCAAAGCTTTAAGTTGACAGTATGTAACCATCAGCTCACGGCATTTCCTTTATGACTACTTTTACACCGTCACCAGCAAGATTCTTCAGGTACTTGATAATCTTTTTGTTTCTTCTAGCGCATCAATGAAATCATCAAATGTCTCTATCCAGGCAGTCTAGCTATCGCCAATATTTTGCTTATTGGGGATATCGAATGGTAGTGATGGTCTCAGGAAGGCGGCATCAGTGAAACTGTTCACTGGATTGGCTGACACTGCAACTGGAGTTCTCTTCAACTCCACTTGGCTGTATTGGCGAATTTGTTCATACACACCATCTGAGACACTATGATGTGCTGGCCTCTGGGTCATTTTGGATAATCTGTGGAATAGCGACCTTTTTCTTGGTCTCCATTGGAGACCTTTACTTTCTACAGACGTCAGGAGTTGTGCTGAGCCGCCACCCAGCAGCTTTGGTGGTGTGCCGCTTCAGGTATGGGGCAGCTCAGTAAGCACAACCCTTGTGGTTCTTCTTGGGTCTCCCTTGCCTGCTGCTGAGGTAGTAGAGCTCTTCTGCTTGCGTCTCTGTAAGTGTAATGACAGTATGTCTTATTTTCAACTGTTGTGGCCACCTTTAACATTATCACTCTGTTTACTATACAGCTATATACTGTGTAGTACTGCAGTACCTTTCTGTATGACCTTGTCAGTAGGTTCTTGCCCAATGACGCATTAACTTCTGTGAAGCTTTCTTTATCTTCAAACACTTCACACCGGCTGGAGTTGCGCTTTGACTCCACATATGCCATACATCGTTTCTGCACTTCGACAAAGGCACACGTGGCATGCACAAGCAGTTTGCTTGGACCACAGCAAACTATCTGGGAGAGCACTGTCGATCCTCGGGTTACTTATCTCCTTTCTCATTGCCAGTAGTAGCGTCCTCCCCAGCCTGGGTACCTGTCAATGAATACGCCACACCTGGAGCTATGTATTGAATGGCGTTATTCGTCTGTGTGTAACCACAAACTCAACATTCTAAACCTGCACTCACTTCACCACGTTTTAACACTTATGCCACAGTTCTAAGGAGTTCTTCAGGAGACAAAAGGGTTCAGTCATTCAAACTCACACAACACCACACAACATAATGTCATGATCCTTCTGTAAGGAGTTACAATGTTGAATGTTCAAAGTATCTTGTATAACCCAAAATAAAGGCCGAATGTCCAGTTGTGGCGGCGCCTGAGGAAGATGGCCACCTGACGTGGTCGGTCTGTGAGAATTAGTGCTCCATCGAAGGATATTGGTGTCTGGTGCTTTCCTCCAGAGCTGACTTTGAGCACCAAGCAGCCTGACAATGACCGACACGTGAGGTGGCTGGCTGTTCTATTCACAGTTCTTCCACTGCATAGACTTAATCGATTATTGCATTCAAAGTCAGGCAAAAGAAAATGGCTGCTCCCACGAGAGCTCTACTTTTTGTTGAGAAGGCTGCATGATTAAAGGCCAGCGACATTTATTCCTTTGACTAAACCTATACCTTGCATCTTGTCATTTTTAGAGGCATAGAGAAATGTAGGCGGAGGATGTATCTTTAAGGAGGTCAAGCACAATTTATGTCAGTCCAAATGTATATGAACTTAAGCGACGTTGTAGTACTAATCGACTTGTAACTGAAATACTGAACTTTTAGCTATGTTTTTATACAATTTCATGTATTAATCTAACTCACTCCATTTCTTGGATCCCTACCCCTTGAAGCTAGTAAAACAGTAGGGTGCACAGTGACAAGAACATTAGAGTTCAGGAGGGGGTTGAGCGAGGGTTTGGGGAAGGGACGGGGGTGAAAGCAAGGGAGGTCTCTGCGTCTGAACCCAACTCTTCTTCATCCCTAGGCCTGATGCCTTCCTCCTGCTCCACAATGACCATTGTGATGTAATGATAGTTTTAACACGCAAATTAAGACAAGCAGTACCTGAAAGGCCCTTCAGATGATGAATGTAATGTTAAGAACAAACTGCCTCAATAGCCCAGTTAAGAGTGTCAAAATGCTCACCAATCTTAAAAGCAAAATTCTGTAACAATCAAGCTAGTTAGGAATTAAGGAGGCCAAGTTTTCCATCTACTTCAGATCATCAAAGAAAGCAATACCTTACTGGCTTGGTCCGCAACACACAAAATGAACAAGGAGGGTGGTGGATGTCATCATTGGACCCTACAGCTGAAAAGTGGGTAGCATAGAAGCAGTCAGAACTTTGAAGGCATTTGTTGCAGTTTGGAAAAACTAACCTAAGAATACCTACGTTTAAGGTCAGGTAACTTACCCGGCTCCTTGCAATCCAACTAGTAATTCAGGGTATACTTTTATGATGAGACAGTGGCATCCTCAATGTTGCAGCTCAACAAGCACAACAGAAACGATTTCAACAGGAACAGTTCATACAAGATTCTGTGGCAGTAACAAGATGCTTAATGTTTAAGTACAAGGAGTAGTAAAACTAACAGACCTTTCTGAATAACCACAGCACTCCTACATCTTCAATTCCTTGCCAGCATTACAGCAAAACCAGATACATTTTGTCTTCTAGCAACATGTTTAGCAAGATTATGGATTCTATAGCGTTTCCTTGGTAGCCATACTGTTCAGCTAAATGTTTAAATTCCACCAAGTTCAGAAACCTGCCTAGCAACATGGAAACAGGAGCAAAACTTAACATTCAGGTTGCTTTAATTCCTATTATTTTTAACTTTCTAAAAAGACCTGCGCTCTCATGGAATGACCCTCCTTAAGCAAACACTAGCCTCCATAATGCACCCAAGTCGACCTAGAATTTTCAAGGCCCACAGGATTTCAGACTTCTGACCCATAAAGCAAAAAAAATAAAAATGCTGATAGTTGAACTACTACAAGCACTAGTGTTCTAATTCTGACCATTTCCGAACTCCGTGAACCTTTGTCTAGAACATTCCCGTTAGATTCTTGTGTTAATATTACTAACAAGTCTTGAGATTCGTCAGAAATAAAGCTCTCTTATTCAAGATATTTTAGGTAAAACTATTCACAAAATACGAGAGGCTGAGGAGACAGTGACGACTGCGTCTGAAAACGAAACATCCTTAACTATTCATACAATACCAAACTCCGACAAGAGAAATTACTTTGCAGTAATTTACATTTTAGCATCAATTTTCATAGTGCTACTTGCATTAATATTGGCTAAATTTCAAACATACTTCATATCTACATTAGTTTATTTCAAATATCTATTGATGTTGCAACATTTGTGCAAAATTAACATCGCTGATAGTGTGATAAGCATTTAATTGAAACCTTCAGAATATTTAGCGGTTTTCCTTTTAATGGACAGAGGTGACCTCGCCACCAAATCTGGTTCTATCAGGAGTGGCAAGGAAGCTCTTCTAGTAATGCAGTAAATAACGATATTAGGACACGAGAGGCAGTTGTTAGTCTTGTTTCTCAAGACTGTAAGTACCCATAAAGTGTGATCCAAATTAGTTTAATTAGTTCAAGACCAGTTGAGCATGCCAGAAACAAGTGTTGCTTTGAACAAATGCTAAAGTAACACTTATGGCTCCTTGCAGTGTAAAATCTTAATGTTACTTAAATCATGCATTGCAGATACTTTTCAGTGATTTGATTCTGAAAAGGTGACTTATACAATATGTCACTGATGACTAAGGACAGAAAAAATTGTAAACGATGATCAATCATGAAACATTCCTTGCTAAATTTTGTAAATATCTACGATTTTGAAAGATAATATAACCAGTACTGTGAGTGCAATGTTTTATAAATCTATATATTTAATGTAATGAATACTAGAAAAGTGGCAACGAAAAAAATAATAACAATAATAAGGCAGAAAATGACAGCTGTGGTGACATTAATAACACTTGTCTAATATGCAAAGTAGGCCCTTAGGTGTCTTCCTTTCATAGATTTAAATGTATTTTACATGAGGAAAGAGATTATCTAGAGGTGATCTGATGATACAACATTAGAATATCTTTTCTAGCATAATCATGGGCATAACACTTTCTCAATGTACCTCAGCCGCAACCAAAAATGGAATTGCTTAGATGCAGATAATTTCTCTTCTGACCAGGACTGACATTTACATTACAGTTTAAATGACTGCAATTAATTATTTTATTGACTGTCAGGTTGTGTCAGCATTTATAAACAATACTGAACTATAAACAACAAGCAAGCACCTTTAATTATATGTGGAGTTACTGTGGTGTTTTTCATCTCAGGAATGAAGGTTGTTTTTTCAGTTTGGTGAGGAATGTTATTTCTGGACCGAGGTATCAGAGGTGGTGGCGGTGCGATGGTAAGCTTCGGAGCCAAACCTTTGAAACAAAACGTTTGGTTTAATTTAATAACAGGCAATCTCCACAAAGACAAAAATTAATTATTGGATTAACAATATAACAAATGTAGCCAATGCATACTGAGAACAGCAATGCCCCAAACCATATACGCAAAAACCCTGAATCATACCCAACACTGAGGGGAAAGAAGAAAACTGCTTGCTTACCTGTGATATTGCCAGTAGCTATTTTGCAGCATGGACTCAGATTCAAATCTTCCCATAATTCTGCTATGCTGTGGTGGGGTCCGGAGAATACGGATTTATTAGAAAGTTTTAGCTTTTTGGGCATCAACAATAGGCGAGGTCTATGATGTTGAATATAAGCCCACAATGCCCCAGTGCATAGCCTCCATCTTTAGATTCTGTTTTTGCTTTTATTTTGTTTTTCCCTGCCTCATTTGTCAGAGAGGTGGGGGTTAAGCTGATAGCAAAGAACAGCTGCACACTGCAAACAATTCTTACAGGTAAGTAACTAGTTTCTTGTGCAGAGTGGACCTCTCTCAGATTCATAAACTTTGCACAGATTGTACACTGGTTCGTCCCTCTTACAAAGATGTGCGAGAGAGGGGGGAAGATCTGGAAATATGATTTTTATATCAGCGCTTCCTTCCTTGCCTGGATGACGACGCAATGGTGAGTAAAGGATGGGTGCAGAGTGCCATATTGCTGCTGTGTAAATGTCTTTTAGCGAGATGTTTACCATGTACTCTTACAAAGCCCCCATTCTTCCTGGTTGAGAGTAATCTTTGTTCCAAAGGCAAGAATTTTCCTTTCTACTGAGCAGCACTGTTGAGCAGTTTAAAATTTCAATCAAGTCATAGAAGTCTTACACTGTCTGTCCTTTTGATTGTGGTGCATGTGCCACAAACAACTTGTTTTCCTAATGTCCGATGTAGCTTGCACATAGTACTTGATGGCTCTCCAGACATCCACTGGGTATGTAATATCCTTTCGGTAGGTATTTTGGAAAAACTCCAGCAAATTGGATGGCCTGATTAATGTGAATGTTGGATGCTACTTTGTGTATCTGTTCAAGGTTTCATCTCTCGCACTCGTGGGCCGCAATGCAACTGCACCTTCTGCAATAATGATTTCTGTGGCCATGAGTAGCAGGCTATCCCCTCTTTCGCCCCTCCCCCACCAAGCTTGGCCATCACTCCGCTCTTGAAACATATTCTCTCTTCCTTTCCGAAAAAATGAGCTTCCACATATACCTCTTTGCAGTATGGGTGCCCTCAGCACTAATGCTTTCCCCATGCCTTTAGTGCTATGTAAGACAGTTACAATTGTGTTGCAGTGGGCCTTTCATTCTCTTGGGAATCTCCAGGTTGGGGGATGTTTTCGTACCGGGCGATGTTATTCCGTGGCATTACCTGCAACACAAATACCAACTGGCGCCCACTAAAATATAAAGATACATTCAACTTCAGCACACGCTCACGGTGGTGCTACCCAAGGGGACCTATCTTCTGGAATCCTCCCCACTGGAGGATAGGCTTTTATATGAATTCACACCCTGCAGGCAACGTCACTGACCTATAAAAAAACTACTAAACCACACGCTAAATGTCTTGAAGCGGGTCAGAGAACAATGGGATAGAGAGCTAGAAGGGTTGGAAAAGGAGTGAATGGGAGGTGGCCCTGGTCTCCCCCAGGAAGGTAGCCCTATGTACAGGGTTGAACTGGTCCATCGAAAATCCTACATCGTTCTTATTATGCCCGCATGACAATGGTAAAGATGGGAGTGGCAGAGACACGCACTGTCTAACTGGGTGTGGACAGACTGGTACCGTCTTCCACAAACTATGGGAATGCCCTGCAATACACAAGTTTTGGTCAGATGTGGTGAACTGGAGGGGGCATGAGTGTCTCTGCCAAGTTGTTTGTGCTGAATAGAAGGGCAGAGACAGAAGCCAGATGATTGCAAACAAACTTGGATGACGTTGGGCCTGGCAGTGGCAAAACGGAATATAGCGAAGGCTTGGGGTGACGAACAACCCCATGTGCTTGGAAATGTAACACTGCCTGGTGTATGATGGCAGAAAGGGTTGCCTATGAAGGCAGGGGGTGCCCCCTGAAATGGGACAAAATACAGAAGGACCGGAATATCTATAGAGGCCAGCTATGTAGCAACTTCGATCATGCTGCATCTAAAGTACCACATCCGAAGGCCACAACTAGAGTACCAAATGATGGGGAGGGGCAATAGGAGGAAACAGATTGGGTTGGAAATGGCGACTAATAACACTGCGAGATGTATGATAGTGCTAAATTTTGGAACTGATGTTGTATTCAAAATGTTAATAAAAAGATATGTAAAAAAAAAACATGAGACCCCCCTCCCCCACAGTGCTCTCTTCTCTGAACCATCTCTTTTGACACTATACATGGATTTCGGTTCTTTCTGCTTTCATCTAGGTTATTATTCTGAGGCACCAGGGGTTCAGATGACCATTTTGGCCTCATTGCCACCCCAATGACTCAACTGAAAGGACATCTCCATGTAGGCCATCACAGGAGTTGAAGTCGGCTGAGTGTATGAGGGACCATGGTGCCCATGAGGTTTGATCGATACAAACAGTTATATTTTCCTTCTTTTTGTTGAAAGCGACCACCTCTGAATTGTTAATGGAGATCCAAAGGTACCTTTGTGTAAGAGGGGTGGGGTTGGGTCTAAAGTGCTTTGATTTATTAAGTCACCTGAAACATGATGATGAAAAAGATGTATTATTTTTGAGAGGTAATGTAAGGATGCTGCAGTTTGGAGAGTGTCCTCTTAATGGACTTATAAAAATGTCTGCAGTAGGCACCCTCTGGTTAGCTATTACTAATATGTATTTTTCGAAAACAGTTGTTTTACCATAAACAGTAAGGCCCTCATTATGACCTTGGCGGTAAATCCCACTTATGCCGACTGCCGCCAACATAAGGCCTCTGCGGCGGATAACCGCCAAGCATATTATGACACACACATACCATCACACACACAAGTCCGCCAGACCAAAGGTCAGTGATAAACTGGCGGTATCCAAACCCACATCGTTACGCCAACAGAACTACGCCCACATCATTATGACCCACAAATCACTGCGGCTGACATTTAATGGCAGTAAACCATTGGCGGTACATACTGCCACGCTCAAAAAACACACACAAACGAAACTACACCACATTGGACAAATCAAACTACACACACCTGACACTCATACACACACCACACCCACACCACTATAAAACACCCACCCACACTACCCACAACCCTTTACAACTAGAAAGAATTGCCACCAGAGAGACAGCAAGAGCACACACACAACCAGAGCCACATAACATCATCACCTATACATCATCCACGCACCTTACATCACACACCCTAGCAAATCACCCCACACACCCTCACCCACTCCACTCAAACTACACCCATGGCACCACAATGACACCCCAGATTCTCTGTGGAGGAGCTAATGGTCATGGTGGAGGAAATCATCTGGGTAGAGCCACAGCTATTTAGATCAAAGGTGCAGCAGACATCCAATGCTAGGAAGATGGAGCTATGGCGGAGAATCGTGGACAGGGTCAGCGCTGTGGGACAGCACCCCTGAGCAAGGGATGACATCAGGAAGAGGTGGAACGACCTACAGCAGCAAGACACCAACTAGCTGTACAGAGGACTGGCGGTGGACCCCCATCTCCTCCCCCACAACTAACAACATGGGAGGAGCAAGTCTTGCCAATCATGCATCCTGAGGGCATGGCAGGAGTAGAAGGAGGACTGGACTCTGGTAAGTCAAATCTCTATTACTGTCACCACCCCTACCTGCATGCCATCACAAGCCCCTACCCTAACCCTCACTCCCATCACTCAACCACCTCCCACACACCCCACCATCACAACCCACTCATCCCAATACCAAGCCCTGCATGTAACACCAATGCATGGACACCCCTCACAGAGCTGCATGGACATTTATCACCACTGCATGCACACTGAAGAGAATCACCTAGCCCCCCCCAAATAGTAACTCACACAAAGGCAAATCTGCCAGGGCAACAACAAACATAGAGGCCAACACACCCATGCACATGATGTCACACGCAGAAACAATAAAACAGCATTTACATCCCTACAGGTCCCCCAGCCAATGTCACCAGAGAAGAGGTGCCAGCAACATGCAGTCCCCCCACAGAAGAGGCCCACAGTGATGACTGCAGCTCTGCTCACCTGGATCTGGATGACCAACCTGGCCCATCAGGGACCTCAGGACAGTTGGTTACCCAGGCACACTCTCACACAACCATAGAGCCCCCCCCCTCAGGAAACACCACCATAGCACCCACCCAGCGGGCCCATACCTCTGTCCCCAGGACACGTCAATCAGCAGTATGTCCACCACTACAGGGACCCCAGGCCACCCCACAAACACGGAACGATCAGGGACCTGGGGTCAGTGGCAGTGGGCACATAGTTCAGGGGACAGAGGCACAGGACAACAGGGAAGCTGGGAGTACTGCGTGCAACAGGGGGAGGGCAGAACCGACTTCAAGAGGCACTCACCGCGATCCTGGGAGCATACCACCATTCCCAGGAGACAATGGGCCAGATACTGGACAAGTTGCAGGAGAACATACGGCTGTAGGAGGGACAGCACCTGGGGATCAGGGAGGACTTGAAGGACATCACCACCACCCTGGTCTCCATTGCAGGGGTGCTGGCAAACATGGCCAACACTATGAGGGAGACAGTGGCACACCAGTGGACCTCTGCCACTGGCCAAACCAACGAACAGCCCTCCACTGCCACTAGTGGACAGGAGGCCCCGCCACAGGATCAACAGGCCACCAGCACCCCTCCTCTATTGCCAAGACCCCTGGTAGGAAATAAGACGCTCCTGATTGTCACCCTTGTGTCCCACTCTGTCACATAGAAATGACCTGTAGTTGGCTGCAGACAACACACCAGGAGTGATAGTGGGGCACAAATATCTGCAAACAGAGATGCCAAAGGCTACAGTGAGTGGCCATAGAAGTGGGAAAATCAGCTTGCCAGTGATAATGTCAAACACAAAACTGTCAATTAAATGTGAAGTTACACTGTCTTACCTGTTTGTCATTGGAAGTATTGACAAATTATTGCACTTCTGTTGTCCTCATCCTCTACCTCCTCATCTTCACTGTCCACAGGGTCCACTGCTTCCACACGGCCATCTCCAGCCTCATCCTCCTGCAGAAAAGGCACCTGGCGACGTAAGGCAAGGTTGTGCAACACACAGCATGCCACAATGATCTGGCAGACCTTTTTGGTTGTTGGGTGAGTAGTACAGGGATCCAACTGTTAGATGGAGGCACCAAAACCTGGCCTTCAAGAGGCCAAAGATCCTCTCTATAAGTCTTCTTGTTTGCCCATATACCTCATTGTAACGCTCCTCTGCCCTTGTCCTGCGATTCCTCACGGGGTCAGTAGCCATGAGAGGTTGGGGTGACCAGATTCACCTGCAAATATCAAGGGACAACTACTAGCCACACACCAACCCTTAGGGCCCACACCATACCCATACACCAACATCCACTAGGTGGGAACCAGGGCTCAACTATTAGCCACACCCTGTGCCTCTGGAGTTGAGCCATCACATATGGGATGCTGCTATTCCCCAGGATAAAGGCATCATGCACAGACTCAGGATATTATGCATTGACGTGGGAGATGTACTGGTCCGCCAGGAACACTATCTGCACATTCATCGAGTGAAAGCTCTTTCGATTTCTTAACACCTGTTCATTTCACCAGGGGGGGGGGGGATGCTATATGTGTACCATAAATTGCCCCAATAATGTTGGGGATATGTCCCATTGCATAGAAATCAGCTTTCACTGTGGCCAAATCTTCCACCTGGGGAAAAACAATGTAGCTGCGCATGTCTTTAATCAGGTCAGACAACACTCCGGTCAGCACTATTGAGAACACTGGCTGAGACATTCCTGCTGCCAAGCCACTGTCACTTGGAAGGAGCCAGTTGCCAGGAAATGGAGCACTGATAGCACTTGCACAAGAGGGGGGATCCCAGTGGGGTGACGGATAGCGGATATTAGGTCAGGCTCCAATTGGGCACACAGTTCTGTGATGGTGGGATGGTATTTGGGTGGGAGATGTGGGCCTGTGGGTGCCCCTAGGCCAGGCCTGACATTGCAGAGTAGGTCCCATGTTTTGCAGGGTTCTGATGTAAAATACCTCAAACCAAGCTAGTAGTCATCCACTATTGGGCAGGGGTCTGTGGGTCTCAGGTATGCTGCAATTGGCGTTAGGTGTCCCTAACCATGGGCTGGTGACTAGCATTGTGACTGGTGGTGCATTGCCTAGTGCATAGGGCTGTTCCGTGTGTGTGTGTGTCGTGTACGCCAACGGTGGTGGTGTTGGCGCCAATGACCAAGTGTATCTTTTGTCTCTCCCCCTCTTTTTGTTTTGTCACCCTGTCCTTATGTGCATTAGCATCATGTGGCGGAGGAGCTGAGGCACCGGCGACGAGGGAGCTGCATCCCACAGGGCCTAGGAGACCGAATCCACCGACACTAAGGGCACCAGTGGGACGGAGGGTGAGGGGAGCACCACAGTAGAAACCGGAGGGGACAGTTCGGACACGGATTCCTCCTCCAATGGAAGCTCCGTGATGGTGGCAGACACCTCTGTGCCCACCCCAGCTGCAGGTAAATCTGCCAACCCCCGTACCAGCACTGCCCTTCCAGCAGCCCCTCAGTGTGTTTCCCTGCCCACTCACCCAGGAGGGTGGGCATCGACTATGCCCTGGGCACCTCAGGCCCTGACCCAGTGAGCCTTGCTGCCCTGAGTGAGGAGGCTATTGACCTCCTGCGATCCATCTCTGTTGGGCAGTCAACCTTTGTGAATGCCATCCAGGGGCTGACAGCCCAAATGCAACAGACAAATGCATTCCTGGAGGGCATTCACACTAGCATGGCGGCCAAACAGAGAGCAATCCAGGCTCTGGCCTCCTCTATGATGGCAGCCATTGTACCTGTTTCTAATCTCCCCCCTCCAACTTCCTCTATCCAATCCAATTTTCCTCAACCCCAACCTATCCCAAGCACACAGTCAGACGAGCAGCCACCCAGGACAACACACAAGAGTGGACATGGCAAACACAAGCACCACACTTCATCCCACAGGCACTCACACAAACACCATCCAGATGCAAACACACCAATATCCACTGCCTCCACTGTGGCCCCCTTCTCCTCATCGTCCACCTCCCTCCCAGTTGCGTCTACACTCACACCTGCATGCACTACATCCTCATCCACTACACCCATCACCAGCACACCTATCAGCAAACGCCCCTCACTGGCAGTCACCACCCCCACTTCCATGCACATGTGCCCAGTGTCCTCTCCCACTGTGTCTCTGCCCCCTCCTCTCAAAGTACACAAACGCAAGCACTCAGACACCCAACAGCCATCCACCTCACAACAGCATCCAGCCCATGCACCTGCACCCAAACACAGTAGACAGACACCTTCTACAATCACTCCCTCTACCTCCACTCCCAAACCATCTCCCTTTCCCGCCCCAATGTCCCAAAGAAGCTTTTCCTCTCCACCTATGATTTCTTCCCTAGCCCTCCCCCGACCCTCACGTCAGGCCAGGGTGGTCAAAACCCAGCTCAGCCATCCAGTCTAGGGGCACAGTAGTGTCCACAGCTACACCAGGTTGGAGAGGATCCCGGCCACCAGGCAGCCACACTGATAGGGTGCCTGCAACAAGTGCTGCAAGGAAGGGCAAGTGGGAACCCCCAGCTGCTGTAAAGAAGGGCAAGGAGGCACTCCAAGCTGGTAAAAGGAAGGGCAAGGAGCAATCCCCGGCTGCTGAGAGGAAAGGGCAAGGAGCAGTCCCCATCTGCTGCCAAAAGGAGCAAGGAGCCATCCCCAACTGCTGGCAGGAGGGGCAAGGGGCCCGCACCAGCAGGCAAAAATGACAAGAGGCCTGGTGCTGGGACTCAGTCGGAGCCCCCACCACCAACCACGGTGGTTCAGCCATCCGAGGCTGCAGGGGATGGGCTGGAGCCTCCCCCCACCACTGCCAGCGCCGCCACCAGCACCACTGCCAGCAGCAGCAGCCCCAGTGGGCAGCCGTCCAAGGCTGCAGGGGAAGGACTGGAGCGTCCCCCTACCATTGCCAGCACCGCCACCAGCAGAAGCCGCAGTGGGCAGCCATCCGAGGCTGCAGGGGAAGGGCTGGAGCCTCCCCCCACCACTGCCAGCACCACCACCAGCACCACTGCCAGCGGCAGCCCCAGTGGGCAGCCGCCAGAGGCTGCAGGGTAAGGGTTTTGCTTCAAGGAAAACAGGATGCGTTAAAAAAAAAAAAAAAAAAAAAAGATACTTTTATTTAAAAGCAATCACAGACATCGTGGACTGCTGAGCCCATCAGGCCATCATCCATGTGATTGTAGCCATTCCCAATGGGTCGAAATTGCGACCTATCTCAGGATCATTAATGAGGTAGGTCGATTTGCGAGCCACTTGGAATCGCTAAATTAAACTCCTGGAGTTTCATACATTGAAATAGCGTTTACCTAATTGCGATTCGCAGATAACCGCAATTAGGTATCGCTGTCCAGATAAATTATACATCTGGCCCTAAAAGTGGCTCTCCAGGGTGTCTGTATGTCTATGTCCTTGAGTTTTCGATAGACATTAGAAAGGGAACTGTTGCAGGGAGAAACAGAATTAGCTCACCTTAAGAGATCCCTTGAGGATTCCCGCGATAATAGGTTCACGTTGGATAGACAGAGACATGTGTATGTGAGTTGTGGGACCAACTGGAAAAACACCAGTGATTGGTAATCACCACTGTTTATAACTGGAAGGGGAAAAGGCCGACCGTTTGCTAGCATGCCTCGTAAAGGTGGACTCCCTGATTCAACCTGTCCTCACAATGCTGGTCGTGGAGGGGTGTATTGACACTACACAACAAGTCATAAGGAAAATGTCACTTACCCAGTGTACATCTGTTCGTGGCATGTAGTGTTGCAGATTCACATGCTGTGCATATATCGCCATTTGGTGTTGGTTTCGGAGTGTTAAAAGTAGTTTTTCTTCAAAGAAGCTTTTCTAGAGTCACAAGATCGAGTGACTCCTCTCGGTGATAGTGCACATGGGCATTGAGTCCTTTGTTAGATTGTTTTCCCGCAGGAGGGTGAAGTAAGGAGTGAAGAATTGTATATGTACAAATATATATAGTAAATACAAAAGAAGTCCATGCAATGTGTATACATATTTACATAAGAAAAAAATACTACAACAGCTATAGGATTCCGGGGAGGGCGTGTGTGAATCTGCAGCACTACATGCCACAAACAGAGCACTACATGCCACAAACAGATGTACACTGGGTAAGTGCCATTTTCCGTTCAATGGCATGTGTAGCCGCAGATACATATGCTGTGCATAGACTGAAAAAAGTCCCCTCCTAAATAAACAGTGGCTAGCCTGCTGGAGTAGTTTAAAATAGTGTTTTAAGCACTGCTTGACCAACATTTGCTTGTTGGTGAGATAGTACATTCACACAGTAGTGTTTAGTAAATGTATGTGGAGTGGACCATGTGGCTGTTTGCATATGTCTGCCATTGGTATATTCCCTAAAAATGCCAATGAAGCTCCGTTCTTTCTAGTAGAATGGGCTTTAGGAGTTACTAAAAGTTGCCTTTTAGATTTGATATAGCAAGTTTGAATACACTTTACTATCCATCTGGCTAATCCGTTTTGAAATAGGATTACCTTTATGAGGTTGTTGAAAAGCTACAAAAAGTTGTTTAGATCTTCTAAAATCTTTTGTTCTGTCTATATAATACATGAGAGCTCTTTTGAGATCAAGAGTGTGGAGAGCTCTTTCAGCACCTGAATCTGGCTATGGAAAAAAGACTGGTAATTCCACTGACTGATTGATGTGAAAATGTGAAACCACTCTGGGTAGAAATTTTGGATTTGTCTTAAGTACTATTTTGTGTTTGTGAATGTGGAAGAATGGTTCTTCTAAAGTGAATGCTTGAATTTCACTTACTCTCCTTAAAGAAGTAACTGCTACCAGGAAAACGACTTTCCATGACTGAAATTGAAGAGAGCAAGAATGCATGGATTCAAATGGTGGGCCCATAAGCCTTGTAAGCACAATGTTAAGATTCCAGGCAGGAGCTGGTGGAGCCCTATGTGGAATAACTCTTTAGACCTTCCATAAACGTTTTTATGAGATGAATTCTAAACAGAGAGGTAATGCTGTCTGTTTTGGAGGTAGGATGATATTGCTGTTAAATGAATTTTAATAGATGAATATGTGATTTGCCTTTTGTATGTGAAGCAAATAACGGACAATATCCTGTACTGCTGCTTTAAGTGGATCAATGTTTTTGGGTTGACAGTAATATACAAAATGTTTCCATTTAGCTGCATAGGACTGCCTAGTTGTAGGTTTACATGCTTCTTTTAGAATGCCCATACAATTTGATGGAAGCTGTAGATATCCAAATTCTATGAGCATACTTGGATTGGGGGTGCCTGATTTGACCTTTGTTTTGAGTCAATAGGTCTGGTCTGTTTGGAAGCTTGTGATGTGGTACTACAGACATATCCAATAGTGTTGTGTACCAATGTTGACGTGCCCACGTGGAAGCTATGAGTATCACAGTGAGGGAGGTGTGACAAATCTTGTTGACTAGAAATGGAAGTAGTGGGAGAGGCGGAAAAGCGTAAGCAAATATCCCTGACCAATTGATCCATGGAGCATTGCCCTTGGACTGAGGGTGTGGGTACCTGGACGCGAAGTTTGGGCATTTTGTGTTTTCACTTGTTGTGAAAAGGTCTATGCCTGGTGTTCCCCACATGTGAAAGTACTGTTGAATTATCTGTGGGTGAATTTCCCATTTGTGTATTTGTTGCTGCGTCCTGCTTAAGAGGTCCGCTAGTTGGTTGTGTATTCCTGGGATATACTCTGCCAGTAGTTGAATGCGATAGTGAATTGCGCATTTCCAAATTGTCTTTGCTAGAAGGGACAATTAGGATGAATGCTCCCCCCCCCCCACACCCCCTGCCCCGTCCCCCAATTTCTGCAGATAATACATTGTTGTCATGTTGTCTGTCCTTATTAACACTGTCTTGTGTGTGATTTGCGGCTGGAATGCTTTGAGTGCTAGGAACACTGCTAGCAATTCCAAGTGGTTTATATGATAAGTCTGCTGTAATGAGTCCATTCTCCTTGTATGGTAAGATTGCTGAGATGGGCTCCCCAACCTGTCATTGATGCATCGGTGCTGATTATGGTCTGTGGCACAGAGTCCTGAAAAGGCCATCCTTTTGATAAGTTGGTGTAATTCCACCATTGCAGAGAGTTGTAAGTCTGGCGGTCCAACAACACTAGATTGTGAAGTTGACTCTGTTCCTGAAACCATTGTTGTGAGAGACACTGTTGTAGGGGTCTCATGTTTAGACGTGGATTGGGTACTACTGCTATGCAGGATGCCATCATTCCTAATAGTTTCATGATAAACCTTACTGTGTAAGACTGATTGTATTGTAGTTGTGATATGAAATTGTTGAAAGCTTGAATTCTCTGTGGGTTTGGGTATGCTAATGCTGACTGAGTGTTCAGAATTGCTCCCAGATATGGTTGTATTTGCGCTGGTTGGAGATGAGATTTTTGGTAATTGATCGTGAACCCTAGAGTGTGTAGGGTCGATTGTGTATTGTGTGTGCTGTTAACAGGTTTAAATGGTGCTGCTTTTATGAGCCAATCGTCCAGATAGGGGAAGACATGTATATGTTGTCTTTTGAGGTATGCTGCAGCTACTGCAAGGGTCTTGGTGAATGCCCTTGGTGCTGTTGTTACTCCAAAGGGTAGGACTTTGAACTGGTAATGCTTTCCTACTAGCACAACTCTTAGATATTTGCGATGTGCTGGATGTATGGGGATGTGGAAGTAAGCATCTTTCAGATCTAATGCTGTCATGTAGTACTGTTTTTGTAGTAGCGGAATGACATCATGAACAGTGATCATGTGGAAGTGCTCTGAGAGGATGTACTGATGAGAGGTCTGAGATTCAGAATTGGTCTGAGAGCACAATCCTTTTTTGGTATAAGAAAGTATAGAGAATATACTCCTTTTCCCTGTTGAGCTGTAGTTACCACTTATATTGCGCCTTTGAATAGAAGCGATTGTACTTTTTTTTAATAAAATGGGATGCTCCTGAGTTAGTTTGTGTGAACGAAGTGGAATGTTTGGTGGAGTAGAAGTGAGTTCTAGACAGTAACCATGTTGGATAATTGACAGAACCCACTGATCTGTTGTGATGCTTTGCCATTGTGTATAGAAAATCACCAGTCTTCCACCCCCCCCCCCACAGGAGATGTGTTCTCTGTGGGGATGGTAAGAAAGTCACTGTTTGCTTGATTGTGAGGAACCTCTAGATGTGGAGGGTTCACCTCTTCCTCTACTGTTGGATCCTCTATAGGAACCTCTAAATGATCCTCTACTGCAGAATTATGAGGATTGTTTTTGATGGGTGGTTGTTGTTTCCGTAGCCGATGGTTTGAAATCACCTCTAAATTGTGGTCAACAAAAAGTACCCCTGATCGGTGTGGTATCCAAAGCCCCCATGGTCTTGGCTGTTTCTGAGTCTTTTTTTAAGTTTGTCTATTTCTGTATCTACCTTAGAGCCAAATAAATGCTGCTTATCAAAAGGCATATGCCTATTGTATCTCAGGTTTGAAACCTGAACATCTTAACCAAGAATGTCTCCTGATAAGCACACTGTTGTTAACTGACCTGGCTGCTGTATCAGCTGCATCCAAGGCAGATCTAATAGCATTGTTGGATATTGCTTGCCCTTCATTAACTATTTGCTGTCCTCTTTTTTGGTGTTCTGGAGGGAGGTATTGTAACAGCTCCTCCATTTCATCAGTGTTATCTGTCGTATCTAGCAAAAAGAGCTTGTGAATTGGCTATCCTCCAGTGATTTGCAGCTTATTAGGCCACTCTTTTCCCCACTGCATCAATTTTCCTGCTTTCTTTATCTGGAGGAGGGGCATTTCCTGTGGACTGACTGTTAGCCCTTTTTCTAGCTGCACCAACTACAACAGAATCAGGAGGCAGTTGAGCATTTATAAAAAGAGGGTCTGAAGGTGCTGGTTTATATGTATTGTCCACTCTAGGAGTAATAATCCTAGCTTTAACAGTCTTTTGAAAAATATCAGACGCATGACTGAGCATGCCTGGTAGCATAGGAAGACATTCATATTGCCTCTGCGTTGATGTCAGTGTGTCAAATAGAAAATCATGCTCTATATGATCAGTATGCATTTGCACATTATGGTAGGCTGCAGCTCTAGCCATTACTAGATTATATGCTGCAGTGTCCTCAGGTGGTGAGGGTCTGGCAAGATATAAGTGAGGGTCATTTGGTAAAATGGGACCTGAGTCATATGTACCCCAAGGGTCTGTGTCCTGTTGGTCATCACTAAGATCATCCCTATGTGGTGAGACTGAGGATGTATGTGGTGATTATTGTGCCTCATATGTGGGTGAAGGTGGGGTGGAAGGAAAAAAAGGAGAATGTGGTGGTGAGATCTGTTTCTGCTTTGAAGTCTCTCCCTGTTGGTTTTGCTTGAAGATCTTTTTTGATGGAGGTACATCTTTTGAAGTGTCTTTAAAAGTTAGTTTTCTCTTAAAGGACATTGGAGGGGAGGCAA
Organism: Pleurodeles waltl; assembly: GCF_031143425.1. Taxonomy (NCBI): domain Eukaryota; kingdom Metazoa; phylum Chordata; class Amphibia; order Caudata; family Salamandridae; genus Pleurodeles; species Pleurodeles waltl. Next base: position 716,522,800 of record NC_090447.1, read on the forward strand.
TTATTCTTCCTGTGTCCTTCTGAATAAATATATTTCTTTTTTTGGCATCCATCACCTCTAAGATGGGTTGAATGTCTGTTGATTCCTGGGTAGAAGTAGTTTTTTTTTACCACCCATGGCTTTCGACTTCGAAAGTTTATGTTTGGTCGAACCAAAACTGTCAGCTCCAAAGATGATATAATCCTTTTTGGCTCCGAGGAAATTGTAGATTTTTTCGGCTCCGAAGACATGCTTCGGCTCAACTCAGACTGGTGTTGGAGTCTGTTTGGTCGAAGCAGAGTGCACCTTAGTCTTTAATCTCAGTGCCGAACCCGAAAGTTGGTCATCCGGACTTTCTTTTAGAATCCGACCATGGCCCGAAGGCAGTGGAGGATCGACGACTAGTGCTGGAGTCTTTTTATTCACTTTTGTGTGGTACGATGAGGCAGTTGTACTCACGTACTGCACCGTAGGCACGTAGTGGCTGTCATCATCTGAATGGTCTGCGGAGTCGGAGTCTTGGATGGAAAAGACTGCCCCTTGCTGAACTTCTTCTTGGGCATGTTCTTCACCAAAGATGTCCGGTGTGTCCTCTGTTGATTTCAACGCCATCTCAAGACGACGAGCTTTCTGGTCCAGTCTTTTTAGATCAAAAAGATCTACAGGCGTCGCAATTGTCCCATTGATGGTCTGGAGATAGACAAAGGTTACACACAGAATGTTGATCAGTGTACAGGAATTTAGCGTGACACCGAGGACAAAACCGAAACTGAGTTTGTTCCATCAGACACACATTGAAGTAGGCCCTAAAAGGGTGTTGTCCTTGTAAGAGCGAGAAATTCGACCCCCACGGTCTAAATCAGATTGAGTATAGATAGAAACACAATCGAAAACAATACAGACGGTATTATTGAAAGATTAGAATACGTTTTGAATTACTGAATCGAGATTCACCGGCCCGAAAGGAAACACGTAAAAACCCGACGGTGGAAAGGAAACAATCTAACAAAGGACTCATGCCCATGCGCACTATCACCGAGAGGAGGAGTCACTCGATCTTGTGACTAAAAAAAAAGCGTCTTCAAAGAAAAAAACATGTAACACTCTGAGCTCAACACTAGATGGCGATATATGTACAGCATGTGTATCTTCAGCTACACATGCCATCGAACTTAAAGTATTTGTTGACCCCCTGAGAAAAGTATACAAACCTCCAGTTGACTTGAACATGGTTGATCTCCCATAATATTTGGCAGACTTGGCACTTTTGACCCTGTCGTCGGGGGACAGAGACATACTGGGGGTCCCACAAACTAAACAGGAAATCAAGGGGGCAATAGAAACCATGAAAATGGCTAAATCCCTAGGGGGGTGATGGGTTTGAAGTAGAATTTTACAAAGCCTTCTTGGATGTCATAGTCACCTGAATACTTCCCTCCTCACTGAAAGAGTCCCTGATAGTCCTAATCCAAAAACTGGGCAAGGATCCAATGGTGGCGGGATCGTACCATCCAATATTAATTCTCAATTTTGATAAAAACATACGCAGTCATGTGTTGGCGGTGAGATTTATGCCTTTCCTTTCATGTTTAGTTCACACTGACCAGTCGGGCTTTATTCCCAGTTGAACACACTACACAACATAAGACGACTGACACAAATACTACTTTCTCCAGAATTGATGAAAGACCCATACGTATTAGCCTTTTTGGATATAGAACAGGCCTTTGACTTGGTATGCTGGAATTGTCTATGGCAGGTTCTGGAGAGATTAGAACTAGGCCACACTTACATACAAGTGGTCAGGCACTTATATCAACGTCTTCAAGCAAGGGTCTGGACGGGTCACTACGTGTGATGTGATTCTCCTCCACAGGGCTTCACAGCAGGGGTACCCTTTGTCACCCCAATTGTTTGCCATCGCTGGACAGACAGCTTCGGAGCGTTATACAGGGGTGGGGCATAAAGGTGGGTTACATGGACATGTGGACTCGTTCTACGCGGACAATGCTCGGGTGTACCTCCAGCGACCCTATCGGTCTGGTAAAATTCTATGACTGAATTTGGGGACTTCTCCTGCCTTAGAATCAACAAAGATAAGTCGGTACTATTCCTGACAGGGCTTCCTGATTAGGCAGGTGCCGGAGGCAGGTATCCCTTGGACAACAGAGGCTGTATGGTACCTGGGGATTCAGGTCACTTGGGGAGAACAGACCTCCTATGATCTCAATATGGGCCGAATACATAAGGTATGCACCCCACCATAACGTTTTGGAACACTTTGCAATTATTGTTAATGGGTAAGAGTGCTTTGATTAAAATGGAGGTATTACCCTGATGCCTCCATGCTCTGCAGGGGGCAATGTATGATATCCCCCACCAAATCTTTAGAGACCTGGACAAACTCCTAATATAATTATTGGGGAGGAGGGCACTACAGAATAGGGCTTGTTACCCTGAAGAGAGAATGTGGTCAGGGAGGATTGGAGGTACCAGATCTGGAGCTCAATTATCTGGCAACCCACCTACAGCATGATGTTCACTGGCTCAATGGTAAGGAAAACTGGGGAAGGGCTCTTCTCACAGGGTCCCATGACGGCCATCAATTAGGTGGACTGTTAATGAGAAGGAGACACATCCCATAGACACTACCCCACATAGTTATATTGACATGTCTTTTATGGGATCAAGCAGTCGGACAGATAATATGGCAGGGCCCTTTTGCTCCAGAGATGTTTATCTGGATAATCCGCCCCTTTGCACAAATAACCTAGTCGATGTCAACAGACTAATGGCGGGAGGGGGGCTGTATTATGCTCTCTGACCGCCTGGAGAACCACTTTATTACCATACAAGAAGCATTTGGGCTAGGCTGTGGTCAATTTCTGCAATATGCAAAAATAGTGGCTATGGCCAGGCAGTTACGGTTGTCTTTATCCAATGCTCTGACACACATACTTTGGTCACTATGCTGGCGTTCGCAGGTGGTCACCGGTTGATAACCATAATATACAGGACTCTCTGAGAGGAAAAATGGGGGCACCACTCCATGTGGAGGATAAAGGGCAGAAGGCCTGTGACAACATGATCACAGCTAAAGAATGGGGCAAGATCCATGCTGGGGTGAACGATGTATCCATCAACGCAAGGGTAAAACTGATACAATTATGTACATATGGTTTATCTCTCACCCAAGAGACTCCACTCTATCTACTCCACCAAGCATTCACATTGCCTCCATTGTATGGCTGGGGAGGCAGACTTCCTCCATATGGTTTGGTGATGCCCAGCTAGAGCGATTTTTTGGATACAGGTTTTACCTAATATCAGCAGCGTGATGGGCTGGGGGATTCTTCATCATTTAAAACAATGCCTCTTAGACCTGCTCCCACGAACCCCAAAAAGAAACTGAGGAGACGATATTCAATACTAGGTTTAATGGTGGCTAAGAGACATATCGCGATTCAATGGCTAAGTCCCAGACCCTGTCAATCCAGATATGGGTAGATGGCTTCAAGGAATGGGCTGGAACTAAAGAAGCCCACACAAGACTCACTAGACATGATGATAGGCTGTCTGATGACCTGAAAGCATTGAGTTTGTTGACTCATACCTTGGTGGCAGTCTTGGGTGAACCCACAGCACCATGATAGGTAACCTAGGCTTCTTGGAGTTCTGGGCTGCCAATTACTGGTTTATATGCTGACTTGGCCTATTGTAACATGTTTCCTCTGGGTGCTCACTAGGTTGAGAAGGTTAAATGATACATTTAACATTGATTAGCCGATAATTCCCCTCTCAATCAAACAATCCAAGGAAGCTGGTGGTGGTTGGGGGGGGGGGGGGGGGGGGGGGGGGGGCAGGGTTTTGTATAGGGGTAAAAGACTCTTCGCCAGCACCTACGGAACACGTTAGAGGCACACGACCCTAGCACACTTACTCACATGAAGGTGGGTGGAGTGCACAAAGTTCTTACTTGATTAAGTTGTAGTTATGGGGTTAGGGCCAAACACCTCAAGTATGGGGGGAGGGAGTTAGACTGGAATCTACAACATGAGGTAGTAAGGTGGAAGTTGTTGGTAGTTCTAATGAATATCAGAAGAGTGACAGGCAGCAGAACGGATAACAGATAGGCTGGTTACCGGATTGAAGGAGGTCAGCCCTCTGGGATTATCTATTCTGTCCTGAAAACTGAACGAGCTGAGACAGAAAGCCAAACGAGGAATGGTGCATAAATTTGTACACCAGCACAATCCGGATATTCTGCTCCTGCAAGAAATGCACCTGAAGAGGAACAAATGCACCTTTTAGACTCATTATAAAACCGCAGTCCACTCAGGATTTACATCAGAAGCCAAGGGGTGGGTATTCGTGTGCGCAGATCTCTCACTGACGATAATGCAACATTGTAGAGACTCTGATGGCTGTTATACAGCGGTGTTGGAGAAATGGAATGGGGAACTGATCTTGCTGATGTCCTGGCATGTCCCTCCCTCAGGTTTGCAGAACCATGCATTGAAGACAATGGAGCAATGGGTGGTCCAGGCACCGCCTGCAGTGCTGCTGATTTGGGGGGGACCTCAACCTGACAATGGATACCAACTTAGATAGACTAACAGCCTCAGGCAGTAGGGGAGGGTCAGATCTTAGACTACACACTTTGGGGCTTCAAGATTTGTGGAGGGCTAGGTACTCTGACCCAGCGCCAATTCTCTTACTCTTCCTCCAAAACCAGGGCTGGTTTGAAACTGGATTATTTCCTGGCCCCACACGTACAAGCACACAGATACAGGGACACTAATTTCCTACCAAGGAGGGGAAACTCCTGGCATGGTTGGCCCACTGCTAGGCGACTCAGCAATGGGTGCCGCCAGAGGTGGTCATAAAGGAGGGACACATGCCATAGCGGAGGCATTTGCAGACCATTTAGAGCCCCTATATTCCCCAAAAGTGGGCAATCAGAGGATTTGTGGGTGATCTCCTGGTGCGAGTCCGACCATCAGAAGTTATGGATAAATTGAAGAGTGAGTTAGAGACTGTGGAAATTGAGGCCGTAGGACACCTCAGGGGGAAGGAAGGCCCCGGGCCTAAATGGAATATTGAGGCTAAACTATTGGTGAGGGTTCTGGCCACCCACTTGTATGAAGCATGCAATAAACTGATACACTGGGGCCAATCAGGATTCATGCTGCTTCAGGCCACAAGACTTAATCTGCAATGACTCTTTGGGGTTCGTAGTAGGGTGAGCTGTATGAAGGAATCAGTGGTACTCTCTTCACTAGATGTCAAAAAGGCATTTGATTCCCCAGAGTGGCCTTTTCTTCTGGCAATACTGGTAAATAGGGTGTTGGGGGAGTCCTTGGCCTGGTTTACTGTATACGGCACCTATAGCTAGGATGCGTGCTAATAGGACACTGTCTAGGGAGATTCAGCTGGGGAGGGGCACGTGACTAGGGTGGCCACTGTCACACCTGCAGTTTCCGTGGCCATGAAACCGCTTGCGGAAGTGGGTCCGAAAGGACGCACAGCTGCAGTGTTTACGGTGGGACCCTGACTAGGACATTACCTCACTTTATGCCAAATGACCTATTGCTACTCTTGGCCAACCCACTACAGTTCATTCCACAGGTGTTAGAGATTCTTAATTTCACTGTGAGATTTTAACGCATTCATATCAATTGGCACAAATCAGTGACACTCTCCCCTACATGGTGGCACCTACCAGAAGACAGTGGGTTGAGATGTGTTCTAAGTACCTAGGCATCTTCATCACTAAAGACTCTGGAATTTCTATGCTTGGAATCTAGGGAATATCCTGGGCCAATATCGCAAAGATGTAGCTAGATGGCGGAAGCTGCCATTGCCTCTGATAGGTAGAACAGCACTCTATAAGTTGATTTATTTGTTCAGATTCCTTTACATACTACATAATAACCCTGATGTGATCCTGGATACCTTTTTCCAGGCAGTACAGGTGACCATAAGGACACTGCTGTGGGATGGGGCACCCTCTGGAATAGCAATGGAGACATTAATGTGTGGGCTCTATAATGAGGGCATAACCCTACCTAATCTGAGGCTTTATAATGGGTGGCACAGCTGCTCATCATTAATGACTGGGCCTTCACGGACCAGCACGATCTGGCCTTTATGGAGACAGGAAAACGCTACCAGACAGGGGGTACTTGAAGGTGCTCTATGGCAAAAGGGAGAGGCTGATAGGGATAGCAGCCACGGCGATAGGGGTGAAAACCTGTCAGACAGTGACCAAAGCAACAGGATGGGTGGGGAAAATTACCATGGACACACAACTATGGGATGCTGACTCCCTGGGACAACTTAAGTTGGGGACCTATGGGGGAATCATAGAAAGTCTCCTTTGAAGATCTGCTGGACCAATATAAAATGGCAGATTCCTAGAGATTCAGCTATTTGCAGGTTAGACACGAACTGACTAAATGTCTTTGCCATCTTGATGCGACAGAGGAAGAATCCCTCCTCCTCCCCCAAGAATTTAGACTGCTGGTGGTGCCACTCCACCGTCATGGGATATTGCTGAGCTATGCCATCCTGGTACCACAACATAAGCTGAAGGCCAGATCACTTAGAAAACAAGGACTGTGAGGATGTCTGCAGGTACCCAGGAGAGGGGGGTGGTACCTGGGTGGTGGCACACAGGGCCACAAAGATGGTTACCATGGAGATGCATGGGCGGGCCCATAATGGCAGAGGAAATGTTGCCTTTTCTCCGTATTCTTGTCTTTATGGACTCAAGTGATGCTATTATTTTTCTGTACTGCTAGGATTGTATAATTGTCACTGTGCTGTTTCCTTCCAAAACTGAAAAATAAAGGAATGTTTATGAAAAATTCTACTTTGAAGAATGCCTGTGGCATTAGACTCGTGATTTGCATGGGGAAAGGTTAATGGCTAATATCAGACATTGAAATAACCTTTGCAACGTTGAGTTTGAAGGATTGAGACAAAATGGGAAACTTTATGGATTTATTTATTTTTAAGCAAAAGACAAACGCTTAGAGGTACTGCCCAGTCTTCAAAATATATATATTTTTTTACAGTTACCGATCACTACTGGGTCACCAAACATTGACCCATCTTGGGGCATGCCATGGAAGCTCAAAACTGTGTCCCACGTGTCTTCTCAAAATACTGTAACATCTTGCACTTGCAGCAATCTCAATCTCTAACATCCCAATGCCTTGCATCAATTATTCACCCTTTTCAGCTAGTACACAGTAAGCATATAACACCCTGAATGTGATTGAGGAAAGAGGGTCTTAGCAGGGTCTGGGTTTGGGCACGGGTGTAGCTTAGTCAGTGAGGGTTTGGAGGGGGAGAGGATGTTGAATCTCAAATTTCCAAACTAAAAAAGTGGATGCACAGTGGAGGGCTGAGATGCCCAAAGTCTGGGATCGACTTTTCCATGTGAAACATGTTCTGTATTTATTTGCATTTAAGTGGGCCTCTGTCTAGAGTGGCAGAGTGGCTGAAAACTGATGTGATGGAATGCTAACTGGGCAATTGCCACTTGTTAGAATATTTGCAAGCATTCTTCCGATCACGTTTTTGTGTTTGATTGCCAGTATTTGAGACTAGTGCAGCTCTCCAAGCCTGCTACTGCCAATGTTTGTGAAAATGTTTGTGGACATTTGCACGCACCCATTCAAAGAGTCCTGCTTATAGGTGTAGATTTTCTACTTTTTTTTAGTATACCGGTCACTATAAATTTTTTAGATCTTGATCCAAAAACAAATAAGTTAAAACCCCTTAGCAGAAATAGAATGAAGAGCAAAAACCAACAGATACAGCAGACAAAACTCAGGACCCCCAGACCCAACTACCATAAACATAAGAAAATTTGAGGGAGGTGGTGGGCATACTACAACCTGGTTAATGAATGACATGTTGACGCTCATCGCTCTTCCTCCCTATTGTTACTGCTGAGAAATAATATGCTTTGTACCGTGTACTCTTTACTACCATTGTAATAAAATCTGATTGTATTATTATTATTATTTTTTAAACTATATGCACCTTTACCCTGTGAACCTCAAAGTAATATTCAGTAGAATATTGTTCCCTGATACCCCAGAACTGATGTAGAATTCGGCTGAACAGAAGGATCAGGTCAATGAGCACATATCACAAAAGGACCAGATGGCCCCAGGGCGCTTGACTGACAGTCCCACGGAGAAACTCCACGAAGAATGATGTAAAAAAAAAAAAAATGACTGGAAGGAGATACAAAGCATTGGTTTGGGTGCTGGACTCTGAGTCCACAATATTCTGGCAAACCCCTGCTTCGATTTGACAGTGATAAAGTCATTGTGATTACCAATCAATCATCAGGTGTTTAGGCTGATGTTTCGCCCTGGAAGTCTCAGATTTAACATGAACAGGCTTAGAAGCCAATGGGGAGCCTAACGTGGAAGGATTCAAGCGTTAGAGGGGAAATCCATTTAGCAAACCTCTATCAATAGCATCCATCTCACAAGCTTCACATGACAATCTGCCCCCTTCCAAAAGGAAAAAGAGAGCAGAGGTAGAGAGGGGCACAAGGCAATTACCGCTCACCTTCTTCCAATCCAGTAATGGAGGAGAAAAACAATATATACATTTACTTTTGCTCTCAAAAAAGGATCACTGACCAAATTCAAACACTGCCTTTTTCTTTTAAAACAAGGATGAAAGACCGTATAAGTTATTTAAGTGGTTATATGGAGCTGGTTGAGCAAGCTTCAGCTTACAAGCTTCAGCTTCCGCATATAGAGAAATCAGGAATGGTCCCAAAGAGCACTTCATGCCCTCAAACAGGATTGCAAAAACATCTCTAAACTGGTGGGGTCTATCAGGACATTCAATCTCAACTGAGATCAGAAAAGCAGAAATGTATAGCCCTCTTGAAAACAAATCCTCTGACAATAGTTGGAGCAAGTCATATATATATCCTCGATCAAGGTGAAACAGAAACCTGGGTGGAGCTAAAAAAATAAAGCAGTACATCGGCTGGGGAGAAAAGTAAGGCATGTAAATGACTTGTTGAATGATATAATGGTGCACTAAGTGACTTGGGTGGCCCGAAGTGAAAAAAAAGATGCACAGGTCAAAGTGTGATCTTAAACTTTAGATCACGTAATCTTGTAATAATTGAGTTATCAAGGTTACGCCCTCCTCCTGAAATCCCCTCACTGATCACAACATACCCATATTTTTTTTTGTTTTTTTTAAACCGGATACCCATGTCACAAACACAAGTTCATCTAATGTGATACACCTGCAAAAACCTGACTTAAATTGCATTTAATTCCCACACAGAAAGCCGCTTCTGGGTGGTGTGTGTACTACTGCCAGCTATTTTTGTCCTTGACAAAGCTGAAGGGGACTTAGAAAGAGCCCGGGATCCATAGGTAGGAAAAGATCTGGTTATTAATTTGTCTTAAAAAATTATGCCAAATGACACCATGCTAGGAAGGGGATGCAGTAGCAGCACATCATGTTGAAGGAGATTCAGATAAGGACCACAAGTCACCAGTACGAAAATGCTCTATAATTCACTTGGTATTAGAAACAGCATGAAAGGACACCATGTTGGAAAGGGGTAGGAGTGCTGGGCACTTTGTGAGGCTACTTCACCCCCAATGGCTGTCACAACTAGCAAATTAGGGATAGCTGTGCCTGCAGCAATCCAACAGACTTAGCTTGGCTTACTTAACTGGAATATGGTAGGGCTAAAAATGTAATATTTCAGAACAGGGACAGCTTGTCAGCAGGTATCCGCTCCTTTGTTTTCAGGAGATATGGGCCATTGAAACCCTGCATATCAATGGATTTCAGACATTATCTTTGCCCACTATATGAGCAATATGTGCTAAGACCAAAGGAGGCTTGTCAATTCACAACTTTAAGGGAGGAAATGTAAATATATAGCAGGCAACCCTTTCTATCAAATTTTAGGTCTAGCGCTTTCAAGGGATACTCGTATCGTACTGGTAAACATCTACAATAATGTTTTCACCTAAAAAACAGAGGTTTTATATAGATTGGACAAAGATTTAAACACATTTGAGAATGGGGGGAGGGTGTTTAATGCTTATCTTTTTCAATTTTCAGCCAGAGCAACTTGTGGGTTCAACGGCATAAATGGAAATCGGATAACACATTTTGAACATGATAACTATGGCAGTCTCATTAACCACCTTCTTACTAAATGTAATTTTGCATATCCATCGATCCAGACCTTTACGGGTAGAGAAGGAGAGGGCATTATAGATTAAATCGTAGTGTCAAATAATGTAAGCTCCTTTTCACAGAACTTTGAGATTCACAAGTATGGTTTAGTGAACTTGTCCAGAGTGTTGACGCACGGGCAGGCAATCTAGGCAACCAATAATAATAAACAAAATTAAAGTGGTCAGTAGTTATGGGCCATGCATAAAGCTGGAAAGAATCCCCAAGGAGGTTTCTTTCTAAGGAAATTGGGGATAACCAATCCCTTGTAGATATCTGCTTAGATGAGAATGCTGCAGAAATAGACCTCAAGAGGACATTTATTGAATTATCAAAATATATGAAGATGAAACTGACAAGGCCACCCACTGGAAGGCCTCCAAAACAATACGGTTAGTTTAATCATAATTGTATAAATGGCAATTCTGTACTATGGGCAGCTTTGAAAAGATTTCAGAAATCACAGGCCAAAATAAATTGGCTTAAAACCAGAAGAGGAAATAGATTAAAAAGGAGACCTGGGTTGTGTTAGTGATAGCGAGTAAGGAAAAAGACAACACTGCATGTTGGCAAGTATCAGTCGCCCGTTCTTGAGAGATAGGGGAGTCAAGCCACGGAAGTGGCCGTTCCAGCCCATGAGTGTTTTGCCCACTTCAGTAGTATCTATTATAAAGCTACTGGAGACTTGGAGCGCATCTGAGAGATGGGGAACAATTTCAACCCTGTACCATACATTTGTTTGTTTCAACATTCCAAGAAGTGATTGTACCCATAAAGAATTGCCTGAATGCCAAAGTTCCAGGACTGGATGGTGTTCCATCTGGCATTTTTTAAGACCAACATCGAGTTGTGGAGCCCCTTAACGACAAAAGTCCTAAAGTCAGCTTGTAAATCAAAACAATTACACAATTGGTTTGAATCTCTAATTATTCAGATTTACAAAAAAGGCAATTAATTGGAGTGACCTGAGTTGCTACCGTCTTGGTCTCTCTTTTGAACATTCTGGGAAAGGTATTGGGGAGAACTTCATTGAGAAGGCTGAAAAAATTTGCTACGAACATCATATTTTGTCAGACACCCAGTATGGGTTTTGGAGCATTTATGGACCTATCAAGCGCCACTGATTGAGTCTCCCACAGCCAGCTATGGGGCTTGATGAAAGACATGGATGTGGAGCCGGCTATCTTAAATTTACTGAAAGATATGAGAGAGCGTAGCTTATATAATCTATATTAACATGAAATGTTTATGAACTAATGTATAATAATGCCATATAGAAACTGTATTAATATGTTTTGCTGAAAACGTGCGTTGAAATGTGCCCACGAGGAGTGGCCGCCAATGTATACGGGGACTAATGAAAATGACTAATGTTGATGAAATATGATATTAAAGAATGGGTTTGTACTAATTACTAATGATTATGTTATTAAAGTTTTGCTAATAAATCTTGTAGGCCTTAGTTAGCATGAGTCGAGGCCTAGCTACCTGGCTCTCATATTAAATGTGTTTTTCTAACGTGCAGTGTGCTGACTCGCTAAAGGACATGACCTCTTGTTTTTCTTCAAACTAGAAGCTGAATGTAACTATAGTAGATCCGTTCTCATGAAATTCATATAGCTTGTAGAAATGTACTAGCTAAAAGCAACAGTGTAGATTAGTAAAATGCACAAGGTCGCCCATACCGGTACAGACAATGGAACTACTGACCGAAGATGTGCAAAGAATTACAGAAGGATGAAATCATACCGGACGTTCTACCTCTGAAGACATCAATCATATGGACCAATAAACTGCTTGAGAACTAATGCGGGGTAAAAGATTTAATGACATAATCTCTTTTTAATTGGCTAAAGATAGTGGGGTGCAACATTTGTCCAATCAAGTTTTAGGGGAATGTACAACAAAAAAGGGATAAAAACCTATGACACGGGGAGCCATTTAGACTGGTTAGGGAAATGCTACGATTTTATCCAGAAACTTTGTCACTCTGTTTAGTGACTTATATGGTTTTACTTAAACCATCCTCTTCTTTAGATTGCCCATTTACCCTTTACCTCCTTATGAGGGAAGTGTCCCCCTTTGCCGAGAGCTGAGTCTCTGACTGATGGCGAGTCAACTGATGTCCTGAAGACGAAGACTGAACCTGAGTGCTGACCCAAACCTTGGATGGTAACTATGACAATGAAATTGTGGTTTGTTTGCTTTTCCTTTCTAGGTACCAACTGCTTACTTTTGACAGAGACCATAGCTAGACGTTTTCCAAATTGGTGTTCTAAATTGTTTTGCATGAAGCCCAACATGCCAATGCTAATCAGTGGTTAGGACAGGGGCTCACTAAACTGAAGCAAATAGACAAATGACTAAATCTATGCTTTGTTGAACTGACGCGTTAATGACACTCTGCTGGAGTTGGTTTATGTTGACGCTGTGTTATGTTCTAATAATTGCGTTTCTTGCTTTGGGAAAGTCTTATTCGAGTTGCCAAATTATGACAATGTTATTGAGTGCTTTACTTTTGAAATTAACACACTTGCTTTTAGAATTGTAATCAATAAGGAATAAACCTCATAAAATTCTACTAAACTGGTGTGGTTATTCATGACTGAAAGGTCATGGTGGCGCCTTGAGTTGATTAATGCCTTTGACTAAAGTGAAATGCATTGTTGTAATAAATATTGATGGCATTATTGACGTATTGATTGACATATTGATTAGCTATTTTGTCCTAAGGTGTCTCTCAACTGGGTCAAAAGATTCATTGGCCTAAAATGAGTCCTGATGTGTAATAAATTAACATAAAGGGATGCGTTACCAGATATTTACACTGGAACCACTGCTAGGGTACTGTATGGCCTCAATGGAGAATGCTCCATTTAGTTTCATGTAGCTGGGGGGTCCTTGCACCTTTCCTGATAACCACCTAAGTTAACAACTTACAGAGGGCGCTGGTGGTGGATGCAGGACCATGCACCCAGGCTGGGTATCATCCCAATCCCACTCTTCTCTATGCAGACAGACTGGGTCTAATCGCCTGCAACCCAAAATCCCTTTAAACATTACTGGCTACCCTGGAGGTGTTTATGAGGGAATTAGGTATAAATGTCAATCTTAAGAAATTTTTCTTCATTGCTCTTGGGCCAAACATGGCAACCCCATGCCAATTCTGTGTCAAGCACAAATAGTTAGATCAGACTAGGACATTTTACTACTTGGGGGTTTTAATTTTACCCGGCAGGCTCTTGAAAACAGCAGGTCACCTCAAGAAGCAATCAATTTGTGAAGGCAATCACCACACATTTTGTAATTTCATCTAAATTGGGGATGAAGCCTATGAGGGAATGCTGTACTATCTACTTAGCAAAATGTATATCAGGTTAAACGTGCGGGGGGGGGGTGAACCTGGGGTCATGTAAATGTCTACATGCCAAGGCAGTCAGAAAATGCATCTCTGAAAAGACTGCCATCTGTCCCTTATTCTGTTTGTCAACGCTGTGCCACAGTGAACTAGGGGGTCCTTTAAAAAGATCTTCTCAAGTTGTAACCACTTCTTCTGAGGCACCGGGTCTGAACAAAGTAAGAGGCCAACCTAAATAGATGATTATACAGGACTGTCTATCCATTGATTGGGCTAACCATATACCCTGGCGTAGGTACATGAAAACTATGTGTTAGTGTGAAGCATCCACAATGTTTCAATGACCCAAACATTCCGGCAGAAATAGAGAGGGTGGATTTAAAGTGTTTGTGTCTGTAGGACTCTGAAAGAGTAAAGATCATCAAGTAGAAACAAACTAAGTTAAATGATGTGTTCCGCCCTCTCAATAGGCAAAGGTCTACAACTTTACTTGGCCCTTTATGTCAACATCCACAAAGGTGCACATTAACATGTTTTTATATTCAATATGGTGTATCAATGTTATATACGAACGTCAAAATGATTGGTCTACAAAGCTAGGCAAATGTCTGTGTGATAGTAACTCCTATCAAGGGATGTTGCGTTTCATGTTTGTTTTGTCCCTTTTAAGATATGCTGAGAATTAGTGTTAGCAAACCTGTGAGAAAGAAATACCATAGAAGAAAATTGTTGAATGAAGTTGACCTTTTTATAACATTTATAAGCAGTGGAGGTCTGTACTAGTGTTGTGACTTATATTAGGCATACTATACACATAAAGAAGACTCTTGATGGTTAGTGCATATATGCTACCTATCGAAATTATAATTGTTTTCACTGATCTATGTTGATTTGATTTTATGTGAATTAAGAAATACATTTTTTATGTAATGTTGCACTTCTATGGTTTTATAATTCAAAAACTAATAAAGTTTATATTGAATCAAGTGATTGAATCTACACAAACACAGAAAATGCACAAGTGATGGAGAACACCTCACTTGATTTATAGCACATTTCAGACACCCTAATATTAAGCTTATATATTTTCTTGTACTCCTGTTAACTCACATTTATGTTACAAAATATGATGTGTAGGGCAGTGGAGCTAAGAAAAAGCTGAAGCTAGATTTAAATATCGGTTGGTTTGGTTTTATCAGTGTACCGACACTCAGTGCTGAAGTTGGAGGATACACATAAGGTGCTCCAGACATGACCAACAGATGCTTAGTGTTTAGAAGTGCAGGGTGGAGAGTGAGGATGTGGTTGAGTTTAATTTGCTTTTTAGATTATTTGACCTTTAAGTACTTTCATGTTTACTGATATTGGCCTTTACATGGTCTTCCTAATTATCGGATACATCCTTGATCATGGCTTAGGGTACCGAAAGCATATTATCACATACTATCTAACTACTTACCTGCATGACACATGGTTTGGTAGACAAGATTAAATAAAAGGTCAGACTTAAGTTGTCAAAGAAAGACACCCCACACATTCTATTCCTGCAGGAGATTGTAACATTTGAAATATGGCTTTTCCATGGTTGTACATATTTCCTTTGCAAAAGGGTAACTGGATGTCGCCATACTACTTAAGTAACATCTCTCCTCCAACACATGGTATGTCAATGTCTTGGTTCTCATGCAGGGAAAGCCATTCACTCTACTGAATGTCGATGCATCACCTACACTATGTGGCATTTCTTGTTGAAAAGAGGACCTGTTATGGCTCTGGCCACACCAGGCAAGATTATTATGAATGAAGACTTTAAATGGAGAATGGATCAAACAATGGGCAGTTCTCACGTCCCACATGCTTACACAAAATATCTCCCCTAGTAGACTTCGCTAAGTCATTGGGAGTGGAAGACCTTTAGTAAATGACACACTCAAGGAGCAGTCCTTTTCTGGGGCATATAAATCCTTCTCCACAATAAACAATTTCTTGATACCAACCTCCAGTAAGTGAAAATCTATATTCTGGCTAGATGACTCTCTGATGAGGACCTAATGGAATTAGCCTGAGACCTCGGTGGAGGCATGGCGCTGGTGGGATGGAGGCTTAGTGCCTGGTTGTTGCCTGATACCAAAGTGACAACTAATGAACAAGACTATGAAATCGAATTGGGACTGGTCAATATGGAAGGCCCTCACAGTCACAATCACAATCCGTGGTGGTCTGGTGACCGGAATGGCAGGATCCAGCCAGCTTCCTTGTTAAACAATGTGAGGCAACTTGACATACTGGTCTCCACTCCTGCTATCCTTGCAGGGATGTGTAGCCATAATAAAAATTATACCCCTCTCCTAGTTCCTAAATAAGCAACAGAACTACACCTACCAAATCCCAGAGGACTTCTTTACAATGAGTAATTCCATTATGAGGGTTTTTTGTTGGATAATGGCAGTCCTAGGGTGGTTATGAATAAACACACAAAATCTCCATTTAAGAATGGCATGAAAATATTTTAAATGTTATCTTGTTACCGAGTTAGTAACTGTTAATGACTGGATATACCCAACACACATTGTGATGGAAGGAATGCTTGCAATATGTCTAACGAATGGCAATTGCTGGGGGTACCATTAGATCGTTCTACTGCTCACCCTGCCACTGCAGTTTGGCCCCAGTCATACGCAAACCAGTTTTGATCCTGTTCTAAACAGGAACACTCCATTACAAGCTGCCAGGTCAGGTCTTCCTTGAAATGGAACACGAGCCACCTAAGACTGGTTTCACCCTGGCTGGGCTTCTTCAGTCGGGTGTCACCTGGTTCCAGTGGCACAGTGAACAAGGGGACACGTTTAAAGAGAGCCCTCCAGGCATTAGCAGGCAAAATGCCTAAGTTAGGTCCATCAAGTTTTCTGGCTCTCTGCAGAGCTGTTCATAAGGCTACGAAGATATTTGACTGCAACCCTGAGCATGATCTCTCCTCATAGCAACACACAAAGAGATGATGGACGGAGTGCTGAAACTTTTTTAGCACTCACCCCCAGTCACAGATCTGGGTTAAATCCACTGTTCTTGTGCTCACCATGCCACCTCAGTTTGGACCCTGCCATATGCAAATCATTCCTGATCCCTCTGTGACTGGGGGCATTTGAAAAGTTTCAGTACTCCATCCATCATCCTTTTGTGCTGCTAAAGTTGCCCTAGGAGACCAGATTATGCACAGACAGGGTGCCCTTGCTTGCTGTGCCACTGGATTCAAGCTAGCCTGGCTGATGAATGGTTATACCCCGAAACCGGTCCCAGGATGCTCGTCCGGCAGTTTGTGCTGGACTGTTCCCATGGCGAGCAGGGTCAAGGCTGATTTGCATATGGCTGGGTCCAAACTGGAGTGGGATGGGGAGCAAAACAACAATGGATTTAACTCAGATCTGTGACTGGGGATGAGTGTTTGAAAAGTTTCAGCACTCTGTCTATCATCCTTTTGTGTTGCTATATGTTCTCTCCTCATACATCAATCTAGCTGATTCACTTGCATCCTACATGTTAACAGCCCACTAGAACATTCTTATATGTACTATACATGGATAGTGGGTCTGATTACCAGTTATCTTATCTGATACATTAAATACTGTAATGAAAGCAGTGAAACTAGCAATTCAAGGCAGGAAGTACAAACTCAAGGGACTCTTCCAAGCATGTGTGCGCAGCAACTCAGAAGAAAGGAAGACTATAGTTGCACCCCATCCCAACCAGGATTTGTAGGCACACACAGGCGCACACACACCTAAAATAAGACCACTATTTTTTTTATTTTTGTCAAGCAATGAATTCAGCTGCTTTAAAGAAGGGAAGTTCTGGCTTTATGTCTAGTTCAGCACTACCCTCTGCAGATGTTATGCAAACAATGACCTTCTACACCCAATGTCAGCTGAGCTGCTCCTGCTTTCTCCTTAAGAGTATCTGATATCCTGCTTCATCATTGTGAGGGCATCATAAGGCCAATCTTCATTAAATGTTCAGACATGTTACCCTGTGGAGCAATGCGTGGCACGGGCACAACATTTCTGTATTCCTTAGCAGGCACCTAGGCACACTTAACAAGTAAAGGGTGAAGGTGTACAAGCACTGTAGTATTGTCAGAGACAGAACCTGGACTTTCCACCGTGATACTAAGAGTAATATTTCTATATTGCTTGGGAATAACATGCAGTCCTCTCAGATATAGTACAAAGCTCAGCATCTATGCATTGTTCAAACCATGTGAAGGAATCAACAGCAGAACTGAATTGAGTTGTAATAGGGCATTTTGTAGAACCTTCATTTTAAGAATCTATCTTTATTTTAAGATGAAATAGGGCCTTTTGCAGAATCTTTATTTTAAGCAGCCAAGATAGCCAGTCTATTCATGCACAGTATCCCCAGACCTTGAGAAGCGTTGGTCAAGGAAAGCTGAATGCCTCTGCCAGTCTGCACAATTCCATAACCTGGTCCGACCTAGGCTCAAGAAAAATAAAAGCATACTTTTGAAAATTCTTGTCACCCAAAAAATATTGCTTTTGCATGTTTTATTTCTTAAGTAGGAAACACTAACAAGGGTTGCAAGACAGAATTCAAAACATTGACTGACACTAAACCGAATGGTCAAAGTGAAACTCAAATGAAGTTAATGATGTAAGCAATATCATGAAGTATCACACATGGGTTCGTGCTTAGTTTTTTGGTCGTAAAAGATCATAAAATCTGCATTAAGGCAGTAGAAGGGAAGTAAACTGTAAAAAGATTTACCACCATGCCCTTTGGAAATCACCTCAACTTTGGAATTCAAATTATGCCAACAAACATAGTTATTTTTCATGCACTTGTATCCTGCATTTTCTATCTGCCGGCAAATACCCTTGCATTTAAAGAGGTGCACCAGAGACCCAAGGCAGAAATATATGCTTAACAAGCTTTTCTATACATGTGTGCAGAATATTTTTAGTTAAGTGGAGATCACCCTTGCACCGCTCCATCTCCCAATCATTAGCTGCTTCTATGGCCATACTCCTGCTATGACCACCTATTCTGTGAAGCAAATAATTCAGCTATATTACAGACTGGAGCAGCAGCAAGAATGTGATGCTGTTGCACAAACAGTATCAGTAGAATTAATTGATAATGATATAGTCTCTCCTAGTGATGATCACATAATTGTTTTATTCAGCTCTAAATTATCATATATCTACCATTACGAAGTGCCATAAATTGAAGAAAATACCATTTCCTAATTTATGGTACTCAATTTCCTGCCCATGAAAGAATTGAAGGCTGAGTCTACCTTGCCAGCATTCAACCTCCTAACCTCCAAATCATGGCATTTGTTAGCAGTAGGTGTTAGGCACACTAAAACCAACAGCTTGTTTGCATCTCTGGAGAGGCTGGAAAAATAGCACTTAACTCATACGTCCATCAAGTCTTTCATAACATTCCTTTGATTCTTACCATAGCCTCTTCTAATCATGGACGTTTACTGGTGCACCTACAGATGAATACATTATTGGGTTTACAACTGGGGGGAGGCCACAATGTGACTCTGCAGGGGAAGAGCTGTTGGCTGTATGTTGTGTGCTAAAACCCAGCATTACTTCTACTGTAATATGCAGCATGAAATACACTTAGATCATTTTTTTTAGTAATATTCACAACTTCATTTCTCTCTCTTAAGATTTCCATGGTGATTAACCAAAGTCACATGATGTTCTAATCAAGGACATGATCCACACGCTAAATGATTATAACATACTCTCTATCCATTATGTAATTTAAGTAGGGCCAATAGGCAGTAAGATTAGAATCTTCTAAGAACCTGCAAATCACTTTCTGGCAAGAGTAAACAAATATCATATCAAGGAGAAAAATGCCTCTTCATTTTCTGGGCCCTAAACTAGAACTGTGAGTTCTAGATGTAACAGAAAAGGGATATGTGTGCTATTGGTTATTCCTTCAAATATCCTGGACTATAATCTGTGATTCATCATTGGAGATAATGTCATAACCTTTGCGTTTAAAGCAGGTATTATGTCTCTCTCTTTGACTTTAGCACAATTCTTTCAGGCATAAAATGTAGTTAACAACAAACACAAAACTGATTTAAGTTTGCCAGTAGAATTTACTTACGCAATAAATGATGACACCTTACCCTAGACAAATTGATCAAATCACGGGCATACAACCTGGTTTTCTACTTGCCATTAAATAGGTTATCTTACCATTACAACATGTTCTTAAGCACTGCCCGAAAAGGCAATAAAAGCTACTCATATACTTCAATCTTACCATACTGCAAATATCCTACACAGGTAAGCCTGACCTTATGTACAGTCAGTTTAAATGGATTTTTTCAGAAAGCACTCCACTTCATAACGTAACAAAGAAGGCATTTATTCTGACTGCATTTACTCTACGGAGAAGGCAGCATAATGGTTCAGCAATTTCCAAACGTGTTCTCTAGTGGTTTCAGAAAGTGACACTTTTTATAACTCCGAATAAAATTCAGGAGATTGTTAGGTGTTAAAATGCTGGAAGTTGTAAGAATCTTGTGATGACCTACTAGTTAAAACCGAATGATACCATAATTAGTGCCATGCTTCTTTAAATACTTTTAGGTCTGCAATTTAAGACCAAACAGATACTGAGAGAGCATATATTATAGCAAGATCATTTAAGTATTTGAGACAGCCTAGAAAAAACTACATCATGTTCCGCTAGGCTGTACAAATGGAGAACCAAAGGTTGGGAGGAACCCAAGCTCCCTTTAGGTTTGGGCATGCATTGAGCTGCCACTAAATTGATTTAACTCGCCAAATAAAACTTATCTGATGCCTGTATACAGCTCACAAATTTTCCTTGGAGGTCCAGCACTTAGAAAACAAATGATGATTCTCCTGAATGTTGTCTATGCTAACACAATCAATCCCAATTTGTGTCTGAATGAGTTTACCATGATAATCCCACCATTACTTAACTGGGGCAATCATGATTCTTGGTGTAAGGTTTGCACGACACTGATACAGACTATAAAATTCTTATTTTGGGGGCGTGGGCAGACTGGGCCAAGACGGTGGCTGCACATTAGCTGTGCTCTGATAACTCCTCTGCCATCCTTCATCATCTGTGCCCCAGACTGACCAACTCATCACCCTGAGGTTCTCAGGGACCATGTGTACTCCAGCTATTCCTGGTGCCATCAGCACCTTGCCGGGTCTGTGCCCCAGCTCCCTGGGGTGAGACGAGGCCTGCATGGGTCATGATACCCCCTGTGTTGCAGCTACTCTGGGGCTGAGACCTGAGCTGGAAGAGCACGCTTTTCCCTCTGTGGGAACGGATGCTGTGTGAACAGCTCTTGAGGGGCCTTGTGCCTCCATGTGCCCCCCTTTATCTGCCTGAGCCACATACCCTGTCCATCCAATGGGGCTCACCCAGCAAGACATGTAGAGATGGACTGGAGGGGGACATGGGCCCTGGGGATCGTCCTCGCTCACCTGTTATGATCGGACCTCCCCCTGCTTGATCAATGACCTGGGCGGGCAGGGGCGCTTGTTCCTGGCTACATATGCTCAACTTCCTGCCTCCCTCCTCCCCCCATTTGGGACAAGCAGGCTGGTGGGGGCACTGGGTTAGCCTGCACCATCAGAGAGATACCAACAATATTGGCCATCCATGAAGGGGGAGGGAGGGAGGGGAGATTCCTGTTGAAGCCACCAGAAGGCACTGCCCTGTTGCTCATGCTGCCTGCCAGGACCCACAGAGGCAAGCAGGTGGTGTAAAGCGCCCCACCTCTGACCTTCAACCCATGGACGGAGAGGCAGCCGGGACCTACACAACGACCCATTGCATAAGGGGACTGCCTAGTCACCCGAGGCCTGCCATCTCGTGACCCATATTTGACCTGAATAGTGGAGAACCCCACACCATTACACCCTCACAGGCACTTTTGAGGTTCCTGGTGAGGCTGGGGGATAGCCGTGGGAATCAATCCCTGACTGGGCTGGTAAGGGTGGTGGTCAAAGGAGACATTGCTCAGAGACCGCTCACTCTCCTTGAGTGGCATAAGGGAATGGACTGGTGTGTATAATTGGAGAAAACCATATACACCTCTAAAAGCTACCAGTGGAAGCACTCATCAATATGGAGCAAATGGAAGGAATACTAAGTGTTTAATCCCCTCATGAGGGACCACATATCAGCCAGAGAGTCACGCCGGGGTATGTGGGATAATGGTGCGATTGTATGTTTTACATGTTTTTACTGTGATGTTTGCAACTGGAAAATGTATAAAATTGTTTATAACAAAAAAATAAATCAGCTTTTTAACCAGAGAAAAGTGCTAGTTCATGTCTGCTCCGGTTAGTGAAAAATACCATCAATCTTGCCTACTGGCATTATTTCTAAACCAAGTGTTAGATGAGAAAAATTCACATGGCACCTATGGTAAAATTAGGGTGTGAGTTTAAAAAAGTGATAAGGTAATCTGTACTTTGGTGCTTTGTAAAAACACCAAAGTAGTTAACTTAGCCTATTCCTAAAATGAAGCCTCTGTATGACATTACAAAGAAACAGAAAAATGATTTGGTCCTGAGCTTTTCTAACTTATAAATAACGAGAAACAATTGCAGCTTCTTCTAAGTCTTGGTTTACTACTTATAGGTATGTTGCATTTTTCGTTCTCATGTTCAGTATTATATCTTCAACTAAATGCAGACTTTCTCCTATTTTCATTGTGACTCTCATGTTAGATGTGTTTCACATAAGCTTTATTCGGCCAACAGACCATCAAAGCAATACAATACAATACAATATAATATAATAATATAAACCATAATGTCATAGAAACATTTAAAAAAAGAATGATCCATGTTTGCCCGTCTTAAAACAATTTCAACTCATTGTAAATAAAAAGTGCGTATGCGCCATGCTGTTGCTAAAAACTTACTTACTGCGTAAATTGTCACATTTGAATTGTGGCTTTTTAAGATCCGCAAAGCTAAAAAACATTTCCTTAAATTCAATTCCCTACAGATTTTATATATCCATTTAAACCTTGGGATTGAATAGGCGGGACAAAAAAACATAAAATGTTCTACTGTTTCGGAAGGAATGCCACATACAGGACAGGTATCAGAGCTTGACTTAGGTCCCCATCTGCTCGTTAAGGCCTTCAGGGGTAGTGTTCCAAATCGAAATCTGGCATACAAACTTTTGCCTAACAAATCAGGTATTGTATCTAAGTATGGTTCAAACACAGGGTACCATTTAAAATCAATAAACGAGTTAGTTAAATGACCATTCGATTTCTGAGAAATGTAATTATTACATATGTGGGACCAGTAAGCTCTCTTCAATACTTTTACATGGGGCTTCACAAGTTGCTGGGGATTCTCCCAGAAGTTCCTCAGTCCTAGCATGCAAAACCAACTAGATACGTGTTTGATCCATGGTATGGACATGGAGTTAGAGGTTTTTAACAATTCTAATAGGGAAGACTTATATATAGCCAGTTCAGGAACTACCCAAAGCCTCACCCAATATAGTAGGGGCCGTAAGATAATCAAATCGGCTATACGTTTAAGCCCTAGATCTAAAAAAAGGGGGGTTAATGGGGTGCTAGTGGGACAAGCACATAGAGCCCGAGCAAAGCTATTCTCAATTTTAGTTATCCTACTGCTATCGGTCATGCCCCAAATCTCTGCACCATAAACAGCAGCACCCTGTGCCTTGGCCACATAGATCTTTACTGCTGGAGACACAACTTTAGCGATCGTATTCCTGTAAAGGCGTAATATGGATGCTGCCCGATGTTTCAAAAGCCCGCCACTCTTACCGACTTGTTCGTCCCAGAGGAGTGAGTCTGTAAGCCTCACACCCAAGTAGTCGATAGAGCTAACCTGGTCTAAAATAGCTCCATCTAACCTGATCGAACACTTCTTACGAGAGCCAGAGCGAAGCACCATCAATTTTGTTTTCTTCGAGTTCAGCTCTAAACCAAAATTCCAGCAGAATGATTTAAATCTATCCACAAGAATTTGCAGCCCCATAGGGGTCTTTGAGATCAATAGAGAGTCATCCGCAAAAAGAAGAATTGGGATTTTCTGATTGCCTAAGCTGGGAGCATCATTCTGGCATGTCATGAGTTCTTGGACCACCTCGTTAATGAATAAAGAAAACAAAAGTGGCGCTAGGACACATCCCTGACGAACACCTCTTTTAATGGGAAACTTGTTAGTCAGTTCGCCTTGGTTACCCCATCTTACTTGAGCGTATGTGCCTTCATGCATACGTGTTAATAAATGAATGATATCAGATGGTGCCCTTCTTTTGTGTAGCACTCCCCAAAGCTTGTCTCTATGGACCAGGTCAAAGGCAGAGCGCAGGTCTACAAAAGTGACATATAGTGTTTGCTTTGCCAAGACTACATATTTCCAGTGTAGCACGGTCAACCTAAATACCTGGTCAACCGTGCTAACTCTAGAGCGGAACCCTGCCTGAAGTGGTGATAGGATCTGCTGCTCCGTCACCCAACTCGTCAGTCTAACTAACAATTGTTTTGCAAAATTTTTTTGTAGGTTGTCAATTAAACTGACCGGTCTGTAGTTAATTGGAAGATTTACGTTGCCCTTTTTATATATTGGAATAATTTCTGCACCCTTCCACGTCTCAGGGATCTGTCCTCCTTTTGCGATTTTGTTTGACAGCATATTAATATACCAGGTCCAGATGGGTAACTCTGATTTATAAAGGTCACCTGGAATTTTATCAGGGCCTGGGGCTTTACCTGTCTTTAGAGATTTAATGGCGTCTGCAGTTTCTTCTAGAGAAAAGCAAATATAGCTTTCAGAGTTAAATAGATTCCCACTGGACGGAGAAGTGGCAAGGTTAGCATTGGGTGAAATTGGGGGGTATAGTCCCACTTTCTCACAATCGACAGTCCCAGTGGAGGCAGTTCCTTCGTACAAGAGAGAGAAATGATCCACCCAGGTACCAGGTTGAATATGGTTCCTTTGAATAAACCTACCCCCTCTCTCGTGCTTAGTCAGCAGTTCCCAAAAAAGCGTATTGTTGTTTGTTTTAGTAGCATCTAGCAAGTCCTGCCAAATAGCATCTTCCCAAGCTTTCTTTGATTGTAGGATTATCTTTTTATACGTGAATCTTGCTTGTTTGATTGCCCCCGTATACCCGGCCAGTATAGCCTTCCTTAACTCAGTCTTAGCCCTCATGCATGCATCATTAAACCAACTGCTGTTAGGTGAACCCCCATATTGCCGGTTTGCCGTGGCTACCTTTTTATAAAAGACACTCTCATGTTAGATTATTATCCTGCCAGTATTCCAAATGAAAAAGTTACTCTTCTTCTGTAACTCTCGTTACAATAGAGACTATCTAGCGGCAAATTCCTCTCCATTTGAATATTCCCCAAGTGTAATCTTGGATCCAGAAATGTTTCCATAGAACTTCTGTGCAACGGAAGGTGGTGTCATGAGGCTGTTCCGCTCCTGAAGTGACATGCAGGGCCTACGTAGGTGACAATCCTGCACGCTGACATCAGTTGCTTTTGAGACAGTCCTCACCTCCAGACACAGAGCCTCAAAATCAAACTGAAAGTTCAATGTGGAGATTCCTAGACTTGGGATCTTATTAATGGAGAGAGAGAGTAATCACCGAAAAGAAAAGGGGGGTGGGGGGGGGGGGGGTGATTGAGAGAAGGGTAAGTTAAATGCGGAATCTGCAGCTAGTTAGAGTCTCTACAGGAAACAGCGTCCCCAATGGTAAGTAACTTGTTCTTCTGATAGAGACTTCTAGCTGTAGAACTATCATCTTTTAAATAGATATCAAAACAGTACCTGCAGGAGGTGGGCTCAAACCGGAAAGTACTGCAGGACAAATTAAGTAAGGTGCACTTCTCAGCAGATTTGGCTGTCCAGACAATAGCGTTTCGTAAACGTATGAATGGACGCCCACGTAGCTGCCTGATGGATATCTATGACAGGGTCTTTGTGTGTTAACACAGTGGTAGCAACTTTGGTCCTCTGGAGTGGACTTGCAAGCCTTCAGGAGGTTGCTTCTCTGCCAAATATGTAGCACATTTTAATGCAGAGCTCGACCCAGTAGAAGATAGTACTCCTCTATGCCTTTCTGCCAGGTTCAATAACAATCCCTGCTAAGGTATGACAATTAAGAATGTGATTTACCTTTTTTTTTTTATATCAAGAGTCATTTGTCTTGCTTTTTGATTTCAGATCCAAATATTCCGGTTTGGCATTGCATATTTTTATGACACAATTTATGTGTGATGTATGAATGGTATGTTTGGCATATATGAGTGTTATATGTTTTAATGTTTTAGGGAAGGGTGGCTCGCTACCTATATATCATTGCTTTTTAAATTGGCTTTGTATGATTGTACATTAGAATGAAGAAAGACAATATGCAAATCATTCTTTGTGATTAGTTTATGCTTGTTGTGCATTTTGAACAAAAAAGTATTCCTTATACAGAACCTTCAGTTGGAGGTGGTTTGTTACGTCCTATCTTTCCTTCAATTGTCCCTATTCAGCTCCAATATCAACAACGGTTTTCAGGGATCCATTTGTTTACTTGAATTCTCTTTTGGGATCCAAACAATGGAGTCTCTTCTCCTCCATAGAGAGGTGAGGCAGAGTATAAAACGCTGGTGGAGTGATGGTTTGGCCGATGTTGAACGGCGTCACAACTTTTAGTTGAAAGGAGTTTGCAGAACCAGCTTCTCAGGGAAGATGGTGGTGTACGGTGGATGAACACAAAGCGCCTGAAACTCACTCACATGCTGCGCAGGGGTGATGGTGATAAGGAACACAGTTTAATAGTTAGACGCCTCAAAGGATCGCTGTAGAGCGTCTCAAAAGGAACACACATTAATTAAGTAAGGACCAGATTGAGGTCCCGTTAGAGTATCACAAACGGAGATAACCGAAACATATGTAAAATTGCTTCACAGCTGCTGAGTTAAACAAAGAGGGCTGATCAGGAAACCATAAGAAGGCAAAAGGCCTGAAAGAGCACCCTTAACTGTGCCAAGAGCAAGGCCTTGCCAGGCGAGAGGCGGAACAAATAGCAAATCATCAGACATTTTGGCCTGGAATGGGGTCAACCTGACAAGTGCTGCACAAAAAAACAAATTTGTCCAAATGGCAGACATACACAGTTTCACCAAGGGACCCCTGACTGCCAAAATGACATCAACCACCTGTGGAGGAAAGTCAAAGGTGTTCTGTTGTCACCACTTAATCTGCATTCAAGAAGGTGGAGTTTGTGAAGGCCTGCGAAGGCAGTGCCCCATTTCTGCGACAGCAGGTCCTCCCGAAGGGGCGGCCTGGCAGGAGGACAGATGCTCATATCCAGGAGTTCTGGATACCAGACTATCCATGCCCAATAATGAGCCACTAGGGTGACTTGGGCCTGGTTGGTCCTGATCTTCTTGAGAACTCGTTTGTATCAGCAGAAAGGCATACAGGAGTCCTGATGTCCACTCGAGTTGCAACATGCCTGAGCGAGAGACACCTTGAAAACTCCAACGCACAAAGGTGCCAAAACTGCGCATTCTGAGCAGTGGCAAACAGATCGAGCTAAAGTTCTTCTCCTTCGAGGAAAGAACTTGTGCCACCTCTGGATGTACCTGCCACTTGTGATCTGCTAGGCCCCGATGGTTGAGTTCCCTGCCCTGTCATTCAGGGAGTCTGCCAGGAGGTTTTCCACAGGACCATTACTTGGCAGTCAAGCAATTTGCAGAGGCGCAAGTCCACCTGGTACAGGGTACTCAACCTCACACCGCCCCAACCCTATTTGTTGCAGTACCACATGGTGGTTGTTGTCAGTGGGCAGCTATACCAGCCTCCCCTTGATAGACATCTGGAATGCTTTCAGTACCAAGCAGATAGTCCTCAGCTCCAAGAGATTGATATTGTGCTGGGACTCTGCCAGAGAAGAGAGGCCTCTGATGTCAACCTTTCTCATGTGCCCACCCCAGCACAGAAGCGACACATCGGTCACCACTTTTAGCTCTGGGCGGGAAAGGAAGAGATGTCTGACGCTGCCCAAATCACAGTCCAGAAGCTACCACTGCAGATATTTTGCAGTCTCCTCTGAATTCAGAATGTGATGGGAGAGGTCCCCTTGATGTTGGCTAACAGACTTCATATTTCACTACAGAGCCTGCATAAACCACCAGGAGTTCTCGACTAGCAGTTCGTAGGGGGCCATCAGTCCTGGCAGCTCCCAAGTTGACCTCACTGAAATCCAGGACCAAGGCTGAAAGATCAGGAACATTGCCTGACTGTCCTGCAATCCTTCCCTGTGTTACGGCACTATACCGAGTTGTGTCCAGAATGGTTCGTAAGAAGGGGAGGTCTGAGAAGGAGTCAGGATTGACTTTGTCACGTTGACAGTGAACCCCAAAGACGGCATGAAATTTGCAGTAGTCTGGAGTTGGCGGATGACTGCCTGGGGCGAGCCTGCCTTCAACAGCCAGTTGTCGAGGTAGGGAGAGAAGGGCATCCCAGACCTTCAAAGAGCTGCTACTTTTGTGAACACCCGAGGGGTCTGGTGAGACCAAATAGGAGCAGAAGAAACCAACTGAAAATGCTCTTCTCCTACCACGAAGCAAGGTGTTGCCAAAGGGCTGGCAGGAAAGGACAGGACTATGGAAATAGATGTCCTGCAGGTCCCACTCAACTATCCAATCTCCAGGGTCAAAAACAGACAAGATCTGGGCCAGGGTGAGCATTTTGAACTTCTCTTTGGAGGAATGCATTGAGAGGGCCCAGATCTAGAATAGGCCAAAGGCCTCCACCTTTCATAGGTACCAGAAATTAGCTGGATAACAAACACTCCCTACTTATAATGCTGGAACCCTCTTGAAAGCCCCATCAAAAGGGTTTGCACGCCCTGTTGCAAAATGGAGCAATGGCCCTTTGTCAGCCAGTGGGGTGATGGTGGCACTAGTGGTGGGGAATAAAGGAAAGATAAGGCATACCCTCTGTGGACGACCTGAAAGACCCACCTATCCAACATAATCGGTTGCCAACCTGGATAGAATTGGTGGACTCTGTCTCCCACAGGTGGCAGTGACCCTGGAATAATACACTGAAGAGGGTTGGCAAGTTGGGCTTTGGTGGGCGGTGGACTGTCCCTGCAGCTAAGGTCAGCGTGCATGCTGACCTTGGCCACGGAGCAGTGGTGCCCCAGCCCTATCCTGCGAAAATGGTGGGTTCTCTGCTGGGGAGAGAGAGTCTGCTGTAAGTTACGTCTTGTCAGTAGTCTTAAAATGAACCCTGGAATGGTTGTTGGCGAGCCTAGGAAGAAAGGCACGGAGCAAGCAGTAGCCCTACTCGCTTTGAAACATTAAAGGGCAGAATCAGCCTGGTCTTCAAACAAGCGAGTCATCTAAAAGCATGTCCATCAGGGAGGACTGAATGTCACCTGAGAACCCAGTCAATTATAGTCATGCATTGCGACCAGTGGCAACACCAAAGCCTATCACCTGTCCAACGGAGTCAGCAGTGTTCAAGCTACAATGAATTATGAACTTGGCCGCCTAGCGACCACCCTGAGTCGCCTGTGACAGAATAGCTCAAAGGTCTTCTGGAGCACCTGGGAGGAGTTCTGCCACTGAGTCCCTAAGGACATGAGTATAGCGGTCCAGCAAATAGGAGGCCTTAACTGACCGCAGGGCCAATCTGGCTGAGGAGAAAAAGTGTTTTCCTGAAGTCTCCATTCTTCGATTCCCTACTGGGGGAGAAATAGGGAAATTGCTGGGGTTGGTCCGGCTAATGGAAGCTTGCACCATGAGAATCTCCAGGGAGGCATGCTGCGACAAATAAGACTGGAGCAGGATAATGACGTCTGACAATTTGCCAGTTAATTGAAGGTCATGTACAAGGCTTAGCCCGAGCCCCTAGAAGGGTATTTGTCAAGGACTCATTGAAAGGGAGGAGACGCACAGAAGCAATCAGGCCAGGTTGTAGGACTTTGGTTAGAACATTAGTTTTCACCTCCATGGTGGAGGTCCAGGACTTCGCCCAACCTAAGCATAATAATGGCGTAGGAGGCTAGGCGGAGAGAAAACTGCAACCTCTATGGAAGCATATGGCCCACTAGCTTCCTACAAGTCCTCATACCAATTGTCATTAGCACAAAACTGCTCAAACACATCAGCCTGATCATAATCATTATCCCAGTCCATTCCAAAAAGTGAGTGTAAAAAATGTTGGGAACGGCACGAATTCCACTTTGACTTCTTATGTTTATTGTGCTTAGGGGAGGAGCTGGAGCACAAAAAACAGGGGCCTCTAGAGCAGCTCAGTCGACTCCGGAAACAGAACTGGGGTAGGACCTTGAAGAGGACTTGGAGCTTATTGTGATTATTGTGGCAATGAAGTCTCTCACCTTGCATTCCATGACTGCTTTCAGGTTTATCAACATGCAGACTCCACAGGTTCTACAGGCAAACCTGGTTGGGATCTGTCACAATCTGTTTGAAACATTCGACAGCAGGTTTTAAACAGGGTTTAAAACCTGTTGTCTTAGCGGGTGACATTTCTTGCTCATAATAGTGGATTTTGAGAAAAGTACATTCTTTTGGGAGATGAGGGAAGCTCTGTGTTAGACCTGACTGCCTTACAGTGGTCACCTCTAACTTTTTGCCTGCCTCCCTCCACTTTTTGGATACTGTTTTTGCTGGTTTTAAGACTCTGTATACTTTACAAATGCTAACCAGTGCTAAAGTGCATATGCTCTCTCCCTTTAAACATGACGACATTGGATCATACCCAATTGGATTATTTAATTTACTTATATGTCCTTGGTAAAGTGCACTATATGTGCCCAGGGCCTGTAGATTAAATGCAACTAGTGGGCCTGCAACACTGATTGTGCCACCCACTTAAGTAGCTTCTTAACCATATCTCAGGCCTGCCACAGGCCTGAGATATGGTTACGGAGCACTGCAAATTCGACTTGGCATTTAAAAATACTTGCCAAGCCTAAAACTCTCCTCTTTCTACATATAAGTGACCCCTAAGGTAGGCCCTAGGTAATCCATAGGGCAGGGTGCTGTGTAGGCAAAAGGCAGCACATGTACCTGTGTAGATTAAATGTCCTGGTAGTGTAAAACTCCTAAATTCGTTTTTACCCTGCTGCGAGGCCTGCTCCTTTCATAGGCTAACAGGGCTACCCTCATATACGGTTTCAGTGGTAGGTGCTGATCTGAAAGAAGTAGGAAGGTCATATTTAGTATGGCCAAAATGGTAATGCAAAATCCTGCTGACTGGTGAAGCTGGATTTATTATTACTATTTTAGAAATGCCACTTTTAGAAAGTGGCATTTCTTAGCAACATAAATCCTTCTGTGCCTTACAATCCACGTCTGGCTGGGTTCAGTTGACAGCTCCCTTGTGCATTAACTCAGACAAACCCCAAACACAGGATGCTCAGCCTCACTTGCATACATCTGCATTTTATATGGGTCTTCTTGGGCTGGGAGGGTGGAGGGCCTGACACATGTCAAAGGACAGTAGCCTGCCCTCACACAAAGGACTCCCACACCCCCTACTGGGACCCGGGCAGACAGGATTGAACTGAAAGTGGACCTTGTGCACTTCTAAGCCACTCTTTGAGGTCTCCCCCACTTCAAAGGCACATTTGGGTATTTAAACAGGGCCTCTGCCCCTACCAACTCAGACACTCCACAGGATAATTAGGATTCTGTGTGACTTACTCTGACTAGAGTGAGGGATCTTGCTTGGACAGGGGGTAACCTGACAGCCAACCAAAGACCCCAATTTTAAACACTCTGGATCTGCGTCTTGAGGTTCAGAAAAAAAGAACTGATGTCAGCGGACAAGAGTAGAATTGATATAGGCCATGCACATCACTTCTGGAGCAGAAAAGCATCAGCACGGGGCCACGGAGCTCCACCTTCCTGAATGCAGAAATATTATAAATAAGTTTACAGATCCAGCCTGAGGCTTGTGGAATATTCAAAAGTTGAGGAATCTGCAGCTAGAAGTCTCTATCTGACACGATTTGCCTATTGTCTGGGCATTATGATGCCACAGAGATGGGATCACTTGATCACAGGTTGTGGTATTTGGTGACCGTAACATGGATTTTATAAGATCACATCTTTCGACATAGCATAATTTCCAATCAAGACATCTTAGTTATATCCAGCTTGTTGTGGAATCATCCCTGCTTCCTGTGATATTTATAATAGCAATATGGTTATGTGGGGAGACTCTTTGCCTGTGCTCTGAGGTGTCCTTGTTGTTCTGCCTATTCCATTCAGTTCCTAAGGATCTACTGTCTCACCCTTTATTATAAGTCGCTTTCCATAATCTGAAATAAAGTTATGATTTTGCAGTTATGTGTAATATTTGCTAGCTCAAACCCAGGTCACTGCAAATACAAATCTACAGCTGCAATTCATGTTTGATCTGTTTGGATTATCACCATCACCAATAGTTTTCTCCTCTTTCTTAATAAACACAACACAACAATATTGCTGTTTGGATCTCTCTCTAGGCTGGAAGCTTTTGCTGTGTCTGACCTAGAAAGACACTCTCAATTCCGTTTTGAAGAGGCTGAGACAATTTATAAAAATATTTAATTTTCTGAGTCCACTTTGTCTATTTTCACCCTCACTCACCACCCTTCAGTAATACTTGTACTTATCTTTCTTTCCTCCATGTTGTTAGGTTTGTTGAGGTAGTGGAAAAGGCCACTTGACCCAAAAAATGCCCAGTTTTTCAGGACCTGTGTGACTCTAATAAAAGTGTGCATTTTGCGAAAACCTCTTGGGGGTACCTAATCACAGTGAAGTACATTTGTCTTTTAGGTTGTCAACAGCTCTTAGCTCATGAAATCTTAATGTTTGTGGTTCCAGGCGGACAAAGCATCAAGCAAAGGATACAGGATATGAGCATGCAGACACCATGCCTTTCAGTAAAGGCTTCTCTATGGTCATGTTTTCAGGTCACTGTTTTTAAGTGTAACCTTCTAGACAGGTCAAAACTTGTCCTGCTGAAATTGGTTCAATTTTAGCCTAATGAAATAAAGAGTTGAATAAGACAATATGCTTGACTTCATAAGAATTGCCAGAGGTAGGTGGGGGATCAAATATATATATATATATATATATATATATATATATATATAAAAAAAAACTCTACTCTGTAAGACGACCTAGAACCAATGTATCTAAAGGGAAATTGATGTCCTAATTTGTTTAACCAGCAAGTGTTTTACTGAAAAACCTAACCAAAATATGTTCCTGGCATTCCAATTCCCGGTATAAATTGCTAATACACGAATTAAGGATTGATTCACAAATGGTCTGCACACAAGTTCCATTAGGTTTTAGTAGGGTGTGCAGGGGCAAGCTCATTCCCGTAGCTAACACACAGAATCAGATATCGAATTTTACCCTAGTAGGTTGCGTTATGAATAATCTACCAATGTTTTTAAACACAGGAGAACATGTGGTAAGCTCAGTGTTTTTAGGGGGAACCCCTTACGAGGCAGGTGAACATTTACAAAATTATATATTTGTGGATATTTACATGCCATTGTAAGTATTTTCCTACCCATGAAAAACATTAGCAAATATCCTGTCAGGGTAAGAAAAGGGAAGATTCAACAGCATAATCCATGTGGATACAGAGGAATAGGTTTCTTTGGGTGTTAGAGGGGGGAGTTTAAAATATTTTCCCAGACAAGCAATAAACAAAATCGAAAATATTGCAACAGTGTAAAAATTCTACTTCTGAACATTTGGTGCACGGTTTAGCACATGAACACCTAGGAGTGTTATACATTTTCTGAAGCACAACTGAGACATTTTGCATCTTTGAGTCCCATAAATGCTATAAGTTTAATACAAAG
This sequence comes from Pleurodeles waltl, assembly GCF_031143425.1. Taxonomy (NCBI): domain Eukaryota; kingdom Metazoa; phylum Chordata; class Amphibia; order Caudata; family Salamandridae; genus Pleurodeles; species Pleurodeles waltl. The sequence continues at coordinate 716,556,329 of NC_090447.1, forward strand.
GAATAACTCTTGACAGGTACATGTGCAATTTATTTTTCTGAGTTTGTGAATCTTGGTCCAAGTGACTGACAGGGTTCATTTGTTTTTTTTATGATGGAAAACTTACAAAAAATAAACATCTACCTCCAGGTGTGCGGGTCAATGTCAAATACTGTAATACTGAGGATTCCAACATACAATGCTATGTTACTATTGCCAATAGCTTACATTCTGCACCATTCCACAAGCATTAACTCTGCTTTATGATGCGATTTAGTTTTTATATCACTACTTTCAAATGCTGTGATCTTTCTGTGGCCATCGAATAGTTTTTGCTCCTTTCACAGCTGGCATAGCTTACAGTAAATGCTGATACTGACCTTTGTTGTACTGGCACCCCAGAAGTTCCACCTTCATAGCGATTTTCTGATGCCACATCATTGGATTAATTCTCACAAACCGTGCCATAATGGGTGGAATAAAATTATTGCGTACTTCCTGATAGTAATTTGTGTTGCCCTGAAAAAACTATGAAAAACATTTTGATATAGTACAAATGTCTAAAATGTAACACCGAATTACACATACACATATTTGATTCTTACATTATTCTCTATCTAGTGTTGAATTTACCATACCTGTATCTGAGGCAAACAAGAATCCGGTTCAGGAGAGACATTAGATGCTGTTTTTTTTAGTTAAGGGTTGAAAGACGATGGAATACCCTTCAGTTAATGTCTACCACATGATCCTTCTCATTAGTGATAAACTAATAGAATATCCTTTATCAAGTGGAGAGGTCACTGAACAGAAGAACTGGCATACAACTAAAAAAGTACAAAAGCAGGTCTGACAAGCTGGCACAAAGCCACATTCTAATCTCAAAACCTTTATCTTGACCATAAGCCAATGTCAACAATGTAGGTTATGGGAAACGCAGCATGAAAAATTGCACAATGTTCTGTTAAGCACAGCAGCAAAGCATAGGTGTTAATTCATGTGTTAGGTTTCGTTTCCACTGAAACATTAATTCACCAATGTTGAGAAAACACATCTTCTCGCTGAGTTATTCAGGTGTACATAGTCTCGTTATATACATTCCAGTGAAAGGGTTTCCATCAGATCAGAAATGCATTTTAAACAAATTAGGTTTCTTAATCAGGAGACCTACACATCTTTATTTTTAAGTGACATTTACAAAAGCCAAACACAGAAATTCTACACCACATCTCAACATATTTAAAGTTGCATGAATAAGTATCCTGGTGTTATCACGACCTCTACAAGTGTTCAAGGTTTCCAGACGTGCATGCAGTCTAGCCTGTGTCTCTGCCTTTGACTACCATTACTCAAAATCCTATATACTGATATGCACATAGGAGTGGAGTGACCTCGCCGCCCAAATGAGCTGTTTATTCTCAAAGGACTGCCTTCTCAGTACACTTTGAAGATGTTCCTTTGTCAGTTGTAGCCCCCTTGCTTCAACATGCATATTCTGTGTTCTATAATAAAACCTCCCAAATCGTATTTTTTATTTAGAACTTCTCTGTTAAAGGGTGGTGCTGTTCCTGCTCCAGTAAGGGTGTGGAATGCATTTATCTTTTATGTCATTCATTTTTGTTTTGATGCGTGTATGTTACTCTATTTTACATACACGTTTTGCCATACAGACTAGTAAGTAGGCACAAACGTCTGTGTCACAAGGAGTGTGACATCCTTCACCTTTTCTCCCATGCATGAATGAGTAACAGTGTTAACTTTAAAAACAAAACAGCAATACCCTTGAAGCAAACATTATTTTCAAAGCATACAGATAAAAGTGACTTGTTACACTTTCAGAATCTCACTGATAGATCACTGAATCACAACCAACCTCCCATTCTCGCCAATTAAGCCTATCAGATGGATCACTTTAGAAGATGATGATTAGGTAGGTAAGAAAAATAAAACGTAACCAAATTTTGCATTATGAAAGTTAAATAGAAGCAGGCATGGCGAAAACTAAAGCACATAAATCTTCCAAACATTCTAAAATGTATATAAAAAAACGATAGTCAAAATTACATTTCTGTCTCTGAATAAGACCTAAACGCAAATGTCAATAAATTAAATATCACAATATCTGAAATGAAGGTAGAAGTAACTGACGAAACAATGCCTAACAACATCAAATGCCTTAAGATTCCCAGCCGAGATGTTTCCAAGCCTCCAGAGTTCTGCCAACGTCTCCTGGAAAATTCAACATTTGAACCATTTTCACCTTCTTCATTGGTGTAAAGCACCACACCCACTATAAATCGCACTTGCAATTTCACTTATGAATGTGGATTTCAACATCTTTGCCCCTGGTCTTGAAGATGCAATGCTCAATCTAATTAACGTGTATCTAACAGGATCTGTAAATTGGAATATATCCTCTAACACCTGATTAATCTCAAACATCATAGCTTCAGCAGAGAAAACAGTTGAGACAATATATTACACAATGAGAAGTAATTTGGTCGAGGAGAACGGAACTAGATTTGTAAATCTATGGAAACACAAGGCATTCAAAAGATTCTTATATACTCTTAAAATCTTCTGTGAATCCAAAAGCACACATCCTGATTAATGGTTTGCTTTCACCAGCATTCAGACTTCGTACATGTCAAGATTGCCTCCTCTCCGCATTTCTCTTCATCTGTGGCATGGAATCTTTATTTGGAAGAATACAAATCTCACTAAAATGTAAGAAGTTGTAAATCCACTTAATACAAATTAGCAGTCTACACAAATGATATGCTAATCCTTCTAAATAACCCGAACGAGTATATCGCTAATTAATTACAATAAATTATAATATATGCAAACATCTCTGGAAACAAGCTCAAAGAAAAACTGAGGATCTCCAGCTTGTAAATGAAACACACTGGCTCAATGTAAAAATCAGATATAACCCATGAACCATTACGTATCTGGGAATCCTTTTGGTAAAACGCGTATCCAACACATACATCATCATCCAGACTTATCAGAGGTTATCAATGAGAGAACAATCTTATAATCTGCACTCACCTTCTCATGGTCGGGAAGGTTGGGCACTATTAAAATTATTTCCACATTCAACATTCTATACTCATGCCAATGTTTCCTCTTACTCGCCCCTTCAACCTTTTTTTCAAAGGGATAAACACAAATATGACAACATATCTATGGCATGGTATATAGCCAGATAATCTACATGTAGAAGCTTGTTAGGTTTTCAAGTCTACCACGAATGCATGAGCACTTTACAGACGTACTATTGTCAAATGGACATAACAAAATCCCAACAATACTGAACTCCTTGCAAAGTGGATAAGCTTTAAATCTCCCTCATAAAAGGAACAGGACTACCAAAGAAAGGTGAACTTACATACACCAAAAAGACACCTGGTAGAAGAAATTCCACGCCAGCAACGGAAATAACTGGACCCAAATTAATCAAACACCACATAGAGGTGCCAATGTATATAAAAAAAAACTGATCTTCCCAATACTGAAGGGTACAATGCGGAAGACACCCCTTAATTTGTCTGTCTGCATTGATTAGCCAATGTAATTCATTTTTATCGACCAGACAGATTCGGCCAAGTTGTCCTTTGCAAGGATAGTTAGCAAATGATGATGATGCTGTGTTGGCTAAGCAAATCAGGACACACGCTCTTCAACTATCCAGGTCTATCCCCATTTAGAAAGTGCATCCATGGGAGGATACTATACATCTTTAGTCACATTACAAGAAATCGCTAACAGCCCTCCTTCAGGTTATCCTGGACAGTATCTCCCTACTGCTTGTCCAAAAAGTAGCCGCCTAGGCTCACTAAACGTCCCTAAAATTGCTTCTTTACAAAAGAAAACCTACAGCAAGAAATATCTTATCCCTCCAACAAAAGACGAAAGGAGAAGTGTACTATACAAAATACCTAGCATTTAACATGAAATAATGAACTCCACTCCCAAAACTGAAGGCATAAAGAACAAATAGTATTGGCAATATTTAAATAGCTGCGAAATACACCTAGGATCGAAAGCAAATTACCATGAACAACATCCCCATGTGTTTCTTTCAAACCTACATAGTTCACACGTCTGTCCTGCCAACAATACTCTAAAACCTATTGACTCACACTTTACACTCATCAGCTTTCCAATAGTCCTACTGATCACTGCAATTACTATCATTCTGGTATAACATGTAGCCCCATTGCATTTGTTTTTGTATACTGTGATGTGCTGTTCTAAGTTGTATTTTATGTTAAAAAATAAACTTACTGGTCTTAAATCAAAAAAATTAAGGATTATGTAACTGATGTCTCCTGCAAACAACATACTGCAGTCTTGTTCGATGGAGTGTGCCGTCCAGCACCAGAGCACTGAACACAATGTAGCATACCACAGAGTCCATCTGCCTTTAAAGCTGCTGCCAACTTCTAGTATCAGTATGAAGTCAAGATGAACACAAGAAGCTATGTACACAACAAACTCCACTGCACGACTAATCCCAGAACCAACCTGTGGCACGAATGAAGACACTATGTAAACGATTTAACGTTTTCTTTACTGAGGCCTGCCTTTGCTGTAGGGATGGTCTACGGGGGGCATCCAATCAACCTAAAGTCAGATCTACAACAATCTCTTTTTTTTTGTGTTGAATTTTTTTTATTAACACTGCAAGATGATACAAAATCAAAGAGGGACCGGGGTCCCAGCATGAACAAACAGTGATACATAATAGGTCATATAGTAAAGAAATAGAATAAAACAATGAAACACAACCAATCACATTTCAGAGGCATAAAAGATGGGCAGTTTGCAATGAAACATTAAGAAAATAAAAAGAAGTCGAGCTTTCGGATTTAAGGGAAAAGAGAAATAAAAAAAAGAAAGGAAGAGAAAAAGAAAAAGCGGGAACTCAGAAGGGTGGGGGAGGGGAAAGGGGAAAGGAGGAAAGGGGGAACAATAGGATGATGATGGTACAAAGCCGCCTAGCCGCGCAGTGGTACGAATGTCACTTCTCTCTGAGATGGGACTTAGGTCTGAGTCACACCGTAGCGTCGATGTACGTTAAAACGCCAATATAGGCAGAGTTCCTTCACGTCAGGGGTCAAAATATCAGGGTATCAGTTTACTGAGACATCGCAATATCAAAAAAGCAGAACAACTGGGACCGTTTGGACCCAGGCATTCCCTCAGCATGGCCAGTGTTGGTGCCTTGTACTACAGCTGTGACTCCGAGAGGTGCGACTACGAGGGAGTCTTGCAAGGGAGGGTGTAGAGGGCTAGGATCGAATCTCTGAAAGGAAAGGGACAGGAGAGAGAGAGGGGGGAGAGAATAGTGATAGCAGCAGGAGGACAGTGGGGAATGGTGAGGTGGGAGGGGGAAGGTCGGCATACAAGAGGTGGGGAGGGTAGTAGGGCAGGGGGAGAGGATGAGGGAGAGTGAGCATATCTAGGTGAAGCCTTTGTGCAGGAGAGAGAGGGGGGGCACTGTAAGCTAAGGGCTCAAGAGAGATTAAGATGCAGTAACCAAGACTTCAACTTGGACCAATGTTCTGTATCTACTTATAGTTGGAATCTCAATGAGAAGCTGTCAGAGACGTGAGTAAGAGACGTAAAAGACGTAAAAGACAAGAGGCGGTCTGCAGCGAGTAAGGTTGGTGTCGGGCAGCCTGCGCCAGTCCTGCAGTAAGGAAGGGGGTCCACACCTGGTTAAATATCTGGGCCGGGTACTGCAGATTATAGATGACTCTCTCATGAGTGGCTATGCGGGTCATAGCTACAATCCATTCCTCCGGTACTGGGGAGGTCATCGATCACCAATGGCGGAGAATGCAAATTTTTGCAGTAGCTAGCGCCGTATGTAACAGTCGTCTATGCGGTCTGGACAGGGCCGGGAGAGAGGTTACATCATGCAATATGATAAGAGAAGGGGGAGTGGTGATGGAAGCAGTATAGACTCAGCCAGAGTGGAGCCCACCACAGCCCACAAAGGCCAGACCGTCAGACAAATCAATTAAAATGTGTATCAAGTCACAACACGTCTCCGTACAAAGCCAACACATCGCATGCGGAAGAAGTTCCGTCTTGTGCAGCTTCGCTGGGGACCAATACAACTCATGCAGCACCTTGAAGAGAGAGAACTTTAAACAGGCCTCCCGGTTGCCCCTGTCCAGAGCCTCCAGGATGTCCTCCCAGTCCTCTGGATCAAAAGTCCGTTGCAGACGATCTTGCGATTGCAAGCGTAGTTTGTCCAGAACAGGCTTGGAGTATAACTGCCGGATGAGGACCCCATAGAGGCCCCCCATGACGCCCATATGCTGTCCCCACGCCTTCAGGTAAGTCACCACAGGCAAAGTCTGGAGCCCCCGTCGGATGGTGTCAGCACCCTGATGCAAGAAATGGTTGAGTTGAAGGTATCTCCACTCTTGCCGCAGATGAAGATCGAATTCCTCCAGCAGCCTAGTGAAAGGTTTGAGCACGTCACCTTCTAGAACCTGAGCAAGTTCATGGATACCGGCCCTGCTCCATTGTGGCCAGTTGAGCAACTCACCGCCTATCCGTAGTCCATTGTTGTTACACAAGGGGGCCTGGGCGTGGAAGAGAGGGTGGTCCCCGAGCAGGCGGTGGACCCTGCGCCAGGCCTCCCGGGTCGCCCTCAGGATCGGGTTCGCCGAGCTAGAGGATGAGAGGTCATAACAATAGAGCCCTCCAAGTCCCCCATCAGTGGAAAGCAACACCTTATACCCACATGGGAGCGGCAAGCTAGTAGCTTGGCGGGTGCTAGGCGTGGCCGCATGGAGCCCCACACGAAGGCTCTGATAAGAGTATCAATGCTCCGCAAAGTAGAGAGAGGCACTTGTAAGGGTAAGAGCCCTAAGACATAAGTGAAACGAGGCACTGTGACCATCCTGACCGCCTGTACCATGCCCTACATGGAGAGGCCCAGGTGGTTCCATTTTGCAAAATCAAGTTTCATTCGCGCAATAAGGGGGTCTAGATTGTCCGCCACCATGTGCACCAAGCCTTGGTTGACCAACACCCCCAGGTATTTGAAGTATCTCGGAGTCTAACGAAATGGGAAGCTGAGGAGTGCTGCTTTTGTGGTCACACGCAAAAGGGAAGCACCTCGCTCTTGTCCCAGTTAATACGGTAGCCAGAGAGGGGTGCAAATATGTCAATGATCTCCAGTAAGGCTGGTAGAGATCACTCGAGGTCCATTAGGGTTCGAAGATCCTCATCGGCGTATAGATAGAGCTTGGAAATGCCATCCGGCAGAGTGAGACCTGTTACGGAAGGGGAGGAGCGGATGGCTGCGGCAAGGGGTTCCATCGCCAGGGGGAACAAAAGGGGAGAGAGGGGGCATCCCTGTCGCGTCCCTCTGCGGATGGGAAAGGGGGTCGAGAGGAAGCCTCCATAGTTAACTCGTGCTGTGGGCTGATCATATAGCAATCGTATCATAGAGATAAATCAGTCTCCCAAACAAAATCTTTCCATCGTCGCAAACTGATAGGGCCACTCTATATGATCGAACGCCTTCTCGGCGTCCAGAGACAGGGCCGGCGCAGTCTCTGGCAGATCCTTGGAAGCCCACAGGGTATGGCACAGAGTGCGCAGGTGGTTCCGGGAGGTGCGGCCTGGTACAAACACCACTTGAGTGTAATGGATCAGGGACGGTATGACTTTACGTAGCCTATTTGCCAAGATACTAGCTAGGATTTTGATACCACTGTTTAAGAGAGAGATGGGTCGGTAACTACTACACAGCAGGGGGTCCCTCCCAGGTTTTGGTATAATTGCTATTGTGGCAATGTTGGAGATGGCTCCTAGAGCTTTCGTCTTGCAGGCTTCACTCAAGGCCTCATGCAAGATGCCAACCGCCTCTTACCCCACCCATTTGTAAAATTCCGCCGGGAACCCATCCTCCCTGGGCGACTTGTGGTAAGGTAAATCAGAGATGACTCTCTCTATTTCCAGCCTGCTGATTTCCCCTTCCAGGAGGCTGCGCCTGTCGTCTGACAAAGAAGGTAGATCAAGATCAGCAAGAAAAGCTGCAATCTGAACAGGGCTAGACGTCTCCGGCGTATAAAGGTGCCGGTAGAAGGAAGCAAACTCATTTGCTATCAGCTGCGGGTGTGTAAGCACGTCCCATGAGGGGGTGCGAATGGCCGGGATAGCGAGAGCAGCCGTCCTATGACAAAGCTGAGCTGCACGCAGCCGGCCTGCTTTTTCGCCTTGTTCATAGTGCCTCCCCTGTAGACGCTGTAGGGTGTACTCGGCCTGGGAGGTGTATAACTCATTAAGAGGCATTCGGGTGCGTTCTAGACTCCGACGCCCTGGAAGAGAGGGGTGGTCAGTGTATTGGCATGCAAGACGACAGATGTCAAGTTCCAACGCCACCTGTCGCTCTTTCCTTTCTTCATTTGCTAATGCCGCGTCACGCATGAGCTGCACCCCCGGATCGTTGCCTTAGCTGCAGCCCACATGGTTCGCCTGGAGTCAATAGTGCCCAAGTTGCTTTGGGCAAAGGTGGACGCATGGCCTCTCAGCTGTGTCTTGCCCTGAGGGGAACAATACCTGTGAATGGCAAATCTCCACAGTTTGCGGCCCAGGGATACCAGGCCCATCTGGACAGCGACGCTGACTGGGGAGTGGTCCGAGAGACCACATTCAAGCATGCATCATGGGTATGGGCCACTAGGTTATGGGACATAAGGAATTAATTGAGACGAGATCGGGTGCCATGCACCGGTGACAGGAAGGTGTACTCCCTGTCAGCCGGATGGGTCAGCCTTCAATGACCCACCAGGATATATCGGACTGAAGGGCTCTGTCGGCATTGTTACTAACTTCCAAGGGTCCCGTCCTGTCTAATACTGCGTCTCTGGCTAGGTTTCAGTCACCCCCTATCAAATAGCGGGTCACCCCAATTTCCGTCAAGAGGCGGTTGATTTGCAGGAAGAAAAGGCGCTTTGGGCCGATTGGCACGTAAACGGAGCCCACGCACAGTGAGGAATCGCCTATATTTAACTTAGCAAACACATAGCGCCCCTCTAGGTCAGTCCATGCTTTAATAACTGCGGGGAGAGGGTTTTGCACAGCATTTCCAGGGGACGTTCCCTGTATCGGGTGAGGTTGGGCTGCAGCTGAACAGTGTAGTGCCCATCCAATCCCTGTGTAGTTTGCTAGACTTCTCTCTGTCTAAGTGTATCTACTGCAGTAAAGCTATATCAGCCTGTTTGGAGTTAAGGTAGGACAGGACCTTTTTTCGTTATATAAAATGGGTAAGACCGTTTACATTCCAAGATATAATCCGCAATGGTACCGAAGGGGATAGGTTAGGGCCTACCATCACAAAGCCCTAGTGGAGAAGGCAAAAAAGAGGGAGGTGATGGAGGAGAGAAACTAAGATCCAGGAAAGGGGGGTGGGTGAAGGGGAGACACAAGGAGTGGTTCAAGAGGGAGGGGGGGGAGGACAGGGCAGCGCGAAAGCACGCAGCAGGCGCGTGTAAGAGCCTGCAACAGAAGTCATGCAACTATGACAGCGTACTGCAGCACACATTTAGCATTGAAAAGCAGCCAAACTTAAAACATATTGCAAACAAATAGATCCAATAGAACAACACTAAAGCAGTACCAAGTCCACTTGAACAGGCAAAATGAGGGCTAGACAACTGAAGAAGATTGACGTATGACCTGCGGAAATATTGGACCCCTATAAACAAAGTGTCTGTGAAATTCTAAAGTCAGGTAATCATCTCTCCGCTCCGTCGTCCCCGCAGCAGAGCCTCTGTAGCTTCTCACGGGACCTCGTGGTCGTCAATGGTGGGGCTTCTTTAGAACATCACGTTTCCTTGCCCTCAAATGGGGGCCAGAGTGGGTTTCAGAGGGGAACAAGACTTGTCCCTGTCAGCGATCTGCGTGTGCATCGCTACTGCCTGCAGCACCTGACCCCTGTCGCCGTGGCTCTTCGTGAGCCTCTCCAGGTCTCTCCCCCTAGAGTGGGAATCCGCAGTGGTCCGTCCCACAACCTCAGGAGCGGGAGTTGAAAGGGCGGCACTCGAGAGCGGTCCCCAGCATGTCTGGATGGATCTGAGTCGCTGTGTCCATGGATTGGGTCTGGTTCTGAAGTCCCTCCAGAAATAGTCGCAGGTCCTTCGGGTCGTAAAAGTCCCTTGATGACCCATTTTTGGTGATCCACATACTGGCCGGCTCAAACAAGCCATATTTCACATCCAGCTGGCGGAGGCAAGGTCGGAGAGACAAGAATGCCCTCCTGCATTAGCTGGTCTCTTTGGAAAAGTTGGCCGTTAGTCGAACCTCCAGAGCATCCGACCGGAATGGACCATGCGCTCAGGCCGCCTGCAATAGCTGACGCAGCAGACAAGCTATGATTGGGCAGGGGCGGTTGGTGCCATCCTGCCGTTTGGGACCCAGTCTATGCACTCTATGAAACTCCAGGGGAGGATCAAAAGTAATGCCAGTAAGCTTGGGTAGGGTCTCCCGTAGGTAAGAGTATATGTCCGCGCCTTCGATGTTTTCTGGGAACCCAAGAAAGCGAACATTATTCCTGCGGCTCCTATCCTCCAGGTTGATCAGTTTGCTACGGAGGTAGCAGAGTTCTTGGTCTCTGTCTACCCAGGAGGCAATGTGTGTTTCCACTGACGTTACTCGCTGGTCCAGTCCTGTAACTTGTGCCTGAAAGCCTGCTATATCCAGGTGCATGGATTTCGTCTCCGCCGTCAGTGAAGCCATGGCACTGTCCATACCTTCCAGCTTACGGCCCACCGCTGAAATCTCCTGTAGGATGCGGTCCCTGGTCACGCTCTGTTTGGCGTTCGCCATACTACTGGGGGAGGGAGTGGGTGCTCCTCTGTGGGCGGGACTCTCTGGTGGCGCAAAGCTTCCGGAAAGAGTAGCTGCCAGGACGGCTTACCCGGTGGTTTACTCGCCATCTTACCTCCGGGCATCGCAGGCTCCCCAGTGTAGGTAGGGACCGGGAGAGCGTTGATCCACTGTGCAGCAGATGCGGGGGCAGACAGATGGTGCAACAGAGGAAGAAGGGGGAGGAAGGGAAGGAGATGGGTCGCCTTCCGAGTTGCAGATCCTGGCAGGGACCAGAAAGCAGCCACTGGGGTGTCGGTAACTGAAGATCAGAGGACCAGCGTTAGAGGGTAGGAGTCAGAAGCCCAAAGCGGTGTGTGAGGCATTAGGCCCAATCGCTCATGGGCAACCATGAGGAGAAACAGTAGACCAGAGAGCCCTCCGTTAAGCCAGCACAGGCGAGACTTATCCAGTATTGCCAGGGCATCAGCTCGATGGCCCAGGGTGACACGGGGGCAGTGCAGGGGTTCCTCAATTCTGCAGACAGCACCACTAGGGATACCCTCCTGTCAGACAGATTGGGTCCCACCCCTGCAGTGACCATAAGGGGTAGTGGAGAGTGTCTTGCCATTATCAAGAGTACCAAAAGTACAGGGGCCCACTGCATGGACTCTCCGGGCTCCACTCCGCCATGTGCCTCTCTGTCTTTGTAAGATGTAGCCTCTCCAGTCTTGCCACAATCCCCCCACCACTATCACCAGCTAAGGGAGGGGCCTTTTCCCAGCAGCGCTGCTCCGTCACTCTCCTGGAAACTTTAGTGGCCAGAACCTTGTGCCAGTAGGTTGCGCCAGTGTGTCGATTCACACTCCAGGGGGGCCGCCAGGCAGGGAAAGGGTCAGAGGCGACGATGGTTCGGGAACAGGTCAAGCCGCTGCCCTCCTGTCCCTTGACGAAGTCCCAATTGCCAGGTAGCTGAAGATGTGGGTCAAAAATGCTACTCTGAGCGTTCCCCACGCCTCCGCGGGGGGAAAGATCGTAATGCAGTAGGAAGGTAGGGCGGGCAGAGGCACTTTAATGGGTGAGGGCGTGGCCACAGTCTATGCCCTCGCTCACCCGCAGAGTCCGCCACCCTCGGCAGCGTCCCCCGCCAGGGCTTCCGAAGCCCTCAGGGAGGCGTCTGTTCCGAGCCGGGCCTCCAGCTCACGCAAGGCCGTGGCTCATCAGACCCTTGCAGGCCGCCAGGCCGTCACGGCTTCCTCGAACCACCCAGGTGAAGGCGGGAGTCCCCCGCGAGTGTTTGAAGAGAACAGGGGGCCCCTGGACACCAGCGGCCCCCAGCGCTCATTCCGTGATCAACAGGGGGGCCTTCCGGCATTTCCCCAGCGCCGCTGCCCCCGGTCCAAGGCCTGCTGCTCTACGGAGCTCGGCACTCAGGTGGCCATTTCAGTACGTGGCCAGACCACACCCCCACTACAATCTCCTGTTATCTAAAGAAACTGTCCGCATCTAAAGTTCTCAAAGCACTAGGGAACCCAGGAACCAACAGCAGAAAGCCAGAAGAAATCTCTAATAAAATAGGAAGAGCAGACATTGCGCTAGTAGTCCTCTCTGATTTCTACAAAGAACTTAAGACATAAGATTTGCATGAGGTCACCGTAGCACCTCAGGTAGCCTTCGCACTGTAATTCAAGGACACAAACCCAACTACCCTGTCATTCCAAAATCTTAAACTTTGTGACTTCAGAGCCAGGGGCCCTTGTGTGCAAAATAGATTCTTCCTCACAAAGATGACCAGATAGCAAGTGGCTTGTAAACTAAGACGAGAACATAGATACCCAGGAAAGGGCATAATGAAGGGCTCAGAAAGAGAAGACAGGCAGAAATGACACTGTTATCTACAAGATTTACTTTCCCAAAGACTATTCTGTGTTTAGAGTTCCTCTGCGAGGACTGGTACAGCTGAGGGTTGCTCAGTAGTTTGTGTATCTCTTGCCATCTTAGTCCTTACAATTTATCTACTGAATTGATCCATTCTGTCTTCCTTAGAATTTTGAACTTCTTTCACAATGACTTTTCACACTGAAGGAGTTGGCAATTCTTAGCTGACAAAAGCTCAATTGATAAATGCAGAGAGCTTGAGGTTTCAATTATATACATCATTCTTTGACAGTTGACAATTAAATGTTCTACCTCAGTTGACTAGATGCAACTGTTTGCTACCTATGAATGTGTTTAATTTAGCAGTATAACACATAACTAAGGGTACCTAGAGCTCAAGGTACTGCTACCCAGCATGCTTTTCTGGCAGATGTCGAATTGCTTGCAGAGCTTGCAAAAGCCTCTTTTTAATTTTCCTCTGCATTGTTCCTAGGGCATTTGGCAAACCTAAATGAGCCCATATTTCTTTTCCATAGTTTCCAATTAAGTACTTTCTCTTGTATGGCAGCCACTGTTTGGTAAATCTTAGTATCCCTTAAAATAGCAACTTCTTTGTTATTGTATGCAATATGTTGATTTGTCAGGCACTGGATGAGCAAATGTGAAACCGATTTAGGTAAATGAGTATAGCATTACTTACTCCTCCAGAAATTCATTAACCAAGAAAAACTCTGTGAAAGTGAGTGTCCTAAAAACTAAACAGCATCTCTCTTCTGGTTCTAGCAATACAGCCTTTAACTAACCTGAACATATTAGAATTCAGATAGTTTACCTTTTCCTGTTCGATGTGAGGTTCTTTGTACACGTTCCATTTTTTTCCATCATCACTGTACATAATTCTGTACATCACAACATAAAAATTGTACTGTGCCATGGTGGAGCCAGTTGTTATTATTCCTGTAAAATTGAAGTTTTATGTTTACACTAGATACAAATATTCATACACACACAAACACAAGCCACAGATACTTTTATGCTCAGCAATAAGGATATATTTGAATTACAGCGCTAACAGCTTTAAAAACAAATCTACACCAATTCCTACCACACGTTTGTAATGCTAAAAGTGCTTAGGACCAAAAGGATTCACCAGCATGTAACAGTAGTCAGCTCACACATACCAGTGATTACCAAGTTCTACAAAAAGTGAGCACATTAAGAATTACAATGATCCCTAAAATTGGAATTCAATGTCTACATACCATGATTTCTGCATTTAACGTGTCTCCCGCGTATTTATTAAATTAATAAGTGGTTAGGTCTGGCTAGTAACAGCTTTAGCTGGTTTTCAAAGATCATGCCAAAAAGGAAAAAAGGAGCATGAAGAGAAGAGCTTTGGATCAGCTCCTATGATGCTAATCCTCTTCACTACTACTCTACATATTATTGGCCACCCACTGAGTTAGTCAACATGAGAAGAGCTTCCATTGCAGCCAATGGATGGTGAAGTGTCCATGTGCTTCCAGTGGCGGTTTCTCCTCGAGGGCGGGGGACCATCACACCCCACTTGCTGCGAGCTGCGCAGGAAAAAAAAAATATCAAATGCCAATGAGAAGACTTCATTGCCATTTTATTTTCACTGGTGTACGCAGTGCGCACTGCAGCAGTTTGGAGACATGCCAGGTGCGGCCTCTGCTGCAGACTGGCAGCATGGAGGAATGAAGATGGGCTGACTGGATACTCCTAAGTGCACCTGTCACCTTGGTCTGCTGGTTTGCGCCGGCCAAAGTGACATGCGCACTTAGAAGCTCATGTCTCCATGGCCCAGAGGACCGTCCAGCCAGCCCACTCCATCCAATCCAGGTGCTTGTCTCATGTTGGTTAACAGCATAAGAGCAGTGTCTGGATTGATTAGGGGAGCTCTTTGTGCATCGGACAACAGAGACAGCAAAAGAACAGCGAGGAGGATGTGCAACCTGCGGGTAAGTGCCATTTTATTTTATTTTAAAAGTGTAATGCATTTAAGTGTAGTGTTTTGTTTCATTTTGTAGTTAGTTTTATGTTTTTATTTGGACTTTTGAAGGGAGGGGGTATTTTAATCTGAGCTTTTAGTGGGAGGGATGGTTTACTTTGGGGTTTTGAAGTGATGGTGTATTTTAATTTGTTATTTTGGGAAGTGGCGGGGTTCGTCAATCGCGCCACCTCTTTCAAAGGGTACAAGCCCCATTGTGTGCTGCAGTGGAGCATTATTCTAATATATGTTCCCTACATACCACCTCAGAAGAAGTCACCGCAGTTGCTGGAAGACTGCTCTTTGTGTTAGAAGCAAGAACAATACATAATGCTGAATATGTCTTGGCTATCATACTATTTAGACAGAGTGTATTCAATGCTAGAGGTGCACGCCTACCATTGCCTGAACTTGTACACCTATGCTCCAAAATCCATTTTAAAGAAGTGGAATAAGAGGAAGGACAGACAACCTATCTCTTTGCTGTTTATCTATGAGTCCAGCCACACATTTATAAGAGGAAACAAAATGTGTAATAATTTAATAGGAAGCGAGAGAAGCAATCAAAACACTGAATCCAAACAAAACAACCAGTACCTACTGGTTTATTAGATCCCTCTACACAACGTTTGTGAGTTAACTTCCTCATAACTGGTTAAATCATTTTTATATGGCAAGCAAGTCACAAGTAAGATGGAAGAGGCCAAAATAATCTCAACTCCTGAAAAGACTATCAGCTGAATACTGATTTTAAGATGTATACAAACCTTTGGTAAGCTAAAGAAAGTGGACAGGCTTTTAGATACACCAAAATGAGGCAGACAGTGCTTTGTCATAGCCATACAAACCTTTGGCTATATTCTAATGATTCACCCACTTCATCAAAATCAATAAATAAACAGTATCGAAAGACTTTGATGCAGAAAAGGCATCACAGCAAGATGGCTATTAGTGCAAAAACCATTAAAGAAAATAGGAATGGGAGACAAACTGATGAAATGTATAATAGACAATTATGAAAATCATACATCCACAATCCTCTTAAAAGGTTTGTGGGATGAGAAAGACAAAATTAGGCTCTAAGGGTGTTCAAAGGGTTGTGTGATGAGGGAGATAAAATTAGGCTCCGAACGATTGCAAGGCAAGTATGCACACTTCTTCCTTCTTCTGTCCTTTCATTGAAAACGTAAGGGCTGAAATTAGGAATAAACCTAAAGGTACACAGCAGTCAGGTGTCTGCAAAGGAGTGCAAGGTCCACATTTGCGTATGATGTTAGGATCGTGTTTTATTCAAGTCATTGTAAAGGCTAGTAGCAGACTTCAAAATTAGTTACAGTAAATCTGAACTGTGAAATCGAACTCTGACAAGCAAGGATGCCCTTCAACTAAAGAAAATGCTGCTTTTCCAATGAGAAAAAAGTGAATATCAAACACCTGTGGAGTTACATAACAGATTAGATATGTAGACTATTTAGCAACAGTGATGCACTCCAAATGAACCTTACGGAGAATCGAGCAAATCTGAGCATGCTGCATAGTCATGCTGAAAGTGAATATTCTATCCATACCACTGTGTTTGTTCCAAGTGCTTCCAGTTAAAGTTCATTGGGTCAATTCACTATAGTTCACAAATATGCAGCACATTTGTCTATATGTGTGTTTTACTGGCGTGTGTGGGGGGGGTTAACAGTGTGTGCATGCCACATTCATGCCCACTTGAAGCCTATAGTACCTTCTGACCCCTCACTTATAAGTTATACACTATGCATAATGCTCTACGAGTTAGGTGCTTATTTGCAATACAAAACTCACCCGTTGTAATACAAGTTATATGAAAAACAGAGAAAACCAACAGGCCTTTATAGGACTATACCTTAAACATAATTTCTCACTCTAATATTATCACAAACGTCATGAGGATGAAAATACGTTCACTGCACTGTTTTTACTCTGTGAGAATCAACACAAAAAGGCACATTGATACACAGAATGGGAATTATCAAAAAATTTGCATGTACAAGTTAATTTGCCTTCTTCCTGAGTCACACACAAGGGTTATCTCTCAGCTTTGCTAGCATCAAATGCATTCCGTTTTGCTTTAGGTGTGTAGCTTTCTTATCTCGTTTCTCATAAAGAAAATTATTAGCTAATAGCAATGAGGCAGTTACGTTACTTTGTGAATATATATATACACAATGCCTAAGTTCTTTACCCTGTATATATTGAAAATGTCACTTACCCAGTGTACATCTGTTCGTGGCATCAGTCGCTGAAGATTCACATGTTTTGCATAGCTCGACATCTGGTGTTGGGTCGGAGTGTTACAAGTTGTTTTTCTTCGAAGAAGTCTTTCGAGTCACGGGACCGAGTGACTCCTCCTTTTGTCTCCATTGCGCATGGGCGTCGACTCCATCTTCGATTGTTTTCCCCGCAGAGGGTGAGGTAGGAGTTGTGTTGTAGTAATAGTGCCCATGCAATGGAGTGACTAAGTATGTACCTATTTAAGGTTTAAATAATATATTTACAAATGTACAAAGCTTAAGTTAACTTCCGGACTGCTACAGGCTCCCGGGGAGGTGGGTGGGCACATGTGAATCTTCAGCGACTGATGCCACGAACAGATGTACACTGGGTAAGTGACATTTTCAGTTCGATGGCATCTGTCGCTGGAGATACACATGTTTTGCATAGACTAGTAAGCAGTTAACTCCCCAAAAGCGGTGGTTTAGCCTGTAGGAGTGGAAGTGGTTTGAAATAAGGTTTTTAGCACGGCTTGACCTACTGTGGCTTGTTGTGCAGATAACACATCTACACAGTAGTGCTTGGTGAATGTGTGAGGCGTAGACCATGTGGCTGCCTTACATATTTTGTGCATTGGAATATTTCCTAGGAAGGCCATGGTGGCACCTTTCTTTCTGGTTGAGTGTGCCCTTGGTGTAATGGGCAGCTGTCGATTTGCTTTAAGGTAGCAGATTTGGATGCACTTAACTATCCATCTGGCTATACCTTGTTTTGATATTGGGTTTTCTGCATGAGGTTTTTGGAATGCAATAAATAGCTGTTTAGTTTTCCTGATGTTCTTTGTTCTGTCAATGTAGTACATTAATGCTCTTTTGACATCTAATGTATGTAGTGCCCTCTCAGCTACGGAATCTGGCTGTGGGAAGAATACTGGTAGTTCCACCGTTTGATTTAGGTGGAATGGTGAAATAACCTTCGGTAAAAATTTAGGATTAGTCCTTAGGACTACCTTATTTTTGTGTAGTTGGATAAAAGGTTCTTGTATTGTAAACACCTGAATCTCACTTACTCTTCTTAGAGATGTGATGGCGATGAGAAATGCAACTTTCCAGGTTAGGAATTGTATTTCGCAAGAATGTATAGGTTCAAAGGGTGGACCCATGAGCCTTGTTAAGATGATGTTAAGGTTCCATGAAGGAACAGGTGGTGTCCGTGGTGGTATAATTCTTTTGAGGCCTTCCATAAACGCTTTAATGACAGGTATCCTAAACAGTGAAGTTGAATGGGTAATCTGCAGGTGTGCAGATATTGCTGAGAGGTGTATCTTAATGGAAGAGAAGGCCAGGTTCGATTTTTGTAAGTGTAGTAAGTAGCCCACTACATCCTTTGGAGATGCGTGTATTGGTTGGATTTGATTCTGATGGCAGTAGCAAACAAACCTTTTCCATTTGCTTGCATAACAGTGTCTAGTGGATGGTCTTCTAGCTTGCTTTATGACTTCCATACATTCTTGTGTGAGGTTTAAGTGTCCGAATTCTAGGATTTCAGGAGCCAGATTGCTAGATTCAGCAATGCTGGGTTTGGATGCCTGATCTGTTGTTTGTGTTGTGTTAACAGATCTGGCCTGTTGGGCAACTTGACGTGGGGTACTACTGATAGGTCTAGCAGTGTTGTGTACCAAGGTTGCCTTGCCCATGTTGGTGCAATCAGTATGAGTTTGAGTTTGCTTTGACTCAATTTGTTTACTAGATATGGAATGAGAGGGAGAGGGGGAAAAGCGTACGCAAATATCCCTGACCAGTTCATCCATAGGGCATTGCCTTGGGACTGCCTGTGTGGGTATCTGGATGCGAAGTTTTGGCATTTTGCGTTCTCCTTCGTTGCAAATAAGTCTATTTGAGGTGTTCCCCAAAGTTTGAAGTAAGTGTTTAGAATTTGGGGGTGAATCTCCCATTCGTGGACCTGTTGGTGATCTCGAGAGAGATTGTCTCCAAGTTGATTTTGGATCCCTGGAATAAACTGTGCTATTAGGCGAACGTGGTTGTGAATAGCCCAGCGCCATATCTTTTGTGCTAGGAGGCTCAGCTGCGGTGAGTGTGTCCCCCCCTGTTTGTTTAGATAATATATTGTTGTCATGTTGTCTGTTTTGACAAGAATGTACTTGTGAGTTATGATTGGTTGGAATACTTTTAGTGCTTGAAAAACTGCTAGCATTTCTAGGTGATTTATGTGCAGTTTTGTTTGATGTACGTCCCATTGTCCTTGTATGCTGTGTTGATCGAGGTGTGCTCCCCACCCCGTCATGGAAGCATCTGTCGTTATTACGTATTGTGGCACTGGGTCTTGGAAAGGCCGCCCTTTGTTTAAATTTATACTGTTCCACCATAGAAGCGAGAGGTATGTTTGGCGGTCTATCAACACCAGATCTAGAAGGTGACCCAGTGCTTGTGACCATTGCGATGCTAGGCACTGTTGTAAGGGCCTCATGTGCAGTCTTGCGTTCGGGACAATGGCTATGCATGAGGACATCATGCCTAGGAGTTGTAATATCATTTTCGCTTGTATTCTCTGTGTTGGGTACATGCGCTGTATGATTTTGTTGAAATTTTGAATTCTTTGTGGACTTGGAGTGGCTAATCCTTTTGTTGTGTCTATTACGGCTCCTAGATATTGTTGTACTTTGCACGGCAGAATGTGTGATTTTGCATAGTTGATGGTGAAACCGAGTTTGTAGAGGGTTTGTATGACTTGATCTGTGTGGTGTGAGCACCTTGTCAGTGAGTTGGTCTTGATTAGCCAGTTGTCTAGATACGGGAATACGTGTATTTGCTGCCTTCTGATGTGTGCAGCCACTACTGCTAGACATTTTGTAAAGACTCTTGGCGCGGTTGTTAAACCAAACGGCAATACTTTGAATTGGTAATGTATTCCTTTGAATACAAACCTGAGGTATTTCCTGTGCGACGGATGTATCGGTATGTGGAAATACGCGTCTTTAAGATCTAAGGTTGTCATGTACTCTTGCTGCTTTAGCAATGGTAACACCTCTTGTAGCGTGACCATGTGAAAGTGTTCTGACTTGATGTAGGTGTTTAGTGTTCTGAGGTCTAGGATTGGTCTCAGTGTTTTGTCCTTTTTTGGTATTAAAAAGTACAGTGAGTAAACTCCTGTGTTTATTTGTGTTTCTGGTACTAGTTCTATTGCGTTCTTTTGCAATAATGCTTGAACTTCTGTTTCCAGAAGGTCTGAATGTTGTTTTGATAAATTCTGTGTTCTTGGTGGTATGTTTGGAGGGATTTGTAGAAATTCTATGCAATAACCATGTTGGATAATTGCTAAGACCCAAGTGTCTGTAGTTATTTCCTCCCATGCTTGGTAATACTGGCCTATTCTTCCCCCCACTGGTGTTGTGTGGAGGGGATGAGTGACATGTGAGTCACTGCTTGGTTGTAGGGCTTTTGGGGCTTTGAAATCTTCCTCTATTGCTAGGGAATTGTCCTCTGTATTGGCCCCGAAAGCCTCCCCTCTGATACTGTCCCTGGTAGCTGGACGGTGTTGTCTGTGAGGTGCTGGCTTGTGTGGCTTGACCCCGAAACCCCCCTCTAAAGGTTGTCTTGCGGAAGGTGCTGTAAGTGCCTCTGCTCTGCGGGGAGTAGAGTGCGCCCATGGCTTTAGCAGTGTCAGTGTCTTTTTTCAGTTTCTCAATTGCCGTGTCCACCTCTGGTCCGAACAGTTCTTTTTCATTGAATGGCATATTGAGCACTGCCTGCTGTATCTCTGGTTTAAAACCAGACGTTCGTAGCCATGCGTGCCTTCTTATAGTCACAGATGTGTTAATTGTTCTTGCAGCTGTGTCCGCTGCATCCATAGAGGAGCGTATCTGATTATTTGATATGTTCTGTCCTTCCTCAACCACCTGCTTCGCCCTCTTTTGCATTTCCTTGGGTAGATGCTCAATGAGGTGTTGCATCTCGTCCCAATGGGCACTGTCATAGCGCGCAAGTAGTGCTTGGGAGTTAGCGATGCGCCACTGGTTTGCAGCCTGTACTGCGACTCTCTTTCCAGCTGCATCAAACTTGTGGCTCTCTTTATCTGGGGGTGGTGCATCCCCAGATGTGTGGGAGTTGGCTCTCTTGCAAGCTGCTCCTACTACGACGGAATCTGGTGGCAGCTGTGAGGTGATGAAAACAGGGTCTGTAGGAGGCGCTTTATATTTCTTTTCCACCCTTGGTGTTATTGCCCTACTCTTGACCGGCTCCTTGAAGATGTTTTTTGCGTGCCGTAGCATTCCTGGGAGCATAGGCAAGCTTTGGTAGGAGCTGTGGGTGGAGGAGAGGGTGTTGAATAAGAAGTCATCCTCGACTGGTTCTGAGTGGAGGTTTACGTTGTGGAACTCTGCCGCTCTAGCCACCACTTGTGAATAAGCCGTGCTGTCTTCTGGTGGTGAGGGCTTTGTGGGATACGCCTCTGGACTGTTGTCCGACACTGGGGCGTCGTATAAGTCCCAAGCGTCCTGGTCTTGGTCACCTTGGCTCGCGGTGGTGTGAGCCGGGGAATGTGAAGGAGTTTGTGCTGGTGAAACGTTAGTTACAGGTGGTGGAGAGGGTGGCGGAGTTACCTTTTTCACCAATTTTGTTTGTGGTGCTTGGTCTGTTTGAAACTCCAGTCTCCTTTTCCTTCTAATTGGGGGAAGGTTGCTTATTTTCCCTGTTCCTTCCTGTATGAAAATACGTTTCTGCGTATGGTCCACTTCGGTGGATTGCAACTCCTCCTCAAATCTATGCTTTCGCATCTGAGAGGACAGTGATTGTTCCTCTGAATAGGAACCGGTAACTGGGTCGGTTGCGGCTCGTTTTGGCACCGAAACCCTGTCTGTACTCTTTTTCGGCTCCGAGGTGACTTTTTTCTTTTTTGGAGTCGAAACCTCTCGGCGTCGATCTTCCTCGGTGCCACTGTCTCGGCGTTGAGCCGTCTCGGCACCGCTTTCTCGGCGTCGATCCCTTTCAGCAGCACTGTCTCGGTCCCGAGCAGGCTGCGTGCCGGTGTCTCAACCAGAGTCGGACGATCTCGGCACTGTTTCGGCCTTTATCGGTGCCGACGGTCGGTCACCGAATTTATGGGTCGAGCCATGGCCTGGTGGCAGTTGCGTCCCCTGGGCCTTGTCACTTTTCTTGTGTGTTGCCTTCGACGTCTTACTCACAGTTCTTGGATCGTCGAATTCTTCGGAGTCCGATTCGTGGATCGAGAAGGCCTCTTCCTCCTCTTGTTCCTCGAACTCTCGGTGTGCTGTCGGCGTGGACGCCATCTGAAGTCTTCTGCCTCGACGGTCACAGAGTGTTTTTCGGGACCGGAATGCACGACAGGCCTCGCAACTCTCTTCACTGTGCTCAGGCGACAGGCACAGGTTACAGACCAAATGTTGGTCTGAATACGGGTATTTGTTGTGGCATTTGGGACAGAAACGAAACGGGGTCCGTTCCATCTGCGTTGTCTGACACGCGGTCGGGCCGACCAGGCCCCGACGGGGGATCGAAAGCTACCCCGAAGGGCACCGGAGCTCTCCAAACTTCGATGCAGTGTCGATTCTATCTAAGCCGATCCCGAACCCAACAATACCGACGTAATCTTCCGATAGATAGCTAACTTTCCGTTACGAAACTCGGAGCGACAGGAACACGTCCGAACCCGATGGCGGAAAAAAAACAATCGAAGATGGAGTCGACGCCCATGCGCAATGGAGACAAAAGGAGGAGTCACTCGGTCCCGTGACTCGAAAGACTTCTTCGAAGAAAAACAACTTGTAACACTCCGACCCAACACCAGATGGCGAGCTATGCAAAACATGTGTATCTCCAGCGACAGATGCCATCGAACATATATATATATATATATATATATATATATATATATATATATATGTAAAATGTCACTTACCCAGTGTACATCTGTTCGTGGCATGTTGCGCTGCAGATTCACATGCTGTGCACTGTTCCTGCCATCTAGTGTTGGGCTCGGAGTGTTACAAGTTGTTTTTCTTCGAAGAAGTCTTTTCGAGTCATGGGACAGAGTGACTCCTCCCTTTCGGCTCCATTGCGCATGGGCATTGACTCCATCTTAGATTGTTTTCCCCGCATAGGGTGAGGTAGGAGTGGTAGAATGAGGATACTAACGATGTCCATGAAATGGAATAGATAAGTATGTACATAGTTTGTGGTAAAGGAATATTTATTTACATATATACAATTTAAATGCAACCTAAACGGCTACAGGCTCCCGGGGAGGTGGGAGGGCGCATGTGAATCTGCAGCGCAACATGCCACGAACAGATGTACACTGGGTAAGTGACATATTCCGTTCAATGGCATGTGTAGCTGCAGATACACATGCTATGCATAGACTACAAAGCAGTAATCCTCCCGAAAGCAGTGGTCAGCCTGTAGGAGTTGAAGTTGTTTGAAATAATGTTGTTAGTACAGCCTGTCCTACTGTGGCTTGTTGTGTTGCTAACACATCTACATAGTAATGTTTAGTAAAGGTATGAGGTGTAGACCAAGTGGCTGCCTTACAAATCTCTGTCATTGGTATATTACCTAGAAAGGCCATTGTTTCTCCTTTCTTTCTAGTGGAGTGTGCCTTTGGTGTAATGGGTAAGTCTCTTTTATCTTTGAGGTAACAGGTTTGAATGCATTTGACTATCCATCTGGCTATGCCCTGTTTGGATATAGGGTTACCAGCATGGGGTTTTTGGAAAGCAACAAACATTTGCTTAGTTTTACAAAATGATTTTGTTCTGTCTATGTAATACATTAGCGCTCTTTTTATGTCTAATGTATGCAGTGCTCTTTCTGCTACAGAGTCTGGTTGTGGGAAGAAGACTGGGAGCTCTACTGTTTGGTTTAGATGAAACGGTGAAATGACTTTTGGTAAAAAGTTTAGATTTGTACGGAGAACCACTTTATGTTTGTGTATTTGTATAAAGGGTTCTTCGATAGTAAACGTCTGTATTTCACTAACTCTTCGTAGTGAAGTGATGGCTATTAGAAAAGCTACCTTCCAAGTTAAGAATTGGATTTGGCAACAATGCATGGGTTCAAAAGGTGGGCCCATGAGTTGTGTAAGTACAATATTAAGATTCCACAAGGGTAATGGTGGGGTTCTTGGAGGTATGATCCTTTTTAGACCTACCATAAAGGCTTTAATAACTGGGATTCTAAAAAGTGACTTTGTATGTTTAATCTGCAGGTAAGCAGAGATTGCAGTGAGATGAATTTTGATGGAAGAAAAAGCAAGATTTGCTTTTTGTAGGTTTAGTAAGTAACTCACAATGTTTTGTATGGAGGCCTCTAACTGTGTGATTTGGTTTGCTTGGCAGTAGAAAACAAACCTTTTCCATTTATTAGCATAACAATGCCTTGATGTCGGTTTTCTTGCCTGTTTAATGACTTTCATATACTCATTTGAAAGGTTTAGATAGGCAAGTTCTAAGACTTCAGGAGCCAAATTGCTAGGTTGAGTGATGCTGGATTGGGGTGTCTGATCTGTTGTTTGTGTTGTGTTAACAGATCTGGTCTGTTTGGGAGTTTAATGTGAGGTACTACTGAGAAGTCCAACAGTGTGGTGTACCACAGTTGGCAAGCCCAAGTTGGTGCTATGAGTATTAGTTTGAGTTTGTTTTAACTCAATTTGTTGACTAGGAAAGGAATGAGTGGGAGGGGGGAAAAGCGTAAGCAAATATCCCTGACCAACTAATCCATAGAGCATTGCCCTTGGACTGAGGGTGTGGGTACCTGGATGCGAAGTTTTGGCATTTTGAGTTTTGTTGCAAACAGATCTATGTCTGGTGTCCCTCAGCGGTAGAAGTAATCTTGTAGAATCTGGGGATGTATTTCCAACTCGTGAGTTTGCTGGTGATCTCGACTGAGACTGTCAGCTAACTGATTGCGAATGCCTGGTATATATTGCGCTACCAGGTGAATGTTGTTGTGAATTGCCCAATGCCAAATTTTTTGTGCTAGGAGGCATAGTTGTGACTAGAGTGTCCCCCCTGTTTGTTTAGATAATACATTGTTGTCATATTGTCCGTTTTGACAAGAATGTGTTTGTGGACTAGAAGGGGTTGAAAAGCTTTCAGTGCTAGGGAGACCGCTAGTAGTTCTAAGTGATTTATGTGAAGTTGTTTTTGTTGATTGTCCCATTGACCTTGTATATTGTGATTGTTGAGGTGTGCCCCCCACCCAATCATGGAAGCGTCTGTTGTAATAATGGCGTGAGGCACTGGGTCTTGAAATGGCCGCCCTTTGTTTAAATTTACAGGGTTCCATCATTGAAGCGAAGAGTGTGTTTGGCAGTCTATCAACACTAGATCTTGAAGTTGACCCTGTGCCTGCGTCCATTGTTTTGCTAGGCACTGTTGTAAGGGCCGCATGTGCAGCCGTGCATTTGGGACAATCGTGATGCATGAGGACATCATGCCTAATAGTTTCATTACAAACCTGACTGTATACTGTTGGTTTGGTTGTATGCTTGACACTATATTTTGAAATGATGGAACTCTTTGTAGGCTTGGAGTGGCAATTGCTCTTTGCGTGTTGAGTGTGGCTCCCAAGTATTGTTGTATTTCGGATGGTTGCAAATGAGATTTTTGGTAGTTTATAGAAAACCCTAGTTTGTGTAGAGTATCTATTACATATTGCGTGTGACTTTGACACCGTTGTTGTGTTGGCTTTTATTAGCCAATCTTCGAGATATGGGAATACGTGCATGGGATGTCTCCTTATATGAGCTGCTACTACAGCGAGGCATTTTGTAAATACTCTGGGCGCTGTTGTTATCCCGAAGGGCAATACTTTGAATTGGTAATGTTTGCCCTGTATGACAAATCTGAGGTATTTCCTGTGAGATGGATGGATGGGTATGTGGGAATACGCATCCTTTAAATCCAGTGTTGCCATGTATTCTTCCTGTTTTAGCAAGGGAACTACATCTTGTAGTGTGACCATGTGGAAATGATCTGATTTAATGAAGAGGTTTAACGTCCTGAGATCTAGAATTGGTCTTAGTGTTTTGTCTTTTTTGGGAAAAAGGAAATAGAGGGAGTAAATCCCTGTTCCTTTTTGATGGTGTGGTACTAGTTCTATGGCTTGTTTTGTTAATAGTGCTTGCACCTCTATTTGTAGTAGGTCTAGATGATGTGCTGACAGTTTGTGCGTCCTTGGGGGAACATCTGGAGGGAAATGTGTGAACTCTATGCAGTAACCATTTTGGATAATTGATAGAACCCATGAGTCCGTGGTTATGTCTGACCAATGTTTGTGGTATTTTGTTGATCTTCCCCCACTGGTGATGTGTGTTGGAGAAGTGTGACATTGAAGTCACTGCTTGTTACTGGGGGTCTGCTTGGCAGGCTGACATTTTCCCCTTCTTCTTGGGTATTGTCCCCTGAATGAACCACAAAACCACCCTCTCTGGTACTGAGACTGGTAGGTGGGTTTTGTTTGGGAGGTGGATGGCTCTGAGGGTTGCTGTCTAAACCCTCCCCTAAACTGTGGCTTCCTAAATGTTCTCCTATACTGGGAAGAGTAGAGCGCGCCCATGGCTTTGGCCGTGTCTGTGTCCTCCTTCATTTTTTCTATTGCAGTGTCCACCTCCGGTTCAAACAGTTGCTGCTGGTTGAACGGCATGTTTAATACCGCTTGCTGTATTTCTGGTCTGAAACCAGAACTGCGTAACTATGCATGCCTCCTGATGGTAACTGCTGTGTTTACAGTTCGTGCGTTCGTGCTGCTGTATCGGCAGAGTCCAGTGCAGAACGGATTTGGTTGTTGGAGATGGCCTGTCCCTCCTCCACCACCTGTTGAGCCAGTTTTTGATGTTTCTTTGGTAAATGCTGAATAATATTGTGCATTTCGTCCCAATGTGCTCATTCGTAACGGACGAGGAGGGCCTGTGAATTGGCGCACTGGTTGGCCGCTTGCGATGCCACTCTTTTCCCTGCCGCGTCAAATTTACGGCTTTCTTTATCAGGGGGTGGCGCATCCCCTGACGATTGTGAATTTGCCCGCTTTCTTGCGGCTCCCACTACAACAGAGTCCGGAGGGAGCTGCTATGTAATGAACACAGGGTCCGATGGGGGAGGTTTATATTTTTTCTCCACCCGCGGTGTAATGGCCCTTCCCTTGACCGGTTCTTGGAAGACCTGTTGTGCATGCTTAAGCATGCCTGGTAACATTGGCAGGCTTTGATATGATGCATGCGTGGACGCCAGTGTATTGAAAAGAAAGTCATCCTCCACTGGTTCTGAGTGCATCGTGACATTATGGAATGTCGCAGCCCTGGCTAGTACTTGCGTGTAGGATGTGCTATCCTCTGGAGGAGATAGCTTTGAAGGATAACACTCAGGACTGTTGTCTGAAACTGGTGGGTTGTATAGGTCCCAGGGATCTGCATCGTCCTGTGTGTGCACAGGATGTGTGGGTGACTGTGCAGTTGGAGTGCCAACTGGTGACCTTGTCCCTTGTGGCGAGTGTGGTGGCGACATCTCTGGTGTGAAATGTGGAATTGGTGACCTTTCTCTAACCACCTTTGCTCTTGGCTGCTCAGTTTCAGTCTCTGCGTGAAAAGCCAATTTTCTTTTAAACATGAGCAGAGGGATGGTTTGAATTTTCCCAGTGTCCTTCTGGATTTGTAAACTTGGTTGAGTTTGGTCAAGCTCCTCCACTTCCAGCTCCTGCTCAAACCTGTGCCTCTCTTTAACTTGTTGGGAGAGCCCATGTTCTTCTGTATAAGAAGTCTTTTTCGGCTCCGAAGCCGTTTTTTTCGGTACCGAAACACCCATGGTTACGGTTGGTCTCGGCTCCGAGAGGCTCTTTCACGGCTTGTTCGATTCGACCAATCGATGTCGACTCTTTTTGATGCAGGTTTCTCGACCCGAGTCAGAAGACTTCGGCACGATCTTGGCCATTTTCGGTGCCGAAGATGTTATTTGGTCACCACTTTTCTTGTGGGTCGAGCCATGGCCTTCCGGCAGCGGCGTTCCCGAGGCCTTCCGTTTTTTCAACTGACTTTGGGCTGGGTCGGGGCAGGTGTACTCACTTTTTGTCCTGCCGTTGGTGGTCGGTCTCTGTCGGAGTCGTCCGATTCCGAACCCTGGATCGAGACAGCCATCTCTTCCTCCTCGACGTCGAGGTGTTGTGGCGATTTCGATGCCATCTGCAAGCGCCTTGCTCGTCAATCTCTCAAGGTCTTCTTCAACCGAAAAGCCTTGCAAGCCTCACAGGTATCATCTCTGTGTTCCGGTGATGAACACAGATTACAGACCTGATGCAGCTCTGTATAAGGATACTTGGCGTGGCACGTCTGACAGAAACGTAAGGAGGTCCCGTCCATGAGTCTTCGGCGACGGGTGTGGTCTGGCCGACCAGGCCTCGGTTGAGTGCGGTAGCCCCGAAGTGCCGCCGAAGCGGTTGTCTCGTCGGTGCCGATGTATCTATAGAAAACCAGTCCAGAACGCAACAATACCAACATATTTTCAGTGATTTGTTAAACTTTCCCGATTCAAATCACAGAGCGAAGAGGAACACGTCCGAACCCGATGGCGAAAAGAAAACAATCTAAGATGGAGTCGATGCCCATGCGCAATGGAGCCGAAAGGGAGGAGTCACTCGGTCACGTGACTCGAAAAGACTTTTTTGAAGAAAAACACCTTGTAACACTCCGAGCCCAACACTAGATGGCAGGAACAGTGCACAGCATGTGTATCTGCAGCTACACATGCCATTGAACATATATATATATATATATTCCATTTGCATGGACATCTCTTTTCTTTATACTCTATCACTCCTACCTTACCCTCTGTGGGAAAACAATCTAACATGGAGTCGATGCCCATGCGCAACGGAGCCGAAAAGGAGGAGTCACTTCATCCCGTGACTCGAAAACACTTCTTCGAAGGAAAACAACTTGTAACACTCCGAGCCCAACACTAGATGGCAGACGTATGCACAGCACGTGAATCTGAAGCGGAACATGCCACGAACAGATGTACACTGGGTAAGTGAAATTTTACATACGTCTGCCATCTAGTGTTGGCCTCGGAGTATTACAAATTGTTTTTCTTCGAAGAAGTGTTTTCGAGTCATGAGATGGAGTGACTCCTCTTCGGCTCCATAGCACATGTGCATCGACTCCATGTTAGATTGTTTTCCCGCAGGCGGTAAGGTAGGAGGGATAGAGTATAAAGAAAAGAGATGTCCATGCAAATGGAATATATATATATATATATATATATATATATATATATATATATATATATATATTGAAAATGTCACTTACCCAGTGTACATCTGTTCGTGGCATCAGTCGCTGAAGATTCACATGTTTTGCATAGCTCGCCATCTGGTGTTGGGTCGGAGTGTTACAAGTTGTTTTTCTTCGAAGAAGTTTTTCGAGTCACGGGACCGAGTGACTCCTCCTTTTGTCTCCATTGCGCATGGGCGTCGACTCCATCTTCGATTGTTTTCCCCGCAGAGGGTGAGGTAGGAGTTGTGTTGTAGTAATAGTGCCCATGCAATGGAGTGACTAAGTATGTACCTATTTAAGGTTTAAATAATATATTTACAAATGTACAAAGCTTAAGCTAACTTCCGAACTGCTACAGGCTCCCGGGGAGGCGGGTAGGCACATGTGAATCTTCAGCGACTGATGCCACGAACAGATGTACACTGGGTAAGTGACATTTTCAGTTCGATGGCATCTGTCGCTGGAGATACACATGTTTTGCATAGACTAGTAAGCAGTTAACTCCCCAAAAGCGGTGGTTTAGCCTGTAGGAGTGGAAGTGGTTTGAAATAAGGTTCTTAGCACGGCTTGACCTACTGTGGCTTGTTGTGCAGATAACACGTCTACACAGTAGTGCTTGGTGAATGTGTGAGGCGTAGACTATGTGGCTGCCTTACATATTTCGTGCATTGGAATATTTCCTAGAAAGGCCATGGTGGCACCTTTCTTTCTGGTTGAGTGTGCCCTTGGTGTAATGGGCAGCTGTTGTTTTGCTTTAAGGTAGCAGATTTGGATGCACTTAACTATCCATCTGGCTATACCTTGTTTTGATATTGGGTTTCCTGCATGAGGTTTTTGGAATGCAATAAATAGCTGTTTAGTTTTCCTGATGTTCTTTGTTCTGTCAATGTAGTACATTAATGCTCTTTTGACATCTAATGTATGTAGTGCCCTCTCAGCTACGGAATCTGGCTGTGGGAAGAATACTGGTAGTTCCACCGTTTGATTTAGGTGGAATGGTGAAATAACCGTCGGTAAAAATTTAGGATTAGTCCTTAGGACTACCTTATTTTTGTGTAGTTGGATAAAAGGTTCTTGTATTGTAAACGCCTGAATCTCACTTACTCTTCTTAGAGATGTGATGGCGATGAGAAATGCAACTTTCCAGGTTAGGAATTGTATTTCGCAAGAATGCATAGGTTCAAAGGGTGGACCCATGAGCCTTGTTAAGACGATGTTAAGGTTCCATGAAGGAACGGGTGGTGTCCGTGGTGGTATAATTCTTTTGAGGCCTTCCATAAACGCTTTAATGACAGGTATCCTAAATAGTGAAGTTGAATGGGTAATCTGCAGGTATGCAGATATTGCTGAGAGGTGTATCTTAATGGAAGAGAAGGCCAGGTTCGATTTTTGTAAGTGTAGTAAGTAGCCCACTACATCCTTTGGAGATGCATGTAATGGTTGGATTTGATTCTGATGGCAGTAGCAAACAAACCTTTTCCATTTGCTTGCATAACAGTGTCTAGTGGATGGTCTTCTAGCTTGCTTTATGACTTCCATACATTCTTGTGTGAGGTTTAAGTGTCCGAATTCTAGGACTTCAGGAGCCAGATTGCTAGATTCAGCGATGCTGGGTTTGGATGCCTGATCTGTTGTTTGTGTTGTGTTAACAGATCTGGCCTGTTGGGCAACTTGACGTGGGGTACTACTGATAGGTCTAGCAGTGTTGTGTACCAAGGTTGCCTTGCCCATGTTGGTGCTATCAGTATGACTTTGAGTTTGCTTTGACTCAATTTGTTTACTAGATATGGAATGAGAGGGAGAGGGGGAAAAGCGTACGCAAATATCCCTGACCAGTTCATCCATAGGGCATTGCCTTGGGACTGCCTGTGTGGGTATCTGGATGCGAAGTTTTGGCATTTTGCGTTCTCCTTCGTTGCAAATAAGTCTATTTGAGGTGTTCCCCAAAGTTTGAAGTAAGTGTTTAGAATTTGGGGGTGAATCTCCCATTCGTGGACCTGTTGGTGATCTCGAGAGAGATTGTCTGCAAGTTGATTTTGGATCCCTGGAATAAACTGTGCTATTAGGCGAACGTGGTTGTGAATTGCCCAGCGCCATACCTTTTGTGCTAGGAGGCTCAGCTGCGGTGAGTGTGTCCCCCCCTGTTTGTTTAGATAATACATTGTTGTCATGTTGTCTGTTTTGACAAGAATGTACTTGTGAGTTATGATTGGTTGGAATACTTTTAGTGCTTGAAAAACTGCTAGCAGTTCTAGGTGATTTATGTGCAGTTTTGTTTGATGTACGTCCCATTGTCCTTGTATGCTGTGTTGATCGAGGTGTGCTCCCCACCCCGTCATGGAAGCATCTGTTGTTATTACGTATTGTGGCACTGGGTCTTGGAAAGGCCGCCCTTTGTTTAAATTTATACTGTTCCACCATAGAAGCGAGAGGTATGTTTGGCGGTCTATCAACACCAGATCTAGAAGGTGACCCTGTGCTTGTGACCATTGCGATGCTAGGCACTGTTGTAAGGGCCTCATGTGCAGTCTTGCGTTCGGGACAATGGCTATGCATGAGGACATCATGCCTAGGAGTTGTAATATCATTTTTGCTTGTATTCTCTGTGTTGGGTACATGCGTTGTATGATTTTGTTGAAGTTTTGAATTCTCTGTGGACTTGGAGTGGCTAATCCTTTTGTTGTGTCTATTATGGCTCCTAGATATTGTTGTACTTTGCACGGCAGAATGTGTGATTTCGCATAGTTGATGGTGAAACCGAGTTTGTAGAGGGTTTGTATGACCTGATCTGTGTGGTGTGAGCACCTTGTCAGTGAGGTGGTCTTGATTAGCCAGTCGTCTAGATACGGGAATACGTGTATTTGCTGCCTTCTGATGTGTGCAGCCACTACTGCTAGACATTTTGTAAAGACTCTTGGCGCGGTTGTTAAACCAAACGGCAATACTTTGAATTGGTAATGTATTCCTTTGAATACAAACCTGAGGTATTTCCTGTGCGACTGATGTATTGGTATGTGGGAATACGCATCTTTGAGATCTAAGGTTGTCATGTACTCTTGTTGCTTTAGCAATTGTAACACCTCTTGTAGCGTGACCATGTGAAAGTGTTCTGATTTGATGTAGGTGTTTAGTGTTCTGAGGTCTAGGATTGGTCTCAGTGTTTTGTTCTTTTTTGGTATTAAGAAGTACAGTGAATAAACTCCTGTGTTTATTTGTGTTTCTGGTACTAGTTCTATTGCGTTCTTTTGCAATAATGCTTGAACTTCTGTTTCCAGAAGGTCTGAATGTTGTTTTGATAAATTCTGTGTTCTTGGTGGTATGTTTGGAGGGATTTGTAGAAATTCTATGCAATAACCATGTTGGATAATTGCTAAGACCCAAGTGTCTGTAGTTATTTCCTCCCATGCTTGGTAATACTGGCCTATTCTTCCCCCCACTGGTGTTGTGTGGAGGGGATGAGTGACATGTGAGTCACTGCTTGGTTGTAGGGGTTTTGGGGCTTTGAAATCTTCCCCTATTCCTAGGGAATTGTCCTCTGTATTGGCCCCGAAAGCCTCCCGTCTGATACTGTCCCTGGTAGCTGGACGGTGTTGTCTGTGAGGTGCTGGCTTGTGTGGCCTGACCCCGAAACCCCCCTCTAAAGGTTGTCTTGCGGAAGGTGCTGTAAGTGCCTCTGCTCTGCGGGGAGTAGAGTGCGCCCATGGCTTTAGCAGTGTCAGTGTCCTTTTTCAGTTTCTCAATTGCTGTGTCCACCTCTGGTCCGAACAGTTCTTTTTCATTGAATGGCATATTGAGCACTGCCTGCTGTATCTCTGGTTTAAAACCAGACGTTCGTAGCCATGCGTGCCTTCTTATAGTCACAGATGTGTTAATTGTTCTCGCAGCTGTGTCCGCTGCGTCCATAGAGGAGCGTATCTGATTATTTGATATGTTCTGTCCTTCCTCAACCACCTGCTTCGCCCTCTTTTGCATTTCCTTGGGTAGATGCTCAATGAGGTGTTGCATCTCGTCCCAATGGGCTCTGTCATAGCGCGCAAGTAGTGCTTGGGAGTTAGCGATGCGCCACTGGTTTGCAGCCTGTACTGCGACTCTCTTTCCAGCTGCATCGAACTTGCGGCTCTCTTTATCTGAGGGTAGTGCATCCCCAGATGTGTGGGAGTTGGCTCTCTTGCGAGCTGCTCCTACTACGACGGAATCTGGTGGCAGCTGTGAGGTGATGAAAACAGGGTCTGTAGGAGGCGCTTTATATTTCTTTTCCACCCTTGGTGTTATTGCCCTACTCTTGACCGGCTCCTTGAAGATGTTTTTTGCGTGCCGTAGCATTCCTGGGAGCATAGGCAAGCTTTGGTAGGAGCTGTGGGTGGAGGAGAGGGTGTTGAATAAGAAGTCATCCTCGACTGGTTCTGAGTGGAGGTTTACGTTGTGGAACTCTGCCGCTCTAGCCACCACTTGTGAATAAGCCGTGCTGTCTTCTGGTGGTGAGGGCTTTGTGGGATACGCCTTTGGACTGTTGTCCGACACTGGGGCGTCATATAAGTCCCAAGCGTCCTGGTCTTGGTCACCTTGGCTCGCGGTGGTGTGAGCCGGGGAATGTGATGGAGTTTGTGCTGGTGAAACGTTAGTTACAGGTGGAGGAGAGGGTGGCGGAGTTACCTTTTTCACCATTTTTGTTTGTGGTGCTTGGTCTGTTTGAAACTCCAGTCTCCTTTTCCTTCTAATTGGGGGAAGGGTGCTTATTTTCCCTGTTCCTTCCTGTATGAAAATACGTTTCTGCGTATGGTCCACTTCGGTGGATTGCAACTCTTCCTCAAATCTATGCTTTCGCATCTGAGAGGACAGTGATTGCTCCTCTGAATAGGAACCGGTAACTGGGTCGGTTGCGGCTCGTTTTGGCACCGAAACCCTGTCTGTACTCTTTTTCGGCTCCGAGGTGACTTTTTTCTTTTTTGTAGTCAAAACCTCTCGGCGTCGATCTTCCTCGGTGCCACTGTCTCGGCGTCGAGCCGTATCGGCACCGCTATCTCGGCGTCGATCCTTTTCAGCAGCACTGTCTCGGTCCCGAGCAGGCTGCGTGCCGGTGTCTCGACCAGAGTCGGACGATCTCGGCACTGTTTCGGCCTTTTTCGGTGCCGACGGTCGGTCACCGAATTTATGGGTCGAGCCATGGCCTGGTGGCAGTGGCGTCCCCTGGGCCTTGTCACTTTTCTTGTGTGTTGCCTTCGACGTCTTACTCACAGTTCTTGGATCGTCGAATTCTTCGGAGTCCGATTCGTGGATCGAGAAGGCTTCTTCCTCCTCTTGTTCCTCGAACTCTCGGTGTGCTGTCGGCGTGGACGCCATCTGAAGTCTTCTGGCTCGACGGTCACGGAGTGTTTTTCGGGACCGGAACGCACGACAGGCCTCGCAAGTCTCTTCACTGTGCTCAGGCGACAGGCACAGGTTACAGACCAAATGTTGGTCTGAATACGGGTATTTGTTGTGGCATTTGGGACAGAAACGAAACGGGGTCCGTTCCATCTGCGTTGTCTGACACGCGGTCGGGCCGACCAGGCCCCGACGGGGGATCGAAAGCTACCCCGAAGGGCACCGGAGCTCTCCAAACTTCGATGCAGTGTCGATTCTATCTAAGCCGATCCCGAACGCAACAATACCGACGTAATCTTCCGATAGATAGCTAACTTTCCGTTCCGAAACTCGGAGCGACAGGAACACGTCCGAACCCGATGGCGGAAAAAAAACAATCGAAGATGGAGTCGACGCCCATGCGCAATGGAGACAAAAGGAGGAGTCACTCGGTCCCGTGACTCGAAAGACTTCTTCGAAGAAAAACAACTTGTAACACTCCGACCCAACACCAGATGGCGAGCTATGCAAAACATGTGTATCTCCAGCGACAGATGCCATCGAACATATATATATATATATATATATATATGTACAAGTGATTGTTTAACTTAAACAGCTACAGGCTCCCGGGGAGGTGGGAGGGTGCATGTGATTCTGCAGCGGAACATGCCACAAACAGATGTACACTGGGAAAGTGACATTTTCCGTTCAATGGCATGTGTAGCTGCAGATTAACATGCTGTGAATAGACTAAAAAGCAGTTGTTCCTCCCATAAAAGCGGTGGTTAACCTGTAGGAGTTGAAGTTGTTTAAAATAATGTTCTTAGTACAGCTTGACCTACTGTGGCTTGCTGTGCTGCAAACACATCTACACAATAATGTTTAGTAAATGTATGTTGTGTTGACCAAGTAGCTGCTTTACATATTTCAGCCATTGGTATATTTCCTAAGAAAGACATTGTAGCTCCTTTTTTCCTTGTGGAATGTATTTTAGGAGCAACTAATAGTTGTCTTTTAGCTTTAAGGTAACATGTTTGGATGCATTTTACTATCCATCTTGCTAAACCTGGTTTTGAAATGGGGTTACTAGTATGTGGTTTCTGGAAGGCCACATGTAACTGTTTAGTTTTTCTGAATGATTTTGTTCTATCTATGTAATATGTTAGGGCTCGCCTAATATCTAATGTATGCAGGGCTCTTTCTGCCAAAGAATCTGGTTGTGGGAAGAAGACTGGTAGTTCCACTGTTTGATTGATATGAAAAGGTGATACTACTTTTGGAAGAAATTTAGGGTTTGTTCGTAGTATGACTTTATGCTTATGTACTTGTATGAATGGTTCTTGAATTGTGAAAGCTTGAATTTTACTAACTCGTCGTAATGAAGTAATTGTGACTAGGAAGGCTACTTTCCGTGTTAAGAATTGTATTTGGCATCAAATCAAATCAAATCATTAACATTTATAAAGCGCGCTACTCACCCGTGCGGGTCTCAAGGCGCTAGGGGAAAAGGGGGGGTTATCACTGCTCGAACAGCCAGGTCTTTAGGAGTCTCCGGAAAGCGGAGTGGTCCTGGGTGGTCCTGAGGCTGGTGGGGAGGGAGTTCCAGGTCTTGGCCGCCAGGAAGGAGAAAGATCTCCCACCCGCCGTGGAGCGGCGGATGCGAGCGACAGCAGCGAGTGCGAGGCCAGAGGAGCGGAGGAGGCGGGTGGGGACGTAGAAGCTGAGGCGTCTGTTGAGGTATTCCGGTCCCTTGTCGTGGAGGGCTTTGTGTGCGTGGGTGAGAAGTCGGAAGGTGATCCTTTTGCTGACTGGGAGCCAATGCAGGTGTCTCAGGTGTGCGGAGATGTGGCTGCTGCGGGGTACGTCGAGGATGAGGCGGGCCGAGGCGTTTTGAATGCGTTGCAGGCGATTTTGGAGTTTGGCTGAGGTCCCGGCGTAGAGGGTGTTGCCGTAGTCTAGGCGGCTCGTGACGAGGGCGTGGGTCACGGTTTTTCTGGTGTCGGCGGGGATCCAGCGGAAGATCTTGCGGAGCATGCGGAGGGTGAGGAAGCAGGCGGAGGACACGGCGTTGACTTGTTTGGTCATGGTGAGAAGAGGGTCCAAGATGAAGCCGAGGTTGCGGACGGGGTGTTGCCGCGGATGAGGACTTCCGTTTTTTCAGAGTTCAGCTTTAGGCGGCTGAGCCTCATCCAATCTGCGACGTCCTTCATACCCTCTTGTAGGTTGGTCTTGGCGCTGGCGGGGTCCTTGGTGAGGGAGAGTATAAGTTGGGTGTCGTCGGCATAGGAGGTGATGATGATGTCGTGCTTGCGTACGATGTTGGCGAGGGGGCTCATGTAGACATTGAAGAGTGTCGGGCTGAGTGATGAGCCTTGAGGTACGCCGCAGATGATCTCGGTGGGTTCTGAGCGAAACGGAGGGAGGTAAACTCTTTGGGAACGGTTTGCGAGGAAGGAGGCGATCCAGTCCAGGGCCTGGCCTTGGATCCCGGTGGAGCGGAGGCGGGTGATTAGGGTGCGGTGACAGACGGTGTCAAAGGCAGCCGAGAGGTCTAGCAGAATGAGAGCGACTGTTTCACCGTTGTCCATCAGGGTTCTGATGTCATCTGTGACTGAGATGAGGGCGGTTTCAGTGCTGTGGTTGGTTCGGAATCCGGTTTGTGAGGGGTCGAGCAGGTTGTTGTCTTCCAGGAAGGTGGTCAGCTGTTTGTTGACGGTCTTCTCTATTACTTTGGCTGGGAAAGGCAGAAGAGAGATGGGGCGGAAGTTTTTCAGGTCGCTCGGGTCAGCCGTAGGTTTCACTAGTAGGGCGTTGACTTCGGCGTGTTTCCAGCATTCGGGGAAGGTAGCAGAAGAAAAAGAAGAGTTGATGACGGTCTGGAGGTGCGGGGCGATGATGTCGTCGGCTTTGTTAAAGATGAAGTGCGGGCAGGGGTCCGAAGGGGCGCCGGAGTGGATAGAGTTCATGATGGATTTGGTTTCTTCCGTGTTGATGTGGGTCCAGTTGTTGAGGGTGATGGCCGGGGATGCGGGTTCGGTGGTGTTTGGTTGCATGAGTGCATGAGTGCATAGGCTCGAATGGTGAGCCCATAAGGCACGTGAGCACTATGTTTAGATTCCACCAAGGCACTGGAGGCGTTCTAGGTGGGATGATGCATTTTAAGCCTTCCATGAAGGCTTTGATAATAGGAACTCTAAATAAAGAGCTGTACTGTATATTTTGCAAATACGCTGAGATTGTAGTGAAATGTATTTTTATGGATGAAAAAGCTAAATTGGATTTTTGTAAATGAAGCAAATTGCATACAATGTCTTGTATTGATGCTGAAAGGGGGGCAATTTGTTTAGCTTGACAGTAACACACAAATCTTTTCCATTAGTTGGCATAGCAGTGCCTTGTAGTGGGTTTTCTTGCTTGCTTGCTTAATTACTTCCATACATTCAGTTGGTAGTTGTAGATACCCAAATTCTATGACCTCAGGAGCCAAATCGCTAGATTGAGTATGTTGGGATTTGGATGCCTGGTTTGCCGTTTGTTTTGTGTCAACACATCTGGTCTGTTTGGGAGTGTGGTATGTGGTACTACTGACAGGTCTAATAGTGTTGTGTACCAAGGTTGACGTGCCCACGTTGGCGCTATGAGTATCAGCTTGTGCGTGTTTTGACGCAGTTTGTTGACTAGAAATGGAATGAGTGGGAGAGGGGAAAAAAGCGTAAGCAAATATCCCTGACCAATTGATCCATAAGAGCATTACCCTTGGATAGGGGAATGTGGGTATCTGGATGCAAAGTTTGGGTATTTTGCGTTTTCGCTGGTGGCGAACAGATCTATGTCTGGTGTTCGCTGATGATTTCTGCTGAGAACATATGCCAATTGGTTGTGTATGCCTGGAATGTATTGTGCTACCAGGTGAATCTTGTTGTGGATTGCCCATTGCCAATTTTTTTGGGCTAGGAGGGAGAGTTGGGACGAATGCGTCTGTCCTTGTTTGTTTAAGTAATACATTGTTGTCATGTTGTCTGTTTTGATAAGGATATTCTTGTGAGTGAGAAGAGGCTGAAAAGCTTTGAGTGCTAGGAATACAGCTAACAACTCTGAGCGATTTATGTGTAACTGTTTGTGTTTGGTTTCCCATTGTCCTTGAATGTTGTTATTGTTGAGGTGAGCTCTCCAGCCAATCATTGATGCATCTGTTGTAGGTATGGTCTGAGGCATGGGGTCTTGAAATGGCCACCCTTTGTTTAGGTTTGTGGAATTCCACCACTAAAGGGATATGTATGTTTTGCGATCTGTCAACACTAGATCTTGAAGTTGACTCTGTGCCTGTGACCATTGCTGTGCAAGGCACTGTGGCGAGGGCTGCATGTTTAGTCTTGCATGCGGAACAATGGCAATACAGGATGCCATCATGCCCAATACTTTCATGACGAATTTGACAGTGTACTGTTGGCCCGTCTGTATTTGTGCTAATATATTGTAAAATGCTTGTATTCTTTGCGGATTTGGGCTTGCTCTGAGTATTTAGTGTTGCCCCTAAATACTTTTGAATTTGCACAGGTTGTAGTTGTGATTTTTGGTAGTTTATGTAGAACCCTACGGTGTGCAGGGTTTGTATTACATAAAGCGCATGGTTTTGACACTGTGTATGACTGTTAGTTGCCTTCTTAGGTAGGCTGCAACTACTGCCAGGCATTTTGTGAATACCCTGGGAGCTGTTGTTATTCTGAAGGGTAACACTTTGAACTGATAATGCTTTCCTTGAATGATAACCTGAGATATTTTCTGTGCCCTGGATGGATGGGTATGTGAAAATGCGCATCCTTGAGGTCTAATGTTGCCATGAAATCGTGTTGTTGAAGTAGTAGGATAACATCCTGTAGTATTACCATGTGAAAATGTTCTGACAAGATGTAAAGATTGAGGGTTCTGAGATCTAATATTGGCCTTAAAGTCCCGTCCTTTTTGGGAATGAGAAAATACAGTGAGTAAACTCCTGTCCCTATTTGATTTTGTGGCACAGCTTCTATTGCTTGTTTGAGTAATAGAGATTTGACTTCCTCTTGCAACAGAGCGATATGGTCTGTGGAGAGTTTGTGTGGTTTTGGTGGAATATGTGATGGAGTTTGTGTCAATTCTATGCAATAGCCATTGAGGATAATTGATAATACCCTGCTGTCTGTGGTAATGGGTAGCCAATTGTTGTGGAACCTTTGCAGTCTTTCCCCCACAGGTGAGGTGTGAATTGGGAAGGGATGGCACAAGTCACTGCTTAGTTTGTTGAGAGGCTTGTTTTGCTGCTTGATATTTTCCCCTGCCTCTGGGGCACTGGCCTCTATAAGTACCTTTGAAACCATCCTGTTGATATTGAGGTTGGTAGGCCGAGTTTGGCTGTGAGGTGGATGCCTCAGCAGTTTGGGCTCTAAATCTGCCTCTATATTGGGGCCGACGAAAGGATCCCCTGCATTGCTTGGTATACAGAGCACCCATGGCCTTTGCGGTGTCTGAATCTTTTTTCATTTTTTCAATTGCCGTGTCCACCTTTGGGCCAAAAAGTTTTTTTGGTTAAACGGCATATAAAGGACTGCCTGTTGTATTTCAGGCTTGAATCCTGAAGATCTAAGCCATGCGTGTCTTCGTATGGTTACAGCAGTGTTGATGGTTCTGGCTGCTGTATCTGCAGAGTCTAGGGCTGACCTGATCTGATTATTGGTGATGGCTTGCCCTTCCTCTACTATTTGTTGTGCCCTCTTTTGCTGTTTCCTTGGGGAGATGTTGAATTATGTCTTTCATCTAATCCCAGTGGGCCCTGTCGTATCTAGCCAACAATGCCTGAGAGTTGGCTATCCTCCACTGGTTGGCTGCCTGAGATGCCACCCTTTCCCCTGTACCATCAAACCTCCTACTCTCCGTATCTGGTGGCGGTACATCACCTGATGACTGTGAGCTTGCTCTTTTCCTGGCTGCGCTTATGACTACAGAGTCTGGAGGTAACTGTTGGGTGATAAAGATCAGAAGGAGGTGGCTTATTTTTTTTCTCCACCCTAGGAGTAATTATTCTTGCTTTTACTGGCTCCTTGAATATTAAGTCAGCATGTTTTAACATGCCGGGGAGCATGGGAAGCGACTGGTAAGTTGCATGTGTAGAGGAGAGTGTATTAAAAAGGAAGTCATCCTCTAATGGTTCAGAGTGCATAGCAACATTGTGATAGGATGCTGCCCTAGCTATGACCCGAGTTTAGCCTGTACTATCCTCTGGTGGTTAAGGCTTAGAGGGATAGCAATCTGGGTTTTTGTCTGGATTGGGGTCTGGATCATAAAGATCCCATGGATCCACATTGTCTTGTTGTGAATCGAATGAGTGTGCTGGTGACTGCATATGTGTAGGTCTAGTAGGGGGAGGGATAAGTAAATGTGGAGAGTGAGGAGGAGACTGAGGAGGAGAGAATTGAGGAGGTGGAAGTTTCTCCTTTGTTCTTAGCACTTTAGCTGGAGGCTGTCCAGTGTCCAATTCCTCTTGAAAGGCTAATTTCCTCTTTGGTTTCAGAGGAGGTGCTGTTAAAATTCTGCCAGTCTCTTTATGGATGTGAATCCTGGCTTGCCTTCCATCCATTGCCTCCCCTTGTGAGTGTTCCTCAGTAGCTTTGTGGCTTTAAGTGCCTGTGAAAGTCCATGCTCCTCTGTGTAAATAGGCTTTTTTGGCTCCGAAGCTGGGTTTTTCGGGATCGAAAATGTGGGAGTTGAGGATGGTTCCGGCTGCGAAAACGATTTTTGAGATTTCGACTCGAAAGATCGATGTTTGCTGGGCTCAGAGACAGCGCTTCGGCTCGAGTCCGATGTCTTGGGAGGAGTGGCCTTTTTCAGTGCCGAAGTTGTAGGTTGGTCACCAAAGGTCTTTTTGCGGGTTGAGCCATGGCGTTCCAGCAGTGGCGTCCCCAAGGGCTTATGTTTGGGCTTTGCTGGGACAGGGGCTGGCGTACTCACGTGCTGTCCTGCCATGACCGGTCTGTCCTCCTCAGACTCCTGCTCGGAGTCGGATCCTCGAACAGAGACAGCAGTCTGCATGATCTCCAACGTTTGGTGCTTTTGGATGCCATCTCATGTCTCCGCGCTCTTCTGTCTCGGAGTGTTTTCGTAGAACGGAAGGATCTGCAGGCCTCGCAATTTTCTTCCCGATGGTCTGGGGGAAAGGCAAAGGTTACAGACGAGATGTTGGTCGGTGTAGGGGAATTTATCATGGCACGAGGACAAAAGCGGAATGGAGTAAAGTCCATGAGGCTTCCACGCGGTCACCCGATTAGGCCCGAGTTGGGCGCGGGTGCTCCGAAGGGTGACTAAAGATGTTTGATCCGACTGTACCGAAGCGTCGATGGAAGATGGAACGCGATCAAAACAATACCAACGGGAATAGAGAGTTTTGAAACTTTTCCGACTCGAACTATCGGAGCGAAAGGAAACATGTCCGAACCCGATGGCGGAAAGAAAACAATCTAACATGGAGTCAATGCCCATGCGCAGTGGAGCCGAAGAGGAGAAGTCACTCGATCCCGTAACTCGAAAACACTTCTTCGAAGAAAAACAACTTGTAACACTCTGAGCCCAACACTAGATGGCAAAC
This sequence comes from Pleurodeles waltl, assembly GCF_031143425.1. Taxonomy (NCBI): domain Eukaryota; kingdom Metazoa; phylum Chordata; class Amphibia; order Caudata; family Salamandridae; genus Pleurodeles; species Pleurodeles waltl. Next base: position 716,598,541 of record NC_090447.1, read on the forward strand.
ACATTTTACTGCTTTTGTGGTTATTAGAAATGGGGTCTCTAGTTGGCAGTGGTTTGCGCCCTGTCCAAGTAGGGACCCTCACTCTAATTAGCACAAGGAAGCAGCACTGCAAAGATAACCCCTGCTGACCCCCTTGGTAGGTTGGCATGAGTAGTCTGGCTTATCTGAGAGGCAATGACTGACAGACACACGGACACAGACACAGACACACACGTCTTAATCGATTATAATCAAATATTGTATCTGTTTAGCACAAAGTACCTGGGATGCAACAAAACCAAAGACGATGCAGGGCACAGGGGAGGTGAAGTGCCGAAAAGCAAAGCTATGTGTCGGCTCCTTACTGTGCAGGGGAGGTGATGCATTGTTTCTTTCCTCGCTGGAAAGGCGATGCGTTGATTTCCGGACATGCAACCTCGGTTTCTTACTGCAGTGCGCGGTCAATGAGAAATGGATACCCTGGGGACGATGCATGGAAATTCCACAAACAGGCAGACGCACAGGATGGTTAAGCAAGAAAAACAACTTCACCAAAAGATGTATTTTTAAATTGTGAATTCAGAGACTCCAAACTCCAATCTCTATCTGCTCTCATTGGGGAATTACACTGAAAACATATTTCAAGGCAATACCCAGGTTACTCAATGGGAGAGATAGGCCTTGCAGTAGGGAAAAACTAATTTGGCAGTAGTTCGCTATCAAGACATGTAAAACACACCAGTGTATGTCCTACCTTTTAAATACACTGCACCCTGCCCATGGGGTTGCCTTGGGCCTGCCTTAGGGGTGACCTACATGTATTAAAAGTGATGGTTTGGGCCTGGCAAGTGGGTGCACTTGCCAGGCTGACATGGCAGTTTTAAAACTGACCACACAGACATTGCAGTGGCAGGTCTGAGACATGTTTACAGGGATACTCATGTGGGTGGCACAATCAGTGCTGCAGGCCCACTGGTAGCATTTGATTCACAGGCCCTGAGCCCACATGGTGCACTATACTAGGGACTTACTAGCAAATCAAACATGCCAATCATGGATACACCAATTATCAATACAATTTAGTCAGGGAACACTTGCACTTAAGCACTGGTCAGCAGTGGTAACATGCTCAGAGTCCTACAGCCAGCAAAAATGAAATTCAGCACAAGATCAAAAGCAGGAGGTCAGAAGCAAAAAGAAAGGGGAAACCACGGCAAAAGCTGACAGGTCTAACAGTGATCAACATAAACAACACAAATGTGAGGTTGATCTGTGGGAGGGCACCAAATAAATCTTGACTATGAAAGTAATACCATTTTGACTAAGCACACCTTTTTCACGATTACTCCAATTTAGTTAGGTGCAAGTAGTGTAACACCTTGTGATAAGTGCGAACCAAATTGAACCACAGGGCCTTCCTGAATGGGCACAGAGTCCCCTTCATGCACACTTAATATTCCCAAAGCGGTAGTTCTCCTGTAAACTGCTTTTTGTACTATAATCCATCAAACTTCTTACAGTTTTATATGCATGATTCTTTAATGTTTGAACACCCCTGGAGACTTCTTATTCGTCACGATCTGTATAAGCACCACAGAAAAATATCCCCTGAAGAAGGAAACTGCCTGAATTGCCTTGGGAATTCCAGTTTATGCATTTATGGAAGAATATATGCATGAATAGAATTTACTCACTTAGCCACCTGGTTCTACAGGGCCCTTAACAAGCTAACTGAGGTCGCTGCAATCGCTGAGAGCCAAATGGGAGCCGACGCTGGGAGGGAAGGTAACAGGCGCAGGGGGTGCTGGCCCACCCCCACAATGTGGGGGTGGGCCAGCCTAAACTCACGCTTAAAATACACTCAGTGTAATTCTGTTAACAGAACGTACTTAACCCCTCACAGACTTTGGACAATTTACAGCGGGGAGCCAAGGGGAAGGCCCAATTGCAATGCAGCTGGCCTAGACTTTGACCACATGACATGGAGTGCCCTAGCGTACAGACGTTTTGATGCCAGGCTCGGGGAACGTTTGGGGAGGTCCTAAACCGGCCCCCAACACAAAGTCCCTCTCTCTGCCTACTAGGGTTATTCCCCAGACCCACCTCCAGAAAGGTTGGTAATAGGTTTTTGGATCTCGCTTTGGTATTGGCTAGGCACAGGATAGCTATGGACCGGAAGTCTCCCACAGGCTGGACCCTGGCAGACAAAGCAGGATGTTATAAAGTGGGCAAAGGCGGTGATGCACGTGTTGAAAAGGGAGGAGGTCCGAGAAGTATGTGTGCGGCCCACTGCCCCCTATGGTCTGAGGTGTTGGAGATGTAGCTGATTCATGAGCGGGTTGGACGGCCGGGAAGTGGAGGACTGAGTGCGTACAACCTGATCAAACTCAAACCCTGAGTGGGTGTGAGCCCAAGATGGGGACACCACATACTGACACCGAAGACACCACCCTACACAAACACTGACGGGAGCTGATGGATGGGAACTGCTGGGCTACACTGCTGCACAGTACACCAGTCAGATGCGCCGAGTATGGATGTGCCCCATACTTATCTAGAAAGACCTTACTCCGCTGATGGAGACTGTAAAGTTTAGAGACAATGACCCCACCTACTGGGTGCCCCCACCAGGCCCAGAGTACCCCCACAGTTAACCCCTTCTGTGCCGCGGACGTAGTGGTTACGTCCTGCGGCACAGTGCTGCTGTGCCGAGGACGTAACCACTACGTCCTCGGCACACAGCCCAGAGGGAGCGCTCTCGCTCCCTCTGTGGGGTTCCCCCCCACCCCCCCAAGTCAGGGATGGAAGGGGAAGCCCTTCCCCTCCCACCCCCGACCCCCCCCAACCCCCCCTGTGACGTGATTAGTCACAGGGTCTCCCCCATCGCGCTGGAAGCAGAGCTTCCAGCGCGATTGAAAAATAAATGCTTTTGCATTTCTTTTTCAATCCCATGGGGGAGGCCCCGAGAGGCTTCAAAGGGAAGGAAATGTATTTCCTTCCCTTTGAAGTCTCTCACAGGTTTCACAGGTTGCTTGCAATCCGGCTTTTGAAACCCCACTAGACACCAGGGATTTTTTATTTTTTTTCTTGAAATTGGCAAAAGGGAGCGACCCCTTGGGCAAGGGTTGCTCCCAGGGGGGCATTTTTTTAGGAAGGCCTTTTCTGCACCCCCTGGGGGCAGATTGGCCTATTATTAGGCCGATCTGCCCCCAGGGGGGGCAGAAACCTCTAGGCACCAGGGACCATTTTTTTTTTTTTTGTGATGAATTCTTTTTTTTTAGGTGGGGAGCGATCCCTTAGGCAAGGGTCGCTCCCCTACGGGGCAATATATATTTAGGCCATTTCTGCCCCCCTTGGGGGCAGATTGGCCTATTTCGATAAGGCCAATCTGCCCCCAAGGGGGGCAGAAACCATTAGACACCAGGGAGTTTGTTTTTGCGCGCGAATGTCACGCAACAAAGCGACCCCTTTGGCAAGGGTCGCTCCCAGGGGGGGCAATTTTTTGGGAAGGCCTTTTCTGCCCCCCCTGGGGGCAGATCGGCCTATTATTAGGCCGATCTGCCCCCAGGGGGGGAAGAAACCTCTAGGCGCCAGGGCAAATTTTTTTTTTGTGTTTTTTTTTTTGTTTTTTTTATTTTATTTTTTTTTTAGAGATGGGGAGCGACCCATCAGGCAAGGGTCGCTCCCCTGGGGGGCAAATTGTATTTAGACCATTTCTGCCCCCCTGGGGGCAGATTGGCCGATTTTAGGTCAATCTGCCCCCAAGGGGGCAGAAACCACTAGGCACCGGGGATTTGTTTTTTGGCGCCAATGTCACGCAGGGGGAGCGACCCCGTAGGCAAGGGTCGCTCCCGGGGGGGGGGGGGGTGGGGGGGCAAATTTATTTTAGGCCATTTCTGCCCCCCCGGGGGACAGATCGGCCTATTATTAGGCCGAACTGCCCCCGGGGGGGGGGGCAGAACACTCTAGGCGCCAGGGCAATTATTTTTTTGTGTTTTTTTTTTTTGTTGTTTCTTTTTTTAGAGATGGGGAGCGACCCATCAGGCAAGGGTCGCTCCCCTGGGGGGGCAAATTGTATTTAGACCATTTCTGCCCCCCTGGGGGCAGATTGGCCAATTTTAGGTCAATCTGCCCCCAAGGGGGCAGAAACCACAAGGCACCGGGGATTTGTTTTTTGGCGCCAATGTCACGCAGGGGGAGCGACCCCGTAGGCAAGGGTCGCTCCCGGGGGGGGGGGGGGGGTGCCGGTTGGGGGGGCAAATTTATTTTAGGCCATTTCTGCCCCCCCGGGGGACAGATCGGCCTATTTTTAGGCCGAACTGCCCCCGGGGGGGGGGCAGAACACTCTAGACGCCAGGGCAATTTTTTTTTTGTGTTTTTTTTTTTTTGTTGTTTCTTTTTTTAGAGATGGGGAGCGACCCATCAGGCAAGGGTCGCTCCCCTGGGGGGGCAAATTGTATTTAGACCATTTCTGCCCCCCTGGGGGCAGATTGGCCAATTTTAGGTCAATCTGCCCCCTAGGGGGCAGAAACCACTAGGCACCGGGGATTTGTTTTTTGGCGCCAATGTCACGCAGGGGGAGCGACCCCGTAGGCAAGGGTCGCTCCCGGGGGGGCAAATTTATTTTAGGCCATTTCTGCCCCCCCGGGGGACAGATCGGCCTATTATTAGGCCGAACTGCCCCCGGGGGGGGGGCAGAACACTCTAGGCGCCAGGGCAATTTTTTTTTTTTTTTTTTTTTTTTTTGTTTCTTTTTTTAGAGATGGGGAGCGACCCATCAGGCAAGGGTCGCTCCCCTGGGGGGGCAAATTGTATTTAGACCATTTCTGCCCCCCTGGGGGCAGATTGGCCAATTTTGGGTCAATCTGCCCCCAAGGGGGCAGAAACCACAAGGCACCGGGGATTTGTTTTTTGGCGCCAATGTCACGCAGGGGGAGCGACCCCGTAGGCAAGGGTCGCTCCCGGGGGGGGGGGGGGGGTGTGGGGGTTGGGGGGGCAAATTTATTTTAGGCCATTTCTGCCCCCCCGGGGGACAGATCGGCCTATTTTTAGGCCGAACTGCCCCCGGGGGGGGCAGAACACTCTAGGCGCCAGGGCAATTTTTTTTTTTTTTTTTTGTTTCTTTTTTTAGAGATGGGGAGCGACCCATCAGGCAAGGGTCGCTCCCCTGGGGGGGGCAAATTGTATTTAGACCATTTCTGCCCCCCTGGGGGCAGATTGGCCAATTTTAGGTCAATCTGCCCCCTAGGGGGCAGAAACCACTAGGCACCGGGGATTTGTTTTTTGGCGCCAATGTCACGCAGGGGGAGCGACCCCGTAGGCAAGGGTCGCTCCCGGGGGCGGGGTGTGCCGGTTGGGGGGGCAAATTTATTTTAGGCCATTTCTGCCCCCCCGGGGGACAGATCGGCCTATTTTTAGGCCGAACTGCCCCCGGGGGGGGGCAGAACACTCTAGGCGCCAGGGCAATTTTTTTTTTGTGTTTTTTTTTTTTGTTGTTTCTTTTTTTAGAGATGGGGAGCGACCCATAAGGCAAGGGTCGCTCCCCTGGGGGGGCAAATTGTATTTAGACCATTTCTGCCCCCCTGGGGGCAGATTGGCCAATTTTGGGTCAATCTGCCCCCAAGGGGGCAGAAACCACAAGGCACCGGGGATTTGTTTTTTGGCGCCAATGTCACGCAGGGGGAGCGACCCCGTAGGCAAGGGTCGCTCCCGGGGGGGGGTGTGGGGGCAAATTTATTTTAGGCCATTTCTGCCCCCGGGGGGGGCAGAACACTCTAGGCGCCAGGGCAATTTTTTTTTTGTGTTTTTTTTTTTTTGTTGTTTCTTTTTTTAGAGATGGGGAGCGACCCATCAGGCAAGGGTCGCTCCCCTGGGGGGGGGGCAAATTGTATTTAGACCATTTCTGCCCCCCTGGGGGCAGATTGGCCAATTTTAGGTCAATCTGCCCCCTAGGGGGCAGAAACCACTAGGCACCGGGGATTTGTTTTTTGGCGCCAATGTCACGCAGGGGGAGCGACCCCGTAGGCAAGGGTCGCTCCCGGGGGGGGTGGAGGTTGGGGGGGCAAATTTATTTTAGGCCATTTCTGCCCCCCCGGGGGACAGATCGGCCTATTTTTAGGCCGAACTGCCCCCGGGGGGGGGGCAGAACACTCTAGGCGCCAGGGCAATTTTTTTTGTGTGTTTTTTTTTTTTTTGTTTCTTTTTTTAGAGATGGGGAGCGACCCATCAGGCAAGGGTCGCTCCCCTGGGGGGGGGGCAAATTGTATTTAGACCATTTCTGCCCCCCTGGGGGCAGATTGGCCAATTTTAGGTCAATCTGCCCCCTAGGGGGCAGAAACCACTAGGCACCGGGGATTTGTTTTTTGGTGCCAATGTCACGCAGGGGGAGCGACCCCGTAGGCAAGGGTCGCTCCCGGGGGGGGGTGGAGGTTGGGGGGGCAAATTTATTTTAGGCCATTTCTGCCCCCCCGGGGGACAGATCGGCCTATTATTAGGCCGAACTGCCCCCGGGGGGGGGCAGAACACTCTAGGCGCCAGGGCAATTTTTTTTTTTGTGTTTTTTTTTTTTGTTGTTTCTTTTTTTAGAGATGGGGAGCGACCCATCAGGCAAGGGTCGCTCCCCTGGGGGGGCAAATTGTATTTAGACCATTTCTGCCCCCCTGGGGGCAGATTGGCCAATTTTAGGTCAATCTGCCCCCAAGGGGGCAGAAACCACTAGGCACCGGGGATTTGTTTTTTGGCGCCAATGTCACGCAGGGGGAGCGACCCCGTAGGCAAGGGTCGCTCCCGGGGGGGCGGTGGGGGTTGGGGGGGCAAATTTATTTTAGGCCATTTCTGCCCCCCCGGGGGACAGATCGGCCTATTATTAGGCCGAACTGCCCCCGGGGGGGGGCAGAACACTCTAGGCGCCAGGGCAATTTTGTTTTTGTGTTTTTTTTTGTTGTTGTTTCTTTTTTTAGAGATGGGGAGCGACCCATCAGGCAAGGGTCGCTCCCCTGGGGGGGCAAATTGTATTTAGACCATTTCTGCCCCCCTGGGGGCAGATTGGCCAATTTTAGGTCAATCTGCCCCCTAGGGGGCAGAAACCACTAGGCACCGGGGATTTGTTTTTTGGCGCCAATGTCACGCAGGGGGAGCGACCCCGTAGGCAAGGGTCGCTCCCGGGGGGGCAAATTTATTTTAGGCCATTTCTGCCCCCCCGGGGGACAGATCGGCCTATTATTAGGCCGAACTGCCCCCGGGGGGGGGGCAGAACACTCTAGGCGCCAGGGCAATTTTTTTTTTTGTGTTTTTTTTTTTTTGTTGTTTCTTTTTTTAGAGATGGGGAGCGACCCATCAGGCAAGGGTCGCTCCCCTGGGGGGGCAAATTGTATTTAGACCATTTCTGCCCCCCTGGGGGCAGATTGGCCAATTTTGGGTCAATCTGCCCCCAAGGGGGCAGAAACCACAAGGCACCGGGGATTTGTTTTTTGGCGCCAATGTCACGCAGGGGGAGCGACCCCGTAGGCAAGGGTCGCTCCCGGGGGGGGGGGGGGGGGGTTAAATTTATTTTAGGCCATTTCTGCCCCCCCGGGGGACAGATCGGCCTATTTTTAGGCCGAACTGCCCCCGGGGGGGGGGCAGAACACTCTAGGCGCCAGGGCAATTTTTTTTTTGTGTTTTTTTTTTTTTGTTGTTTCTTTTTTTAGAGATGGGGAGCGACCCATCAGGCAAGGGTCGCTCCCCTGGGGGGGGCAAATTGTATTTAGACCATTTCTGCCCCCCTGGGGGCAGATTGGCCAATTTTAGGTCAATCTGCCCCCTAGGGGGCAGAAACCACTAGGCACCGGGGATTTGTTTTTTGGCGCCAATGTCACGCAGGGGGAGCGACCCCGTAGGCAAGGGTCGCTCCCGGGGGGGGGGTGGAGGTTGGGGGGGCAAATTTATTTTAGGCCATTTCTGCCCCCCCGGGGGACAGATCGGCCTATTATTAGGCCGAACTGCCCCCGGGGGGGGGCAGAACACTCTAGGCGCCAGGGCAATTTTTTTTTTGTGTTTTTTTTTTTTGTTGTTTCTTATTTTAGAGATGGGGAGCGACCCATCAGGCAAGGGTCGCTCCCCTGGGGGGGCAAATTGTATTTAGACCATTTCTGCCCCCCTGGGGGCAGATTGGCCAATTTTAGGTCAATCTGCCCCCTAGGGGGCAGAAACCACAAGGCACCGGGGATTTGTTTTTTGGTGCCAATGTCACGCAGGGGGAGCGACCCCGTAGGCAAGGGTCGCTCCCGGGGGGGGGGGGGTGTGGGGGTTGGGGGGGCAAATTTATTTTAGGCCATTTCTGCCCCCCGGGGGACAGATCGGCCTATTTTTAGGCCGAACTGCCCCCGGGGGGGGGGGGCAGAACACTCTAGGCGCCAGGGCAATTTTTTTTTTGTGTTTTTTTTTTTTGTTGTTTCTTTTTTTAGAGATGGGGAGCGACCCATCAGGCAAGGGTCGCTCCCCTGGGGGGGGGCAAATTGTATTTAGACCATTTCTGCCCCCCTGGGGGCAGATTGGCCAATTTTAGGTCAATCTGCCCTCTAGGGGGCAGAAACCACTAGGCACCGGGGATTTGTTTTTTGGCGCCAATGTCACGCAGGGGGAGCGACCCCGTAGGCAAGGGTCGCTCCCGGGGGGGGGTGGAGGTTGGGGGGGCAAATTTATTTTAGGCCATTTCTGCCCCCCCGGGGGACAGATCGGCCTATTATTAGGCCGAACTGCCCCCGGGGGGGGGCAGAACACTCTAGGCGCCAGGGCAATTTTTTTTTAGTGTTTTTTTTTTTTGTTGTTTCTTTTTTTAGAGATGGGGAGCGACCCATCAGGCAAGGGTCGCTCCCCTGGGGGGGCAAATTGTATTTAGACCATTTCTGCCCCCCTGGGGGCAGATTGGCCAATTTTAGGTCAATCTGCCCCCAAGGGGGCAGAAACCACTAGGCACCGGGGATTTGTTTTTTGGCGCCAATGTCACGCAGGGGGAGCGACCCCGTAGGCAAGGGTCGCTCCCGGGGGGGCGGTGGGGGTTGGGGGGGCAAATTTATTTTAGGCCATTTCTGCCCCCCCGGGTGACAGATCGGCCTATTATTAGGCCGAACTGCCCCCGGGGGGGGGCAGAACACTCTAGGCGCCAGGGCAATTTTGTTTTTGTGTTTTTTTTTGTTGTTGTTTCTTTTTTTAGAGATGGGGAGCGACCTATCAGGCAAGGGTCGCTCCCCTGGGGGGGCAAATTGTATTTAGACCATTTCTGCCCCCCTGGGGGCAGATTGGCCAATTTTGGGTCAATCTGCCCCCAAGGGGGCAGAAACCACAAGGCACCGGGGATTTGTTTTTTGGCGCCAATGTCACGCAGGGGGAGCGACCCCGTAGGCAAGGGTCGCTCCCGGGGGGGGGGTGTGGGGGCAAATTTATTTTAGGCCATTTCTGCCTCCCCGGGGGACAGATCGGCCTATTTTTAGGCCGAACTGCCCCCGGGGGGGGCAGAACACTCTAGGCGCCAGGGCAATTTTTTTTTTGTGTTTTTTTTTTTTTGTTGTTTCTTTTTTTAGAGATGGGGAGCGACCCATCAGGCAAGGGTCGCTCCCCTGGGGGGGGCAAATTGTATTTAGACCATTTCTGCCCCCCTGGGGGCAGATTGGCCAATTTTAGGTCAATCTGCCCCCTAGGGGGCAGAAACCACTAGGCACCGGGGATTTGTTTTTTGGCGCCAATGTCACGCAGGGGGAGCGACCCCGTAGGCAAGGGTCGCTCCCGGGGGGGGTGGAGGTTGGGGGGGCAAATTTATTTTAGGCCATTTCTGCCCCCCCGGGGGACAGATCGGCCTATTATTAGGCCGAACTGCCCCCAGGGGGGGGGGCAGAACACTCTAGGCGCCAGGGCAATTTTTTTTTTGTGTTTTTTTTTTTTTTTGTTTCTTTTTTTAGAGCGGGGAGCGACCCATCAGGCAAGGGTCGCTCCCCTGGGGGGGCAAATTGTATTTAGACCATTTCTGCCCCCCTGGGGGCAGATTGGCCAATTTTAGGTCAATCTGCCCCCAAGGGGGCAGAAACCACTAGGCACCGGGGATTTGTTTTTTGGCGCCAATGTCACGCAGGGGGAGCGACCCCGTAGGCAAGGGTCGCTCCCGGGGGGGGGGGTGTGCCGGTTGGGGGGGCAAATTTATTTTAGGCCATTTCTGCCCCCCAGGGGGACAGATCGGCCTATTTTTAGGCCGAACTGCCCCCGGGGGGGGGCAGAACACTCTAGGCGCCAGGGCAATTTTTTTTTTGTGTTTTTTTTTTTTGTTGTTTCTTTTTTTAGAGATGGGGAGCGACCCATCAGGCAAGGGTCGCTCCCCTGGGGGGGCAAATTGTATTTAGACCATTTCTGCCCCCCCTGGGGGCAGATTGGCCAATTTTAGGTCAATCTGCCCCCTAGGGGGCAGAAACCACTAGGCACCGGGGATTTGTTTTTTGGCGCCAATGTCACGCAGGGGGAGCGACCCCGTAGGCAAGGGTCGCTCCCGGGGGCGGGGTGTGCCGGTTGGGGGGGGCAAATTTATTTTAGGCCATTTCTGCCCCCCCGGGGGACAGATCGGCCTATTTTTAGGCCGAACTGCCCCCGGGGGGGGGGCAGAACACTCTAGGCGCCAGGGCAATTTTTTTTTTTGTGTTTTTTTTTTTTGTTGTTTCTTTTTTTAGAGATGGGGAGCGACCCATCAGGCAAGGGTCGCTCCCCTGGGGGGGGCAAATTGTATTTAGACCATTTCTGCCCCCCTGGGGGCAGATTGGCCAATTTTGGGTCAATCTGCCCCCAAGGGGGCAGAAAACCACAAGGCACCGGGGATTTGTTTTTTGGCGCCAATGTCACGCAGGGGGAGCGACCCCGTAGGCAAGGGTCGCTCCCGGGGGGGGGGTGTGGGGGCAAATTTATTTTAGGCCATTTCTGCCCCCGGGGGGGGCAGAACACTCTAGGCGCCAGGGCAATTTTTTTTTTGTGTTTTTTTTTTGTTGTTGTTTCTTTTTTTAGAGATGGGGAGCGACCCATCAGGCAAGGGTCGCTCCCCTGGGGGGGGGCAAATTGTATTTAGACCATTTCTGCCCCCCTGGGGGCAGATTGGCCAATTTTAGGTCAATCTGCCCCCTAGGGGGCAGAAACCACTAGGCACCGGGGATTTGTTTTTTGGCGCCAATGTCACGCAGGGGGAGCGACCCCGTAGGCAAGGGTCGCTCCCGGGGGGGGTGGAGGTTGGGGGGGCAAATTTATTTTAGGCCATTTCTGCCCCCCCGGGGGACAGATCGGCCTATTTTTAGGCCGAACTGCCCCCGGGGGGGGGGGCAGAACACTCTAGGCGCCAGGGCAATTTTTTTTGTGTGTTTTTTTTTTTTGTTGTTTCTTTTTTTAGAGATGGGGAGCGACCCATCAGGCAAGGGTCGCTCCCCTGGGGGGGGGGGCAAATTGTATTTAGACCATTTCTGCCCCCCTGGGGGCAGATTGGCCAATTTTAGGTCAATCTGCCCCCTAGGGGGCAGAAACCACTAGGCACCGGGGATTTGTTTTTTGGTGCCAATGTCACGCAGGGGGAGCGACCCCGTAGGCAAGGGTCGCTCCCGGGGGGGGGGTGGAGGTTGGGGGGGCAAATTTATTTTAGGCCATTTCTGCCCCCCCGGGGGACAGATCGGCCTATTATTAGGCCGAACTGCCCCCGGGGGGGGGCAGAACACTCTAGGCGCCAGGGCAATTTTTTTTTTTGTGTTTTTTTTTTTTGTTGTTTCTTTTTTTAGAGATGGGGAGCGACCCATCAGGCAAGGGTCGCTCCCCTGGGGGGGCAAATTGTATTTAGACCATTTCTGCCCCCCTGGGGGCAGATTGGCCAATTTTAGGTCAATCTGCCCCCAAGGGGGCAGAAACCACTAGGCACCGGGGATTTGTTTTTTGGCGCCAATGTCACGCAGGGGGAGCGACCCCGTAGGCAAGGGTCGCTCCCGGGGGGGCGGTGGGGGTTGGGGGGGCAAATTTATTTTAGGCCATTTCTGCCCCCCCGGGGGACAGATCGGCCTATTATTAGGCCGAACTGCCCCCGGGGGGGGGCAGAACACTCTAGGCGCCAGGGCAATTTTGTTTTTGTGTTTTTTTTTGTTGTTGTTTCTTTTTTTAGAGATGGGGAGCGACCCATCAGGCAAGGGTCGCTCCCCTGGGGGGGCAAATTGTATTTAGACCATTTCTGCCTCCCTGGGGGCAGATTGGCCAATTTTAGGTCAATCTGCCCCCTAGGGGGCAGAAACCACTAGGCACCGGGGATTTGTTTTTTGGCGCCAATGTCACGCAGGGGGAGCGACCCCGTAGGCAAGGGTCACTCCCGGGGGGGCAAATTTATTTTAGGCCATTTCTGCCCCCCCGGGGGACAGATCGGCCTATTATTAGGCCGAACTGCCCCCGGGGGGGGGGCAGAACACTCTAGGCGCCAGGGCAATTTTTTTTTTTGTGTTTTTTTTTTTTTGTTGTTTCTTTTTTTAGAGATGGGGAGCGACCCATCAGGCAAGGGTCGCTCCCCTGGGGGGGCAAATTGTATTTAGACCATTTCTGCCCCCCTGGGGGCAGATTGGCCAATTTTGGGTCAATCTGCCCCCAAGGGGGCAGAAACCACAAGGCACCGGGGATTTGTTTTTTGGCGCCAATGTCACGCAGGGGGAGCTACCCCGTAGGCAAGGGTCGCTCCCGGGGGGGGGGGGGGGGGGGTAAATTTATTTTAGGCCATTTCTGCCCCCCCGGGGGACAGATCGGCCTATTTTTAGGCCGAACTGCCCCCGGGGGGGGGCAGAACACTCTAGGCGCCAGGGCAATTTTTTTTTTGTGTTTTTTTTTGTTGTTGTTTCTTTTTTTAGAGATGGGGAGCGACCCATCAGGCAAGGGTCGCTCCCCTGGGGGGGGCAAATTGTATTTAGACCATTTCTGCCCCCCTGGGGGCAGATTGGCCAATTTTAGGTCAATCTGCCCCCTAGGGGGCAGAAACCACTAGGCACCGGGGATTTGTTTTTTGGCGCCAATGTCACGCAGGGGGAGCGACCCCGTAGGCAAGGGTCGCTCCCGGGGGGGGGGGGTGGAGGTTGGGGGGGCAAATTTATTTTAGGCCATTTCTGCCCCCCCGGGGGACAGATCGGCCTATTATTAGGCCGAACTGCCCCCGGGGGGGGGCAGAACACTCTAGGCGCCAGGGCAATTTTTTTTTGTGTTTTTTTTTTTTTGTTGTTTCTTATTTTAGAGATGGGGAGCGACCCATCAGGCAAGGGTCGCTCCCCTGGGGGGGCAAATTGTATTTAGACCATTTCTGCCCCCCTGGGGGCAGATTGGCCAATTTTAGGTCAATCTGCCCCCTAGGGGGCAGAAACCACAAGGCACCGGGGATTTGTTTTTTGGCGCCAATGTCACGCAGGGGGAGCGACCCCGTAGGCAAGGGTCGCTCCCGGGGGGGGGGGGTGTGGGGGTTGGGGGGGCAAATTTATTTTAGGCCATTTCTGCCCCCCCGGGGGACAGATCGGCCTATTTTTAGGCCGAACTGCCCCCGGGGGGGGGGGGGGGCAGAACACTCTAGGCGCCAGGGCAATTTTGTTTTTGTGTTTTTTTTTGTTGTTGTTTCTTTTTTTAGAGATGGGGAGCGACCCATCAGGCAAGGGTCGCTCCCCTGGGGGGGCAAATTGTATTTAGACCATTTCTGCCCCCCTGGGGGCAGATTGGCCAATTTTAGGTCAATCTGCCCCCTAGGGGGCAGAAACCACTAGGCACCGGGGATTTGTTTTTTGGCGCCAATGTCACGCAGGGGGAGCGACCCCGTAGGCAAGGGTCGCTCCCGGGGGGGGGGTGTGGGGGTTGGGGGGGCAAATTTATTTTAGGCCATTTCTGCCCCCCCGGGGGACAGATCGGCCTATTATTAGGGCGAACTGCCCCCGGGGGGGGGGGCAGAACACTCTAGGCGCCAGGGCAATTTTTTTGTTTGTGTTTTTTTTTTTTTGTTGTTTCTTTTTTTAGAGATGGGGAGCGACCCATCAGGCAAGGGTCGCTCCCCTGGGGGGGCAAATTGTATTTAGACCATTTCTGCCCCCCTGGGGGCAGATTGGCCAATTTTAGGTCAATCTGCCCCCTAGGGGGCAGAAACCACTAGGCACCGGGGATTTGTTTTTTGGCGCCAATGTCACGCAGGGGGAGCGACCCCGTAGGCAAGGGTCGCTCCCGGGGGGGGGTGGAGGTTGGGGGGGCAAATTTATTTAAGGCCATTTCTGCCCCCCCGGGGGGACAGATCGGCCTATTATTAGGCCGAACTGCCCCGGGGGGGGGGGGGGGCAGAACACTCTAGGCGCCAGGGGAATTTTTTTTTTGTGTTTTTTTTTTTTTTTGTTTCTTTTTTTACAGATGGGGAGCGACCCATCAGGCAAGGGTCGCTCCCCTGGGGGGGCAAATTGTATTTAGACCATTTCTGCCCCCCTGGGGGCAGATTGGCCAATTTTAGGTCAATCTGCCCCCAAGGGGGCAGAAACCACTAGGCACCGGGGATTTGTTTTTTGGCGCCAATGTCACGCAGGGGGAGCGACCCCGTAGGCAAGGGTCGCTCCCGGGGGGGCGGTGGGGGTTGGGGGGGCAAATTTATTTTAGGCCATTTCTGCCCCCCCGGGGGACAGATCGGCCTATTATTAGGCCGAACTGCCCCCGGGGGGGGGCAGAACACTCTAGGCGCCAGGGCAATTTTTTTTTTGTGTTTTTTTTTTTTGTTGTTTCTTTTTTTAGAGATGGGGAGCGACCCATCAGGCAAGGGTCGCTCCCCTGGGGGGGCAAATTGTATTTAGACCATTTCTGCCCCCTTGGGGGCAGATTGGCCAATTTTAGGTCAATCTGCCCCCAAGGGGGCAGAAACCACTAGGCACCGGGGATTTGTTTTTTAGCGCCAATGTCACGCAGGGGGAGCGACCCCGTAGGCAAGGGTCGCTCCCGGGGGGGTGGTGGGGGTTTGGGGGGCAAATTTATTTTAGGCCATTTCTGCCCCCCCGGGGGACAGATCGGCCTATTATTAGGCCGAACTGCCCCCGGGGGGGGGGGGGCAGAAACCTCTAGGCGCCAGGGGAATTTTTCTTTTTTTTTTTTTTTTTTTTTTTTTTTTTAGAGATGGGGAGCGACCCATCAGGCAAAAGTCGCTCCCCTGGGGGACAAATTGTATTTAGGACATTTCTGCCCCCCTTGGGGGCAGATTGGCTGAGTTTAGGTCAACCTGCCCCCAAGGGGGCAGAAACCACTAGGCACCGGGGATTTGTTTTTTGGTGCCAATGTCACGCAGGGGGAGCGACCCCGTAGGCAAGGGTCGCTCCCGGCGGGGGAGGGTGGGGGTTGGGGGGGCAAATTTATTTTAGGGCATTTCTGCCCCCCCCCCCCCTGGGGCCGGCTGAGCTACAGGCCAAACACCACAGGTAGGCACCTTGCAAAAAACACCTCTGTTTTCTGTGAAAAAATATGTTGTGTCCACGTTGTGTTTTGGGCCATTTCCTTTTGTGGGCGCTAGGCCTACCCACAGAAGTGATGTACCATTTTTATCGAGAGACTTAGGGGAACGCTGGGTGGAAGGAAATTTGTGGCTCCTCTCAGATTCCAGAACTTTCTGTCACCGAAATGAGAGGAAAAAGTGTTTTTTGGGCCAAATTTTGATGTTTGCAAAGGATTCTGGGTAACATAACCTGGTCAGAGCCCCGCAAGTCACCCCATCTTGGATTCCCCTGGGTTTCTAGTTTTCAAAAATGCACTGGTTTGCTAGGTTTCCTCAGGTGTCGGCTGAGCTACAGGCCAAAATCCACAGGTAGGCACTGCTTTTTATAAAAAAATGTGATGTGTCCACGTTGTGTTTTGGGCCCTTTCCTTTCGTGGGCGCTAGTCCTACCCACACAAGTGAGGTATCATTTTTATCGGGAGACTTGGGGGAACGCTGGGTAGAAGGAAATTTGTGGCTCCTCTCAGATTCCAGAACTTTCTGCCACAGAAATGTGAGTAACATGTGTATTTTTAGCCAAATTTTGAGGTTTGCAAAGGATTCTGGGTAACAGAACCTGGTCCGAGCCCCGCAAGTCACCCCTCCTTGGATTCCCCTAGGTCTCTAGTTTTCAGAAATGCACAGGTTTGGTAGGTTTCCCTAGGTGCCGGCTGAGCTAGAGGCCAAAATCTACAGGTAGGCACTTCGCAAAAAACACCTCTGTTTTTTTCCAAAATTTAGGATGTGTCCACGTTGCGCTTTGGGGTGTTTCCTGTCGCCGGCGCTAGGCCTATCCACGCAAGTGAGGTATCATTTTTATCGGGAGACTTGGGGGAACGCTGGGTGGAAGGAAATTTGTAGCTCCTCTCAGATTCCAGAACTTTCTGCCACAGAAATGTGAGGGACATGTGTTTTTTTAGCCAAATTTTGAGGTTTGCAAAGGATTCTGGGTAACAGAACCTGGTCCGAGCCCCGCAAGTCACCCCTCCTTGGATTCCCCTAGGTCTCTAGTTTTCAGAAATGCACAGGTTTGGTAGGTTTCCCTAGGTGCCGGCTGAGCTAGAGGCCAAAATCTACAGGTAGGCACTTCGCAAAAAACACCTCTGTTTTTTTCCAAAATTTAGGATGTGTCCACGTTGCGCTTTGGGGTGTTTCCTGTCGCCGGCGCTAGGCCTACCCACGCAAGTGAGGTATCATTTTTATCGGGAGACTTGGGGGAACGCTGGGTAGAAGGAAATTTGTGGCTCCTCTCAGATTCCAGAACTTTCTGCCACAGAAATGTGAGTAACATGTGTATTTTTAGCCAAATTTTGAGGTTTGCAAAGGATTCTGGGTAACAGAACCTGGTCCGAGCCCCGCAAGTCACCCCTCCTTGGATTCCCCTAGGTCTATAGTTTTCAGAAATGCACAGGTTTGGTAGGTTTCCCTAGGTGCCGGCTGAGCTAGAGGCCAAAATCTACAGGTAGGCACTTTGCAAAAAACACCTCTGTTTTTTTCCAAAATTTAGGATGTGTCCACGTTGCGCTTTGGGGTGTTTCCTGTCGCCGGCGCTAGGCCTACCCACGCAAGTGAGGTATCATTTTTATTGGGAGACTTGGGGGAACGCTGGGTGGAAGGAAATTTGTAGCTCCTCTCAGATTCCAGAACTTTCTGCCACAGAAATGTGAGGGACATGTGTTTTTTTAGCCAAATGTTGAGGTTTGCAAAGGATTCTGGGTAACAGAACCTGGTCCGAGCCACACAAGTCACCCCTCCTTGGATTCCCCTAGGTCTCTAGTTTTCAGAAATGTACAGGTTTGGTAGGTTTCCCTAGGTGGCGGCTGAGCTAGAGGCCAAAATCTCCAGGTAGTCACTTTGCTAAAAACAGCTCTGTTTTCTGTGATATGTCCACGTTGTGTTTTGGGGCATATCCTGTCGCGGGCGCTAGGCCTACCCACACAAGTGAGGTATCATTTTTATCGGGAGACGTGGGGGAACGCTGGGTGGAAGGAAATTTGTGGCTCCTCTCAGATTCCAGAACTTTCTGCCACAGAAATGTGAGGAACATGTGTTTTTTTAGCCAAATTTTGAGGTTTGCAAAGGATTCTGGGTAACAGAACCTGGTCCGAGCCACACAAGTCACCCCTCCTTGGATTCCCCTAGGTCTCTAGTTTTCAGAAATGTACAGGTTTGGTAGGTTTCCCTAGGTGCCGGCTGAGCTAGAGGCCAAAATCTACAGGTAGTCAATTTGCTAAAAACAGCTCTGTTTTCTGTGATATGTCCACGTTGTGTTTTGGGGCATATCCTGTCGCGGGCGCTAGGCCTACCCACACAAGTGAGGTATCATTTTTATCGGGAGACGTGGGGGAACGCTGGGTGGAAGGAAATTTGTGGCTCCTCTCAGATTCCAGAACTTTCTGCCACAGAAATGTGAGGAACATGTGTTTTTTTAGCCAAATTTTGAGGTTTGCAAAGGATTCTGGGTAACAGAACCTGGTCCGAGCCACACAAGTCACCCCTCCTTGGATTCCCCTAGGTCTCTAGTTTTCAGAAATGTACAGGTTTGGTAGGTTTCCCTAGGTGCCGGCTGAGCTAGAGGCCAAAATCTACAGGTAGTCACTTTGCTAAAAACAGCTCTGTTTTCTGTGATATGTCCACGTTGTGTTTTGGGGCATATCCTGTCGCGGGCGCTAGGCCTACCCACACAAGTGAGGTATCATTTTTATCGGGAGACGTGGGGGAACGCTGGGTGGAAGGAAATTTGTGGCTCCTCTCAGATTCCAGAACTTTCTGCCACAGAAATGTGAGGAACATGTGTTTTTTTAGCCAAATTTTGAGGTTTGCAAAGGATTCTGGGTAACAGAACCTGGTCCGAGCCCCGCAAGTCACCCCTCCTTGGATTCCCCTAGGTCTCTAGTTTTCAGAAATGCACAGGTTTGGTAGGTTTCCCTAGGTGGCGGCTGAGCTAGAGGCCAAAATCTCCAGGTAGTCACTTTGCTAAAAACAGCTCTGTTTTCTGTGATATGTCCACGTTGTGTTTTGGGGCATATCCTGTCGCGGGCGCTAGGCCTACCCACACAAGTGAGGTATCATTTTTATCGGGAGACGTGGGGGAACGCTGGGTGGAAGGAAATTTGTGGCTCCTCTCAGATTCCAGAACTTTCTGCCACAGAAATGTGAGGAACATGTGTTTTTTTAGCCAAATTTTGAGGTTTGCAAAGGATTCTGGGTAACAGAACCTGGTCCGAGCCCCGCAAGTCACCCCTCCTTGGATTCCCCTAGGTCTCTAGTTTTCAGAAATGCACAGGTTTGGTAGGTTTCCCTAGGTGGCGGCTGAGCTAGAGGCCAAAATCTACAGGTAGTCACTTTGCTAAAAACAGCTCTGTTTTCTGTGATATGTCCATGTTGTGTTTTGGGGTATATCCTGTCGCGGGCGCTAGGCCTACCCACACAAGTGAGGTATCATTTTTATCGGGAGACGTGGGGGAACGCTGGGTGGAAGGAAATTTGTGGCTCCTCTCAGATTCCAGAACTTTCTGCCACAGAAATGTGAGGAACATGTGTTTTTTTAGCGAAATTTTGAGGTTTGCAAAGGATTCTGGGTAACAGAACCTGGTCCGAGCCCCGCAAGTCACCCCTCCTTGGATTCCCCTAGGTCTCTAGTTTTCAGAAATGCACAGGTTTGGTAGGTTTCCCTAGGTGGCGGCTGAGCTAGAGGCCAAAATCTACAGGTAGTCACTTTGCTAAAAACAGCTCTGTTTTCTGTGATATGTCCACGTTGTGTTTTGGGGTATATCCTGTCGCGGGCGCTAGGCCTACCCACACAAGTGAGGTATCATTTTTATCGGGAGACGTGGGGGAACGCTGGGTGGAAGGAAATTTGTGGCTCCTCTCAGATTCCAGAACTTTCTGCCACAGAAATGTGAGGAACATGTGTTTTTTTAGCCAAATTTTGAGGTTTGCAAAGGATTCTGGGTAACAGAACCTGGTCCGAGCCACACAAGTCACCCCTCCTTGGATTCCCCTAGGTCTCTAGTTTTCAGAAATGCACAGGTTTGGTAGGTTTCCCTAGGTGGCGGCTGAGCTAGAGGCCAAAATCTACAGGTAGTCACTTTGCTAAAAACAGCTCTGTTTTCTGTGATGTGTCCACGTTGTGTTTTGGGGCATATCCTGTCGCGGGCGCTAGGCCTACCCACACAAGTGAGGTATCATTTTTATCGGGAGACATGGGGGAACGCTGGGTGGAAGGAAATTTGTGGCTCCTCTCAGATTCCATAACTTTCTGCCACAGAAATGTGAGGAACATGTGTTTTTTTAGCCAAATTGTGAGGTTTGCAAAGGATTCTGGGTAACAGAACCTGGTCCGAGCCACACAAGTCACCCCTCCTTGGATTCCCCTAGGTCTCTAGTTTTCAGAAATGCACAGGTTTGGTAGGTTTCCCTAGGTGGCGGCTGAGCTAGAGGCCAAAATCTACAGGTAGTCACTTTGCTAAAAACAGCTCTGTTTTCTGTGATGTGTCCATGTTGTGTTTTGGGGCATATCCTGTCGCGGGTGCTAGGCCTACCCACACAAGTGAGGTACCATTTTTATCGGGAGACTTGGGGGAACATAGATTAGCAAAACAAGTACTATTGCCCCTTGTCTTTCTCTACATTTTTTCCTTCCAAATATAGGAGTGTGTGTAAAAAAAAATCTATTTGAGAAATTCCCTGTAATTCACGTGCTACTATGGTCACCCCGGAATTCAGAGATGTGCAAATAACCACTGCTCCTCAACACCTTATCTTGTGCCCTTTTTGGAAATGCAAAGGTTTTCTTGATAGCAATTTTTTACTCCTTATATTTCAGCAAATGAATTGCTGTATACCCGGTATAGAATGAAAACGCACTGCAGGGTGCAGCTCATTTATTGGCTCTGGGTTCCTCGGGTTCTTGATGAACCTACAAGCCCTATATATCCCCGCAACCAGAGGAGTCCAGCAGACGTAACGGTATATTGCTTTCGATAATCTGACATTGCAGGGAAAAGTTACAGAGTAAAACGTAGAGAAAAATTGATGTTTTTTTCACCTCAATTTCAATATTTTTCTTTTTCAGCTGTTATTTTCTGTAGGAAACCCTTGTAGGATCTACACAAATGACCCCTTGCTGAATTCAGAAGTTTGTCTACTTTTCAGAAATGTTTAGGTTTCTGGGATCCAGCATTGGTTTCATGACCATTCCTGTCACTGACTGGAAGGAGGCTGAAAGCACAAAAAATTGCACAAATGGGGTATGCCCCAGTAAAATGCCAAAATTGTGTTGAAAAATTGGGTTTTCTGATTCAAGTCTGCCTATTCCTGAAAGCTGGGAAGCTGCTGAGTTTAGCACCGCAAACCCTTTGTTGATGCCATTTTCAGGGGAAAAACCACAAGCCTTCTTCTGCAGCCACTTTTTCCAATTTTTTTGAAAAAAACGAAATTTTCACTGTATTTTGGCCAATTTCTTGGCCTCCTTCAAGGGAACCCACAAAGTCTGGGTACCTCTAGAATCCCTAGGATGTTGGAAAAAAAGGACGCAAATTTGGCTTGGTTAGCTTATGTGGACAAAAAGTTATGAGGGCCTAAGCGCGAACTGCCCCAAATAGGCAAAAAAAGGCCCGGCACAGGAGGGGGAAAAGGCCTGGCAGCGAAGGGGTTAAACAAAGAAATGTTCTTAGGGTGCTATGGTAAACATTACTAGTTTTGTTTAAAAGTTTGATTGGTAACACAAAGGTAATGCTGAATAATGGATCTCAGACGTGACACCGCCAACATAATGATCCATGGGTTATGCATGCTGACTGTCTCAACTGGGCTTAATGTATGAATCTGAAACGGATATGGCCCCACTGCGATAAATGCCCGAAGACAATAATACTAATGGATTCTGTATATGACAAACACCATGCTATACCCGCACTGATTATGAGAAGTAATGTCTTGAAAATACCAATAAACAAAGTTTAAAAACAAAATGCATGAATGGAATTCAGTGAACAA
The DNA here is from genome assembly GCF_031143425.1 of Pleurodeles waltl. Classification (NCBI taxonomy): domain Eukaryota; kingdom Metazoa; phylum Chordata; class Amphibia; order Caudata; family Salamandridae; genus Pleurodeles; species Pleurodeles waltl. Next base: position 716,620,016 of record NC_090447.1, read on the forward strand.
TTATTGACACTGACCCACCCAGTACCTCTTCCTGTAGTGGTTTGGGAGTGGGGTAGGAGGATAGGCTCCCAGACACTCCAGCTGCCCCTCTGCTTAGATCATCGCTCACCAGGCAGGTCCTGGGCCATGTGCCCCACCAAAAGAAGTCAGGTAAGGGTGGGGGCCAGCATTCTCCCTCGAACCCCCTGTCTCCCACCTAAGATGTTTCAAAGATACTGTACTGCCACTGGCCGGGGCAGGAGAAACCAACGCGCCACACGCTGGCGACCTCCAGATGTGGGCCCAACACAGCTCTTCATGGCTCTGCCTGAGCCGCTCCACGGCTGGCACACTCATCGTCTGCATTGGAGGACCCTGGGCGGCCCCACTGCAACTGTCCACTCTCCACCAGACCCCCTGGCAGAAAAGGCACCTTCCACAAACTCCTCCAATGCCAGGCTACAATCTGCTGATTTCCATGTCAAGAGCCACGCTCCACCTCACAACCTGCTGCACAGCCCTGCCAATGCCATCTCCACAGCAGGTATGGCCCCAAAGCCCCCAGCAAAGCTGCTCGCAGAACTATGTCTAAGATGGGGCTGGGGGGCAATATCGTAGGCTGAACTTCGTGTCCCGGAGGGGTCACTTTTGAGGATCTAGGCAGATACATTTGGGTCAAGCATGGAGCTCTTGTATTATGTAGCCGCAAACTAAGCCTATGGCCCGCCATCTTCAATTGTCACTCTTGCCACTATTTTTTAAAACATATTATGTACTAAGCTGCTGCATGAAAAAGACCCAAGATATCCTAAGATATACATAGATATGCATCTTGGGTTTGAGACCTTTGAGGGTTAGCTAAGTATCTCACTAATAACATACTTGGTCTATGACAGAATAGACTATATAGGCTTTCCTGTCACCTGTTTGTCTCCTACCCATTACAGGGCATAAACAGTATATCCTTACATCCTGGGAGCCAAGAGGACTCTTAACAGGTGTGACCAAAACAGTCTTGCATGCTTCAGTATATTGTTGAAACACATACTGTCAGGGCCGAACAGGAGGGCAGTTCTAATGATGCCAATATTTTAACAGTATCGTGATGCAGAGTTACAAATCATTTCGAAATAGTTATAAATATGGATATATTTTGATTCCATGTGTACTTAGTGGTTGTGGGAAAACCTTAAGTGGTACTGACTATGGCTTACAGAAGGGCTGAAAGACATGTATGTGAACCATTTAATAAGGCCACTGATAAAGGTTTGGGACCAAAAAACTCTGCTAATTCCACCTCCAATACATCTGAACCAACAGTTTATACCCACAATGACATCCATAGAGATTGGGAAAATTAATGGTTCTCCACCTGCTTAGCTAGGATGTTTATTCGATCCATCACTAACATGTCTGAGCACTGCATAAGTGCATTTCAAATCAGTGACAGAAAGACTTGTACATGCACATTAAACACCAGGCATGACAGCCAGACGGGAACTAAAACCCTTTCAGTTTAAAAGACACTTTAATTCACCCAAATGTAAACAAGAGCATGCATGCCAAATATCTACAGGATTTGTTACAGTTTCCAACAAGAACGGCACTAGAGGAACAACATACAGACACACCATATAATATGACAAATTTTGCATGAGCCTCAGAAATTCGAATTTAATATTGCAAAACACTGACTGGTGAATTACGTAGGCGAGGATGGAGTGCCAGGACAGTGATTGTTTATTTCAGGAGGGAAAGTTGACGACTGCAGTCTGGAATATTAGGGTACTCAATTTCATTGCCTCCTGTATTTATGTAATGGCACATATTTTTAAAAAAAAAACGTAGGTCAGCTATCTTTCATTTCCTAGGGATTTGAGATCCACAGGCCAAGCTCTAATTGTTATAACAGAAATTTTGTCCAACCCTTAGACAAGTGATTCAACTGTCTGCAAATTCCACTCTGAAGATGGCAGCCTGCTAATTGTGTTAGACAGAGGCTGGGGAGGCCACTCAGGCTCTAAACCGGCAATGGAGTCTGGACTCTTCTGAACAGCAAAAGCTGTATTAATATATTTGTGTAAGGGGTAGTTATCAAGATAACCAGAAATTAGAGGAACTGGGAGCTATCAAGGTCCAGCACACACTCTTTCGTATATAATTTTCAAAACTAAAAGCATGCTGTTTCTATCCAAAACGCAGGGGGGCACAATTTGTGGACCTAAGTAAATAAGTGTCCAGTAACAATGTGTTCTACATCAAATGTATAGCTGGTAGCTCAAATGACTGAGGTGAAAATGGAATACAAATTTAGGAAGACATTTAGGGTTGGTGTGGAGAACTACCCTGTCCCTGTGTAGCTGGAAGAAAGTTTCTTCCAAGGTCGAAGCCTGGAGCTCACTAACATGTTTAAGTGATATGATAGTGACTAAAAATGCCACTTTCCAAGAAAGGAACCGAAGAGGGCATGAGTGCAGGGGTTCAAATGGCGGGCCCGAGAAGCACATTAAGAGTCCATGAGGGTGCAGGTAGAACCCTTGGTGGAATAAATCTTGAGCCCTTCCATGAAGCCTTTGATGACTGATATTTTGAATAAAGAGACATGTTGTCCATTCGGTTGATAGGTAGTTATTGCAGCAAGATGTAGTTTTATGCACATTGTAAAATCCAGAATCTACAAGGGCTTCAGGAACCAAAACCCACCAGCACCGCTCACCACCACGGACCTAGCACCTCACTAGATACTGAACACCTGGACCCCCATCACCGAAGAGGACACCCAAAGACTGATGAACTCCTCCAGCACTCTCAGACCCATGCCCTCATCATATTCTCCACCTGGCCAGTGCCATCATAGCCCCGGAGCTCTGCTGAACCATCAACCGGTCATTCGAGATAGCCGTGTTTCCCTCAGACTGGGAGCACGCCAAAATCAACCCGCTACTCAAGAAACCCACCGCCGACCCTACAGAGCTGGAGAACTACAGACCCATCTCTCTGCTCCCTTTCCCATCCTAGGTAATGGAGAAGGCCATCAACCAGCAACTCACTAAATTCCTCGAGACACATCGTAGGCTAGACCCATCCCAGTCTGGATTCAGAAGCAACCACAGCACTGAAACTGCATTCTTAGCAGCCACTGACGACATATATATCATACTGGACTGCAGAGGCACGGCACACTCATCCTCCTTGACCTCTCTGCTGCATTTTACACCTACCCCACTCCACCCTCTGCGACAGACTGCACAATGCCGGCATCTGAGATAAAGCTCTGAATTGGATCATGTCCTTTGTAGGAAGTTGGTTCTGTATGTGCTATTTCAAAGTAAGGAATAGCATGCACAGAGTCCAAGGGTTCCCCTTAGAGGTAAGATAGTGGCAAAAAGAGATAATACTAATGCTCTATTTTGTGGTAGTGTGGTCGAGCAGTAGGCTTATCAAAGGAGTAGTGTTAAGCATTTGTTGTACATACACACAGGCAATACATGAGGAACACACACTCAGAGACAAATCCAGCCAATAGGTTTTGTTATAGAAAAATATATTTTCTTAGTTTATTTTAAGAACCACAGGTTCAAATTCTACATGTAATATCTCATTTGAAAGGTATTGCAGGTAAGTACTTTAGGAACTTTGAACAATTACAATAGCATGTATACTTTTTACATAAAACACATTGAGCTGTTTTAAAAGTGGACACTGCAATGTTCACAGTTCCTGGGGGAGGTGAAGTAATGTTAGTTTTAGCAGGTAAGTAAATTACCTACAGGTTTGAGATTGGGGTCCAAAGTAGCCCACCGTTGGGGGTTCAGAGCAACCCCAAAGTTATCACACCAGCAACTCAGGGCCGGTCAGGTGCAAAGGTCAAAGAGGTGCCCAAAACACATAGGCTTCAATGGAGAGAAGGAGGTGCCCCGGTTCCAGTCTGCCAGCAGGTAAGTACCCGCGTCTTCGGAGGGCAGACCAGGGGGGTTTTATAGGGCACCGGGGGGGACACGAGTCAGCACAAAAAGTACACCCTCAGCAGCGCGGGGGCGGCCGGGTGCAGTGTGAAAACACGCGTCGGGTTTCCAATAGTTTCCTATGGGAGACCAAGGGGTCTCTTCAGCGATGCAGGCAGGCAAGGGGGGGGCTCCTCGGGGTAGCCACCACCTGGGCAAGGGAGAGGGCCTCCTGGGGGTCACTCCTGCACAGGAGTTCCGTTCCTTCAGGAGCTGGGGGCTGCGGGTGCAGGGTCTTTTCCAGCCGTCGGGAAATAGAGTTCAGGCAGTCGCGGTCAGGGGGAGCCTCGGGATTCCCTCTGCAGGCCTCGCTGTGGGGGCTCAGGGGGGATAACTTTGGTTACTCACGGTCTCGGAGTCGCCGGAGGGTCCTCCCTGAGGTGTTGGTTCTCCACCAGTCGAGTCGGGGTCGCCGGGTGCAGTGTTGCAAGTCTCACGCTTCTTGCAGGGAGTTGCAGGGGTCTTTAAATCTGCTCCTCTGTAACAAAGTTGCAGTTCTTTTGGAGCAGTGCCGCTGTCCTCGGGAGTTTCTTGTCTTTCTTGAAGCAGGGCAGTCCTCAGAGGATTCAGAGGTCGCTGGTCCCTTGGAAAGCGTCGCTGGAGCAGGTTTCTTTGGAAGGCAGGAGACAGGCCGGTAAGTCTGGGGCCAAAGCAGTGTCTTCTGTTCTTCCTCTGCAGGGGTTTTTCAGCTCAGCAGTCCTCTTCCTTCTTGTAGTTTCAGGAATCTAAATTCTTAGGTTCAGGGAAGCCCTTAAATACTAATTTTAAGGGTGTGTTTAGGTCTGGGGGGTTAGTAGCCAATGGCTACTAGTCCTGAGGGTGAGTACACCCTCTTTGTGCCTCCTCCCAAGGGGAGGGGGGCACATCCCTAATCCTATTGGGGGAATCCTCAATCTGCAAGATGGAGGATTTCTAAAAGTTAGAGTCACTTCAGCTCAGGACACCTTAAGGGCTGTCCTGACTGGCCAGTGACTCCTCCTTGTTTTTCTCATTAATTCCTCCGGCCTTGCCGCCAAAAGTGGGGGCCGTGGCCGGAGGGGGCGGGCAACTCCACTAGCTGGAGTGTCCTGCGGTGCTGGAACAAAGGGGTGAGCCTTTGAGGCTCACCGCCAGGTGTTACAGCTCCTGCCTGGGGGAGGTGTTAGCATCTCCACCCAGTGCAGGCTTTGTTACTGGCCTCAGAGTGACAAAGGCACTCTCCCCATGGGGCCAGCAACATGTCTCTAGTGTGGCAGGCTGCTGGAACCAGTCAGCCTACACAGATAGTTGGATACAGTTTCAGGGGGCACCTCTAAGGTGCCCTCTGGGGTGTGTTTCACAATAAAATGTACACTGGCATCAGTGTGCATTTATTGTGCTGAGAAGTTTGATACCAAACTTCCCAGTTTTCAGTGTAGCCATTATGGTGCTGTGGAGTTCATGTTTGACAGACTCCCAGACCATATACTCTTATGGCTACCCTGCACTTACAATGTCTAAGGTTTGGCTTAGACACTGTAGGAGCACAGTGCTCATGCACTGGTGCCCTCACCTATGGTATAGTGCACCCTGCCTTAGGGCTGTAAGGCCTGCTAGAGGGGTGTCTTACCTATACTGCATAGGCAGTGAGAGGCTGGCATGGCACCCTGAGGGGAGTGCCATGTCGACTTACTCATTTTGTTCTCATTAGCACACATAAGCTGGTAAGCAGTGTGTCTGTGCTGAGTGAGGGGTCTACAGGGTGGCATAAGACATGCTGCAGCCCTTAGAGACCTTCCCTGGCATCAGGGCCCTTGGAACCAGAGGTACCAGTTACAAGGGACTTACCTGGATGCCAGGGTGTGCCAATTGTGGATACAAAAGTACAGGTTAGGGAAAGAACACTGGTGCTGGGGCCTGGTTAGCAGGCCTCAGCACACTTTCAATTCAAAACATAGCATCAGCAAAGGCAAAAAGTCAGGGGGTAACCATGCCAAGGAGGCATTTCCTTACATCCTTCCTCACTGGAAGAACAGAGTGTAAGACTATCGCCATTCATGTCAGAACCCAAAGACACATGCTGCGGAGTGCCCCAAGGATCTTCATTCAGCCTGAACAACGGGAAGAGAGCAGTTGCCGCCTGGATGGAGGACAGTTGCCTCAAGCTCAACTCGGACAAGACAGATTCTCATAATCGGCTCTATCCCTTCTGCCTGGAACTCCTCCTGGTGACCCACCGCGCTGGAAAACTCCCCCACAGACCACATGCGCAACCTGGGCATCATCCTGGACGTCTCTCTCTCCCTGGCCTGCCAAGCCAATGTCGTCTCTTCATCATGCTTTCACACCCGCCGTCTCCTGCGGAACATTTTCAGGTGGATTTCCTCCGACACGAGGAAGACAGTCATCCACGCACTTATCACTTGCAAACTGGACTACAGCAATGCACTCTATGCCGTCATCGCCAAGAAACTTCAACCAAGACTACAAAGAGTCCAGAATGCAGCAGCCACACTCATTCTGGACATCCCCCGCCACAGCCGCATCTCCTCCCACCTCAGAGATCTACACTGGCTCCCAGTCAACAAGCGCATCGCAAAAAAACTCCTGACCCACAGCTACAAGCCACTGTACAACATAGGAACGGCATACCTCAACCACCATCTTCCCTTCTACTCACACAACTGACGTCTCCGTTCCTCCCAGCTCGCCCTTGCAGCCTTCCACAAGATTCAGAAAAGCACAGCAGAAGGAAGATCCTTCTCCTGCCTGGCAGCCCAGCCATGGAACACGCTACCTCTCATGCTCAGGCAGACCGCATCACTGAAGCAGTTCAGGAAGGACCTCAAGACCTGGCTCTTCGACTGAGCAGCATGCAGACATTCAACGCCTTGAGACCCTATGCGTGATTAGCAACGCTATACAAATCCATGATTGATTGATGTATATGAATGCTAACCCAGCTTTTTGTAAATGAAGAAAATAGACAATGTACAGTTGTTTGAAATAGAGAATATACAGTGGCATTGAAAGGGCCGATGTATTTTGAATGACAATGACAGAGAAACATTTTCCATTTTGCCACCTAGCAAACTATAGTTGTAGGTCTACAGGCTTCTTTAAGAATGTTCAAACATCCAGGTCGCATGTTAAGGTAACCGAACTCTATAACCTCAGAAGTCAAATCTATAACATGAGTTTGGGGATCTTGGTGCCTGATTTATCCATGGTTCTGAGTGGGAAGGTCTGGCCTGTTGGGGAGCTTTTCGTGGGTACTATAGAGAGGTCTAATATTGTTGTGAAACAGGGTTGACGATTTTAGGTGGGAGCTACTAGGATCATTGTGAGACATGTTTACCTGAGCTTCTGAACCAGAAATAGAAGAGGGAGAGGAGAAAAAGAATAGGTAAATATCCCTGACCAACTCATCCATAGTAACCTGGAGGCAAAGTCTTGGCATTTTGCATTTTCAAAGGTTGCAGAAAGGTCTATCTGAGGGAACCCTCATTGGTGGGAGTATGGGAGGTGGACTTGTGGGTGGATTTCCCACTCATGGACTTGTTGCTGCATCCTGCTGAGCATGTCTGCAAAATTGTTGTCCGTGCCTGGGAAATCTTCTGCTAACAAATGAGATCTAGTCATCATACGGAGTGATTATCGCACCCATCATGAAATCCTAAACTGTACATACATTTTCAGTTAAGGTAAGGCCAATGACGAGTAATAGTGTATACAGCATTTCACCTGCTGCTATAGTGCATTCCACTCCCCAAGGGAATCAAACCTCCCCAATTGTCGCTCGAGTGCCTGGTGAGTGTTGGTTATCAATAAATGTCTAGAAGACTGAAACTCCTTGAGGGTTGACAGGTTATGTGTTCCGGTCCTGTACATGGGCAATATGTCCCTGTCTGAGTGTATTAATGCTTCCTCATAAAGTGTGTGATGTCCAGGGGATTGCGCTAACAGGTCAGTGGTCCTCGGCAGCTGTCTAGTGCTTCCTTTTCTTGCTGTTCCCACTCATTCACCAGAGTGCTCCAAGCCCTGGCCCTTTCCATGGGGCCTTGGTCCTTCCGCGCTTCCCTGTGCCTAATCGTCTCTTCGGCCTTAAACCACTTAAGGACTTCCCTTCTCCATGCTTGCACACGTGGTCCTGCTTCTGCTTTCCATGTCATTGCAATCTCTCTTTTGGCCAGAACTAGGGCTAAATCTTCGAACTGATTAGTGTATTTGTGTTTGGGTTGGTGTCGATATCCCCCCAGTAAGCAGTGTCTGGGGTTATCTGGTACTTCCCGGTCAATAACGTCAGATAGGAGTTGTGCTATCTCGCGCCAGTACTCCCGTAGGGTTGGGCAGGTCCAGAACATATGTATAATTCCGCACCCTCCTCATGGCATCTGGGGCAGCCAGTTCCCAGGGCTCCAAAGTGCCTCTTGATTCTGCCCGGAGTCAGATATGCTCTATGTAGGACGTATGTGTTAATCAATTTAAATCGAGCATTCCTAGAGGCCATCGGAATCCAGGTCAGTATTTCCTCCCAGTCTCTATCCTCTATGACAGCTCCCAGATCCGTTTCCCATTTTTGTTTAAGAACTGTTAGTGGGAGTGTCAGTGCAGTTCTTATTGTTCTATATAGGTGGGTCACTGCCCTATTTGTCCCTGTTGCGCTAACAAGGTATTGTGTTATCTCCGAGATAGGTGGTTCTGAATTATCAGTGTCCCAATGTTTACTCATCGCATTTGTAATTGCTCTGTGAAGCAGGAAGTTCCCCCCTGGGATTTGATATCGGCTTTGGAAGTCCTCGAAGGGCAGCAGGGAGTCTGCCTCGTATAGGGTGCCCAGGGTGGTAGCTCCTGCCTTCTCCCAATTCTTTATTCCACTCCTACTGCCCTTATGTGGAAGTGTTAGCAGGCACCGCATTGGTGTCTCGGAGGCATTGGGGGGGGGGGCATTTTGTCTTGCGGAGATGTCATCTCCAGCATTTATGGATTACTTCCAGTGCCTTGATCTAGGAAGCACAGGTGGGCCAAGGCCTAGAATGACTCTAGCCAATGAGGACAGTTCGGGGATAAATTTTAATATTTCGTGACTGGGCGTCATACGGTCTGCCGTCCATCTGGCAGCCCCTGCAGTTGGCCTGCTAAGTAATATGCTATAAATCCGGGACAGCTAGTCCCCCCTCTTCAGTAGCCCGTCTCATCACTGTAAGTGCTAGCCTCCTCCTGCCCGTCCCCCAGATAAAACGCGTTATCAGAGAGTCCAAGTCCCTAAAGAAACGCTCTGGGATCCATACCGGCAGTGTTGTGAAAAAATATATTAGCCTGGGGAGGGTTATCTTCAGAAGCGCCACTCTGCCCGCAACCGAGATGGGCAGTGTGGACCAGAACCCTATTGAGCTCTTAATGCCCCTCAGCGCCCGCTGGATATTGCCGTTGTATAGGTTCTGGCAGTCATGAAATATATGAACTCCCAGATATTTTAAACACCTGGGTTCCCATTGTAAATCTCCTATGTTCAGGGAGGGTTCCTCCCCTCCTCAGTCGGAAAGAGACTGGATTTCTGCCAATTTAGTCTCAGCCCAGACAAATCACCAAAGTCTCTTAGCAGCACCTGAGCGCTCTGCAGATCACTCTCTGTATCTTTAAAAAAAGAGCAGGAGGTCATCCGCGTACAATGCTATATGAGTCTGAGCCGCCAGAGTGATACCCCTATATGTTCCGCCCTCTCTAGCCTTGCAAGCCAATGGTTGGATAGCTAATGCAAATAGCAGAGGGGAAAGGGGGCAACCCTGTCTAGTTCCCCTCTCTACTCTATAGTTATCAGATATGGTGGTGCCTGCCCGGACTCTGGCCGTCGGTCCAGCATACAGTAGTTTTGTCCAGGCTATAAAACGGTTTCCCATCCCAAACTTGCGGAGGACCTCATAAGTATCTCCACTCCAGACTGTCAAACACTTTCTCAAAATCATTAGCGAAGACTGATGCCCTAGTCTTATCATAACCATCACCCTGCATCAAGGCCAGGAGGCGTTGTATGTTCTGTGCTGTTTGGCGTCCTGGAATAAATCCAGCCTGATCTGCGTGTATTAAATGTGGTATGTGTCGCATGAGTCGGGCCGCTAGTATTTTACTCAGTATCTTATAGTTTGTTGCGAGCATCGACAACGGGGGGTAAGAAGCCACATCTGTTGGCGCCTTCCCCGGTTTTAAGAGCGGTATTATCAGGGCTTCCCGAGCAGACACAGGTAATGCCCGGTTCTCAGCTGCCGCTTCAAAAAACGCCACTAATCTAGGACCCAGTTTGGATAGATAGGTCGAGTAAAATTCTATTGGGAGTCCGTCTGGGCCAGGTGTTTTATTGCGTGCCATGGAAGCGATGGCTTCTTTCACTTCCGTCTCTGTGATCGGCGCTCCCAGCTCAGCTGCATCCAGGGCCGACATCGTAGGGAGTGGTAAATGCTTTAAGAGGGGGATGTGTTTTACTAGTGTATAGATCTACGTAATATTTCCGAAATTCGTCATTAATAGCCAATTGAGAGTTAATACAATCGCCTCCGGGTTGTGTAAGTTCGACTATTACCGAGCCCCTTTTTGCTGGATTCGCCAGCCATGCCAGTAATGAACTCGCTCGATCACCCTCCGCGTGTGTTCGTGTTAGGTATGCTCTATAGTCGAAACAACGCATCCTGTCAGTTGCCAATATAGTGTGTTCGCGCGCTGATGTGAGCAGTGTTCGCAAGTCTGTAGTCTTGGAGCATTGTCTCTCTAATTCTCTCTGGTTGCTTTCGGCCTTCTCTATGTCTCGCAGCAGCACGCGTCTCTCTCCAGCTGCTGCAGAAAGACACCTCCCTCTAATGACTGCCTTGAACGCGTCCCAATCCACCAGCATGGAAGTAGTCGATCCCTTATTAGTTTCTAAGTAGCTGTCTATTGTCAGGCCAATGGTGTACTTAAACGCCTCGTCATCCAACATAGAAGTCGCCAAGCAGGTATTGGTGCCTTTACCAGAGTCCAATTCAGGGTGAGGAGAAGAGGATTGTGGTCTGAAAGTGTGTGAGTGAGGTATTCGCTCGCATGCGCTAGCCTATGTATCTCTGATGAGGAGAGAAAAGTCTAATCTGACGTGTAGATCGTACATGGGAGAGTAATACGAATAGTCTTGGTCCGTTGTGTGCTGAACGCGCCAAGTGTCCACTAGTCCCCAGTTTTGTTGCCATGTTCGGAATGAGTGGGCCGTTCTAGTGGTTGGGGAAGAGGGCAAAGAGGGGTGGGATCTGTCTAGTGTTACATCTGCTATGCAATTGAAGTCTCCGCCCTTCCCCAGGGCAAAGAACATATTGTCTTCGCCCAAACCTTTAAACAATAACAGTGTTTCAACCATGATCATAGTCTCCGCTGTGTGGCCCACAGCGGTTGTGGGGGTGGTGTGCTCATTTCTCCTCTGTCGGAAGCCCCAGGATTCCTCTGGCCCCCTGCTATCCATTAATGTAGCAGGTAGTGCAAGAGAATAGTTTTTTTCATAGATTGTCAATTTTGAGATTGTAGGTAAGCTGTGTTTCGCCTACCAAGTTGTCTCATCGTATGGAGATTCTGCTAAATGACTGTTCAGCGGTGGAGTGAGCAGTCTGTACCAGCGCTTCTTAGTCCGATTAGGTCATTAGCCGTGCCAGGGGTAATCATAGGCAGGAGAACACTTGATTGGGTGGAGGTTGCAGTTTCATTATCGGAATCCGAATGTTCATCTTCTTTCTGTGAGCTCGAAGGCAAAGCCATGTTCTATCTCCTAGGTCCTTCACCCAGCATTGCCACCGCTTCCACCACACGCCGTCTTTCTTTTTGTACTTCATCTGGATTAGGTGGGACTCTTCTTTGTGTTGCCTGTCACCTCCTTGATCTAGGACACCTTCGTTCTTGTCTTGTTGCGAATTGTTAGTCGGGTCTGGTGTTGTGTGCGATTCCAACCAAGACTAAGGGGGTTATTCTAACTTTGGAGGAGTGTTAATCCGTCTCAAAAGTGACGGTAAAGTGACGGATATACCACCAGCCGTATTACGAGTTCCATAGGATATAATGGACTCGTAATACGGCTGGTGGTAAATCCGTCACTTTACCGTCACTTTTGGGACGGATTAACACCTCCTCCAAAGTTAGAATAACCCCCTAAGTATCTTCCAGTGTGGAGAAGAATTCTGTGCCAGTCGGGGTGACCACTCGAAGTCTAGCCGGATATAACATTGAATAAGGGATCTCCAAATCGCGAAGTTTGCGCTTCACAGAGTTATAGTCCGATCACCGTCGTTGCACATCCCTGGAGAAATCTGGGAAGATGGATACTTTACTGTTCTCATGCCTGACGCAGTATGTGATCCCTGTCTCGGAAGTGGAGGAGTCTCGCTATCACTGGCCTTGGGGGAGTACCTGGGGGGGTGGCATCCTGCTGGGTACTTTGTGAGCTCTCTCCAGGGCAAAAAATGCGGACAACCCCTCCGGGGCAACAACTGACCGAATCCAGGTCTCCAGGAATTCCACCATGTCAGGGCCTTCACTTTTTTCCAGGATCCCTGTGATTCTGATGTTATTGCGTCTCACCCTGTTTTCTGTGCCTTCCGCTCTGCTTTCCAGCGCTTTGACCTGGTTGTCCATTACATTCAGCTTGTTGTGTGCCAGCGTCAGGTTAGGGATTGCTTCTGCCAGGTCTCGCTCTGTCGTGATAACTCTTTCTGTCAACCACTTATGGTCATCCTGTAAGAGGCCCAGATCTATGCTTAGTGTATCAATTTTAACTTCCAACGCTGTTCGGGATGCTGCTATGGCTTGAAGTACATCTTGGAGAGTCGGTTCAGTGTTCTCCGCCACTGGTACATTGTGCGTTAACGGGTCCATGCTCCCTGCGCGCGGTCTGGGACGTAGGAATCCTCCTATGTCGCTTTCTCTTTTTTTGAGGGTCTTCCCCATTGTGTGGCAAAGTTTATTCGCTCAGTGCTCACTCTTCTGCTGCGCGCTCAGCTCATAAGGTGATGTATTTGTGCTGAGAAGAGTCAGAGTTAAGTTTTAGTTCTCCTTATTTGTTCTGTGCTATCGCCCACCAGGGCCCGTAACTGCGTCACTTGTTCTGTAGGTGTGCCTCAGTTATTGGTCTGAGTATTGGGCTCGCCAGTCCCCCTTGATTAGGGACATTTTAGTGGAATCACAAGCAGCATTTTCTTAGCGTTGGCCCAGGGGTTGGTATCCTTCCTAGTGCGCTAATCTGTCATTGCCCCTGCCCTTGCTGATAAGTTTCACTCTTACCGCCAAGTCGACTGGGATGTTCACTGCCCTCCGCTCGGTGGTGTCGGCGAGTAGCGCTTTGTGTTGGATATCTCTCTGATTCGTTCTCTTCTGTGGCCGCGCTTGGTCGCCTCTGCTCTCCTAGGCGTTCGGGCGCTCGCGGCGCTGGGTTTGCGGCCTGAAGTTCCTGTGCCCCCTTCCGGGAATCCCACAGCTTCCTCTCCTGTGCTATTTCTGCGTCCGATGGTCTCCGCTATTCTCAGAACGTGCTGTTTTGAAGCGTCACTATTAGTGGTGGCCGCCATTTTGGGTGCGCCGCAAGCAGAGAGTAGAGTTATTATTTTAAGGTCTCATTTCCAATTCTGGCGGCCCCCACCTAGGTTCCCCGGGTCTCGGGGAAGGCGGCAGTAGATTCCCCGCTTAATTTCGGTGCAGGATGGGTCAAGGATGTGGGTGAGCGACCCCAGAGCTCCCTAGATTTGCAGCTTAATCCATGCGAGCCCTGGTCACGCCCTGTGTCTGTCATGACAGTTATGTGGGGAACAGGGTTGAGAAAACAAAAAAAAAACACTTCTTCATAATGTTGTTGGTAATCCACCATTGTAGAGAGTGAGGAGTATGGTGGTCTATCAACACTAGATCCTCTAATTGACCCTGTGACAGACCACTGTTGAGCTGAACATTACAGTAACAGACCCATGTGTAGGTGGGCATGGGTTATTATGGCAATACAGGAGACCATCATCCCTAGGAGGTGCATGACTGTCCTCACTGTTATCTGCAAATTTGACTGAAATCAAGGTAATAGTATTTGGAAATTCTGAACTCTTGTAGAATTTGGTTAAGCTAGCCCTATTTGTGTGTTTAGAATAGCCCCTAGATATGGCTGTACATGTAGAGGTTGTAAGTGAGACGTGGGAACGTTGATGGTGAATCCCAAGCGGTGGAGCAGATCTACTGTAATCTGAGTGTATTGGTGACACTGTTGATAAGTGTTGGCTTTGATAAGCCAATTGTTCAGGTATGGAAACATGTATGTTTTGACTGCGTGGGTGGGTGCTACTACCGCTAGACATTTGGTTAACAGTTTAACTGCAGTAGTCACCCCAAAGGGAAGGACTTTGAACTGATGTTTGCTGCTCATCACAAACCGGAGATATTTGTGATATACTGGGTGTATCGGTATGTGAAAATATGCATCTTTTAGATCTAGTGTAGCCATACGTTGCCTTGTTGGAGAAGTGGAATCACATCCTGCGAGGTGACCATGTGGAAAAGCTCTGATAGGATGTATTCGTTTAGCGGCCGTAGATCCAGGATCGTCCACAAGGAACCATCCTGTTTGGGTATTAGGAAGTATAGGGCCTTGATGTTGAAGAGGGACAGGTTCGATTGCTCCTTTAAGGAGAAGAGCTTGAACTTGCTGTTTTAGCAATATTCAATGTTCCATGTTCTAGTGATAGCCAGTGAGTGCGAGGTGGAATGTTGGGAGATGTGGTAGTGAGCTCCAGTCAATAGCCATGTTGGATAATGTCCAACACCCACTGGTCTGATGTTATTGATTGCCATGTGGGTAGAACGTCCTGTAATCGACCTCCAACAAGTGTTGTATGATCAGGGGAAGGAGAGGGAAGTCATTGTTTAGTGGTGGGTGTTCCACTACGTGGGGAAGCACCCTTGCCTCTACAGCTGGCATTGTTGCCTCTGTATGAGCCTCTAGGTTAACTTTTCGGAAAAGAGGGTTGGCTCTGTATGTGTTGGTATGAGGTGGAGGCCTCAGAAGAGGTGGCTTTGGAGCCTTCACAACTGCTAAAGAGGCTAAAAGAGCCAAGGGGGGGGGGAGGGGTGTAAATGTTTGGAGGCCTCATACTGATCTGTCTTTTTTTAATTTTCTCTAAGGTCTGGTTGACATGGGGACTAAAGAGATGCTCTGTGTCAAACAGGACATCAGGTAGGCTCTGCTGAACCTCTGACTTGAAGCCAGACACACAGAGCCATGCATTCCATAAAAGTAGAATACTAATGTTAATGCATCTGTCTGCCATATCTGCAGCATGCAGCGCACAGGGTATGGAGGTGTCTGATGTGAGCTTGCCTTCTGAGACAAGCTCTTGTCCTCTCTTCCTATGTTCATCTGGAAGACACTGGAGGAGGTCCTCCATCTCATCCCAGTGTGCGCAGTCATAACGAGCAAGCAGGCCCATTGAGTAGGCAATGTGCCAGCGATTGTCAGATTGTGCTGAAACCCTTTTCCCTGCCGTACTAATATGTTTACTTTCTTTATTGGACAGTGGGGCTTCTCCACTAGCTTGTGAGCTGGCCCACATGTGAGCAGTTGTGATCACCAGCAAGTCTGGCAGTAATATATATACGGTCTGCTGGACAGGACTTGTACTTTTTTTTATTAGCCCTAGGTGTAATTACCCTAGATCTAACTGGGTCTTTGAAAATGTCTTCAGTATGACGTAATATGCCCTTTAGCATGGGTAAGAATTGGGTGGACCTTTGTGTAGCTGAAAGTGTCTCAAAGAGGAACTCCTCCTCTTGAGGATCCTTGCTCTACATCAGGAAATGCAGCAGCCCTACCTATTAACGCCTAGTAAATGGTAGAATTGTCAGGAGGGGAGAGACAGGCTGGAATGAAATCCGTGCCCCTGTCATATGGAGTGTGACTCAAGGGTGTCCCACGGAACGGGGTGTCCCAAAGGTGACATGCCTTGCACCTTGGTCAACTATTGAATGCTGTGGGGATCCCTGAGGTGAGCGGTATAGAGGATCTCCAAGAGACTGTGCTGGAGACAATCAATGGGGTTGTGGATGTTGTGGAGGTAGAGGCGGTAGTGGTGAGAATGGTAGATGAGACAAAGGACTAATTGCTTTGTCCAATTTCTTCCTATGTTTCGGAGGTACTGGAGAGTCCAGAGCCTCTTGGAAAGACAACAGTCTTTTGGATGTGGAGGAATGGTGGCCGAAGGCTTGGCAAGAATACGGCCACTTTAAGGCTGAATATGGATTTGCCTTTGTAGAGCATCCAACTTCTCCTGCAGCTTGTGGAGGATAGGCTTGACTGTCCTGCTGGAATTAGGTTTCGAAGCCAGCTTCAAAGTTTTCGGTACCGAGCCATGTGTGTGTTTCAGCGCAAAAGTTCCACTCGGAGTCAATGTGGTGGACGTCGACATTTGACCCGGCACGAATGGTCGGCGCCAAGGTGCTTGATGCCAAAGACTTTAGTTGGTGTTGCAGGGCCGAGCTTGAGGGCGGGCATGTAAAATGGTTACACTATAAGGACCATGGCCGGACGGCAGTGGTGGACCAAGGACCTCTTGATCAGAGTGAGCCGTATGTCATTTAGAATGTTTGACATTGGGTTGAGGGAGAGGGGAAATCTTATTCACGGACTGTTGGGCTGGTGTAACTTCCTGCACCTCTAGGTCGACTTCGAGATTGGAGTCAGAACTGCCCTCCAGACAGAACACCTCTTCCTCCACAGGGGATGCCTCCGGGTGTTGTTCCCCCTTCTTCACGGACAGGTTCATGGCCGAAGATATTGGGAGTGTCTTTGATGCTTCTTCTCTGCATTTTGAGACGACGCGCCCAACAATCTTGTAAAATGTTCTTAAAACGGAAAGATCAACAAGCCCTGCAATCCACCTCCCTGGGTTCAGGGAACAAACACAGGTTATAGACTAGATGTATGTCTGTTTGGGGATATTTTGTGTGACAGCGAGGGCAGAACCTGAAGGGCATCCATTCCATCACCAGCAGGTCATTATCTGGAGAACATGGGAATGACGGACCCGAAGGGCGAGGACCTAAAGGGCTGCGGTCGAGGCACGTCGACCCTACGATCGATGGATTTGTATTCCTTGATACGGAAAATAAGAAAGCGTGAACAAAAGAAATACCAACAAGGTTAAAGCATGAGTCGAAAGAGTACCATAACGGTATGACACTGGAACAATAGCACTCACGTCCGAACCCGACGGCTGAACTAAAACAATCTAACAATGGAGTTGATGCCTTTGCGCAGTATCACTGAGGTTCACTCTACCATGTGAATCAAAAAACTTCTTCGAAGAAAAACAACCTGCACACATCCAGACGCAAAACTAGATGGCAGGAGTATGCAAAGCAAGTGTATCTACAGTCACACGTCGTGAACAAATGTATTCTCTTTGTTTCCATACACAATTAAAAAAAACTAAGGTAAATATATGCATATAGCTGAACTTGTATTTTACTACTAATGCTCGTCATTCAAAAAGCTGGATATCTTACCTGTAATTTTCTTGAATTTGTTCAAGTCTATTTGTAGCCACTGGTTTTCATCTATGAATTCTGAGGCCCATGGAGGTCCAGGTTTTTTCATCCTAGCTCTCTCAGGGCTCCAGATGTTTATTTCACCTGACACATCAGTCCATTCCAAAGTTGATGAGGCAGCTATCTGAGAATCAGGGATTACCCCGGATTCCATTCCAAGAGTCCCATAACAACCTGGAAATGCAAGAAGAAAATAATACACCATATCACTTCCGTGATACTCGGAATTTAAGTGAATTACATTTCAGAAATGTCTAATAGTTGAGGATGAGAACTGTAACGATATTCAGGTGAGAGATAATACATTATTGGTGACATAGTCCACAGTTTCCCTCCATTTTTAGGCTATCAGGCTATCTGTTAATTCTACCATTGTGACAAACCTGTTCACATTATGTTGCTAATAAATTTTGTGCTAACTTTGCAAAGTTCTGATGCCAAACTTTATCTATGTGTATGTTAACAGCATTATGAGGTATTTTCTCTATGCCCTGAGGCAGCCAGTGTTTACTGGTCAGCATGTGTGGTGGGCAATGTTATTTTCAACTGGTGACTCAAGTCTCGGGTACTACAGTATACAGACTGAATATTGAGGTTACTTCTTTTGTACACTTTATAATGTAAGGCAAATGACACAAGCTAGCTTAACAAGATAGTAGAAGTTGTAGGACTCAGATACAGTTTGACATAGTAATCACACAAATCCAATGCCCAGTCAGAACTACCAGGAATAGTATAGTATCAACAGAACAGTATCAAGAATAGAATATGTATTTAAGCAAAGTATAGCAGTTCACATTAAGCTCTGAACAAGAAAGATATTCTTAGAACATTATGACACTAAAGAGTTTAGTCACTAGACAGCCAAGATAACAGATCCTTCACAACTGCTAGAAACTTTCAGGGCAATGTAGCTCAGTGATGAAGGTGCCACACAGCATATCACTATTATATCAGGAGTACCTTGGTATGCATGTCTTTTGACCTAGTTTCGCAACAGCTCAGTATTAGAGGCAGAGCAAGTTTTAACCAAGTTAGCTGGTGTTCTGCCATAAATCTTAGCAGATATAAAACACTACAACCAAAAAGTGAAACAGAACCCAGAACTGATAAAGTGATGGTCTGCGTGTGCAGTTAACACAGCTGCCATTGATCAAGTTGTCAGAAACATTGGGGCTACTGGACCAGGTTCAAGAAGAACCACTAATAGCCTTTAATGATACAATCATCAAAGGTCTCACTGGGAATGTCGGGTAGAGGAAAAGCTCTCACACCCAAATTAAGTTGCCCACATGTTAGGGATTTATAGCTCATAAGCATCTGGCTCTGATCAAACTTTTTAGGAAGTAGTGGAACCCACTCTTCTCTCTGGAGGTTGTAGGGCACCTTCAAAGTCTGTTATGCCCTGTTGTAGATGCAGGGTGTGAAACTGTTCTGGAGTCAGGACAACCTGCCTCAATCAAGGTACTCGGAGTGAGTATGCCAAATGTTGCTTCTTGCATCGTTTCACAAAAAAAAAAAAAAAAAAAAAAGGTATCCTGCAGGAATAAGTTACAATATTAATTTTTGCGATAGTGAACTCATTAAATTTAACACTGGGACCTTAGGCTCAATCATTCCATTATCTTTAATGAAACATTTATAAATAGTTGTCTATATTGTGTCTCCACACAATGTTCAAGTCCCTGGAGCACAACTAAAAACATGTACATAAATGTTATAAAACCCTTCACCTTTCCACATGCATATTACAAAATCAGACCCAAATCAAATCATTTGGTCTTTAGGGAGGCATGAAGTTTGGGTGTTCGTCATTGCGGGCAAAATTACAATAGCAGGGCGGACAGAATTTAAAGACCGTGCTCATGCTCTAAATTAGCGTCACAGAACCCCAGGGATCCCACATGGACTATAAATCATTCTTAGATTATGTCAAACCACCCAACCAGCAATCTATAGTGAGTGTTTATGAGCAGCATACATCCTCTACTATGGTTGGGGGCACATCAAGGTTGAAATCTCCTGGTTTGTGCAACCAGAACATGGCGCACCCTCAGTGGACCTTCAGACCGTAAGGCTCACATATGCAATAAACAGGGCAGGACAGGAAAAAGTGAAAAAGACAAGATAGTATGAAAAACTAAAAGTGGCTTACTCGAACGATAAAGTCACACAAAATGGCATTTTTGTTGGTGGACCAGCTCTTTGCTATTCTGAGCACCCGCCAAGCACCTTCAAGGGGTTTGAAGTAATATGCTGGAATTTTAGGGATTAGGTGTGGAGATTCTGTTCGGGTAGTTGATCAGACTCTGCTTGTGGCAGGGGTGTATATGGTAAAAGGTCCAGCTTACCTAAGCTCCTTGTGTGGTTTGCCATCAATATAAAACTAGCAACAAGGACAGAATGTATTGTGGAACATGACACCCTTCAGCTATCTGCTTATAGTGCAAGTTTATTTTCCTTTCTAGATGTTGTGATTGGTGGCTACAAGTACATGGTACGCATGGATATGTAATGGCTGTCTTATCTCCGAGTTTTTGGAAGCAGCAGCTTTTCAAATGTGTTTTCCTAGGACAAGAGTAGTTTGTTGGTTCCAGGTGGGTTGAAATTGATTGTTGTGTGCGCCAGGGTCCTGGAGTGATTTATTCAGAGGCACACTGACCTTTGTAACATCAGATGTTTCACTCCAGTTGTGAACCTTGACACTTGTGGGTGAGTTGGTTGTTATGTATGCGTTATAGTGAGAGCAGAGATGTTGGATGGCTGGTCTAATACCATGCAGTTATTGTGACATCAGCACTGGCATATTACAGTACTCAGCTTTGAAGGAGGTGTTTTACCTTCGTCAAACGAGTGCTTAGTTGGTTCTATGGGGAGTGCTCAGTTCATTCTATGGGAAGCACTCTGACATGTGTGCTGGGGGAAATTGACCGGTGTGGTGTAAACGCCATAATCTCCATGATGTTTCTTTTGTTCATCAACCTGCTGACTTTGAAAATACAGCTGGAGTAATAAATCGACCTGCTTGTGGAGTTGAGATTAGATGTGACAGGCACACCAGTACATAAGTATTTTACTCAGTATAGAGTGATGCTTCTGGGCTGTTAGCAAATCTTAAGTATAGTTCTGCTCAGGGAAGTGCCAGATGATCTGGGAACAATGCAGAACGTTACACCTATCCTATCTTTGTTAACACAACCTGTCAAAATGTGTGAAAAATATATTTTTGAATTATGCCTGAGTATGCAGTACGAATGTGAGGGCTGGGAGGAAAGGGTAATTGTTGTTTAATTGTTCAGGAATTGAAGATCAGGAGATGCTAGACAATGTACCTGAATTGTCGGCCAAAGATGAGGGACTTAACTGAGTTTGAGAAAGAACTCAAAAAGTTATACCTGCATTATTTAGCTTGAGTAAGTACTATTAATGAATATTTCTACAGCCATGGGGAAGCTGGTAAGCAGTTCTACATATGGTGTATTGATGGATGAACATTTAAGAGACCCGTTTTTTCTAAATTGCATGTGTGAGAAAAATGAGATAAATATGTGTAAAGGATAAGCCACCTGTCATTGACAGCTAAGAGGGTGGATCACATGCACAAAAGACTAGAAACTTTAAAAAGTGACACAGAGTGGAGAATATCTCAACAAAACGTGTATTGCTATAACTGGGAGGGGAAAAAACAAGAAAAATATGGACAACACGTTCACAGGACCATGTTTTAGATTTGAGAAATTGTGCCAAAGGACAAAATATGTCCAGCAATCAAGGCTATACGCAATGAGTGTGTAAGAGGTCTTTTTGTGCGCTGTTGTAGGAGTGGTGGAGGTGCTGCAGCTAGTAAAACCAGAAAGACAATCTGGGACAAAATTATGTAGTAGTTGGTGTGTAAGGTGAGTGAACACCATTTGATGTAAACATTAATGGTGCTCATCTGTCCATGCTGTTTGACATGTGTTCATGTCAGAGCAAGTGTGAACACAAAACCTGAAGGATAAATGCAGACTTAAGAGAATGCATATCAGCCCAGGAAGATTTAAGGAAGTGTGTGTGTGTGGGGGGGAGCGGGGTCTCACTGAGATGAGTGTGGCATTTCATGGAAGGACTACTATGGTAAAGGTGAATGTCTCAGTCACAAGGGACCGCACACTGGTGGCCTCACCAAAAACAGGAGTTTTCTTGAATCCTAATGCAGAACCACCAGTTCAGATGAGATAAGAATCTAGAAAATATATGAAAGTGGAAGGAAAGTGTTAAATTTGAGTGTAGGTTTCCTAGAGGGTTTGGGAAGAAACTACAAAGCTTGAAGAATAATTTTCACTTTATTTGCCTCAAAGACTCTGTCAGACCAGTCTCATGCAGCAAGAGGAGATTACTGATAGGTCTCCAAGAGGCAGTTAAGGAGGAATTAACTAGGTTGTGTAAAGATGAGGTTTTTATTCCCATTGTGTCTTCTAAAAATGGTTGGCACCCATTGTTGAGGTGAACAAACCCTCTGGGGAAACTCAGGCTGTGCACTGGCTTCCAGGCCCTCAACTGGGAAGCAGTCATTGATAAGTTTCCACTTCATAGCATATCCAAGCATTTGACTGTGATGGGCGCGGCTAGGTATCTTACGACTTTGGATCTAATCTCTGCCTGTTATCAGGTGGGGCCGGACGAACGTTGGCAGGAAAACACTTATTTATAACGCCATTTGAGTTGTTCAAATGTTTGCAGATATCATTTGGGCTTGTCAAAGCAGCCTGTGATTCATCAAGCCATGTAATTTTTGTCAGGACGTTGCAAAGGAGTATTTTCCTAAATTACATTCTGGTCTTTCGGAGAGCATGGGAGGAGCACCAGAAGAGAGTGGAAGAGGTTCTTAAGAGATTTCAGAAAAATGGATTGACCCTGAGAGCTGATAAATGTGATTTTGGTAAAGAGGAGATTATATATCTAGGCCATATGATGAGCTGCATTGGGGTATTGCCAAAAAGGTAATTAGCTGACACCATTGCTCCCAATGATCAGCCTAATAAAGAGGAATTATTTTTTTCTTGGACTAATCAAATTTTATAACTGCTTGGTGGGAAAAAATGGCATAAAACTCAGAACATGTGCACACTCCTGAGGAAAGATGTTGAATTTGTCAGTAACGAAGTCGGAGTAAGGGACCTGAAAAGGACCTAAAGCAACAGCCATCTCTGAAGGATTTTGTTGCAGGAAGACAGTGTATTATCAATATGGTAGGTAGTTCAAAAGGACCTGCTGAGAAAAACAATTGCGTTTGCCTCACCGGCACTGAGAGGGGCAGAACTCAAATATTCATCAATTGAAAACAAGGCACTGGCAATAAACTGGGCTGTCAACAAATTGAAGAACTGTGTGCAGGGGAGGTTTTCTCTGTATGAAAGAATCACAAGCTGTTGAGGGAAACATTTTGAACAGAAAGGATTTGATACAGAGTCTGCATGCATACTGATTTGGGTCACTGGTTTGCAAAAGCACACCTTTTGTGCACAATGTCTACCAGAAATCCAAAATGTTCCAGCTGATTGTTTCACCTGCATGGTGGAAAGGAATCCCTGTGAAGATGTAGTGAATGGCCTGGTTCAGATTTAGAGGTTGAGCCCTGCATCAGTGATTTTTCTAATTTTTGCATGAGTGACAAGATACGCAAGGCATGCACTCCATCAACATTTTGTAGGAAATTGCAGTTGGTGCGGTGGGAGGAGTTTACTTTGGACCTTGTGGATCTTTTTACATGGAAAGGTCATTTCACATTACATTTTTGTTCTAGTGGATATGTTTCACATTGGCCGGAAGTAATGTGGATGAATGACATTTGTTCTTATAGTGTTAAATCTTTGTTGCAAGACATTTTCCACAGGGAAGGTTTTGCTAAAACAGTATTACCAGATAGCAGGTACAGCTTTGCTCCAGAGAGTTGAAGGCGTATTTTAGTGAAAATGTTATCGAGTACATTTGGTAGCATCCCAAACCCAGTTGAATTGTGATTGGCCCATTGAAGGAAGGTATACAGTTAGCACAGTCCTCACGTTTAGATTATAAGAAGGAATTACTTCAAAAGGATTGAGTCATACAGACTGTAGCCTCATCAGACCACTGGCAAGACTCCTTTCTAGCTGTTCAGGGGGCAGAATCCTAACTTCAAATTAGTCCTAGAATGGGAGATGTGGCTAAAAGGTTGTTTGAGGATGTCTACTGATGACACCTGGAGAGAAAAAGTTGAGGGTCCTGAACAAGCAGGAAAAGCTGCACATTAATGAATGGTTAATGTGGGGAATTGGGTGCGTATCAAAGGTCCAAGTGGATGTATTAATGTGGGGGATTAGGTGTGTATCAAAGGTCCAAGTGGATGTACAACATTCTCTAAATTCAAGAAATCTTTAAAGGTGAAAAGTTGTTTAAGAACGCAGCAAAGGTCTCTGTTCCAATAATACAGAATTTAAGTCGGGTGTCAGTGAGTGCAGAGGCGGATGAGGGTTTGAGGGAAGTACAGACAAATGGATTAAGGATGGAAATCATGGAGCAATCGAAGGATGGGGTGTTTGGTCTAGACCTAAATATTTGCTGGAATATGGCTAGTGAAGACCAATAGTGATTATGTTCTACTAGTTGATATTTTTCACATTATTTTATTCTCTGTTTAGTGACCTCTTTACTTTTCTTTTTGTACAATGTAAGATTTTACTGCTTTTTTGTGAAGGAAAGATTTGGGGATTAGTGGCTGATGTGTGCTTCCCCAATCTGTGCACTTGCCAGACACTTTCCAGTGTTCTCTGGTAATGTTCTTGAATGTCAGGGTTTAGGTGTAGCGATTCTGTTCCGGCAGTTGGCCAAACTTGACTAATTTCCACTTATAAGCTAAAAACTGTCATTTGTTTAATTTAATTGTTTAATCATGAATTGAGTGACAAATACATAAGGTTACCCTTTTGCTTTCTACATATTTTAAATTATAAATAATTCTATGGTTGTCTGCACTATTATTCTCAGTGTGATTTTAAGATAGTATTTGCGGTTCTTAGATCTACAGAAGGTCCAATTTTGGTGCCAGTATCTGCCTATTTTTGCACAGTCAATCTTCAATTTTTATAGGCCAAATTAAGAACCTCCATATTAAAGTGGGCCTGCCGCTGACACACTGGCACCCTTCTTGCAGTAGAATTACTGGATCCCTGCATTTGGATATGTTCATTTCAGAATGCGTTTTTGGACTCTCACCACCATCGTACCCAGCTGAGCTTTTTTAATTAAGAAATGGAAGGTCTAATCTTTAACCTACTGGACCCTGGAAAACCTTTAAACAATTCCTCAAGCTTCTCTCAAAACACCTGCATTCTCGGATAAATTAATCAAACCCATGCCTAATGATCTGCTCCATCCTCCTTCAGAAAATTAATCATCACCCTGAGACTGCTTACTGGGGCGGTAATCAAGTTCGACCCTTCCTACTTCCTGCATATAGACAAATCCCTTCAGCCTGCTGTAAAACATCTCAAATGTGTCCTTAAGATTTAAAATTAATGTGATACTATAGGGACATGTCTCCTCTGCTGACTAAAGCCTCTATTTTGCAATCAATACATCACAAAACATAAAGGTTGATGAAAATGAATTGAAAAAGGTCCAGGAGTACATTATCGTTCCCACACATTAATAACTTAGTAGTACTAAATCATTCAGAAACATACATGGGGTAGTCTTTATAAGGGATACAATAGAAAAAACACAAAAGGGGGCATAAACACAATTGCTGATGAATGTCAATGCACAGGGGTTTTTATGTTGCCACTTTAGAAACTGAACTGTAACAACCAATGTATAGGAGAAAGCTTACCACTGGTCTTAAAAGTAAAAAGGCTTGCAGATAACGGGCCCCTGAAAAACAAATCATATGTTATTGAGGTACAGCTCTCCCCGCCTTACTACAAAATTAGCTGTATAAGACCAATACTTTTTTCCACTATTTGTTAATGTGACTATGTTTCCATACTTTTAAGCAAGAGCGACTTGTAGCCCTACGGAGGCTGGACCCTTGCCAGACTGTCTGCATCACTACTGAATAAGCAAACTATTTTAATTTGAGTTATTGTTTTTAAATTTGATTGTGCATTATCCTGAACAGTTGGCATGAAGCAGATCCTTTGGAACTTATACTGTGCACAACTAATGCAGGCATGCCAACATTATCACATTTGATTTGAGGAGAAAATATTCTACAGTCCCATTACGTTATTTGGGAAACATATGCACCCAAGTTGCCTTCTGGAAGCATATAGTGTGATTCAAAACTAATTAATAGAACATGCCATTTTTGCATATGAAGGAGGCAGTTAATCACTAATTAGCAATGTCACTAAACTAGGACAAAGATCTAACAGTTTTCATATCACAAGCTTGCATTTCAGTTGCATTATAACTAAAGATAAAAGATCTACTTACACTCTTGATGTGACATTGTTAGCCAGAGAACTTTCATAGTATGGGATACCTTTACTGATGACAACACTGATTTGGCCACCAAGCATGTTGGATACGACTCCTGCATGCACGCCAGCCATGCACAGCGAGGAAGACTAGAAAACAAAAATAGGTCGCCCGGTCACAGCTGGTTTCAATCTTGCCGAAGCATGAAATAAACGTAAAATCTAAATATATATAAACAAAGAAAATGAGGGGGAAGCGGCGAGGGATAGGAGGGGAAAAAGCACAAAGGGACACTACAACTGGATCATTAAGGGTACGAAATGAACGAGAGTATTGCTCACCATAACAAAGTAATTATTTCGGTTTTCAAATCTTTAATATTAGGCTGATAAAACGTTTTACATATTTTACTATGCTTGCTCTTTACCCCTGTATTTCTCATACTTTCAAAGCTATTTGTCTCAATTCTTAGTAGTAGTTTTGTTAACAAAGGGTTGTCTAATAATTTTCTGACTGAATACATTAAGTATCTGTACTTTATGAAGACTTGAACATTGGGAAAGGGCCCTTGTGACAAAGTCTTTTGATCTTAGGGCACCAGATCCTAATTCTGTCCTGCTTCTTCCTTTTCAGGCCATTTACTGTTCCAAACAGCGCAGGCTTATTCAGATTTATAAGTATATTCCTTAAATTTGTCCAGCCTCCAGTGGCTCCTAATGTTTAATCCTAGGCTACTCTTGGGGGAAACTCACTCCTCTTCACGTTCAGGATAATGAAATTGCTTAATTAAACCCAATAACTTTAAGTTCAGGCAATGCCTCTAGCAATGGCAGGTAGAACTGCTAAAAAGGGGCGGGGGGATGCTGTGTTGCCGACTATGAAACATGGAATGAAGTGGTTATTATATCTGACCCCCACACAAGTACCTCTTTTTTCACTGGGTGTTTGACAGCCCGTACTTCCAACCCTAGACTACTACAACTTTTCCCGGCGAGCTTTTTGCAAAGTCTTGATTTTTAGGTCTTGCCTACAGACAGCTTCAGCTGTCAAAAGACCTTTCATAGACAATACCTGTATTTACACTGGCCCTTGGGTCAACACATTGCTCATCACTGGTTGTCTTTCTTGTCTTTCTCATTGGCTTGCTTCTTGAGCAATGTCTTTCCTCCTTCTTCCTGTGTTTGTCCATGCTTTGGAGCATAGCTTCTTGACCAGCCTTCCGACTGAATAATTTGTACTCTTCCACTGCTCACATTCAGAGGACTACTTTTTATGTCTCACCTCAGTGCATGAGCTGTCTCTTGTAAGACATATTGTTTTCAGTTGGCTTACTAATTGCTCATCATTGGTTGGCTTCATTGTCTCTCATTTGCTTACTTTTTATTGGTCAGCTGATGTAGGTTTCCTTTTACTGTGTGTATTTGGCCCTCCTTTGAAGAATAGGCGTATTATTTGTGCTCTTCCACTGATCATTTGTAGGATCTATTTTGTGTTTAAGTACTCTACCAGGTCTGGGCGTGGCTTCGGGCGTCAAGATGGCGGTCGCACTCTGAGAGTGCTCTGGACCCCTCCGTCATCCGCCTTTAACCACCGCGGTCCAAGGAAGCGGAAAAACGCTGTACATGGCGCCCCGGTGTCCCGGGGGCCCGTGGAGAAGTCTGTTGGGGCGAATTGATGAAAAGCCGGCAGCTCGCCCTCATACGGCGATCCGGCTGCTCCCGTGATGAGGAGCTCAAGATGGCGGCCGCTACGAGATGCACCCGGCAGACCTGAGGTGGGCCTGGGGTCCCCGACGAAGTCGACTGCCGCGGGTTGAGGGGCGGCGAGAAGCCCGGTGAGAGCTGAGGCGCGCCCTGAAGTTGGATCCCTGCCGCTGGGGCGCCGGCGGGCCCCCCCCCTCCGATCGTGGAGGAGAGCGCGGGGTGAACGGCGCCGCGCCAGCGCGCGAGGCGCGAGTGCGGCCCGGAGGACCGGGAGCCCTCCCTGACCGCCTGGGCGGTTTGCGGTGCCGCGCTGGGGCCGTGGCGGAGGCCCTGGCCCCCGAGATCCCCCTACTAGAGGGAATTTAAATTTGGAGGCGTACTGGGGTCCAGAACCCGGCCGAAAATCTGAGTGGTGCCCCGGGGGGGCAAGGAGGTGAATCGGAGACCGGGAGGGGGTGAAAGGAGAAGACGTGCGGTGACGCCCCCGCCCCCCCCATCCCTGCAGCAACAAGAGGGGGCTCGGGGGCCTGGGGACTTGGTCTCGGCCTCTCTCGGACCCGAGCCCGGGTGGAGCGCGAGCTGGACTGCGGCAAAATCTGGACTGCGCGCCAGGCGGTGGAAGACAACACCTCGAGGCAAGTGGATATCCTGGGTTCCGGGTCGTGCTTGGTTGACTTTAGACCCTGGTCGGAACGACCAGAGAGATTGAGAGCGCGACCGGGACGGCACGAGGCCTACAATGGAGATGCAGAGCCCTTAAGGTGGAGAGGCCTGGGTCTGGGTCTCAGACGGGGTCCCCCCCCAACTGGTGGAGAGAGCGAGAAAGGGAGCTGAAAAGAAGGGGCCAACGGTGTCATTGCCGGCTGTCCTCACGTGATCAGACACAGCGTACCCCCTCACAGCCCATGGTACTTAACAACGGACTAAATTCTCAGGTTCGAAACCGCGTTAAGGAAGGTGTGGCCCACCTGACGCCCGCCTCAAGCGCCACGATGGGGAAGGATAAAACGAACAAACAACCTCCGCCCTCCCAACAAAAAATTTACCAGTTCACAACAGCGACGGGCCAACGAGGAGGGGGAGAAGTGGCTGGCGGGGGTT
Organism: Pleurodeles waltl; assembly: GCF_031143425.1. Taxonomy (NCBI): domain Eukaryota; kingdom Metazoa; phylum Chordata; class Amphibia; order Caudata; family Salamandridae; genus Pleurodeles; species Pleurodeles waltl. The sequence goes on from NC_090447.1 coordinate 716,648,784, forward strand.
CGACCCCAGACGGGGTGAGTGCCATTCTCCAAGCTATTCAATCATCGCAGATAGCCGTGGAAACGAAAATTGGTGAGGTGCGAGTGGACATGGGCCTCATCAGACAGGACCTTAGAAATGCTGTAACCCGAATTACGGAAGTGGAAACCCGAGTCTCCCAAACCGAGACCGATTTGTCTGACCTCAAAGCCAAAGTAGCCCAGCTGCAGTCCCGAACCGGCGAGCTTCATCGTCGTGCAGAAGATGCGGAAAACCAGGCCAGGCGCAACAACCTACGCTTCATAGGTTTTCCGGAGGGCATAGAGGATGACAAGGCCGCCGAATTCCTGGAGACGTGGATCAAATCTTGGATGCCTGACCAATCCCTCTCGCCCTTGTTTGCAATTGAAAGAGCCCACAGGGCGCTCGCACCTCGCCCACCTCCGGGCGGTCCGAAGCGCCCGATGATCGCACGATTCCTTAACTTTAAGGACAGAGACAATATCCTCAGGGAAGCGAGGCGGCAAGATGGTACGCAGTGGGAGAACCACAAAATCCTAATTTTCCCGGACTACACCAGAGAAGTCCAGACCCGCCGTAGGTCGTACGAACATGTTAAGCAAAAACTAAGGGCAATGCAGCTCTCGTACATGCTCCTTTTCCCCGCTCGCCTCAAAGTCCTCATGGCTGGGAAAGCTTACTTTTTTTATTCCCCTGAGGAAGCTTGGGACTGGCTGACGGAGGAGGGCATTGGAGCCCGAAAGGGTCCCCCCGGGACCACTGGAAGAACCCCACATGTCGGGCCCTCACCATCAGAGGGGCCCCGGAGGAGCAGGCGGCGCACCAGATCCCGAAGAGGCAGACAGAAAGACACGATCGCTCCTGCAGAGGACGAAGCAGCCCGGGACTCTGGTCCTCATGCTAACTCTACCACTGAGACTCTTCCAGTGTCCCGAACACCATCCCAACCCGCCGAGGATGGGCGACTGAGTCAGTCTCCGGTACTCGGCTGACGGGGGATGTGGGACCCCTGCGCGAGACATGGGGGGATTCGGGCTTCACCTGATCCTCTCGGGTGACCCCTAGCGAGATTAACATTGATGGCTCCGGAGACTTCCTAGAGTATGGTGTTGAACGCTTGTTTTGTGACTACTAATTGCAATTGATCCGAAAGAAAGGAGGGGTCCACCACTCCACCCCAATGACAGTTTTGGTTGGGTATATGGGCGACAGATGCTTCCGGGGGGGGGGGGGGGGGGGGAGTATGGGGAGGGGGGGGAGTTTAGGGGGGAGGAGAAGTTTAAGTTAGGTTCAAGAGGCGACAAGTTAGTTAGCCTGGTTTGTAGATTTAAAATTTCACGGTCATGTCCGAAACGGTCATCCCTGGGCCTGCTCCCGCACATCCAAACATGCCCAACAGTGTCACACCTCACGCTTGGCCCTCAGTAACCCAGGTCCTCTCCTGGAATGTAAACGGCCTGTTAGACAAGATCAAAAGATCAGCAGTATTTAACACCCTCCGCAGGTACTCCCCCTCAGTAGTTCTACTACAAGAGACCCATCTTCTTGGGTCCAGATGCCCTATGCTTGCGAGAGGAGGATACGATAGGGTATACCATGCAGGGTTTTCCAGAGGCTCTAGAGGAGTGGCCATTCTGCTCCACCGATCTCCGCCCATGGTAATCACTTCCACGCAATCTGACTCACAAGGTAGATTCATGGTGGTCACGGGGACTCTTCAAGGACAACCGCTAAACTTGGTATGCGCATATGCGCCCCTGGCAAATCTCGACTCCTTCCTACTTTCGCTCCACCGAGTAACCTCAGGATTACCCCAAGGAACTACCTTACTGGGAGGCAACTTTAACGCGGTCCTTGACCCAAGGCTGGACATTTCTGGAGAAGCTACCATACATAGATCCAAGCGGGCCTCAGCCCTAAGTAGTTGGGCGGAGAGCCTCGGCTTGTGTGAGGTGTGGCGCACCTGGCATCCCAGAGAACGCCAATACACACATACCTCGGCAGCCCACCAGACGCAATCCAGAATAGACCTGGTGTTCATGCCCGCCCTAGATTTCTTAAAAGTAGCAGGGGCTGAGATCCTTCCACGGGGGGTTTCCGATCATGCGCCAATACGGATCCGGCTGGGTAGAGCAGACCCTACCAGACGGCCTATGTGGCGATTGAACGCGTGGCACTTACAAGATACAGAGTACACTCAAGAGATCAGGTTGCACCTCGACCAATATTTCGAATTAAATGAAGGCTCGGTTCGGTCCCCAGGAATGCTATGGGCTGCTTGCAAGGCCACTATTAGAGGACATGCTAGAAGCCTTCTTCGGTCCCGTGAACGAGATCATGATTCCCAAATCACCGAGCTAGAGAACAAGGCCCGGAGTCTCGAATGCCAACATATAAACTTGGCATCGGCCACGATCATGAGGAAACTGACCAGGGTAAGAGAAGATATTAAACATTTAATGCTAGATTCGGCCAAGCACATGTGGAGAGCCTCAGCAGGCCGAATTTATGGATGGGGGGATAAAAACGGGAAACTACTGCATTGGCTGGCCACCCGCCCCATGGCTAACAGAATTATACCGGAGATCTTAGATGACTCGGGCACCCTTGTCAAAACAGCAGTGGAAATCGCACATAGCTTCGCCTCCTACTACGCCCGTCTATACGCCAGGCATCTACGCCCTGCTGTTGAGAGAGAGTCCCCCCTACTAAATGAGATTACCCTTCCCGGGGTAACCCCAGAGGCGAGAGACAGACTGGACGAGGCCATCGGTCTTGTGGAAGTCTGCAGCGCAATATCGGGACTGGCATCAGGCAAAACACCAGGCCCGACGGCTTTCCAGCGGAATTTTATAGTAAATGTAGCGATATTTTGGGTCCCCACCTGCTCAACATGTACGAAGAAGCGGAGAATCAGGGCCGCTTCCCAACAGAGATTGACCAAGCCACTATTGTGGTGATCCCCAAAACTCAACCCCCATCACGACAATGTTCAGCGTACCGGCCTATCTCGCTCTTAAATGTGGAAGTCAAGGTGCTCTCTTCGATCCTTGCTTCCAGACTGAGGGAGGTAATGCCCACGCTGGTGCACCCTGACCAGTGTGGTTTTATGCCCACTCGTAGCACAAGGCACTGCATCAGACGACTACATCTTGCTTTGGCGCACCGCAAAGTGCTATCGCATACGCAGTTGGCACTGCTTTTACTCGACTTCGAAAAAGCCTTTGATACGGTAGATTGGTCCTTCCTCAATCAGGTCTTATATAAAAACGGGCTCGGACCTAAATTCCGAGGAATGGTGAAACTCCCATACTCTAATCCGACGGCTCGAATCAGGGTGAATGGAGTAGTCTCCGACCCAATCCCGATTGGCCGAGGGACCCGACAGGGATGCCCGTTATCTCCCCTGCTCTTCGCACTAGTGATAGAGCCACTGGCGATACTAATGAGAAACGACCCACTGATCGAGGGCTGGCACTGGCCCTCTGGGTCGGAAGACAGAGTGGCTTTGTACGCAGATGATGTGCTCCTGTATATCTCCAACCCATCCAAAAGCGGCCCACGCGTCCTAGAGATCCTTAGACTTTTCGCGGAAGCCTCAGGGCTGACCCTGAACCCAGCCAAATCTTTACTGATCCCCCTTCATCGCTCGCACGACTGTATAGATTGGCAACGGAATATCCCGATACGGAGAAACAGCTTTAAATACCTCGGGATACATATCTCACTTCTCCCCGAGCTAGCGTGGGAACTCAATGTCACACCGCTTTCAAGGAAAATCAAAACCGACCTTCTGCGCTGGAGGGCCCTCCCCCTGAATCTACTTGGCAGAATAGCGCTGTACAAGATGATGATTCTCCCCAGAATCTTATACCTCCTGCAGAATTTTCCACACCCCTTCCCCGTGAGATGGTTCAGGGAGATGGACTCTTTAGCACGCCAATTCATATGGAGTGGCTCACGTACAAGACTGTCGCTAAAAACCTGTCAGAGGGATGTTTAGGAGGGTGGACTGGGCATGTCGAATATTCAATACTATTATCTAGCGATGCACATACTTGTAATTAATGACTGGATGGGAGGTGGATGGACAGACCCCGCATACCAACTAGAATTGCAGGCAATGGGCTATCCACAGATCCTTGGCATACTCTACGGGAACCCGATACCCCGGGATATTCCAGATGTGACCAAAGTGGTACTTCTGGGATGGCGTACAGCCCAGAAAGTGACGGGGTGGTGGGGACGCCTAACCCAACAAACCCCGCTATGGCAGGGGAAGCAGCTGATACACGTAGCAGGTCTGGAGGGCTTCCTGAAATGGGACACCATAGGGATCTCCACGCTGGGAGACATTTGGAGTGGGACACATATACGATCTTTTCAAGACCTCCAGAAACAATATTCCTTAAACAAAACACAATTCCACCGATATCTCCAACTACGTCATGCCCTATTAGTCCACCTACAGACAGGAGACACCATACCCGAACACAGCCCCATGGAAGCCAAGGCACTGATGGGAGTCCTGGGAAGGGGAGGGGTTTCTCAGATTTACCGCACCTTAATCACCGCCACTGGGGGACCCCTGAGAGAGCTTCGCCAAAGGTGGGAGAGTTGGGTGGGACCCATGGAGGAAGCGGACTGACAGAAGCACTAATGGCCCCACGCTCCCTAACAATGGCCACACGCTTCCGTTTAATACAATCCTATTTCCTTCATGCTGCATACCTCACACCCGCCATGTTACATAAAGCAGGCCTCCGCCCCACAGCGGAATGCCCCCGCTGCAGGTATCATACAGCGGATTTCTACCACATGGTATGGACATGTCCGATTATAATGGCCTATTGGGAAAAGGTGGTGCATGAGACATCTGGGGTCCTACAGATGGAGGTAAAGAGGTTGCCATTGCCCCTCCTTCTCGGGGTGATGGGAGATACAGAGCTACGAAGAGCAGATCGGTCCTTCTTAGGGGTGGCATGTCTGGTGGCCAAAAGGGACATAATGGCAGACTGGAAGGCCAGGGTGGCTCCGGCACTGGCTAAGTGGAGACGGGGAGTGGATTGGTGTGCGCAGCGAGAGAAACTTGTATACGAGGCCAGAGGTTGCTTACACAAACATAAGAAGATATGGGGGAAATGGGAGGATGTAGCGGGCCTTTAAGAGGGGATGGTGAGCAACATTAGTGATGAAAATGGCAGGGACCGAGGACTTGACCATTACTGTTTTGATGCCCGTTGGCAACATGTTGTATTGTATCCATAATTGTTCTACGCAAAATTTAATAAAATCTCTTTATCAAAAAAAGTACTCTACCAGAGGGAATCTTTTCAGCTGTCTCCCTTGTGTACTTCTTCCCTCTCCGTGTACACCTCAACTGCCAATCTTTTGCTGTCTGTCGTAGTGCCCACCACCTTCAATTCCTTTATTGTCCATGTTGCCAGCACCACCACCCAACCTAGCTTCTATTGTCTATGTTGCCCAAATCAGTTTGTCAGTGTTGCTCCTCGAACCAGCCCTTCCACTGCTGTCCATATTAACCTCTCACACCTGCTTTGCCCCCACACCATCCCTCCTCTAGCTGCTCATCTGTTGCTTACCCTACCCCTCCCCATCACACTCAGATTTTCTTTTAGTCCACCTTCTAGTACCCCCACTGTTTAATTAAAAAAAGATAATGACTGCTGCATTGTGATGAACGCGAGAACATATATGGTGAACAATATGTGCTTATATATTATCATGGTCGGGCCTACGGCATCAGCAAATAGCAATGCTAAATGGTGCAATATATTGGCTTTGCTAATGCTTGTTACATATGGTGACCACAGGTTTGGGGGCTATGAAAACTTTAGTTAATAAGGCAGTGTGGTGGTTAGTGTGGCGATCAGCCAAGAGAACGTACCCTTCATGAAGGAACTAACAACGTTCTGAAATGTGATCTTATCCATGTATTTTTTCAAAAATCTCCCTTGAGCTTGTCTCACATCTTCCTAGTATAGATATGAATTGTTTTGTCTGGAGGCCAATTCTATTGCCATGTTTCCCCATAACCGCAACAGCATTATTTCCTGGGAATAATCTAGTTCTGCATTTCCTCTTGTTCTAGGGAATTTTGGGGGCTTTGGAAGATTTTAAGAGATGCTGGCAGTGTAAAGGGGTGAACCGGAGATGGTCAAAATATTAATTCCACATGTACATCAGTGCCACAAGGGTTGGTTTTGAACCATTCAGTACTGGAATGAAATTGAATGTGCATCATGAAAGAACACAAAAGGCAGGACTGGGGAAAGAATGAATTGAATAATTACACATTTCCACCTCAAAGTCAAATACTGGGTGGTACCAAGAACAATACTTTGTTAAATCAACTGAACAGTTGGTACACACGGGCAGTGTAAATGTGCCACAACTATTCACAATCCCCATCCTTCAAACTGAATGCGGCCACACTTGCTCCTCCACTCAGAGGAACCAAAGACTAGAAGGGCTAAGAAGAGAGCTAGACAACTGAAGAACTCGGTCAAACAGTAAACTCCAAAACTGATGGTCCCTCTATGTAGTCAATCTGGTTCTCTGCCGCCATCAATCATCAGTCTGTAACTTATTGGCTCCTAGGTCTGCCCCACAGTTGGGAGCTCTGCTGAACATCCGGATATGAATTACAAATCAGTTAAACCGGTTGGCTACCTGCCGGGGTCACTCCTAAGACAGATACTACAGTTAACCAGGATTTTCTCTCTCCTACAGGAACCCGAAACCCAACTGGGCAGGGCCTGAGGTACTGCAGGCCAGAACAAGAGTCTGGCGATCCCCATGAAGTATGTAGGCAAGCCGTACCTGCCCTGTATCTGCTGGTTTTTTGCCGTTTCCACTTGCACCAGTTTAAGTTTCTGCAACCTGTATATATAACTCCTTTCTTACATTTAAACAAAATAGATTACAGATATAAGCTTTTTCATATAGCTGGCTTTGCAGAGGTGAAAAACATATGTAACAAGCCAACATGGTTCCAGTATATGGGTGTCACACACAAAAAATATTAATCAGCAAAGTCTATTTGGAGGATATATATCTGTCCCAGAAACCATAATGTCAAGTCAAACAAATTGTAAATCCATTAAATTAAAATATTTGTTGAGTTCTAATAAGTTAAGCTTTTCGTGTCCGTTATATATGACTACTGTACTATTCTTTTAAATTATTATTTAATTTAGAAATAATTGGCAGGGATTTAATAACAGAAGACAGCGAATGGGTAAAACTGAAAACTCACGTCCTCAAAAACTGAAAACTCATGTGTTCCCTTATTTGTATCAAATCATGAAGGGTGACAGATATTGACTAAAGCACATAGTAATAAAAAAGTTATCAACTTAAAAGATTAATCAATTTCACCACATGGAAAGTATTCCCTTTCTCCTAGTCTAAACAGCTTAATGTAGCCTTTTATCCAACCCAGTCCGCTATTTTTTAAAGATCTGAATGCCTGGAATTCCATATTTACTATTATTTAGTTTACCTTTGGGTCCTAAAAAACACTCCGAAATTTGAAGGTATCAGTGAACAAGTCATGTTTTCCGTATTGTTGTTAATATTTATGAGCTTCCTAGGCTTTTTTATCCTCCACATAGTGAACGTGTTCTGGGGTTTACAAAAACTATGATCACAGGTCCATGCTTATAATCAGAAAACACTGCACTTATTAATTTCCCAACTTTAAAGTCAATTGTGGCTCAGTCCCATCATGACATTGGAATTCTGTACTAAAAAGCCTGCAGTATATAAGCAAGAAACTTGCATGCATCATAACAATATGCACTATTTGTATTTACTATTACTATTACTATTTAAGTACTTTAAAGGCAAATTAATGCTTTAAAAATAAATCTGGAGAAGTGCTTAGTGAAACAAAATATTTGAACTTCAAAAGAATCTGAACTAAAGCTCTGGCAAACCCTATATGTTTTGCCTATGCACGGGGAATTGGCTTTGTCAATATATTTCAGCCATGTTGTACAGCAAGGCAGTTGCAGTGGGACATGATAAAAATTACAAAAGTAAGCACTATGATGCGACCAGCGTTTGCTGCATCACAGAGCTTTTTTCAATCAAGATAAGACAATAGAGGGGGCCCCTTTCTGGTTCAGGCAACAATGGGGATGGAGGGCAAGCAATAATGACGGGTTGGGGAGGGAGGAGAGACAAGTAACAACCAAGAGAAGGAGTGCAATCAACAACCACAGAAGAGAAAGCAAAAACAACAGGAGGGGAAAGGAGGGGAGGCAAGCAACAGACAGAAGGTGTGAGGAGGTGCAAACAACAATGATGGGTGGGCAAGCGACAATGACGGGAGGTGAGAGGGGGTTGCAAACATTGGGAAGGCAAGCAATTATGGGAGGGAGCGATTATGGGAGGGAGGGCAAGCAACGAAGGAAGGCAAACAATGACAGGAGGCAGGTGAGAAAGCAAGGATGACAAGGAAACAAAGATGAGGAAAGCAACAAGATATAAAAGTAGCTCAATTGGAGCACGAACAGCAGCAGAACACTAACAAAGCAATTAATCAGTAGTTGGTTCATGCTCCAGGGAAGGGACAAACACACAAAACTAAAAGGTGACCAATATGCACTGACAGATGAGAAGCAAGGACATTACACTGGCAATAAAGCCAACAAATGGTAAACTATATGCAGGCTTCAAACCCCTCTTAGCTAAGACATTCTCTTAAACAATAGGGCGTGCTCTGCTTCAGGTGAGACCTAAAAGAAAGTTCTTCTCTACTTGATAGACTTTCACGTGACTAAATTTGATTTACTTATTTTTGGCAGCCACAAAAATCTTACAGTGGGTTTGAAAAATCAGAGATTTCCAGGTATCAGCCTGCACCCTCCACTTCACCCCTAAATCTCTAATCGCAACCTGGATTCAACCTGCAAGCCTACAATCAGTATGCCCTGGGTTGAGGGTAATGTGCCTGTGCACATTTACCTCTGTTTTTGTTCTCAACATGCAACACATTTTCCCATAGGGAGTACACACTTCCCAAAAATAGAGTTTGGAGCACAATCTTCTGCAGTCTGTTCATCCATTTATAAAGTCAGAACTATAGTTCCCAGCATGCAAAGCAAAAACCTGGACTGAACAGGATGCGCCTGGGAAACAGAGAGCTCTTTATTTAGAGCTCCAAATTTGAAGGATCCTCTAAAGTGTTGATCGTGGCATGACTTGTTTAGACTGGCAAGACTTCATCAGCATTCAGTGCTGAGACAAATTAGGAGATCTAGTTTATGTTCTCAGATGTGAGAGCACGGTGAACAAGTACTGGAAAAGCCTATTTGTTGCACCTTTGTGGCCTACTGGCTTTTTGTCAATGTTTTTTAGTCACAATGCTAAATATCTGTGATGCTGTGCAATGTAGCTAGAGAAAAAAATACAAAAAAATAAAAAAATAAAAAAACTTTGATACACCGACCAGAGCATTTTATTATATCGCTTTTTCTTAATTGCTGGCTGGGGGCATCTACACCCTTAATGTTGCACAGCCTCACTTCCTGTGATTAGCCTCCAGGCAGCAATTGAAAAAAAAAGCTATATTGCAACCAACACTGGTTGCGTTATACAGCTTTTAAGAAAAATAAATAAATACTTTAAAAAACATGTGGCCTATAGACAGTGTTGCAACATGGTTAAAACTTCGAAGAGGCAATAGCTCGCAAAGGTGGGACATACTGGCTTTGCCAATGCTTGTTTAAAATAACTTTCTTCCATGAAAAGCCTTTGCATGTCTTTGGATGATAAAAAGATGGCATATAACACAAGAGCAGATATGGAAACACCCTACCTATCCTACAACCATATCTTTTTAGTCAAATTGCTTACCAGGTATCGTTCCTGGTGCAAGCAACCCTGTGTTTTTGTTGATCCTCACACTTCATGATGTCATGCTTCATCATCGGGTCTCATCCTCGTCCCCATCAACAAGAATGGGCTCTACCATATTCCAGGAAGCACTTTTGCTATGTAAATCTAGGCAGGGTCTACTGTAATTATAGATAAATATACCTAGAGGACATCAAGGTATCCCTTTATTCTGGTGCCTCTGGAATGGCTAAAACTTAGAAGTTCTGGAGTGTCAGAATAAAGTGTAACAAATTATTATACCCTACTTAGTCAGTCAACATGTTTCAGCCCTTCGTGGTTAGGCCACTATGGGTCCAGGGGTTTCGTAAGGGCCACTATGCAGATAGCCATGGATTATTGTTGCCAGATCCAATTTGGCCAGTCAGGGTAACAAAAATAATGTGCAACACTGAACATACGTGGCCTACTTGCCTGGTTTTCCTATAGGAGCACTCATTAATATGACTCTGTTGGCATTTTTCGTACCCCACTGGGACAAGCGATGGCATGCCCCTGCAGCTAGAGTCACTCCAAGGGTGTTGTGCCGCTTGAAATACTTCTATTCTCCTCAGCTTTGACTCCTGTGTCCCGAGGGGAGATCCCCTAACATAATTAAGACTCAACTATTCAGTTAACAAGCGTTGGCAAAGTCAGTGGTTCTCACCTATGCTGGACCCATTATAGCTCTTTCTTTTCTGGTTTAAGGGGGAGGAAGCTAGCAACATAGGGGGTACAAGGGAGGAGCAAGCAACAACAGGGTAGAAGGAAGTTCGGAAGGGGTGGTAACAACAGGCAAATAACGATATGGGAGGGTAAAATGGGCAAGCAATGACCCAGGAATGGTGAAGCAACGAAGAAGGGGGAGCAGGAGAACTTGAATCAACGACGAAGGAAACAAAAAGGATGAGGAAAGCAAAAAGGAAAAAGTACCTTAATTTGAGCGCAAGCAGTGGAAGAGCACCAATAAAGTAATTAATCAGTACTTAGTTCATGTGCCATCAAAGGGACAAGCACATGAACAAGAAACAAACAAACTAGGAAGCAATGAGATGCAAGGAAATGGAAGTGACTATGAAGCAAATCTAAGGTAAGTAATGTGCAGGCTCTAACCCTTTTTATGTTTTTTTTGTTTTTGCTTTATTTTATTTTTTTAACAAAAGGATCTTGCAAGCAACAGTGCGTGGGCTTTCTCAAGTGAGATCTGAAAACGGAGTCACTGTTCTTTTCCTGATTTATTTTGAGTGCAGGAACAATTGGTGACTTGATACCCAACACCGCTCTACTACTCAGACTAGTCTCAAGAAGCATGAGGCTTGGAAGGATGCTGGAATACATATTTTGGTTGCAAGGTGTAAGAACTTGAAACCTAGCATATAACATAAGGATACAAGAGAGAGTAACACAAGGACAATATTACAAATAGGAGTGTGGGTAACTGTAACATACCAACGACTAGTCAAAAAATGACTGAAGTTTATAGAGTTGGTAAAGAAATCGAGTACATCAGGCAAAGTGGATTGATAATGATTTATCAAATACAACTATGAGAGCGTAATCATGTGATGTGTGAAGCCCGTAGAGTTAATTTCTGAACTGATATTTATTTATTAAGTGCAACTACAAGACTAAAAAGAGATGCAAGAGTTTGGGCATATTCATTACTTCTGGTGTGTTCTGTGTTTGCATTAACAGATATTTTTTTAATATACAAGATCTCTTGAAGCGCCACATACGAAATGCACTGAGAACTTTAAACATGGTCTTATTATGCTTTGGGAGTATGGAATTTGAAAACAGTTGAATGAAAGGCTAAATACAATATAAGAATCTAAACAACAAACATGTTTGCATATTACACGTTTGGAAGAAAGAACCAGGAATGGCACCGAACCATGTGGAGTTAGGAAAGCGGCGGAAAACAGAAAGAAAAGAGGATTATTTAATGAAGTGAAGAGGGCAACAACGTGCTGGCTCCCTTCTAGGAGAAAGTAACCATTACTTGGATGGAGTCCAAACCCTGAAGAAATTGGTGTGGCCCTGATGACCTAAAAAAATGGAATGCCCAGTGATCTGAGAGGTCGAAACGCGTTGATCTATTAGGAATGAGGAATGGTTTTGAATGGCCAATGATCAAATAAATTTGGCGACGTTTTAAAGTATTAGGGAACTGAAAAGAAGGGAATAATTCACAGGAAATTTTGCCTTCCTCATGCAGTAATGGGCGTTTGATGAACTCTTTGGAGCTATCCCAGGAATTAACATTGGGGTTAGCTACTGTCTGTTGATTAAATCAGGGAAATGACTAAAGGAAGGTTGAATTGCATAACTTTCAAAATAAGGCAATGTGTACATATATGTCATTTTTATGTGTTGTGTCTGTTTTCAAGAAGGGAAATGAGGTGATGGTACAAAAAGATAATGTGAATTGATACATGTAAAAAAAGGAAAAATAGTAGTTTACAGACAGGATTCATGTACTGCTGTGTATTAAAGTGATTAAGCTATAGCCAGTGGGGTTCGCTTGTTAGTTTCGCTAAACAAAAATGGATGCATACTTTCTGAAAGACGATCAACATCAGAGATCAGTAAGAAACTAAAAGAAGCAGATTTGTTTGTCACTCACTCGGTTGGTGTGGAACAGAATCTGGGAAACACATTCAGATCTGGAAAGGAGTGAAGGTTCCTCCATAGAATTTTTGAGGGAACAACAGGCAAATATTATTGGATTAAACTGGATGTGACTTCAAGATTTGTGAAGGTCAACTTTAGCACTCTCCTGAAAGTATTTTTCGAAGAGCGCCTTAGACTAGCAAAATAGTACAACACTGGCAAAAGGTGCACTTGAGAGCACACTCGATCATGGGTGGGTAGAGTTTAAAGGCTCCCGTATGGAGGATTTGGGGTTCTTTCTAAAACAAAAAATAGAAGTTAACATTGACAGAAATGGTGTACTGCAAATCACATAATGTAGGCAACACAGGCTAAACTGGATAAAAATGAAAGGTACTTTTATAGCACTGCAAAATTTATATAGCGTTTCTTTCCATAAGTGGGTGAGGAAGCATTTATCTACATGGATAGCATGTTGCATAGTATAGGGTGTGTGGTTCGAGGTCTGTTGTCTTTGCTTTGACCGTATGTCTAAAATTGTTTCAATGTGAATGATGATGACCGAGACGGGGTTACTGTGTTATAGGACGCAGTGCATAGCAATGTAATGGAAGAAGTGTGAGCGAGGGTCACGCAGTTACGTTTCTTGAGTACGCTGGCAGCTTTGAGCAGCTCAGCAAGCCCCTTAATCGTGTTTTTATGATCTTATTAAAGTTATTTGGTGATACCACCGGACCCTGCCCAAGAAAAAGAAAAGAAAAACGGAAGGAAATAAACATTTTAAAGCATATTGGGCCAGCTTCGTGCATCAGAACTGGATAGGAATAAAAAAAGAAGTTTTCGGAGGGGTTTAGAGATCCCCTCCATCCCCGAAAACAAACCGTAAGGCAAGCTGAAGCAAACCCTGAATTTAAAAGCAAACATGGCCAGTTGTAGGAGTCAGAAATAGATACAATTTAAATGTAATTATCTTGTATATGTTCCTCCAACTCGAACATCACCCTTGTCGTATGTGCCCCTTCTTACACTTCTAGCAACATGGTTGATGTAGGAAAAATACTCCAGTAATAAATAGGTAATTTGAACACATGCCCATTATTATATGTGATGATGTGCCTGCACCACCGGCTACAAGTGCTGCATGTTCGACCTGTGTTGTAGAAAGTATGAGTAAAAGGAAAATCATCCTCTCTGTAAAGAACTCTTACGTGAATAGGCCCATAATTCAGATCATTTGGAAGGGGTATCACAAGACAGATAAAGCTAAATACACTTTACTTACATCTCTGTATCCATGAGGACTGGTCCCAGAAATATCGCCAAAGGGAGTAAGACAACCAGCTGGGCAGTATTTACTATAAAAAAAAAGGAAAAGAAGATAAAAGAAAAAAAAAATCTAAATGACAATTCAAAACAGAATATAGAAATCCAAAGTATCTTACAGTACTGTATGAAAAATACACTTTTCCAACTTTAAATATAATTACTTGATGTGCAGATCTCTAATCTGAAAAAGATACCATCTTTTTTGGACACAGAGCTTTTCAGAGTTCAAGGACAACATACTTCAATATAACAATATAAATAATCAGTACCTTGCAAAATTACCCCTACTCTAGAAAGGCTTTTCTTACCGAGAAAGGAAACGCAAGGACATGCCAGACTCGTTAATGAGATCAGGAGCTAAATCATACCTCATAAATGTGAAAATAAAGGATTAATCACAAAAATAAATCGAGGAACGATTAAGAGGAAAGTCGTAAGAGTACTCCCACCAAATCTAGGTTGAAACTGTTCCTGCTTCGACCTGTGGTTTCCCAAATTGATGGTTCTGACAGAGGTGTGGTGATACCAAAAATAGTGGTATACCTGCTGCTTAATATAGACTAGTATATCCAATACCATTTCAAGCAACAACACTTCTATAGACAAGCATTTGTCAAAGCAAATAGGTCTCGCCTATGCAAGAACTATTGACTTTGCTAATGTGTTTTAGCCATGTTGTACATCAGCGCAGCTGATGTTCAGCATGGCAGAAAGTTTGCAGCCTCGAGGAGAGTGGTGTGAGTTTTGTAGAGTAGCGTGACTTACAGTGAGGTGGCGTGGAGAGTTGTTTTATAGAGTTACTTGGCGTGGAGTGTCGTAGAGTGGCAGAGTGGCAGAATGGATTGTCGTAGAGTGGCACTGAGTGTTCTAGAGTGGAGTGGAGCATCGTGGCTTAGAGTGGAGTGCTGTTGAGTGGTGTAGAGTGGTGCAGAGTGGTGCAGAGTGGTGCAGAGTGGTGCAGAGTGGAGGGTCATAGAATGTTGGGTCATAGTGGCAGGGTCAGTGTGTCATTCAGTGGTGTAGAATGGAGCAGCTTAGAGTGAAGCAGTGCAGAGTGTCAGAGTGTGGTGGAGTAGTGTTGTGGCAGAGAGTGGAATAAAGTGGAGTGGAGTAGAGTATTGTGTTGTACAGTGAAGGGGCACAGAGGAGAGTGAAGTGTTGTAGAGTAGAGGGGCGTACAGTGATGTAGCATAGAGTGGAGTAAAGTGTCACAGTGTGGAGTTAAGTGCTGTAGAGTGCAGTGGCACACAGTGGAGTGCCTAGAGTGGAATAAAGTGTTGGAGTGGAGTAGAGTGTCGTAGAATGGAGCAGCATAGAGAAGCATACAGTGGAGTGGAGTGGAGTGGCGTGGAGAGGAGTGGCACAGAGTGGAAAGGAGTGGCCCAGAGTAGAGTGGAGTGGAAAAGAGAAGAGTGGCATGGTGTAGAGTGGCATGGAGTACAGTGCAGATGCTTGGAGTAGTGTACAGTAAAGTGGCATAGGCTGAAGTGGTACATAGTGGCTCTGTGTGGAGTGAAGTGGTGTAGAGTAGCACTGTGTAAAGTGGCGTAAAGTGCGTAGAGTGAAGTGGCAGAGTTGAGTGGTGTAGAGTAGAGTGAGAGTAGAGTGGCATGGAGTGCAGTGTTGTAGAGTACTGTGACAGAATGCAGGGGTGTGGGGTAGGGTGGTCTAATGTAGAGTAGAGAGGTGCAGAATAGAGTGACAGAGGGCAGTTTATTGAAGTGCTGTAGAGTAGAGTGGCATGGAGTGCAGTAGTGTAGAGTTCATTGGCACGGAGTTCAGCGGTGCAGAATAGAGTGGCATATGGTGTAGTAGCGTACAGTGGTGCAGAGTAGAGTGGCATAGAGAGCAGTGGCGTTGAGTGTAATGGTGTAGAGTAGAGTGGCATAGAGTGCAAAGGTATAGAGTAGAGGGTTGTATAGTGCAGTAGTGCAGTGTTTTGGAGTTGCGAGGAATGCAGTGGTTTAGAGTAGAGTGTTGTGGAGTGCAGTGGTGTTGAGTACTGCAGAGTAGAATAGAGTGCAGTAGTGCAGTATGAGTGCAGTGAAGTAGAATGCTAGGCTGGAGTGACGTACAGTGGATCATAGTAGAGTGAAGTGGCCCAGGGTAAAGTGCAGCAGCATGGAGTGCAGTAGTGTAAAGTAGATTAGAGTGGTGTGGAGTGAAGAGTGCAGTGACAAAGAGAGGAGTGGTACAGAGCAGAGTGCATTGGCATAGATTGCACTGACACAGAGTTCAGTTGCACAGAGTGGAGTGCCCTAAAGTGGGGTGTTATAGAGTGCAGTGGCAAAGGGTGCGGTGGTGCAGAACAGAGTGGCATAGAGTGCACTGGCATGGACTAGAGTGGTTTAGAGTAGAGAAGCATACCGTGCAGTGGTGTGGAGTGGCACAGAGTAGAGTGGCACTGTGTAGCACAGCATAGAGTGGAGCTGCATAGAGTAGTGTTAAGTGGCAGAGGAGTGAAATAGTGTAGAGTAGAGTGCATTGGCTTAAAGCAGAGTTCTTCAATCTGTGGGTCGCGACCCCAAGGGGGGCCGTGGAGTCATCGGAAGGGGGTGGAGTGCACATTTGCCAGCCTCACTTCTGCCTCAAATGCAAAACATCTTTGCTTTGGAAAAAGAGTGGCTTCAGCTGAAATGTCATTCAGTGAGCCTCCTGTTAAGTGAAACCGAGGAAGGGGCGGACATCTAAACAAGCATTTTTGCTACAGTACCTAATTTACCTTAAAGAAATGCAAATATGCGCTACAAGTTAATCTGCAAATGTAAAGGGTAATCTACAAATGTAAAGGATGCTTGGGAGTGGTACTGGCTATAAGTGATTGAATCACTGGAAGCTTTGTGATGACAACGATTTATTCTTCTTGAGTGGTAGTAAAAATAGTTAACAGCTGACCTGTGAAGGGCATCCTTTAATTGTAATTGTATTTACATAGTGTTTACTACCCCTGAGAAGGTGTTGAAGGGAAAGTTATTTAAAACAATGTATTACTATGGTCTGAGTATTACTAAAATCTATATTTTGGGAGCACCATTTTATGGTAAAACGTTTTGCACATTTTGTAGTAGTCTATTTTATATTGTGTGTAATGCAAGTATAAAAAATGACTTACACATTGACAGTGCTTTTCTGACACAGGCTGGGCCTCTTAGCACTAAAAGTACTCGTCACTGTTCTCCACTGCACTAACCAAGATTTAATTATGTGGCTCTCTGGTTACACACGGAGCTCTGCAGTGCATTAACTAATAGGCGTTTCACAATCTACTACAGTGCATTTCCCACAGAGTAACAACTTTTTTAAATTTATTTTTCATTTAAGCTGCCAGTTATTTTATATGTAGCTACCTTGTGGTGAAAGACCTAAAAACGTAAGTCAACAACAGCAGCATCAAACTAATATAACCAGGAGTCAGTTTTTGCTAAAATAGAAGTGTTTGTTTTCATTTAGTTAAAAATAGAAACCTTTTTAGAAAAAGTTTGAAAGAAGAATAAGGGACCACTTCCCTCCCCTACAATTAAAGAAAGCATTTTACTTTGACCTTACAGTTCAGCCTTATTGACCGTAAGTAGTATGTTTTAATTATGATGAATGTTCAGCAACCTCCAGTTCCATGTAGTTGTAAAAGCCAATCTCGTTAGCATCCCATGAAATATAGGATGGTTCTCCTCAAATGCCATGCACTAAAGTTGCAGCTCGTGCATTACAGCCAATATACCCAGGCACACTGGAATTATAGGACTGTGCAGCGATTTTCACATAATTACAGATTTGCCACATAATCCATCAAGGTGTCACCTTCCCTTCCTCTTGCAGAAAGTTCCACGGGTTTTAGCCCAAAAGACGCACTCCAAAGGAAAAGCTGCCTTTAAAGGGCACATGAGTACAATTTGGGATGGGCTGCTCCATTGTTCAGGCAGACAGGCTGGCACTTGAGACAGAAGAGGGGAAATCAGTTGCCAAACCGGTTTTCCAGGGGTGTGCTGCCCCCTTGGTAGCCACACCTCTGGGTTGGGCTAGGGAGCTCCACTCACTGGGAGAGGGGTCCTGCCATACTGAGAATGGGCAGAGTGGTGCACCCAGGAATGCCGAGACTGCACACTTTACAGCAAGTGCTTATCAGGTGAGAGGGAACCTAGTAGCCCATTTCCTATCAACCGCATCCTGCCCTGAGGGCATTCTTTAATCATAAGTAGGGCACCCTTGGCACCCCAAACTCCGATCTTGTCTAGCCTGAAAGACTGACCTGCTGCAGCGTGGAAGAAGGACTGTGCCTGCTGTGTCCTGCTTGAGGAGAAGCAATCTCCAGAGCCCAGCCAAGCCAAGAGATTCCAAGGAAGGGTCAATGACCTGGCCTCTTGTTCACAGAACAGGCACACAACAGCTGAGAATCCTACCGCTGCTGTGCAGCATCAACGACCAGGATCTGATGCATTCACTGAGCCAGGGACTGTTGCTAAGGTGCAGCTGGGATCGCCAGAGAACAAGCTATCGACCCAGGAAGGAATGGCCTATAACCACAATACTTGGCGACCAGTAGTCCAGTGGCGACTGGACTTCTGCCATCACCAAGAGGACTTTGAGGGATGTTGACCCTGTGACCAGGACTGCCCCACACCGTCCATCCATGGACAAAGAGGAGTCAGTCTTTGAAGACCCTGCTGGTCCACCAGACAGGCTCCCTACCAACGTTTGTCTCCTAAAGTGACTCGAAGTGACTGCATTGTCAAATCAGTTGGATTTGCCAGTGCTTGTTTGCGATTGAGTGACAAAACTCGATTCACTTCATCTTGCAAAATCTATATCTCCAATTGATCTTTTTTGTTGTGGTGACTTAAAATGCATATAAATACAGTCTTGTTTTATAAACGGATATTGGATTTCAGTTATTTTGGTGCTGTTTAAATGCTTTACCCTTGTTCCTTTGTGTAAGCCTTGCTGCTCAGAGGTATACAAACCCATGGTTGAGCTGAAGGTTTAACAAACGAAACCTCACCATCCTAAATGGGTTGGGAAGTGTATTACAAGCTGAAGTTGCACAACCATATAATACACTCCATTTCCTCACAAGAATCACATAACAGAAGACAAAAAATGAACCCTCTTTAGCATGGCTACCTTGAAAATAGGATAAAAAAATATTACAACTATTAATGGAGTAAGGAAATTGCACAAAGTCCTTGGTTGCACTGCTGAGCTAAATACATTCACAGAAATCTAGGGATGCTTGGATCATTGGACAAAACGGGGAAGTCACAGCAGAAGAAAGAGTGAGATGTGGTACCACAGGAGGTAGCACACACCCCAATTGAAAAGACACGCATTCAAATAAGACCACCACAATAAGCATGAGCAATAAAGCCATAACAGCATAATTTGCAGTGGGATTACCAAACATCAGATAATGGCTCTGTGGCATAGTGCAGCAATGAAAATGCCCAAAATTCCTCTGAGGGTTCAGGAAGCACATCAGGTGAATAAGGTTTTTCAGGCTCCCAGGACACATGTAAATTGCACGTTCCTCTAAAATCCATGCCTGGTAATCTTCTCATAAATAAAGGGGTGTAGACATGCAAGTGGGTAAAGGTTACTCATCACAGTAATGCCTACGTATCATGTCCTCCAGTTGTACATCCCTTCCTTCATTCTTACTATGTCCAGGACATACCATAGTTGTCACCTCAGGCAATGAAAAGAGGACTAGGGTGAAAGGAGCTAAATGAGGTAGAAGATGGTAGAGCACTGTAATCTGTACAGTCTCTTACTCTCGGACTCCAGAGCACATCTCTTAAATTATTGAAGTTTAATGGCACTTGCTCCAATGTCGTTGAATAGGTGGACACAACACAGGTGACTAGGAATACAGGAATTAAAGCAATCAGTAACTTTTACTTTTTATGTTGAGTGCAATGGAGATCACGCATTCTTCCACATCACACCCAAGATATGGAACGACCTCTCTCTACACAGCAGAGCCGCCTCCTCACTTCTTGAGTTCCACAAAAAGCTGAAGACTAGGCTCTTCATATAAGCAGCTTGGAGACCACAAACCTACACACCTGCCTAAACGACTGGATACCCTCTTGGGCGATTAGTGCGCTATACAAATCAATATAACATAAAAGGAGATTGGAGTAGATAAACTGGAACTAAGTGTACCAATTTAATGTCTATGCACCATGAGGATTATCTATACGTAATGAATTACAACATATCACAATCATTTATTACTGTTAAAGCTTGTTGTGATGTGGTCTGATTGACCTTGTAAAGCTATTCACTGCACGCTTCTGGCAGTATAAACATGTTGTTCTTAATCACTTTACTTCCATAAGCCATTTTCTACGTCTTTTTCCCCCTTTATGATTCGAGGCTGACTTAAAGCATCAAAGGTAGGCGATTATCCAGTTCCAGTTAATGAGCCTGCTGCAGAGCTGTATACACAACTGGAAGGCCACAGGTTAATTTTCAAGTAAAAATCACTTGGAAATTCAATAATCTAAAGCCTATAAATGCAAATAATTGAGCTGAGAAATACTAGCCCCTGCTATTCACTATGATCCGAAGCCAGGCAACTAACTGCAATGAAACAATAAATTCGTTATAGGACAAAATTTGATTTTACAAGGTTAGTTTTTTTGGTTTATAGGTCTAATAAAAAGAACGTCATCTGCATCAAGCACAATTTTAACAGATAAATGTAACAGTTTCACAAGGTTTGTTCTCAGTAGACTTTACATGGTGGGCTTTTTATACTTATAATTCGAAACAGTGTTCTTTTTCTATTGTTGTCACAAGTAATGATAGTCAGCCACACGTGACATACAATGCGCAGTATTCCGATTCATCGTAAAACGTTCGTTTTGCTTTAGTCTCATTTGTACAGTGTTATAAAACTATGTGGTACTGTCTAAATAGACCTACTGTTACTTTAATTTGACTTTCGGCATTATCACATTAACTGGTTCACCAAAACCCTCATTTACGATTATTCATATAGTCTTGGTTCTGAAAAGAAATCCACGAGTAACTTGACAATTGCCAATTCAAAGACAAAAATGCTGACTTTCTTCTGCTACATTCAAGCGACCTGGACGTCAATCTCATACCTGTACTCAGGCTCTGAAAACCGACTTGCTTTTTCCAAACATGTAATGAGATCTAAAGAGAAAAAAAATAGAATTAATCATCAAATTACAGTTGACAACGATCTGCTGTCTTGACTCCAACACTTCGGAGTCAGCCCTTCCCTCTCTCATTGGAAACACGAGATGGAAGTGGCTGGGTGTGCTCATTTCTTGTGCTGGTACATGTAAGGATTCCACTTTACGCTGCCAATCAATGCTGCTGGGCATCCTCGTGACCAAAGACTTCCCAGGTGGCAGAGAGTAGTACTTAATATGTACAGGTGTTTGCCAGTGCTCGGCATCGCCCCTTTATTGTAAACACCAGCATGTACATAAGATAGTCCACCATGTGGTAACACGAACTACCTACTTATGAGTTGAGCGCATGAGCTTAACAATTAAATACATATGTAAAACATTCCAGTGCATCCATGCCAATCTTACAGCTGTGGGTCACCTAGAATTGCCCAGTCACATTCATAGGAGTGCGATGCTTAGTAGGAAGCATTTACACAGGCATGTCGCAGTAATGGCAGGTCCTGTTGGAAATGCAGGCTGTATTGACTTCTTGAGGAATACCTTGGGCCTTGTCACTTATTTTAAAATTAAGCGTAGAACGTTCATCAGTTGTAAAGGCCGCGTGGGTGGACCACACATACAGCACTGAAGCTGGTGCCCAGTGTGTCTTGCAGCCGAGGTCTTCATGAACAACAGACTGCCTAATGTTTTTCTTTGTGTATCGGCTTTGTGGCGCTACCTAGACTGTGGCTTCTATCTCAGCACAAAAAAATGAGAAAGGGGTTAGTAAACTGTGCAAGACAGATTTTCCAAATTGAAAGGTTATAAAGAAATTAAGGGCACAGACAGTTGAGTAAATCAGTTGGAACAAAAGGACAATAACTTGTTACACCTGAGCCAGTCTGCCTTCAGGATCAATTTTAGCACTGAGACCACATTAATGGAGGTTACTGGGTACATCAGAGGCACCCTCGATGAAGGGTGAAGGCAGTGCTGACAATGTTAGATCTGTCTGCGGACTTTGACCCGATCCCCCATTTCAGGCTCCTGGAGCGTCTCCAATCAATTGGATGGGAAGGTCAGGTCCTGAAATGACTTGCATCATTCTTGAGCGGTAGAGGACAGTAGCTAAGGGTCTCTACATTTTCTTCAGAGTCCCTAGAATTAACAGTGGTGGTGTCTCAGGGCTCTGCCATGAGCCCCACTCTTTTGAACATTTTTCTTACATAACCAGCATAGCTGGAGGAAGCCTTGGGGGTAAAAGTGATCTCCTATGCCAGCAACACATGATTGTTATTTTCCTCTAAAAAGGGAAGAGAGATTGCAGGGTAATCCATTAAATCGTGTTTAGCTGCTGTATTTGACTGGCAGACCATCAACCAATTGAAGTGCAATGAATCAAAGCCTGCCTGGGGGCTTATTTCATGAACTACACCTCCCAGGGAGGCCTATAACATGGCTTTCTAATGCACCACGAGGCACAAAGACTACAAAGGGCTCCTGGGGTGCAGTGAATCAAGGCCTGCCTGGGGACTCATTTCTCAGACTACACCTCCCAGGGAGCCACATCACACAGATTTCTAACGTGCCCGGAGGTGCAGAGACAACAAAGCTGTGAAGGGCTTCTGTAGCACATGATTGCGCACAGGACGCGCCCAGGGCGAAGACCGGGCTTGTCATCGCCCGGCAGAGGCTGGGCCAGAACCTCTTTCATTGAACAGTATGCCCCGACAGTAACCTTACTGGGTAAACCCTTCTTTACGAATACCTGGGTTCGGATTTTGCAGCCTCTTGGGTTCTTTGTGTTTCACTGTGAATTTTGTTTACGGAGTTCAAATTCATCATGGTGAAGCGGAAATTGACGGGTGTTAAAGACTCTGCCCCAGGGCTTCCAGAAGCAGCACCCTTGACTCTTTCCTGGCCCGGGAGGTCAGTGTAGTACACAAGGAAATTGATCTGGAGGAGCCTAGACTCTCCTTGGAGATGGTGGGTGGGCCTGGCTCTTTGCCGACTGAACAATCCACCCAACCAGGAGAAGTAGCTCCTAATGTACAACCCAGCCATGCTGATCAGCCCACCCCTTTAGCCCACTTTTTGCAACCCAGGATCATCCGATTGGGAGCTTCTCGCCAGATGTCTACAATAATAGTATCTGTCCACCCCTAGCGAAGAGAAAGCGCCAAACAAAACACACTGGAAACGCTAACTGTCTAATTCACACCATGAGTAATTGTGAATCCTCTGGGGTCGATCTGGCCACCCCTGCAGCATCTGTATGGGACCATGCCATTGGCAAACTAAAGGTTATCATTGTTCGAAGTGTGACCCCCCCCCTTTTTTTAAGAGGTTGTCCATCTTAGAGTCTTCTGTATTGGCTCTGACTAAATCTATCACTTACACAAATGTGAGCAAAAGTACCCCTCCTTCTCCAGGTATAAACGGATTGCTGAGCTCAGATCCAACCACCATTTCAAGTATACTCCAAAGCGGGTGTCCTGATTGTGCCGCTGCTGGCCGCACATCAGCCAGTTTGACTATTACTCAGCCCCACATGCCAAATGAGGTGACCTCTTTGACTGCTAACCATGATGGAAGTGGACCCTTCGCTAAGCAGGATAAACTGATAAATGGAGGAGTCACTGGGGAGCGGGGCCAATGTTGGCAAATGGGTTACCCACTCTCAATCTGCCACCTGACTGGTGTCCCTATGTGGCAATCTTGACTGGTGTGCCGCAAATTAGCCAAATTAGTAGTGAATCTACCTCTCAGCTAAAAAATAAGGCCTGCCACTGGTTGTGTTATAATGTTAATTCTAACATTAGGGAATACAGCAACATATTGTTTGTAAGAAGTGTGTGGTGAGTGGGCCCTGCAGCTAAAACCCTGACAGGAGATTGCTTAGTAATCAACTGTAAGTCACATTCACTGGCTAGGCATGTGGTTTGTAGCGGGAATTGCCTCATATCAGGGATGTGAGAATAAAAATCCTCCTGCTTGGTTTTTTCTGTAGGCAGTTGCGATCCAAGCCCCTGATGTCAATAACTATGGGCTTGCGACCGCATTTTGTCGTGACCACATCAAACAGATTTCTCTCCCTGTCAGCTTTAGATTAAAATGTTTGACTACTAGTTACTCCCACTTCACCCCCTGAGCTCTCAGCCAGTAGGTCACCATCACTCTCACCCCTGCCAATTTCGGCTTGGATTGAGCTTAAACAACATCTGGAATCCACTCTAAGAGTCCTCTGCTGGAATGTGGCCAGTGTTAAGGCTAGGTGCTAGGAACCCGAATGGCTACATTTTGTTACCAAGTTTGATGTGGTCATGTTTCAGGAGACTTGGAACCAGGAACTGATTGCCTGAGATGGTTTTGAATGTTTTTGTGTTGCTGCGCCCCCCCTCTCCTGGCAATAGAGCACATGGTGGGCTGGCAACCATCGTCCGCATTTGTAAATAAACTCAAGGTTATACTCAAACTCCTTAGATATGCTGGGACACAGATTTTTTTGGGTGGTCATTTCTTGTGAATTACATTTTGTTGTTGTTAATTTTTAGAACTCAGTCAGGGATTCTGGGTGTCAAATTGACGTCCTAATTCCAAGTTCTTTCCATTCTTGAGGCTAGATCCCTAAGCCACCTCAAGTCTTTTAATGCCATTTGGGGGGGGGGGGGGGGGGGGGGGGGGGGGGATTGATTCTAATGTGAAGCTAGGCATCAACCATATCGATAACAACCCGTTTTTGGTTGAAGATGTCTCCTTCTGCCAGCTAACATCTGACCACAGAGGGAGAACGCTGCTTAATGCTTTGGGACATGCAGGTTTATGGAATATGACATCTATGAGGCCAGGGTTGCTGGTCCAACATCCCACTTTTCTTGGAAGGGGGACCATCATCATCTATGTGTTTGCCTCTCGGTCCTTAGTGGGCATCATCAGAACGGGGTTGGTCCATGAGACCTGCTTCAGTGATCAGAGTCCTACTGATGTAAGGGGGCACAACCTGTTAGTGGCAGCCCTAACCCTGTTCCAGGTCTCAATGATTTGATCCCCCAGGATAAAGGCTTGAGGGTTAAATGGTGTGGCCTTTCAATTCAGAATCTGTTAGAAGCCGTAATTAAGTCCAATCTACATGATATTTTAGAACCTTTATTATCCTTTGATTCATTTGGATCTCCTTTCTCGGTTTTGGACGCTTTCTACGGTTCAAACATATCTATCAATCCTATCATGAGGTAAATGTCTGGATATCAGAAAATTGCTCATACTGGCTGGTTTAATAAGGTTTGCAGGGTGTCAAACAGGCAGCTTTGGAAAACCTTAAATGCTAATGCCTGCAATCAGTCAGAAATTGCAGCTGCAAGGGTGGCCTACTAGAATGCCATCCGTGAACAGAAATCAGCCCTAAAAGAAGCATCCTGGAAACGATTAATTTCTACCTGTAAATCGGGGGATTCCAGGAGATTTTGGTCCATTGTCAATCAGTAGCATCTTTTTGCAGCTGTGCCTGATGCGACTGGTTCCTCTATTACTCCTGAGCCAGTGAGCTGACAAGCTTTGGACATGCACCTGTGTGCCTGTGAGTGGTACGTCACCTGAGAGGAATTTGGAAGCATTTCCAGCAACCCCAGATGAATTTTCTCTGTTCTCTACTGATGGAGGGCTGAACTCAAACACGTGTCTAGAGAAATTCAGCAATGTCTGCCCCAACTTTGGTGAAAAATTACAGATGATTTTGAAGTAAGCGGTAACTGTGAACTGCATTTAACAGGATGCAAAGGGGCGAACTGTGCTGGGATGTGCGGCAACCCCTTCATATGCACTTAAGGGTGTGTCTGCGATTGCTGCCGGGGAGGATCAGTCTTTTCCACTGAAAATCAGTGTTGATGTGACCGAGGTCTGTGCTGCTATCTTAGCCAGCCCCTCCAATAAAGCTACTAGCCCGAATGGGATTCCTATGGACCTTTATACAGCAGAGGTCTTCCTCTGGGCCCCTGTTCTAACAAATTATCTGAATGTGGTTGCCCAAGTTAATATTCTCCCTCTCTTAGAAATCTGCAGTGATCGACCCTGTTTTTAAAAAGGGAACTCATCAGGACCCCAGATGTTGCCGACCCATCTCCTTCTTAGATTCAGTTGTAAAGGTAGTGGAGTGCATCATTCTACAGCACATGCAAAATTGGGCCAGTACTAACAATGTTCCTTGTCTGGCCCAGTACGGATTTAGGGAAGGAAAGGGTACCATGCACCAATGTCTGAATCTCAATTTACTGATCGGTAAATATGTGGTTGCCAAACAGGGAACAATCCACTTAGCATTCATGAATCTGAGTTGTGCTTTTGGCTGGGTAGTCAGCTCAAAACTCTGGCAAAATTTAGTGGCGTTTGGGTTACCTTCCCAACTTGGTGATTCCCTTAGAACACTCCATATAGTTGTTAATGCCTCTGTTAGATACGGGGTGGAAGGAGTGGGAGTGAGGTAGGGGAATTTACAGATTCTTTTAGCCTTCCGCTTGGGGCCAGACAAGGATGTGTGTCGGCACCCATCCTTTTTCTATTATATATCAACAGTTCCGATCCATCGCTTGCGAATGAGAAAGACCTGCCGAAAGTGAAGTCTGCCTTTGTACCTTCTCTGTTGTATGTGGACAACGCAGTATTGTTGTCTCGTACTGAAAATGGCCTCAAAGAGCTTGTTGATTTATACGTTAGTTTTATGGACGAGCTGGGCCTGGATACGAACAGCTAAAAAATCCATTAAATGGTATGTGGGAAGCAGCCTTCTAAATCTAGACCCGTAGCTATCAAGGGGAAGACTGTAACTAGGGTGATGTCATTTTCCAACTTGGGTGTTACTTATGACCACCTAGGTAACTGGAGACCTTGTCTTTTAAATTGTTGCACCCATTTTAGTCAAGCTTGCAGTGCTTTCTTCACATTTACTCCCACAGTTGGTAGTAACCCTGTCTTGCCCCTTTTGCGGATATATAAAATGAAGTGCCTCCCTGTGTTGTTGTATGGAGCTGCTATATGGGGGTTTTGCGATTGAAGGGTCATCCAAAACTAAGGGAATCATTTTTGTAGGAGATTGTTTGATGTGGGCCATCCCACTTCCACGTTCTTCATGCGATTTATTTTTAAACCGTGCAAGGGAAGAAAGGGAGTATAAGGCTCTTGTAAAACTCGTAAAGCATTCTTTTTTCCTTCTGAAAAGAGTGGCTGGTCCGGAGCTCTATCTTAGGTCTGTTAGGCACCCGCATGAGAGATCCCTTTTAACAATGTTTCAGGTGTGTACAATTCGTGGCCATATATGCTTTCCTCCTGGTCAGTTTGACCCAAATATGATTCTGATGTGCCCCGGCGATAGCTGCTCACCTCAGACATTCCTTCCAATGTGACTGCTTGCCACTGAATGCCCAAGCAGCCTATGTTTTATGTACTACGGTGCCCTAAAGGAATCGTTGGTTGATTTGTTTAGTTTATATGCAGTACTTGTATATAATGAGATATTTTGTGTTTTTGTTATATATTTTGTTCATTGGTTCTTTAGGTGAACAGGTAATTTGTTGACACTATGACTGAATTGATTTAATTGTAATAAAGAAATTACGTTTCTGTGAAAAATTGAGGTTTTCACTTGGATATTTGGTTGCATATTTATCCCTGCTGCACATCTTGATTTCTGTACACCTCAGACATTGGAGCATTGTGTTTTATTTTGCAGCTATTATGACTTTTTGCGGCAGAGGTATTTGCTCCCAATCTTGAAGACAAGGGGTTTTCGGAAATATCAGAAAGCATGTACTTGCAAATATTTATTGATCATGTGGTGGCGCTGGCCATTTCCACTCTGCCGAAAAGCGCGTTGTTTTGGAATAAGATGTTGAATTCTTAACTTGCCTGGGTACCTTTTTTGATGTACGAGTGGAATGGATTTCTGGTTTAACTACCTGTCCGTAGTATTGTGTGATATTTAAGCTATCTGAAGTTTTGTTGTGTTTTTTAAAAAGTGTGTCTGGTTTTATGTGTATTTATATTCTTTTGTGATTACTTTTATAAAGATGAACTGAACTGAATTAAAAGTGTAATGCAGACAAAACTGAAATTCAGTTTTTCGGCTAGAATCCTCCGGCAACCTGGCAGATCTGCTTTTGGATTTCGGCATCTGGCCAGAAGCATGGAGGTTTCCTTATTGTTAGTAGATTAATTAATATTTCGCTTTACCCCACAACAATATAAAGTTTGCCATATTCAACATTATTCCTAATTCAAAACTAGGACCCGCTTAACAGTACTCTGATATCAACCATGCAGATATATGCCTCTCCTCAAAGAACATTTCTGTGCAAGAACATCTGAATCCACACATGCTCAGCACTGAGTTTTCAGCTCCATTCTTACACTGTTGCAGAAATATCTAGGTGGTACTGATGATATGTCTAATTTGTTGGCAACTATTCTGCAAACACTAGTGGCCATTAAAACAGCCTCAAACTGGTCTGAGCAGCATAGTGGCGGCAGCTGAGCTGTAGCGCTCCAACATGAGCTGCGGTCGTGAGGACATTTATCCTGCAGATGAGCTACCCAAAACTGACCCCGGACCCCTCTGATACGGAACGGGCTTCCCTAACAGGCGCGAAGGTGAGGGAGACCTCCTGAGCCGTCACAGATCCGGAGGGGGACACGACGCAGCTCCAAGAACTGGCTGCACAAAATGTTGCAGTGGGGTCGAATATACTGAAAATTGAGCATCTGCTCTGCGGCCAGCGTAGAGCAAGTAAAGCGCCTGGTTGGGATGGCCCTTGATACAGGGGGCTTGCTCGAACGACCGGTCGGATGATTCCCCTTGAATGCCGCTGTGAACTTGTGGCTATGGCGGATGAGAGGGACATAGGCGTGTGTCGGCCTCGCTCCGACAACAATCACTGAGGGAGCGATGTGGGGTAGTCTTTGAGGCAGGAGCTTCCATTACCTAGTGGACTTTAGGCCACCCCTGGAGGAGGGCAGAGGAAAGCTCTGATGCCAGGGCAGACTGGTTAAGTCTACATCCTGATGATTAAAGAGAGACATGGACTTGACTAATACAAGTGATAGTACGCACCTCATGGCTGTGGGAGAGACCCCACATATTCAATACTCTTGCTGAGATATAGTGGCTGATTCTGTGTGTTACCCGTGTTTGGTGGTTGATGGTGGCAGTGCATGTGGCTGCTAGTGACATGGAGCCGCAATAGGGGCAGAGGCAATTGTTTGGGTGCCTGTGCCTGAGGGCAGCAGTCTGAGCGGTGGCACCCCCTGAATCTGACTCACTGTTTGAGTGAGACAAGAAGTGGAGAGCTTCTGCCTGCTGATGCAGAGGTGTTGTCCCTGAATCCCTAGACTGGCAAGGCACAAATACCAGAGATGGCAAGTACTAATTCCTCGCAACAAACCCGGGGGAAGCAGCCTAGGGAAGATTGGGAATCACATGCACCGCCACAACGAACCGATGATAAAGGACTAGAATTGCACCCAGCAATAATATTAGCAGCTATCAAAGAAACTTTAGAGAGGAAAATTGAAACTGTGGCAATAGATGTTAATCTTCTATGGGAAGATCATAAGAAGTTGGCAGATAGAGTGGCTGATGCTGAATCGACCCAAGCACAAAAAAGACCCACGATCTTAATTCACAACGAGGGGCGGACCCACCTAGAAAAGAAGTAAATGTACTATGTGACAGGATAGAAGATGCGGATGGCCGCTCGCGTAGAAATAATATAAGAGCGATGGGTCTTCCTGAGAAGGCGGAAGGATCGTCTATGGAGCTGTATATGGAAGATTAGTTGGCACATATAGTGCTGGAAGGGAAGACCTCCAAATGGTTTGCAGAGGAAAGAGCAGAGGAAAGAGCACATAAAGGGCCTATCATGGCCCCAACACCAGAAGCACCACCCAAGTTACAATAATAAGACTCCTCCACTACAAAGACAGAGATGCACTGTTGTAGACGTTAGAAAATACAGCCTGGAAATCAAGAATGCACTGTTGTTCCCGGCGAGGCTCTGCACTCTTGTGGGAGACAAGACACTTATTTTTAAGCCCAAACGGGCATGGGAATGGCTGGACAGAGGGGCTACCCACCCCCTTGAAATGGACGTAAGAAGTGTGCAGAGGATGGCTGGCTGGCGGCTAAGCAAAGACGCAAGCCATGTAAACTGAGCCTGCGTCCAATACAGAAACTTACTCATGATCAGGAGGAAACTGAACAAGCGAAGGTTGTGAAAGAATTGCAGCACCTGAGGGAAGTGTTGTCTGGTACCTGATGGGACATACTCCAGGAAGGCTCAGGGGTAGATGGCTCAAGGTCAACATCCTCCAAGATGGACCCACCCACACCGGTCGTGACGCCAATGTCGTCAGGGGAAATGATCTACAAACACATACTAACATGGATGGATTCCTCAGCCGTAAAATTAATGTTTATTCCTCACCTCCGAGCTGTCCAACACTTAGGTCCCCCCTGATATAAAGGGTTGTTTGTTTGTTTTTTGGGAGTTTTGATTAGTTTGTTTTTGAAGGCCGAATGGCGTACCATGAATTGGGGGATCGGCTAGTTAAATGCCCGCTGTGCATTAAGAAAGAGTGGGTGGGGGTTGAGGGAGATATCAACTTGTTTAAGGGTAGGAGCAGGGGAAGGGAAGAAGTTGCCAGGAAGTTGATACTAGCCAACTGGGACGCTGTCAGTGAAATGATTAGACATGCTAGTGAATAGCATAACAGTACTATCATGAAATGTAGTGGCCTGGGTTATAGAATCGAGTGGGGACTTGTGCATGAAACTCTGGCACGCTACGCGACTGATCTGGTGTTTCTACACAAGACACATATGTGCAGTATTAATGCCCCTGTGTTGATTAGGGAGAAATAAAAACTATTAGGACATGCAGGTACTATACTAAAGGGTCTTGAGGAGTGGCCACTTTAGCCAGGAAGTCCTTCCCCCTTGACGTTACTAAAATATGGAGAGATGCATTGGGCCGTCATATAGTAATAGTGAGAAGATGGGAGTTAGAGCTACTGGCACTTATTTGTGTTTCTATCCCATTAGGCCTTTAATCAGACATACTCAAAGTGTTAAGTAAAGTAGTGACAGAGATTCCACAAGCACTGGCGATCATGGGGGGAGATTTTAATCTGCTAATGGACTCCACTGTAGGTAGGACATATACGGAACAAGTATGAATACCATATGAAGTGAAACGCTGTAGATTTGCTTGAGCGTTGGGCATGGTGAACGTATGTAGATTGCTACATCCTAAAAACACGTTGTACTCGCATTACGCTGACTCACACAATATTCATTCTTGTGTAAACTACATGTTTACCTCTGCAGTATCACCACATAGATTAGTTGGTGCACAATTTAAAGAAAGCAGTATTTCAGATCATTCCCCTCTTGAAATCAAGCGTCAGGCACATACAGCAAGACATATGCGTACTTGGCGGATGGCGGCATGGCGCCTCACCTCTCCACAGAAAGTGGAGGGACTGACTCAAGATACAGACCACTATTTTAATAAGAACGAGGGTGAGATAGTCCTTATGGAAGCATAGAAAGTGACGCTTTGGGGAAAGATTATAGCTAGAGAAGTAGCAGATAAAATGAAGAGAAATTAAAATTGTGAAGTGTTGGAGGAGGAAATACGACGACTGGAGGACATGCATGCTCCATCATCTGTGGATAGTATAGCTAGACAACTAGAAAATGTCATAGCAGAAAAGAAGGCAGTGGCCACAAAGGAGGTTAAATTAATACACCAGGCCCAACAACGCCGAATATATAAAGGCGGAGAAAAGGCAGGGAAACTGCTGGCATGGTTTGTTACCTGGGGAATAGCGAGATCTCAAATAAAAGAAATTAACAACCTTTGAGGAGATAAAATACATACTAGTGTGGATGTAGCAGAGACTGTGGCAGATTATTTGCAGGAGTGCAATAGGGGGAGACGAGTATGCTGCTGAGGAGCTCCAGGCATTTGTGAAAGACTGCCCTTGCAGAATATTGAATAAGACAACAGCTCTGGGTCTGGAGACCGATGTAACGGTGGAGGAGGTAGCGACATAACTTGCACAATTACAATCTGGGAAGATGCCAGCACCTAATGGGCTTCCGGTGGAAGTCTCTCGTCACATGGAGGAGGTCAGTGGTGTTTCACCTGCATAACATGTATGCTAAGCCCTTTAAACAAGGAGTTTTACCTGAGGAAATTAGGACAACAACAGTAATCCTTATCTTGAAGCCTGGGAAACCGGCAGGTAAGTGGGATTCATATAGACCATTATCGATGTTGAATGTGGACGGTAAGATATTGGCAAAAGTTCTCACGAATCGACTGGGGGAGTGATATAAGATCTGATACATCCAGACCAAAATGGCTTTATCCCAGATCGCTCTACCCGCTTTAATCTTAGAATGCTACATAATATTCTGGCAGTTGTATCACGGTTGCAAGTTCCGTTAGCAGTGGTCTCCCTGGGTGCTCATAAAGCATTCAACTTGGTGGAAGGGCCTTTACATGTCTGCAATGTTAGAGAAGATGGGATTTGTTAAAACATTCTAAAATGGATCCACCATACCGCAAGCAAAGGTAAAAGTGAATGGCGTGCTCTCCCATAGAGAGGGGAGCGTGCCAGGACTGCCCTCTGTCTCCGCTATTCACACTAGTTATAGAGCCACAGGTGGAATGGGTGCGACGAGATGCACAGATAGAAGGCTGGAGGTGGGGTTCGTCATGGGAAGAATGTATATCACTGTATGCCAATGATATACTGCTTTATTTGTCAGACCCAAATAAATATATAGATCGAATTAGAGAGATGTTTGAGATCTTTGGGGAATATAATGGACTCCATATTAATTGGGATAAGTCTTTGATATTCCCTCTGAGCACCTGGACAGCGAAGGAACTTCTTCCGTTGCCGCTCAAGATTAAGAGGATGCATTTTAAATATTTGGGTCTCTGGGTCTCTACATCCCCTACCATGCATTACGAGGATATTATAGCGCCAGTGCTAAAGGGTTTGGGAGGAGACATCAAACACTGAGAGACCCTGCTGCTTTCTAGATTGGGTAGGACAGCAGTATTTAAAATGGTGACGCCCCCTAAATTCCTTTATGTACTGCAGAATACCCCTATAGACTACCTCAACGATTCTTCATGGAGGTGGATGTATTAATATGTGCCCTCCTTTGGCAGGGTGGAGCCCAGAGAATAGCACTTGCTCTCCTCCAGCGATCTGTGTATGAAGAAGGGTTAGCCCTCCCTTATCTGCAGAGATATTATGAGGCAGCACCCTTGTCTATAATTAATTATTGGGCATTTTCACCACAGTCACGGCCAGTGTTCTGGATGGATAGAGAGGTGATGGAAGTAGGGGCTACCTCCATGCCTTATCTGAAGGGAAATTAAGGAAGGATGCTCCCCAGCTACAAAACTGACAGTGGAATTATGCCATCAGTTACACAAGGCAATGGGTTGGAAGGATAGACAGACCCCGGGGACCCCACTGTGGTTGGGCACTAGGTTGGCAGGTGTCGCGCCTCATAGGAATTAGTACCCTTGTAGATGTGTGGGGATGCCAATGGAATGGCATCATTCTCACACCGAGTATTCCATGCACCCTTCCCAAATGTTTAGATATCTCCAAATGAGTCAAGCCACGAAAGCACAAATAACTGCAGGGGAGGAAACTATGGAGTCCTCATCTTTGGAGTGTAGGTTACTGGGTTACAGGATCCATCCCCTCCACAAACAGCCTCCCCGCCCCCACCCCGATATTGCATACATATGAGAAATACCCAGAAAGATCTAGATACATTAAGACATAAAAGTCAGATGGATGTTGGAGAGTTGGAGGCTGATGATTGGACAGAGTCAGTACAATTCCCTAAACAGGTAGCGATTAAAGCTTGATACAAACTAATACAATTAAAAGTACTGTATAGAGTTTATTACACCAGAACACATTTACATACTATTGAGGGGATTTCAGACCCCTCCTGCTTGCGTCGGTGTGGGCAACTGGGGACCCTATATAATATTCCCTGGGAATGCCCGACATCAACAGTTTCTGGGAGAAGGTACACCAGTGGCTGGAAGAGACTGCCGGAGTTAAGTTAGAGAGATTGGCCCCACAGACAATTGGGAATATGAACAGCTTTGAATTCCACCTCATATCAACAAACTTTTATAAATCTGGGGTTCCTCTTGGCTAAGAGAGAGAGAGTGTGTTAAGGGGCTGGAGCACCTAAGATATCGCACTGGGAATGAGAAATGGTTATGTGCTATATACAGGAAAAGGACATATTCATAGGTTTAGAATGTCCAAATAAGTTTGATAAAGTATGGGAAGGATGGACATGCAACTTATAATGGGGGTGGGGGGTTTCTTGTATGCTTGAGTTGAAAATCAGTAAAGTATTATACAAGAAAACATAACTGCCTCAAATTGTCCTTTTACCCCACCACTGGAAAAAAAGGCAAATGACTTGATCTAGTCTCAAAGGATTTTGATCATATTCTGTAAGCTCTACCCAGTAATAATGGTAATTTCAAGGGGAGCTCACAAGGTTTTAGTATAATGGAAATGAGAACAGCGATTATCCCGCCCTGAAGCAGGTGATTCCGCTGGTGAATTTCTCCATTTTGGAACAGAAACTCTCTGCAAGGAGGAAATACAAAAATAAAAATAAAACCTAAAAAGTCGTAAGCAGGGGAGTAAAAATATTGTACATTCTCCCCAGAAATTATTTAAGGAATTGAAGCTTACCTTCATAAATGATAAAAGGTTTGTGCTGTTCACAAACATACAGGTTGAAAACCTTAAACTATACCCTAAGTTTTAGAAAGCTTAATTGATTTTTGTTAAGGAGATTACAGCTGTAAGACAACTATTGAAAATAAGGATTTCTTTAAAAAGTCCTTGTGCCTCATTCCAGATACAATCTTTAGTAAAAATCAAGGGGCAAGAACGAACTACAAACCTGGCAGCTTTCCTTATCTCAGACATTTAAAATTCTGTGAATTATGAAAATTTACATCCTACTCAACTACAGACCATTCTGGTCACTTACAGCTAGGAAACTTGTTTTACTTTACTATTCCCCAGGTGGTAGAAATGAGTTGGCATTGTACATAGTCATCATAGTCTTGTTTCCAGAGGAGTAGCCTCGTTGATAAGTCCCAATGCATAGACCTTTCCAACCAAAATTATTTCGCTCTGTTCAGATGAGCACAGGAGACTCAAAGCTTGTTGAGCAATTAAAAGATTAACATTTTCTTTTTCTGCAGTGTTGTGCACCAAATTAATATCATGGGTACATCCAAATCTGAATCTAACCAATCTAGACCATTTAAAAATGAAAGGGTTTAGCACTGAGGTTCCCATCCTACTGATCTTGGCAATTACCTATAGCTTGAGGGGACGGGGGTGGAGTTCTGTATAGGGGCTCACCTCTCACTCCTTTTTTGATCCTCTACGCTTGGAGATTTGTGTTTCATGTTGTGTTCTTCTTTACTGAGTTGATCCACGTGGCCCCTCCTTCGGGTGGGGCCCTCACGACTGGCATGCTTGGCGCCTTTGTTTGGTTTTTGTCTTACATATTTAATTTGTTGTTTGACACATTGACACAACCACACCAGTACAGACATACGAGGGCGCATGGAGCTGTAGATGCCTTCCATGTGGTAGGCGGTTGTCACAACATGACAAACATGATGTTAAAACTGGTTACCCTAAAGGTACAGGGCCTTAACTTCCCCATAAAACGCAGGGCACTGACCAACTGGCTGCATCGATGAGAGATTGATACTGCATTCCTCCAAGACACGCACCTCCTTAGGGAGGACACCAAATGTCTGTGCTCTTATTGGTAGCCCACACAATACCATTCCACTCACACCTCAAACACAAGGAGTAGGCATGTTGTTCCGGCGAGAGTTCCTCTATTTCAACCCGATACCATGTATAGGGATACAGGGGACATGTGGTGGGCAACAGAGGAACTTTTTCACCCTCCATAATAACACTTGCCTCTGTTTATGGCCCCCGCCACAGAAGACAAATCCTTCTATAATGATCTCTTCCCGACAGTTTCTCTCTTTACACAGGGTGCCATATTCTTAGGAGGGGATCTCAATGCCACACTTGATCCACGTGTTGATCTCTCCCACACGCAACCGGGCAATACACGCATATCCACAGCCTTGCTCAAAGCCATATCCGACCTTTCTCTAAAGGATGCATGGAGACAATTACACCACCATGAACGTGATTACACGTTCTACTCCAATGTCCACAAAACATATTCACACATTGACTATTT
The DNA here is from genome assembly GCF_031143425.1 of Pleurodeles waltl. Classification (NCBI taxonomy): domain Eukaryota; kingdom Metazoa; phylum Chordata; class Amphibia; order Caudata; family Salamandridae; genus Pleurodeles; species Pleurodeles waltl. Next base: position 716,685,135 of record NC_090447.1, read on the forward strand.
CTTGCTTTACAGTACACTACACCTCGACTGCTGGATTCATAAATCAAGGATAATTCTTATTCAATCATACAACTGTGTCCCTGGAAATACAGCTTGATGCCCCTCTGCCCCCTTTCCCATGCCCATGGGTTTTAAACGATCTAGCATTCCGTGACCAGTCCCTTCACGATCGAATAAAAGATACCCTTGAACATTATTTTACAGATAATTATACTAGAGACATGCACCAGTGTTTCTATGGGGTACGTTGAAGGGCGTCCTCCAAGGAGAACTAATATCACACATGCAGTGTTCAAGAGGACAGCCAAACTCCGTAGGTAGGAATTATTAGAGACCAACCTCTCAGAGGCGGAAACTTGCCACAAGAATCAGGGCACAATTTGGACTGTGAGAGACCTCCATAACATACAAGGGGAACTAGAGCATCTCTTGACGGAAGAAGCAGCCAAGAAACTTCTTTATATTGGCTAAATCTACTATGAGTGGGGGGACAAAACTGAAAAATTGTTAGCTCGCAAAATATGCCTACATTCCACAAACAATAACATCCATAAAATCCGACACAAGACGGGCTGCTCTTTCCTCACAACACCGGACATAACAACGGCCTTCTACGACTATTACTCAGCTCTCTACAAGGCCCAAAGTTTAGAGGAACATGTTCAGGACACATAATTAGACAGTTTAATCCTCTTGTGTGCAGCGAAGAATTGCTTCAGCCTGAATCAGGTATCAGTCCAGATGAGGTTAGGTCAACTCGCTGCCCACACGCAAAGCGACCGGTCGTGACTAGTTTCTGGGTACCTTTTATAAAGCTTTCATCCATATTCTGGTGGGTCCCGTGGCCTGAGGTTTTAACCATTTTTTAACCACTAGCTCTGTCACCGTAACAATGTTTTAAACCCATGTTACACTGCTCATCAAGCCACATAAACCCCCAACCAAGTGTGCTTCATACCGTCCAACTGCACTCCTCAATTGCGACGTGAATTTTTTTTTTTTTTTTACATCTATCACAGTAAAGCACCTCCAACAAATACTGCCAACTATCATAGTTCCACAACAATCATGTTTCATTCATAACCATCAGGCTGATAACAATAAGCGTTTAACAGTGGCCCTTATGGAAGTGGCGGAACGTACCCATCAACCTCTGGTCCTCCTTTACCAAGACATGGGAAAAGCGTTTGATAGAGTGGGCTGAGCATATCTCTACAAACTATTGGCCAAAATCCACTTAGGGCTCATTCAGGCCACCTTTCGTAGGTCTATAGCGAAATTGAAGATCAATGGGATTCTCTCCCCTACTTTCTCCCTTACAAGGGGACCACACCAGGGTTGCCCCCTCTGCCTCTCCATTTTTGCACTTTCCATGGAACCCTTAGTGGCAAAAACCCAACACAACCCTGACATTCATGGTATAAGAGTGGGTGGCAGGGAACACAAATTGGCCCTCTTCGCTGATGATATCCTATGCTTCCTTATCCATCATGCCACTTCCGAAGGTTCGTGCAGCTATGGAACGAGATGAAACAGCTCTTGAATCTCTTTTCCACTCAAACATTCAATATAAAGGCATCTCACTGCTCTATAGCTGTATACTTACCCTCCTGCTAGTCAAGAAACATGCATATATGATACAATGGGAACTAGGAACTGAAATTTCTGAGGACATGGAGAGATATATGGCAGAGGGCGTCTAGTTTATCCATATATCTCGGTCATAAAGAAAATGCTTACAAACTCGTCACACAATGGTATCTGATGGCTGTACAACTACACAAAATGTTTGGGAGTTCTGACTCTTGTTGGAAGGGTTGCAGTTAATGGGGCACATTTCTACACACCTGGTGGGCTTGCTCATTATTACAATCCTTTTGGGACGAAATACTCCATAACATATACATCATCACTAATATCAAATTGCCCCATGACCCTTTGTTGGTACTCTTAGGCAACTCTGGCGTAGAGAGAGCTCTTCCCACCACAACCTCCAGAGGTCAATTTCAATCACATCTCTTACTAGCGGCACACCTCTTTGTAGCACACATCTGGAAACAGCCCCATGCTCCCATTGTTAATTTATGGTGGGCAAATTACGGAACATATATGCTATGGAAAAGCTCACTGCAGTGCTCAGAAATCGACAGGCTAAATTCGAAGCTACATGGTGTCCCTTTATCACATACATTCAGTGCCAGAACAGGACAGGGGGCTTACATCGTACTATTTTTAAGACACGACAAGTCTCGGATATATGGGTCCTCTCACTTTCAGAATCAGCAGAGGATTCTCCATGACTCAACTACAGTTTACCTACCCATGCTAAATGTAACTGTTTTCCAGCAGGCTAAATCATCCTAGATGGAACTGAAGTTGATCTCTCTCTGGGGGTTCATGTCTCTGTCTCTATTTACCGGGAGATTGGGGGAGTGGAACTGTGGATGGCCAATGAGTTGGATTTATGGCAAAAATTATGACGCTGTCTACCTTTCTTCTATATTAGATTTATTACCTTACTACGATGTATGCTGGATGCCTAGTCAAATATGTCTTATGTTTCATTCATCAATATGCAAAATAAAGTTGTTAAAAACAAAGAATGAAAGGCTTTGATGCAATCCCTCATTTTCCCAAAGCAAACACCTTCAAGTTAAATGTTGTGGACTCAGATGCTCCTCTTGGTCCATCCCCTATGTTTGGAGATTCACTCTCAAAATCTATACTGACCAAGGCAAAACAGATGGTTGTGAGTTTTGATGTAATTTAGAGAGTAGTGAATAAAACCATCAACTCCACGTTGCCATATAAAAAAAACTACCAGTTTTCTGGCCATGGCTCCTATCTGTGTTAAAAACGTGATTTATTGTGCTTTCATTTAGCAATTACGTAGACATTACAAGTTGCAATCGTGATTTATTCCAAACAACTCATACAATAGTGGTTGCTCACATCCTTGGTACCAAGACCAATCTCACAATCCCATCTGATAGAACTATTTGACCTTTCTCATCTGTAGTCCCCCAATTTTGCTGAAAAACTCCAGGGCTTATTTCTGTTAGCTACCACCATTCTTTGTAAATTCCAGGCCGTTCGGACAGAATGGGTGATGCATGACTAATGCTCTCGCTCAGTGACTGAACACCACTAACAGTAGTATGTCAGTTACCAGGGTTTACTTTTGCTGGCTAATGCGCTTCCATGTATATTGTGTGCCGTTTGATCACTCTTTATTGCAGGCCAAGTTAGCTTTTCTACCAATAGTGCCCCAGGGTAGAAATATTTGGACTGGAAATACGTTAAAATAAAGTTAAGGATTCCCTTTGCTTTGTCGTTTACAAATACATTAAATAATGCCCCCACAAGAGCTTGACGCACAGTCACTGTAACTTCACCTTCTGATCTACTATTGTGCTATTTACCATTACATGCTTGTATATCTGTCTAACATTGGAATTCTTTTAAACTGCTATGAAAGTTTCCATAGTCACCGAAGGGTGGTTCTTCAAAACTGGAGAAACAGGGAGCCAGCCACAAGAGACGTGATATTTAAGCAAATCTGCAACAGCATTCACATTTAATTTAAATCCATCAAGCATTGGGGGGGGGGTGAGCTACATTGAACTATTCATTCTGAATAAAAACAAAATGCAAAATACTACCTGTATTTTTTGTAGTTGAGTAGGAGGCTAGAAAGCCACGACCGGAAATGTGAGTTCCACTCATGAATTGTACTGTAACCTCATGGCTTTTGGACTCAATCAAGTTTTCCAGATGAAACACATGACCACAATATTTACCTAGAAAACACAAAAGAACAATGAGCAATTTGAGTGTGCTTATAGTTGATGTGAGTTGAGGTACAATGCATGTGCGGAGTACAAACATCAGGGCAGGATATCTTATAATAAACAGATACTAACATCCTCATTTTCTCTTTTAGAGGCAAGTACCTATTACACACATGTTCAGTACAATCGTTCAGAGGAATGACTATCTTCAAAGCTTTGCCTGAGGACCCAAGACAACATACTTCATTTAGGGGAAATCTAAAGACCCATCTATTCAAAGCCTATTCTTAATATTATTAATGATTCAATCATTATCAACTTTCTATACCCTCTCTTGTATGCTTTTACCTTGTGTATATTATTCTAACTTACTCTTCACTCCTTTAATGTAATTTTCAGTTTATTTGTAAAGAGTATCATTGCCCTGGGAGCTAGGTCTGAATTATATCAATACTAAAAATAAATCCATACTTAAAAAGAGCATTTTTAACATGTCACAGACATTTTACCAGTGTGGTGATAATAAAGGTCCAGATTCAAAAATGTTTTGTAGAAAAGTTGTAAGCTTACACAAGAGAGATTTATCCCTGTGATTTGCATTGGCTACTGACCTTTCAGTAGCTCACAAAGAAACAATGGAGTATGCACGAAAATCTCCTTGTAAATTTCAGTATTGTGTCTGCATGGTGACCAATCTGCTAGATTGTTCCAGTTAAAAATGTGCATGTTCCACATGTATTTGAATGTTACATTCTCCTGCACAGGGAAAATATGTTCCTATGAAGAAATCCTTTGCCCTTTTGCCCCAGGAGAACTTATGTGTTCCCATTCCCTAAAGAGGAAAATGTACCTATAACTTCTTTTTAGAGGAGCAGTTTTCCATACAGTTACAAGACTGGTACCAACTGAATATGCACTTGTTAGGTCAACTGGTCTCACTTTGCCAATGGTTGTTGGCAAGATTGCTCCAACACTGGCAAAATCAGTAACAGTAGGTCAGCTTGGAATATTATTTTCTATAATTCCAGGTTGTCCACCACATTAAGTAAACATGCATCATGAGGTATAATATGCCACATAAGAGGTCTTGTTGCACCTGGTAACTTAATTCAGTGCTTTTTTTTTTAATAAAGCATCCATAATGTTAAGACATAGTATCTTAGAAGGTAACAGGATGAATTATTTTAAATACATTTCTCTTTATGAAGATGTTGAAACTTTGAGGGCAGTCTGCATCAGTGCTAAAACATGCGCCGAGATTTGAAGTGTTTTTGATGACAAAAACATTTTTCCTAATTCTCCAGGTAAAAATGTCTGCTAACGTATTTCTAATGAGGTACTCTCTTTCTCTTGTCAAATTTGTAGTTACCAAATTGTTTATTTTTTGTCTTTTCTTTGAATGTTGTGGAAGTCGGTGTCAAAAGTATCTAAGCTTTGGGAAGTTTGGAATCTATTTTTTAGTCGATTCTTTAATCCTTTCTTATGAACCTGATGGTTTCCGGGTGTTTTGGGTAAACGATCCAGTTCTTCTTCTGCTTGGCCTTGCTCTGTTTTTGATCCCTTTCTTGGCTTCCCACGAAGCTGCAAGGAGCTAATTTGTCAAGTAATGGTGATCTTATATCAATTTTAGGTACTGAGAAGTCTTTCCCATTTGCAGGTTCTGGAAAAACATCTATGAAGGATATTCAGCCTCTGTAGCCTCCTCCATGGTGAATAGCTAGATCATCACATATTGAATCCAGGGTTTCCATTTTGTTTATACAGGGAGTGCAGAATTATTAGGCAAATGAGTATTTTGACCACATCATCCTCTTTATGCATGTTGTCTTACTCCAAGCTGTATAGGCTCGAAAGCCTACTACCAATTAAGCATATTAGGTGATGTGCATCTCTGTAATGAGAAGGGGTGTGGTCTAATGACATCAACACCCTATATCAGGTGTGCATAATTATTAGGCAACTTCCTTTCCTTTGGCAAAATGGGTCAAAAGAAGGACTTGACAGGCTCAGAAAAGTAAAAAATAGTGAGATATCTTGCAGAGGGATGCAGCACTCTTAAAATTGCAAAGCTTCTGAAGCGTGATCATCGAACAATCAAGCGTTTCATTCAAAATAGTCAACAGGGTCGCAAGAAGCGTGTGGAAAAACCAAAGCGCAAAATAACTGCCCATGAACTGAGAAAAGTCAAGAGTGCAGCTGCCACGATGCCACTTGCCACCAGTTTGGCCATATTTCAGAGCTGCAACATCACTGGAGTGCCCAAAAGCACAAGGTGTGCAATACTCAGAGACATGGCCAAGGTAAGAAAGGCTGAAAGACGACCACCACTGAACAAGACACACAAGCTGAAACGTCAAGACTGGGCCAAGAAATATCTCAAGACTGATTTTTCTAAGGTTTTATGGACTGATGAAATGAGAGTGAGTCTTGATGGGCCAGATGGATGGGCCCGTGGCTGGATTGGTAAAGGGCAGAGAGCTCCAGTCCGACTCAGACGCCAGCAAGGTGGAGGTGGAGTACTGGTTTGGGCTGGTATCATCAAAGATGAGCTTGTGGGGCCTTTTCGGGTTGAGGATGGAGTCAAGCTCAACTCCCAGTCCTACTGCCAGTTCCTGGAAGACACCTTCTTCAAGCAGTGGTACAGGAAGAAGTCTGCATCCTTCAAGAAAAACATGATTTTCATGCAGGACAATGCTCCATCACACGCGTCCAAGTACTCCACAGCGTGGCTGGCAAGAAAGGGTATAAAAGAAGGAAATCTAATGACATGGCCTCCTTGTTCACCTGATCTGAACCCCATTGAGAACCTGTGGTCCATCATCAAATGTGAGATTTACAAGGAGGGAAAACAGTACACCTCTCTGAACAGTGTCTGGGAGGCTGTGGTTGCTGCTGCACACAATGTTGATGGTGAACAGATCAAAACACTGACAGAATCCATGGATGGCAGGCTTTTGAGTGTCCTTGCAAAGAAAGGTGGCTATATTGGTCACTGATTTTTTTTTGTTTTGTTTTTGAATGTCAGAAATGTATATTTGTGAATGTTGAGATGTTATATTGGTTTCACTGGTAATAATAAATAATTGAAATGGGTATATATTTTTTTTGTTGAGTTGCCTAATAATTATGCACAGTAATAGTCACCTGCACACACAGATATCCCCCTAACATAGCTAAAACTAAAAACAAACTAAAAACTACTTCCAAAAATATTCAGCTTTGATATTAATGAGTTTTTTGGGTTCATTGAGAACATGGTTGTTGTTCACAAATAAAATTAATCCTCAAAAATACAACTTGCCTAATAATTCTGCACTCCCTGTATATTGATTAATCATCATCCCTTGCTCTAAAAAAATAGATTTTTACAAAGCCAAAAACAAATAATCTCTAGAACACCAACGTTTAGAAAAAAGTACTATTAAAAAGTAACACCCATGAAATCATGAATTCCATCCAGAAAACATCTTGAGAATCAAGATGTTGAAGTCTATTATCTGGGCGCTTTCCTTAATCTAAGGATTTACTTTTTTGTATTTTTCATTGTGATGCCCCAAGTGCAACAGCCATACCCGAATGTGGAACTCATGCTCATTGTATGTGTTTCTTAACCAAGCTGCACCCAACTGAAGAGACCAAACTAGGACGAAACTGGCCTTGGGTTGCTTGTGTTCCTGTTCAGAGGGAACCCAACTTAGCAGTCTGGGCTGGATGGATCCTATTAGTGCAGGACCAAGCTGATGTGCATTCAGCGGGCTCTAATCTGATATTGCATGGTGGGCAAAAAACGATGGACTGCAACATGGCATTGAATAATTACTAGGGACTAACATTCAGTTAAGAATTCTATCCATCAATTTCTTGTATTTTAGAATTCAGAAATATGCAAAGCATGAGCAACCACAATAGATTCACATTGTAAACACCTGACTGTTAGTAATAGTATCACGATATCAGCACAGAGCCAGTTCTTGGCTTTTGTGGAAGATTTAAAGTCTTGCGGAAGCAATTTCAAAGTTCATGGAGACAGTGTCAAAAACTAGGGGAGCATATTCAAGGGGCACTATGGTGTTGATCCTTAAATCCATTTCACAAATCAGTCTGGTAATTTGCATCTGGAGTCCAAAATATTTTGCCTTTTTTGTAAAAAAAAAAAAAAAAAAAAAAAGGAAAATGAATAGTATTAAAGTTGGAAACAGTGGTATAGCTCTTCATGCTAATAAAGATCATTTGAATTTGAAATCCTATTCTTTTAACATGCATTTCGGACTTGTACGCTACTTGGCAGTGTTCAGCTTATCTACATGCCTGTATACACACAGTGACAAGCTAAATAGAACCACATGCTATCCCCAGGCTTTCTTCCATGAATTTATAGCCTTTTTTCAACCATTACTGCTTTGTATTACATTTGTATGCATATGTCAATGTAAATGCCCACACATACAAAACTAGAGCTCAACTATTCGTAGAAAAATAATAATGCTGAAAAGGTTTCTTCATTTCCCATAAGCCCAAATACCATCATCCTTCCATGCAGTACAGTATTAGAAAAATATTCCTTAAACTATACTTGTCTCTAAGCATCTGGTGTTCTTAAAAACAACATACAAAGCTGCCTCAAAATAAGATTATGTTGCCCTTTCGTAGCCCAAGAGTTCACAAAATTGCCTACGAATGATAGACTACATTAGTTTTTCATAAACGCTGCCATCCTCTATTAGGACTGACGAAATATCTTCAGGCATGTTCAACAAGTCTCTGCAGTAGCTTACCACAAAGGCCTGTACGGGCAGTTTTCATGGAGTCTTACCACCCACTGTGAGATAAACCAATCCGCTCCTCTTGTTGAAGGAACAACGGTCACTTCTGAGACAAGAAGGCCTAGGTACAGTTCTGCTGTAAAGAGGAGTGCTCCTGCTGAACTGGGTTTCCTCGACGTGCCCCATTTTTCTGCTCATATAAAGGTCCCTCGAGGCGGGGAGGGGGTTTGTATTCAGGTGCTCACTGGGGAAACTACATCTAGGGTGTGAGAGGGAAGGCCATTAGGTTGTCCTCAGTATTGGTCTGACGTAAGATTATCAACAGCAAAGTAACAGGCCCAGGGTGCGGGGAAGCCAGGAAGAACTATTTTCATGGTCGGGGTGCCAAAGTTGCTGTTAGAATCTCTTTAAACCCAGGACTCTCTGATAAATAAGGCCATCTACTAGCTGAGAGTTCAGCGCAATTGCCTCTCTGTCATCAGAGCGGATATTGTAGAAGCTGTAAGACACAGTTCGCAAGGGTAAAATTTTGGTTTTATCTCTATCCTTCTTATTGACAAGCTGCTAGCGACCAACCTTATTGACATTGAACTGCAAACTTGTTATCTCAGGAATCCTCAAGGGGTGGGCATTAGGCTAAAACAATCTCTGCCTGTTACTACTACACCCAGAATTTCTAGGGAAATAGTAGGGGGGAAAGGTAGATCTTTGCAAATTAAACATTCTTGCTCTCGCAGATAGTAATTCCCCTGACTTGAATGCTATTGATTGACAATCCACTAAATCCTATGCTGCAAATTTACCAGTGGCCCTGTGAGGAGGGATGGTGTGTCTGTTGGGCCTGTTGATTGTGGGACAGGGGAAAAGGCTCAGAGTAATATGCCCACCACTACAGAGGCTAGAGCTAAGCTGTCTATTATGTCTTGGAATCTGGCAGGGTTGAGTTGTAAATTAATGGACCATGAGGGGGCCGCTTATGTTAATAAACAAGATATATGCATATTTCAGGAGACTTGGGCATTGACCCTAGTCTCCTTGGATGATTTTCTATCTTATTATGTAGAAGCACAGCCCACTGCTGGGGGTAGCAGCCTGGCGAAGGGAGGCATTCTGATATTGATAAATAAACTACAGTGCACCCACTGGATCTATTAGGCATCCAGCTTGAATTTAAGCAAGGCTTTAGGCTTGCAATAAGTAATGTATATGCTAGATTAATATCACGGAGTGCAGAGTCTTGGACCTTGGCCCAACTGATTGAATTTACAGACACATTGCACTATTCTTTTAATTTAGTGGTTGCTGGCGATGTTCATTGTTCATTTGAACCCTCTCATTATAGTAGGGATTTGACTGCAGACGAGGATGAATATTGGGGTATCCCACAACTGATGGGAAAACAACTGTCTACTTGTTTGCGTGCTGCCCTTCAGTTAACAGCGCTATGTTTCAAGCAAGGACTAAGGGCCTGTAATGGCAATACGTACACCTATCAATGTTATTCTCCTACCTTCAAGCATGGCCAGCTGACTAGCGTCATTGATTATTTTCTAGTAGATGTTAGATTGTGGTCTATGCTGGAAGATATGAAGGTTGATTTTTGCCATAACAGCGATCATAGTTCTTTGCTTCTTACCTTGCGCAGTGATGTATTTATGAGATCACAGAACAATTATTCCACTGTGGTGCCCGAGCCACTACTGGCTAATGACTATAAACGTGTAACTTAGCTAAAAGTGATGTCAAACCCTTATTTGCATAAGGAGAATTATAATTTGTTTATTGATGCCTTTTCTAACTATGAGGAGTATGAGGTTGAAAACATTCCATTCCTCAATATCCATGAGACCCTGGTTTCTAAACTACAGTGCCTCTACACACACACACACACACACACACACACACAAATGAGAATAAGTGGTTTAGCAATGATTGTCCAAAAGCAAAATCAGCCCTGAAGATAGCGGCCGTGTCTCGTTCCCAGGGGATGATGAGGATGGCCAGAGTTGCATACAATAAGGCCGTAACGCATGCAAAGAAAAAGTGGGGAGATACTCTTTGGGAAAATTTGCTTCAAGCAAGCAGCATAAATGTTAACAGGACCTTCTGGAAGTTACTCTCCCTAAGTCAAAATGAGGGAGGGAGTTTAAACCATTATCATATTCAACCAGAGAGTTATAATATCTTTACACTCTATACAGTGATACATCTAGTGACGACTCCTCTTTTCTGAGGCAGTTCGAATTGAGCCCCTTGTCAGGAGGCTCTGGGGCAGGGTATAGCAGTCCTGATGACCGTATTGTTTTTACCTTTGGAGAAACTAGAGCTGCAATAGCTTCCTTGAAATCTTCCAAAGATCCTGGTCCTGACAAAATACAAGGGGATCTATACAAATCTGAGCCGGTAATCTGGTCTAGTTACATTAATACGATAGCCAATGCTGTAGCAGCTGGGGACCCTATTCCTGCCACTTGGAAGAGGGCTGAAATATTAACCATATATAAGAAGGGTGACGTGAGCTCCCCTGCTAATTATAGACCTATCAGCCTTGTTGAAAACTTATCTTTGCAAAGCAGGTTCTGGATAGGCTTTTAGAGTGGGTTGATGCTACCATGTGCTGCCCCCCCCTTCAGGTGGGTTTTTGACTGTAGACCAAGTCTTCCAACTTACTCTTTTATACTTGACATATGCACATCTTGCCAAACAAAGTCTGTATGTTGCTTTTGTGGACCTTCAGTCTGCTTTTGATTTGGTTCCTAGGAGGAAACTATGGGAGGTTTTAGGCAAAGGGGGTATACCCAGGAACTTAATTCATCTTTTAGTGCTGCTCCACAAAGGTACTTACGCTCGGGTAAGATGAGGCAAACAGGGAAAATTGACTATATCCCTATACAGCGGGGGGTTTGCCAAGGTTGCGTCTGGGCACCATTACTATTTACTTTATATATAAACGGGGTGGTGCAATACGTGTTCTCTTGCCAGAATGATGCCTCTGCCCTAAATGCTCAAAAAATCCCCATATTACTTTTTGCGGATGACTCTCCCCTTATTTCTAAAACACCGAAAGGGTTACAGACTCTTGTCAATAGGTTTACAGCTTTTTGTGCAGAGCATGGGTTGGAACTGAATGTCAGCAAAACAAAACTGATGGTACCTCAAATATACTGCTACCTCTGGTGCAGAGGTGTGGGGCTATTGGGAAGCTCTTAAACTGTCTGTGAGAGAAAATATCTTTGTTAGAGGACTACTTGCTTGTCCAGACAGTACCCCTCTGGTTCCCATTTATCTTGATCTTGGCCTTAAATGGATTCCAGACACACAAGTTTTAAAATCTCTGTTATACTGGGGAAGTATATGGACCACACCGGAACTAAGTACTTACAGAAATTCACTTCTTGATTTTTTAAAAAGACCTAATGTAGACTCTATCCTATGGTTTAAGCTTCTGTCAAACTGGTTCCGTATCCTGGGTCTTTAAAGTTTTTGGGAGAATCCCCAGGGTTTTAAGAAAATCCAGATGCAATCCCTGAAATCAGTTTATTGGGCCTATATTAGGAACAATCACCTTTTTGCTACAACCCATTCTTTGCTTCTTACCTTGCGCAGTGATGTATTTATGACCAATCAATTTCTTGACTTCAAGTGGCACCCCCGGTACAAGTCTTTTTTTAGATATCATTCCTGAACCCCTTGTTAAGAGCTTGAATATTTGTTTTCGTAATGGGTGTCTGACACTAACGTCTTTGACAAGTAGATGGCGGGCAACATCTGTATCAAACACCTGCCCGGCCTGTGGTGTTGATCCTGAGACAGTTGAACATTTTCTGTTTTTCTGTACAGCTTCTGTTTTTCTGTACAGCTTCCGTTTTCCCTCGGCGTAAGTGGATACGTCCTATCTGCCAGAACCAGGATACCAGACAATATGACACTGCCCTCAGGATTTTAAAAATTGATACTTCCACTGTTATGGTGCTGGCAGTTGGCAAGTTCCTTGTGGCTGTATGGTACAAACGCACTCGTTTTCTAAAAAACAGAGTCTGCAAATGAATTATGTTAATGACTTGTGTCAATTATGCATTCATGGCGCACACATTCTTGTTTCTTTTTAAAATAAGAGTGTTAATGAATCATGTCTAATAATATAAAATTATGCATGCTTAGTGGTTGGGGCTCGGGATTGATTGGCTTTTATCTGTTGCTAGCATTTTTATCATTTTGTATTTATTAACATGATTTCATGTGGAGCTTTCTTTTTTGTACGCTTTGATGGTTCTTGTTGATCGATACACAAAGAAAGCATCACAGGAGCAGAGTGCAAATAAGGTGTTACAGAAGGTAAGTAATTTGTCCATCTGATAGAGATTTTTAGGTGCAGGTTCCTTACCTCTGAATAGACACTCCAGCAATACCAAGTTCAAACTAGAAAGTCCTGCAGAAATGAAAGGGCAAAGTGCCCGACCCTACGGACCTGACTGTCCAGACAGTAGTGTTTGGTAAATGTGTGCAGAGATGTCCAAGTTGCTGCCTGGCAGATGTCTGGGACAGGAACTCCGCATGCTAACGCACTGGTCACAGCTTTAGCTCAGGTAGAATGAGTGCGCAAACCCTTGGGGGGTGGGGCTGCTTTCTGCCCAGTGAGTAGCAGATCTTATTGCAGAGTACGACCCATGTAGAGATGGTCTGCTTCTGCACTGCCGACCTTTCTTCGCACCCACATACCCTACAAAGAGGTGGTCATCCACCTGGAACTCTTTCGTACGATACTTAGAAGGATGTGGGAGGGTGTAAAAAGTAGGAAAGGTAATGGATTGGCCTACATGAAAGGGTTGTGACCACTTTTGGCAGAAAAGCGGCCCTAGTGTGAAGCACCACTTTGTCTGGATAGATAGAAAGGTAGGGCAGCTTAGGTGACAGTGGCTACAACTTATTCACTCTGCAGGCAGATGTAACTGAAACAAGGAAGACTATTTTCAATGCAAGAAGCCTGAGAGGGCAATTGTGGAGAGGCTCGAAAGGAGCGCACATCAAAAAAGTCAGAACCATATTCAGATCCCATTAGGGCATAATGAATGGGGATGGAGGAAAAAGATGTTTAAGATCTCTGAGGAACCTCTGTACAATAGGATGCTTAAAAAAAGAAGATTGATCAAGCAACCGCAAAAAGCAGAAATAGCAGACAAATATCCCTGAAGAGTGTCCTGAGCAGAGCCCTGCTGGGCAAGGCACAGAATGAACAACAGAACCTCAGTGAGAAGGGCAGAAAGTGGAGGTCAACAGACTTGTCTGTGTGCCACACCACAAATTTCTTCCAACAGGCATATATCATTTTGTGCCTGGCTGCCAAGATTACGTTAAAGACTTCAGGAGGAAGGTCAAAGGTTGGCAGCTGCCGCTGCTCAATCTCCACAGAAGAAGGTGGAGAGTGGACAAGTTTGGGTGCAGAACCCACCCCTGCTGCTGTGAGAGAAGTTTGTCCCGAAGGGGCAGTCTGATCGGAAGATCAATGGACATGCTCAGCAGCTCTGGATACCTGACACTCCCTACCTAGTCTGTAGCCATCAGGACTGGTCATTTATTGAGAACTGTGGGTAGGAATGGCACGGGCAGGAAGGTGTACAGGAGGCCTGAACTCCACTCGAGACGAAAAGCGCCTCTGAGCGATAGAGACCTTGGAAACTCCAACTCACAAATTCTGCTGACCTTGCACATTTCTCTGCAGAAGCGAACAAATCTAACCAAAGCTCTCTCCACTGCTGAAAAAGACCTTGCGCCACCTCCAGAAGGAGATGCCATTCATGATCCGCTAGGCATTTTCAACTGAGCTTGTCCACACTGGCGTTCGGGGAGCCTACCAAATGTTGAAACACCAGGGATATGCCCTGCTGTTGTCTTGACAAAGGGTCCCCAACCCAACCCCGCTTTTTGCAGAACACCTGCACTCTCTATCCCTTGATAGAGGGAAGAAAGGCTTTCATTGCCAGCATTGAGCTCCAGAATGTTGATGTAGAGTCCCTTTTCCGCCAGAGCCCAGATGCCTCTGATCTCCACCTCTCTCAGATGGCCCCCCCATTCCAGGAGTGATGCATTTGTCACTACTCTCAGATCTGGTTGAGGAAGGGAGATGGATCTGCTTCTGACCCAATCGTGGTTCGTTAACCACCACTGCAGACCTTTCTCAGTTCCCTCTGAGATCTGGACCCCGTTGGAGTGGTTCCCCGGATGCTGTGCCCACTGGAACTTCAGGTCCCACTGCAGAGCCTGCATATGCCATCAGGCATGTGTTACCAGCAGGATGCAGGAGGCCATGAGGTCCAGGGGCCTCAGAATCATTCTCACTAAATCCCAGACAAAGGCTGAAACATCGGTATCATAGCCTAAATACCCTGGACTCACCACTCAGAAGGATAAACCAGAAACTGCACTGTGTCCAGAACAGCTTTAGGAGCGTGTGAGACAGAGTCATGTGTGTCTTTGGCAAATGCAGGAGGTCCGCCATAGTCTGGAGGTGGGAGATGACAGCCTTAGGCAAATTTGCCTTCAAGTGCCAGTTGTTGAGATAGGGGAAAACTGAAACCCCTGATCTCTGCAGATGAGCTCTAACAACAACCATCATCTTGGTGAACACAAGAGGGGAAGCTGGTAATGCCAAGGTGAACTGAAAGTGCTTCTGGCCTACAATGAACTGCAAGTGAAGTCTGTGGACAGGCAGGACAGGGCTCTCCCTGATGCTAGAGCTGCAGAATGCACTACCAAACTGCTGTTGGGGGGACAATAAAACACTGAAAGAGAACTTTACAGAGAGTTTTAAGACTCTGCTGGCAGACTTTACATACTCCTACTCCCGCAAAGGGGCCCGCTTGACATTACACACCATAGCAGGAGAGACTCTCTGCCATGGGAAGTGCGCCAAACAATTCTGCTACTTGCCATGAATCTGGCCCTTGGAGTCGCTCATGAGGGCAACAGCACTAATCTTCGGGCCTGGGAGCCATCGACCTCCTGCAGCCTCATGATGTAGCCAGGGACCGGAAGCGTGCAACCACCTAGGAGGCCTTTGACTTTCCACCAGATCCACGACAGAGGTCGCTACTGAATAGTGGAGGGAGTGCACAAGGAGGAGAGTTGGGGAAGCCCTGCAGTAATCAGTATCCCCATAGACAGCTGTTCACTCATAGGGAACAGCATACACAAGAGCCCCTGGAGGAACACAATCTGCTGGCACGAAATACTGTCTTGTAGGCCCAACAGGTGAAGGTTCCAGGTCAATACCTAACCGGAGCTCCTGGAGCAGAGGGTTCTGGACCTGTGATCCACTGAGGAGATGTAAGCCCACCCAAGGATTAGCCCCACTCCGTTCTTTTCGTGCCCAGCTGGGAACATCGCCACATCCGCCTGCACACCACCCTACCTTACGAGGCACAGTGAACATCATGCCATTATTACTACTATCAGTGTCGGAGGCCTGTCTGTGAGGACTTTTGCTGACTGCAGACCTGGGCAACACAAGCTTCCTAGACTAGAGTGAACTCAGCTGATTTGTGCCATGAATATGCCACCATGGAGAAGGCATCGGGCAAGAAAGACCCCGGCACGAGACATATGTCTGCAGGGGAGACTGGTAGCTAACTCTCTGGGCAGGATACTGCTGACTCACGCTTAGGACCTCAGACAGGTCCCCACCCTCTAGGACATATTCTACTAGCCATAACTGCTTCCAGGGAGGCCTTAGAGGTGTAAAATCAACAACTTAGTGGCGGACAGGGAACAATCACTGCCTAGTAGAGCAAGTCACCACAGTGGAACGAGAACTTGGTGGGATACAGTCTGAACTGTCTTCTGAAAAGGAGAGGCTGGCTGATCTGGAAGGAAAAACACGCACATAGTAAATCAGAGCAGAAGATGCAGAAAAGAGATCAAGGTGCAAAAATATTGGAGTTATTGGCCTGCCTGAGCGAATTGAAGGAACCAGTATGGTGGACTACCTTGAACACTGGCTGAAGGACATGGTAACGCCAGAGGGGCTCTACCCGTTATATGCCTTGGAGAGGGCACTAAGAAACTCGGCAAAAACCCCGCAGCCAGGAGCGCCCTGCGACCACCAGACTACTATATTATAACAATCTGGACCACATCCTGGGACAAGCCCGACAACAGGGAAAACTTAAAGTAGAAAACAGCAAAGTAATGCTATTCCCAGACTTCACACCAGAGATGTACAACGCCAACCCGCTATGTTGCTGATGGCAAAAAGATACCTCCATCAAATGGGTCTGTCCTATACCATGTTTCCTGCCAGGCACGGAGCAGCGACCCCATGAGCGGCACACTTCTTTAGAACCCTGCAGGCAGGAAGTGTGGGAATGGATCAATCTGTAACAGCACTTGGGCTCATGGCTCCCACTCAGACACTCCTAAATGAAAAGGTTGAGGCACAGAGACACTGGGAGCACCAGGGTAGACCCATCAAGGGAGTAGGTACACCAGGAGCAACAGAGAGCGGTAGCGTTGGTAGCAATGTTGAGTGGCAGTGGAGGGAGCCACATCTCTACAGTGCGTGAAGATGGGGCCTAAGACTGACTCTGATCACAGATCCAGCTCCTCTGGCATGTCTGATGACAAGCTTCAAAAAGTAACACCTGGAACTACAGATGAAATTATCTGACAGCAATAAGTAAATAGTAGACCTGAGCCTGATGGTGAAGGGAAGGGGGGGGGGGAGGACAGACGAGACTCATAAGTAAGGCATAACGCCATCCAGGGCTTAGAGCCTCTTTACTAGCTGTATCTCTAGGGGTGCTTACTCAGGCAGAATGCCTAAGCTCACCACACCTCCACTATCTAGAGCCTACATGGGTCCTCCTGCAAGTGTTTAAAGTTTGCCTGAGAGTTTGCATGGGGGTCCGTGCCTACTTGTCCTAGGGAGTGGGAGTTGGGTTGACTACTGTTTGTTTATTGAGGGAATGTTTGATAGTTGCGTCCTATGGGTGAATTATATCAGCTTCTGTCCCGAGAAACCGCAGACCTCTCATAGTGCAGGGAGGGCCCTAGTGATGGTCAAAACTGACAGTTTGCAGACCAAATAAATGGCAGCCCCATTGTGAGAAAGTAGCCTCTTTCTAGCATGGTTACCCCCACTTTTGGCCTGTTTGTGAGTGTGTGTAAGTGTGTTTTGCCTGGCTCACTGGGATCCTGCTAGCCAGGAACCCAGTGCTCATAGTTTGTGGCCTAATGTGTGTGTTGTCAGTAGTGCTTAACTGTGTCACTGAGGCTCAACTAACCAGAACCTCAGTGCTTATGCTCTCTCTGCTTCTAAATTAGTCACTATAGGCTAGTGACTTTATTTACCAATTCCAAATGGCACACTGGACCCTAGCATATGGTACATAGGTACCCAGGGCATTGGGGTTTCAGGAGATCCTTATGGGCTGCACTATTTCTTTTGCCACGCATAAGGAGCTCAGACAAACCTTTCCTCAGGACTGCCACTGGAGCCTGCGTGAAATAGTGCACACACTATTTCACAGCCATTTTCACTGAACTTAAGTAACTTATAAGTCACCTATATGTCTAACCTTCATTTACTAAAGGCTAGGTTGCAAATTTACTAAGTGTGAGGGCACTCTTGCACTAGCAAAGGTGCCCCCATGCAGTCCAGGGCCAATTTCACGGAATTTGTGAGTGCGGAGACGCCATTACACGCGTGCACTACATATAGGTCAATAGCTATAAGTAGCTTCACAATGGTAACACCGAATATGGCCATCTAAGGTGTCTGAGATCATGGAATTGTCCCCCCATTCCAAATCTGGTATTGGAGAGCCAAATCCATGCATCCTGGGGGCTCCACCATGGACCCCCAGTTACCGCCAAACCAGCTCTCTGAGGCTTGCACTGCAGCTATAGCTGCTGCCACCTCACATACAGGGTTCTGCTCTCCTGGGGTCTTAGCAGCTCAGTCCCAGGAAGGCAAAACAAAGCATTTCCTTTGGAAATAGGTGTTACTGGGTTGTTTTCCAAGGTGTGGGGGCACTCTGGAGGCCTTTGAGTGGCCAGTGCCAGCAGGTGACGTGAGAGACCCCTCCTGATTAGTCCATACCTGATAAGGTAGCCAATCCCCCTCTCAGGGCTATTTAGAGTCTCTCCTGTGGCTTTCTCTTCAGATTCTACTTCCAAGTTTCCAGCAGGAATCCTCTGCAACTACTAATTCATCCTCTGACCTCAGATCGACCGCAGACTGCTCCAGGAACCGCTTTTACAGCAACAAGGTATCCAGAAGGGCGACTTTTCCCCTGCAACTTCAGCTCCAGCCAGCAACTGCAACAGTTTCCACAGTGTGCACGCTCTGGGGACTCCCCGTCTTCACCATGCACCAGAAGGACCAAAGAAATCTCCCGTGGAGTGACAGAGTCACTTCCCTGCTCTTGCAGGCACCTTCTAAGTCGACAACCAGTTCTCTTGGACTCATCTCCTGCTGACGGACATGCTCCATGGAACACAGGTGGTGGACCCTTTCAACACAGACTGTCCTAAGCTCCTGCTGTCCAAATTTGGAGGAGGTAAGAGCTTGCCTTCCCCGTTAGCTACAGTACCCCTATGCACCGTGTCATCTTCACCTCCTGAGGCCTCTGTGCACTCTTTGCAAGAATCCTTTGTGCACAGCCTGGCCCCGGTCCCCAGCACTCTATCCTGTGACGTTCAACTCGCTGAGCTGTCCTCCGGTGGCGTGGGACCTTCTATTGTAGTGCTGCAACCGCAAGTTGCACCTTCTTTGTGCCCGTGTCCTGGGACCTCCGTGAGCGCTGCCTGGTCATCTGCGGGTTCCCTCCAGTGTTGGGAGCCCCCTTTGCCTCCTCAGTCCGAGCTGAGCCCCCAGGTCCCTCCTGGGTCCAGGTAGCACCACTTTGACGCAAAACTTGAACCAAGGCTTTTTTGACGAGTCCAGCACCGAACCTCGCCTGCATCCAACATCTTTTCGTAGGACATCCATTGCATTACGCAGGAACCAACAGCCATCTTCCTGGAACTTTTTCTGACTTCTGGACTTGGTCTTCTCTCTTTGCAGGTCTACAGGTCCAGGAATCCACCAGTTGTTGTTTGCAGTCTTGCTTGGTTCTTGCAATAAACTAATCACGACTTGTAGTGTGTCCTAAGGAAACTTGCAGTACTTTACTCCTACTTTCCTGGGCTCTGGGATGGGGTATATTACTCACCTTTGTGGTTTTCCTACTCTCCCAGCGATTCTCTATACACTACACTTGTCTAGGGGGAGAATTCGCGATTCGCGATTCGCATTCCACTTTCTTAGTATATGGTTTGTGTTGCCCCTAAACCTATTTTCTCCCATTGCATTCTATAGCATTTCCTATTATTTGCACTATCCTATGTCTAATTACTTACCTTATTTGGTGTCTAGTGTACCTCCATCAGCCTAAGCTGCTAGAACACTAGTACATTTCACTAATAAGGGTTAACTGGTCCTGGTATAAGGTGCAAGTACCCAAGGTACCCAGTACAAAACAGGCCAGCCTCCTACACCCATGACTTACAGAATCCTCTCCTGGAACACAAGAGAGATGCACACAATGACTAAACGATACAAAGTGTTCTCACACCTGAATAGAAGAGGGGTTCAAATAGCATTCTTTCAGGAAACTCATCTCACAGCCAAAGAAAGGATGGCACTTAAAAGGAGATGGAGAGGTCAGGCCTACTACATTACCTACTTGGCCTACGCTAGGAGGACGTTAATATGGATATGAACGGGGGTGCCCTCCCAGCGCATAGGTGGCTTTGTTGACCCATGTTATGTAGTGGTGAGTGGCAAGGGAAGCGATGTTGCACTTATCAATATATATGCCCCAAACACAGATCAGGTAGCTTTCTTTGCAGAACTGTTACGATCCTTAGCCCATTCCTTAGTCCACGCGGCCATTATGGGAGGGGACTACAACTGATCCAGACTTGGACCACTCCCATCCTCCACTGCGGGACTCTCAGACAATTGGAAGGGGCCTTTTGCTCTCAGCCTGGTATAAGAAGTGGGGACTGATCGATACGTGGCATCGGACACACCCTTTGACAAGAGACTGCTCATTTTCTCATGCCTGCATGAACTCCATTTGCGCCTGAACAAGTTTATCTGCACCCAAGACATCCATGGCCTGGTGCATGTTGTTGAGTGCCTCACTAGAGCCATTTCAGATCATAACCCAGTTTTCCTACACCTGCGGTGAGAGCGACTTAGGCCTAGCATATCGGCATGGTGACTGAAACCAGAGTCATAAGAGGACACGCTCTTCTGTGACACCATTGGGGAATGTGTAAGACAGTTCTTTGAAAACAATTCAGAAACTGCCGACTCTCTCATGGCTGAATGGGATGCATTCAAGACCATGCTTAGGGGGAGGTGCAACAATCACAATCCAAGAGGTCTGAACATCTATCAAGGCCCTAGCCAGAGGTAAAACCTGGGGAACCGATGAATTCCTGGCTAAATTCTGCATCGCATTTGTGAACCAGCTGGCTCCTAAACAAGTAGACTTATACAAGGTGGCCAAGGAAGCCAGATTTCTGCTGAACAGCACTAAGGAGGCAGTGGTAGTTCCAGTCTTGAAGTCTGGATAACCACCACATGATGTGAGAGCTTATTGACCATTGTCAATGGTCAATATTGATTACAGAATTCTTAGCCACATCCTAGTCACCAGACTCCTCCCGCGTAGGACGTCTGTTGCAACCTGACCAGGAGAGGTTCATTCCTGGACACAACACTGCGCTCAATATCAGAAGGCTCCTAATGTTTCTGGAGGTTGATACCTACAATCAAAATGCTACTGCAGTTCTCACAGTAGATATCAAGAGTGGAGTTTTCTTTATAGAGTATTGGAGCCCTTCATACTGGGACAGGGATTCATAGCCTGGAGTCGATTACTATACACATACAAATCGGGCACCCCCACTGACAATGCACTCGCTACAATGGGAAGCTAGATGCTTATTGTGTCTAGGGGTAAACATTTACCATACTCAAGTGGACTTGCTAGATGGGAACGTGGGAAAGGCGATCAGAGCTCTTAGAGCGAGTATAGACTTCTAGAAAACGCTTCCCCTCTCTGTAGCAGGCAGGGTGGCCTTGTTTAGGATGAGATAGTGTTCCCCAGATTGCTCTACTTTTTTGTGACACTGCTGGTGGGGATCCCTCGAACATTTCTGAAGAGCTAGATTCCATTCTAATCGCCTTTTTTG
This sequence comes from Pleurodeles waltl, assembly GCF_031143425.1. NCBI lineage: Eukaryota > Metazoa > Chordata > Amphibia > Caudata > Salamandridae > Pleurodeles > Pleurodeles waltl. The sequence continues at coordinate 716,706,934 of NC_090447.1, forward strand.
GGGGAGGCGCAGATGGGATGCCTTTGCCAGACTGCAGAGACCTACAACAGAGAGGGGGGCTAGCAGCTACTACCTACTACCATGCTGCACAGCTGCAATGGCTAACGAAGTGCATGGCGGGCAGAGTCCGGCTGCGACGCGGCCAGATGCCTAATGCACCTGATCCCGAGCCCTGACTAGAGTTCTGCTTCTCCCGTGGTGCCCCCAGGAGCTTGACACCACTGAGTTTCAAGTACTACAATGCAGCTGGAGCAGGTGTTTGCAAAGGACCAGGGTGAGACACCTGCACTCGTCTATCATGCCCTTAACTATGTTGGAGGTACTGACACATGGGGGGACTGGAGGGGTATCACAGAGTGGACCAAAGCAGGAGTCACTACAGTGGGGGACCTGTACCAAGAAGGGGTGCTCCTCCCATTTGACAAATTTAAAGGAATTACATCAGGGTCACTTTTTGCTACAAGGAGCGATGACTGTGGTATGGCGCCACTGGGGAGCGGGCCTCACTGAAACCCCTAACCATAAGACCTTCCAGTACATACATAGAGCATCGGGCACCTAAAAGGAAGTTACCTGTCTATACAGAGCAGTACAGGAGTGGGTACATATCCAAGCCTCGTGGCACCCTGAGAGCCAGATGGGAGGAAGACTTAGGAATCCCTCTACCAAAAGGCAACTGGGCAGCTATTCTAGTTAGAACCCCTAGAGTCTCACAGAAGGCCCGTTTTGAAATAATAAACTTCTATGTGTTCCACACAGCATACCTCACACCTAAGAAACTCAACAGACACTTTCACGTAGTGGGAGCAGCATGCCCAAGGAGCAGGAAAGAGGGAGCAGGGTTCCTACATATGATGTGGAATTGTCAGTCGATCACAGAGTACTGGGGAAGGGTTACAAATACAGGGGGAGATATCCCATCAAAGCAAGTCCCTTGCACACAAGGACACTGCTTATTAAGTTGGTTCCCACATACAACCAGGAATAAGATTATGAATAGATTACAGGACTCGTCTTTCATTCTAGCAAAAAGTGAAATTACTAGAAATTGGAAAGCCACTGGGGTCCCTGAGTAGACACATGGCACAGAGAGCTCAAAAGATGGGCGGAATATGAAGGTGCCATGCTGATCAGGGGCGGCAAGACAGAGGGGAGGTTCTTTAGGCCTGACTAGTGCTTGGGAGGTATTAGTGGATAGCACGCAAGACCCAGATCCCTGACTTACAGATAACTCAGGAAAGGATCTCTGCCCGCACTGAATGAGATGCTGCATAACATATGCATATGCTCGGAGTGGAAATGATGTTGCAAACTAGGTTTGTAAACCACACGCTTTGTAAACCACACACTACTTTATGAGTCAAGACAATTTCCATGGGAATACAGAAATGTTAATCAGACACATGGATGAGACCACGTTTGGGGGGTGGGGGGAGGTGAGGAGACTGTTGGGGGTGGGGGCAGGAAAGAATGTTTAAAGATGTGCATACAATGCTGATGCTTGATGGAAATTTGATTCATTGCTTAGATTACTATTTGTGTTGTGGATCCAACCATGTTAATATGCTAAACCCAATAAAATCTGTTTCTTTTAAAAGAAAAAAAGACCTGCCTCAACGTGAGCTCCACAAACTTCTTTCTGAGGAAGAGAATGAGGGATCGAAGGTCTAAAATAGGGGGAAAGACTCTTGTTCTCTTTGGGGACCAGAAAGTAGGGGAACCTACTTTGGCACTAGAACCTTCTGTATGGCTCCCTTGAGCAAGAGAAACATAACTTGTTCGTGGAGAAGGGACAAATGATCCTCCGTCATTCAATCGTATGATGGTGGCATTGCTGAAGGAGTAGTCTCGAAGGGGAGGAAGTAGCCCCTTTGGACTATCTGCAAAACCCTTCTATCTGAAGTGATGGATTGCCAGTGGGGCAACTAATGGAGAATCCTGTCACCAACTGGTCTTTTGTGGGGGGAAGGGACAGTAGGAGGTTTTAGATGCTACTGCAAGTGGGGCAGACTTATCAGACCACTGAACACCTGACCCACAAGGTGCCGCCAGCGATTGGTCTGGCTCTAATATTTAGGTCCGACTGACTCTCTCGGTCTCATATATATTTTGACTCCTCGGTTCCGTAAGCGGAGACGTCCGTGGGGCTGAGGGTTTCCGCCACCACAGTATAGGTACATCCTGTTACTTAGTGGTTGGTTTTTCAAGCTTGAACTTTGAAAGGGAAAAAACCCCGATATTGGTGTGCCTTCTCTGACCTGGTGCTGTTTTTACAAATGGCGAATCCTATTGTAGTGAATATAGCAGTTCATATGCGACACCCGCTCACAGGACATCTGATTGCACATGGCCTGACGGTCCAGGGGGGTCCGGTCACTTTTGTGGTGGACGCCCATGCAGCCTATAGAACAGAACTTTTTTATTCTTGGGTCGTCTTTCCAGCAGTTGATGGGGGTACAAACACTTTTCACGAATACACTGTTGCGAATGTCCCTGGACAATACAGGGCTTATGCATACTTAGAGATACCTTTATCTTATCAAGAACACCATAATTGGCTTGATGGCGCCCTCCCACACACAGTAGCAGAAGTTAGGTTAGGTCCACTAAGTAATGATGGTCCTACCTGGCCTTTATTGGCTACATATACACCTCATCCTGCGGCTGCTCAATTGACAGTGGTTGAAGTTCGTTGTTTATATACAGACTTAACGGCTACTTATAGACGATTGGTTCAGTTTGTCATGCACACACTAAATACAAACGCAGCGCGTGCTGCTCCGGCGCACCCACAAGCGGTGGTTCCGGGTATCAATCCGGCCACTGTACATTCAGTTATGGGTAAAGTGCCGGCTAAACGTGAGGAAACTCTATTTTGGCTGGCGCAAAAAATTAATACGCTGGAAGCAGTATTTCCCCATACGGGACCTCAGGATAAACATAGAATATTGACGATGTGTTTGCCGTATGGGATGGTCCCTCCGGTGGACCTTTGTAATACTTGGGGCACGGTGTTTGCCGCGCTCTACACTACGGCACACAGTAGACCCACATTAGCTAATTTACCGGAAGTGCTTAAACAAATTCAAGATGAATATGGGGCTGCCCCTGCCTTAGATTTGGGCATGCAGTTAATGGGCAATTTTGCCGCGGTTTCTTCTATTATTTTGAGTAATCTCAAGGGAGAGGCAGTAGCACTAGCAGTGCGAATGCGTCTTCGGGACGTTCCGCAGATTAATCAGGAGCGGGAACTTCCGAGAATAATAGCAGAGACATATTCCAGTATTGGTCGCGATAGCCTAGGGGCTAGACCACAAAAACCCCAATTACAGGGTAAAAATAATAAAGACAATGCTAAACAACAGCAACCTGAGGGTACTAAAAAGCGCTGGGAAAAGAAACAGCAAACAGCTAAGAAAAATGGGGGACAGTCTCCGCAACCGGAGACCCCGCAGAATAGGTATAATCTCAGGAATAGGGATAATTTGAAGACGCCTGATAGATATCAATATACTGATACGCCAGTCTCGTTCCTTTCAGGACTCCTCAGAGAAGAGAAGTGAGAGAGGTGGGCGGTCAGAGCGGAGAACGGAGTACGTGAAACCAAGACAGGATTCACAGCGCTCAATGGAGGTTTCTATTAAGCAAGAAGAGAAACCGCTGCAACAGAAACAGCAATTTAAAAAGAAGAAAGTGGCAGCAGTCTCAGTTAGACATGCCGCTCAAGAAGAGAGTTCTCTTGACGAACAAGACATGGGCGTTGGCACTGTTAGACAGCGCGGCAGAGGTCACAATAGTTCGCCGGAGTCTTCTAGAGCATCTGGAGGTGAAAGCAACTGATGACTTCATACAAGTCGAAACGGCGGATATGCGAGTCTCTGATCCTGATAGAGTATATAAAGTGACTCTGCAATTAGAAGGGGAGATTGACCGCATTGTACACGCCATCTTTTGGGACCATGTGGTAAAATCATATGATGTTCTGCTGGCCGAACAGGATTGGCCACCTGACTTTGTTTGCGACTGTCCGGTTGGGGAGGAGGTTATTATACCTTCCTTCTCACCACTTGTTCCGAGAGAACTAGCGGAGTCCTATAGTAAAACATGGGCTCTAGCACAGGCTCCCGCCCTATGTAGAAATAACGTGGTGTGGGATAGACAATCACCTTATCATGTAATTCCAATAAAGGGCGCACCTCAGCCACAGCCGCAGTATCCTATCAAATTTGAGGCAAGGGCATTGGTTAGGAAAATTCTTACACAATTGGAGTACCAGGGTGTAATTGAGCCCTGTGTCTCGCCGATGAATAATCCCTTATTCCCGGTTGCTAAACCAGACCATTCATATAGGATAGTGGTGGATTACAGACATTTAAATGGTCATACACGCACATATGCAATACAGAATTCACATAGCGCAGTGCTTATGAATAATATCGTGCGTAAGAAATACAAAACAACGTTAGATATCTCGAATGGATTTTTCTGCCAGAATATAGCGCCCGAAAGTCGGGACTATACCAGTTTCAGTGCGTTTGGCTCTCAGAAAAAGTTTTGTCGTTTGCCTTAGGGGTATAAGAATAGCCCAGGACTATTCTCGGCTTGTGTAACTGAAATTCTGCACGAGTTGGACCCTGAAGCGTTATCATATGTTGACGACATATATTTGACGGATAATGAGATTCTGCAACATCTGGGGCGTGTATCACGCATTGTTGTGGGGTTTGCTGAAATTGGCTATAAATTTAATTTTAAGAAATCGAAGATTGCCTTCCTCAGCGTCATTTTCCTGGGATATGAGTTGTCGAGTGAGGGCAAGAGCTTAGCGCCACATTTTTGGGAGAAATGTGCTTTATTGCAGCCTCCTAATATGGTTCGGAAGCTCCAGTCATTGTTGGGGTTTCTGAATTTTGGCAGAACTTACATTCCTGATTATGCTACGTGTATAAAACCTTTATACGAGTTGATTCGTCCGAATTTTTCAAGTAGATTTTGGACGATTGAGCATACACATATCCTACGAGATTTGCAAACCGATCTCTTAGCGGTTAAACATTTACACACACGGGACAATAAAAAGCATTTAGTAATCAGGGTGATACCTGGGGCTGTTGGGTTTACATATGTCACCTTTAATGAGGGTGAGACAGTCTCGATTGCATACAAGTCCCACTTGTATTCTGCTGCAGAACAACGATTCACGCAAACTGAGAAGATACTCACTGCCGTACAGATGGCTGTGATTAAAGAAAGACCGCTTGGCCAGGGCCAACGCATTATTGTCGTTTCCCCGATTCCGGCCTTAGAGGCTGTTACAAAAGCGAGTGTCCCTAATTCGAAAGCTTTACACCCGCGATGGATACATTGGGCTACGTCTTTGACGGCCACTGATGTAGATTACATATTTGACCCTAAACTGCAGACTCAAGAATTTCTTCAATATGAAATGGAGTACCCAGTCCCTGCTGGCACATTGCCTATTGACCAATATCAGGTGGTCATGTATACCGATGGCTCTGCGCAACCAGCGGTTGGGACTAAACAACAGTATTCTGCTGCATGTGCGGTGGTGAGCGGCACGATGGAGGGGGAAGTGTTCTGCCCCCGACATACTTATACTAAAACCTTTGGAGATTGCACGGCACAGCTGGCTGAGCTCAAAGCTCTATTGTTAGCGTTGGAGCACGCGGATCCGGCGATTTTAACCTTGCTGGTCTGTGACTCCTACTACTGTGTACAGTCTTTCAATGAATATCTACACTATTGGAAGTTGAATGGGTTCAGAGATTCTAAAGGCAACACCATTAAACACAAATTGTTGTGGGGTAAGGTTGCGGATCTGAAAGAGACGCTTCCTAAGGTCCATGTTGTACATACACTTGGACACCAGCGCGTTGGAATACACGTTGCTGGGAATACTTTGGCTGATGAAGCCGCGAAATCGGCAGTGGCTGTTGCCACTGTGGCCGCAGTGACTCGTTCGAGTTCCAAACCAGACACAGAGATTTCGGCTGCCATTAAAGCTACGGCTGATGGCACGCCATTTCCTAAAGGATTTCCTTCTAGATATAGTTACTGCTTGAGTAGTGCGCTAAATGCTGTTGTTAATATTCCAGGCATTGGTGTACGTGAACTACCCAATAAAATTGAGAGACCTCGATTCATTTCTGCAGCACATGAGGGGGTGGCGTCTGCACATGCTGGTGTGGCTGCCACGATTTCACTTTTACAGGCTCGTTACTGGTGGCCTGGTCTCTATAAAGAGACAAAGCAATATGTCCTTTGTTGTGACGTTTGTCAACAAATTAAAGCTTCGTCGGCTAGACGCCCGCAGCAGACGCCCCTTCTGATTTCAAATAAACCTTTACAGTGTGTGTACTTGGATCATTGTGGTCCGCTGACACCAGATAGTGCATACAAATATATTTTGGTTGCTGTAGATTCGTGCTCCAGATTTGTGTGGGTCTGGCCACAACGCTCGGCTGACGCTCGGACTGGTATTAAAGATTTGCGCATCTTTGTCGATACATTTGCAGTTGCGGCTTTTCATTCGGACCAGGGCCCTGCTTTTGCCTCCAAGGCATTCAGGGACGCCATGGCTTCATTGGGGGTCCAACTCCAATTCTCGTCTCCATTTCATCACGAGGGAAATTCTGTCGTGGAGCGTTTGAATCGTGATTTAAAGCAATCCTTAATGGCCAGGGTTATAGGTACGGGTCGTAGTTGGCTAGCCCACCTGTATGGAGTACAGAGAGCACTTAATAACTTGCCTAGACGGTCACTGGGGGGTCGTACTTCATATGAGTGCCTGGTTGGAACACGAATGTATGTTCCTGATCTAGATGGTCCTGGTGTGGAGGCGGCAGATACGCCCTTTGACATAAATGATCGTGTCACTGTTTTGCAGGGTTTACAACAATTCCGTGAAGATAACTCTTCTGCAAGTGCTGCCTCCTCAGGAATTAAGGATGAGCCAGTAACACCTACTGGTTGGATACCCAGGATTGGGGATCTAGTGCGTGAAAAGGTCGCAGTAAAGAAAGAATTTGGTCCTTCTTATCGAGCACCTGTCCCTGTGTTAGGGGTTAGCGGCACGAGAACTGTGATTTTACCGCCGCTGCAAGGGGCCAAAGGACATCGCTTTGTTTCCATTGATAATGTCAAGTTACAACATGTGGCCGATTCTGCACAGCAGACCAAGAGGGACACCCAGTAGTTCCGGAATCCCTCTCACTACTGGGGAAGAGGTCCCGCTGCAGGTGATTTACACCAACGCTGTTTCCTCTCCGAGCTTGGGGAGGGTGGAAGATGATCTTGCGATTGTTCCACAGACGCCGATTAATATGGAATGTTTTGATCAAGTTGCTGAACGTTCTACTGATGTTTCTGTATGTGGTTTATAGCGTGCCTAGGCGAGAGCCTCCATCTGCTTCTTTGTATACAGTTGCTCCTTTTGCAAGAACTGCCTCTGGCTGCTTCAACGACACTGATGAAGATGCAGTGTCCAGCTCCTTGTCCTCGATGTCTTCAGTCCGAGGTCCACGTAAGCTGCTGTGTTGGCTTAAACGCACATATTTTGTTTTTCCTTGGAACTATTAGTGGCTTTTTATGGCTGTAATGACTTTTTTTGTGGTTGGGATTTGTGGTTCCTTTTTTTCTAGTAATCCATGGTCATTTTCTTCCTGAACGATCTGACATTGAGCACGTGGAGACTGTGTTGAAACCACATTTTTCGTCTCATATGGTTCGGAAAGACTTGTCAAATGTAAACATTTCTGCAATACCGATTCCGGATGGGATTGTGTGGGATAAAGTAATGTTTGATATATATGGTCCCACTGAATTGATTCAAATACCGTATGTCCTCAAGTTATCAATGAATGATATTGTTATACCAGGCATTGTTTCTGATGATTGGGATGTAAAGACTGTAGATTCTATGCTGACAGATTTGAAATATTATACTGTCTATGATGATGAAGATGCTTACCAATTTAGAGATAATCATGGTGACATGTTTTGCTACAACTATTATGGACACCACTTTATTCATAAAGCTAGTAGCCCTAAGTCCATATTTAATTATGTGCAACGGGAACATTGCTCGACTCCTCCACAAGGGAGTTCGAAAACGTATTATGATAAATTTGCATATTTTTCTGGGCATAATCAACGAAATGCTAAGTCTTACTATTTTAAAGTTACTCCGTATTCTAATAAGCAAATGTTATTGACCGATACTAAATTACTGTATTCTAATTTGTTTGTTTCTAAACTTTCGGTCGAGGGGTATGAATACTGGTTTAAGACTGTTGACTTGAAAAGTGTTTGGGGTACGAAAAATTGGCAGATGCAAGGCAGGGACACATTGTTTAGAGCATGTATTATCCCTGTGCAGATAATTTTCCTCAATGACACAGTACAACAGACTAGCTGTTTGGGCTTGGCAACAATTAGGGAGTTAAATTTGCCTAGTAAACCTGTACCTTCCAAATTAAACAACTGGCAGCACTATGTGAATGCTACTTTTAGCGAATATACACATTGGGTCCAGAATGGTATGCTTAACACTTCATCGATACATCCGGGCGGGTGGTTATTATGGCCTGTAGACACTAATAAGTGTCATCAACGTTTTGTCACCTCTTCAGGGGGGTTCAGGACTAGTAGGGCAGACCCTCGTTACATTTCACCAGAACATGCTGATATTATAACTACATACAGCGTGGGGAAGCTTTGTCAGCAATGGTTGAAGTCATCCACGCTGGATGCAGTTAAGTCACATTTCACGTTACTGTCTAATGATACTGATTTACAAGATTTTTTGTCAGGTCCCAAGGTACCACGGAAGAAAATATTTTTTATACGAAGTTTATAATGAGATTTGGAAGCTTTCACAACAGGAGGCTGCAGCCCGGTTGAGGCAGATTGATCAGGAAAACCTGATGCAGACTTTGTCTGTTGTTGATAATGGCATGCATACCCTTTCTGATCGTGTTTACACGATTGACAGCATTGTTTCCTCTGCTATTGACATTATTAAATCGGACATGTCTTCTTTATATCATGGGCAGAGTCAGACGCGGTCCATCATGCAGCTGGGTTGGACTCCCCAGACCTTGAAGGCAGGTCGCGTTCCGTGGCAGCACATTCGTGCCAGAGAGATCTTTGTCTCCTTTAATTTGACTCGTCAACAACAGCTGATGGCTAAAATGGAAGTGACGTATGTCATGTTAAATATTGAAAAATTGGAGAAACTGCCTTTCACGGTTGCTGAGATTCCGTCAGCTGAGTGGTTGATTCATGGGGTTATTAATCTGCCTATCTCCACTCTGCAATTTACTTCTTGTTTGAAGCACATTCCGGTGGGTAGATATGAACTATTGGGAGACGGTTACATACACGAGGTGTGGGAGCTTCCCTTTCAATACAAATGTATTGATGGTTTGAGGGAGGTTTTTCTTAGCGGTAGTGAATGCGAAACTTCTGTCAGCCATTCTATGGTTTGTAAACAGCTGTCCTTGCACGAAGCGTGTAACGCTTCGATTGCTAACTTAGCTTGTTATCTGAAGGGAGTTCCAGCCCCGGTTATTAAAAACACTTTCCAGGTGCTTTCTAACGGCAGTTACATTGTTCTTAACAGCGAACGCTGCTGTGGCATGCGTGCCGGAATAGTTTACGTTGTCGTTGTCAACAAGGTCGTTACGTGCTGCGGGAATGTGTTGTTTCCCCCCACTCAAATTAGGGAGGTAGCGGACATCTGGCCTCATATTGCTACTTCCAAGGTTAATTTCGACAAGTTGAGTCGACTAAAGGCTTTATTGTTTCAAAAGCATGTGGCCCTTACATCTGCTAGCGAGACCTACGCACTTCAAGTGGCAAGGTCATCGGCGAAAATACAGTCCCTTTTGAACACTAACTTTCCAAATCACTTCGGTGAACTTGTGGGACGTATATTTAATGCATCCAGCACTGCTGGTATTGCACATTTTTTCAAAGCCGTTGGTGTTGGTTTTGCTTACACCTTCTCTTCCATATTCGGTTTGATACCTTCGGCTATACACTCTATTTTCGGAAGCATTTTTGGGGGTTTCCCGATTACTTTGGCTTTATTGGCTGGAGTTTTGCTGTTGTTGCTATTTTTTCGCAATGGCTGTCCCGCCACGACGAGATCCTATATTGCTGCTCCCGTCAGCGCAGCTGTGTCGTGAACGCATGATGCAGCATTTTGGAGCAACACTCCCGGGCCATTTGGAGTGTGACTGGTCTTTGTCATTCCGACCGGTTTTAGATTGTGTACAACCCGTGTTTCGGTGCCTTTGGTGCTCGTTTGAACATGCACTGGCTCTCTGTCTCTCACTGCAACGCCCTCCAGTGGTCGATCATGATCTGTTGATGTTCCCGCTTAGGGCTCATTCCCAGACTTGTGCACTACGGTTGCGTTTGCTTCGTGAGGCAGTTTATGAGATTCCCTTCCTGGAGGAAGATGGTTTTGCCTCATTCATAGGCCCTGCACGGGGTGCCGCCCTGAATGGTTTTGGGGCTTTGGAACACACCTGCTCCATGGTACTTTGTGGCTTGGATCTTCCGATATTGACATATATCGAAGTGGAGGAGCTCCTACTTTCTATTGCTTCTGTTTAACAATTGGATTTTTTTCCTCTCCTGCAAAATTGACATTATATTGGATTTGGCTTTATTGTCACATGTTTCCTAAATTTATGACTTTGTTGTCTTCTGACCTTGTCGGAATATGTATATAATTTTAGGTATTGTTTATATCTGGGGCATATTTTTATGTTGTTGGAACCACTTGCTACCGACAAGGGGAGGGTGTAGTGTGGTTAGTTTTACGTATCCTTTGCGCGTTAGCTTCAGGCTTTAGGCCTTCGTGCACTTTGCCTTGGATGTATTTTATTCTTTTACTGGCAGCTTAGAGTCTCTGTGCACTTTGCTCTAAATGCTTTTTATTAGGCTTCGTACTGTTATTTTTCAAATAGCCAGTTCTACGGTTTTGTTTTTTATTCATATCACACTGTTTAGCCTACTTCAGCACTGGAGTTCTCCATAACACATTCACTCTGTGCTTCAGTCAAGGAAACAGTCTGGTACATTGCCGATAGACGTGGTAGGAGTTTAGATTTGGCATTCCTGCGTAGGGACATTTTGTGATCACGCTGACATGTTAGTTATAAAATCACTTCCTTGTCCCAATACATGCAAGAGGGAGATTCCTACCAGGGAACCACAACTAGACGCTGACTGCCTTGTTGCAGATGCTGAACCAAGATCACAGGCCTTTGCTCAGGTATGAGGGCTGATGTCTCCCCAGTGATACAGACAGGCAAGCTAGAAGCTTAACATGCTGTGCTCAAAATAGAACAAGCAGAGGGAGAGTAGAAACTATTAGACATGATGATCGCTTTGTTCTTATGTTTTACTCTCCTGGTGACTATTTCAATCCTACTGTGTTGTATGGTTCTGGTTATTGCGGCTCACGCCTTATTATCTAAAATACAGTTGTTTTATTAAATCATTATATAAAACTTATACTGTCTTTGTCATTTGTATATGAGATCATATTGTAAATGAGAGAGTTGGTTTGGATCTGAGTGACCACGACTTCCCTGAGAAGTTCCAAAGATGTCATACGCTCGGCTGCCCAATCATCTCTCCCCCGTGGGAGAAATGAGGCACTGCTAGTTAGCCAGAGCAAAAACCGGATTTAGGGTGACTGAGTTCCTTACACGTGGGTCAGACTCCGTCCCCCACACAGTTATCGATCCTGCTGCCTAGAAATCCAGTAGTCTCATTTAGTATAATGAGAGCCCACGCGACACCATGGAACACAGGTGGTGGACCCTTTCAACACAGACTGTCCTAAGCTCCTGCTGTCCAAATTTGGAGGAGGTAAGAGCTTGCCTTCCCCGTTAGCTACAGTACCCCTATGCACCGCGTCATCTTCACCTCCTGAGGCCTCTATGCACTCTTTGCAAGAATCCTTTGTGCACAGCCTGGCCCCGGTCCCCAGCACTCTATCCTGTGACGTTCAACTCGCTGAGCTGTCCTCCGGTGGCGTGGGATCTTCTATTGTAGTGCTGCAACCGCAAGTTGCACCTTCTTTGTGCCCGTGTCCTGGGACCTCCGTGAGAGCTGCCTGGTCATCTGCGGGTTCCCTCCAGTGTTGGGAGCCCCCTTTGCCTCCTCAGTCCGAGCTGAGGCCCCCAGGTCCCTCCTGGGTCCAGGTAGCGCCACTTTGACGCAAAACTTGAACCAAGGCTTTTTTGACGAATCCTGCGCCGAACCTCGCCTGCATCCAACATCTCTTCGTAGGACATCCATTGCATTACGCAGGAACCAACAGCCATCTTCCTGGAACTTTTTCTGACTTCTGGACTTGGTCTTCTCTCTTTGCAGGTCTTCAGGTCCAGGAATCCACCAGTTGTTGTTTGCAGTCTTGCTTGGTTCTTGTAATAAAACTAATCACGACTTGTAGTGTGTCCTAAGGAAACTTGCAGTACTTTACTCCTACTTTCCTGGGCTCTGGGATGGGGTATATTACTCACCTTTGTGGTTTTCCTACTCTCCCAGCGATTCTCTACACACTACACTTGTCTAGGGGGAGAATTCGCGATTCGCGATTCGCATTCCACTTTCTTAGTATATGGTTTGTGTTGCCCCTAAACCTATTTTCTCCCATTGCATTTTATAGCATTTCCTATTATTTGCACTATCCTATGTCTAATTACTTACCTTATTTGGTGTCTAGTGTACCTCCATCAGCCTAAGCTGCTAGAACACTAGTACATTTCACTAATAAGGGTTAACTGGTCCTGGTATAAGGTGCAAGTACCCAAGGTACCCAGTACAAACCAGGCCAGCCTCCTACACCCATGACTTACAGAATCCTCTCCTGGAACACAAGAGAGATGCACACAATGACTAAACGATACAAAGTGTTCTCACACCTGAATAGAAGAAGGGTTCAAATAGCATTCTTTCAGGAAACTCATCTCACAGCCAAAGAAGGGATGGCACTTAAAAGGAGATGGAGAGGTCAGGCCTACTACATTACCTACTTGGCCTACGCTAGGACGACGTTAATATGGATATGAATTGGCGTGCCCTCCCAGCGCATAGGTGGCTTTGTTGACCCATGTTATGTAGTGGTGAGTGGCAAGGGAAGCGATGTTGCACTTATCAATATATATGCCCCAAACACAGATCAGGTAGCTTTCTTTGCAGAATTGTTACGATCCTTAGCCCATTCCTTAGTCCACGCGGCCATTATGGGAGGGGACTACAACTGATCCAGACTTGGACCACTCCCATCCTCCACTGCGGGACTCTCAGACAATTGGAATGGGCCATTTGCTCTCAGCCTGGTATAAGAAGTGGGGACTGATCGATACGTGGCATCGGACACACCCTTTGACAAGAGACTGCTCATTTTCTCATGCCTGCATGAACTCCATTTGCGCCTGAACAAGTTTATCTGCACCCAAGACATCCATGGCCTGGTGCATGTCGTTGAGTGCCTCACTAGAGCCATTTCAGATCATAACCCAGTTCTCCTACACCTGCGGTGAGAGCGACTTAGGCCTAGCATATCGGCATGGTGACTGAAACCAGAGTCATAAGAGAACACGCTCTTCTGTGACACCATTGCGGAATGTGTAAGACAGTTCTTTGAAAACAATTCAGAAACTGCCGACTCTCTCATGGCTGAATGGGATGCATTCAAGACCATGCTTAGGGGGAGGTGCCACAATCACAATCCAAGAGGTCTGAACATCTATCAAGGCCCTAGCCAGAGGTAAAACCTGGGGAACCGATGAATTCCTGGCTAAATTCTGCATTGCATTTGTGAACCAGCTGGCTCCTAAACAAGTAGACTTATACAAGGTGGCCAAGGAAGCCAGATTTCTGCTGAACAGCACTAAGGAGGCAGTGGTAGTTCCAGTCTTGAAGTCTGGATGACCACCACATGATGTGAGAGCTTATTGACCATTGTCAATGGTCAATATTGATTACAGAATTCTTAGCCACATCCTAGTCACCAGACTCCTCCTGCGTAGGACGTCTGTTGCAACCTGACCAGGAGAGGTTCATTCCTGGACACAACGCTGCGCTCAATATCAGAAGGCTCCTAATGCTTCTGGAGGTTGATACCTACAATCAAAATGCTACTGCAGTTCTCACAATAGATATCAAGAGTGGAGTTTTCTTTATAGAGTATTGGAGCCCTTCATACTGGGACAGGGATTCATAGCCTGGAGTCGATTACTATACACATACAAATCGGGCACCCCCACTGACAATGCACTCGCTACAATGGGAAGCTAGATGCTTATCGTGTCTAGGGGTAAACATTTACCATACTCAAGTGGACTTGCTAGATGGGAACGTGGGAAAGGCAATCAGAGCTCTTAGAGCGAGTATAGACTTCTAGAAAATGCTTCCCCTTTCTGTAGCAGGCAGGGTGGCCTTGTTTAGGATGAGATAGTGTTCCCCAGATTGCTCTACTTTTTTGTGACACTGCTGGTGGGGATCCCTCGAACATTTCTGAAGAGCTAGATTCCATTCTAATCGCCTTTTTTGGGGGAGGCGCAGATGGGATGCCTTTGCCAGACTGCAGAGACCTACAACAGAGAGGGGGGCTACCAGCTACTACCTACTACCATGCTGCACAGCTGCAATGGCTAACGAAGTGCATGACGGGCAGAGTCCGGCTGGGAAGCGGCCAGATGCCTAATGCACCTGATCCAGAGCCCTGACTGGAGTTCTGCTTCTCCCGTGGTACCCCCAGGAGCATGACACCACTGAGTTTCAAGTCCTACAATGCAGCTGGAGCAGGTGTTTGCAAAGGACCAGGGTGAGACACCTGCACTCGTCTATCATGCCCTTAACTATGTTGGAGGTACTGACACATGGGGGGAATGGAGGGGTATCACAGAGTGGACCAAAGCAGGAGTCACTACAGTGGGGGACCTGTACCAAGAAGGGGTGCTCCTCCCATTTGAAAAATTTAAAGGAATTACATCAGGGTCACTTTTTGCTGCAAGGAGCGATGACTGTGGTATGGCGCCACTGGGGAGCGGGCCTCACCGAAACCCCTAACCATAAGACCTTCCAGTACATACATAGAGCATCGGGCACCTAAAAGGAAGTTACCTGTCTATACAGAGCAGTACAGGAGTGGGTACATATCCAAGCCTCTTGGCACCCTGAGAGCCAGATGGGAGGAAGACTTAGGAATCCCTCAAACAAAAGGCAACTGGGCAGCTGTACTAGTTAGAACCCCTAGAGTCTCACGGAAGGCCCGTTTTGAAATAATAAACTTCTATGTGTTCCACACAGCATACCTCACACCTAAGAAACTCAACAGACACTTTCACGTAGTGGGAGCAGCATGCCCAAGGAGCAGGAAAGAGGGAGCAGGGTTCCTACATATGATGTGGAGTTGTCAGTCAATCACAGAGTACTGGGGAAGGGTTACAAATACAGGGGGAGATATCCCATCAAAGCAAGTCCCTTGCACACAAGTACACTGCTTATTAAGTTGGTTCCCACATACAACCAGGAATAAGATTATGAATAGATTACAGGACTCGTCTTTCATTCTAGCAAAATTGAAATTACTAGAAATTGGAAAGCCACTGGGGTCCCCGAGTAGACACATGGCACAGAGAGCTCAAAAGATGGGCGGAATATGAAGGTGCCATGCTGATCAGGGGAGGCAAGACAGAGGGGAGGTTCTTTAGGCCTGACTAGTGCTTGGGAGGTATTAGTGGATAGTACGCAAGACCCAGATCCCTGACTTACAGATAACTCAGGAAAGGATCTCTGCCCGCACTGAATGAGATGCTGCATAACATATGCATATGCTCGGAGTGGAAATGATGTTGCAAACTATGTTTGTAAACCACACGCTTTGTAAACCACACACTACTTTATGAGTCAAGACAATTTCCATGGGAATACAGAAATGTTAATCAGACACATGGATGAGACCACGTTTGGGGGGTGGGGGGAGGTGAGGAGACTGTTGGGGGTGGGGCAGGAAAGAATGTTTAAAGATGTGCATACAATGCTGATGCTTGATGGAAATTTGATTCATTGCTTAGATTACTATTTGTGTTGTGGATCCAACCATGTTAATATGCTAAACCCAATAAAATCTGTTTCTTTTAAAAGAAAAAAAGACCTGCCTCAACGTGAGCTCCACAAACTTCTTTCTGAGGAAGAGATTGAGGGATTGAAGGCCTAAAATAGGGGGAAAGACTCTTGTCCTCTTTGGGGACCAGAAAGTAGGGGAACCTACTTTGGCACTAGAACCCTTTGTATGGCTCCCTTGACCAAGAGAAACATAACTTGTTCGCAGAGAAGGGACAAATGATCCTCCGTCATTCAATCGTATGATGGTGGCATTGCTGAAGGAGTAGTCTCGAAGGGGAGGAAGTAGCCCCTTTGGACTATCTGCAAAACCCTCCTATCTGAAGTGATGGATTGCCAGTGGGGCAACTAATGGCGAATCCTGTCACCAACTGGTCTTTTGTGGGGGGAAGGGACAGTAGGAGGTTTTAGATGCTACTGCAAGTGGGGCAGACTTATCAGACCACTGAACACCTGACCCACAAGGTCAGTGTGTCCCTTAATCCTGGGCCACTCAGAGGGTGGGCAGCATGCACGGCACAGTGGCTGACCGGAAATGGGTGCAGTTGGAGACCCCTTCTGTAGCCACAGAAGGGGCAAAAGGCAGACTGAAGGGGACGCGGGGCCACCTCAAGGGCCTGGCTATAGCCCGAGAACTCTTGAAGTGCTCGAGTGCAGTCTACCTTGTCTCCAAATAGACTGGTGCCATCAAAGGGCTTGTCCCCCCCCGAACTGATTATTTGGGGGGCTGCAATGCTGGCTAATAAGAACTTTGAATTTAGTACTCTGCAAACTGCAGCAGATCCCAGGGAGAGAGGTTTTTCCACAGTCTATGGTCCCAATGCAGATGACCCTGGGGTTATGGACAAGCTATCACTAGAGTTATTAGATGAATCCGGGGAGCTGCTCATAATGGGTGACTTTAATTGTGTGATGGTCTATCGCATTGACTCCACCAACCATTAGGCCTCTCCACAAATTGGAAAAACTAGGGCAGCTCTGTCCTAGCTAGCCCATCTACATAGATTGAGGGATGTTTGGACGGCCCTATATCAGGTCCTACCGGGTTATACTTCTTACCCATAAGCATTATCCACAAATAGATATGGCCATTGCCAGTGCAGCGTTGTTTCAAAAGGCCACAATGAAAGTATGCCCCAGAATCACCTCCGATCACTACCCTATTTTTTTGTTGCACTTCAACTGCCACATCACCGGGCAGGTATGGCGTTGGTTCTCATTCCCACGGCATCTGCTATCTAACGCAGAGTATTGCTCATTTATGACTAGATCGCTCTCTGATTTCTTAATGCTGAATGTCGACAGCATCTCCTGGGATGCTATGAAAGCGTTTATTAGGGTGATTACGTCACAAATTATCCACACAAAAAGCAAGGGCTGCCAAGCTAATATTAGGCTTCTCCATCAGCAAATGACACAATTAGAGACACTGCATGCTCAGGCAATAGTAACTGGGGAAAAGAAGGGTAATGAATGCTATATCTCAGCTTAGTTGAAAAACTATCGTTATTAGGTCGGAGCATGAAGGAGAAGATAGCAGCATGCTATGCCAAGAATCAGGCATTCCAATATGAATATGGAGAAAGCGCACCAAATCGCTGACAGGCAGGCTAGGGGTACTATCCACTCTATTGGAGGCAGTGAGGGTGTGGCTCATACACAGCCTAACACTACTGTCGAACAATTCTCGGCTTTCTATCAAGAGCTTTATAGTCAGCCACCTGTGTTTAACCTCCCTGAACTTCTACAGTATCTCCAGGAGTGCAGTCTGCCCATCTTGGGGAACCTGAGGCTAGTATACTTCAGAAAGATATCTCCATGAGAGATATCGAACTAGCTATCCTAGTCCTGCCAATAGGCAAAGCAACAGGGGAAGACACCATTCCACTTGAGTTCTATAAGGTTTTTAAAGACATTGGTATACAGGACATCTGGGATGTTATTGGGCCTATAGATTCAGGTGGGAAGGTGCCCAATTCTTGGAACATAACTAACACTGTAGTATTTTTAAACGAGCATTTGCAATGCAATAGGTCTTGCATTTGTGAGAGTAACAGCTACTGGCGTTATAAATTACATTGTGTTTTATCTATGTGTTTTGGTTTGGAGTATAGTGGATGTATGCCAGGTGCCACAGCAATCCTTCCAGGCTGGTCGCTGCAGGAGAGACAAATGAAATAAAATGTAGATTTATATAGAGTGGCTTATTGCCCGTAAGGGTCTCAAGGCGCTGTCCAAGGGCAAGGGGAGATTAGGTGATTTGCCCAGAATCAAAGGATGTTGCGCTGACGCCGAAGCTCGAACCCGGATATCCAGCTCTCGAGCCAGTCGCTTTGACTGCTGCAGGAATACAACAGCCCATGTTAATACTGCAATTGCAGCATTTGATGTAGCTGAAAAACAAGGTCAAAAATTAAGGATGATGCTTTTAGATGCTGAGAAGGCATTTGACCGTGTGGAATGGGAGGTACTATGGGTAATTATGGCCGATATTGGTATAGGGAACAATTTTCTTAAGTGGGTGAGGGCTTTGTACAGGAACCCCAGGGTGCAGTTAGCTCAAGCCAGCATGTTTGTAACACTGTCTCTGATTTATTGTGGTAGCCGTCAGAGGTGTACGTTGTCGCCCTTATTATTTGCTCTGTTATCCGGAACCATTCTTGTGGTCCCTTCTTAGGAACAAGCAAATTTGGCCTATGGTTTTAGGTGACAATGAGCTTACAATTACAGCATATGCAGACGATGTCACTGTCTTCTCAACTAATCCCTCAGAAGCACTAGTTCATATCATCAGGGAGGCGGATCGGTTTGGTACATTTTAAGGCTATAAAGTTAATGTTTCTAAGATCCTTGTCCTGCTTAACTTCGAAGTTGATATCCTGATTCCAGGAACTTGCTCAACAGGAACGTTTCCTGGTCCCCAATTTATTTTTTAAGCACCTGGAAAGCCCTATTGGTAGTTTTATTTGGGGATATAGGCATGCTAGACGATCTATTAGACGGCTAAAGCTTACTTCTAGACAGTGAAGGCTGCAATTACCCGATTTTAAACTATTTCTGGGCAGCATTTGCAGGTCAACTGATTAATTTATTAACTCTAGCTGAACCACAACCTACGGTATTGGGTTTCCAACTGGTTCTGACACCAGAGTATAGGTTATTTCTACATATAGCTAGGGACCCCAGCTATTTTAAGCTTGTCAGGTTTCAGGTTGAGAGGGATGTGATTTATATATGGTTTGAAATTTCCATTAAATATTCTGTCCCTATGATTCATGCAGCTTCTCCACTAAATCGCCCTTTCGCTGGGCTTCAGGATGCTTTTGATCACTCTCATCGTTTTTGTTTTTTAAAATATCTCCAGATAAGTGATTATTTCATTTCTGAATGTCAATTTACTTCGCAAGTAGACAGTTCGGCTTTACTTTCCGCTTTCTACAGGGCAAGCAGGAAGTTGTTAATTAGCAAAATTTATCAGGGGCTCTGACAGTATGAGGTTGATGGCAGCTCAGAGCTGGCAGTCAAAAGGAACCGTGCACTTTCTGAGGATATTGCAGTGGCAGAGATTATCCGGTCCTTAGAGATTACTGACGACGCAGTCTATTCTGATAATCTCAAACTATAACAATTTAAAATAATCTGCATGATGTATTACACCCTGGCAGAGTTGCTAAGTGGGGTGGGAATCCGGCAGGCGATAAAACAAAGTGCCCTAAATGTGGGGATTATGCAAAAGATTTGACACGTTTGCCTGCCAAGTCTGCGTGATTTTTGTAGGAATGACAACGTTTAACATACTGCTTGGGAGGTCATATACAACTTTCAGGTAGGGAGCTAATATTTGGTCATAAAATGGAACTCGATGTGGGCTGTGCCGGCTGTTTGCAATTAATGTTGTTACTGCAAGACTGTGTATTGCGAGAGCATGGGTTGTTTTGGTGGACTATCCCACTGTCTGTATGCTGATTAATTGATTACTATAGCATGTTATACGCTATGCTTTTTTTTTTTTTGCTTCTTTTGTTTATTCGGTTGTGGCCTACTCATCACAGAAAACAAAAATATTTAATAAAAAAAAAAAAGGAAACTTCGATTATTGCACATTTCAGTGTTTCATTTCAGAATGTGTAATGTATGGTTTGAATGGAAGGAACATCTTCCTCGTTGAGTCCAACCCTTTGGAGTCCCTATCCAAGGGAGCATAAGGGAACGTGTCATGAGAGGTGGAGGCTTGTACCACCAAGCTCCCAAGTGTGGGGTGGGGTGTTGCGTCAAGACATTTGGTTCCCCACGTGTGGAGCGATTGCTGCGGGCAATTGTCCTGTTCACAGGAGCCCCTGTGCTGGGTTTGGACAGGTGCCCTGTAGGACATCAGTTGAAAGTCCAGGACCTCAGCTGTCCTCCTCACCACCATGGAATAAGAAGCTCCCTCCTTCATAGTCACAGTAGGGAGAACAAGCTTGCCAGTATGTGGAGAAGTGTCCAGTTGGCTGGGCTCACCCAAGTCTTCACGCCAGTCCATTTCTTCAGGTGGCTAGTATTCTAAAGTGCCCAGCCGCCCCTCCCATTTATCCCTGAAGCCTAGCCGATTGGAATAGGGGTCAGAATCCAAATGAGGAGTAGTCAAGGCTCCTGCCGGCACCAGAGTTGGTGTTGTACGACGCCCATCCCGCTCCTAATTGGAGTCAGGAATTACAATGATGGTCTGGATCCCGGGAGCTGCTGGTGCTGAACCCGAAGGGGCCGCTTTCTCCCCGGTTCCTGTGGGGCCTGAAGGCACTCCGGCAGGATCAGCTACCCAAAACTGAGATGCAGGCCTCTTAAATTTCTCAAAGTTAAACAGGGGTCACGCCAGCTCCTGAAAACATGGGGAGGCACTGAGTTGGCCCAGGCACAAGTTCCTCAGAACGAGGCCTAGAGCATCGACGCTCCCTCATCTCGTTGACCGACCAACGAGGTGAAGTTGAAGAGCGCCTCGACTACTTGGATTTCTTTTTATACCTCATCTTACCCTATCTTACTGGGAACCTGGAGTGGGGGGGGGACGATGACTTCGGACTCCACGACCGGTCCCGAGACTTTCCTCTCGAGTAAGAGCTCGACTTGTGCAAAGTCCTGTGTGGGACCGCCACTAGCATTAGGGACCGGTCCCTCAAAATCTTAGGATGCATGGCCTGGCACTCGGAGCAAGACTTTGTGACGCACTCCAGAGACCAAAGACACATGAGGTGCGAATCCATCACGGAAATCACCCAATGACACGAGTGAATCCTTTCTCCTAGAAGATATTCTCGACACACCAGGAGAGTAATCTCTCAAAGAGGCTCGATAAAAGTAAAAAAAAGGCCAGTCAAAAAATGATTGAAGGGTAGCTTTCTTCGTATCAGCACTGGCTGGTGCGGTAAGAAAAGAACTGATGTTGGCGTGCCTAGGTGGCACCTATGTAGGACCCGCAATGTAATTTCCGGTGCAGATGATGTCGATGATGGATGCAGAGTCAATTACGAAAATCTTCCAGATCTAGTCTGATGCCTGGGGATAATTGAATGGCATGGAAACTGCAGGTAGAAGTCTTTATTAGATGAGCCAGATACTTTGTGTATGAACAGGTACAGATGTCTCCACCATGTTTATGTTGCTTAATGGCATGCTGGGCTGGGCATGTCAGTAAACTGCTTGTCTGGAAAGACTACGGGAGTCTGGTTTTAGACTAGTGTGGATTTTAAAAATACACATACTTTGTACGCACGGATATGCCCCTACAAAAACATGTACTCACACTGGCTGCTTTAAATGTCTCTGCCATTTGTCTGGTGCTATAAAAGGAAGCACCGAATTCCAAAACAATTTACGACAACAACAAACAAACCTGTAGGATAGGTGTTAAAAGCAAACCAAAGGTGTAGTGACAGTGGAAATAATGGACAGAAAATGTGAAGAAAAAAAAAGTACTCTGAATCACAGTTTAAGCACTGGAAGGACACACATCCAATCAAATCAGTTACCTCATGCGCTGGAGAAATAAACGTAAGTGAAGTGATGCATACTGTGCCCACTTAGGAGGCAGCTAACAAGAATGACGATTAAGCAGCAAGTGGTAAGTAATGGGTGGGCTCTAAGCCCTCTACTGTATACAATGCACCTTGCAGTAGAAACACATGCACGCTGTTGGGCAAGACCTAAAAATGGTACTGTATGGCTCAGGTCATACGGAGTAATAGGGATATGCAAATGCAAATGCAAATACTTTTGTCAGCAATCACAGGGGCATGGAAAACAGTTTACCTTTACTCTGACAAGCAAATAAGCCTGGAGGTAGGGCAATCAGATCAGCTGTATGGGAAGGAACCAGTGTAGTGGAAAACTGGAACCATTGATGCACAGGTAGCAAAATGCCCAAAGGGTGGTTCTTTCATGTTGCCCGCTACTAACGTCTATGAGTGGCACTTTAGGGTACATTGATAAAGTTGCAACCACTTCCATTCTAATATGTGATTTTAACTTGCTTGACAGTTGTGTGGTCAAACGAAGGAGAAAAGGAGCGCACTCGCTATGCGTCCATACTTGGAGACGCAGCTTGCCATAATATCAGAAGTTATTGAGCTACGGGTGAGTTTTTTGATGGAATTGTTTCTATTCAAGTTGTGATCATTAGGTTATTGTTTAGCCTACATGAAGCTGTTATTATTTTTAGTGACAAAGGTTGTAACTTTGTTTGATATGGTAATTAAACTAATTACTGCCTAACCATAATAGCAGGACCTCTGTAAATTTCTTACTGGTTTTTCTTATTCTTGTTAGGGCATATAGTACCTACGCATTACATATTCATTTATCATAGTGATGGCATGCTGAAATGCATTTAATCTTTATCATTTTTTCTGACAGTAGATTGGATTTTGCATTGGAATACTATTTGTGTTGGGAAGCACAGTTGGATTTGAGTAGATTACATCACCGACTGTTTTTTTAATAGAGATTAACAAATAAGGTATCTTAATATTATATTATCTGGATTGGTGACACTTTTTTGCACTTTTGGGTGGCATGCAGCTATCTGTTAGGCTATCAATGAGGATGTTTTTTCACTTATATATAGCATGTTGGAGGCTATTATTGACATATTGGTTATACTGGCTGGAAGCGTAAAATCTTGTGGATTTCAGACTGTCGAATGGAAATCAGATTCTGAATAAACTTTGAACTCATTGTTCCCCGTTATTTACATAGGGTAGATTGTACCCTGAGCGCCATATTTCCTCAATTTACACCCCGCTTTATTTTTTCCGAAGGAGAAAAGGAGTTTGAAGAGTGTCTAAATGGTTTAGTTTTCACTATGTAAAACTTTAGGCAACTTGCTGCATCCCCTCACTGAAGATCTCTTTGTGCCCTTTTAGATGGGGTCTTAAGGAAAGACTCGATATGGACTGGCTCATTTAAGAGGAAGTCAGTTGGTACCTTGGACCCAAAGGATAACCTCCAGTGTAAAATGACTTTGGCCTTAGTGAATTTCAGAAACAACTACTTGATCATTTTTTTTTTACTTTTTTTTTTTGTTATCTTTATTTTTAACATGCTTTTGAGATACAGATCAACACAGTCACGAAGCATAAAGTTACAATGCACGAGAACTGCAAATAA
The DNA here is from genome assembly GCF_031143425.1 of Pleurodeles waltl. Classification (NCBI taxonomy): domain Eukaryota; kingdom Metazoa; phylum Chordata; class Amphibia; order Caudata; family Salamandridae; genus Pleurodeles; species Pleurodeles waltl. The sequence goes on from NC_090447.1 coordinate 716,730,751, forward strand.
ACAATACATGGTCAAGTACAATAATACATACATCACACAACCGCAACTAAGTAAGGGATTATGGCCCTTGAAATACCCATATCATCAGGAGGTGCTCGGCCAAGGAACACAGTCAGTCACTGGGTCAATTAATTAAACTGCTGTATTCCTATCAAATATCTCAACAACTACCGTAGGGTGTAATTGCAATGTGCTATGGTCCATCAACCAGAGGCTGGCCTAATAGGTATAATTTCAAGGGCTACCATCCTGGTCTGGATTTTTGGGGTAACAGTTCTGTATGCAAGTCCAATTGTTCATTATAGTACGTCAAGGTGATAAGCCAGTGCCTGAATTTGGGGGCTCTCCCTCTTCCCCCACCTAACAGCCCCCTGCCTCTTCACTAACAAAAGAGCCAAAGCCACACATTTCCAGTGTGGAGCCCCAATCTTCTTAAACTATCCTATGAAGGCCACCACAGGATCCAGATGTATCGCCCCATAAGACATTAAAGATAACCCCTGCCTCATGATTAAATGGCAAGGTGAAAGTCTCTTATTTAATTCTCGGTTGTTTCTACTCTCAAATGAGACGCATTAATTAGGTTTTGGTACAGAAAAGAAGGTAATGAGCTGGAAGGGAATATTTAGAAACAGGTATAATATCTTCGGCAGGATCACCATTTTGACCAGCCCTACTCGTCCAGCTAGCAACAAAGGAAGCAAGATTTATTGCATGAACTGATTCTTGATGGAGTTAAGTGTGGGGCCATAGTCGGCATGCATCACCACCTCTGTTACAGTGCATCCAAATGCCTAGGTATTTAATTTCATCTGCAGAAAATGTGGCTCAGATTGTTATACAGCGGGCATTAATGGGAAATCTGAAATTTCCCCAAGTGAAAGTTTATACCCAAGAGATCCCAAAAATGTTAAAATTCACCTGGTATAACGTTCATGTTCTTGCTGGACTCTCGGATGTATAAGGTTATGTCATCCACATGAAGGGAGACGAGGATGTGCCGACTCGTATAGCAAATTGCATAATCAGTGTAGTGTTGCCTTTCTCTTGGCAGCTTATGGCTCCACAGCCAGCGCAAACAGGAGAGGCAAGAGTGGGCACCCCTGCCTAGCGATCTCTTGTTAAACCAAAGGGTTCAGATATCATTCTGCTGATGCATATTTTAGCCAAAGTTTGGGCATACAGCAACTTGATCTACCCAAGGATGGTACCCAAGAAACTTATCCTATTTCGTATAGGAAAGAGAGAGTCTCACTCCAGGGAATCAAACGCCTTAGTGGTGTCCAGAAAGATGGCCACAGTGACCAGCCAGAGCAGGGTTGAGATCCTGCAGTTGGGCAAAACACGTGATCGGCCTGGAATAAGGTCTTAATGGTCGGGCCACACCAGGTTTGGCAGAAGGAGAGTTAATCGGTCCGCCACTAGTTTAGCCAAGATCTTACTGCTGCAGTTTAATAAGGGCACAGGCGGTATGAGTGGCATAGATGGGAGGTCTCCCAGGTTTAAGGGGGGTGATTATTACTGTCTCCGCATGAATTTTGGGAGGAGCCCAGTGTGCTGGCTGGGCCTCTTCATAAACTGCAAGCAGACAAGGAGCTAAAAGTGAGGCATCTCTTTTATAAAATTCTGCTGCGAAGTCATCTATCGCAGGCGGCTTGCAGTTGGGGAGTGAACTAATGGCCATATGAATTTCGTAGAAAGCAAAGGGCTGGTCAAGAAAAAGCCTGTGGTTATCACTCAGCCACACCAGGCTTTCATCAGCTACACAGACCAAAATGTTTTCAGCAGTTCTGCAGGATGAGGATTTATACATGTTTTTCATAAATAGTGAATGTAGACAGTACCTGCACAGGATCAGAGCACCTTCCTCCCGCCTCCCGGTCTTCCACTTCAAGGACGTCATTTCCTGCTCCAGGGCACTGACTCAGATCTACCATTGATTTCCCGGACTTTCCCCCCCTCTCCATAAACCCTGGTTCATGCATATTTACCCCTGTAATTGAATACTTTGACTACTAACTCCTCATATTCAGTCATATTTCGACCCACAGGTCATCAGCAAAAACAGGATCAATTCATATATTAGGAATGAAATTCCAAGCACACTCAATGGGGCCATCACTGGGATCAATAAACAAGCAGTACTGGTGAGTGGTCTCAGAGTGTGTGCCATCTGAAAAAGCATTGTGTCCAAGTGCCCACATTGAGTGACACCAACCAGTAGTCCTATCTGGACCAACTCCTGTTACACTGCGGCGCTCGCCGCGGCCGCGGGCTCAGGTTGCTGCGGCGCGGCACGTTAATTTTGCCGCGGCCGACGCCCGGGCCGCGGTAGACGCCGAGGCAGACACCCAGGTCGCGGGGGTCGCCGCGGCTCCGGCGAGGGCCATGAAGGCTCCAGGGAGCCGGTCTGGGGGTCACGGCGCTCGCCGCTCCCCCTTTTTCAAGTTCTGCCTTAAAGGCAGACGCGGCAGAGCCTGAAACCCCGAGGGGGTTTCAGGCATGGCCGCACACAGCGCATTATGCGCTTAACATTTATTTTTCTTGCATGTATTCACCTGCCCACCACCACTTACCGATGTTCCTAGGACAAACCGAACCCTTACACTGGGGGTTCTTTATACTTGCCTTTTTTCTCTTCCCAGCATGCTTACCACTTCCTCTCTACCCAGCATGCATTGTTTAACACACATACCTAATTCATTACTGTTTTCTTTCCCCCAATCCAAGATGGCGGTGTTCTACTTCCTGTTTCCTGTTTCCTGTCCAGGGGTATTTAAGGGGATTCCAACTGCCTGTTCATTGCGTTGCAACACTCCTTGGTGATAGTCACGCTCCTATTTGATATCCTTCTGCGAATCCTGTCTGTTCCTGATTGCTTTGTTTTCCTGCCTTCCTGAACTGCGGTCCTAATACCCTGGTGTCCTCCTTTTCGTTTCAGGGAGTTCCTGTGGAGGTTTTTTACCCTACTGGGGTTTTTCCTCTGGGACTCCTTCTGGAAGGCACGGACTGTAGTGGTTCGCTCATACCAAACAGCACCGTGGCTACCGGAAGGGGTCGCCCCTACCTCGGCCAGAGCAGAACCCGTCGGAACAAGGACCGTTCCCCTACGCCTCTCCGCTGCGAGGGTAAGACCGTTGAGAACCGCGACAGATTGCAACGCCCACAATTCCTGTTGCAGTCCGGAACTATGGATAACCCAGTGGTAAACACGGAACCTACTAACCAGGACCTACTGGCGACGATACAACAACAGGCTCAAGAACTCCAGCAATTACGTACTGAGAATACTGTTTATCGACAAGCCTTTGCCTCCAGGACCACAGATGTCCCTGCAGTAGCCGCCTCTACACCTCGATTTTCCGGGGATCCCACCATATTAAAAGAATTCCTGGATGCCTTAACGGTGTACTTTGCCTTTCGCCCCTCGCAATTTGTACAAGATAAGACCAAGGTGGGGTATTTGATTAGTGCCTTATCAGGACCAGCCTTGGCCTGGGCCACACCTCTAGTAACCAGAAACGATCCCTGTCTATCTAATTATTCCACCTTTATCACTACTTTTAAACAGATGTTTGAACGCCCTGGACTCGAGGCGTCAGCAGAAGAGGCTCTTTGCGAAGTCCAACAAGGGAGTCAGGATGTATTACAATACATCACCCGTTTCAGACAATTAGCTGCAGAAACAACCTGGGTGGAACGTACCTTGGTGACACTCTTCCGTAGAGGTCTAAGAGAGGACATCAAAGATGAACTAGTACATTCTGCCAGGATAGAAAACCTCAAAGGGTCGATGGACCAAGCACTAACTATAGAGTATCGGTTAAATGAACGACGAATGGAGAAAAAGAAGAGTCGTTTGCCTTTTCACTCAGTACCATCTCGTCCCTTCGCCCATCGTTCCGAGGAAGCCCGCCCTGAATCCAAAGGGAATACCGAGGAAGAGCCCATGCAGATTGACACAGCTCGCGGACCTCTATCCGCCAGCGAAAGGGAACATAGACGAAGGAAGGGGCTTTGCCTATATTGTGGTGCAGCTGGTCACCTAATTCGCTCCTGCCCCATTCGTCCAACCAAGCCCTTGGGAAACGCCAACTCCCGTCCCCAGTAAGAAGGGTGAGGACGGGATATCGTGATATACCTTCTATTTGCTCTTCCAGGGAGGAAGGAACTGCTCTTTTTCTCTTACCAGTTACCCTCCATTTAACTGATGGCCGGGAAGCAAGAACTTTGGCTTTATTGGATTGCGGAGCCAGTGGCCTATATTTAGATGAAACATGGGCCAAAGAACAACAAATAACACAAATACCCAAAGAAATACCAGAACAGGTACATACTGTTGATGGGTCACTCTTGGCCTCTGGACCGGTACAATACACCACCCCTACTTTCTGTTTACAGTTCGGTAAACATCAGGAAATTCTCTCGTTTGACTTAATCTCATCACCACACCATGTCATGATCCTGGGAGTTCCATGGCTTACACGGCACAATCCTTACATCAACTGGGAAACAAAAACCATTTCGTTATCCTCCCATTTTTGTCAACACCATTGCTATCCGGCCGGGGATTATTGGTCCCCAAAAAGTCTCTCAACAGCACCTGCCCAGGTGGGAGGATCCATTAATGTTCTACAGGGAGTTCCCAGACAGTATCAGGACTATATCGATGTATTCCAGAAGCCAGAAAGACCTGAATTGCCACCCCACAGAGAATACGACTGTGCCATTTCTTTAGAGCCAGACACTGTAGTTCCTTTTGGGCGGATGTACTCCCTCACCGAACCAGAGAAACAAATTCTGAAGGATTACTTAGATGAGAATCTACAAAGTGGGTTAATAACTCCCTCCTCTTCACCCGCCGGGGCTCCTCTTTTCTTTGTACCAAAGAAAACCAAAGACCTGCGTCCCTGTATCGACTTCAGAGGGTTAAACAGGATCACTATCAAAGACCGGTATCCGCTACCCCTCATCAAAGACATCTTAGAAGCAGTCAGAGTAGCCAAGAGGTTCACTAAGCTGGATCTCCGAGGAGCCTATCATCTGCTAAGAGTCAGAGAAGGTGATGAGTGGAAGACCGCCTTTAGAACACCTTTTGGTCACTACGAATATAGAGTAATGCCCTTCGGACTCACTAATGCCCCGTCCATCTTTCAAAGATTCATGGATTCTATCTTTTCTGATCTTTTGCAACAAACAGTGGTAGTGTATCTTGACGATATCCTAATTTATTCGGTTCATCCAGAGGAACATTCCAAACACGTCCGCCAAGTCTTAGAAAGACTCCGACAACATCATTTGTTCTGTAAGCCTGAAAAATGCGAATTTGATCAGATAGAAGTGAAATATTTGGGATACTGTATAGACCAAACCGGAATTGCCATGGACTCAGACAAAGTACAGGCTATATTGAACTGGCCATCTCCTTCTTCCATCAAGGAGACTCAATGTTTTCTGGGACTAGCCAACTTCTACCGGCAGTTCATAGCAGACTTTGCCCAGAGAACCAGCTTCATTACTCAAACCCTCAAAAAGGAACACCTAAAGAAAGGTTTTTGTTGGACACCAGGCGCTGAGTCAGCTTTTCAGGACTTAAAGAAAGCCTTTAGTCAAGCCCCTATTCTTCGACACCCAGACACTAGCAAACAATTCATTGTTGTCACAGACGCCTCAGAAAGAGCCATTGGGGCTGCCTTGTTACAAAGACAAGACGATGATGACCTAGAACACCCTGTATTCTATCTATCCCACATTCTATCTGATTCTGAGCGAAACTATTCCGTGCTAGAACGCGAATTACTCGCCTTAAAGGTCGCGTGCACTGAATGGAGACACTTTTTGATGGGATCAAAGGAGCCCTTCGAAGCCCGGACCGATCATAGAAATCTACAGTGTTTAAGAAATTTCCAGTGCCAAAATAGCCGGCAAGCTCGATGGGCCTTCTTCTTCAGCCAGTATGATTTCTATATCACCTACATCCCTGGTTCTCAGAACATCCTGGCGGATGCCCTGTCCCGACGTTATCCTGGGTGCGGTGATTCCACGGTTCAAAACTTATTCGACAACAATAAAATCATAGGGGTAGCACAGACCTTTTTAGATCAAGTTAAGTCTGAATATGCCCGTCTACACGAAACAGAACTAAAGAGGTTACGTCCACAGCTGCACATAGATCATGACTACTATTATCATGATAAGGCCCTGTTTTTACCCACTAAAACAGTGCAAATCGAAGCCTTACACATGTGCCATGATTCTCCTATTGCGGGTCATCGAGGAGTGAAAGCGACTCAAGATCTTTTGCTTCGCTCTTTCTGGTGGCCAACTCTCAAGGCTGACACTGAGGCATATGTGTTATCCTGTCCTACATGTGCTCAAGCCAAGACACCCCGAACCAGACCTGTGGGCTTACTCCGCCCATTACCTGTTCCCCCAGGCCCATGGCTTACCATATCCACCGATTTTATGTGCGCCTTACCTTCCTCAATGGGAAACCACGTCATAATGGTAACTGTGGACTCCTTCACCAAGATGGCCCACTTCACGGCCTTGAGAAAGTTACCCACGGCAAAGGAGTTAAGTCAGGTCTTTACTCAAGAAATTTTCAGGCTACATGGGCTACCCCAAGTTATTATATCAGACAGAGGTCCCCAATATATCTCCCGTTTCTGGAACCAATTCTGCAAGATCTTGGGGATCCAGGTGGCCTTGTCATCCGGGTTCCACCCTCAAACCAATGGACAAACAGAACGACTCAATCAGGGTCTCGAGCAGTACTTACGTAGCTTCTGTAACGCTACACAAAGTAATTGGGCTCCCTACTTACCGCTTGCCGAATTCTCCTATAATAACTCTCTACACAGTGCCTCTAAAGTCTCTCCTTTCTATGGCTCCTATGGTTTCCATCCCAGGGCCTTCCCAACTCCCCTGAGAGACAACTCCAACCTTCCCGCCATCTCCTCTTTCGTTCGACAGCTACGGGGTATACAGCGAATTATCCATTCTAACCTTGTGTCCGCCAAGTCCCGCATGAAGACAATAGCAGATAGGAGACGCTGTGCGGCTCCTCTATATCAAGTCCATGATAAGGTCTGGCTCTCCTCTAGATTCCTACCTCTCCGACTCACCCAAAACAAATTCAAGCCCCGCTTTTATGGCCCCTTTCTCATTCTCAAGAAGATCAACCCAGTGTCCATGCGTCTTCGCCTACCTCGGACATGGAAGATCCACCCAGTATTCCATGTCTCGCAACTGAAACCTTACCGTCCTGATCTCTTTCATAGGCAGTTGCCCTGTCCCCCTCCTTTGTTGGTTGACAATGTGCCTGAATACGAAGTGCAGGAGGTCTGTGACTCTCGATTTTTCCATGGGCGCCTCCAATACCTTATTCATTGGAAGGGATACCCTTTGAGTGAGTGTTCCTGGGAGGATGCCTCTTCAGTCCATGCTCCTCTTTTAATCCGCCGCTTTTTTCGGCTCTTCCCTCACAAACACGGTGCCTCGGGGAGGGGGCATACTGTTACACCGCGGCGCTCGCCGCGGCCGCGGGCTCAGGTTGCCGCGGCGCGGCACGTTAATTTTGCCGCGGCCGACGCCCGGGCCGCGGTAGACGCCGAGGCAGACACCCAGGTCGCGGGGGTCGCCGCGGCTCCGGCGAGGGCCATGAAGGCTCCAGGGAGCCGGTCTGGGGGTCACGGCGCTCGCCGCTCCCCCTTTTTCAAGTTCTGCCTTAAAGGCAGACGCGGCAGAGCCTGAAACCCCAAGGGGGTTTCAGGCATGGCCGCACACAGCGCATTATGCGCTTAACATTTATTTTTCTTGCATGTATTCACCTGCCCACCACCACTTACCGATGTTCCTAGGACAAACCGAACCCTTACACTGGGGGTTCTTTATACTTGCCTTTTTTCTCTTCCCAGCATGCTTACCACTTCCTCTCTACCCAGCATGCATTGTTTAACACACATACCTAATTCATTACTGTTTTCTTTTCCCCAATCCAAGATGGCGGTGTTCTACTTCCTGTTTCCTGTTTCCTGTCCAGGGGTATTTAAGGGGATTCCAACTGCCTGTTCATGTTTCCTGTCCAGGGGTATTTAAGGGGATTCCAACTGCCTGTTCATTGCGTTGCAACACTCCTTGGTGATAGTCACGCTCCTATTTGATATCCTTCTGCGAATCCTGTCTGTTCCTGATTGCTTTGTTTTCCTGCCTTCCTGAACTGCGGTCCTAATACCCTGGTGTCCTCCTTTTCGTTTCAGGGAGTTCCTGTGGAGGTTTTTTACCCTACTGGGGTTTTTCCTCTGGGACTCCTTCTGGAGGGCACGGACTGTAGTGGTTCGCTCATACCAAACAGCACCGTGGCTACCGGAAGGGGTCGCCCCTACCTCGGCCAGAGCAGAACCCGTCGGAACAAGGACCGTTCCCCTACGCCTCTCCGCTGCGAGGGTAAGACCGTTGAGAACCGCGACAACTCCTGTGTGCCCCCTCCCGAAAAAAAAGTACCTTCCCTCGTATAGGGAATCCGGTCTCTCCAAATATCCACTAAGTTGTGTCCTTAAATATTGCTCTGAGGTGAGCAGAGGTGAGGCTTCAGCATCAGAACATGCAACCTATCAAGACCCTCCTGGAGGGCACAAATAAAATGTCCACTCCATATTATTGTGTGTGGGTCGGTAGAAAGAACTTTCCCCCAAAGGCGTCTAAAGAAGCTGGGATCATTAACATTTCGAACATAGCAATTTACCAGAGTGATTGTCGAGGTACCTAATTTTCGTCAGGCAACAACATATAGTTCCATATAGTTCCTGATCATCCGTGAGGGACCCTCGCAAGTGAAACCACACACCTGATTTTATGAAATTTGAAAGTAGGCAGGGTGAGGTTTGGCAAGGTGGGAGGGAAGGGGTGTGTGTGTGTGTGTGTGTGTGTGCGCGCGCGTGCGTGCGTGTGTGTGTGTGTGTGTTTAAAAGACGGTATGTTCCCCTCTAACTGTGATGCAAAGTCAAGCTGGGTAGAGAATGGCATACTGTATATTTGCCTTCTGGAGTTTTTGTTTAACTTGAAGAAATGCGCACCTTGCCTCCTACAATGCAATGGTGTAATCTGGAAAGGAAAAAAAAAAGACTTTCCTTCAAAGAAGAGGGGTTGTCAATCTTGGACCAGGCAGAGAACACTGTCTTTCCTTGAAATTTAGGAGACTGGCTATAATAGGCCTGGAAGGCATTCCGGACATCGGCCTATTAGTAAAGGATCTATGTGCAATCTCCACTATCAGTTCCTCGGAAAAGGAGTCTGCATCGAATAGGATCACCGGCATCCACTCAACATAGCCCTCCAGCCTGCCCACAATGTTAGTAGACTCGGGTACGTCCAATATACAAATGTTGTCAGAGAAGCGACATTGGAGTTTAGACTTGCGTTTTTTTGCACAGACTTTTTGTACGTATTATCTGAACTAAGTATTTTTTAATAACTGAGCATTTTAAAAATAATTCTTTACGCACCTTATCACCTCTGCTGTGTTGATTTCAGCAGAACATAGTGTTTGCGCATTAGACTAAACACAAGGACCAGTCAGGAAGCAAGGGGGGAGCATGTAAAAGTTCAGAGACCATATGATGCAGGTAGCAGATCGGATGCCTTCAGCAGGCGCTTCAACAGCAAGCCCATCCACGCCTAGAATGCGCCTTGCGCCAGAACCCCTGGCCATTTTCCCACTCAGAGGTATTCTAGAGAATTGCCTTTTCGGCTTAACACTCCATGCATGTATTCTTTATGTAATACATTTGAGCTAAGTAAGGGACGGGAAAGTTTTTGTTGCACTAACTGCCCCTTCTCATGCCAGATGAGCTCCTGAGCATTAGCACATACTTCTAGACATAAGTCCACAGCCCCTCTTTCTACAACTTCGGAATGTGCCTATAATCTGACTTGTGTCCTGATCAATACACGATTGATAGTTTAACACAAGTATGTATTTTTCGATTATTTAGACATATATTTTGGCTGGAGATTTTATGTGAGCTCGTCAAACAATTAGACTGTGAAGCTCTCACATTTAAATGTGAATTGACCAATGATCATACTTTTAATGGATTGCTGATTTATAGGCCGTCGGGCCCTAGAGCCAATGTTCTATTATCTATAAATGATTTCATGGACTTCTGTATGCAATACCTTAACTACACTATTCTAGCTGGTTTTCATTTTCACTTAGAGGATTCCACTAACAAAGTAACTGACCAACTCATTGATAATTTGAGGTGCGCTAATCTTTATCAACTGGTAAATATCATGACACTTAAGGCATGCCATATCTTAGATGCTATTTTACGAGTAATCCTCACTGGAAGTTGGAAGCAGCGCTGACATTAATTTGGCCATCAAATTTAGTTTAAACTTTCTGGTTACAAACCCATCAGCTAGTAAAACTGCGTACGTCATCCAATACTGGGCCTGGATTAAGATCAACAAACCAGAATTTATTGATATTTTAACTTCGCCCCATTCTCTAGAGTGATCCCAATGCAACTACAGTTAATTATTCTGATTGGATCAACTCAGCAGTTACTAAACAGGCTCCTTTTAAATTTGTCAAGAATCACAGAAACAAGTTCACAGCTCCTTGGTTTTCCCCTAAATTCAGGGCCTTCTAACAAAAATGTTGTAGATGAGAAAAAGAGGACAGAACACTATGAGCCTCATTACGACCCTGGCGGCCGGCGATAAGCTGGCGGTAACACCGCCAACAGGCTGGCGGTGTTCCGGCAGATATTATGATTGTGGCGCAATAGCCACGGCCATACCGCGGGCCCCTCCACTATACCACCAGGCTTTCGCCTGGCAGTCATAATCTCCAGGGCAGCGGGATTATGAGTCCCCGACTGCCAGCCTGGCCACGGCGGTAAACACCGCCATGGAAAGGCTGGCGGTAAGGGGGACTTGGGGTGCCCTTGGCATAGGCAGTGCAGGGGCGCCCAGGCATAGCCCCATCATGCATTTCATTGTCCGAATTTCAGGCAGTGAAATGCGCAACGGGTGCTACTGCACCCGCTGCACATCAGCATTGCAGCCAGCTCTATTACGAGCCGGCAGCAATGTTGATGTGATTTTTCCGCTGGCCACTGTTACTGTCCACTGGCCCAGCGGAAAAGTCGAAATAGGGAGCCAGAAATAACCCAGCACTGGCGATATTCTGGCGCCCGCTGCCTTGGCGGTCTTCTGAGAAGACTGCCGAGGTTGTAATGGGGGCCTATATCTTTGCTGAAAGAGATAAATATAAACATATTATCCATGAGTATAAGGATTTGATTATACTTGAGAAATAACATTTCTTTACCGAGAAATTTAACTTAGCTAAACCTTTGTCAAAATAACTTTTTTAAACTGTTAAAATCCTTTCTGTGCTAAATTCAACCAATGCAGTGACGTCTAGTCAATCTTTTAGCAATAGACTAACCAGTTGTTTTTGTTAAAGTAGAGGCAGTCTCTGGGGAACTTGACTATAGACTTTATGTTAGTACCTCAGGTACTAATACCGAAATTTCAGACACCAGGAATTCTACGTTTTTTAAATCTTCCCCTGCTTAATGGAGACGGAGTGATTAAACGTATACTTGACACTAAGTCAGGGGCCCCTTCTGACCTCAGTGATTCTTTTGGACCTATCTACAGCCTTTGACACAGTGAGTCACTCTGTCCTCATAGGTAGCTTAGAGAAAATGGGGGCTGGCTGAACAGTGTTAGACCTGTTTCGCTCTTTTCTTACTAAGAGAGCAATCTGTCTCCCTGGGAGAGTTCACATCTAAACAGTTTTCATTGCTCTGTGGGGTGCCTCAGGTGTCTTCACTGAGCCTCATCCTCTTTAATGTGCATGTAGTTCCTTTAGCCAATTCTTTTGGCTTTTTAACTATTTCTTATGCTGACGACACCCAAACTGTGGTGCCAATTTCTAATGCTGTTGGGGACGTTTCGCTACACTTCAATAGCTGCATGAGTGAATTTGTCTATTGGATGAAAGAACTCCCTCAAATTAAATTGGGATCAAACAGAGTTCCTCTTTTTTGTAAAGGAACTTTCCTTTTGGGATCCTTCTTGGTGGCTGCAAAATGTGGTCCCCCTTTCTTCTCAGATTTGGAAAGTCAGGAATTTATTAGTGACTTTTGACACTAATCTTACAATCTCTGATCAGATTAAACTCCCATCTTCGTGTTTTTGCCTTTTGAGAGCGATGACAAAGATTCTTCCTTTTATTTATTTCAATCTTCAGTAATTAGTGATAAAAGCACTAATACTCTCCAGGTTGATTATAATGTCCTCTATTTGGGCGTACAGCAACGTTCCATGAACAAACTCCAAATATTACAAAATGCAGCTGCTCATCTTCTTATGAGAAAACCCACAATTAAATCGGTTTCTCACACGTTAGTAGCGCTCCACTGGCTACCAACCAAAATGCGTGTTGCTTTTAAGGCACTATGTATATCCAATAAATCTCTGCACAGTATTGGCTCAGAGTACCCGAGGAAGAAACCATCATGGTATACACCCAGGAAAGCTATTCAATACGCTGCATCTAGAACTGTGATTATCCCCAAATGTAATAAAGTCTTTTGGGGGGGGGGGGCGTGGAGTGGGCAGACGTTTTGTCTTTTCAAAGTGCAAACTCTTGAATAAATTGCCCATCCAGTTAAAAAAAAAAATCTGTCCAATCTGACTTGTTTCAGGAAACAACTGAAATTCTGTCTCTTTGAACTTCACTTTTAGGTTCCACTTAAATTATTGGTTTTATTTTTCTCTTATATTCTTCTTTTGGCGCTTACATTTCATATGCTACTGCCAAGACACAATATCAATTGTTCCAGTGTGAGCACCCCTTAAATCTTCATTTTTCACTGCTATCACCTTGAGCATCTTTTCCATGGTTAGGAGTGCTTCGCTTTTTGCTACTGCCAGGTCATCTTCTGCACTGAAAATCCGTTAGTTCACTTTCTTTATACTGTCATCTTATTTCTCTAACCTATGTGAGATGGTGTTTATCCTGACCCCACGCAAGGCCATTTTTGATTCAGTTGACACCAGGCTACTCTGCATTAACTGGAGAATCGCTTGCATGTCGCCTTCGCTCCTCTCCTGAAGGGTACTCTCGTTGTGCAGATTAGAAGGCTCCATCGGCAGAGAGTGAATGCTCTTGCAGGCACAGAAATTGAATTTTGGCTATTTCCCATCAACATTCCTGTTGCTGTCAATCAATTACTGATCAGCACCTCCCAGTCATGTGCAGTAATTATACAGGTGCATCAGCAACACAGCAGTGGATATAGCAGATAATGTCTGGTCTCAACAAAGGCAGCCATGTGAGTGCCTTGTGGTGGCACTGAATGTTGCCAGGAGGCTCAGAAAAGGTCACACCTCACCCCTGAATGTTTAGCCATTAGAAACTGCCAAAGAGCTACACTGGGTAGGGGGGACATGAGCAGACTCTCTGCCCTAAAGGGGTGCACCACTACAGGGGCACCAGGCCGTACAACGCAGATATTAGGCCGTAATAGTATGGTTGAGGTCCTAACATAGGAACGCATCCTATGACCCAGACATGGTGCAGGAGAGTAACTATAGCGTTACGCACCATGGCGCTCTCACTCCTCCCAACAGAATGCCCTCTGGCCGGCCTACAGCAGCAGCCACACCAGGCCTGTGGGGGGGGCTTCTAGCCCCAGCTTCTCCTGCAATCAGGGCAGCGCCCAGGCCATCAGATGGTCACTCTTCAGTGTCAGTCTCTCACCCGGTAGAAAGCTCTGATGCGCTGTAAGTGCAGGACAGCAATGCCAATCCCAGGGGAACACACTGAGCGGCCTGGCAGTTACATGAAGCTGGCCGCCTTTATGGAGATGTTGGTGGGGTGGGAGGTGCTCACTCATTGCTGTGGTCATTTTACATGAAGCGTACTTCATGTCTGTTTTGCAGATGGACTCGAACTGGTCCTTTATTACGTAATGTGTTTAGCTTCCAACTCACCATCCTGTTTAGCACACTCTGAAAAGGACCTTACTAACTCCTTTACTATGTAGTTGGGGTGCACTGAGGGAGATGAGTCGGAGCAGCAGAACCTGGAGACTGCTGACAAATGCACGCTTATGGAAGTGTAGTAAAGACCAGACTCTGCTCGCTGGAGTAGATGAGAAAACCTCCCATGTGGTTACAGTATACTTAACTATCTTGTTCAGCGAACTCATGGTGCTCATGAACCAGGACAGCAAGTTCTGTGACCTCCAGATGCAGCTGAAGCACCTGGCCTTCCTGGTGTAACAATAAGGATGGGCTTCTAACCAGGACCATAAACGTTGTCATACAGACACACAGGAAAAATGTGCACCAGAACTTTCAGGAACAGACTGAGCACCAGCGATAAGACAGCACTGATCAGTTTGATCTCTGGGACTGCTCTGGGAATATGGGAAAATGGCCCAACCTACTGCAAGAAACCCTATTTGGATGACAGTTTACAGTACAACAGTTTACATCTGAAACAGGATTGTCTGCCAATAAGGCAAGGTGTCTATCCACACATATGAGTTGTTCAAAGCTGTATATACGATTCAATAATGCAAAGCCTTTACTATGAAGGTGAGTGCTCCAAAGAGATACAATGAGCTGTGAATTCCTTTTCTACACCACATTTTTCCCACCATGAAAGAAGTCAGGAGTGACTATTCAACCTCTACCAGTATGGAAAGAGGCTGGAAAGGAGTTGGTGAATACCTTTACACATGTAAGCATGTGGGTGTGCACAGTCGGACAGCATTTCACACCTAAAACAATCCCTTCCCCGAGTACTTCCAGCCTCTGTATGACCCGATTAGGAGTTGCACAGTACTGGCAGTGATAAATCTGCACCGGTTAAAATCAGTATGTGTAGTAACATCCCAACAGTACCATGCAATTATGAGTTTATCCCCATGGAGTGAAGATAGGATCTGCTGTGGGGTGAAGAGGACGACAGTGGAGATAGTTTGAAGGAGTTTGTAGTCTGGCAGCTGAAGCCTTAAATAACCCCCGTGAGCCACGGCTGAGGGTAGCCCTGGAAAATGGGTCCAGGCTACAATGCAGCAAGTTCTAAAAGCAATATTACTGGCTGGATTTTCCAGGCTTAAAAATCAGGTCAGCTGGCCTACTTATGACTGAATGATGCAGAATTCAATGCTGGAGTTCTGCAACAATCAAGTCACAATCAGCGTCTGTACAGATATACAGAACGGTGGCAAAATTAGAATCTTGCTGGAATCCAATCCCTCATTTAAAAGTGCCATGCTATAACCAGATAAGGTATTATCAGAGTTTTTATTTAAATAGGGTGCTGCCATAAATTTGGACATGGTGTTGCGGGTGTGTATGAAAGCTAAGGAAACCTGGATTCCTTAGAAGGAACGATGCTAGACTTCAGTGAATATCCCAGAGTTCAAGAACACTGATGTGAAGCAAAGTCTTCTAAGCGTGCCAAAGACCTCTTGCTGAAAATTCCTGCAGGTGCGCTCTCACGGCTGTCTATGGAGGTATCTATTGTCATCAAAATACTGAAAAACAGCTGCTAAAATTGAAGGGCTTGAGCTATCTTTCATCTGTTGGCCCATCAAACTAACTGTGCATGGATATAGACCTTGACTAATACCTGTGTCTTCGAAGGGGCTTGGGCCTGGACCCAACGGACAGCCAGTTTCTTCTGAAGCGGTCTTATGTGCAGGCAGCAGATCGGAACCAGAAGAATGTAAGATGACATCACTCCAGAAGAGACTTACAACTGTGAAACAATGTGTTCTTAGACTGCTGGAATTTGCGGCAGGTGCATGCAGCTGTGCAATACGATCTTTTGATGGGAACTCTGTCTCTTGGATGGCCGCTAGAAACAGGAGTTTTGATGAGTTGAACAACCTCAGGCAGGTAGTGGTGGGAGATGGTACTCCTTCCTTGTTCTAACATGAGAAGACTTCAGTGTGCAACTACGGAAGTCAAACACTTTATAATGAAGCAGTTGACACAATTTAGATTCAAAACGGGTAGTGGCATCTGGATAGTTAAAAGTTGAAGTACTTCCCATGCCTGGGATGTGGAAATAAATATCTTGGAGCTCTAGCAAAGCCATGTACTTTCCTTCCTGAAGCAGCTGACGTATTCCTTGAAGTGTCACCACGTTAAATGTTTGCTTCTTGAGGTGCTCGTTGAGGCACTGCAGATCTAAAACGGGTTGTCATTTGCCCAATTTCTTTTTGCCAATTAATTATCTCGAGCAGAAGCCTTTCCAGAGCATAACAAGAATCTCTGCCTGAAGTTTTGGGAGGTGAAGTGCTTCCTGTCTGTACTGAAGGGTGTGTTTGTAACATTTCATATCCTGAACCAATGGGCCTGAATTTATAATAGACCATTCTGCTAGGACGTCAGTACTTCTCAACCTGAGTTGGGCAGGGTGGGGCATGGAGCAACCCACGCCGGTACGCAATCACTGTCATCAGAAGCCATGAGATTTAGCATGATTCCACCCTCTCTTCTTGCTTGAGGGGAGCACACTTGCTGTAATCTGGAGGAGCTCTTGGCCTACTGAGGGGGATAGCACATCTTTCTTTAGAAAAACAGAGCTGCTACTAAGGTTGTTGTGGTTGGTAGGGCAGCAAGGAGGCTTGCAACTGCAAGCTGTCTGCTTCAGAATTAAGTGAAGTCTACGATTTGATGGTCTCCATTTCCACTTTGAGTTATCACAGGGCCTTTTCCACAATGCCGAACATAGAATTACATCAAAAGGCACATAAAGCCTGCAATACTGGACTTCTGATTAAAAGAAAGTACACAGAAGCCATTCCTGTCAGTGTTTCTGTTTAACACAAAGATCTCGCTTAAGCTCCAGAGTTATTCTAAATGTGCAGATAACATCACCCTAGTATTGCAGAGTAATTTCCAGCATCAGCAGAAGGAGGAAATGTATCTTACAAAGGAATTATATGTTGTCTCTCTCTATCTCTTTCTCTTGGGAGGACCGGCACAAGGAAAGAGGGGATTTCACGAACTACGCTGACCTGATTTAAGATCGCAGATTCTACGCTGGGATGATCACTCAAGCAAGCAGGCGCAGAATCTGGTGTCTGATATTTATTTTCCATTTGTGGAACTGTAGCGCACAAACTAAGTGAGCATTTTGAATCAATTTAATTCCCTCAAGCTTTTAAAAGCCATTGATGTTTTCAAAGAAGAAACATTAAAATCATAAAGAAAACATTTTGCTGTAACTGGAGCAGTAGTTGAACTTCTTCAGAAGCCTTTCAGTCACAGAGATGATGATGATTATATCATCCAAAGGGGAGATCACTGGTTTTGACTCAGTATCTTCAGGTAGATCAGCTTAGTAATCATTCCATTTCTAATGAATTTGGACTGGGTATCTCTGCCTCCTCAGCATCATCATCCTAGGTCATATAAGGATCGGACATAAGAAGTAGAGCTTGGCGGCAAAGTGGGAGGGCTGGTGGTGATTGTGTGCGTGGGTGGTTTTGGGGGAGTCCTTGGTTGAGCAGGTGAAGGCTGAAGAGCAAATCGGGTTTAGTTGTTGATCATCAAAAAAATAGGTCATGGACAAAGTCAATGGGTACTTACACCATCGCTGTGGTTCACAATAACAGTTTTTAAAAGCCTACTCTTCATAAAAGAGGTCGTAATGCCAGCCACTGATCCTAATCTTAGAGATAATCGCCCTGACAACTTGAAGTCCAGGGAACCCTTAGGACCCCTAGACTGCAAGCTGAATGGGAATGGCTCATTGTCACTTGCCTCTTCGATTTCCACCCTCAGACTCCGTGCAGCTTAGCTGGTGGAGCTAGAGACAACTCAGCAGAAGAGGCGCAAGTAGGCCATAACACTTAAGGGTCATCAGGGGAAGTGATGGACGTTGCTGAAGTGATAGATAACAGAATTACATCCGCATATGAAATACCCTGATTCATCGCCATCCCCCTGTCCCAACACACACTCCCAAACCCCTCAATTTTGGATGTGCCAGTAAGAAAGGAACCAGCAACAATAGACCAAGAAGCTTTCTCCAATGAAAGCTCTGTCAAGAGGCTGGGCCTGCTAACAGACAGATACAGTGCCACAGATAACTTACATCTCAATGAAGATTTTTGACAAACGTCAAAAAGGATGCTTAAAACCCACAAGCTGTGCCGCCACCAAGGCGGCTGTCACGGACAATGGTTTTGATGGAAACCCAAAGGAAAAGCATTAAACTCAGCCCATTTGAAAGTTTGTGAGACTTCTTGATAGATAATTCCTTCGACGACAGGTACCCTGCTGGCAACAACTTGATGTGTTCCAAAATCTAAGCTTCCCTTGTCCCACCTGTGACCTTCTCTGCGAAGGAGGCTAGAGGAGACTCCTGGGGCCATTTTTGTACCTTAATGGGAACAACAGGTGTGAGTGGCTGCTGTGTGCGTCCCTGGGGTACAATGGTTCTACAGAAGGGGCCGTAGATGCTTGTATGGCTTCTTCCATAATACTGATAGCGCTATCTTGAGAGGGTGTTCCCTCACTTGCATCGGGCATGGTCCTATGCAAATGAGGGAATGACTTTGCCCCTGTGTTTGAGCCTTAAAATGGACATGGGCGCAGAGGCAATCAGGCCCTTGGAGGGCACACTGATTGTGTACCACAAAACATGGCACCCTTTGAGAGTGCCTCCCTAAGCCCTCTCGCTGGAGGTGGGAAAGGGAGTCCCATTGACTCCCCAGTCACCTACCTGCAGGCGGGTGCAGTCACTCAATGCACCTTCCTGAAGGGGGATCTCCGTAACCTCTTTAAAATACATTTGGGTTGCCACCTGCACTGTGAAACATGCAGCGGCTTGTAAGCAGCTGCTCCATGCTTCACGTGATGCTCTGCCCCCTGAGGCTCCATACTTCAGAGGATGCTCTGCCAACTCCCCAGGGCAGGCACAGACACACTGGTGTCCTGAGGCAGCGCATTTATTATAATAAGGAGCACTCTTCCTGTCTTTGCCCATTTAAGATGTCCGTGCCGCAAACAGGGACAGTGATTCTTGTCTATAATATGGGGCCTGGTTGATTTATCCCCCAGAGAAAGGAGATTCCTCTCATTAGAGAAATTACATGACACTACTCTTTTAATGTGGATGGGCTTTATAAGAACATTTTCCGCAGTTTTTACACTCCTGAGGCTTATGCTATTAGTAATACAGTTGCTGTGCGGGACCCCTGCGTGGAGACACTTTTTTCCCTTGTTCTCCACAGAGCATTCGCTCTCTGGCTCCCTGTCAGCTTGGCTAGTGTAGCTGGAGACACTTTACCAGGAGAGGTGCAAGATGGCCATAGTGCTGAAGGGTTACCATGAAAAGGGATGAGAGCCAATGAAATGACTGTTGGCACAATCACATCCAGTGAAGACTTGGCCAAAATCACACCCACCATCCCAGTAGGCTTAGTAGTGGAAGAAAGCAGTTGGCTAGCAACAGCATTAAAACCTGTCTCTTTTGTTGGATCCCCAGAATATTGCCTGCATTGATAGAGAAAAAGGCTTGTACCACCAAAGGAACTTGAAAGGGAGACTGTCATTGTTGTTACAGTCAGGGGAGACTAGTAATTTCAGTTACAGTCAAGCTTTTGTGACATGCTGACACCAACCATAAACAAGTTACCAATGTCAGATGAATATGCCTCGACTGTAGCATAAATCAGCTCGCCATGATGGTCCACTAGAAGCTATAATGCAACAAGGTATGCATAAAATCATAGCAATGGGCAACATTAATACCAGAGCCAAAGATAAATTGTTAAATGAATTGTGCCCTGCTGGATGGGATCCTAAATGTTTCAGCAGGAACTGTATTTAGAAACACAGAAGTGGTCAATCTAATATCCAGCATACTATTGACAGAGCTGAATTGGAGATGGAAGGATGAATGTACGGTTATGGTTACTTTCAGACCAGGAAATTGAGCTTTCATCCTTAACTATGAATAGTGAGGCTGCTTTTCATTCACACCTATTTCTGATTATGCCACCACTTCCTTTAGGAAGCGCTATCCTGACATCTGATTTTGGGTGTTTTGAAGGGTGAAGCTGAATGACAAATCAGTCATATTAACTGAACTTATCTTTTGAGAAGCATGTGCTAAAACAACATAAAATGCCCACAATCACAGTGGATGAGAGGATATGAGGACTTAAATGACGCCCTTTTAGAGATTTGGACATACTACTGCGGAATGTCTGTCTATGGGTCACTACACTCCACGTGTCCCAGTATGACTAGAAGTGCCTTAAGGCCAAGTGTCATTGAATATCAACGTGAAATATAGAAACACTGCATGGACCGCAAGGAGATAACAGGAAGAAAGCCTGTAAGCAAATCATCAAAATGGAAGTGTAAATATGTAAATACAGAGAATCTATAGCTGCAGTCTATTAATGAGGAAGATAATGCTTACACAGCTCAGTTACAAGAGGTAAAGGAACCTACAGCAGTACAACTGATCCCCATGTCACACCAAACAGGTAACCGACTTCTCCACAGTTATGAATACGAACTGTGCCTTCAGTTAAATCTCCCCAAAGAAGGGGACTCCGTTTCCATGAGATCCCATAGAAAACGCATTTACAAACTGCAATGTCAAGAAAGAAAATTAAGAAATTAATTGAATCTTGGGATAAACAATATGGGAACAGAGACTATGGCACTTTTGCTAAACAGATTGCAGTAGCAGAGGTAAACTATACCATCACAGAAGGATGATATAAAAAGAAACCAAAACAAAATTTGTGTTAAGGGTGAACATGCAAAGCATACACAGCAAAATATTGTATACTAGATACTTTTTCACACACGGACAGTAATTTTGTTGAAATTAAAAAAAAAGTTATGTGCGCAAATGATTTTACTTTATGAGGAAAAAAGGAGTAAGTCAAACATAACAGGAATGTAAAACACACAAGGGTGGTTAGCAACATGTATTTATGACAAGACTGGACGTGCAAACAGCAAGCACTGCCAAAGCCCTTAATCAGCAACTAACGTGCTACCAGGCCTGCAAAGAAAATGCATAAAATAACACACACTAATGTCGAATTCCAAGCCACGCAGCATCCCACAACAGCAGTCTATCGAATGGACTGTTGATGTCCAATCACCAAATTCTAATGGAATAAATTTGGAAAATGTGAGCATCTTCGAACTCCCAAAGCCTTGATGTACAGTGTGAAAATGTGGATAATTAGTTGGGAGCCCTCACCAAGTATTATTATTCTGTATACAGTATTCTGTATTAGGTTACTTTAGTAGGCCTTAGCTCATTCACGTGGAATACTTTAATTTAAGCCTTAGCTGTGGCACAGAGCAGACAGGGTTAACTCAAAGGAAACAAGTGTAAAGCTTTCACCGGTACTAAAATAGTCAATAGGCAGAAAACATGACGATAAAAATCCTGCTCCAATTTATATATTAAAAAAAAATAGTGTATATTTTTATCTTTAAATGGACACCAAAACGACAACCTGGTGAAGGGAACAGAAGGCATGATTTTTTTCCAAAGGTGTTCACAAATCATTACCATCTACTCAAAGCCTTTCATTAATCACTTCATTTCAAAGGCGATCCCGCTGCTGTGCAACATGGCTGAAACCAGAGACTAAGACACTGGCCACGTTTTAGTGATATTCTTTTCTTTAAGCCAGGTGGCACCGCAGCCAGCGCTCCTGTACAATATGTCTAAGAACAGATTGCCAAAGCCAGTATATCTAGCAAGGGCGAAACCTATTTGCTTTGCCACCATGTTTTAACCAACAAAATTATGAACTCTGAAATATTATTGTAGTTCACTGTTTCAGTGCCACTGACACGATATAAAGCATCACTTACACTACAAATAAAATGCTAATGAAGATTTGAAAGAAAAAAAAACATTGACGAGTGAAAGTTTTTTACACTTCAGTTCACACATTTTAATCACGGATCAGAAAAATCTCTGACAAATACTGAGTAAAGAACGATGAATACAAAGAAAGCTGCGGAGTGTCGCAGTACAAATAATCTGGTGAGAGGCGGCAGGGGAAGTGTTGTGCCAAGAAGATGGTCCGCCCTGCTGTGTGTTTGATCGGAAAGGAGAGGTAACATTTGCACCAACTTTAAAGAGAGTGTTCGGCTAAACAGATTGGTCTCAGAAGTGCACATGTTGAGCTGATGCCATGCCTCCAACCTGGTACCCCAGTTTCAAAGTTGGCAAGCTTTATCCTATACGCCACTTCCTCTTTTCATCACGCGCATTTAGGCACGCGCTATTGACAGAGAGGAGCAAGCACATATTAGCAAAACAATGCCTCGCTGTGACATGGAAAGATGTCTGATGGAAGAATGTATACCTGAAAACATTCGTGCGTTCTCCAAAGGGCCCAGCATGTAGCCAAGGATGGGGAGCCACTGCCAGAGTTTGTCAAGCCATGCCTCCGTCTGTAGCTCACCCAAAAAGCAGGTTGTCTCCGCTGACAGCCCCAAGCAAGGCGAAGTTTAGAAATGGCTTTGGGTGACATTATTTTGCTAAATTACATATTTGGCTTGTGAAGCCGCCAGCGCCGCAATCACTACTTTGTGTAAGAGGTGCGTGCAAGTGATGGCATATTGAGGAGCCTCTGAGCTACTGGAACAGACCTAGTTCATAAATATTGATGGTAGGCAGACAGGTGGCAGACATGGCAGCTCGGCCCACGACTGCTCCTGGAGAGTCCATGATGGTTAAAGATGCCCTGCTCTACTAGCAGGGGAGCAGCAGGCATGGCCTGAGAAGGAGGTGGAGAGCCTGCTTGCTTGGGAAACAAGGACACAGGAGTAGGTGGGAGATTTGTAAGGCAAGCAAGACGGCGGGGAGGGGTAGAGAGGGCATGCAAAATAAAAAAGCACTATGACGCAGCCAAAGTTGACTGTGTCATTTTGCTTTTTTCCGTCTAAGCCTGCACTGCTGTGCAACATGTCTTAAAATGGAGGGGGGTTGGGGGGGGAACGGAAACACAGGGGTTAGGGCTGTGTGAAACAGAAGGTGGCAGGATGAAACAAGGATACGGGAGGAGGGCAGGGAGAGTGCTCACTCAAGACGGTGTAAGTGGCAGTGATTAAAAAACAGACGTGGCGGGGGAGTGATTAAACTTACATAGGAGTAAGGTGGATGGGGAAAAAACAGCACGCGAGGAGGGCGGGGGTGAGAGACTGCAGACACATGCACTCCCTAAAAGTGCATGTGGAAAAGTGAAAAAAAAACAAAATAGTGCCTGCAGGAGACTGTGGCCAATGAAAGGACACTGGGCACAGGAACCAGTATGTGGCTAAGCTCCACAGCATGGATGAAGATTCTGAAGTTCAAGAGGAGCCAAAGACCAATAGGAAACAAGAGTGACGTGGGAGCAAACCAACAGTAAGTAGAGGTAAGTAACAGGCCTTTTAAAGTTTTTTTTTCCCATCACAAGAGATTTTGCACCCACAGCGCAAGAGCTGTGCAGGTGAAACCTAAAAACAGAGTGAATGCTTAAAAGTAAATTTGCCAGAACAATTGACAATACACTAAAGTAGAAAGAGAGCAGTGACATAGGTCAACTCTGCTATAATCAGAACTCTTCCATTATGAAGAGGCTGCCAGATTCAGAGCGTAAACAGAGCCCATGCACAAACATGATCAGAAAGCTAATGTAAGCGGAGCTCACTCAAACAGAACATTTGCATATGCACAGACAATGAACGTTTGAAGAATTAAGGTAAATGTGGCAGTGGTATGTTCAGGGCGCTTTAAAATCGGAAGGGTTTATGATCATAGCTTTGCTGAAATTTACACCCTGACCTAATATGATGCCTGGCAAAATCAGGGACTCTATTGTGATAACTCTGATATAATGAGAACGCTGCCATCAGTGTTCAGCTCATTGCATGGCACCAAATGGGCAAGTGGATGTTTTGTTTACCAGATTACTAGATTTCTGAAGCATCTAGGCCCTTGTGCAAGTAACCACTTTATAAAATTGCACACCCTTGATGCTCTACGACGTTTCACCAACACACACAATACACCAGTGTCCTTCCTGCAGCAAATTCCCTAGGTTTTCCCCTCTTTAATATCCACCGAAGGTACCCTTATTTTTAAGTGCTACTCTTATCTAGAACATTTCTGCATTGTTGAGGAAGAACAGCATTCTGGGCTGTTTAACAGTAGTGGCCTTCACTTCAGATGAGACGCTGTAATCAAACTCCGAGGTTCACCTCCCTGTTGCGGAGCCATTCCTTGTTGTCTTTTTACTTAGTTTTTCATAATAGTCACACACCACTCGTGCCACTTTTTCTTGTTTAAAGAGGAAGACACCCGCTGCGTTGCTTCTCTTGTATTTTGTTTTCTTATTTCCCTGTCTGAACCTGCAAAATTTGTCAGAGCGGGGCAACCAGGCAAGCAACCAGCTGAAAGGAGTATGCACTTATTCTCCATACAAATATTTAATCCTTGCTAGTAATTTGATGATTAAAAGTCTGCACTCTGCTTTCTATATTGCCACATTTAGGAAGCAGTCCTTGAAGAAAGGATGTCCAGTTTAGGATTTGCCCCAAATAAGACTTTTTTTAAAATAATTTAAAACAATTTTTAGCATTTTCCAAATATTAAGAAAACATACCGAAACACCACCACATAGATTATTATAATGCAGATTTCATTTTGTAATTAGGCTGTAATATCTACTATAAATATTGGCCTTAGGAGTACCCTGCCCACTCGTAAACTGCCTAGGTCAAGAGTAGCTTCTGTGGTTCCAACTATCTTGAGCTCAATCCAACCATGTCCTTTTTGTGTTTCAGCGTTTCATGCCATTTCATACCGTTCTTATTCTGCTCCACGGCAGTACTCCTTCCAGGGACTCCAGATCTTGTTAAACTTTTGCAGACAACCTTGGCCTCTCTACGCCACTTCCTCCACCGCAAGAGCAAAACTATGTTTTTGTCCCATTGGCTCAGACTAGCGGTATGTTGGCTGCCCCATAGTCTGACAATATCCACTTTGTACTACCAACAATGCGACATTGCTGTTAAATCATCTCACATTCCTACCATCATAAGAGGAGATTTTAATTTCAAGACTTCTACTGTCTATGTGGCTGCTATCCCCTGGTACACTCTAGTACAGAAGACACATATCCTGGGACATTCCCATGTAATATGAATAAAGGTTCCCTTTTATCCGTAGCCCCTAATCCATGTATCATTAACTCTTCTTACCATTCTCCACAGTAAAATTACAGTATAATAAAACTTGTGTTATGTTTTCAATTGTACAGATCAGAAGCCTGCCTTTTTTACCACTTCCTTTGTGCACCTGAAAGCCTCTTTTCAGTTTCCTCTTAAAATAGTCCACTACTCCCTTGCCCCTTATCTCAGAGTCTGTCCATTTTTCCCTGGCAGTTATTAACCAAAGTCCTATATATTTGCGAGAAGGTGTGTCTTTTCAGGGGGGTTGCTAGCATTCCATATTCCAGCATTGATTCCCTCTGTATGCCTACCAAAAATTTGCATACTTGCACCACAGCCAATCAATCAGGGTATTTTTCCAAACCACTGTTCTTTTGTCCACTATACTATGCCCACCATGACAACAAAGTTACCCCAATCAGGGCAAAATCGGTCTTAAACTTGTTGTGTTCTCGTTCAGGGAGGACCTAGCCTGGCAGTTCGGGCTGGACTGTTTTCACGGGAGGAGGGGAAGACTGATTTGCATATGGGTGGGTCTAAACTGAGGTTGCTCGGTAGCCAAAAGAACAATGGGTAGGGATGCTAACCCAAGCAATTGCCAATGGTTAGACACACTGTAAGCATTCCTTTCATCACCTTTTGTGTGATCGGCCTGTATGAGACAACACTCCTTGGTTGACTTCCCCCATTTACAAAAAATAAAATATTGACCCTTTTCAAATCAAAAATAGATCTTCCCCCTAAGAAAGCAACTTCTTAACCTCAGAAATTGATATCCCTACCCATTGAAAACACATGCAGCCATAAGTAATAGTACTAACGTGCCTTAAAACCATAGCTTTTACCTCCCACATAAGCAATAGTACAGCTCGATAAAGGTCCCAGTTCAAGGCAAACAACATGCTAAAACTTCATTGTTACAGTGAACATGAAAATTCATTTTTAGTAAGAGGCACTGATCCCCTCTCCGTATCACTAATTGTGGGGTGTGAACTGAGAAAAAACAAATGTGCTGAAGGTGTGCTCAAAATATAATCTATTAAATATTCGTTAAGAAGTAATTGAGATGATGGCAGTGTGAAGAACTACACTGACTGAAATTGTATCGTTATAGAACAAGAAACGCAGGACAAAAGTAATACACCTGGGAATTATGATTTTACTACAATTTGAAATAACTTGAAACATAAGAATGTATGCACATAATAAAAGCTAAAAACATGACCAATATATAATTCACATACCTATTTCACTTCTTGTTGGACCAATCCCATTATAAACTTTCAAATAGTTAAAATGACACGAGTTGGAGTCTTCAATGTCGAAGTCACCAAATTTGAGATGAATTCGGTCCCCAGACTTGACACGGAGTTCCCACTCACAAACAGTACTGTTTGGATAGGTTTGTGGATAGTTTAGTGATGTAAATGTTCCACTTTCTGGTCCCATTACTGTATATCCACATCCATCACCTGAAATAACAGAATCATAATGTTAAGTAGAACAGAACACTCAGGGTTCATTCTGCAACTGGTACTGTTATCCAGGGCTCCAGACAGCTACTTTTTTCATTTTTGTTTGTAGCCGAG
Organism: Pleurodeles waltl; assembly: GCF_031143425.1. Classification (NCBI taxonomy): domain Eukaryota; kingdom Metazoa; phylum Chordata; class Amphibia; order Caudata; family Salamandridae; genus Pleurodeles; species Pleurodeles waltl. The sequence continues at coordinate 716,757,603 of NC_090447.1, forward strand.
AAGTAGCCTCAAACGTACTGCTGATATGCTTATGTTTTCAGAACAAACAAATGATTCATGAAATACAATTTATGATCCGTGTGCTTTGTGAACTTTTACTTGGCGAGTGACGGAGAAATTAGCATGTCACAAGGTTCTATTCGAAGTGAATAAGATTTATACGAGTCACCACATATAGAATGTCAACTATACGTTTTACTTTAGCTTCTGGGTGAGGAGGAGGCATTGGTGAGGCTATGTTATGACTGGCTTGGGGTCAAGACATGGAGAAGTGTGGGGATGAGTGAGTGTGTGGAAGCAGTGAGATAGGCCAAAAGGAAGGGTCAGAATGTGTTTACTTAGTGAAAATTAGCATGGGGGGGTAATGGAGTGACAGTTGAGGATGGGGTGATCCTGTAAGTATGGTCGATTGTGTGGGCGGAGGAATCGTGCAGGTAAGGGTGATCTACTGGGTTGGGTGATGGGAAGGGAGGGCCTGAGGGATAAGAGTGTGGATAGGATTAGTACATTGATACATTTGAAGTAATGATAAAAGAAGAAAAGACGAAGCAGTATCCTACATCAAGAAGTAAGACGGAGAAGGGGGAGTGCTCAGCTCGAGGGCAGTCGTCAGTGAGCTGGAGTCCACAAAATTCAACAGAGCAGAGTACAAACTAATTCACCAAAGTACGGGATCGTTTATGGTGTTTTGCAATATATACATTGATTTTGCTTTTATTCACAAAAGTACCTTTGAATTTCCATCTGAAGTTAGTGGCTAATTTTTCCCAAATCTTTTAGAATTTTACAACAACAAGAACAATAACGTAATTCACAGCATAGGCAATGTCACTACATACAAACGCACTGAGATGCAACACTAGTTAGTTGGGACTGTCATATGCAATATTTATCTGAGGTGCTGTGGCTCCTTTGAAAAAGGCTCGAGCCTTAATCCCAAAAATAATAAAAATAACTCAATTCAAATATTTATGCACAATCTCATTTTTAAAATCATTACCTGATTAAAAGAAAACATTTTTTTGCCCGAGCCATGTAGTTCTGATGAATTTCTAAAATAATGCCAAAAAAGATGACACCTTCAGTAACTTGGCTCTGATCAGTGTGTACATTTACAATCAACAAGTAGCTTTTATCTTTTATGCTTTTAATTCATAAGTCAACAATACTTTGTACAAATAAGAAGGGTAAGACAGAATTCCACTTTCAGTGTTTCTAGCCATAAAAGATTTTTAGAAGCAGGTGAGGAGAAATCAATACAAATTCAAACTGACAACACAACAGCGTTCTATATGAACAAGCAAGGAGGAACAAAATCCTTTGCCCTATTAAGGCTAGCACAAGAGGCATGGAGATAGACCATCCACAGACAGATAACCATAACAACCAATCATGTTATGTTATATTAATATGTATAGTGCACTAGTCACCCGAAAGGGTATCGAGGCTCTTGAGCAGGTGAGTGGTCCCCAAGGTGCTTATCGAACAGCTAGGTCTTCAGATTTTTGTGGAATTCATGAAGTGTGGAGGAGGCTCTCATGTGTTAAGAGAGGATGTTCCATGTCTTGGGGTGCGATGTCAGGGAGGGGGGCATCTGACGTCAGGAGAGGTTGGACTAAGCACCAAATGGTGAGGACAGTCTACGCACAACAAACAAAAAAAAAAAGGAAAGAATAAAGGGAGCAATATACAAGAGGAGAACTCCTCACCCAACCACTAGATGGCAGAATAATGCACAGCATGTGAATCCACACAAGATTGACGATGCAACAATGGGTATTTTGCTATTAAACATTACGTTAACAACAAATTAAGCAGGACCACAGGCCCCATCTTTACTCTAGTAGGCAACTGTAAGAACCTATTTCCACATAACAAACACAGGTGTCCCTCTCCCTGCCTTGGTGACATCAGTTTTTCTAGTCCATGGGTTTCTTTACATACCTACATTTTAGAACCATATATAAAATGGTGCATATCGTCGATTTTTGTATTATTAGCATAAATAACACATGCACCTTACTGCACAGAGAAGGTTTCCGATCTGAGATGGTAAGTGTTAAATGCAAGGAGTAGTAGATGATAGCTTGAACAGACTGAAGTTTTAGTTTCACTATACTTGTGCTCTATGGAACACGTCCATTTAAACAAGCAATGCGTTCAATTATATATCAAGAATTTACAGTGGGGAGGAGGCTTTTAAAAAACGGAGAACTGTGTAAAGTTGTGTTTTTCCGCAAACCGAAGTTTCATTATGAAATCTTTTTCCATGTTGTCTGCATGCCCTAACATGGCACCACTGTACTAAAGCACACTTTCCTGGAGTTGCTAGATTCAAGCTGCAATGAAAGCTTCTCCACAAATCCACATGAGACTACAGGGATTCCATAGAAAGAACACTGAAGGAACTTTGCAATGCAGAGTACATGTTCCAAAAATCTACTGCCTCAAAGAACAAACTTTTCAGTAGATCTCGCAATTCGTAGCAATAATACATTAAGAACAGAAGACAAATGCCAGATAATCTGATACCAATTTTTATGGCAAGGTGTCCGTTAACATTTTTTAAAGAACAAAATCTAGTACCTCACTCCTCGGGCCATTTCAGCAAATACATGGATCAATAACATCTCATATATTGTAGATGTTGCTCGAATTCACAAGGTACCATTAAAGGAAAATGACTTGGTAAAGCTGCAGTGACCCCTCCTCCCCATTGCCCACCGCCAGCAGCAGCAACTGCAAATTGAAAATTGAAAAATAAAAACAATAGTAAACAATGTTAATTATCGTTTTCATTTTGTAAGGGGGCAGAGCCATCGGGGATGAGGAGCACTGAGGGAAGTGGTGTGCGTTCCTCTCAGTGCGCATGTGTGTTTGGCCACCCGTCTCGGGCCAGCCACACACACATAAGCACTGCACTCTCTCCAACCTGGCACTGTGTTGCCGGGTTGCAGACAGCTGGCAAAGGCTACTAGTCTGCCTCAGAGCGCCAAGCATGGGCGCTCTGGCCAATCCTAAGGCTGCTTTCATACTGCCAGCAGCAGGAGAGCAGCGTTAGGATTGGCTGCAGGACAGGCTGGGAGCCTGTGCCTGCTGTGAGTGAGGACCTAGGAGTGGTGCGACGGAGGCAGTTAGTCAGGTAAGTTTTTTTTTTTTTTGGTAATGTTTTTATGTGCCCCGTCGCTTTGCCCACACAGGAGCCACCCCTACAGTACAGTGAAACTCAATATTTGCTTGAACGCCTCTCTAGGAACAGTGCATTCCAAGAATGTAGTGGTGGGGTAGCACCTTTAACTGTCTGTGAAGTGCACTCACATTCACACGTACTGTTTAGGAAGACAAACATAACACTTCCAAAAAAGGAGATTGACATCTTGAACGTGTACTGTTACAAGCAGTACTGTAACAGGCAAGTACCTCCATAGAAAAACCAGCACAAAGAAAAGTTGTTAGAGAAATGCATTTATAGGCAAACCACATATCAATGTGTAAAATTAACATTAAAACTCCTATGACTTAAGTACGGCCCCTGGTAGGCTGGGCTTACATATCCTAACATAAAAAATCGTGTAGACTGATAACTCAAGTTAAACCTAAGAAGCTCAGGACAGAATATGCATTTATAGGCCAAGCTCCGCTGACTACCAAATGACAAAGAGCAATGTCCTGGAAGTCCACCAGCCCCTGAGAACATATCTGTGGGAACGTGTTCTGGAGGGAGTTTGGGGGAGGGCATGGCAGGAGTTAGAGGGGTGGTCAAGGAGCTGAAATACAGAAATGGGTAGATGCTGAAATCAAAGCCATCAGAGTACAAGAGTTGAAATGGAGCGCCTGCAACTGCCGAGACAGTGGGGCACAGTCCAGGGTGATGTCTCTACCTGACCACAGGACTCCATCATATTCAAATAAAAAGGCTTTTTAATCACCGATGTACTTCCGAAACACCATTGCGAACTATGATTGTTTTTACAGGAGGAATTCGCAGACTCAAGTAGGTTGCAAATTAGCTCTACAAATAACTTCCAGGAAAGCATGATGCACAACGATTGAGCAAGCTCATTTAAACGTATTCCAACAAATGTCTTTCTTTTTGATATTTCATTTTGTCTAATATTGTTGTATGACATCTGTCCTTGATTAAGTATTAGTTTAACAGTCCCTGAGAAAGAGGTGAACAACTCGACATTTGGTTGAAAATTAAATAAAAACATTAAACAAATCTTTTAGACTCCTAAAACAAACTGCTACAACAAATGTCCTATAAAACAAACATGGATTTAATTAATTCCCTCCTGAATTTACTTTAATCTCAAACCCAACTTTAAAAACTACTCTAAGTTTAACCTTCAAACATAGTATAACCCTAATTTTTAACCTAAATCTGATCTCTCCCACCATGTTGGTGGCCGGGCTTGGTGGTAGATTTCAGATCCTGGAGACCTTGAGGGTGAAGAAAGGGCAATACCTTCTCGAAGCCACCATGCCAACAGGGAACCCCGCTCTAGCTGATGACTAAGAAAATGAACCACTTCTGAAGGAGGAAAAGCAAAAGGTGCAAAAACCTCCACAGGAATTCAAAAGGCCAGGAAACGCTGAGAAGACCAACATGGAGCAAGGAACAAGAAAAAACAGTCTGAAGACACAAAAACTTACTAGGAGAGTGAACACCAAACAGAAACGTTTGTAACGCACTCTAGACAAAGGCTTATATACAGAAGAATGACCAGGAACAGGAAACCTCTCATAGGAAGTAATACTCCACCATCTTGAAATGGGAAGCACTCACAGACTTCAATGAATGGAACTATCTTAGACAGGGCACAGATAAATATACAGAGATGGTCTCTGAGAAAACAGACATCACACAACATTAGGGAAGGTGCCTGACCCCATATTCTCACCCCACTGCGCTGCCTGTGACCACCTGATCCACCGAGGAACAGGTGAGTGACAGCACGGGAGAACCACGCATCATGTGCCACAGTGGAAGCACGGCTGCAAAGGTGCACTGCAGTCGGCCTTGAAGGAGAAACATGGAGCAAACGACACACCAACCTTTAAACTGGCTATTTGGAAGGGACTTTAACACCTTCCTTTATGGTTGATTTTTACCTCATGTCACATTAAAAACGTTTTAAGCGAATTTTATTTGTTACTGTTGTGCCGCCCTGACATTGTGCTTCTCTGGAATTACTTTTTACAGTGGTTTCTCTATAATAGAATGCACTATTTTTGTTTCTCTATAATAATCCCAAAACATTTTTAAAAAAAAAGTTGTATCTAAGTTGTTGCACAGGAAATGGATGAAATAACAGATGTGATGCCTGCATTTGATAACTTAAATGTCCATCTTTTTTACCGATTTGTAGACTGATACAGACAAAAACAATATGGTTATCGGTTGTCAAATATTTTTAAGAACAGAAAACTGCAGAAAATGTTTTTTTGGAGAGACCCCATGTTCTGCCAGTCATAACTGCTGGTTCAATAAATGTGCAAACTGACAGAACTGAGACTTAAAAGGTGATTTATCCTGAACAAGCACAGATGTACACGTTTGCAATGGGTTGGTTACAGACAAGGGTATTGCTGTTTAATACACAGCTGCTAATAGTGCCACAACCTGACAGGTACCAATCTTGAGTGTACATTTATTGGTTAAATTGCGTAGAAATGTGTCTGTTAAGACTTAATTTTGTATATATGTCAAATGAAATATGTATATATACCTATAGATCAGTAAACAATACATTTGTATAAGACTGAGTTGATAAAAAGATCACGTTATATCCAGAAGCCCTACTAATAAAATGTACCTCCATGTACTTGAAACTGCTATGCCCATGCAGCTGTAATCCTTTTGTTTATTTATCCAGATGCCTGATCTTGAGTTTACAGAGGCATACACAAGACATTGTAATGCTATTTTAGTGTCTCAGATAACTTGAAAATGTACGCTGTGTGTTTGTCTCTGCAGCAGTACGGACGGGAGGAGGGCAGTCAGTAACTTTAGGATTCAGAATGCAGTTTTGAGCTTCGAAGCCCAGGGCTACACTTATCTATGTGAATTTTTAGGTCTGGCTTGACAGTGAAACTGTTGCCTGACCTTATGACCAACAAAAGAGAGCTTTCAGAGTCCTATTGAGAGAATGTCTTTGGCACAGGCCACATGTTGATTTTCCTGAGTACAGGATTTGATTGGGCCAAATTTGAGAAGCTCTACCAAAAGACTCCTTGCAATACACTTTTTTTCTTGTGGCATCATTTATTCTCGATACAGCAGGACTGTGTTGGTTATAGTGACAAGCCAATGATCCTGATTATAGGCCTGATCTGTTTATTTTTAAATGTTATGATAAAAGCACCAGTCCTAACATATTTAGTGTGAGAAACATAAGTAAAAGTCGAGAGGTATGTGTGGATTATTTTTTACTCTATATGAAAAATCTACAGATAGGTACTTTGTTACATGTAATCTGACAGATTACCAAAGTAGGAAACTGTTTTGGTGTTGGTCACCTAGTGTGGATACAGAAGGTTTGCTCTGTGAGAATCCTTCTTAGGGCATCGTAGGAGAGATAATATCTTGTTTAATCAAATGTAATTTTGTATAACTTTCAAATTGTATGACTGTGTCTGTTGGTTACCTTGTGGAAAACGTACAACCAAAACATTAGTCATAATTTGGTTGTGGTGAGAAGCTGTATGCCTGTTTGGAACACTGGAAGGTTATGTCTGATGCCTTAGGTCCAGTAGGCCTGTGATGAAACATCTTGACAAACTTAGTTGGTCTACCTTATTAATGGTGAAAGCATATGTTATGGCCAAAGAGCCTTTAACAATTGGTTGTTATTACATTGTGTTACAAGCTATAGGCAGGTATTTATTCTATGTAATCTCACAGATAACAATGGAAGGCAGGGTTTTGACATTTGTCACCCACTATGGCAAATCCTTGGGGCTTTCACTGTGATGATTCTTGTTAGGCCATGTTGAGGAGGGTTGTATATTGTTGCAAGCTGTGTTTTTCTACATACTTATAACCGTATGCATGGTGGTTGCCAGTGTATGTGCATTTAAAAGGCTAGTCTAAAGCCAATGAAAGTGTAAGGCCTACATCGGTGCACTGGGACAAGTCATGCCACATTTCATAGGTCTGATCTGTTTATTATGAAACGTTATGATCATGCCTGACCTACGTATTGTAGAAAGTATGCATTAAATACAATATGCTTTAGAGGATAGATTGTTATTACACAGTGCCAAAGACTGTAGGCTGGTGTTTTGTTAGATGGAATTTCATAGATTAGAGTAGTAGGCAAGTGTTTTGGTGTTGGTGCTCCACCCAAACATACTGTGGGGGGCAAAGGATATGCACTAGTCAATCTTGTTAGGTGCAAAAGCATTTTGCTTTGACAACTGTAAATTTGTATACATTTGAACTTTCATGATTGTATGTCTGATGACTGCCATTTGGAAAGCATACGCTCAGAACAATGGGGTTGAGTTGGTTATGGTGACAAGCCAACGATAAAGGCTACATGAATGATTGTTTACTATGAAAAGTCACAATAAAGGCATTAGGCCTGATATACTGATTGTGTAAAGCTTATGTTGAAGTCAATAGACATCTAAGGATGGGTTATTACTCTGATTTAAACGCTACACATAGTTTTTTGTTACATTGAATCTCATAGATTACCTTAGTAAGCAAGAGGTTTGCCCCCTTAGACTAACAATTAATATTGAAGATTTGGACTATGAGAATCCTTGATAAGCCCCATTAGGGGCGAGTGTATTTTGTTTTGCCAGCTGCAATTTTGTAAACATTTGCAATTTTATGACTATATGCCCGATGGTTGCCTTGTGTGAAAGCTTACACTCAGTAAACCTGGTTATGTTGAATAGCCAATACTAACAGCTGTAAGGTTGATTGATGTGCAGAGACATTTTCTGCATGATCCCATAGATCTGGTCTGTTTATTATGAAAAGTTATTACAAATAAAATAGGCCTTACTTATTTTATTTGGGAAGCATATGGTAAGGCCAATATGCCTCTGACAATGGATTGTTACCACAGTATGTTACAGTCTGTAGAAAGGTATTTGGTTACATGTTATCTACAGTTTGCCAAAGGAGACGGGTTTTGGTGTTGGTCACCTACTCCGACAAACCATAGGAGCGGAATTTCATTGTGATGATTCTTGTTAGGCCAGATTGAGAAGGGTTGTATACTGGTTTACCAACTGTAATTCTGCACATATTTAGAATGTTATAAGTGTATGCCTGATGGTTGCCAGCTTACACACATTTAGTAGGTCTTGATTCTATATAGTGTCCAGTTATTGACAAAGGCTTGAGCCTTATCAGTTCACCGTGAAAAGTTATGTCAGCTTCCTTAGGTGTGATCTGTATATAATGAAAAGTTATGACAACACAAGTAAGTCTAACTTACTTATTGTGGAAAGCATGTATTAAAGGCAATAGGTTTTAAGGGTGGATTGTTATTACGCTGTGCTGAAGCCTGTAGGCAGGTATTTTGTTACATGGAATCTTTCAGATTACTGTAGTAGCCAAGGGTTTTGGTGTGGGTGACCAACCTAAACAAACCATAGGGATAGACTATTTGCACTACGGTAATTGGTATTAGTAGGGATTTTATATTGTTTTGACAACTGCATTTTGTACATATTTGTTATTTTATTATGGTATTCCCAATGGTTGCCTTGTGGGAAAGCTTATGAGGCAACAAAGTAGGTCTGAGCTGGTTATGGTGACAAGCTAAAGGTTAGAGGCCTCATTTTTTATAAAGAAAAGTTACAATAAAAGCAGTAGGCCTAACAGTGATTGTGAAAAGCAAACGTAAAATTCAATACACTTTTTTTGAGGGTAGATGACTGTTTCTCCATATTAACACCTACTGATAAGTATTTACTAAATGTCTCAGGTTACCTTTGGAGGGAATTATTTTGCTGTTGGCTCCTGTTTGCCAATTCATAGGCAGAGAAGGTTTGCACTGTAATAATTCTTGTTAGAATCTCTCCTTATCGGTCAGGATATTGTAATACAAAATAACATCAAAGAATAAGTACTTATCCATTTGAGATAATAAATATATATATATATATTAATAAATATATATTAATATATATTTACACACACATATATATATACACACACACACACACACATACATACACACACACACACACCAACCCCACCCCCAACATCCATATAGTTGTGCATAAGGCTTTTGGGCAAGCTCTGTTCTGCGATTGGTCTGTCCAAGTGTCATTTATCCAGCGAACTTCATGGGGTAATGGTTCAGTCTGTCCATATCAGTCATTGGCTCTCTTGCCCTGTGAATGACAGAATTTTCAGATCACTTGTGTACACCCACCTGAAAAGGAGTGTGTTTCAGTATCCAGGCTCGTTGGCCAGTGTTTTCATTTTGTATTTTCTTCTTTTATCATTCCCATTTCATTTTTGTTTCTCCTTTTTCTAAATATTTATCAAGAGCTTACTACAGCTCTTCAGGCAGTGCTAGCAGGTCGCATGATTGCTGCTCATTTCATCTGCAGTGCCTGCTCATTTCATCTGCAGTGCCCTACATCCCAAGTGGCTGCATCCTCTAAACCAGGAGACCATTAAAGAATGATGTTGTCCATATTGTAATACTGTTTTTCCATTCCAAGATGGCTAAAACATTGGTTCTAAATGATGGGGCTGCCATTCTCGAATTTTAAAACAACAAAAAACGTATTTACAATACCTTTGCAAAACGGACACTCACTGTTATGGATAGTTTTGTTATTGCAAGGATGTATTTAACTTGTATATGTTTTTGAGTTGTATGTTTTATTGCAGTTGTGTCAGAGGGTGAATGCAAGAATGAGTCAGTTGGTTGATGAATGGATTTGTGAGTGCAAAGACAAGTGACAGAGTTCATATATAATGACTTATTCATTGCCTTAGACAATCAATGGCACAAAAGGTACTTTCATTCCTAAACCAGACCTATTGCCAATGCTTTCATCAGGTCTTACAGATGAGGCAGAGTGCTTGAATGTTACAGAGCTCTCTCCAACTCCAGTATCAGAAACCATACACAAACATGGCCCCTTCCAGCATTACAGGGAAAAGATCCAAAGGATAACCAGCAGAAACAAAACTGAAAAGCAGGCATTGAAGCTCAGTTGTTCTCACACTATCTGCAGCAATGCACACTATACCACATTTGGAGGATGTATCTGAATCTCAAACACCTCAACCCAAATTTCCCACATAGTATATTCTATATTCAATATAATTCCAACCACCCAATCCAAAAGGATATTCAGGAATATTCATGAATCTGAGCACTTTGCAGCCTTGTCAGAGGTATAAAGTGCTACCCAAATGTAACAATGCAATACAATCACAGATCGGTATTAGACATCCACATTGATATCACCCTGGACTCAACATAGATGCAGCAGCAACTGACGGACTACTGTACACCCTAGTTGGGAAGATGTTCCCTTGAGGCATTCTGAAGGAGGGACTGTCTTTTTAGAATATCTCAGACTTGAATATCTGCTGAAGAATACTCATTGAAGAGTATTCTGAATTCTGGAGCCTATTAATCACTAAGTCACGGCGCTCTCCTGCTGGCATGCTTCTGTCCTCAAGCTGGATAACTTTTACCAGTTTTACCAAGTTGCCAAGAGGCACTGTCATGCCTGTGTGGCGCTTGAGAAACTTAGAAGTGCACGATATTATGGTTTGCTGTTTCTATCAGTAGCTTTTAGTTACACAAATTCCACCTAAAACTAACCCCAACATCAAACCACAATAGTCATTATTTTATTACATAGGTAAATGTTGAAACATAACGAGTTGAAAAGCTAAGGATCTAGAGGTAATAGTGTATAATGGTACCAGTATACATCTAATAATAAGAGAAGGTAATATGTCACCCAATTCAGACAGCAGTGGCATTGGCAAAGAACTTGCATATTTTAGTTTGCTTTTGCTTTTTTTAGGTGCATGCACCAGATCAGGAAATATGTGCCAAATATGTCAAATTCATAATTAGGCAGAATCATACTCAATGGGCTATCCCAGCAAAGATCAAGGAAGAACAAGCAATTGCAATGCTAGAGGTATCGCATTTGCTTGTGTTAGAGCTACTGGTGGTGTAGATTCATAACTGGACTTTTCGTGCCACATAAATTGGTCAACCATGCCTCCATAGTTTGGCCTTTTCTTGCTACATAATCAAAATGTGGTGATTCCTTCAGAGACTGGCTGAATGTATTTAAAGAACATTTACTGTGGTTAACAGAACTGAACAATATAGCAAAAAGATGTTACTGGTCTCAAACAAGGATGCATTTCCTCTGATATGATAATGAACTAACAAATCAAAAAATCTCAGGTACATGGCGAAACCGTCACAGCACCTTGAACCTCCAACCGAAAATATTTATTGCAGAAGGGTTCAAACCAGCACCAACGATTTGCAATTAGATCTCTAAAATTATCAGACATGGACCTCTTTCCAATCATCCAAAAACCACTTCAACAATCACCTACTCTTGAAAGTGGTAGCCTCCCAATGCATTCTACGCACAAACAGATAGCAACCACTATTAAATGCAACTTTAAGGTATTTGGAAGCCCATCTAATGGCTTGCTTCACCCAGCCTTTGTAATGGCAAAACTATAAACCCAAGCACGCCTTTTCTGCACCCTTAAGCTGTACTTGCCTGCCAAAAGTTCACATGCGTGCATTTTCCTTCGTGTTTGACCACTGACTATATCAAGTTTTGTAAATAGGACCATGTCAGCAAAGTAAGGAGCTTCAACGTCCTCTTTTACGATATTGTTGCTATTGAAACATCTAAAACCAAATTTCCAAATACAGCAGTAGCCCGTGCAGGGGACCCACCAAAAATCATTTCCATAGAATTCATGACAGGTTAACTTGTAGCACCTTCTTTTAGGGATTGGATGTAGGTTTGTCCACTTCCTGTACGTACCTGGAAAGTGAAGCCTTAACTAATCTGTTTCATAACCAAAAAATAAAACCTGCTCCATGATGACCCATGCTATTTAAGAGCATGATACGTGTTTATGCAGATCACAGAGAGTACCTGCCTCCTTATGGAAAACAGTATATTTAGGAGAGAGATTGATATAAGCTTGGTAGGGGACTGGCTGGCTTTAAAATGAAACTACACTGCTTAGCTTTCTCCTTAGGTAATGTTCTGATGCGATCAGATAGCTTAATGATTTAAACACTTCCAAAAGAAAATTTACTCATAACTTATAGATCGCACTCATGTATTTAATTGAATTAATCAATTGGTAAAAGAGAAAAAGGCCTATTTGACCACTTTCCACAAAAAGTAAACGTCATATAAGTAAAAACACTTCATTAGCATAGGCTGACAAACAAATTCGGGAACAAAAACCAAAGCAAACAGGACGGGAGGTCCTGTAATTTAGACATCTCAATACTCGAGCAAAACCAGATTGTATGTATGGCAAAACTAGCCCTTCAGTCGAGCAATGCAGCTCCAAAAAGTGAACCATTTTATTTCTAATGTGTGCGCAAAAATATTAAACTTTCTCAATGCCACGTCCTTGCATTGTGGCTCTTATTACAGGTTCCAAGTCCTATCTATAGGAAGCACAGAAAGGAGAAGTAACAAAACGCAGGCAACTGTCTCAACCACTATGACATTGAAAAAGCGGGCATTACTTATGGGGCCTGTTAGACTTTTCATCCTTGGCGTGGTCTCCCTTAACTTTTTGCCTCTGTTCCCCAGGTTGTTGATGTGTGCTGGACTCTGATTTTACTGTTTTTGATACTCTAGGCACTTTACCACTACAAACTAGTGCTAAAGTGCAAGTGCTCCTTTACAAAATTTGTATGTAATTGGCTTATCCATGATTGGCATATTTGGTTTACTAGTAAGTCCCTAGTAAAGTGCACTAGAGGTGCCAGGGCCTGTAAATTAAATGCTACTAGTGGGCTTGCAGTAGTGGTTGTGCCACCCACATGAGTAGCTCTGTAATCATGTCTCAGACCTGTCACTGCAGTGTGTGTGTGTGTGTGTGTGTGTGCAGTTTTAACTGTAAATTCGACTTGGCAATTGTACCCACTTGCCAGGCCTAAACCTTCCCTTTTCTTATATGTCAGACACCCCTAAGGTAGGCCCTAGGTAGCCCCAAGGGCAGGGTGCAGTGTATGGTTAAGGTAGGACATATAGTAAGGTGTTTTATATGTCCTGACAGTGAAATATTGCTAAATTCGTTTTTCACTGTTGCAAGGCCTGCCCCTCTCATAGGTTAACATGGGGGCTACCTTTAAATCTGATTAAAGTGTAGATTCCCTTTGGGAGCGGATGGACATGTGGAGTTTGGGGTCTCTGAGCTCACAATTTAAAAATATATCTTTTAGTAAAGTTAATTTTAAGATTGTGCGTTTGAAAATGCCACTTTTAGAAAGTGAGCATTTTCTTGCTTATACCATTTCTGTGACTCTGCCTGTTTGTGGATTCCCTGTCTGGGTCAGTTTGACAGTTGGGCTGGTTGCACCTCACACTAGACAGTGACACAAAAGGAGCTGGGGTGTAGTCTGCATTTCCTGATAAGCTATCTGTGCTAGGAGGGAGGGGAGGAGTGGTCACCTACACCGGAAAGAGCTGTGCCTGTCCTCACGCAATGCAGTCTTCGACCCCCCTGGTGAGTGTCTGGGGAATGGCCAAGGCAGGATTTCACATTCAAATGAGACTTTGCTTTGAAGTAGGCCTACTTCAAAGGAGAAAATGGGCACCCAAAACCAGAGTTTAGAACACTTCTGGAAACAAGAGGAACCTCTGCCCGGAGAAGAGCTGAAGAGCTGAGGAATTGCTGCCCTGCCTGTGACTGTGTTTTGTGGAGCTATCCTGCAGTTGCTGCTTCTGCCAGTGTAAGAGGGCAAAGACTGGACTTTGTGTGCCTTCCATCTTGTGAAGAAATCTCCAAGGGCTTGATTTAGAGCTTGCCTCCTGTTGTTTGAAATCTCAGGGACAGCAAAGACTTCTCTCTACCAGCACCTGGAGTCTCTGGAGAGACTCCTGTTCTGACAAGTGGTACCCTATCCAGTCCCTGGGCCCTTGAAAGGAAAGCTGGTGGAAATCCAAGGAAATCGACTTCGGACCGATGCCGCTGCTGAATCCGGTGACGCCGCCTGCAACCGACTCAATGATCTTCGCTGGAACGCGACGACCTTCGCAGGCCCGATGCCGCTGCAGCCCCGCTGAAGTCCGCGACTCCGTGGAAGTCGCCGCACCACGTCGTGACCGACGCCGCTCGAAGTGCGCGGATTCAACGTTTTGCACAGAAGCCACAATCCCAGGCTTCACGCATCGACTTGTTTTCACTCTTCACCAAAGGTACTGTATGTACTTGGGGGCCTACGCGACTCCGTGTCCGGCACCGCTGGTGTCAGCTTGTTGGGAACGACTCCGTCACAACGCCGTGATAACACCTCATCGAAGGATTTTGTGTTTATAAGCGCTATTTTTTAGTTTAATCCTAAAAATTCATAACTTGACTTGTGTATGTCGGATTTTTGTTGTTTTGGTGTTGTTTTGTTTAGATAAATATTTCCTATTTTTCTAAACTGGGGTTGAGTCATTTTGTAGTGTTTTCATTAAGTTACTGTGTGTGTTGGTACAAATACTTTACACCTAGCACTCTGAAGTTAAGCTTACTGCTCTGCCAAGCTACCAATGGGGTAAGTAGGGGTTAGCTGAGGGTGATTCTCTTTTACCCTGACTAGTGTGAGGGTCTTTGCTTGAACAGGGGGTAACTTGACTGTCAACCAAAACCCCATTTCTAACAGGGCTGCATTCTGTTCATTGGGAAAAACTACCCCAAACAGAATAGTGGAATAGCTTTTGAGCTTATTTGCTCAAAAGATAATTTAGAGCTTTTGTGTACTGTTTTGTGACCCACTGAAGTCGCCTCAAATTGCTGAGAGACAGAGTGAGCAGAGAAATGGAACAGAAAAACCGAGAAGAAAGAAGATGGAGGAAATCAGAAAAGAGCTTTGCGAATAGTATAGCTATACAAAAGGAAAATAAAAGCCACAATACAAAAACGAAACTTGTCATGCCTGGTGATTAAACTTTTGAAACAGACCAACGTTTAAAAAGGAGATCCTTCTTTCCATATTGGGGCTTTTTCATAATAACAAATGTTTTTTTCTTTGTTAGCAGAAATCAGCAACACATTACTGTTCAACGAAACAAGAATTTATAGGTTTTACATTTCTGAGCAGGTAGATGAAATAACATTACACCAAGTCAAAAACACTCCGCTGTAGGCTTGCATGATTTATATTTATTTAACTAGGGAGTAAGTCCCTCCACTTCTCTTTGGCCTTAACCAGAGGTTTCCCCATTTCCTTATCTGGACACAGAGCAGGACTATTCGTTTTGACAGAGATGGGCAGTTTCTGGAACGCCTATTCCAGGCTCGTTAAACAAATGTGTGTCTATACATTTCAGTAAAAACGAACAGAGTGGCGGCTCTAAGATGGAACAGCAGGCTCGATAACACACGTTTTAATTTTGCTTGTGTTACGACTATTCTGTAGTGCACAGAGGCCGTCAGGAGGATGAGTTTCCAGAAAGGTCTTGCATTTTTTGAAAGACACGCGCACTAAAATAGAACAATGGCATTTGCTAGTAATCCCATGTTCTTTAAAGGACACATCGGAAACCAAAACAAGCCCATAAAACCAACTTCTCTGCAATAATATGAACACAGTTAATCACACAAGGAAGCCAATGAGCAAGTAAGAGGTAGCCAGGCTTTAAGAAGAACATTTTAAATTATATAATCGTATGCCTCTGCCTATAGATTAGCGCAAACACAACAGTTTTGTGAACAATTACAACTACTTTCTGTTCACCCTGCACTATCCTTATCAAATAAAAGTACATATGCAACTGAAGAAAATAAGATCAAACAAAACTAGAGCTGCCCACCTTCTCTCCTGGTTCAACAGTCATCAGTTAGGTGATTGCTGGTTCATGTGTGTCTGCGGGCTACGGAGCGGCGCAGTCCGCCTCAAGCATGTAGCTGCATCGCACCTGTCTAGCGGGTTACGTCTGCTCTGGGGTTGAGAAGGCTGTGAGTATGTCACCCCAACGATCTACAATGGGGTGGCGCTGGAGCCGCAGTTTCTCCTCTCGTATTAATTAGTTGGGTGCTCACTGGTGGCCCAACCGAACACATCGCGCCTTCACCTATCTATTGCAGGGGCTACTGTTGCTTTCCAGGGCATTGCAATGCACCTTTTAGCAAGGACCAGGGCCAGGCCCACAAATCTGGCACTGAATCTGTTAACCACCATCCTAGAAAATAAGTCCATTATACACACATCTGAGGCGGGATGTAAACTTACAAGTGCAACTCTGTTAAGAGATGCTGTCATCAGTTACCAGTAGAACCACAAGGCCACACACTGTCACTCCATATAAAGGAAACCAGCATTTGGTTCTAGGCAGTGTGTGACGTGATCCAAGGATCGCAATAAAATTCTTCGCCTTGCCATGGAACACAAGAAGCCCGATATCAGGGAAATCGGCCGTACATTATCTTTATGTAACCTTTGCGGTCCAGGTGGCCAAGTGCAAATTTATGCCTGGTAAGCAGCTTGCACAAAGGGCTGGAGTGCCCTATTCATTGGTTTATCCTGCAAAACTGCACAACATGGTGTAGGGATGACTGCAGCTGTTTATAGATCCAAAGCTTGCTCATACGCTTTGCAGTGGCCTTGTCAGAAAGTCAGCGGAGGCAGATATGGTTTCTGCTGATGCACCTTGAGATACTCTCAGTGACAATGACTGATCACCTACACAGTTTCTCAGTTTTATGGCTCTGAGATGGGCTGGAACATTGAAGCCTTGACTTTGCAGCAATTCCTGGTTTGTGTGTGGCTGCCTGGCCTTGTCCTGACCTGTTAACATTAGCAGGGCCAGATCTGGATCCTGGGCAGCTTGTTTTGCCCCATCAGGTTCCACTGGCTTCATCCTTTTCTCGATCGGCCTAGCCACCATCCATTACATGGAATGGGAGTTTGCCCGATGTCCTGGCTTCCCCTGGGATGTTTCCCTTCATCTGCTCAATGTTTTGTTTTTTGTATGGGGGTTATCTGTTGTGGGATATTGCAGTTGTGAAGTGAGGGTGGGATGGTATGCCCTCAACAAAATTAAATTGTCAGTGTGGAAGGGGGGTGGGATTGTACGTCGATCTCTTTGTTGAACCAATACAGACAATACACTCAACATTGCTTGGCTTCCTTAGAGTAGCTGGTGCTTTTAGAACCTGCCTGGAACACTAGATCACCATGTACATGAACTGCAGTCACTTACATATACCTCAGGTCCTAAGCTGCCTCTGGTGAAACTTCTTTCTTGGAATATAAGGGGCATGAATGATGTCCAAAAGGACCGACAGGTGATGGCCCACCTTAATCGAAACCATATTGATGTGGCCCTCTTGCAAGGGACCCACTTAACAGGACATACACCACACAGACTGCGGATGGGATGGGTGACTGAACTGTAGGTGGCCTACTACTTGGCGTATCCCCGCAGCAATAGTGAACCGTAGAGGAACCCCATGGTGTACTGACAAGGTGAAATGTGATACAGATGGATAATACTGTGCCAGATGATTCAGGGTATGTGTATTACAATTGTCCCAGTATAGGGCTCCAATGTAAACAACCCTGACTTCTATCAGAACTTATGTCTCGGGTGCTGAGACAGAGATACGGCTCTGAAATGGGGGGCGACTTTAATGTGATTCAAGATGCAGTGCTGGATAGATATAGCAGAACTCTGTATACGCATCAGAGATCGGTCCACCAACTACATGCTATCATTACTGATCATGAATTATTAGATGTGTGGAGACTTCGAAATGAGGGTACCTGTACGACACAAACATAATGTGTTGTTCCGGATAGACTACTGTCTGGTCACTTGGGACATATGCCCATGCGTGACTCATGTCAAGCACCTGCCCAGAACACTTTCTGATCACTCACTGGTGTTAAAGGAGCTCTTATTAGAGACAGAGCTTGGGAGGGTGTTTATGTGGAGATTCCCAGTGGGAGCTCTGCGTGATCTGTCTTTCCGGGAGGGACTTTGCACTACTCTGGTGAATTACTTCATGCTTAATTCTTCAACGTTGGCTTCCGTAAGCACTCCATGGGAGGCTTTTAAGATGGTGATGGGGGGGGGGGGGGGGGGGGGGGAAGAGACATGGGGCAGGGATTTGCATGTTTAAACAATTGGGCATCCTTTCATCCCTGCGTGGCCAACTGTCGTGCCTAAAGGGGCCTGGAGCTGACTTATGAACTAAGTGATGATGACGTGATGCTCGCTGACATTGAGAAAAAGCTCACTGAATACAATGAGCAAGCTGACAGGGAGTTACATTACTTGAGTAAAGAAACTAGGGCCAGAGTGTATGGGGAAGGAGATACAGTGTGCAAGACCCTGGCCCAGCTTCTCGGGAAGCCTCAAAATGCAGATTATATCCCTCAGACTGTCAACAAAGTGGGTGGGGCACCCAATGACACAGAGTATTACTACACAGATCTTTCTGCATTTCTGTAGCACCTTGTTCAAAACCACAGTCAACCCAACTGCAGACCAGTTGATGGCCTATTTAGATTCTATACAGCTCCTCTGGTTAGACAATGAACACAGTCAATATCTTGATGTCCCTTCACAGCTAAGTTTGTTGTGCAGGTCATCCATGTTATGCCTGATAAAAAGGCACCTGGGCTAGATGGCATCTTGCCCTCCTAATATAAGGATTACGTGTCACTGCTGGTGCACCATTTTTTTGCTGTCAATGAGGAGGCCTTCAAAATGGAAGACTTCAACCCTCTCCCACAAAGGCCCTTATTGTCATCATACTGAAACCAGATAAAAAAACCCGGACAGCTGCAACTCCTACAGATTGCTCTCTAAGATAAATGTGGACAATAAGATACTGGCCAGATTGATATCTGACAGACTGGCTCCCTTGATGCTGACCATTGTTCAGCTGGATCAGTTGGGCTTTGTTTGGGGCAGCTCGACTACCCATAAACTTCAAACAGTGTTTGCGTTGTTCTATACACTAAACCTGGAGCTGCAGGCTACAGGGGTATTTCTGGATGGCACAAAGGCTTTCAATTTGTTGGCATGGTCTTATCTGTTTAGTCTACTGGAATAAATAACTACCAGTCATTGCGGTGGATCCGACTGCTTTATAAAGATGCTACCGCACATCTCCGGGTGAATGGTGAGGATACTCCCTCATTTGCAGCCTCCAGAGGCACTCAGCAGGGATGCCGGTTTCCATTGCTGTTTGCAACAGCTATATAGCCTCTGGCCG
This sequence comes from Pleurodeles waltl, assembly GCF_031143425.1. Classification (NCBI taxonomy): domain Eukaryota; kingdom Metazoa; phylum Chordata; class Amphibia; order Caudata; family Salamandridae; genus Pleurodeles; species Pleurodeles waltl. The sequence goes on from NC_090447.1 coordinate 716,777,047, forward strand.
CCCGGCTGTAACAGCATTACTCAAATTGTGTCTCAGTTACATCTCTAGGCCTCTGATCATATCTATGTACGCTGATAATATCATACTTTACATCCGGAATCCTGACATCAACCTGTTTCCTGTTCTTCAGGAGGTTATTAATTATTGCTGCCTCTCGGGTATAACAATTAACTGGTCTAAATCAGTTTTGCTTCACCTGATGCCATGCATGGGCAAGGTCAGCACTGAATACCCTTTTTATGTTGGGCCGATGCAGCCGTAAAATTAGAGGACCGGATGCCTTTTAGGAACAAACTGTTGCTGTTTCTGGCAGGCTGGACTGTAATTGCCAAGATGGTCGCCTTGCCCAAATGTTTGTATCTTTTCATGACTACACCCATCCCGCTCACTAAATGCTTCTTTGCACACCTTAGGGCTGCTCTCATTTCCCTGGCAAGGGGGGGGCAACAATTCCAAGACACTTGGGAACTGCTTACACTTCCATTTGAACAAAACGGGTTCTGTGCTTCAGACATGGAGTTGTATTATTACTGTGTTCAGGCCCGGTTCACATATTATTGGCATCATCCTACAACTTTTCAGCCACATGTAGCTATTGAGCTGGATAACGTGGCTACTTGCCCACTGATGACCATGATATGTCTTCCTGTGAAGCAGCCCTGAGCTTCGGTGGATATTGTTTATTGCACTATCTGGGCATGACACCACTCAGATAACGCAAGGCCCTGATGACGCTTCATGCCAGTAAGTTTCCCACATTACGGAACCTGGTTTTACCATTGACACTGGACTGCGGGTTGTGTACTCAACTACAGTTGACAACAATGGGGTGGACTGTTCCCTGGAGGCCAGTTCTTGCAACTGAATGTGGCTGTGAAGAAGACTGGCAATACCACTGACTGATTAATGTGAGATGGTGAAACCACTTTGGGTAAGAATTTAGGGTTTGTCCTAAGTACTATTTTATTTTTGTGAATTTGGAAGAAAGTGAAATTCAAGCATTCAATTTAGAAGAACCTAACTCTCCTTAAGGGAGTAGCTGCTACTAGGAAAGCAACCTTCCATGAGAGAAACTGAAGAGTGTAAGAATGCATGGTTTCAAATGGGGGACCCATAAGCCTTGTGAGCACGATGTTAAGATTCCAGGCAGGAGCTGGTGGAGCTCTAGTTGGAATAACTCTTAAGGCCTTCCATAAAAGCTTTTTATGACAGGAATTCTAAACAGAGAAGTATGCTGTATGTTTTGGAGGTAAGCTGATATTGCTGTTAAATGAATTTTAATAGATGAGTATGCAAGATTTGCTTTTTGTAAGTGAAGCAAATAACAGACAATATCCTGTACTGATTCTTTGAGTGGATCAATGTTTTTGGGTTGACAACAACAAACAAAACGTTTCCATTTAGCTGCACAGCACTGTCTGGTTGTAGGTTTGTGTGCTTCCCTTAGAATGTTCATACATCATGATGGAAGCTGTAGATATCCAAACTCTATGACCTCAGGAGCCAAATCGCCAGGTTGGGCATACTGGGATTGGGATGCCTGATTTGAACTTTGTTTTGAGTCAATAGGCCTGGTCTGTTTAGGAGCGTGTGATGTGGTACTACAGATAGATCCAAAATTGTTGTGTACCAGTGTTGACGTGCCAACGTGGGAGCTATGAGAATCATAGTGAGGGAGGTGTGACGGATCTTGTTGAACAGAAATAAAATCAGTGGGAAAGGGGGAAAAGCGTAAGCAAATACCCTGACCAACTGATCCATACAGCATTGCCGTTAGATTGAGGGTGTGGGTACCTGTATGCGAAGTTTGGGCATTTTGCATTTTCGCTTGTTGCGAAGAGGTCTATGTCTGGTATTCCCCACATCTGAAGGTACTGTTAAATCACTTGTGGGTGAATCTCCCTTTCGTGTGTTTATTGCTGCATCCTGCTTAAGTATCCCTGGCATACACTCTGCTAGTTGTTGAATACGATTGTGAATTTCCCATTTCCAAATTGTCTGTGCTAGAAGGGACAATTGAGATGAGTGTGTCCCCCGGTTTTTTAAAATAATACATTGTCATGTTGTTTGTTCTTAACAACACTGTTTTGTGTGTGATCTGTGGCTGGAATCCTTTGAGTGCTAGGAACACTGCTAGCAATTCCAAGTGATTTATGTGGTAAGTTTGTTGAATTGAGTTCCATTCTCCCTGTGTAGTAAGATTGTTTAGATAGGCTCCCCAACCTGTCATTGATGCATCTGGGGTGATTATGGTCTGTGGCACAGGGTACTGAAATGGCCACCCTTTGATAAGTTGGTGTGATTCCACCATTGCAGAGAGTTGTACATTTGGCGGTCCAACAACACTAGATAGTGAAGTTGACCCTGTGCCTGAGACTACTGTTGCGGGAGACACTGTTGTAGGGGTCTCATTTTTAGACATGCAATGGGTACTATTGCTATGCATGATGTCATAATTCCCAACAGTTTGCTGATAAACCTTACTGTGTAAGTTTGATTGTATTGTAGCAGAGATATAAGATTGTGGAAATCTTGAATTCTCTGTGGGTTTGGGTACGCTAATGCTGAATGAGTGTTCAGAATTGTTCCTAGATACGGTTGTATTTGTGCTGGTTGGAGATGAGATTTTTGGTAATTGATTGTGAACCTTAGACTGTGTAGGGTATTGATTGTGTATTATGTGTGCTGTTGATAGGTTTGAATGGTGCTGGCTTTTATGACCCATTTGTACAGGTAGGCAAAGACATGAATATGTTGCCTTTTGAGATATGCACAACCAGTGATAGGCATTTGGTGACTACCCTTGGTGCTGTTACGCCAAAGGGTAGCACTTTGAACTGGTAGTGCTTGCCTACTATCACAAATCTTAGGTTTTTGCAATGTCCTGGATGTATAGGATTGTGGAAGTAAGCATCTTTTAGATCTAATGCTGTTATGTAAGTCCTGTTTTGGTCGATGTATGGGAACTTGGCGTGACACCGAGGGCAAAAGCAAAGCGGAGTCCGATCCATCAGCCTGACATCATTTGATAACCACGAGTCAAGTGGGCCCGAAAGGGCATTTAATCAACCCTGACGATACAATCGGATTGAATATAACTGAAAAAAACGCGATTGAAAACTATACCGGCATTTAGAAAAAGAAGAGAGAAGTTCAGATAGTACCAAACCGAGATCTACCGGAGTGAGAGGGAACATGTCCGAACCCGACGGCAGAAAGAACAAAGGACTCAATGCCCATGCGCACTATCACCGAGAGGAGGAGTCACTCGATCTTACGACTTGAAAAAGCTTCTTAGAAGAAAAACAACTTGTAACACTCCGAGACCAACACTAGATGGCGGACATATGCAAAGTATATGTATCTGCAGCTACACATGCCATTGAACATATATATATTAGTTTTTTTAAAGTTTAACAAGCCATTGATGGGCTATCTGGCACAGCCAGGGGAAGCCTCATGGCCTCCCCCCGCAGTGCAATTGCGTCAACAAGCACCGAGCTGCTTTAACAGCAGCTCCATGCTTGCTGAAGCATTTCATCTCTGTTGATGAAAGCTTTGTTTTTTGACAAAGGGACCTGTTTCACAGATTCCACTGTCAAACACCGAAGTGTTTGCTGTGGCTTGGCTGAAGCAAAGCCACAGCAAACACCCATGTCCCAGTGGTAGGCAACCAGGGACATTGCAGGAGCCAGCCCGGGGGGGGGGGGGGTGGGGGGGTAGGTCCCCAAGGCCACCCGAAGGGGGCCACGCACCCCCCCTCAAAAAACATGTACAGTCCTGGGGAGGTGGTGGTCCCTGGGGCTAATGGGCATCCAAAACAGACTCTCTTTACATTATTTTGTATTTACCCCGGGCGATGGTGATCCCTGGGACTGCGTGGGGGTGGGGGGAGGGGTGCAGGGACCCCACACCCAATTGCTTTACTGCCCTGGGGAAGTGGTGGCACAAGGGGTGTGTATGAAGGGGGGGGGGGGGGGGGGGAGAGAGCACACCCTTGCACCTAATTTCCTAAATGCCCTGGGGAAGTGGTGGTCCCTAAGGGGGTGGGGCGGGGGCAGGTCACACAGCCCCACCATCTCATATTTATGTATTTGCCCCAGGGAAGTAGTGGTCCCCGGGTCTGTGGGGAGGCCGTAGGGCCTCCCCCACTTTAAAAAGGCATTTTGCCCCGGGGGAGGAGGGGTGGTCACAGGGGTGGCCCCCCCTCTACCATTACTTCAATAGTCCCAGGGAGGCGGTGGTCCCTGGACCTTATTAAAGCCCAAGGTGGGAGGCCCTGTTCGCCCCCTCCTCTATTAAGCCCCAAATGACCCCGGAACCTGGCCCACCACTGAGCAAAAAATCTCTGAATTTCTGAAAAATCCATGGATCCATTCACAGATTTTTCCGATGTTTTAAAAAATATATATTTTCAGCCCCGGCGGGGTCCCTCAGAGACACTGACCCCAGGACTAAGGGGTCAGGGTGACTATACCCTAGCCCCTTTTTTTTTTTTTTTAATATTATATTTTTGGGACTCGGCTGAAGCAGAGTCCCAAGAACGCTACCAACACTTCCTTGTACTATATCTGTATTTTTGGCTTTACATTACTCCAAAACTACTGAACAAATTTGCACCAATTCACAAAAAGCAGAATTTTTGGAACAGAATCTAGCTTTGTGCTAAATTTGGTGTAATTCTGTTCAGTGGCTCGGGCTGTAGGCATGTCTAAAGGTCCTATGGAAAAGTGAATGGAGAAAAAGTGTTTTGGGGCCCCCCTCCCCTTTTTCTCTGCTTGACGGATCACCCCAAAACTTTCAAGGCAGAAGCTGAACCAAAAAAAGTGTAAGTTTTGAAAATTTCATTAAGATTCGTCAAGCGGCCTCAAAGTTATTGGCAAAACAAAAAAACGTTCTTCCTGTGGAAACTAGATCCTAACTAAAACTACCTACTGGCGACCGCCAGAAGGTTTTATACAACACGCACGGACACACACACACACTTACCTGCATTATACTTACATTGTTGTTGTAAAAGCATGCATGATAAAGGTATATGTATTATTTAAAAAAAATGTGTTTTAAAGGTCTTTGCGTTGTAAAGATAGTGCATGTCAATTGCTGTTTTCCGTAGAGGAAGCCTTTCACCATAACCTGTGCTGAAGTACATTCTACATGTGTGTTGCAATTTTCACCTGTTTAAACAGCAGTGTCTTGTTGCAACATACAGTACAATTCCCATGCAACCCAAATCCAAGGAAAATACATCATATCTTCAATAATTTCCTCCTTAGGAACTAACAAGGAAGAAAAAGTATTCCCCAAAGCCAATAGGTTCTCTTCTTCAAACTATTGTATTCGAAATGCTCCTTGCATGGACATGTATGTGTCACAGTGCTATGGCAGCCAAGCATTATGACATATGTATCACCATGCATGAATGTGCAAAATCCATGAAGCGGCTACTATTTTATTTATTTTTGATCTATCATTTCAAAATAGACACAACTTGAAGAGATTTATACAAAAACAATATATAAATTTACAGAAATACCGGAGATTGAAGTGGCACCTCTCCCCAACCCCCTTTAATTCTTTAAATAACCACAACTGGATATGTTTGTGTGCAGCGGAGGAGCAGAAGCTGTGAGTAGCGGGCTAGCAAGTTGAGGCAATGGGGAAGAAATAAAAATAAATAATGCCTAGGTGTGGGAATCAATTAACAAGCTCATAGGAGATGAGGATAAAATAACAAGGAGTACACAAGGAAGACAGCCTGAAAACACATGCACTCTCTCATGGAAAAGGAAAAATGAGTTCCCTGAATGTGAGCAGTATAAGTCATTCGCTCAAAAGGAAGGGTATATTTTTAATTGATTTTGTCTACACTGGAGTACAACCAAGTGGCTTTGCCAGTGCTTGTTTTAAGATGTAGTAAAAACAGCTTCTTTGTGACCTATACTCACAGCTCCCATTAGTTGTGCCATAGCACATGTATTCTGGAAGATTGCACTTATCCAATGTTTCGTTCAAAACTTACTTTGGAATCCTCATTGAATGTATTTTTTGACTGGAGTTCGGAACATGGATTTGTTGACACCACTATTGGAGCGCCAGGTCTTCAGAAATCTAACTGCCTATCATGCCTTCTTAATGAAATTATAGGTAATTATTACAATTACCCTTAACATAATCTCATACCATATCAGTTTCCGGCAACGTCATGCCACTCGATATCTTCAGACTTTGTGGTTCAAACTGCTCAAGGCAAGGACAAATTTTGATACACTGAGCCTGGCCAAGGTCGAAGATTACCAAAGGGAGCCGATTTAAGCACTTATAACATGGTGAGAGCCTGGCCTATTTAATTAACACATGCAGAAAATAAGCACACTAAGCACCCTGGGGTGTTTTAAGACTCTTAGAAAATCACTTTTCAAAAGACGTGAATTAATAGATGTCAAAAGGCACGAATCAATCAAATATGTTTGAGTAAAGCCAAGGTGCAGCAAAGTCAAATCCTATTAGGCAAATTACTGGAGCCTTCAGGAAAGTAATAAATCACACAGCAATTCCCCCCCAAAAAAACTAGTCCATGAGCAGTTTAAGCAATCTATGGGGCATTCCGCTGATAAAAGACGAGCACTGTCAAAAGCAATAGGTCTCACCCTCTGGTTTTGCCAGTGAAGATCTACTGGCTTTCCCAATGTTTTTTGCAGTCCAGCATTTCCAAAACAAAAATGAGAAAGGCCATGATGCAGGCATGAGTCATCAGGCTAAAACAGGCCCAGCGTCACCATGCAAAATGCATTTTCCCCAAAGTCTACAGGGAAGTTCTACCTACTTGGGTGCAAAATTTACATGCACAAAACCAAAGACATTCAGCCGTTTCTATGACTAGTGTGCGAAAGTGACTTGTGCCCTTAATTGCCACTGGCCTGGCCTCAAGGAGCCGAAATCAGCCTGAGGAAAGGGGCAGCGTGCACCCTCTCCCCAATATATATATTAACATTTGCCACCGCGACCTGGCCCACCCGGCGGTTGCAGTATACACAAGCAAGGGAGACTGTGCTTGTTGTTTCTTTGTTATTTTGTTTTTGCTTTTTTACATTTTGTATGGATTTGCACATCTTTCACAAATTCACATCAACATTTTTTTTTTTTTTAAAAACGTTTTTGGCCTTGGCATGGTCCCTGTGGTACTCCTCCTCCAGTCCACCACCAGGACTAGGGGATCTAGTATTCTTACCCTGCACCCTTATGGTTTTTTTCCACCTTGGGAGTAGGACAAATCCGAGTCCCAAGATGGCTGCCAACTCTTGCCTGTATGTCACTGTAACAGGAGTGGCAGTCGCTTTTACCAGAGTGAGCACATTAATTTAAAGCAGAAAATTCCCCCATTGTCCTCCATCAGTAGCAGCAAGGTTGAAACATCTATCTTCATCTGCCTGAACAAAAATGTAAACTAATCACTGAGGCACTGCATTTATGACCCTCCTTCACTTCGACTGTCAAGGTGTTGTAGGAGCAAGTATCCTGGAATTATAAACCTTGGGGAAGTAAAGTGCACTGTGATCATGCAAGCAAGCGATCTACAACAGTCTACATACACCAGCAATGTTCTTGTCACAGGACAACGTCATAACTGGGTCGTTAAAGTCTATGACCCAAAGACTACTATTAGCAGTACTCGTTAGTATTTATAATCATGAAAACCCTTCCCCACAGAGGTACAATCTGCCAGCCATATTCAATGTAAACCCCTGGAAAAGCTAGCTTCAAAATCTGAATTTTACCTTATTTTCCCCCTCTGACTTTGCGCCCTCTGCACGAGTAACAGCCTGCACGTACTATTTACAGTTCAGGCAGTCGCCCTTGAACAAAGTGAGAGAAAAACAACTGGTTCCGTAACTGTTTTTGTTTTCTTTTCTCACGAACTAAAATTAGCAGCAGACAAAACTCCAGCTTTTCCCTTTACAAACATAACATACACCATCTGAAGTTTTTGATGACCTGGTACTTACTTATACAACCAAAATTAGCAGATTGATACTATTAAAAAACAAGCATTTGCAATGGGGATCTTTGCGTTTGTCAATGTTTGTTTTGTTTTATTTTCTAAAACATTGTTCTAGGACCTGCCGGGCCCGTGCCAATATTTTTTATAAAGAAACACATTCGAGAAAAAAACTAAACATTTTTTGCTCTCAAAACAAATTGCCATAGTAGCCCCCCAGCACTGAAAGGAAGTCTTTTGCGTGCGGACGTGCTCTTTATGAAACAGCAGAATACCATCACTCATAGTGAAGTTAGCCAATTACTAAAATGGGATAAACCAATACCCAATGCTATATACTGTAGTGGGTCGATAACAAAATGTGAGTGACCCAACAGCAGAACAATGAATGAACAGGGCTGGCTAAAAGCCATCTTAAGTAGACTGTACACAGGGCCACTGGAACAATGCGATTTTGCAGCCGTGGCATTTTTCACATAGTAAAGGATTTGGCGCATTTGCCATATTATCCATCACCTGCTATATAATCTGAGGGTTTTAACAAAATAAAATTGTTTCTAGCTCAAACCGATCAAAAATTACTAAAAATGCAGTGCCGCATTTTGCAGAGCAGTGGTAGCCCTTCGTAAAGAATGACTGGTCCCATTTTTTGGCTCATTGCTAGTACTAAGATGTGAAACTTGCGCTCAGACAGTGTTAATAAGTGTAAGAATGAAAAAAAGAAAGTAATACTATCATGTGTAGCATTATGCAGAATAATTTGCCTTTTCTTGATGCATAATTTAGACAACCATGCTACATAATTTGGTCGTCCCTTGCTACATAATTCCAGTGGTCCTTATTACATAGATACAATTTTACTAGAATAAAAGGGTCTTGGCTAACAGCTGACATAATGACCAGCACATGACTTACCAACCAGCAGATGGAAGAAGAAGGATTTGCACAATGTTGGAAATAGCCCTTTCTGCAGGGTCATCCCCAAATGTTTAGCTTTCTTCCTCCTCTTTTTCTGACCCTGTTTTTGTTGGTTTTAGGACTCCTGGCACTTTATCACTGTTAAGCAGTGCTCAAGTGCATGTGCTCTGTACTCTAAAACATGGTAAAATTGGCTTCTCCACAATAAGTATATTTAATTTACTTATAAGTCACTAGTAAGAGCACACAATATGTGCATAGGGCCTGTATATTAAATGCTACTAGCGTGGCCTGCAGCACTGATTGTGCAACCACCTACAATAGCCTTTCAAACATGTCTCAGGCCAGCCATTGCAGAGCCTGTGTGTGGAGTTTTGCAATGCCATTTCGACCTGGCAAGTGTACCTACTTGCCAGGCCCAAACCTTCTTTTTTAATACACGCAAGTCACCCCTAAGATAGGCCCTAGTTAGCCCCAAGGGCAGGGTGTATTTAAAAAGTTGAACATGTACTTTTGAGTTTACCATGTCCAGATAGTAAAAAAAACTTGTAAATTTGTTTTTCACTATTGTAAGGCATCTCTCTCCCATAGGACCGCAGTGGGATTACCTAAAAACATATTTCACATTTGATTTGCAAGTGGGAAGAAATGGTCTTTGGAGGTTAGTGTCCCTGGATTCACAAATTAAAAACACAACTTACGGTGGAGTCAGATTTTAAACTGCAAGTCTGAAAATGGCACTTTTAGAAAGTTCGTATTCTGTGCCTCTTCCTGTCTCTGAATACACATCTGGGGATGTTGACAGCTAGGCTTTGTGCATTCCTTCTAGAAAGTCACACAAAGAGAGCTTGGTGTGGCATTACATATTGATGGCCCATCACCAGGCTGATGGGTCTTCCTGGGCTAGATGGATGGGACGAGCCGACACTCACTGCTGAATAGGGCTGTGCCTCTCCTCACACAATGGGCTGCATAACCCCCTGTAGAGTGTCTGGAGCCAGGGAGGGCAGGACAGGGATCATGTGGACTTCAAAAGAAGGTCTGGAAGTTTCTCCCACTTTTCAGAAATAGGACACCAAAGTATAACTACTGGAAACAAACCCCACCAGATCAGATCTCTACTGAAAGTACGGACTCTCTGTCAGGAAGACTGACTGCTGTGTTGCGAGGGGAAGGCTGTCACTCTGAAACTGCATTACTGTGTTGGCCTACTGTTTGCTGTGCAGTAGGATGGACTGCCACTTTGCTTCTTTGGCCTGGTGCCTGCTACTTCCGTCCTGCAGTGAGAAGGACTGGACTTGCTCTCTACATCCTCGAACCCAAGAATCTCCAGGGTCTTGTTGGCTTGCCCCTGTTCTCCTGCAGTCTCAAAGACTGCCTGCAACTCACATGCTACACCACCTGGACTGTGCCATCTCTGTGTGTCTACCCTGCTAAGTGGTGCCATCCCAGTCCTGGACCCTTGAAAGTGGGCCTAAGGTACTCTGCCTTCTGTGGTTTTATTGGAACCACCACAGAGCAACATGAAGCCCTGCAAAGACTCACTGCTTAGCTGTCAGCATCACCAGAATTGACACTGGGTAATGAATAGCCCCGCCGCACAGCTGCCAGCCCAGAATCAATGTACAGCGACATCAATCCCTGCAAAGCCTTGCCACACACCTCCTTGGGATCAATGCAAAGCGATGCCGAGCCCTTTAAAGCCTCGCCGCACAGCTTCTCGGAACGGACGCCAGTGACACAAAGCATCACAAAGCAACACTGTGCAGTCCATACACCAGGATTTAAGGTACTGTGTTCAGTGGGCTCAAGTGGGTGCCTGCTTTATTGCGGTCAAACTGAACTTATGACTTTGTCTCGGTCCAGCACAACCAGATAACAATCATTGTTTTTTTTGTGTTATTTTGCTTTGTGTATGCAATCGTGTTATGTTTTTTAAGCTATGTTAACATATGATGCAACATTTCAAGCCAAAATCAGCTCATCCCTTTATAGTTCCTGTGAAAAGCAAAATGATACTACATACTAAGATGTTAAAATGGTGCCACTCCTGCTCTTCAAAAATCTAAGACTGCAATCAGCCTAAAACTAAAAGACAAACTGGCTCTAAAATTTCCACAATGTTAACTTACTGTGATAAGGACTTGGAACTTATGAGACCGAACTTCTTGGATGCATTCAAAAGAGTAAGATGAGGCATACATGTGACTACCACAAATTATGTTTTGTCACATCATAGAGAAAGCAATACCATGCTCAGATTCACGGCAATGGGCATATTACTGATCAGAAGTCGATCAACCATCTTAAATATACACATGCTTCACAGAGTCACAGAAGTAGCGCCAGTACTAGAGCTGGACCTAGAGAAGGCATTTGGCATGGTGGACTGGGAGCTTATGTTTGAGATATTGTGCGAGATGGACGTCACATGTACTTCATACAACTCTTTTACACAGACCCCACGGTCTAAGTGAAGACAGGTCAGCTTGACTCAGAGCCCATAAGGATAAGAAGAGAAACACAACAGTCATGTCCTTTATCGCCACTCCTCTTTGCTCTCACAATGGAGCTACTGGCACAGCGGCTCCAAGAACAGGGGCAGACATGGGGCATCCCGAATGGAGAGGAGATGCACGTCGTCTCTCTTTATGCAGGCAACATGCTTATTTATATCCGAGACATCTGACGAGGAATAGCAGAGATCAGGCGAAGTTGTGTCTGTTCCCGCTCAGGCCATACTGCCCACCGCAGCACTTGACGGTGGATGAACATCTTTTACGCTGTGAACTGCGTACCTTCCGATTCTTAGTCATCCACATTTATCACAACACACAGGACCTCACAGATGGCAATCTCATTAAGGCCATCACCTCCCTGCAACCCCAAGTGGCATTATGGAAGATGCTCCCGGTCCCACTTCAAGGTAGGAATGTCCCTGTCTAAAATGGTGATGCTCCTGCACCTGCTAGACTTTTTCCACATTCTTCAAGTGCACACATCCCGCAACACATTCCACACACTACATAGCATGTTGGGGAGCTTCCTTTGGAATAAGGGTTGGCGTTGTGGTTCACTATACAAGCTCCAGCTCTCAGTGGAAAAATGAAGAGTTGAAGCCCCCAACTCTGAACATTATTACCCCGCGGCGCAATTGCAATAGCCATCCTGTTGATTAATGGAATGCATCCTGGAAGAACTGGGATCTCCCCACACTAGACTGAGCATGGCGCATTGTGTGAAAGGCTTTCTTGCCACAGGGAAAAGTCCCCAGACAGTCCAATAACCTCATGCAAATAACACCTGCCAGCTATCACAGACATCTGCGATTGATGGCAGTCCTGACACCATACACACCAGAGATCCACATTAGTTCTATCGGCCCCTTCAGGGACTTGATTGGGAGGGAGGGTCTTGATACATGGAAAGATGCAGGGGCCAACACCCTTGGCGCACTGTTTCAAAACATCATGCGCATTCCCTTTGCGCAGTTACAGACAGACTACAACTAACCAGTGAACCACTTCCTGGCACATGACAAAATGGTGGCCTACTCTGGCAGATAGTTGACATAGAACCGGAATCACATTCCCTGTTACACATGCTCCATACCATAGGCAGTGGCTGCAGACTGGTCACATGGTTCACACAGGCCCTAGCATACTCACTGCATGACCCTCTGAAGTCCAATGGACTGCAACGGGAGCGCAACGTAGGGCGCGACCTGACACAAAAGGAAGGGGATAGGACTTTAGCACACTCATGCAAACTTTCATGCAATGCTACGTTCCAATATATCCAACGTAGTATACTGCACAGGGAACATCTCACACCTGCGTGCTTACACAGGGCATTCGGCTCCACCTCAAGTTGCCTTAGATGCAGAGCGAGAGACGCTAATATGGCCTACATGCTTTGGAGCTGCCCGATGGTGGCAGCACTGTGTCAGGAAGTCACTGACACACATCACTGGACACAAGGGGCTCTGCCCCATGAAGTGCGGAATCCTGGTTTATACAAGCGTAAAAAGACAAGGAGCGCTACCGTTTTTTTAGATCTGACGTTGCTCATGGTTCGGACATCCATTGTCATGCACTGGAAAGCCAGCACACTACCAGGTGTACAATACTGGTGTGCAGCGACTCTCAAATGGGGTACAGCTGAACCTGTGGACCTCAGACGGGAGGAGGCCCGTGGCCTTAGCAGGGTCCCCATAGCAACGGAATGAGACGCTCTGCTACATTAACTACAAGAACTCAAGGATGACCCAACGGAATGAGGGAGACCTTTGTTGACTCATTCCCCACAACAGTACTCTGACGCACTGCACAGTCTGTTAATCTGTCTCTTCCATTAATTTGGGCTCCTACTTATGGTTTTTATTAGATGAGGCACGTTCTGAAACAATATGAGCACAGCATTAGTTCACTGTGTTCTAAGGCATCCTTAGACAGAAGGGCTCACTAAGGGCAGCATGCGCATACACTGCGCCTTAATTATTTAAATTGCATGTACAGCTGCTATGACCTAAAAGTTACTATTGTTCACTTACCTGTTTGTAATTGAGGACCAAGATATCCTGTTGTATAGTACTCGCTGTAATACAATGTCCAGGTCCTCTACAGGAACTGATTAAAATAAAAACAGGCATATTACTGACCTGAGACTCACACAAGCAATCATTAAAACTAAAACATTGAATTGTCTTCAATTGTCCCAGACAACCACTAGAACATTGTTTGACTTTGTAGTGTATTTTTCCGTATGCCTTCAGCTTCCAATCAGATTTCTGGCATGAGTGATAAAATATTCACATTCTTTGAGTTGGTTCATTATATGAGGGTAGATAGTCTATTTTTAGGCTGTCGGGGATACATTTATGGAACTACCCAATTTTGTTTCATGAGGGCCATAACTGCATTAATATTTTGTGTTGCTGTTTTCCTATGCAATACTTTTGGTGAATCAAATAATGTTTCATGAGAACATAAATATATAAATGTTTTAAATGCATTTAAAAAAAACAGATTGTTTTGCTATAAATTAACATTTTGGGGACGTTGTAAAAGCAACCTGTTGTGACTTGAATTTGTCCGATGGTCAAAGGGGTCTTTATTTCATTTGTATGCTGTGTCCTGTAATTCTGCAGCATTGATATCACAAGGTTCCATATCAGGAGTCTTGAAGTTGTCAGCTCGAATATGGTAGAAGGTTCCAATATCCAGCTGCTGGTGACAGATCCAAACTGACAACCTCGAGAATCCTCAGATAAGGCAGCAGGGACTTACTTAGCTGCAGAGTGGATGTTTTTCCACACAGCTCTGGGCAGATTCTTTCAAAGACCTGATGCAACACTTAAAGCCAGATCTATGATGGAGCAGGAGATGCTGGAACTTGTGTGAATGAAGAAGTTTGGAGTGTTTAGTGCCTTGCTTGATAAGTAAATCCAATGATCACTGTGTGCTCCTTTCCCCAGCAGCTGGCCCAGGGTGCAAAATGGCAGCTGCTACTGTGTCGCACTTTGGCTAGTAGCCCGTGGTCTTGCTTGAGTTCACATGTTAAGGACTACATGTTAAGGACTACATGCCTCACATTTCATTTGTGCCAGGAAACAGTTCACAATGAAACAGAGCAACCTGCATTTTACCTCCACTGTAAGAGTTTTCCTCCTCTGATATCTATCTGGCAACAGAAGGTGCTGGAGTTTGGGCTCCATGAGTGTGGCAACTTGCACCACGAGCCTACATGGACCCCCCAGCTGCATGAATACTGACCGACACGGAGGGCTTCCTGTATTGAGACTCCCTGTGGACACTGATTTAACGTTTTGTGCAAATGTTTTTAACCTGTGATGCAAAACCAGAGGCTCTTACAGTGAGGTGTCAATGGTTAAAGGATGTTTGAAGGTGGCACAATCGGAAAGGTGGATACAGGACTGGCAGTCGAAGATGTCTACCTTCCAACCCAGGTTCTCACGCATGTGGAAAATGTACACCCCGAGTCTTTCAAGCACTACACAATATCTTAGTAATCAGCTTGGAAGAGGTCAAATCTGTGCACAATCTTGCCTGCGCGTCAAAGATTAGGACTCTGGAGGTGCTTCTGATGGCCCTCAAGTTTCACTGTTTAAAAGACCTTGCTTCGGGCGATGAGCTGGCTGCTGAACTGGAGCTAAACAGTGTATAAGATCCCTACTAGAGGTATGAATGCAACCAGAGAGCTCCCTTTTGATTCCCTGCAATGTTTTGTGATATGTCGGAGGACAAAAATATATATATATATATATATATATATATATATATATATATATATACACACACACACACTAAATCTTAGGGCCAAGGCACATGAAAACTTCTTTATAAGGCTGGCATGTGCGAGTTTGACTAACTTGTAGGTGAGTTAAGAGAGAAAGTTTTCTGATTGTCTTGCTGAGTGTTTCTTCTTGCCGAGTTTCTCTGCTTTTCCTTCTGCTCCCGCTCCCATCTCTTTTTTCTGAACTATAAAGGGGTGTGCATTTTGAGACGATTGTTAGAGGTGTAAATAGAATGTAATGCTTACTTTAATATCCTTATTAACAGAGCATTTTTGCAATTGCACTCAGGTTTTAGTAAGGTATGGAACACTCAATAGATTTTCTATAAAGAGAATTGTGAGGAGAAACCTTGTAACATAACTGGCACAAAATGACATGACAGCATAATAACAAGACGACAATAGTGGCCACCAGAAACACAAGTCCCAACAAAACTGCTTCCCAAAGTCAAAGCAATCCACTTATATTGTAGAATCATTTGCTAGTCTATCTAAAGACAAGAATAATGCAAGGATTCCCAGACAAGGGGACAAGAATTGTAAAGCATGTATTGTATTATGGTATTTGGAAAGCACTTACTACCCCTTATGAGGGGAACAATAGAGCGCATGTTCAAGCAGGTTGCACACTTTAGAGTGTGGGTGAGGGGTTATAACAGTGTTGTCTTTGCCTTCAGCTTACATAGGAAGTATGTCTATGTTATGCATGATGACCGCCAAGTTGCGGTTATCATGTTATGTTATGAGAAGCTGCCTTTAGTGGTGTGCTGGATAATTAAGTGCGAGACAGACACATTTTTACAATATATGTTATTCTGGTAGTTTTGATTAGCTCCACTAATCGCATACTGTGCTAGTAATTTATCCTATGCTCTCAATCAGATTTCTTATGATGGTTGTGGCAGGATGTCATCCACTCTGGTGATGTTCTCGATCTGCAAGGGGTGAATCCAAGGTCTGCCAGGACAGACCTTGTTGCAGTCCTTTTTTTAAATTAGTGCCATTAAGGGCTGATAAGGATAAAGATTTGGCAAAATTAATGTCATCCTTTTGTTATTATAGGATGTCAGTTCTCAGAGTAAGCGACTATTTGGAACCTCCAGGGTGGACTGTGGTAAAGTCCTCCGGTGACTGGCAACTTGTGGAAGGTCTCTTTGGTCTCGACAGGCCTACATGGATAGGACTGAGGAGTTCTTTAGGCACGCTTGCATAGCCGTATCCTTTCCATAGGTCCTTTTATATTGAGCAAGTAATGAATTTTATCTTATGGTGACATGGATTATATTAAATTGATACTGAGAAGACGGTCATAGTGACTAGAGTAACAGTCCTCTATCTAGTGGTTAGAGGTAGACAGTAGGGTACAATTAAGGATTATGTCCTGGAGTCTATTTAATGTAGTATGTTAAATTTTTGTTTTAAATTTGTTTATTGCTCAAAGGTCGGTGGTCCTAATATATCAAATTACAACTGGAAACAGAGTTCAGGAAAAAACAACCCACCTCCTAAATGTCAACACCCACACTCCTCCCAGTGGGGGAACTCATCCACATGATCCATCGGTGATCTAACTCATCTGAGCCGTTGACACACTCATCAGAAGGAGTCTAACTCGATGTCTCATGGATGTTCCAAAAACCCATTGCCATGTGGGGTGTCTGCCATATATCTCTAGTCGTTTGCAGGTGTGGTTGTAAGTCGGAGAACTCGCAGATACTTAGGGAACGTAAGTTCCTTATATGTTCGCTTCAGAAATGTGAGGCACAGGCCCATTTTTTGTTTTCCAAGTTGACTGTCCTCACGTGAAGAGTCACTGTGATTCTTTCCAACCCCATCAGGGCCTATAGGCCAATAAACCACATTTCACAGTCTGGCATGGCTTCCACCCCCACAACACTGGTATGGCTTATTCACCTGGGCATAAGGCCAAGGTTATTGCCCTCCACTGGTGTGTACGCAGTGGGAATATGAGCTTAATGGGTAGGCCTAAAGAAGTATAGGCTGGAATTGGAGGAATGTCTATGGAAAACATTTTGTTCAAGTTGCTCAACATGCATCCGCAATAGGGTTTTAATTTGGAACACTGCCACAGAAGATGCACATGGGTACCCAGTGAACCGTTGCGCCACCAACAGTAAGGTTATCTGTTCAGAGCCCACAAGTGGGTTCAGGCGGGTGGGTAGTACCAGTAATAGGTAATTTTGGTTATTGTTTTTCTACCTGTTGCACTGGGTGCAGTTGTACATGTGCACTCGTATATCCCTTCCCATTCCCTATCTGAAAGCGTGCGTCCAAACTCTTGTTTCCGTTGTTTCTGTGCTGCAGTACGAGGCAAGGGGACCACCTTTAAGAGAAGTTGATAAATGTCAGTGACAAGATGTATATCATGGTTTTTGGTGATGAACCACTTTTCAAAGGCAGTTACGGGGCGGGCTACTTGCTTGCGTTCATGTGCTCCCTGTCAGTTGCACCATAGTCCTTTTTAAACTGGTCAAAAGATTGTAGCCCATTCTAATCAAAAAAGTCCCCATTGGGGAGGGTATGGTTTTTAAGCCCAGCGATGCAGCCATACTATCCCAAGCAGCCATAATGGCCTGCCATACATCCCCCAGGATCTGTGTTTCTTCAGTAGCCAAGGTAGCATCAACACATGGATGCCTGTGATTGACTGGTCAATAGAGCACCAGTGTTTCTCAGATGTCCTACGGTGCCATTCTACAATGTAGAGCAGTTGTGAAGCCACATTAGCAGTATTTGAGACAGGGGACTCCCAATTCTCCTTCTTCCAATGGAGTACATGGATGCTGTTTTGCCATTTGGACCCCCCCTCCCCCCTTTCTAGATGAATCCTTCAATCAGGGTCTGCATATCAGAAAGAGAGACATGGGTGTCCTTCAGTACATTAAGTCCTGAAATTTGATATTTTTTCCTGATGACCTTAACCCCTGATGCAGAGCCAAATGTATTTAGTTCATGGAGAAGAGCGAGGAGAGGAGAGTGGTCTGCAGGTTTGTGAGCATCAGCAGGACAACATCTGCATGCAGAGCTAAACATCTTATAGAAAGTGACCGTAAACCTGCCTGGGCCTTTATCTATATTGCAGTTTGGGGATGGTATTTATAACCTTCTGAATTGTAATGACCTTTAGCATTTCAGACTATGGTGTAGTGAGGGCCAAGAGTGGAATTGTGTCTAGGCAAGATTGTGTGGTCCCGGAAGGGGTAGGTCTGGAGTATATAGTGCAGAATAATAGTGTTGGAAGGTGCCTGAGATATGCCCAGAGGTGTAGGCTTTCTTGCCAACGCTGGTGGTAATATAGTTGATGGTCTGCCTTTGCCATTGAGCTTGTAGACAAGAAGTTTACCCCCTTCATCTCCCCCCTGTGTAGTACCTATGCTTGGTGCACAGTAAAGCATAGTCCACAGGATCCCAATCAAGAGCATAAAGATTCTGTCTGGCAGCTGTCCACTTGTGCCAAACCTTCTGGGCCCCTCAGTGTTTATGTTGACCCTCCAGGTCACTCCACTCACCCTCTCTTTTGGATCCCTACACTTGGCCATCCTATCTGTGTTAAAGGTAAAAGAGATAGCAATAAATTCCCACCTTAATACTGCTTTAAAAGTGTCCCATAACAGCATGATCTGGGTGACCGATAGCTCATTTTCTACCAGGTAGTTGGTGATCCACATATGGATGGAGATGCGAACATCTGGCTGTTTCAGAATATCATTGTTCAATCTCCAGTGTCCCCGACGTGTGGAGACATCTCTGTCATGCAAGATAGGTAGCATTGGGTTGTGATCTGATAATGCTGTAACCCCTATACCACCTGTAGGACTTGTGTTAGGAATTGTGTTGTGCCTACGTAGTAATCTAGTCTGGCATAAATGTAATCAATGTGCTGCAGAGAAGAATGTGTAGTCCCTAACGGTAGGTTAATGTCCGGGGTCCTTTAGCCATGTGAGCCTATCTGCGGAAAGAACTCTTTCTGATCCACCCCGTGTGCCAAGCCATTTAAACCTGTGTCTATCACCATATTAAAGGTCCCCATGAGTATTTAGGGATCCTGGTTTGGCCATGATTAACAAAATCGCATTCCGTAGGAATTGCTCTTGCTTTTTATTGAGGGTGCATATGTTGCGACTGTAGATAGGGTTTTTCTGTGAAATTTGTTGACCAGTATTACTGCAATTCCTTCCCTCTTGTCCAGGACAGACAACAAAAGTTGCCATGTGAACCAGCCGGACAAAAAGGCTACCCCAGTCCTTCCAGAGCAAGTGAGTCTCCTGAAGGAGAAAGCAGTCACAGCCGAAGTCCCTGAGTAAGTGAAAAACTGAGCCACTTTTCACTAGAATCTTAAAGCCACAGATATTGAGACTAAGGGCCTTCAAGCATGAGCTTGGAGTATCGTGCCACGTGGCCCCTCAGAAAATTTCACAAAGGATGTGGGTCTCTCTTATTTGGTAATTGTATGGTATTATTATTATTATTGTGCTACTGTGTGGTGCTTCCCAAATGTCCCTGGGAACTAAACAAGCAATCTCAATACTCCTACTCCCTTCTAATGGAGTATACCAATTAAAAAGTAGGATAAAGAAACACGTCGGGTTCCCTCTAGTCCAGCCTCCTGATTCCGTGAAGCGATATTTCGGTATCAATCCTATTGCCTTGGTGACTACAGGGGGCCCTCCGCGGTCAGGCCATTGGTGGGAGGTTAGGATATGTCTGTGGCGATCATACTTGTGTCTATGTGAGGGTTGGCAGCATCCCTTCACCCCCAGAGAAGGCCACACTACGCAGGCGGCTAGTTCACAGTCGTACTTTCTCCCCCATGGGGGCCATTCGTATAACTGGCAAACAGCACCCTAATATCGAGGTCCTGCCCAGTGACATGCTGATTAGCCACCGGGCAGGTTCTCGGGCTGCTAATAAGGCCAGCGCATCGCTGCACGGCTTGCCAACCCTCATCTCCAATAAAGAGGCTGTCCTGTGCACTGCTCAACCCAGGCAAGATGCTCCTGTCAGCAGCACGTAGACGAGGGCGAGCAAACACGTAGGCCCGGTCAGGCTGGTGAGAAGTCTGTCCCCCTCCGCCCCTCTCTGGGCTCCTCTGGGGCATCAGTAGAACTGCGGCTCTAAAGTCCATTGCCCCCACCCCCCAACTCCAGATGCGTTGATTCGGGCAGCGGGAGGGTTAGGTTGGCAGTGGAAATGGGAGTCAGGGTGCATTGCGGAGGCGAGGTAATCCTACTCACCCACCATCTTGGCCACGCCTCCTCATTTTACATTTTGAAATCAACTGATGAGTATGTATCTTATGAGATTCGAAGAGCCCCTGACAAGTATGTAACACACTAGCTATTGTTATGTGGGGGAACGCGGAAAGAGTGCTATATCAAGGACGGAAGCCTATTTACAGATAACACACAAAGGAGCAAGAAAACAGCACCCAGCGTCCATTTTTCAAGTTACATAGCACAGTGATCCTATAAACGTGTTTCCCAGTTCTGCTTTAGTACAGTTTTCCTCTTCTTAACTTTTCTCTTTTTCCCTCCTCCATGGGAAGCAAAGGAGCGATTCACTCTCACAAATTACATTTCGACTGGGGTCGCATACCAAATCCTCTAATAAAGGCTGAACAAGGTATGTTAAAAATGAAACAAGATATTTGAACTAAAAAATACAAACTTTGGGACAAGAGATAGTCTTCGCCAGTGGCTGGAAATGTCTGGTGACGCAACAAGATTCTGAAATGGCTTTTTCTTGGCGCCCGATGCGATCCAGCTGTTTTATTAACGCAGGCACGCAGTAGAAGAAGTTGTCCAAACAGCACGGCATCATCAGAAAGGAATGCTCTGACTCAGGTTTTTTTTGCACTTCACCAAAGGAAGCGGTAACAAAACGAACAGACTTCGAAGGAGCAGTTCCAAGACACACATAGCAAACAAAGGCAGGAGCAAGGTCATCCAAAGACCCAGAAAGCTGTGTTCATGAAACGCTCACATTACACAGGCAGTAAAGCATGCTTTCGATTCCTTGAAAGGCAGAAATCACTGTGGCATACATATTCCAGCCTATTTAACAACGCCTTCGCTAAAAAATGAAACAGACCACACGTCCTGGCCCAAAAGTGAAATAGACTACCCCTCCTAGCCCAAAAGTGAAATAGACTACGCCTCCTAGCCCAAAAGTGAAATAGACCACCCCTCCTACAACTGACAGCTGCAGTCCCACTTTAACCCCTGCCACAGACCGGTCCTTTTGAAAGTCTTTTCGGCCCATTCATATCAATAAAAAATATATTTTTTTAATGAGTAGGCTCTTACAGGAACTGAATAATAAAGTGCTTTCTTTGCCTTACAACTGTTATTTCAACTATGGACAAAAAGTTAAAAGAAAAGTGATAGAAGGAACATTTTCAGAAATAGAAGAGTTTTTGTTATCGGTCATAGGAGTGAGCTACGTGACTATGAACCACAAGGAGAAAATAACTGCAGTCTGGACAGAAGCGCCACGCCTATTTAATATTCGAAATGTAAAACAGGTGACCGCCTACTATTCAATTACTACAGCACACTACAAGTCTTTGCTAAGTGCTTGTGCACTGTTTTATTATTTGGGTCGAGTCCATGGTACATTACACAATGGTTTTAGCCGAAATGGTGAGATTTCCTCAGGACTACCCCTCTTAGCATTCTAATGTACACACAAACTTACTACGGCAATCACCAAGGCAGGCAAATTGACGTTTACAGAAAATCAGAGATTTGAGGGGTTCCTTCTCAAGTGACTGCAGTGATCTAATAGTTATATGTAGGGATTTACCCACTGGCGCATTTCTCTGGCAGTTGTTAGACAACTGGTTGAGTTTGCTGATGAAATGGAGTGAAGTTCTCTGACCTGCCTTCAAATAGGTCTGACTGGAAGGAGCTACATTCACACCTTCTAAATCTGCCACTTTCTTTTTTCATCATTGAAGGTGTGAATGTAGCTCCTTCCAGTCAGCTAGCAGCTTCCAATTGTTTGGTGTTGAAGGACCTGGGATCGCAAGTGCAATCTTTGGAGTAAAAGGTATGACACGGCCACCCATTATTTGATCGCCTGGTACATGAATTAACAGATGTATTGAACAGGGTCAGTTAAAAAAAAACACACACACACACACACACTGCTTATTAAATTCCAATTGCTAAACATATGCCAATCACAAATGAAAAATGCTCCAGATTAAGTGACTTTCTGAGAACCCATATGACGTGTCATTAAACTGTAAATAAACCCTGCATTCTAATTTGATTGCCCACATCTTTCTGAAAGTCCGCACTAGAGGTCTGCGTGCTAAACGCTCAAACATATTGGTCATTATTAGCGGTGTCTGCAGCAAATATCAAGGGGGGATGGGCAAGGTGGGGGACAAATAATAAACATTTTAAAAAAAAGACTTACCTAGCATGAAGCAGTATTAGGATTGGTCTGAGTGGCTCAGACACAACCCTACACAGCCAGGCTGGAGAAACACAAGTGTGCATGTGTGTTTGGCCGGCCTAAGATGGCTGGCCAAACACACATGCACACTTAGTGCAATCCATTCCTCATCTCCCCCTCTCCCACCTCCAACCTCCCATGGCCCAGACCTGCCCCCCCCACAGCAAAAAAAAGAAAACAATATTGAAGTTTTGTTTTATTTTTCTGCTGCTGGCTCTTAGCCAAGGGGTTGACGCTACTCCGCCATTGCGGAGGATCGCCAACCTGGGCATTATTTGTAAGCCTTGAGCATAAAAACTGGAAAGAAAGACCAAATAAGCATTCAACCCTTCTGAGGTGGATATGTTAATTACGATTAAGCTGATTAACAGTAAAATGAGCTGCTTACAGTGCTCCGAAATGGCAGCTGTGCGGTACAAAGGGTCATATAAAACAAGTGATTAATATTACTAGTTTAACACCTGAAGGAATGGATCGCTTTGTAAAATTATGATGATTAATTTTAAAGCAATAATGAAAGAAATCTTTTTATATTATCTACTTCCATTTTAATCTGACTGCATCTACCTAGCAGGAAGCGCTAGACAGTTATTACGGTTTATAATGTTTGTTTCTATTATCTTTCGTGATTTCATTTGATTATTTTTCCAGACTTTTTAAATCTTTGAATGTTCATGCATGTTTAAAACTAAAACAAATATTGAGAAAGTGAAAGCAATCCCAGATGGAGATGAGACAGCAAAATAACCCTTTTAAGGCTGGGCTAAGGTGCAAGGATGGGAAGGCGCCTAAAAGAGGGTTAAAAAAAGAAAAAAATAAATCGCAAAGGCCTCAATGCTATTGTAACAAAGTAGGTACCACACTTTGTTGATGAAGAGATGTCTTTATTATAAGTTACCTCTAACACCTCAGCCTCCTTCCTCCAGCTCCTACGTCTCTCTCTCTCTCTCTCTCTCTCTCTCTCTCTCTCAACCATCTTACATTTGATCGTCAAGTATTAACAGGTTCTAGGAACAAGGAACTCTAGTAAAGAAGAGTTCTAACAGTGAAGGTAGGACACTACAGCTGCGTTGCTATAACAGATAACACCATGCGTGCACCTCCAGTGCTTTACATTAAGGGAATCACACGAGGCTCCTTCAATTGAGCAATTTTAGAAAACCAGCCTACACTCTCCCCCCACTACAATTTTGAGATGGGAATTCACAACAAATTTTGGTTTAAAAAAAGTGTGGGTTGACCATTCACTGCTAACAACTTGCAATTGGATGACTATGTTTAAGGGCATTCGCCATAACATTAGAAACTGACCTAAAAGAATATTACCTACTCCTATGCTGCACTCTCTAAAGGTATGTTACCTACACCAGAAGTCTTACCTCTCAAACAGTTCAAAGGACGAAGTTTGTGTGGCCCACCTCTCTCTTTCTGAAGAATACCCAATTATGTTTCATATTGTGGGTTGTCAGAGGGGGTGTGGACCAATTTGCCCCAAGTAAATAACATGAGATAATAAAAAGTTGAAAACCCACTTTTATGTCCAAGTATGAGATTTCGACCTTGCAACTTGTTATGATTTGTAATATGAAGTTAGTACTCAGAGTCAAGATGATGAATACAAGTGTATTTATTGGTGCCCATTTGGCTGGTGGTGGTGGGGGGGGGGGGGAACAAATCCACCTCCCGTCCTTCTTGCTGTTGCGTCTTAGTGCTTAATCATTGGACTCTTACCAAAATCAAATATCAAAAATTAAATCAAGTTAATTCTCACTGGGCTGTAGCAGGGAAGAAATGGTTCTATAAGAGGCCAAGAAGGGTTCCCACATTCTAAGACACTTAACCGAACCGTTACTGCAATCTAAGTCTGAGATTCTCTTGACTGACAGTAGCCAATCCATATGGGTAGGGGGGAAACCAGAGATCCACTTAATGCATATTTCCCGCCATGCTATCAGGACAAAGTAAAAGAAGAGGTGCGCCAGGGGTCTCTCCAATCTATTGTACGTATTCCTCTCGGCACCCTCATATAGTCCAAATAAAATCATTGGTAGCGTTATCTCAGCGCGTCTATTTATGATGGATAAGATCGTCTTACCCACTTATTCCCAGAACGTTTGAATCCCCGGACACTGCCACGAGAAATGGATATCGTCTGCTCCCTTTAGATCGCACTTCGGGCAGTTACTCTTCCTTTGGATCCTATTCTAGCAAATCTTCCGGGGGTCCAGTAGGCCCGGTATACAGTGAACAGTTGGTTCCTCCGCAAGGGAGCAGATTTTACCACAGACCAAAGTATATTCATAGAGGCCTGACAGGAATGAGGGTGGTCTAGTGCAGGAAAAACAGGTTTCCACGCCTCTGCGGGTAATGGAAAAGAGGCATCTTCACCTTGTACTAAGGCCCAACACCACTTTGAAACTCCTTTTTTAAATCTCTTTGGACCAGTGATTTCCCTTTCCCAACTGTGGGGCACCAAGCCTCAGGTTCTCCTTGTACCCAGATTTTAATTTGCAATTATTTAAACCTGGATAACTTAGCATTGGTTGCTTCGGATAGAGATTCCCAAGAGCTTACTGAGCCCCCACTGACTATCTGTCCCCAGCGCACGATTCCTCCCTCTATCAATGGAGTAGCTAGTGCGTCTTGCAGACACAGCGTTGTACTGAGTGAATTCCAGATTGGGGCCAGCTCACTGTAATACGGGATACCCAGTCTTGTTCTTACTTCATACCAAATCCTGCAGGCATTAAGAACTTTTAGTGTAACTTTTTTTGTAGTACCTGGGGTGGCCAAATGTATAGAGGAACCGTGTGCCCTGGTCCCGGAAGCTCCCTGCCAACACCTGCAGCTGAGAAAGTTCATATTCCTTGGAGAGGAGTGATCTAATATTTTTCGATTGGAATGGCCAGTAATAAAACTGGAAATCTGGGAATGCGATTCCTCCATCCAGTTTCTTCTTTCTCAATTTTTTCCATGCTACTCTAGGATTTTTATAAGACCAGATGAAACTAACTAATCCCCCCTGCAGTTTCCTTAACCAGTCAGTTTAAAGAGTAAGGGGATGGTGTTAAAAATGAAAGTACATTTTGGCAATATCACAGTTTTTATTAAATTTGTTCTACTTAAAATGGAGAGATGTAAGTGTGACCATTGGTGGAGTAACTTCACCTACAGGGGTGCCCAAATTTCACCTGAGCCATCTCTGCCAAATTCGTATCCACTTTTACCCCTAAGTAACGAATTTCATTTTTCTCCAATAGACCGTCCTGTGGGCCATTCCAAGTCATTGCTCCAGATTTATCCGTATTAACTAAATAACCTGAAATTTCCCCAAAGCCAGCTGTAATTTCAAAAAGTGCCAGAAAAGCACTTTGGGGATTCTGTGTATAAATCAGGAGGTCATCTACATACAGGGTTTCCTTCAGGACCCAGTCGTGATTCTGAAAGGGTATAATTCACTGGAAGGGTTCAATATATAGGTTGAAGAGAAGAGGAGAAAGAGGGTAACCCTGTTGTGTCCCTCGTTCGATTTTAAAAGGTGAGGATAGAATATCATTAACCAGGACGCGAGCAGAAGGTGCCTTATAAATAGCTTTGATTGCTTTAAGAAAATTATCTCCCAAGTTGTTACGTTCCATTACTGCTTGCAGAAAGAGCCAGCTTACTCTGTCAAAGGCCTTTGCAGCGTCAATTGTTAATATGGCAAGAGGCATGTTCGTAGTAGTTGCAATGTCAATTGCGGAGACTAGATTCTGAGTCAGGTCCCCTAAGTGTTGATTTCTTATAAAATCTTTCTGGTTGTTGTGTACTAAGTCACCGATCACATTATTCAACCTCCTGGCAAATAGTTGTGCGAAGATTTTGTAATCATTATTAAGCAATGAAATGGGTCTATACGACTCACATGTCCTAGCATCTTTCTGCGGCTTTAATATTAAGGTTATATTAGCTTTGTTCCAAGAGGTCAGAACCGGGGAAGACTCATTAAGAACCGAATTCATCAACTGAGTCAAGACTGGCACTAGTTCTTCTTTCAAGAGTTTATATACTTCAGCTGGTATGCCGTCTGGGCCCGGAGCCTTCCCGTTTTCCAAGCCAGAAATAACATTATCTACTTCGCTAGGATGAAAACATTGATTGAGGGTCTGGTTCTTTTCTGGTTCTAACCTGGGGAGAATATCTCCCTTCAGCCAGTTTTCAATCGCCTCTGTTAAAGCCACAGTGTCATCTCTATATAGTTAAGAAAAAAACGAATTCCCCTGCAATGTCTTGATCATCTGAGGAAATTCTACCCATCTCGTCTATCATTATGCCTTTAATCATATTCCTAACATTGTCAGACCTAGTCTTCCAGGCTAGTAACCTGCCACAACCTTCGTCGTACTCGAAATGCGCCAATTTAGTAGCTTCCCATGTGCTCTTCACAACTGATTCCAAGAAGACCTCAAGTGAATTTTTAACTTCCTGAATTTGGTGCTGTAAGTCTATGTGTGTTGTTGCATCATGGGAAATAACCCTCTGGGCTTGCAAGATACGAAGTTTACCCTCAAGAGCCTCTACTGTGGCTTTAGTTCTCTTAGGCCTGATGGCAGCGTAACTGATCAATTTTCCACGACTGAAGACCTTATACGTTTCAAAAACCGTGGCTATCTATGCAGAGCCTAAATTGATCTAAAATAAAATCCTTAGAATCCCTTTTCAACTTTAGAAAGATCTCTTCCTCCCCATGAGAGATCTATCCAGTGTCCATCTGGAACATGCACGAGAACCAGAAAGAGTTATAACCAGCTGCACGGCTGAGTGATCCAAGAGATGACCTGGCTGGTGAAAAATTTCCACTAAGTTATTTCAAAGTCTAGCATGCATCAAGAAAAAGTCAATTATAGAAGCGTGACCATGTTTTTTGTTCCAGAAAGTGAACTCCTTGGTCTGCCCCATTCTGCTTCGTCAAGGGTCAATCAGGCCAATATTTTCCATTATATAATGCAGGCAAGTTCTCATATTGTTTGTGCTGATGGTTGTTCTGGGGCTAGACCTATCTAAGGTACGATTAAGCAAAACATTAAAGTCTTCACCAACTACTATCAAATTCTGAGCTCTTCCAGACAGTTGCTCATAGAGGTCCCTAAGTGGGCCAGGGTCATCCACGTTAGGACCATAAGACACCAAGGTGTATATGACCCCTTCTAACTTAATATTTGCCAGAACCCATCTCCCCCCCCCAGGGTCAGGCCTAACATCTGTCAGATAATCTTGAACCTTATTCTTTACAACAATCGCTACCCCTTTTACGTTGCAAGATTGGTTAGTACAGGCAAAGTGAGTAATCCACCTTTGCGTCATAAGGATACTCATCCACTCCTCATATCGTAGATGGGTCTCTTGCAGGAGGATGATCTGACTATCAGATAATCTTAGAAACTCAAGAATTCTCCTTCTTCTGCTGCATACTCTAAGACCATTTACATTCCAGGTAAGAATTTTAAGTTTAAAAGTGACATCGGGCCCGGTCATCCTGTTCTTGTCCGGATAGCTATCTCTTGCTTAGCCCTTAACCGTGTCAGGACTCCATTTATTTTTGGGTTTTTTTCCCCATCTGCTCCCCACCCAGTGTGATCTTGGCCAGGTCATTATACAATGTGCCACCCCAACACTACCCTTCCCCAAACCCTCCCTAGGGAACCCTCCTCTAGACCATATTGGGTACCACTACCCTTAGGCCCCGGCCCTCCCCAGCCCGCTAGCTCTCCCCTTTTATCTGTTCGATCAGAACCTTAGCTTCTTGGGGGTCTCGCATGGTGTACATTTTATTTTTCCACATTACCTTCAGGGTGGCGGGGAACCTCAGTTGTGGAGTAGCACCCAAAGTCTTAAACTCCTGCATAAACTTCCACAGCTCCCATTGTCGATCTTGCGTTGCCCTGGATATATCAGATCTTATTAGGAAAGTCCAACCTTCATGCCTGAAGCCCTGAACTTTGAGAGCTTCTGTAAGGATCAGCTCTTTCACTCGATATGAAGCAAAATTAACCAGCACCTTCCTGGGTTTATCCTTGTTAGGGTTTCTCTTAAAAGGGTCCCGGTGGACTCTCTGAATTTCTGAGTCCAGGTCGAGGGAGGCTACAGTCGGGATATGCTCTTTAATCAAGGATATTATGAGCCCTTTCATTTTGTCCCCTTCCACACCTTCTGGAATATTAAAAAATCTGAGATTATTCCACCTACAGTGATTTCCCAAGGATTCTAGTTTCTCTCTCAGATCTTTCTCACTTCGTTTTAAAGTTTGGACCTCATGACTGTTCAACTCCACTTCTGCCTGAAATACACAAATAGAGGATTCCATAGCCCCTAATCTCTCCGTTAAATTAGTAATTTTCACATCAAGACCATCACAAAGCCCCTGAAGTTTAGCTTGATTAGAGTCAGATACAGCGAATTTGTCTCTCATCTCTTGCAATAATGACTGAAGTAGGGAATCTGTATAGTTTATGCTGCTTCGTTCAGACTCCACCTCTTGCGGTAATATTGAGACCCCCTCCCCCCCCCCCAGCCCAGCTGTGCCTTGTCCTATTTCCTGCATGACAGGGCTATGTGATAAGACCAATGGGGTAGATGATACTCCTGCCATATTGGCAACTGTATTTTGGGGGTTTACCTTTAGCAGCGCGCTTAGTCCTTACCCCTGTACACAGTGGTAATGATGTTGAGGCTAACAGGGGACCCGGGTAGTCCAAACCAGGCTTAGATGAAGATAAATTCTGCCCCTGCCGCCGTGTCCTGGCCCCTGGCCCAGATGTGCGCCTGGGGGTCATGCAGGAGAGTTGATGCTGAGTAGCCTGAAGCGTGGAAAAATGCTGCCAAGCATCCTTGCTGGAATCACGGGCGCGAGGGAGCTCTGGAACCAGCTCCCCTCAGAAATCCTGTTTCAACCAAGGCAGAGCCAGAAACAAGCCTGTGCTGACTCTGCATCGGCTGCCCTGGAAACACAGCCCGGCCGCCGCCCCTCTGTGCCGGCAGATCGACCACAGGGGGAGAAACGAAGCAGCAAACAGCGAGGAACAGCTTGGGGGCGGGGGGAACCCCGTGCCTTGGGGCATCCATCTGAAGCGGGCGTCTGCAGGGGAGAAGTGGGTAGGTGCAGCCGGGTGATCATCCCCGCGGTGGGGGAGCCGGCGGCAAAGCAGAGGGCGGAGACCGTGGTCTGTGCATCTAGCAGACCGTCATGTTCCCTGAGCCCCAGGGAACAGATGTTTTAAGTAAGACCTTGTAACTCCCTTCTTTAAGGCTCAATTTAGACCCTTTGGTTTGTTCAGCCAATTTCCCGACTCCCAATCATCAGCATGCCAAAAGCAATGCTATAAAAAAAAAAAAGACTTGCGAGGCAAACAATAGGAAAGCCAAAAACTGGTACCTTGGATTTTTTTTTTTTTTTTTCAAGATGGTAGTTATTCTGCATGTAGATGTAACATGACAGCCATTTTCGAAAGAGATAATAAATATACAAGATGCATAAAAAAATTCAAAAGTCAGAAACAAATTAATATTATCGCTAGATACTCTTTAAAAAGAATTTAATTTCCCGCTCTATTTGCTTGAACTGGCCTTCCCGTTTTTGAACCAAACAAATTAATAGCTTGCGTGCAGCTTTCTTCAGGAAATTAACAGTCAGATTGAATTACTCCAACACCATGCAATAAAGTGGAGGGGAATTCAGCCATGTGCTTGTTTGAATGCTAGCACATCGCTTGTCTTCGGCACTGAACAACCTATTAGCCCTCTACCATGCGGTACTGCTTTAGTACTGCCCTAAAGACAGACTTGGTAGTTTTGTGCCACTACTGTTCTCAACCATAAATAATCAGCCACAATTCGGAGGCCGGCATTCCAAAGCTTTCAAATTAAATATATCCTGTGTTTTTTCTTAATACAATTACTTTATCCCATTGTACATTAAATCACATAGGATGACATCTACATTAAGCAATACTTGGATATCCATATTGTCAACTGCAGGCGGAAATGTTATTGCATTTTTCAGTATTTACAAAAGACCTGCAAAGTACAGCGCGAAGAACATGGGTGGGAGCATGCACTCCTGCTTCATGCCAATAATGGTCAGCAATTTTACTGTCAGACCTCCATCTGTCTCCATGAGAACCCTGTCCACTTATCTGAATTTAATGAAACCAACAAGGGCAAGAAAGTGTCAGGGGTCACTTACTGATCGAGCACAGGCCAGAGACTAGGTCTGTCAGTCCTGGTGGCAGCCATGTAATAATTAATTAAGACTGGATAAAATTAATAACTCTTCTTTCAACAGCACTCTTTGGTAAGCGTAAGCACTAAACCTGCTTCACTGACATGTTCACCCAAGATTGCAAAACTCCTACTAGGTGTTTGGAATATTTGATTATGGACTGCAACATATTTGAGGTTGGCGTGTATATCACAAGGAACGTTTCTTTTGTAATGTTTTAAACACTGCTCACAAATATTTGTTCTTAGAACCCCCTAGAAGTATGTATCTTTTATTCCAAAGGGGTGTCACCTGTGCCTATGAAATTGAAAAAAAGTACATTTAAAAAGAAAATGGACGTACCAACTTTTTATGAAATCCCCCGCCATCACTTTTAAACACTTATCTAACAAGCATCATATATGCATATTGGAGCACAGAAACAGCACCTGTAGAGGGTCACTGAGAAGGTTTTGTCATGAAATCAAAGAAACACTCTTGAAAGCAGGTAACAACCATATTTAAATCAGAACAAACTACTGAAAGTAAACAATGATATTTGCACAGGTCTACCAAGTTACAAAGACCTATTCTTTTCATTTTCACAATTCCTTGGGGTAAAAAAAAAAAATGTCTGATCAGCTTATATGATTTTATTGGTATTAGTGGATTAGAATGGTAAAGCAGCTGGAGGACAAACAATTTATACACCGGGTAACTTCTCTAGATCAACATTTAAGAATTTAACCACACTCAAATGGAAAACTAGAAACCTTAAATACTTATGGATTTATTGAACAATTATTGCGAAAGCCAACAGTTAGTGCCTTTATAATGTGAGTGCTGAATTATTGGCTTTGCCAACGGTTGTCTGTACATTGTATAAATAAATAAAAAATAAAAAAATAAAAATACTGGACGAAAAGAAAACATATGGGACCTCAAAACTCAACATTGAATTCAATGTTTTCAATCTTTATAAATGTCACAGTTTAATTTTAAAAACACCTTTCACTCTGTAAACTCAACAGAACTTGAAAAGAATAAAGAAGTGTAAAGGTAATGCGTACCAAGGGCTAATATTACTTTCCACAGGATCCAGACATTTGATCTTCTGCAGTAGACCAGGAAGCAGATTTATGGCCCTCCAGGAGAAATGTCCTGCTAAGTACACCTTTGCCTCACATCCCAGCTAAGCGAGTGCTGCAGCTGGCCCTCCCCACAGTATCATAAAAAATGTGTGTGCACCAAAGCTTGAGCTTTCGTGCTTTATGTGGCATGCAGGAGATAAAACAACAAATCTTTAACGTCCACTCTTCAGCCATTCCCCAGAAAAAATATCAGTTACTATACTTTTACAGACATTTTAGGGGGAGTGGGGAGCAACCCGTCGCAGGGGGTGGGACTGGTATTTGAAACAGTGAAGCAGCACATGAGGGGCAGAGCTAGAAAACACGTGAACTCTTGATAGAGTGCTAACAAAGAAAGAAAGAAAAAAGTAGTTCCCTTAATGTGAGAAGTTGAAGGATATAACTCAGCCAATCAAAAGGACTGTAGAGATTGTGCTCCAGGGAAGGGACAAACATTGAATAAAGCCAAACAATGGTAGGCAATGGGCACGTTGTAAGTCCTATGCAAATTCCGGGGAGGACTTTGACAACCTAACTGGCAACCAGAAAGCTTGGCTTAATTTATTTAAAAGAATAACAAAATATTTCCAAAATCACTTTTGTCAAACAGATACAATCATGTTTTTGAATCAGCTCAAGTCTCTATTAACTAAAGATCTGTTTTTGCCTCTGCTAGAGTAGAATTAACAAATAATAACTCACAATGAAAAGGCACATAAACAAAAATGGGTGGGAGTGAGTCACAAGTAAGACGTCCCCGGATTAAACCAGTGCTTGAATCTCCCCAATATAATTAGACAAGGCACCACATTAGCTCATCGTACAGTCAAAATATGACAATTTAGTGGTTATCACAGCAACATATAGGGCTAAGTTTCCTATAATTAATCCTTCCCTGATCAGTTTAACTTCTGCTCCTTAGTTTCTGCCTGGAGATACATCTATAGCTTTCAACATAGAACCCCAAACCTCCAATACTACCAATTCATCAAGACAATCAATATATGCTATACAAATCTTCAGAAATTCAACTTACACGATCATTTTAGGGCTTCAAATATCAATATTAACATGATACACAACTACAGACACAACTTACAAAAGGTTTTGGTCAGAAATAACAGATTATCTTATGGTTGGGAATTCTGTTTTAATAGCTGGGCTGTCAGCAATGCTTGCATATGATGGGAAATAATGTACTTTTCTAGTATTATGTGCTCAAGTAAAAGGTTTCTCCTACCAAAAACCGAGGTTTTAACGTTCTGTGCAAATCCACTGATCTAATTTCTGTACACATTCATTGTTAAAATGATAATCTGTTTAGAGACAAACTAGGTCTCAGCAGTTCAATGGCTCTATCACTTCCAATAACACTAGCAATATGTGCTGTTCATTAACGAGTTCAAAAAACATGCGATGGAAAGGTAAATATGTCATACTCTAGGACAAGAAAAACTACATTCTGAATAAAGTGTTTGCTCATTAAATATGAAAATAAAACTTTGCCCAATGTGAGAGACATGGAGGTAAATGTAAATGGTAAAAGTGTTTAAATGTTGATCCCATTTCTGGACAAGTTATTACTGCAGCACCAAAAATGTATCATTTATTTTCCTTTACAAAAAGGTAGCAATATACAGTATTCACTTTTTCGACAGGAGTCTGATCTTCATAGTATCACAGTTTATGGTCATTCCTATTTCTTTAAATGAAATGGACAGAATTGTGGTTTACAGGTAAATAGCCGGAATAGGAAAAATGAATGGACCTTAAATCCAGCCTACCCATGATTCGTAAAAAATAGCATGGGAATTTGTCCATACTTTGTCAAAAGAGTAGGAAAATATGACATCCTAAAAAGGTATAGTTGCCCATTTGTTGACTTGGATAATGGCACTGCTGTCTTTCGGCTGCGATCTTTACCATCAACCATGATCATCTTTACACTTGGCATAAGTTGTATTTAAAAAAAAATAGCAATTTCTTTAAATTTTGCAGCACACTTTGTAACACAGAAACATGTTGTATTTGCATCTCAAATGATAACATGCATTGTCAGCCTTTTGTATTTGCTTCTGCTGGTTTTCTTGTGTCATGGTTTTAGTAAACATTTATCACTGGGGAGCTGCTAATATTTAAAACAAAAAAAAACTAAAAGCAAAAATAGGTTTTGGGTCCCAAAAAGCACATATCGCAATAGTTTTCTCGCTCAATGAAACTATTTATTTTGTGGCTGTGCTACTTCTGAAACAGCAGAGTGTTGTCACCCAGGTTAACCAATGGTTGAAGTGGGTTGAACCAACGCCCTCTGAAGCTGAAGTGGACACAAGTAAAATGTGAACCACAAAACACTAGACTAATGGATGAAGAAGTCTGACTGAAAGCCCATATACGTAGGCATATCATACTTATACAATTCTAATAAAATCAAAACGCCATTCCTAAAAGTATATGTTAAACCTCTCTATAGCAGTCACATAAACCCCCTCGCCTTCATGCTTCAGATTTTACATTTGCCCAAGAACAAGCAATATTTACCTTCACAACCAGTAGCAGGGCCAACACAATCTACACACTACATGCTTGCCCCCATCTCACATCTCTTGCTACAATTCCTCAAAGAGGTACCACCTACTGAGGAACAGCACTGGCCCAGCAATGCAACAAGCATAATGTAGTGGAGAGTGCGCATATAGGTCCCAATGGCATTGCTGCAAATAGGCTGTTAACTAATTTGATAATTGTCTTAAGCTATGAAGTAGAATTTCTTCAGTATGTGCGGCCATATTGCCTCCCCCATCGTCACTGACAATTCCAGCGCACCTTGTTAGTAAAGAAACACTACTTCACAGTCTCCTGTAACCACTAATTAATTTGCAGAGTACAGCCTGCAGCTCTTACCCAACTGAACTCATAACACTGAATGCTAATATTTTAGAGTACTTTGTTTCAACACACCCTCTCCAATACAGAACCTAGCATACCTATATGCAGGGCGAACAGAATTAAATGGCATGGGAGGACCACATTAAGCAGCAGGATTGACTACATTATGAGGCAAGTAAAGGCAATTATGCAGTAAAATATTGCACATTTTGTCATAGTATTTCTTCATTATTTTGACAATTTTGCTCATGGGGACACTGCTTAGGCAAAGATTTCCCTCATTTGTAACTGTTTAACAACCCAACACAGCAATAAGCAACTAAAAGATAACTAGTCATCTTTCGTGAAAAGACTTCCAAAGAGCAGGAACCCATGATGCCTTTTTTTTTTTTTTTTTAGAAACTTTTGACCCATTTGAGCTAGAAACAAAAGATTGTTTTGATAAAATCTGCAGTTTTTGCAGCAGTTGAGGGATTATGTGAAAAATGTGGCAAATCCATAGCTATGCGGAAAATACTGCAACTGCTGAATTGCAAGTGACCTTGCCTACATGTCATTACAAAATAGAACACTAATCGTCTATGCCAATGGTTCCCAACCTGTAGTCCGGGGGCCCCTGGGCCTCAAAGTCTCCTCAGGGGGTCCGCAGCTGCTTAGAAATGTGAATAATATTTACAGATTAGGTACCCAGCTTTAAGTAATGACTAAGTGAGGAGGTCCCTGAATTCAAATAATGATTCAGTGGGGTTCCCCGGCTTCCAGTAATGATAAAGTGGGGTTCACAGAAGTCAAAAGGTTGGGAACCACTGGTCTATACCTTTGCAACTTTAATGCAAACTAGAATAAGAGCATGTCTTTCTAACATAGCAGCATAAAAATATATTATAGCGCTATAAGTAGAAGGATCACCAATGGTTTTCACTGATCGGATAGTGATAAAGGCTTATGGTACACTGCCTGTGCCATGATTGTGCTAGGTTATGATTGGGACCCGTGAGTTAACTATACATATGTCAGTGCTACAAGGATATACAAAAAGCTGATTATGCCCTATGCAGATGCTTGTAATTTAGTCTTAGGAATTAAAGGAGTAAGGAAATATGATTTTTTGAAATATTTTTTTTTTTTAAAGTCAAAACTCGTGAAATGTGCTTGAGAAGAGTTGAGAAAGACGAACGAGAAAATTAGCATCCAGTTTTTGTGCCTGGCGACTGTCCCAAAACCAGTCAGTAGTGACAGAGTAAGACACAGGGTAGGATGTGTGGGCTATTCGCTGAAATTCTAATAACAGCTCTTGTACTTAACTGAACATTGTCTGAGTCAGGGAAAATCAGATACAACTTCCAGGTGCCTAAAGACGAAAATATATGTCAAATGATGTAATGCAATTGTAAATATGTGGAATTTAATGTCACTGTCCAATTCAAATGCAAATTTTCTGTTGATGTACAGGGTCTTGCACCCTGAATAGCTTGCAACGACCCTGTGCTACTCAGATAATTTTTTACTTTGTAAACAGCAAAACATACATACACTTTACTCATTCATAAAGACAGCAAAGACTTGAAAAGCGTGCCAATGTTATTTTGTTACTGTCTTGATATGAATTTATCAAATTTTATTAACATTTCATAACAACCATCCCACCTCCACCAAGCCCCAGTGAGGTTTTGGAGGGTAGTCCACCAAGGGAGGTCTCCCCTTTGGAATTATTGGGAGAATGGAGCAGACTGATCTGGCTACTTTGGGCCACATTTGGGCTTCATATGTGCGCCGGTTATTTAGCTAGTCATTTTATGATTTAGGTCACCATTTTGTCATAGGCAACATGGTGGCTGGCTAGCAGTTAGGAGTAGAGAACATTTTTAGTCGGGAATATATTTAGTGTAGAAAAAGTAAGGGTTAATATTGTGGTAAGAGAGCTATATTAATTCGGAGAGTACTTCAAGTACCTGAGGATGTCGGAGGATTTGGTGCTTCAGGCCTTGTCGTTGCTGCAGGAAGCGGGCAGATTAGAACGGCTCACACCGGCCACGTGGCCTCAAGCGTGACCGGTGAGGAGTGCTGCAGCAGGCATGGCGGCAGCAGTATTAGCATGCTCGCAACCACGTGATTCCAAGGGCTCTTCAGAAGAGGTGAGTTTGAGGGGCTGCTCACGTACTCGACGAGCGGCCCTCGTTGAGAGGAGCCTGCATCTGTGAACTGCATGG
This sequence comes from Pleurodeles waltl, assembly GCF_031143425.1. Classification (NCBI taxonomy): domain Eukaryota; kingdom Metazoa; phylum Chordata; class Amphibia; order Caudata; family Salamandridae; genus Pleurodeles; species Pleurodeles waltl. The sequence goes on from NC_090447.1 coordinate 716,814,226, forward strand.
CAGCGTGCAGTGCGATGAAGGCCTAAGTCAAATATTTTGAGGGCGGTGCGCTCGCAGGAAGCCCCTGTCAAGGCATAGGGAAGGGAAATGAGGCGGGGTTTCCTGTAATGCTCGGGCTGCTGCAGTGAAAGGCAGAGGAATGGGAGGTGGGAGGGGAAGAGGGTTGGAGGGAGGGAGCAGGTTTTTGGAGCAGGCTTAGCTCCTTTGAAGCAAAAATGAGCGAGCCGGAGAGGATTGTAATTTAAGTGATGCCCCTTTTTGTGAGTTGGAAGTTTTTGGGACCCATGAAGAAGAGATTGATTTGCCCGGGATACGTGGAGAGCTTCAAGATGAGGAGCAGCAGAGTGATTTATCTTGGGATGGAGTGGTACAGGATCGGCAGACCACGGACCTTAATAGGGGTATGGTTGGGACTGTTGAAAGATGGGAGGAGTCTGGAGATCATAGTTTGGAGGTAGAGAACAGCCCGGCATAAGCGCTAATGGGGCCCTCTTGGACTGGAGTGAGGAAGATGAATGGCGCAGTAGGCTCCCCCCACCAAAGTTTATTCACGAAGGAGTGGATAAGAGCAAGGTGCCGGGGTGGTTCGTGGGAAGGAAGTGAAGACAAGAAGTGGGGATATGAGGATGTCAGGGTGGACGAATTGGGGAGAAAAAAGGGATGGAAGTAGGGGGAGACGTACTACAAATTTACAAGAAGGTCAAGACCAGCACACTGGGCCCTTCTTGTTTTCCCTTTTTCTCAGCAACTAGTGCCCAGCACAAGTAGAGGCTCAAAGGAGATTGAGGCGGCTCAGGACCCTCGAGGAGAAGAGAAGGCAGAGCCCAGAGCGGCTGGCCAGACCAACGAGGGATCGGAGAAGACAGCGAAGTTCAAATGCAGCGATGTCAGAATGGTGCAGTGGAATGGCAGGGCTGGTGCACCCGTCGGCGTCTTAGGGCATCAGCAAGCCACAGATATGGTGGCAAGGTGGGAGAACAGGTTTACAAAAGACCCCTCGATGCCCACCGGTGGCTACCCAGCATATACATGCAGAATCCTACAATTATAGAGCGGATCAACGGGGCCGTCTGATATAGCTTCTCTGGATTTGAGTGGGCACACTGTGCTTGATTACGATAAGGAGAGCTGAGAGGAAGGGGAGGTGCAGAAGGAGCATGGGTTTCGAAGGAGAGAAGGGGAATGGTGGCAGAAAGAGAACATGCTTGAGCGAAAAGAAGGGAGTGCAGGAGGGACAGATGCTGCTGTTTTTCATATCTTACAGGATTCAAGTTCTCAGGGACAAAATGGCTTGCGAGGTGCAGCAAGAAGGGATGAGCTGGCAAGGCAGACGAGTTCAGAGCAGGCATTGATCTTGGCACCAGGTAATGGGGTGCAGAAGCTCAACGCAATGGTGTCAGAGGCAGTGGAGGCCACTGAAATAGGTGGTAATGAGGCACGCCTGTGGAAAGGAGTATACATACCCGATAGAACTGTTGGAATAGATGTGGCTATGGGGTCAGAGGTAGGGCCACACACTAATAAAGGGTTGAAAGGACAAGCAGTAGAGGGAGCTGTAGCAACTGCTGAGGGAATATGCGGAGAGCAGGTGGTTGTAGACAAGACGGAGAATAAGAAGAATGGTTTAGAGAGCAAGGAGGTTAAAATTAAGAAGTTACAATATATGGGAACTTCCAAGCCTCTTGGTGACCACCTAATGCTTGCCACAAAGCAGAAGGTATGGAAAGGGGAGTATGCTGAAACTCCTCCATAGAGAAGTAAGAGGGAAAGAAGGTTAAGAAGAAGAAACTGAATTGGCTAAACACCCTTAGGTCCCTGTAACAACTGAGAACTGGATTGCAGCCTTTTTTATATTTGCCAGTGTGTACTGTGAAAGATGCCCATAGCGGTCAGTAGCTTTTCTTAAATAAATGGACGTCATTACGAAAGTGCAGTTGAATTACAGCGGATACGCATGGGTTCAATATGATGAAGAATTTTGGGCCCCCATGGCAGTAGACCCTGAAGTTCAATGGGGAGAGACTGATGCGTTTTTTGGGCAACATACCATGGGTCCTACCAAATTTGGAAAGATGGTATTTACAGGTAATGGTGTTCCTATATCATATCGTCCCATTCGGGGAGGGGTGGGGTCTACAAAAGGACAATCAAGTGGGCTTAGCAATAGACAAGTGGGGGCGTGCTGGGCCTGTACAATAGAGTATTGCCATTTTCAGCATGAATGTTCCAAGAGCACAGGAAGGCACGCTTTGGTCAACTGTTGGGGAGTGCAGGCATCTGGGGGAATCAGGAGGTCAGTGGCAATTGTCTCAATGGAGTGGGGGTCACAACAGTTCAATACAAACAGCAAGAGGAGGAAGAGGGGTACACGGCTCTGGGGGCAAGAGCTCCTACTCCAGTTAACCTGGAGAAGCTGGAATTCTGGTTACAGCAATATGATAGACAGGATGATGCTAATCTGTTACGGCACAGTTTCACATTGGGAGTCAGACTGGGTTATACAGGTCATAGAGGGCAACGTTGGGGAGAGAATCTGAAATCAGTGAGATCACACAAGCAGGTAGTGCGGGAGAAGTTACAGAAAGATTTTGGAAGGTCCCATGGCAGGCCCTTTTCTTGATTGGCTGATGCAGAACCTCATGATTTCTTCCATTGGAGTTGTCCCAAAAAAAATTAAATAAAGGAGGCTGGACATTTTTGGTTGATTCAACATTTGTCATGGCCAGAGGAAGCTTCTGTAAATGACTTAATTCCTGAAAAGCTAATATTGGTGACATATGCTTTAGTGGATATAGCATTTGAGATAGTCGAGCAGGTCAGATAGGGAGCCTTGTTGGCTAAGAGTGACATGAAATCAGCTTTTCAGCTGTTGCCGGTACACCCTGACGACTTTGAGCTTTTGGAGGATCCAGTTTGAAGGTGGTTGTTATGTTGATAAAGCCCTGCTGATGGGTTGTTCCATCTCGTGAGTGCTTTTTTTAATGCTTAAGCACATTTTTGCAGTGGGTTTTCCAGCAGAGCACAGGGCATACAGCAATAACGCACTATCTAAATGACTTTTTCTTAGTAGGGAAACCAAGGTCAAATCAGTGCATGGAAATGTTGGAGGCTTTTTAGGAGGTCATGAAGGAATTGGGGGTTCAGTTGGAACTGGAGAAGACAGTAGGACCTGTCACATCATTGTCTTTTCTGGGTATTGAAATAGATTCACTCAGCATGGAGGCCCTTCTCCCATTGGACAAGCAGATTGCAATGGCTCAATTGTTACATCACATGCTGAATAAAGAATAAGTGACAGCCAGAGAGATACATGTGCAGTTGGGCCATTTGAATTTTGCGTGTAAAGTGTTAAGGGCTGGAAGGAGTTTTTTTTAGGCACTTGGGGTTGTTCTTGGCTGGTAACTGTTTGCCTCATAACCATATCTGCTTGTCAGCAGGGTGAAAGAAGATTTAAGGATGTGGCTTAAGTTTTTGAAGGATTTCAATGGAGTGCAGTTGAGGCGATGCAGCACTTAATTTGTGCTTGATGTTTCTGGTGCTGAGCACCGGCACATATTTTTTTAGGGCCGGGGCTTATTCTTCTGCCTCAAGCATTTGCTGCGAGCAAAAGACACATATGAGAAAGACAGAGGAAGGGAAAAACGAAAAAGCGTCATAAAAGGAGAAAGTAGAAAGCTGCATGAGTGAGCTGACGGGACAAGGAGTGGCTTTATGTTGATTGAAGAGGCCCGAGATGGCTTCAGGATTACCCTGCCTCAGTATTCCGTGTTCACACATTTATTTGCAGCAGCAGCGTGTTTAAGAGGAGGGATTTGGGCACCAGCACCTTTTTGTTTACAAATTAGGCACTGAGGCGATGGCAAGATGTGGAATGGGATGCCCAGATTTTCTCAGATGTAGCAGGTGGAATTACATTTTGAGTTCTTTGGCAGGGTAGGTGGTGTGCAGAGGAGTGGTCTCAGGAGTGGAAGCATGTAGACAGAAATATTGCTTTTTGGGAATGGTTTCCTCTGTTGGTAGCGGTGACCTTATAGGGAGGAGAGCTGATACTGTTATTGTAGGGTTACGCTCCTTCAGCTGGAGAACTTGGTAAAAGAATGTTAGATGGTAGGGCTAAAGAGATAGGGTCTAAAGGGACTGGCAGCAGTCACCGGTAACGATAGCAGTGTTGGTGGCTTTGGTATCCAAGCTACCAGAAATGTGTTTGGACAGGGGTGAGGTGCTGCTATTTAGTATACATACGGTATGCATGTTCTTCGGGCCATCAGAGTGTCAGAGCTACTAGGTGGTAGGGGAAAATCAGGGATTTGGAAGACGGAGGTCCAATCAGGGGGTGGGGGGGTAGAGGGGGACACTTATGGATTTGGATTAGTAAGTCAAAGACGGACCAAAGAGTGTATGGTACAGCTGAATTCTTACCCTGACAGGCGCATATGCCCGGTAGTATGGGGTTGTGTGCTACAAACAAGAGGGGCCCTCCTACTGAGCTAGTCTTTCTAACATAAGGATAATCGGCCTGTGACAGCATTCCAGTTGTTGTCAGTGTTAAGGAAAGCAGCACCATCTTTGGGCTTTTCTCCTTCAGAACTTGGTACTCATTCCTTTAGAATAGTTATAGCAACTGAGGCAGGCAGGGGAGGTTGGGAAAGGGAATGGATTATTAGCTGGGGAGGTGGGGCTCCAATGCTTCTAAGAGGGATGTGCGCGTTGATCAAGAAAAATGTTGATGGCTTGTCTTAAGTGTTCTTCTGTTTGTTCTACTTCAGGTTCGGTAGCTGGTCCAGCAAGTAAGGTTTTGGCGATTTGGCAGGCTCATCGGGGCAGTCATTGAGCGAATCTGGGGTTTAAGTTTAAACCAGCAGCATTCGAGTTACAGTGGCAGGGGGGGGAATGAAATGTCCAGAATTGTTGCCATGTTTGAATAGATTGGTTGTGCGAGGATAGTGTCCGGATGTTTTGTTAATTCACCTCGGCGAGAATATTCAGTTGAGGCAAAAGGGTCACAGGTATTAAAAAGCATGAAGAGAGCTATAAAAGAGATTCAGAAGTAATGTGCTGGCTGCCCTGTAGTGTGGACGGCATTTGTACCATGGATGGTGTGGAGGGGTGCAAGGCGGCAGAGAGCAATTGAACGGGCAAGGAAGATCAATAAGATGAGGAATTTTTGTGGGGAATAGAGTGTTACATATTTGGAACACTTTGATCTGAAGTTGAAGGATGATGTTTTCTTTAGAGAGGACGATGTTCATTTGGCTTTCATGAGCACAGAACTTTATTTGTTGTACATCAAGGTCGTTTTGCAGGACCTCTTAAGGCTGATTTAAATATGGATATCTGGGGTGGGGTGGGGCAGAAAGAGCCCATTAGGGGACTCTTTCTGGGTGGGAGGGTAGGGCCATTTGGCACTGTTTGCACAGTTTTTGACTTAAGAGCAGCAGCCCAGGTGGAAAAGGAGAAGGGAGACTGCACTTCGCATGGTCGAGCCGCTTTGTTAAATGTTCGGCAGAAGTTAGAGTTGTTATAGTTGCAGATTAATAGCATCTTGAAAAGAGTTTTATAATAGCAAATGCAAAGATACAAGCAAGAGGAAAGGGTTGCAATACTGTTTGTGGGGAGGGTAGGTGGGGGTGGTGTAGTTGAAGCGTACGTATATTGAGGCGGTTAGTTTTGTGAGGCAAAGGACAGGTTGTAATGCTAAGGGCACCTGTCTTCAATAAAGCAGCCTTTCCCACAAAATTTGGTCTCAGTATTGGTTAGGCCCCTATTTTCCCCAAGATATAACTGAGTGTAATTACATGAATAGAACCCGAATTGCTTCATGCAAAGGAACATTCAAACTCCCACTGTTCAATAAAGGAACAGAAAAATGCATATCCACACAGTGGTTAAACTTTACTTTGGACTCCTGACACAGAACATAAACGTAAGTCCCATTCACATGACAGAAAGCTGTAACTAATGTCATGGCCTCCTCCAACATCTCACCCCATTCATGCATCATCTTTCCTAAAAGTTAAAAGGTTTGTAGAAAACTCTATAACAGAAATTGCAGGCCGTGGTACATAAATGCAAAGAAAACAATCATATGCAGAATTGTAAAATGCATATCTAGACCGAAATAAAATCATATATTTGTACTACTACTACAAAAAAAAAAAAACTGATACACATTTTACCGCAAACGGTTTGAACTGTTAAGAGACTGCTGGAATATCCAAAATGTGCAGAACAAATAGTCTATGTAAGCAATGGTACAATGCACACTAACCGGGGAAACAAACAGAAACCGAGAATAGGCAGTCACCTTGCTAAAGTTTGATCTCTGTGCAATTCTGGTAGGTGAAAAAACCCAAGTATTCTCACCAAAGAATTTAGGGTCAGGTTTTCAGATGAGAAGCAAAATTCCATTTCACACCATTCTAAGACAATTCTCACTTCTTCTGGAGTTGTTTGTAGGTCATTGTAGCCCAAATAAAGTAGAGAATACAGGCAGATCCAAACAGCATACAAGCAGAACATCCGACTTTCAAGCACCTATTTTATGAGTGCTCTGGACAATAAAGCCAACTCCACATGCACCACAAAATAGTAGCGATTTGGTAACCATTTCCCTCAAATAATGCTTGAAACAGCTTAAGTGAAGTAGATCTATGGCCAGGTTAGTCTGTTGTCCTTATTGGCATTAACAGCCAACCACCAATCCTGGGGCTCTACTAACAAGTAGCTGTCAGCAACTAAGCTGCAGCCCTGCACATAGTCAAATCATCATTCATAAACATGTACACAAAGGCAAACACAAAGAAAACGCTGAACCTGGAAAGAAGTCTCAAATCTACAGTAGGGGCCCAGGGTGCAGAGCTTTGCATTTTAAACAGTCGGAAACCATCTATAAACCAAAAAGCCATTGCTGCAGCGCTTTCAGTTTAGTTGTGTACAACACTGCTTTTGCTACTTTTCCTTTCTTCAGCCTGTAAAGCACTTATGTTAATTTTACAATACTGCAGTATTCCGAGACTTCAAGAGAGTGGATATTATTCTATTCTTTATAAACGTGTACTCAATTTTGAGGACAAAAGACTGCGGTCTTCATGGCATCTTTTGATTTTGCATCCCATAGCTAATTAATACAAAGAACTACAGTCTTACACGGATGGCCTTCCCCTTCCAGGCCAAAACTGGCTAGCAACTCTCTCACACTGAGTATTCCTTTCATTCAACCTACCAAATGCCTTCTTTATTTCAGAAATCTCTGAAGTAGCTAAACCCGCCACACTCCAGTCACCTTGCCAATAAACGTAAATCAGGCCCGAAAACTTCAGAAACTCCTAAGAAGCCTTGCTCCTGCTAACGCATCCCTTTATGATAATTTATTACACATCAGGACTCGTTTTAGGCCAATGAATCTTTTGACCCAGTTGAGAGACACCTTAGGACGAGATAACTAATCAATATGTCAATCAATAAGTCAATAATGTCATCAGTATTTATCACAACAATACATTTCACTTTAGTCAAAGTCATCAATTAATTCAAGACACTACCATGACCTCTCAGTCATGAATAACCACACCGGTTTAGTAGAATTTTATGAAGTTTTATTCCCTATTGATTACAATTCTAAAAGCAGATGCTTTAATCTCAAAACCAAGAAACATATTAGCATGGTCACGATATGGCAACTTTGGTAAGATTTCATTAAGGCGAGAATCACAAACATTAAAACATAACACGGCGTGAACATAGATCAATTAGCAGAGTGTCAATAACACGTCAGTTCAACAAAGCATAGTTTTGGTCGTTTGTCTATTTGCGTCAGTTTAGTGAACACATCTAACTGTGGTCCCTGTCAAAAGTAAGCAGTTGGCACCTAGAAAGGAAAAACAAACAGACAAATCACAAATGCATTGTCATAATTACCCTCCAAAGTTTAGGACAGCGCACAGGTTCAGTCTTCGTCTTCAGGACATCAGTCAAATCGTCATCAGTCAGAACTCAGCTCCGGGGCAAAAGGGGCACTTCCCTCATAAGGAGGTAAAGTGTAAAATGGGCAAATCTAAGGACAAGGATGGTTTTAAGCAAACCAATAAGTCACCAAACAGTGCCAAAGTTTCTGGATAAAATCAATAGCATTCCCTAACCCACCTAAATGGCTCCCCGTGTCATGGGTTTTTATCCCTTTTTCGTTGTACATTCCCCTAATATTTGATTGGTCCGTGTTTATACCCTACTATCTTTAACCTATCAGAAAATACATTAGGTCATTAATCTTTCACCCCATATTATTTTACAAGTCTCTCATTGTTTCTCCTGTTCGATGTCTTCAGAGGTGGCACGTCCGGTATGATTTCATCTTTCTGTAATTCTTTGCACATCTTTTGGTCAGTAGCTCCATTGTCTTCACCGGTTTGAATGACCTTGTAATTACATTAATCTACACTGTTGCATTTTGTTTAATATCACCCTACAAGCAATGAAGAATTTGTGAGAACGGATCTAGCATGGTTACATTCGGCTTCTAGTTTGAAGAAAACAAGAGGTCATGTCCTTTTGCGAGTCAGCACACTGCAAGATAGGAAAAATACATTTAATATGAGAGCCAAGCAGCTAAGCTTCGGCTCATGCTAACTTAAGGCCTACAAGGATTTCAACACAAATTCAATAACACAATGATTAATAATTAGTATAGAACCTATTCAATATAACATTTTATAAACATTTTAGTCATCATTATTAGTCTACGTATACATTAGTGGCCACTCCCCGTGGTCACATTTCAAGTGCACGTGTAAGCAAAATGTTACTATTACAGTTTCTATGCGGTATTATCACAAATTCATTCATAAACATTTCATGATAATATAGATTATATAAACTACGCTCTCTCACTCCTCTTACATAACGGAGGCAGTGATGGTGTACTTGCAGGCCTCCCCTAAACAGTGTTACGCACGTCTGCCGGCCTATTAATAGGCATCTAGAAAATGGACATTACCCCTGTCATGAAATTCTCCAGTGGTTTATCCTAGATTACAGGACCGATTTCAAACTCGGTTGAAAAACTCGCAATGATGTAGTCATGTGCGACCCTACCTCTCTAAAATGCAAGTGCAAAATCACTGGAGATAATGGAAGGACCAAAAGCAAAACTCAGATGATCCTTTTCCACTTTTACAGACAGGGATCAGTGAAAACTTCCCTCATACAATCAAGAAAAACAGACCAGGTACATGTGCAGAAGTGAAACCTTCCCCCAACAAACAAAGCACAGGAGGCATCAATGCAGTTTCTCTCTAGCAGCACAGGATCAGAACAGGCAGTGGCAGTATCATTCTGCCCTCTCAAACGGAGCACAGGCACAGTAATGACACAAAACCTCCGGAAACACAAATTATTTCTTGTGGTTCTGCATGCACTGTGGAAAATAAAAAAAGATATTGGAAATAAAACTACGTACATCTTGGCTCCTGTCCACGTCGTTGACACAGACTGACGCAGAGCCAATGAAAAAGGTAGGCACAGAGTATGTCACAGACTTATCCGTCTCATTTTCAAAGGCAATTAAAAACATTCAAATAGTGTCACCACCCTCTGATATCTCTTGGCCTAATAAAACAGGACAACCTTGAGATACAGCTGGCCAACAGAAGCACCTAATTTACAGAGGAAGAGGATTCCAGATACTAAGGGTCTACAAAAGAGCAAGAGTGACTATTGTTTGTTCCCCCCTCAGTCTTTCTGCACCTATAAGACCCTATCTGAGTAATGCTTAGGAACAACACCTTTCAAAGCAATCAAGCCTTGCCAATAAGTACCCCTTTGATTATTTTTCATTATAACATTTGTGAGATTTACATGAAGCAGGACAAAAGAAAAAGTACATGCATAATTTACTACAGTCAATAGTTCAAGTGCAGAGATAAAAAAGTGCATTTGCTGAAAGCTATAAGGAGTAATGTACATTTGGTAATGCCCTGATTGAAGGTTCACAGAAGAGAGCAGTGGAACAGCATGTGAAATGCATAAATGAAGTGAGACTTATGCTGTAACGTGTGGCTTGATTTCTAGGTCTATCATTGGTGTGGCCTTGCAGTATTTGGACAGAGGTGCTCTTGGAGGACATAAGCAGGAAAAGATCGACCTTAAAGAGTTGCAGGGCTAGTTATGTGGAGCTAGGGATTTGAATTTGCTACTATTTACAAAAAGGGAAGCCTTGTCCAATTTCTCACATTCTATTTTTAAAGAATAGTGAACTTTCCGTGAAAATGAACAGCTAAATCAGTCTTAAAGCAGGGTCGCCTTTTCAAGGCTCCTATTTAGTAATCAACAACTCAGCATACAAAAAAACATCAGTGGTCCTTGTTTGCACCCTCAGCCACTCTGGTATGACAAACTTGTTAACTAGAATTGTACAACATACAGTGCCTGCTCCTTTATGCCCACTTCTGTGACACCAGTGCAAAATATCCTGTCTATGAACAGGAATGTGCAAATAATTATGGAGTACTGGGTCTGTCAACAATTCGCTTTTATACTTCTGGAAATGTGGCATCCACATATGAACAAAATACTCCAGAGTAGTAGGCCTCACAAGAAATGTGTGTAGTGGTAATCCAACTGCACTTCTGCAGCTGGCCCTGGCTGGGATCAGCAATATTGTCATTGTTTGGTGCATTGCTATTAAAATTGTTATTAACATATTAGAACTAGTACAAGCAGGTCTATAGAAGTAAACTCACACTGTGGAGCAGACTTGACCCAAGAAAGGTGAAGAACAAATTCCACCAAGCAATACACTCAACACACGTCAGGCACTAAATAATGGGAAACAGGCCAATAAATCACATCAATTATTTCCCAACTCTCATGCATTACAACTTATGTAGGTATTTAGGGTATGCCTTTTGCAGTAGACTCAATATAAACTTGACTACAGTACCCTGTTATGGCAACATGCTCATGGACGAGATCAAGGTTGAAGGTTTAGACATTTTTCATGTTCTTCAAAACACACCTAACCTTAAGCCTAATTCACCTATACTTTGAGGAGAAATAAGATGATTGTTAGTGCATAGTTCACTGGCTAAGGGTTGTCTAAGTAGTACTTCATCAGTCCTGTGCCACACCTTTATTGGAACCACTTTGACACTCCTTTATTGGATCTGTGATGCTGGGATGCGTGATGAAACCTCACTGGCCCATCTATTACTAAACCTCTCCCCATGGGTGAAAACTTCTGCAATGCAATAGCACGTACAACGTTTCTGGAACGGCAGCTACAATGCAAGAAGCAGTTCTATCCCCTTTTGGCGGACCAGAAGCACAGAAGTAGGTATTAACTCCACCTTTACACCATAAACCCTTACCACCATACATAAAATACATAAACGTAGTGAGAGAGCGTAGTTTAAATATTACATACATTAGATGTGAATTGCTTATACTTAACGAATTCTGCATTGATAGTCATAAAAAAATATTATTCATTTGAAATGTATTCTAACGTACTTATAATAGAAGAGAATTATTGTATGCATATACTAATGTCAACTATAAGAAATGATTGCTTGTATTATGATTAATTGAATACATTAACATTTACGATGATTGCATTTATTAGAACTCATAAGCCTTAAGTTAGCATGAGTCGAAAAACTTAGCTGTGTAGCTCTCATATTAAAGCATATTCTTCTGTTTCTCCAGCGTGCTGACTCGCAAAAGGCCATGACCCAGTATGTGTTCTCTCCTTTGTTTTATGTATCAAACTTAGGTTTCTTCCCATCCGCATGCTAGCTGCTTTAGTATAAGTTTTATACGTTTTGCAACAAATATCCAAATATCGAAACATTCAAGGACGTTCCACCATGGAAAAGAGAACTTTTGACCCGAAGAATGTGCCAGAGAATGAAGTAACCCCGGATGTGCCACCTACGAAAAACGCCAATTATAAAGACCAATCAAAATGTTATGAATTATCATGAAATGACAAGTGCATTACTTAATGTATAATTTGATAGGTTAAAGATAGTGGGGTGTAGTGACTATCCAATAGAATTTTGGGGGAAGGTATCACGAAAAAGGGATAAAAACTCATGACACAGGAGACTCGAGAGAACTAGTTAGGGAATGATATTAATTGCATCCAGAAACTCTGTCACTCTGTCTGGTGACTTGAGACTTAATAAAACCATCCTCACCCTTTAGCTTGCCCCATTACACTTTTCCTCTTTATGAGGGAAGTGTCCCCTGCCCTTAGACTAGATAGACTGACGACGATTCAACTGATGTCCTGAAGACGAAGTCTGAACCTGTATGCTGACTCATTCCGAGGAGGGTAATTATGACAGTTGCTCTTGTAATTTGTCCATTTGCTTTTCCTTTCTAGGTACCAACTGCTGTATTTTTGATTAGAGACCTTAGTTAGATGTTTTTTAAATCGATGTTCTAAATAGTTTTTTGCATGAAGTCCAACATGCTGATGCTAATTTGTGGATAGGCTAGGGTTCACCTTGACTGACGCAACGAACGTGACTGACATTGTGCTATGCTGAACTGAGATGTATATGCTGTTCTACGTACTTGATTTGTGTATATATCATATATTAGTGGTCAAATGTTGGTCATCTTCGCATTGTCAAAATCTTATCACAATTGCCATATCGTGACTATGCTCTTTTGCATTTTGGTCTTGAGATTAATACATTTGCTATTAGATTGTAATCAATAGGGAATAAAATTCACAAAACTTCAATAAGGTGTGGTTATTCATGACTGAAAGGTCATGGTTGCGCCGATAGTTTTAACCAATGTCTAAACTGAAATATATTGTGGTGATATATGTTGATGATATTATTGATATATTGCTTGACATATTGATCAGCTACCTCGTCTTACGGTGTCTCACCACTGGGTCAAAAGATTCATCTGCCTAAAACGAGTCCTAATGTGTATAAATTGACATAGAAGGACGCGTTATCAGTTCTGGTAGCAGAGCGATGGTTTGGCCTTTGGGGGCCCTAAGACGGAGATTCATTGTTTAATTTGTTTTTCTGTGATAATGAAATTCAGAGGTATGATGGGTTTCTAAGCTTGCCATGGCTTTCCTGGGATCTCGGAGCCTGCCTAAATGAGTTGGGAGTGTTCTCGGCGCCATAATGTATGTGGTTAGGGTTCTTGCGCTTGACTAAGCTTATGCATTTTGCAGGAGATTGTGAAAATTTTTGTGTATTTAGGCCAAATTAAGTGTTGTTTAGCAGGAGTATGAGAGTAGGGAAGTCGACGTACTTCATGTGAATGTAGCGCTTGTTGCTCAAAATTATCCACGTGGTTGGTTGTTGTGTACGGACCTGTCGAGGTCTAAGACTCCGGAGTATGAAGATAAATGTGGTTTATGTTGTAATTTGTGCGGTTTAATAGGTCAATCGGGCGTGGTTGACAAGTCGAGTTTGAGTTATAACGCATGTATGAAACCTTCGATGGAGATTTGACAAATTCTAAAGTGCACTAGAAGGAGTCTATGACAAGTCGAGAGCAGAATTTGCGGTCCGAATTCTGCTTGCGTATGCGGGAACCGATAAGGAGAAAGTAGCGGCCGAGGCTTCAAGTGAAATCTCTGTAAAGTTCTAAAGCGAACGTGTTACCCTTCCTGTAGTAAACCGGCAGATTTGTGTTGTCATTTTAAGGTACTCGCAATAATTTGCATTAGTTTGTATGATTGTAAGGGTCAGTGAAGAGCGGACAAGCCGCAAGACTTTGTCAGCTGCTGTGTGTGTGTGACGTCAGTGGTGCCGCGCTGAGATAGGTCAGATGTCGAGAGGGGTCGCGCACGGATTGGCTGCCGTCCGTGAGAGGCAATAGGTTGAGAAAGGGCGGGTGAAGAGTGTCCTGGGAACTAAGCCATTTCTTATTAAATACAAAATAAGAGAATCGCAAAAATGAATTTTGTCAAAGCATTCAAGAGCGCTCTAAAGGGAGATGTATATATTGTAGCAACTGATGGGGAACCTACACCACCTGAGGGTACACCAGCTTATACGGTTATGGAAGAGAAAGGTGTTGCGCCTTGCTTATGGATAAAACAGTGGCGCAAATTAACAGAGAAAGAAGGGTGTCGAGCGTTCCCAGAACATGGGACGTTCAATCCAAAGGTACTAGAAAATCTGAGGTGGATGTTAAGTACGCAAAAGCCACCTCCAAGACCGGCACAATATGAGGCTTTAGCGATTTGGGACTTAATGGCTCTTAAACATAGACAAGAAAGGTTTCAGATAAGGCTGAGAAGGGCAGAAAAATCCTATGCAGAGGCCAGGTGGGACAACGAGAGCAAAATGTGGAGAAGGGGAATTGTAGACGGGTTGAAGTTATTCCCAGCAATAACTCAGGGAGAAGAAACACAGGGAAAGAAAGCCTCCTGTAAAACTGATAAAGACTCAGGCAAATCTAAAGAAAATAAAAGATCCTGGGAAGAGGACGATGATTCAGACGATGAGGAATTTATGGATAGATTGTTGCATGATCGTCCGCCACCGTATGCGATGAGCGACAGCGCTCCAAGCACTAGCTTGGATCCTGGGAACCAGACGCAGGAAAAGGGAGTTACTGAGACGGTACAGACTAGCGATATAGCTTTGACACAGAATGGTGTCAGTGTACCCACTGCATCCGACATGCCGATACAGTTGCAGCCTCCACCACAGATAAAGAGAATCTATCCTGATGTCCCGGTGATTGAAACTACCACGAATTTGATAGTGCCGCCAGACCCGATATACACAAAGCCAAAGTTAATACAGATTGAATCGACTCAGAAGTTAACGTCCCAACCCCCACAGTTGATACCAAGGTATATGCCTGTAGCGGGACCGCCATTAGTACCTTTTCCAGGTACATTGGAACAGACCTATGGTGTTGAGGCTCCAAGAGGTCTGGGTCCAGGTCAAACACCTGCCGCTATATCATTACCTATTACTGTTGATCCCCCCGTACCATTGTATGCACAAGGTAAAGCAGGGGTGTGTGATCAGGGAGTGATGACTCAGGAAGCGATAAGAGGAGGGCCTATGGGAACTCCACAGATAAGGGCCCCTGGAGAGCAAGTAAATGAGCCACCGAGATCCTTAATGGACCTTAGTCCAGTAGGGGCACCTCTCGAAGCGATGCGTCAAGCAGGTTTGGGAGTTTTAACTCCCCAAACCATGAGTACAAATACTTCGCATTCTCCAATGATACATGCAGGGAACATTTCACTGCAGGGATTTACGGTACAACAGTTAAACGAATTGTTAGAGAAAACCTATACTTCGCAAAAGACTACAGTGACCACAGTTGAACCCGAGAAAGAGAAACAAGACGAATACCTGAACCTTGTACGACTAGGGGCAGAAGCTGCCGAGTTAGTAGAAGGGACAATGGGAGTAAATAGACTGGAATCATACACAGAAGCAGAATTAAGATACCTGTGTCCCAAAATTACCAAGGAAGTAGGCAAAGTACATCAGAGATTGGCAAACTTAGCAGACAAGTACAATATCGATATCGGAAACACCAAACATTTGAAAAGAAGTTACAAATTAGATTTCAATTCAAAAGATTTTGAACACATGAGATCTGCAGGCATGAACGCACATTTGAGAGAATTGTTGCAGAGTGCACAGATTTGGGGTGCATTGGAAAAGTGGGAAGGCAGATGGGCAAAGAAAAGAGATAAGGGAAAGAGTGATAGTCCAGGGTCTAATCAAACTAGGACCTCACCTGATTTGGATTCGGTAAAAATATTACCTATGAGAGAGACAGCTGGTGGTGTTTTAGTACATGTGCCATGGACTAGAGGAGACATTCTATTCTTTACTAACGATTACCCTAGACTGAGAGAGAAGCCGATCGAATGGTATCAACAAATGGACAGGTTTGTGAAACTTGCAAAGTGTCTTTGGGAAGACTTGAATACTTTGTTTGAGATCATTGTTCCGCCTGATTCGTGGCTCGAGTGCAAGAGAGGGGTAGATTGGCCGACGAAGGAGCCGGCAAGAGATAAGGTGACCGGAGCACCTTCAGAAGAGGTGATGAAATATTATCATAAAGTGATTGAGTTTTTGAAACAGAAGGTGTCACCGAAGGTGACTGATTGGCAGAAAATCGACCGGACCTCTCAAGAGGTTAAAGAGTCAATTCATGCTTATTACGAGAGATCGTTGAAAGCATTTAAGCATTACAGTGGTACTGAGACAATTGAACCAAAAGACATGAATCACCTTGTGTTTAGATTCGTCGAAGGATTGAGACCAGAAGTTAGTCAAATGATTAAGAATCATTTGATCTGTTGGCAAGCTAAACCTATTGATGAAGTATTGCAGTATGCAAAGTACTGCAGTGACTAAATCGAATTGAAGCAGAAAAAGTTGTAGGAAAAGGTGGTGGTGATGCAGATAAGGGCTGCACAGGCTGGAATACAGGGAAATGGAGTTCAGCAGATGATACAACAACAACCGCAAATGAATGGTGTGTTTCAGACACAACCAAGAGGCAGAGGTCGAGGGTTTGTGAACCGCGGTTCGGACATGAATAATGTTGTCATTCAAAATGGCGTTCAAGGAGCGAAAAAGATGTCTCCATGTCACGCGTGCGGGGGCGTGGGGCACTGGAAACGGGAGTGTCCGAATATGGTGCAGGATGGTGCAGTTCAGCAGAGCACAAATGTTGGTACATTACAAAATTTACGAGGTCCAAAAATGAGACATCAAAGCCCGAATTTTCAGAATAATTTGGTACAAATGCAAGGGGTACAGCCCATGCAGCAGATGCAAATGCCGCGTTTTCAGTCAATAAAAATGCAAACAGCGCAGCAGCAGATTCCCATGGTGCCTAGACAGCAAATGCAATTACCAATGGCTCCGATGGGACAGCAACAGGTGATGCTTCCTCAGCAGGTCACAGGTCAGGTAACAAATCAAACACTGTACAACAGTTCCCATTACGAGGTGAAAGTGGCATGAATGAGGATTGGTCAGATGATAGCTCAGTCAGTGAAGAGTGCAGGCTTGCAGCATCCCTAGAGGTGGATCAGAGAGGCCCATATGTAGAGGGAAAAGTAATGGGCTATAAGGATTCATTTTTGGTTGACACAGGAGCTACACGCTCTACAGTTCGAAGTGCAGAAGTCCCAAGAATACCTCTCTCAGGGCGAACCATACGAGTAGTTGGAGATGCAAATCAGTACCTGACTAACCCGATTACTGATCCGCTGCAAGTTGAAATTGGCAACTTCCAAGGGCTGCATAGATTTGTTGTATGCGATTCAAGTCCAGTATCCTTACTAGGAAGGGACTTACTGTGTAAGACAAAATGTTCGATTACCTGTTCCAACGATGGAATTTAAGTACAAACAAATAGTGACGATGAGGGAGATGAGAGTCAATTTATAGAGGAAGAAACAGGAACCAATGAAGATTACCCTTTGATTACCCTATACCCGATGCATACTTTGATTGACCTACCTGTTGAATTACAAGGGACAGTGACAGAGAAAGTGTGGGATTTGACTGGGAAAGAAGTAGGATTAATAAAAGGAGTAGAACCAGTCAAAGTTCAGATCAAACCAAATGCGGTGTTCCCACAAGTATCACAGTATCACATGACCCAGGATGTCCTTATAGAAGTGTCACAAATAATTGCAGATTTTCTCAGACAGGGAGTTCTGAAAGAAGTCTTGAGCAGTCCATGTAACTCACCCATCATGGGTTTAAAGAAGCCCTGTGGGAAAGTTCGAATTGTGCAAGACTTGCGGAAAATAAATGAAATTGTGATAAAATGTTGTCCTGTGGTACCCAACCCAGCGGTAATAATGTTTCAGGTTCCCTGTGATGCTGAATGGTTTACCGTAGTAGACCTATCGCAAGCTTTCTTTTCGATACCTCTCCATGAGGACAGCCAATTTTTGTTCAGTTTCAAATTCCTGGATAAGGTGTACAGTTGGTGCAGAATTCCTCAGGGGTTCTCAGAGTCTCCATCCATCTTCAATCAGATACTGAAAAAGGATTTGGAACCTCTTGTGCTGCCTTTTAATTCAACTCTTGTGCAGTACATCGACGATTTGCTAATTGCATCCAAAACTAGAGACAGTTGTAAATATGACACCATTGCATTACTGAATCATCTGGGAAAGAATGGACACAAGGTGTCGCCCAGAAAGTTACAATATTGTCAGAAAGAAGTAAAATACTTGGGACATTTGATTGAGAAAGGGTCCAGAAGAATATCAAAGGAAAGAATAACAGCTGTTTTGCAGATGAATCCTCCAACAACAAAAAGAGATGTCAGGATGTTTTTGGGAATGGTGGGCTACTGTTGTCAGTGGATACCCAACATCTCAATCATCTCAAAGCCGTTAATAAAATTGACAGGAAAGGAAGTCAAAGATGAGCCATATACAAAAACTTTGTCAAAAGAAGAGCTTGAGTCATTCGTAGAATTAAAAGAATGCATGTGCAGGGCACCAGCATTGGGAATGCCAGACTACGAAAAACCTTTTCTGTTGTTTTGTCATGAACGTGATGCTTGTTCTTTGTCTGTCTTAACACAGGTCCACGGAGATGCAAATCGCCCTGTAGCATATTTTTCAGCTACTTTGGACCCTGTCGCAGCAGCCTTACCGGGTTGTTTGCGTGAAGTCGCAGCAGTTGGTCAGAGCCTTTTACAATGTGAAGGCATAGTCATAGGATACCCTCTGACAGTAATGGTTCCACATTCAGTTGAAATTCTGTTGACACGAACTAAGACTCAACACATGACAAATGCACGTCTCACTAGGTATGAGACGATCATACTGGGGTCACCGAATGTCACTCTTAAAAGATGCACTGTACTGAACCCGGCAACCTTGCTTCCTAATGAAAACACTGAAATCAAAGATGGGGAAGAATTTGAACATGATTGTCTTGAAGTGACTGAACTCTGTACCAAACCTCGCCCAGACATACAGGATACCCAGTTAAAAGAAAATGACTGCATTAGGTTTGTTGATGGGTCCTGTCTAAGAGATTCAGCAGGGACATTGAGAGCCGGTTACGCGGTATGTACCATAACTGGCATTGTCGAAGCCTCCTGGCTCGAGAGAGTGTTCTCTGCACAAGTGGCAGAATTAATCGCCCTTACTAAGGCATGCCACGTAGCTGTAAATTTGAAAGTCACTATCTATACTGATAGCAGATACATATTCGGAATTGTGCATGATTTTGGCCAACTTTGGTCACAGAGGGGTTTTATGACCTTCTCTGGTTCTCCTGTGAAAAACGGTGAACAAATAAGAGATTTGTTGCATGCGATTCAGTTACCTCAAGAAATTGCCGTGGTGAAGTGCAGTGCTCACATCAGATCACAAGATTTTGTGTCTATGGGAAACGGCTATGCAGATCAAGTCGCAAGATTTTGTGCATTGAACTGTATATCGTTTAAAGAGCAGTGGGAATTGTTACCACAATCAGAGAATGATACGAGTCTAACTCTAGCATTACGAGTGGTTGATACCTTAGACGAACTGAAAACATTACAAGGTCGTGCTAGCAAAGAAGAAAAACGCTCATGGCAAAGAATGCAATGTGTACAAAGAGCTGATGACTTATGGGTTTCAGAAGAGGGAAAATTGGTCTTGCCAAATAGCCTTTTGTCACAGTTTGCCCGGCTATATCATGGGTAGGCACATCTGGGAAGAGATGCGATGATCAGGTCCTTTAAGATTGATTGGTTCAATCCAAAATTCAGACATGCCGCAGAAATCACTTGTCACAGGTGCGTCATCTGTCAACGAATGAATGCTGGAAAAGGAACTGTGGTAACTTTGAGCCACAGTGGGAGAGCTGGAGGTCCATTCAACAAAACGCAAATGGATTTTATCGAAATGCCTGTTTGTGGAGGATTGAAGTACTTGTTGGTGATTGTGTGTGTTTTCAGTCATTGGATTGAGGCATATCCCACACGTAGGAATGACAGTCTTACAGTTGCAAAACTACTACTCAGGGAACTGATACCAAGATTCGGGTTTCCGGTTTCTATAGAATCAGATAGGGGAAGACACTTTGACAATGAGGTGATTAAACTCCTGTGTGCCGCACTCAACATTGAACAAAAGCTGCATTGTAGCTATCGCCCTGAAGCATCAGGACTAGTTGAGCAGATGAATGGTACTCTGAAATCAAGAATGGCAAAAATGTGTGCAGCAACAAACATGAAATGGCCAGATGCCTTACCTCTAGTACTGATGTCTATGAGAAATACCCCAGACAAGAAAACTGGACTGTCCCCCCATGAAATCCTAATGGGCAGAGCTATGAGATTACCAGCAGTACCTGCAAATGCACTAGTGAATATTACAGATGATATGGTGTTGGATTACTGCAAAGGTTTGGCTGACGTAATTCGCTCTTTTTCTCACCAGGTGGAAGCTAACACGTTGCCACCAATTGGCGATCCAGGCCACTCACTGCAAGTTGGAGATTGGGTGGTTGTCAAGAAGCACGTGAGAAAATCGTGTTTAGAGCCACGTTAGAAAGGACCGTATCAAGTAATATTGACGACCACCACTGCTGTGAAGTGTGCCGGGGTTCCCAACTGGATACATGCCAGTCACACGAAAAAGGTAACGTGTCCTGTTGAAGAGGAACTTGAAGTATCCGGTACAGCAACTTCAGGAAGAGAAGTCTCAGAGTCAGAGAACAGTCAAGAAGGAACTGAGACTACTGGAAAGCCCACTGAGAACAGCTTTGTCCCTCAAGCTATCAACGAGTTCAAGAGAGGTGACAGAGTGCCTACCTCAGTAGAGGCAGCAGGAGAACTAAGTCAAGGAGAGGTTCTCCCAGAAGTAGACGAATACGGGTTAGAATCTGAACCCAACATAGAACCAGAAGAAGAAAGAGAAGGAGAAATTGTAGATACAAATCAAAACGTGTCAGAGTCTCCCAAACCTGTTGCAGGTCCGTCAAGAGAAAACACCATATCACAAGAGGAGGGTGCTGTCCAACGACCTGAAGAGAAACGTCGAGAAAAGACACATAGAGGCGATAATTGGCCAGACAAGTCGCATCCTAAAATGAGACGTATCGAATGACACCATAATAGAAGAGCGTGATACCTCACCAGCAGATGATCTGAGTGAAGGAGAACAACAAGGTGAACGAAGATTAAAAAGAAAAAGAATTGCGAACAGAAGATATAAAGGTCCTGAATGGGCGTATGCTACAACATCTGAATGGCACAAGAATTCCTAGCATTCTGTTTTGATCGAGAAGTACCAGGCCAGTATTACGGTTCCTGAATAAAACTCAAGGAAGACTTGGCTATGTTTGAAAAATCTTTTAAACTGAAAAAAGAGACTCTATAAATTACTGAAAGTGACACAAAATCCGGAATTGACTTTTAAAGAAACCTGATTATGACAAGCTGCTAACCTGAATTGACGAAAAGGGTCCTGGAGTGAGTAAAGACGCTGTAAAAATCCGCAGAGGTTTATTCTTAAAATGATTGTCAATCTGCTATTCTGATTCTATACAAACATGGCTTATAATAGAAATAGTAGCAAAGGAAGTAAGGTGTGTGGTTGGTTAGGCCTTATAATAGGTGTTGTGTGTGCAGTGATAATTGTAGGAGTGATTGTGGGAATGCAGTGGAGAGAGAAAGAAACTATTAACGCAACTTCAGAACCTGAGACTACTACTAAACTAACACCATGGGAGAGGTTTGAGCAAGATGAAAGACATATGCATGAGGGAACTAATGCAAAAGGGGAACTTTCTACTAATGTGTTCTATCGCCTATTAAACGAATATGTGGAAACCATGGATGCAAAAGGTTGTTATGTATGTACTAAAATTCCTTCGTCTGTACAGGTGGGAGTTACCTATCATAGCCTCCCTCTTACTTATGGAATTAGTTGCAGCTTGCTACTAACAAGATTCTATAATCAAGAGCATGTGCAATATTTTTATTCGAACTTGGATGTTGTGTTTTCTTTTGTGCCTGTGATTGAATTGTTGAATAAATTAGCTAAAGAGCATGATATAAAAATAGTTAGAGGATTCTTTGAGCCAACACTTACATTTGGGACTGCTAATGCACATCGCAATAATTTGACTTGCTTATTGTCACCTGTAGAGAAAAGCTTTTTAGATCATACAGATGATAGACGCAAAGCACTGAAAGAAAGATTAGAAAAAGGATTAGAGAAACGTACATATGCAAATGATTATGCTTATACTGCAATCAAAACACAAGGCAAACTAGCTATAGATGCATTACACTTAGGTAGACTGTGTATATAGACCAAAATCTGATCAAGACAATTTGTTTGTGGGTACGAGTGAGTGTAGGCATGTGTTTTTGTTTCAGAGTAAATGGGCCTTTATGATGAATGGACAAGATCCAGCGATCCCTGGAACCTATTACATCTGTGGGCTAAATGCTTATTACCGTCTCCCTAAGGGATGGTATGGGACATGCTATTTGGGAATAGTATTCCCAAAGATATACCAGATTGATGACTTAAAACAAATACCTAAAACATCTGAATTGCAACATTCTAGACAAAAACGAGAATCAGTGGCGGCTGTCATTGGTGATATATTTGGAGGTATAATCCCATCAGTAGGGGTTATCTGGAATTCTATGAAAATTCAAAAGTTGTCTACTATTGTGGATAACATGCTGACAAATTTTACAGGGGCTATACTCCTGATGGATACTGAACTTGCGGCAGAAAGAGCTATGACTCTTCAAAATCGGCTTGCTTTAGACATTCTTTTAGGCAAGAGTGGAGGGGTCTGCAAAATGCTTAATGAGCGTCATTGTTGCTCATTTATTCCAGATAACAGTAAGAAAATTAGAAGCATGCTTACTAACCTTACTAGAGATAGTACAGACTTGAAGGATCTGAAAGAACTTGGTGTTTGGGAGAAATTTGGGAAAGGAATTGCCAGAGTGGGAAGCTGGTTTACCAACATTTGGAATGGGGTACTTGCAAAAATTTTGATGGGTCTATTAATTATTTTGGTTTGTTTATTAGGATTATGGGGTGCATGTAAAATAAATGACAAGGTAAAAAGAAATTGGACCAAAAGAACCAGAAGAAATGAAGAAAGTGAAAGAGAGAAAATGTTCAATGAGATATGGGAAAGCTCACATAAAGGGCAAGATGTTGAAATGCGTATTATGCGCAAAATGAAAAATTAGATCAAAGAAGGATTTGTGTGATGACGAGCGTCATCAGAGGAGGGACTGAGAGAGCGTAGTTTAAATATTACATACATTAGATGTGAATTGTTTATACTTAACGAATACTGCATTGATAGTCATAAAAAATATTATTCATTTGAAATGTATTCTAACGTACTTATAATAGAAGAGAATTATTGTATGCATATACTAATGTCAACTATAAGAAATGATTGCTTGTATTATGATTAATTGAATACATTAACATTTACGAAGATTGCATTTATTAGAACTCATAAGCCTTAAGTTAGCATGAGTCGAAAAACTTAGCTGTGTAGCTCTCCTATTAAAGCATATTCTTCTGTTTCTCCAGCGTGCTGACTCGCAAAAGGCCATGACCCAGTATGTGTTCTCTCCTTTGTTTTATGCATCAAACTTAGGTTTCTTCCCATCCTCATGCTAGCTGCTTTAGTATAAGTTTTATACGTTTTGCAACAAAGATCGAAACATTCAAGGACGTTCCACCATGGAAAAGAGAACATTTGACCCGAAGAATGTGCCAGAGAATGAAGTAACCCCGGATGTGCCACCTACGAAAAACGTCAATTATAAAGACCAATCAAAATGTTATGAATTATCATGAAATGACAAGTGCATTACTTAATGTATAATTTGATAGGTTAAAGATAGTGGGGTGTAGTGACTATCCAATAGAATTTTGGGGGAAGGTATCACGAAAAAGGGATAAAAATTCATGACACAGGAGACTCGAGAGAACTAGTTAGGGAATGATATTAATTGCATCCAGAAACTCTGTCTGGTGACTTGAGACTTAATAAAACCATCCTCACCCTTTAGCTTGCCCCATTACACTTTTCCTCTTTATGAGGGAAGTGTCCCCTGCCCTTAGACTAGATAGACTGACGACGATTCAACTGATGTCCTGAAGACGAAGTCTGAACCTGTATGCTGACTCATTCCGAGGAGGGTAATTATGACAGTTGCTCTTGTAATTTGTCCATTTGCTTTTCCTTTCTAGGTACCAACTGCTGTATTTTTGATTAGAGACCTTAGTTAGATGTTTTCTAAATCGATGTTCTAAATAGTTTTTTGCATGAAGTCCAACATGCTGATGCTAATTAGTTGATAGGCTAGGGTTCACCTTGACTGACGCAACGAACGTGACTGACATTGTGCTATGCTGAACTGAGACGTATATGCTGTTCTACGTACTTGATTTGTGTATATATCATATATTAGTGGTCAAATGTTTGTCATCTTCGCATTGTCAAAATCTTATCACAATTGCCATATCGTGACTATGCTCTTTTGCCTTTTGGTCTTGAGATTAATACATTTGCTATTAGATTGTAATCAATAGGGAATAAAATTCACAAAACTTCAATAAGGTGTGGTTATTCATGACTGAAAGGTCATGGTTGCGCCAATAGTTTTAACCGATGTCTAACCTGAAATATATTGTGGTGATATATGTTGATGATATTATTGATATATTGCTTGAAATATTGATCAGCTACCTCGTCTTACGGTGTCTCACCACTGGGTCAAAAGAGTCATCGGCCTAAAACAATTCCTAATGTGTATAAATTGACATAGAAGGACGCGTTATCAGTAGTACAACACCTAAACGTGTACTACACAACAAGGTAGCATTTACTTCATTTATTTTGGGGTCGAGCTCCTTCAAGCAACTCGCCATCATACACATCATCCAATACATAAAATCTTCACAATAGTAAAAACTATCAATCCATGCACATTATATAGAATCAAGTTAAAACATAGATATAAATACCTAGCTTAAACATTCTTGGTCAGGCCAAGGGACACAATATTTACTTCTTAAACACCAACCATGAAACAGATATTTAGTTACATTAAAAACAATAAGAGCTCTAGTATACAATTTAAAAATCCTCAAAGCATCATCATGGCGGGTCAAACACAACATACAACAAATAGGAAAATTCAGTTTTCTATGTAAATACATGGAACTAGTACAAAAAAAAGCAAGCGGGCCTCAGTATCTTTAGCCAATAAACAAACTGGGCAACAATTAGTTAGAGAAGGAAGATCATTTGTTGACCATTTACACTTGAAATTTCAATTAGTAAATGTCATATTGAAACTTTAAGTAAGTCTTGCAGCTGGTGACATCTAACAGACCTTCAAAATATGGAGAACAATTGAATTTAAATAACTTCGTAGTTAAGGGCCCATTTTCTGATTCGTACATCGACCAACCACCTACTGCGTAACCCCAATATGTTTTTGACCCATTCTCCAGAGGACCCTGTTTTTTCCATTATTTATTTAACCCTAATTTATGTAACCATGATTTAACAGAGGTCAGCCATGGGATCAGCCCCCCGCTCCCCTGATCAAGGTTGAGTAGTTCTGCAAAACCCCTTCTGAAATGATCCAATCCATTGGTGGCCAACATATACACTAGTACATGAGTGGTCTAAGTTGTATTATGGAGCTACACCATTTATTCCTATGTCCAGGTGCAAAGGTACGAGAGTAATGCCCTGCAGCACATTAACAGAGTTTAGAAATTGATTTTCTGCTTTATGCAAGCTGTCTGCAACACTGAAGCCCAATACTTAAGCACTGTAAAGGGTAGAGCCCAATGCACTTCCCCAGTAGACCTCCAAGGCTGGGGAAACGCTCCTGCAGGAGGTGGCTTTGAATAGCTTCAAAACTGCTGCAGCGTTGTGCTGTTGAGACAGTTTACAAGTTGTGATCTGAGGTACTGACAAGATAGTATCAATAATCTTAAAACCAAGGTACTCAAACCCCTTACAATCTCTAAAACACAGCTACCCAGCCTCAAAATAAGTCTAAAATATGTATGTGGGATAAGGCACGTAATGTGGTCAGGTTAATTTCTAGCCATTTATCTACACAAAAGGTTGTAAATAGGTCCAGCAAAGCCTGGTGTCCATGGGTTTGTGAAATCAATAGGGTGTTGCCAGCCTACAGTAAGGCTGTAACCTTCTTTCCAGTTAAACATGGGAAATCATCATTATACCTTTCTAACTACTTCAGAACACCATTGATATATAATGAAAATAAAGTTAAAGACAAGTCACACCTTTGTCTCACTCCTTTGTCTACAACTATATTTTCAGTTACCTCCTCATTTTCCCCCAAATCACTTGGGCATACTTTCCAATGTGTGACCTTTTGAGGATGCTTACTATAAGAGCCTGGTAAACCCTATTCTCTTAGGACCACCCAAGGTTTTTATCTAGGTACGAGGTAAAATTCCAATCGTAAACCAATAAAAGCTACATAAAATTGCCACTGTTGCAAAACTACATTCTTCCAAAAAATAACTAAAACACAACAAAATGGTCAACAGTACTCACTTTATATCTAAAACCTGCTTTAAAGTGGCATAAAGACTCATTATCCTCTATCCAGTCATAATTTACCAAGAATCTGCATACATATGATTGTCTGTAAATTGATGATTGGGCTAATTAGTCTACATTTAGCTGGATCTCCCTTACAACCCTTTTAATATATTGGAGCAATCACCGCCCCGTCCCAAGCCTCTGGGAGATTTGCACTCATAACAATAGTAATAGGACAAAACATTTACGACGGGGGCCCAGATCAATGTCCCGAAAGGAACATGTCTTCCAATAGTCCTGGTGCCTTTTCGGATTGCATTTTACTGATGGTTGCTAGAGAGTTATCTAATGTGAATTCCAGTTCTACAAATTCGTAAGTAGCGATAGTAGCTACTATTGACATCAACTAGACCGTGTGAATATAATTTTTCAAAGTGATTTACCCACACATGGGGCTGGATGTATGCATCATCGACATCATCTTCTCCAGAATTCCCATGGGGCACAATATTTCAGAATTCCCCAGTATCACTGCATTTGAGTGCCTCTCAAAGGTCGCACCAGGTTGAGCCCTTCCACTGTTTCTTACTTTCTGATATTAGCCTCCAGTATCTCACTAGCTTAATAATGTCTCTTTCTTTGTTTTTGTAAGAGCAGACAGCTTTCTTAAAGTAACTTCTGAACCAAGATGTTTTTTTCTACTCTACTCAGTCTTCTTGTTCTCGCTTAGAAAAAAAGCCTCAGACTGTTGAACAGCCTAATATTATTGTCTGTTATAAAGCAGTTGCTCATTACACTCAAATTTTAATTTATATTTTATAATGATTCCATGCCCTCGGTCACTGCTTTAGAAATGATTGCTAGGATCCTGGACTTTGCTTAATCTTGGCCCATTTGATAGATATTTTTTGTTATTAGACACCCCTATCTGCAAATCATCTTGTCATGGGGCAGACCTGGCAAAAAACTAATTTCATCAGTCAGTGACAGCATGAGACCATTATAATCACTGTCAGTTCATTAGAGTATTTTCATATACCCCAATCTTATGTCAAGCAAGATACAATCAATACTGCTATGTGTGGACTACTTTAAGTGTGAGCACCCGCTCAATCCTATTGAGGTCTACCATTAGAAGATCTGAGCCCAAATGATAAAGTAAGAGCAGCTAGCTGTACTACAGCTGCTGTCCTGTTTTTAATTACTGGAAGAACAAGTTGGGAAATACCCATCTAGCAGTCTTTGATTTCCATTGCACCATTAATTTAATCAAGTTGGGAATCACCATACTGAAGAAGGCAGTACCCAGTCTGTCCTCCCAAACAACAATATGTGTTTGCACCCAAACTTTTAGCATATGGTCACTCCAGGAGGGTGGCAATCGGGGTGGAATAGTGGGGGCAGGGGTTTTCCTCTTTTTATGGTTTTATTTTTCCTCATCTTATACTTGTTAACACCATTGTCAATATGTGGACCGTTTCCCTTACAGGGAGGGCACAGGCTTCTTCTATGAAACAGAGTGAAGCCACAAGAGGACCCTGAAGCTCCTCATTTCAAAGTTGTTTGCATATGTTCTTATGATTTTTTAAATGTGATGAGGCTTATTACGAACCCAGCCTGACCAGTATACATTGGTTACAGACCGAATTGATATGCTCCCTGTGTATTGCTATGATGAAAACTGATAAACCCAATAAAAGCTTTTTTTTTTTTTTTTGTTAAAACAATTTCATCAAAGGACTCAAAAAATGTATTAAAGTCACTTGCAAGTATTGTAAAGCACGATTCCAAGCGATTTAGAGTCTCTGACAGTGTTCTTTTGGGTGCAATGAGTATAGAAGGTGAAAATCTTTAGAGCGAGGCCCTTGGGTGTTATGAACGTTAATCCTAAAGTGTCCCTAGAGTTAATTGGTGTCTGTTTGGTTCTTTAGTCCAGGAATAATCTAATGTAAACTGTAAGGCCCTCCGATAGTCTCCCCTGATTTTGGTGAGTCAGTTCTACATGACAGCATGTATATCCCTGTCTATGAACAGGCGATGATGGCAAGTTTCCTTGAACATGCAAACATTAAAATTCCAGGGGTGTGGAATTGAATCAAATATCTACTTGTCCATGGGACAGGATGCTTCATAAATTTACTTGCCCTATAAAAAATCTACTTGTCTCTTAGGTACATGTAGCACAGCAACAAATTATGGCCGGAATTTCATTATAAAAGACCTCTGATAATAGTCTCTCTGATTATGCCTGGGCCGATACTATAATAGGGCTTGAATACTATCAGCTTCCTTATTTTGCAACCTCTCCACAGATCCACATATTGGGGCTGAAGGTAGAGGTAAGCATCAGTTCCAGGGTTGGAATGTCCTTCTGAGTCTATGCAAACCTACTAACTTGCCTGTTTTAAGGGTTTTCTCCAACTCTTCTCTAGTCATTTCCCACACTGAGAAAGGTTAGAAATGTAATCCTGACAAGGGTCAGTAGTAAAACATCTCCCAGGGTTGGAAGAACAGTGGTTACAATGAACTTGTAAAAGCTCAACAGATTTTCGCATGAGCAAATCTACACCTGCATATTTGCTTGTGCTAAAATACAGTTAACAAATATTTTCAAGTAGTACGATTTCCTGGTCTACTTCCGTAAATACTTGCAAATTCATTAGATACGCAAATCTGCACTAATGCAAAGACCCTCATGTGTGATAGTTTCCGCACTAGACAATTCCGTATTACATTACATTACAATGATCGCAATCTGCTTTTTCACAAGGAGCATATCGGCATACAAAGCGTTGTTCAGTGTCAGGAGCTACTGTGGTAATGTGTGCTTTTTGCAAGTAAAAAATATTTATACTTTTTGCTAATACTTGTTACAATGGTGAGAGCCCAACAACTCCCACAAGAATAAAGTTTTACAAAAGTCAAAAGACTGACTACCAATATTGGAGCTATTGGCTTTGTCAATGCTGTTTACATTCATGTTTCCCATAATCTTGTTGAAACTGGTTGTACCGACCTTCCATCATGAATATTTTTTGGAAATATTAGCATCCATCAACATGTTTTACAAAATAATGCTTCAAAAAAAAGGTACCAATATTTTCACAGTCATTTAGCAAAACGTTTTTGTTCCTAGTTGCATTTTTTTGTGAACATTTTATTTTGAAAGCATAAAATCATCAATCTTGCTTTCAAGCTTATGCAAATATTTGCATTTAACCAGAGAGCATTCTGGGAGCATTATATGTCGATTCATATTTTTAAACTTTGCAAATGTGTGAACACATGGTTTTTTTTTTACTGGAACTACAGTTAGTAGTGTAGTCAGACCTTACAACATGTATTTAGAATGCTCACCCTAATAATAAAGGCTTTGTATTAAGGAGCTATAAATAAACGTTCGAACAGCATTAACATATTACCTCAACTGCAGACTGTTCCTTTCTCTGCTCAGCAATGTTGTACTGTAAACTGGCAGCCAAAGGGTTTGTGCTGCAGGGAATTGGGGCCACTTGTCCCAAAGACAAAATAAACCTGAAAACTTGTTTTCCTTGACCCCAAACAATATATCCTGGGCGTGGGACTATAGGAATTCTACACCTGTGAAATTCCCAATGCAGTTCCCCCAACTTTGGTCATCTACTTTTCCTTTTAGTCCTCCTATATTCCATGAAACAATGTTTAAATTAGCGTGGACTTTAATTGTCTTGCATATGTTATTTGTATCCCTTTGGGGACTTTCTGCAGCAGACTCAACATTATCTATGTGCTGGTTATTTCATTTACCAATATTTATTTATTTACATATATCGTGTGTGCACCCCCTTATCTCCATTTGACACTATGGAAACAAGTGATTTTTTGTTGGGTAGCAGCACAGACTGATGCTCTTAATATAAACTTTCCATCTGCCACTCTGCCCACCCATGACAAGAAATCCATAAACGTGCAAAGAACAAAAAAAACATCTGGTGCCTGAGATGACACAGACCTTCCCGATCGACCAATACAATTCAAAGCAGATTTTATTGGAGTTCAAATGAAAAAATTAATGGACCATCCAGCACTGAACACGTCCTAACACAACACATAGAATGCACACAAAACTGGCCGTCACACAACTGTTAGATATCTTTCCATTGAAAGAGCTCATTAGCAAAGAGATGCAAAGTAGCGTTTTATTGTGTGGTAAAATGGACATGCTGCTTTGCTGAAAATTTACCACATGACATAAGTCCTTCTTTGATTACAATATCATTGATAGGAATGTGGCTTGATCTGCAGGAATGAGGTTCGAGCTACACAATTATAATACCAAAGACCTATTTCACTTCTTTTTGTGGGGTACAACAAGCAATCGTGGCACAGAATCCAAGTGTAAAATCTGCGACCCCCGTAGATGTCTAAATAGAATGGAATATGCTGCTGGCTGAAGACCACCTTGTAGGAATTCTTAAATAACTTAGTAATAATAGCCGGCCAGTGTATTTCATGCATTGAGGAGATGGGTGGCCCCCACAAAGATTCACTTCAATGGCATTTGTGGTGTGGGGATTTCCCTCTTACAATTTCACGCTTATCTCAACACCCAGCTAAGAAAAATATATACTGAGCATGCTTATGGGGGCTATTTGCAATTATCCAAAATACACAGTCACAGGCTGAGCAATCATATCTGACTTTCCCCAGATACTGCTTATGACCTCACAGGATATCAGACACATTACCACTGATGACATTGCCTGTAACTAATAATGTCATTATTGCCATTTATTACACACTCAAAATCTTACATACTGAATCACATGTTTTTAGAAAGTTGATCATGATACAAAAGACTGCAAAAAGTACTTACTGAATTTAAATTTGGAAGTCCAGTAGGTAATTTTAGCTATATAGAAACCTAAAAAAATAATTGCTGAATGTAAGTAAACGAAACGTGACTGGCGCGTGGGGCTTGGCACCTTCTCATGTTTTTGTCAATTTTCATTGGGCAATTTTTGAGTTACAAGGACAAAAAAAGCTGCTCATTAAGCAAGCAAAGGTTAAGTATATTTACATTAATGTTCATGATTCCGATTGGCTTATTTTTTCATCAACATTCACAAACATTATAGAACGTTACTGAATTTTATGAGATGAACCCCCCGAAACATTTACAGAGGATTCTGTGTCTGTATAAATGGATGTCCTTAGTCAGCTCACTTACACAGACCTTCACCTAAATCACTTTTCTTCTTCCAGTCCCAGCTACGTACAGGCGCCAGGTAGGATTTCTGTCCCCCGCCTTAAAACACAAAGGTGGTGGGTAGAATTGCCTGTATAAGTATCAGTCAATCACCACCACACCCGCCTACCTTGCCTAAGAGAAGGGAAGAACATTACTTCACCAGAACGAAGCAAATTATGCTACCATTTGAGGTAAAATCCTGCTCAGTTCCTGCAATCCACCTGCGCTGGTGGCTCCACCAAGAGAGTCTTTGCCAGGAAAGAATTATTGTTACATCCAGTATTGACAAAGCACAGGACAGAATATGCTCCGTATACTCCTACACTCTTACCCAATCGCAAAGGGAGATTTTTAGGTACCCCTTTTGCCTAATGGTAGGAGTATTCAGTGCACCGCACCTTTACCCAAAGGGGTTTGTTACCCAATTTCCCTGCCTTTTCCAGTCATTAGGGCTTCATGCCTGTGCTTTCTTTTAGTATTTTGCACCAGCTGGCGGTTTAGGGTCAGGTTTACTCGCCACGACCCAACACATTTGCAAGCACAAATGAGGCCAGGACAACAGAAAGCTTGATTAGTGCTCTGTTGGTTACAGCAAACAGCACACTGTGACATCTGTAAGATTATTACCACCTTTTAAACCTTTAATACCCTTCCTGCCTTCCGGCAAATTGGAGGACAACAAATGCACAACTGTTAGCCAATACAGGAGAGCTGCCAAAGACCATCTCCCAAAGTCTGTGAACGCCAGAAGGAATTAAAACAAAAGAAAAAATGCTTTTATCACCGCAAGCAGTGGACAGGGAGGGCACTGCACATAAAGCGTTCCTACCAACCTAGTCCCCGACTGGCTTACTCAAGGACTGTAAGGATACTTTTCTACCCCACCTCATGCCTTGCCAGAGGGTGGCAGGATTTAGCTTGCTCAAGGGAGTGGTTAAATAGTGTCTAGTTCCTTACGCATTGCCCAAAAAGGAGTTTGGGGTTTGTTGCCCCATACTGTCCTGCTGTGAAGGAAGGTAAGAACTGGGGCAGGTAATAACTGGCTTTGAGTACCGCTGGTATCCAGCAAAATGGCACTAGGCTTTTGTTGTTCTGGTCCTCATACACACTCCACACAATGAGCGTTACGAGGACTGGAACAGCTGACAACAGCCAATTCAGGGAACTACAGTTCCCAGGGGTGGGTAAATGTGATAGTTGAGTAACAGTATTGATGGCTAACCTCATTACTTCCTAGAGCAACTGGGTGTTCTTACAATCTTAATGGTCACCGAGTCTTATTACCACAGTAGGATATTGAGGCTTATTACATCTTTGGCTTTGCAGGGTCATTAATGCATTGGGTCATTACATCCTTACAGACTGTAGCCATTCATGTAAAATAATGAATGCGGTCAGAACACTCATATGTAACAGGGGACATTAGTCCTCAATGCTAAGTTCCACTGGCATTACAGATTATGTTAGGAACTTCAAAAGAAGCTACTAGGAAAATAATCTTAGACCGAAGTTCACTGTAGGAACGCAGAAGCGACCACTGAAGGCAGTACATTTACTATAGTAATGTAGTACCTAAAATATTTGTGACCTATGGTCTTAAATATAAAAAGGAGGAGGGGCATGGTCTGAGTGAGCGCTGGTGTGGATGGCTGCGTGGCTGAGGAGCTCCATGTCACAATACGGATATTGGAAGCCTGGCTGCTCGGAATATGTCATTTTTAAGATGGGGGAGCGTCAGACTGTACACTCCTCTGATTTCTCCACCACCAGCAAATTGTAATACCTGCAGAAATGACATTTGCTGCGATACCAGCTGTCAGCACTCGCAGGTGCCATTTTGAGAATCGAAGCACTGACAATTTTTGAAACCCTTATTGTGAAGCTGCACAGAAAACACCTGTTTCGTGTAATACAGGGTCTATCTTCATTTTTTCACCAATATTTGTTCAATTTTTGTATTTCTTATAATCCTACAAGAACCTTTCATGACGCTATTTTGTTTCCACTTAAGCTGGGAAGTCTCCATGCAAGCTGCCCTAAGGTTTTTGTTAGGTTTTCTTCTCTTTATGTTTTTGACAATGAGTGAGATCTCTCTCTGAAAACAGGTGTTATTTCCATGTCATTCTAATCTTCCTAACTTTGATACTGCTTTTTGTAACAATACCTTTAGTGGACCAGTTTATGGAAAGGTTACTCCAGTGGAAACTCCGATACACAAAAAACTACTGACCCTCACCCACATCAGCATATCTTGGAGTTAGTCACAGGCATTCAAATTCTGGCCTTCATGGTTGAAGCTGCGGCACATACAGAGGCCACTCACTAGTTCACACAGCCCAATTTTCAGCAAAACAAACTCCATTACCATTTCATAAATGGTGAAAAAAGATCCTCCTCCTCCAATTAAACTATCTGCACCTATCTCAATGGAGTTAATTTTGGAGGAAAAAAGGGTGTTAAAACTTTTTATGGAAGACACTACAAATTCTCCACATAATCTGGAAACTAAATGGTCATTGACGGATAAACATATTTCGGAATTGGAACAAAGAGTCAGTGATGTACAACATAAAAAAATTATAATAGACAAAATGCAGCTGGAAATACAGAAGTTGAGGAGAGATACAGAAGATTTAGAAAACAGACACCATGGAACTAATCTTAGAATTTATGGTATATCAGAAAACGAGGAGGGATATGATACCCCCTCAATTCTTTTAAGGGCATTATTCCAAACGTTTTAGACCTCCACTCTACTCCAGCCTTAAAGATTCAGGGTATACACAGACTAGGTCCAAAATTGGTTCTAAACCTGGAGGTATTAGTCTTCTGTTTTTGGAACACACAGATTTACTTAAGATCCTCAAAGCTGTTAAATTGAAGAAGCATTTTTTATGGTCCTCCCATAAATTATAGTTCTCGGAAGATGTAGCAAACGCCACAGTGGACAGACTAAAAAGAATTCTGGAACTTCAACCACAGGTTAGGGTTATTAATGCAAGATGTGGCCTTCTTTCCCTTTGCAGATTCAAAGTGACCTATAAAGATAAAACCATTACATATGGCGATCCTGTGAAACTCAAATGCCTTCTTCAGCAATCCAGTGAAGATTCCATGGAACTATCTGCATCAAATTGTTATTACATAACGTACAATGTGCTGTTATAGAATACCTTATTTTCCTCTTCATTTATAACAAACACTATGTATTTTTTCCTACAGCTTCTTTTATACCCTCAACATACACTTCATATGTTTTTGCTGTCTGGAAATAACCCAGTGTTTGTCTGTACGTTCCCTACCCCCTGTGACTTTGAAGATCTCCCAATTTAGGTATGTCCTACAGTTGTGTATTTGACTTGTACTATCTATTTTTCCAAGCTTCCCATTTTCTCCTCTTTCCTTATTTTCTTTTTTTTCCTCATCTTTCTTTTCTCTCTGCTCCATCTTCATCTGCTTATTCTCATGTTTAAATATCTCCTTTTTCTTTTCAAACTATCATTTTCAAACTATGTTAATCAATGTATGGTTGGATGCATTGTTACTCTTGAATTTAGGGTTGTTTTATAACTCTGAGTAATCTCATAGAATGATAAAGGTTTAGTAAACCCAATTAAAAGAAAGAGTCCTCTCCTATCTTGCCACTCTACACACAGATATTGCTTTTTTATTTTATTTATTTTTTTCAAACAAAGAACGCATTTAACTGAACTTCAAGCATTCAAACTTTAAAGAAGTTGGGTCGGCTAGGTATTTGTTTTGCCTGCACAGCAGAAAAAGAGTGCAACAATTATTCTTGCAAACAAACATTTGAATGCTACACTTATCTCACAATCTAACGTCACAGAAGGTATATGGCTCGCTGTTGACTTGTCAATAGATACAAACCTACTTACACTTGATTAACTACACTTTTGTGGCCTGCAATTACTAAACAAGTATTGAACTGCACTGGGGAATGATTTATTTTTGGTGGTGATGTTAATCAAGTGTAGGAGAGTATTTTAGATGGAAAGTCTAAAGTTAAGTGTATGCCAAATAAAATGAATCCTTCTATTCCACTATTTCTCAAAAAGCCCTTATGCTTTGCTAATACCACTCCGAGAATACACATTTTATTACCCACACACCACACTCAAATGTGAATCAACTATATTTTCTTCAGTAAATCATTAGCTCGACATCTTTTAAAGGCAGAAATCGGTTCCAACTTACTTTCTGACCACAAACCTGCTTATTTCAGATTTTGTTCTCTTACAATTTTAACCTCACCTACTTAGATGGTGATTCTTCTCTTAGATTCTGTATTTATAGAACAATTTCAAACTTTTATTACTGAATAGTTTTTTTTTACTATTAATACTAAACAAGACACTACTCTCCCAACTGTGTGGAATACATTTAAAGCCTTGTTTCAAGGTTTCATTCTGGAGTATGTGAAAGATAAGAGACAATCTAATGAAAAGGCTACTGCCTTACTGCAAAAAATAACCGTGAAATTTATCTTTAATAATTTCATCAGGGAGCATGCTCTTCATCGTAACTCCAGATACTATGGTGGCCAAAATAGTGGTAAACGTTTAGCAATTTATATCAGCAAATTTACTCAAAACTAAGAAAAGAAAAGAAAAAAAATGATTCTCTAAAGACTACTAATAAGTATGTAGTTTCCAAGGCTGAAGACATTTTAAAAGAATCCCTTTATTCACCTGAACACCCCCCTACCGTTTCTCACATTAATGAATTCTTAAGTGTCATTCCTCACTCTAAAATAGATGATGTTGTTTTTTTTCAGATTAAGAAACTGTTTCCTCTTTAAAAGAGATTGCAACTGCAATCTCTAAATTAAAACCTGACAAAGCACTAGGGAATGACGTTTACTTCAGAATTTTGCTCTTATTTCTCAACTCGTATCAAATCAAAACGCTTTATTCGGTATGAAAATAATCAACCATGATAATAAATAAACAATACAATACATAAAACCTGGTGACAACCCACCAATATGTAAATACCATAAAGATCATTATTTAAAAAAAAAAAAAACAGTCAAGTTAAAAGAATTCTAAGAACTTTTTTGAAAATACTCCAACTTATTCCGCCAGGTAATAGCACCCTTCAAAAAGGAACCCAGCCCACGCCACACCAATACATCGGAAGCCATACGCAACCACAAAAAAGCTGGGCGATATTGCACAAAACCCTTCGGCCTCAGCAGGGGGAGTAAAAAACTGTGCCTAAAAGGCACATAAAATCACAAAACAAGGTCAAATGGACCTAAGACTGCAGAGACACACCATCGCAGGGGCAAAGTCTAATGAATTTTTCATCGTACTGACCTAGCGGAAAACATAATTTGCTCCTTACAACCCCCAGACAAAATCGCGTAATGAGACACCTTTCCCTCACATTCCTTATCTCTAAGACATAGGACTCAGGGCCCACCCTCATCTTTATCATAATAAACTCCATTACCAATTTTTTCCTTAGGGCCTCCTCCTCTCTTTTGGCCCCCGGGATTTTCAGGAAATTAGCCTTTGCCCGGTGTTTGTCACGGATAGTCAGACCCTCAGGAGCCTTAAACATGTCCGGACGCCCCAGCAAATGGGCTACCTTTCCTATGTACATTAGCAAAGGGATACCCTTCACCTGATTACAGGCTAAGCAGTCCCGCAGGATCTCTCGGTTAAAGGAGGCACATTCATTTGCCCAAATAGAGATCCATAACAAGAACGGAGCAAGTTGAATGGCATCTTGTACAAACTCACCTTCTTTATTTCCGTGGCTTCTCTAGATTTTTTACAATTTTATCACCCTCCCTAATGATACTGGAACATTTCAAGAGGCAATAATTTGCTAATTTCCTAAAGAAAACCGCAGACCTAGATCCTTAATCAATGTTTATTATAAAATATTTGCAAAATCACAGCCCTGGCCATAGAAACCGTTCTACCTACATTGATTGGCCTTGAACAAGTGGTTGTAATCAAGCGGCAGTTCTCTTGTAATAACACTAGGTGTTCGTGTAACATGCTCTGTAAGGCTCCAAAGCTAAACCTCACTCTTGCAGCTATTACCTTAGTTGCTGAAAAAGCATTTGATCGTATTGACTGGCGTTTTATGTTTGAAACTCGAAAATGGTTCAGTTTTCTCCCGAAATTTTTAAAGCTGATATTATTGCTATATTATTCCCCCAAAGTACCTATTTTAGCAAAAGGAGATTTATCAAACCATTTTCTTGTTGATGAGGTGTGTGGCAGGATTGCCCTTTATCCCCTTATTATTTGAACTTACCTTGGAACCCTTTTATTTAAAATCACGCAAAATAAGGACATTCCTGGCTTCCCATATAATAAGAATGAATTAAAACTATCAGTGTATGCTGATGATATTCTTCAGTATCCCTCCAGTCCCTCTATACCCATTCCAGCATTACAAAAAGAAGTTCAAGATTATGCTTATGTGTCAGGATCTAAACTAAATTCTAATAAAACTTAGATTTTACCACTCAACAAATTCTGTACTGAACATGATTAGATTTCGCATGGCAAAACACTAAAATCTAATATCTGGGACTCTGGTTTGCCACCTTTATTAAGGACGCCAACAAACTCTGAGGATACCTTTAAAAAAATATTAGAAAATTTGTGTTCCTCATGGAATCCACTATTTTTATCTTGGTGGGACAGATAAAGCTCACTTAAATTAATGTTTTTTTCCTGGATGTATTTAATTTTGACAATTCCTACTTGAACCCCTTTTATTTTTTTCAAAAAACGAAATTCCTCTCTTTCACATTTTATATGGAATAATAAACCAGCTAGTGTTGCTCTTTCCCGTTTACAATTATCAAAAGAGCATGGAGGTGTTTATTTTCCCAAGTTTCAAAAGTTACATGAAGCATTTTGTCTTAATCCATTGGCTTCTTTGTGGCTCCTCTATTCCAAAACCATTATGGTTTTACATTGAAGAATCCTTTGTTCTCCCTTTTTCATTTCAGGAATTTTAATCTTTATTGACTAAAATATCCTTTCTCAACATTCCGTCCATCGCACATTCATACACGCTTTTACATCCCTTTCTTTTTCCCCCAAACGCTTATACAAAACAATTCTTTTTAAAATTCGACCTTATGGCATAATAACAAACTCAGAATTAATAATGGAACTGTATTCTGGAAATCCTGGCATGCTAAAGGAATCAAGTGGATGTAACAATTATTTTTTAACAATGATACTCTTCCATCTGTCACTGCATAGGCATCTTTCCACATACCCAATTTGTATGCTCCTAACTAGACAAAACTAACTTGTGCTAATCTTAACTCTTTTCAATCTTTACATAATGACAACATATCCTGTATTAATGAGGCAAACCTACTTACTATACTAAGTACTCACTCTAAAGCTTCTTACACATATAAAAAAAACTAGTGGGTTTCTTTGATGTTAGACTTAAATCTGTTCTTGAACTTCAATAGGTGCAAGATCTAAAAGCGAGCTGGCCTGTTCGCATTTGGCACAGAATTTGAATTAAATTAGAAAAAGCACCTCAAGCAGCAAACACGGCACAAATATTTCACTTTATAATATATTACTAATCACTTCAATGTCCTTGTTGAAGTGGAAACTTATGACACAAGATGACTGCTAGCTCTGTCAAGCACCAAATTCCTATCTGATGCATATGTTATTTCAATGTCTGAGCATTCATTTTTTTCTGGTTAAAAGTGTGACAACAAATTACTACCATTTTTAATGGAACAATCTCATACTTGGTACCTAATATGGTTTTAGTCTTTGTCCTGAGTGAACTTTCTTGTCTGACACACCTAAGTTATTAGATTTCTTGCTTGTTGTAGCACTCCATCACTTTAGTACTCATAGGAAAAAGCACGTGGGGTATGCTGTATGTTTCCATTACAGATTAGACAAAACTTAGGTCTATTCTATTAAATTATCAATGATGCAAGAGCAACTATGGTCACCTATAACAACTTTGCTTATTAAATCTAGTCCTATTGCTGAAGACGTTTCTAAACCTCCTTGAACATGTATTTTTGAATTATTTATACTTACAGTGTATTTGTATTCTTTACTGTGCCAATGTTTCAATGCTTGCAGTTCACATTGATATTGATCAGTTTGTATTTTCTCATCTTTTTTAATTCATAGTTCAAGCCAGCTACTTTTTTCTCCCTCTCCTTTACTTCTCTTTTCCTCCCCCTACTCGTTCTGTTTCTTTTATGTTGCTAATGCCTTATTGAGTAACTGGTCTGCACCAATAAACATTTTATGTATTTGTATTGCATTTCAATAATTATTTTGTCACGATATGTATTAGTATGTCTTTTAAATAAAGCATATTTAAACTAAAGAAAACATAAAAAGGAAGCCTGATGTATGTATGTCTGGGTTATGTCTTCATCTAGCTGATCGCAAAAACAATAAGCTACTGTTTGAGTGAAGATTATAGCCACAGAGG
Source organism: Pleurodeles waltl (assembly GCF_031143425.1). NCBI lineage: Eukaryota > Metazoa > Chordata > Amphibia > Caudata > Salamandridae > Pleurodeles > Pleurodeles waltl. The sequence goes on from NC_090447.1 coordinate 716,854,516, forward strand.
TACCACAGACAAGAAAATGTATTCCTTTTAAAATAAAACTCACTGCACTATATTTTGTAATCTTCTTTGGTAGTTGCTGTAAGACACAGAAACCACTGCATTTCAAGCCGTTTAAAGAAAATTAAGTCAGCTATTCTATTAAAAGAACTTGGAAGGTTGAACTATGGATCTAAATAGATCATCCAATGCGCTACGGCATTATGAGCCTGAAATATTATTGGAAAGGTTTTGCCACCTATCAGTGAATGACACATTCACCTCACTTTCAGAAAGTATAAGAAGCATTTGCAATGCAATGGGTCTTGCATCTGCTTGAGTTAGAGTTACAGGCACAGTAAATCCATAACTGGACACAAACATTGGTCAAACCTGCCTTACAATGTGGTCTTTTCCTGCCACATAATTACAGTGGCCCTGCATATAACTAAAGCACTTCCATTAACCTTCCTTCTCTATATGCAGGCAAAAATAAAAATGTTGCCATTTAGCATTCCAATTTAAATCTGTAATGCAAATTCCAATTGAATGCCACTTTCACAATGCCACCATCTGAGTTTCTGGCTGGCTAACACAATTCCCAAAACAAGACAGCCACGGAGGAGTAACGAGAGAAATAAACTAGAAGGATCACCCAAACATATCAAGAGTGTTTTAACAGTCATAGTGTAATAAGGATGTTAAGTTGGCCTAAATCATGGTTATAATTGCAATAAGGAGTGATTAATAAAACGTATACAATTATCATATAAACCTCAAAAAAACCTTTATCAGAAATAAATGTTTTGCATTGGACTGTGATGCTCAGAACAGCCCCTAGAGGACACCACAATAAAAATATAAGAGGGCATAACCAAATGAAAAGGGAATGGCACAAAGTAACGTAGTGCACCTTACTTATTTTCAGGCCTACCAGGCCTACAACAATACTAGGGCCCTTAGAACACAAACTACTCCAAGCTGTAAACAAAAATGCCAGTCGTAAGAGAGCTTAAAAAGGGACTGAATGGTGGGAGGGGTCATTATTTTGGAGTACCCATGAACCTACTGTGGGGACCCAGAGATGACCAAAACAGAAAGTGTGTCATGCTGCGCATTTTGGTGGTGGCCCTTTTTTCCTAGGACCACCACAGGCTAAGTTATGGGCAAAAATATTTTAAAAAAGAATGCTTCCATAGCGTTATCAGGCGACTTTTCCCAAGTGTAGTGAAATTGTAGTATTGGCTTTCCTGCTGAGCCCCCGGGACAACTGTTGCGAATTCTGTATTTTTTAGTAAAGCATTTATCAATTATGTGTTTTTGGGAAAGCTATGGAAAGTGAAGGGGTGAAACAAAATAAATTACTCTGACTAGGTAACAGTGTGAACAATGTGAACAGCGCTTCATTACCGCTGATGGATACTGCGCTACTGGCGCTGTGAGCACTTTAAGGGCCATGGAGCATGAAAGGGAGACGAAAGAAAAAAATAGTTCACCCATGCTGAAGTATATCGTGTAATTATCCATGTAACAGGGTCAGCCTGCAAGGCGGGAACAAAACCGGTCCAAGGCGGGACAAACATAAGGCAATTACAAATAACATCAAGGGATTTTTGAAAGGCAAGCCTACAAACGAGTGAAAGTGATGGGCATGTAGGTGGCGTGGTTAAAAGAACACAATACTTACAACAGGTCAAAGTGCTACACTGGAGAAGGCAGCTCTCAATGGGCTCCTGCTGGGAAGGCAAAACCTGGACTTGTTTACAGTGTTTCCCTCCAGCACCTCATTTGCAGGAAGCTTACTTTTTGATAAAAACGTTTGTGCCAGCTTGCTTGTAGATCATGGTAGCAAAGACAGCACGTGCTGCTGAACCAGCCAAGAAACCGGACAAGTACTAACCACCCTTTGCCTCAGACCACATGTTCCAAGAGCGATCCATGCTGCTGCCACGTTTAAGTATTCCATGTATAAAGAGCTATCCATCACCTGGATATATTCACATTATATATTTAAATCAACCATACCCATTTGTCAGTAAGACAGTTATACTTTTTTAATGTGTATCATTAAAATCAACACACTAATTACAGATAAGACTTGTCAAGTTTACTTATAATTAATCATCCTTAGATTGCCAACCAACAACTTGATAAAACACAACGCACTAAAAACAGAATTATGGTTAGGCTAACATTCAAAACCTATTGCTACTACACCTTTTTGAGAAAAGAAGGTAAGAGAAAAGAGCATTGTGTACAGCAGTGACCCTTAGAGTTATGCAAGCTGTAAACCTCATAACTGTAACAAATTAACTTAATGACAGCAGTCACCAAAGGATGCTACACAGGGCTAAGTAGGCGTTGTCTTAAAATGGCATACATCCACCCAGAGATGGATGTGGCTTACGGAGGGATGGGAAGTGGAGGCCATGAAGCACAGAGCGCAAGGCACATGGGCAGAGAGGAACAGTCTCAAGCTAAGAGGCACAGAAGCAGTGAAAGCAGAGAGGCAAGGTAAATGCAGAGTGGAAACGTGTGTTGTTAAATTAGCAGGGATTCAGAGGACAGGAAGGATGCACAGGAGAAGCATGACCTCAGACACAGAAGATGACAGCGAGGAAGACATGAGAAGCAGAAACAGAGGCACTACGGACACTAGATGCAGAAGATGCATAAAGGTCTCAAAGTGAAATGGGAGTCTCTGGTAAGGGAGGCACACGAATGAGTTAAGGAGACCGAAGGAAAGGAACAGTAAGACAGTAGTAGGGAGATTCAGAGGTACCTGGAAGACACAGTGGAGAGAAATACAGGAGAGGATTAATAGGCTCACAGTGGAGATATATTGCCACAACATCTGTGATTGGCTATGGCAGATTGTTGTGCCCCCTCGGAGCACAATCAGAGGTGGAATGAAAGGACAAAGCAAGGCAGCTCTGGGGGTAGCATGGCAGGTGGGGCATGGTAAGGGAGTGGAGAAAATATGACGCAGGCAGGGAGTGTAGGGGCAACACAGATCAATGAAGATGAAATTCACCATTACCTAGAGAGTGAACAATGCTGCAGTGATCCCTAGAGGGAGGTGGGAAATGGCATAATTGGCATTTACTACCTCCTTAAACAGCCCTTCACTATCACAGAGCAAGTACGATTCAGATGTGAAGTCGTGACTCAAACCACCCGAGTTAAACAGAACGAATGAGAAAATGTTTCCAGCACAACAGAAAACGTACATGCTTTATTTAACTAAAGCTAGCATGGTTTGTCGTTCTTAAAGATTTGTACAACTAAACTAAACTGCAAATATGAGCTAGAGCACAAAGAAACCTCTGGAGGAGAGGGGTGGAGCGAGTGCAGCCTTGGAAGCAGTACATGATTATGCAAAACGTCGAGTAAGAGAAAGAATCACTGATACAATGCCCTCCACCCCCCAACATACCTTTCCCTTCTGCTCTCGTGGTGTGTCCGTTGCTTAAGTACTCATGATTAGAGTTTTTAATTTGTAGTTGCATTAACGGTTTTGATTACTGGCCCAAATAAAGAACTGTGCTTTTAATCTAAGTGAATATACATGGACTCAATACCCTTCAACTTGCGTGTTAGAAGTGCCATCTGTGAACACTATACTGTGGTAAATAACTACTTTTGAAATCAAGCTTTCGATAAACTCTACCCCTCGAGCCGAGGTAAGCCTCTACTCAACTTTCTCCACTTAAGTAGGAGACTCTTTAAAGTTAATCTAAGCGCGCCGGACGAGCTTATTTTTCTTACAGTAGTGTGCTTCCTGCTCATTCAGTCTGCGGCGTCTCTGGTTTTTGATGTGCAAAACACAATGACTTCATTTTTTTTTAAACAGTCCAGTCGAAGGCGGCAGGGACACAATTTGACTTGACAATGAGGATGTCTACCTTCTCCCTACATTCTGTTCAAAGCCGAACCAAGGCTATAAATGTTATTAATTTGTCAGGGGTCCAGCTGATGGAGAATTCGGTAACATAGTGCACAACAAATGCGACAACCGGCCTACAACATACCTTTTGGAAGACCGGACTGATCAAGTCTATGGCTTTCCCTCAAGCATTACTCCCCTTGACTCAGAGATACTTTAAAATTCCATTATTTATTTGACCATCAACGGTCTGGGGAGGTTTAATGACTGTCACGAGGCTGGGGAAAAGGCTGCCCATTGAGACTTCATCTACCACAAACCTCCAGGGTCCCAGGAGGCAGCCGCTAGAATTACCTGCACCTGTTCTTGTCACAGGAGCTACATAGCGCAATAGCCTACACTGCGGCGTGGGGAGCGAGGCTGGGGAAAGGCTGCCCATTGAGTCTCCATCTACCACAGGGCTCCAAGGGCAGTTGCTGGAAATATCTGCATCTGTTCTCGCTGTAAGCGCTACATAGCACAATAGCAATATTGCAGCACGGAATGCATGTGGGGCGTGCCCGGGGCGAAGACCGGGCCCATCTGTGCCAGTCAATGTCAGGAAAAGGCCAGGCCACCCTTCTTGGTCTGAGGACAGCTTTTATCACCCCTGAAGGAGCCCAAGCATACATTGAAGAAGGTAAGGGTCATTTGTAATTGCCTTTAAAATGGGGAAAAAGGAAAATGGCCCAGCATCGGTATGGTCAGTGCTAATTTACTTTCTTACACAGAGAATACAAATTATCTAGCTACGGTCATTGGGTTCAAACAACAGAACTAGAACAGGTTGCGCTGCGGTTCAAAAACTGGCACAGAAACGGCCTTTAGTACCAACTGTGATTATTGAAAAGAGCGAGAGGCAAAGAAATTATATCTCCTTAACAAACGCACACGACATGTTGCAGCTGGTCGATACCCCCTCCTCGCCACATATAAGGCAACGTTCTGAGTCTTATCTAAAGGACTATATTAACGGTCATAAACCGGCAGAGGCTTCTTCATTAAACACCCCCCCCCCCCCGCATCTCCCCCTGCCAACCACTGAAAAAGAGAAGGGAGAGAAACTAAAATAAAATCACTTGTTGGGCAAAAGAAAACCAAAACTATTACCCTTGATGGGCCTATATACAACCTTGGAAAAACCACCCCAACACACAATAACTCGACTATGGGGAACAAACTCTTTGATGATTTTCTTGCCAAAATTGACACCTTATTAAACAACTTTTACACATAAATAGAAGGAAAGATCGCATTACTAATTAAATCTGAGTTGGCAGTAGCACTTGGTAATTCTGCTGTGGTGCCAGGGGTAGTAGCGCATCAATACCTAGCCCAAGAAACCGAAAGGGGAGCTAAGCCCCAGGATGTGTAATCCTGAACTTCTCCATGAACCAGCACCGCCTGGATGTAAACACAGTGGGAAGTGTAATGCGGCAGAGTAGCACCCCCATTAACCATCAAACCCCAGAGGAGAATCCTGTGCTTAGGTTTAGATCAAGGGGTGTTGCACAAGTAGATGCTTTAGTAGGCATGTATTATGGAAGTCTCCAGTTGCCAACGTAGTGCACATCCTATGTGGTAATACTATAAAATGTGCCACTGCTTCCCCCAAGGGAAACTTGAAAACAGATGAATGTATGCACAAAACAGCACACTGGCTTTCCTTAAAATCTGGGTCCCAGGGCAACTTAAATAAAAACATCCTATACACCCAGTGGGTAAATTGGCTGGGCCATTCAACAAAAACCTTTACGACAGACTGCATTGTGGTCAATTTTAGAGACCCATCCCTTGTACAATTTCAGTTGCAACGTCTGAATTAATTAACAAGATATCGCAAGGGAGTCCGTGCTTTACCTCTGGGTTTCTTTTATAAATCTGCATTTGTCCAGCACCCGCCCAATATACCTGTTTCAAACCAATTTGAACCATTGAGTGATCTTCCAATGAAGCCTCTGGAAAACGGTTTGAAGGCAACGCCCGATATTTAACATCCAAAGATAAATGAATACTGCCTGCTTTGCCTCCACCTTTGCCTGGTTCAAACGTAGTAGCTAAGGGGTGCCAAATAAGGCGGTCTCTGGTCTCATGGAACACAGCAGGGGTGTGGTCAAAGTAAAAAAAAAAAAAAAAAACAGACTGGTTGAGCGTTGGGACCTCTTTTGATATTATATGTGCTAGTGGGGATGATTGACCACTTCTTTATAGATGGATACAATGCGCTATTCCAACCTGCAGTCGCCGCTGTAGCTGGCAGAGTGAGAGGGAAGCTTAGCAACCTTCATGTCCATTAAGTTTCCCTCTGTACAATTATCTACAAAATGACAATCACCACATTTTCTGGTCACCTCAATAACTGGTGCAAAAGAGCCCAACATCCTGTTAATACATTTTTATAACAATGTTTGTAATCATTGTTTGTGTGATATAATTGATTAATTGACCGACTTTCTGGAAAGCTTCCACTCGCATTTGAATAGAGAGACCATGATAATGTGGGTAGGAGATTTTAATAGATCATTATGTCAGGTTAAAGACAGCCATTTATTTTGTTCCATGGATAGTTGTGTAAACAGGGCCCCCATTATAAACACAAGGTGGGGGGGGGGTTGGATGTTCTGAACCCCTTAATAGCAAGATATGATTCAGTTTTACCTATGATATCCTTGCAGGAATCAGCAAGTTCATCTCTATATCTAGGGCCACTTTTACAGGAAGCACTGTTGATTTTATATTAATTTCGGCAGAAGCTGTATCATCTGTTTTAGAGTTTAAAATTGTTCCTAAATGTATAAGTGACCACAACCCAGTAGTTATCACGCTAAAAGTCATGTGATGAGAGCTCAGGAGGCAAAAGGTTGTAAACCAACATATTCTAAGAACAAAGGGCTGAGTGTTAAGTGGGATAAAACTGAGCATACAGATTTTAATCATAGGATAACTAAAGGAAACATGAAATCCATAATGGCCTGCTTGGCGGATAGTCCTAATCACTCAACTATATTAAGGGTGCTTGAACCTCTATGTGGATCAATCTCAAATGAGTTAAATTAAAAAAACAGGGCAAAGCAGGAGAGTTCCCAACACTGATGATTCAATAAGGCCTGTACTTCAGCCCTTAAGAAACTAAAACATGTTTTAAGGTCAAACCCATGTTCCTAAACTGATATTAGAGATCCCAGGCAACAATGTAATAACATCTTAGAAGAAAGGAAAAAAAGAGCTTAGAAGAATTTAAAATCAGGAGGCGACCCTGAAGGATAGCAGCAAGTTTTGGGAAGTAATAAATCACCCCTTCTTCTCCGACCAAGATGGTTCAAAGATGGAATCTTTGATTCTGGAGGAAGAATGGGTAAAACATTTTAGGAAAGTATTTCAGCTGAATGATAGCTGCATACAAGAGTGTGAGGACCATACCGGGTCATTGGATGTTGTACTTAACCCCCACTTACCCCACGGGCGCTTACTTTTCTCATACTTTTAAGTGAAGTAGTCTCAGCCATTAAACAATTCTCCCCAGGGAAAGCTCCAGGTCCAGACTGGGTACCAGTATATTTGTTTAAATCAAATATCTCTGTATGGGCCCTGGTGATTACTACAGTGCTAAGAAGTGCTGTGTTGGGGTTTATTCCTGAAATTTGCCATTTTAGTTCCTATTTTTAAAAAAAGGAAACAAATCATCTCCAGCACGTTATAGGCCAATTTCGCTCACTGATTCAATAGTAAACATCATGGGAGGGTAATATTGGCCCAACTCAAGACCTGGGCAAAAGAAAATAATATCTGATCAATCGCACAATTCGGGTTTTGGCCTTGTATATGCACGGTCGAGCAATCGCTGAATCTCCATCTTATAATAAGTAAATATGTGACGGTAAAAAAGGGGGCATTATATCTGTCCTTTATTGAGCTAACGAGCGCATTTGATCTAGTTAACCACAAGAAACTATGGGAAATAATGCAAGCCATGGAAGTTGACCTAGAACTCCTTAAATTGGTAAGGCGCTTACACCAGGATTTGAAGGAAACAATACGCTATGGTCTCCAGGGTGAAAAATCGACATATATAGATTCTTTAAGGGGAGACAGGCAGGGCTGCATTTTGGCCCCTTTCCTTTTTTATTATACAAAAACGGTATACCTTAACATTTACTCAAACTTGGAAGGGACATACTAAATTGGATCTCGCACTATTCTCATTCTCTCGTATAGCCTGCAAATCTAATGACCTTCAAAGATTACTGGATTGTTTTCTGGATTTCATGGGAAAGTTAGAGTTAAAAGTTAATTATTCCAAGTCATACATAATGACTTATGGGCCTTCTGGTACTAAGGCAAAGCCTTAAAATGGGTAGCCACCTTGATAAGGTAAGGGAATTGAACTATTTGGGGATAACTTCAGACCTGCCAACTCACATGGCGCCACCGTGTGTCACACAATTTCGGCTGTCTTCACACGGTTATCTGGTGAAGGGGTGAAATCACACAAAATCACAGGCAGGAGGAGCCGAAAATACTGAAAAGTGTAGATTTCCAGCTCCTCTTTAAAGGCTGTAAACAGCCGATGTCCGTTAAGAGGTGTGAAAATATCCCTGGACATCGACCGCACCCCAGCAACCTTCGTGTTTTTGTTTTTTGATAGGAGGAGGAAGGAGGTCAGTGGGGGCAGACAGGTGTCAAAGATAGTTCAGCATAAAGCTCTGCCCCCTCCACAGCCATGTTCCCTTTTCACACTTCAGTGTTTATTTTCAGGTTGATAGGACTGTAACTTTTAGCTCTTCTTGCTCTTGGAAACCCCTCTTGCTGGTAGAAACCCGGGAACTGGGCAGGAATACTTAAGTAATTTAATGTTTCACCCAAAAATGTAAACACAAACCAGTAGCGAAGCTTTTAGCTGTGTATAAATCGAAATGCATTTCGGCGCACTGTACAGCACAGGTGTGTGGGGATTCTGCAAAGCTGATGCATTACAACACTTTGAAAATGGCTTTACCTGAAGGTTGTTAGCTGTGCCAAAACTTATGCTGATCCTTTATGTCACGAAGAACTTGGCTTGCCATACCAAGAGGATCTTTTTTTGTGGATTAAATTTTGGCTGACGCCAGAGGCGAGGGGTAAGGTCATGTATCCTTAACTGCCTATAATAAGATAATGTTGGGAAGTTACCCAGGTTTGAATACCTTATAAATATGTTTCAACTACTGGGCCAGGAAGAAATGTTTTTTGAACCGCGAAAGGAGACTGAAGCAACATTTCTGTGAGGCCCGAATGGTTGAAAAACTAGCACTAGCGCAGACCATGCAGGAAGTGGAGGTCTATCTCCAAGTCTCCACCGTCAGCGCTACAGAACCTTACTTATTATGGACTGAAAATTCCAATTGCAGCTCTGATCCTACTTATTTTAGGCTAAGTTTGATCCATTTTAAAGTTGCCTTCCCAGATCAATGTGCCTGGCAGCGTGAGTTACCTCGGTGTCGCTGTAATAATGTATGAAACAGAGCAAATGCCACTTTCTGTTCATTATATTCTCCAACTCAAGATCGGTTTTTCTGGAGTTTTTGCAAACATTGCCCTCGAAAGAGGTTTGCTGTGCAGTTTTAAACTTTATTAGGAATGCTTTAGCCATTAAAAAGCGGTATGAACTACTGACTTAGTAATAATGGCGTTAACTACCTCTGGGTAAAAACATTTTGGCGTTTAAATTATGTAACAACTGGGAATTTGAAGGCTGATTGGAGCTTTATGTGTAAATCGAATAGTGACATTGTAGACGTTGCTATGACCAACAATCCCTCTTATATGCACTTTATGGGTGATACATGCTAGTGAGCTGGAAATTATATGTATTCTATTGTAGTTTAGTGATTTTGTTTTCTTTTTTTACACTTTTTATAATTGTATGTGGAAATGTTTTATATGCTTTTATGTTTTTTTGTCGCATAAAGATGCTTTTGGCTGACTGACACCATCCTTCCACACTGCTGCCTGTCAAGCTGTAGTCTTCCTAATTTATTGTGGCCTTGCGTTCCCAGAAATAGTTAAAGAGGACATTAAATAATGGCATTTAAAAAACACCATTGAAATAAAAATATAAACGCTGGAATGCTTGTCATGTTACTTTGGGATCCATTCTAGAACCTTGATTTTTAACTCACTGTGCCACCACAGACTTGCACCAACCAAATGTAAATCAGTCTTGGTTCTGCCACAGAAAGAACCGTCTAGCACTAGCTGTTATGAAGTGTACCCTTTGCACATGAACACAAGCAGGACTAGTCACATTTGGCCGCAGGTGACACCTCAGGGAGGGGCCAGATATCACTGAAATGAGGCTGTGGTTGCTTCTGCTCTCAATCAGACGGACGTGGCCTTGAAGTGTGGGCTGGGCCTTAAACAGCAGAGAGTAAAATGTGCCTAGAAATATTACCAGCCACACATTTCCACTATCATGTTTTTTTATTTTAATAATTAAATAAGAATACCTTCATAGTTATAGTACACTTGACGGGCCATGTGCTGATTATCATACTTACCAACTTAAATCATCTCCAGTATAAAACTGTACCTGCGAGCAATAAGAGGAAAGTCTGCATGCATGAGGGACAAAACTTACTTAAAAGTACAGTTATGTTAATTTTGGACATTTCATTGCACAGGTGCCTTATTTGCTCTGTTTGGAGGGAATTCTTCAGTCATAAAGTGCCAAATTACATGAGCTTTTCACACAAATGTAAATCACTTCAAATTATATGATTACCATTTTAGCTACATAAGAATAAAGATTAATCTTTTTCAATATATTAACTTAATCGTATTTCCATTTTGCGTAACACACACACCCGACCAATGGGTACTAAACACACATTCTATGATGCAAGGTTTTATAAACAACCAGTAGTGGGAAATAAATAGAAACATTAAATTATCACAATTGGATAAAAAAGAGAAATACTCTGTGCCCATATAATATCAAGCACAGGAGGGTTCTGCATCTTCAGTGTTGTGCTCACTGCATTTGAAAATGTGAAGACATGACATGAGGACTCTGTAATACCAGTGGTCCAGTCAAGTAAATACTGATAATCCAAGGTGGGTGGCACCTACACTGAGGTGCACCAATCGAGACTGCAAAAACGAGGCAAAGCTTTAACACCATCCATAGTCAACTGGGATTTCACAGAGAAGATCCTTAGAGGAAGGCAGAAGATGTGGTTTAGGAGACCAAAGTGAAAGAGTACTGAGTTCAAGCCCCCCTCCTCCTCCCCTACACACAAGTCCACCACACTAGAAGGAGTCTGTCAGACAGAAGAAAGGTGAAGCAACTATCTACATTGAAGCATAGGTCAGTGTTTCCCTGCCCAGAGCCAAGAAGGTTTGGCTCAAATTCTTATGTTCCAATTTGTTTACTTTTTTGTTTTTCAAAAAATCCCAGTCCTAAAACCACAATTACTGCAAAGAAGTAAAAAATAAGGTTTGAACTGACATATCCCAATAAATAATGGCCGCCTGCACTACCCCAAATGAAGCGAAAAGCTAATTGATTCCACAATCAGCTCTGTTTTTTTCAGGGCGACCTGGAACCAATTTGTTTCTATCAATGTGGTCATATTGGTGGGTTGGATGTCAAAGAACAGACTGTCTCTGAACAGCATTAAACTGAAATCTAGATATTGTTGTCTGCTGGGTAGTGAAAATTGCAGAGAATATATCTAAGGAACACCATCAAGAGCCTTAATTTCAAAGATGAACAGAAAGGGGAGACAGCGGTCAGCTTTAAAGAACCCAAGCATGCAGGCAATTGACACAATTATCCTTGTTGCAAGGTATCCTTTCACGCCCTTGTACCCATATTCCTGTGAGAATCGAGTCATGTTTACCACTAAACATGATTTCTATTATATGATTTTTTTTCAGCATGTCTGAATTGGAGCTTTATAGACACAACGGCCCCAATTTCATCTCTTCTAAGAAGATGCCTTCCAATATCTGCACTATACGTAAGACCAACATACTCTCCACTCTTTATACAAAAACGTGTGGGGCACAAAAACACGATAATAACAAGATGACAGGCAGGTTTCTGTTACAATAACATGTTACTTAAAATATAATACCACAGCTGAATAATGTACTTTTTGGTCATGGAACCAGACATAGCATAAGAAGAGATTGAAATTAATACATGAAGGAAACAATTTATTTGATGCACAACATGGCACAGAAGGGGTTAGATGCATAATTTTACTTTGCACTCCATTCATTTGAAAATTATGACGAACAAAGAACAGTTGTTAGCTTCAAGCATACCCTGAAAACTGACTGTCCTATGCAGAAACAAGAGTGGGCAAATTGCATTCAACCTCTTGTGTGTTGAGAACGGCTTAGAGCAGTCTTCAGCCACTGTGCTCGTGTGCCAGGGATGGCTTCCAAGGAAACCCCTCTGCTTTTTTCTTTTTTAGCCTCAGGAGCTGGGGAAGAGCTTCCCCAGCAGCAAAGGCATTTTTTTCAATGTAATGACAATGAGCGCACATGGCATTACACCGAACGTGAAACGAGCCGAACGCTCATTTCACTTTCACTGCTTCGGTGCATAACTCAGCCCCACCAAGCACCAAAGTACACAGGCGAGGTATCGCTGAAAAGGAGAGAATCTACCCGCAGGGATCGCCGAAGGAGGAAGATCCCCAAGCAGGGATCCACTCCACTAGCCATCTTAGGCAAGGGTTGCTCCTTGTTATTAGAGCTACATTTTGGCCATATTTTTAGGCCGATCTGTCCCAAAGATGAGCAGAAAATACTAGACTTCAGGGATTACTTTTTTTTATATTTGTAGGGGTGGGAGCTGCCAGCATGGGTTTGGCATTGCCCTCAACCCAAATAAAAAAGTAAACAGTCTTTCTGGCCCGCCTGGAATGCACACGGGGGCAATTACCCCCATTTGCCTCCCACTAGACACCAGCGATTATGTGTTTTTATTTTTTATTGTAGCGGTGTAGAGCTGCTCGGCATGGGTTTTGCTATGCCCCCATCCCTCCAAAAAAATGGGGAAATAGTCCTTCAGCCCTTCTGGGGGCAGGTGGGGTAATTATCCCTGATCTGCCCCCTCCCAACCCTCTCCCGCCGGGGGAAGAAAGCCCACTGTATGGCAGCAATATATATGTTTCATAAAATAATAGAGTGGGTCTTTTCTGGCCTAACATCAGGGACCACCCTCACTCCTAAAACCCCAGTCTTTCTGCTCCCCTGCAGACTAAAGCAAACAAAGGACAGAATGCGGAATCAAACATTCACCCCCAGTCACAGATATGGGTTTAATCCATGAATTATTTTGCTCATCACAACACCCCAGTTTGGACCCAGCCATGTGCAAATCAGTCTTGACTCTGTTACCCATGGGAACAGTCCAACCCCCAACTGCAAGGCTAGGTCCTCCCTGGCCCGGAAACAAGCATCCTGGGACAGGTCTTAGTGTATCACCATTCATCAGGGTCAAGACTGATCTGCATATGGCTGGATCCAAACTGGGGTGGCATGGTGAGCAAAAGAATTGATGGATTGAACCCAGATTTGTGACTGGGGGGTGAATGTTTGATTCCCCTAGGTGTCTAGTTTTCAAAAAAATGTACAGGTTTGCTAGGCTTTTATGGTTGCAGACTAAGCTAGGGTCTAAAATCCACAGCTAGGGTAATCGCAAAAAAAGGTCAGTTTTCAGTGGAAACATTTGATGTGTCTGTGTTGTGCTTTGGGGCCTTTGCTGCCGCTGGTACTAGCCCTACCCACAGAAGTGTAGTACCATTTTTTTCTGAAGACTTGGGGGAGCACAGAATAATAGAGGAAGTGTTATTATCTAATGCATTTCTCTGCATTTGTGCCTTCTAAATGTGAGCCAGTGTGTAAGAAAGAAGATGTTTTGAGAAATGCCCTCTAATTCACATGCTGGTATGGGTACCCACAAATTGGGAGATGTGCAAATAACCACTGCTTCTAAACTCCTAATTCGGAAACACATAGATTTCCTCAATACCCATTTTTCAATCTTTATATTTTATCATACGGATTGCTCTATACCCAGTACACAATGAAAAACCACTGCAAGGTGCAGCTCAGTTATTGGCTGGGATACCTCGCGCTCTTGGAAAACTCACAAACGCAATATATCCCAGCCGACAGAAGGGTCTAGCAGAAGTAAGGGTACATTGATTTTGTAAATCAGCTATTGTGATGAGAAGTGACAAAAGTAATTGTCACAAATGGCAGTTTTTTTCTACTCATTTTCAATATTTTTCTTCATTTCAACACTCAGCTTCTTTGAGAAAACCTTGAAGGATCTACATAAATGACCCCTTGCTAAATTCATAATCTTGTCCAGTTTTCAGAAATGTATAGCTTTCCAGGATTCACCATGGGTTTTACACTTGTTTACAGCACAAATTGGAAAGAGGTTGAAAGCACACAAAAAAAATAGGAAAAATTGGCTTTGTCCCAGTAAAATGCCAAAACTGTATTTAAAAAATGTGGTTTTCTGAATCAATTCTGCCTGTTTCTGAAAGCTGGGGAGATGATTTTAGCACCACAAACCTTTTGTCGGTGCCATTTCCAGGAAAACAAAAAAAAAGTCCTTGTGCTGCACTTTTTTTCCAAAAATGCCGAAACATAGCTTTAGTTTGGCTAATTTCTCATTCCTCTCCCGGGGAGTCCAAAAGCCCTAGGTGCCTTTAGAATCCCCAGGATTTTGGAACAAGCTTTGGTAATTGCGTTAGGGTTATCCTGTGTGGTTTTTAATGGTTTTTCTGTTTTTGTAATTCAATATATTTGACAGTCATTGCTGGGTTGGTTAAAGGTGTGCACTTAGAGTAGAGACCTACATTGCACCACTGCTTGCTTGCTTCTTGCAAGATGACCACCGGTGTTTCTTGGATTCCTGTGACATCAGAGGATTACCCCTAGTGGTCTGTCAGCAGGAGGGTTCTAGGGACGATAGCAGTTTATGTGATGTAAGCTCTGTATTAAAGGCGCATTTGAAAACCTCCGGGGTGCCAAGGAAGAGTCAATGCCCTCCCAGAGCTAAGCCGATCCCTGCATCTCACTCTTAGACAGCCCATTCCAGAGCAGGGGGAAGAACAGGGAGAGAGAGAAACTGGTAGGAGACATTCTGCACCTAATCAAGAGGTTGGCAATTTTCCTAAAAAGAGGAGGGTCTGGTTTAAGTTGAGGAATCCTAGAGTAACTTGATTAAGAATATGTGCGGTGGACAGGAATTGCTACTGAGTCTGTTTTGCTGCACCCTTTCTCTGTAGTCTCCGGGTAATCCTTCTCACCCCATAGTAAAAGAAATGCATGCTTATATTACATATTATTAGTGTTGTTTTGCTGCAACCTCTTATGAGCATGAATAATCACGGCAACCCTTCACTTTTTTTTCTTTTTTCCATAAATCGGTTTATTGGTATTTTTCATCATTACATTGCTTCATGTTTCTACATTTGTTTCCTTTTCACATAGTATGGTGTGCGTTCTTATATCATTACATAACTGTTGATGTATATGAGTTGCATTGCTGCAACATATTATTTAGCATACATTTGCAGTTAGTCAGTTATACATTTCCATTATTATGGTATCTACAGTTGTCTTACCATGTTGTACCTGTTGTTTAATGGGTTTTATCATTGTCAGCCCCTTATATGTTTGCAGGTGTAAAAGCCAATAAGGTTCCTGATGTCTATCAGCCTGCTCGTGTAACAGCATTTGCTGGTTTAAAGTTATTTCTAGCACGTGTTCAGTTGGAGCAGTTTGGTTAGGTAGGTAGAGATTATGAGTTTTATATATATGCTAACTTTGAATATAAGGGGAAAAGGAAAAACAATAAAGGAAAAAGGTTAACATTTAACAATTGCCGGTAATGGACACTTGTGCAGATTACACTCATATGACTATTTCCCAGTCGGGGCGGGGTTACATTGTTGCAAATCAGCTTATTAACAGGAGGGCCGGGTCAGGCGTCAGGCCAAGCAGGTGTTGTCACTTTAAGTTCCAGTGTCAGGGTATATCTGGCCAACTTTTCATATTCAGTTCTCCGTGCAGTGCGTTTTCTCGTCAGGGGGGCGTCCACTCACACTACTCCACTCCCTCTTCTGATGGGCATATTCCCTCGTTACGCAGCTGCAGCAACATTCCCTCCAAGGTAGCGGGCAATGGAAACTGTCTAAACCCCAAGACCTCCTCTCGCGCCAGTGCTGTGCCTTCAGCTCCTGCCCACACCTCGAGAGACTGCTTCCAGGCCTGTATCGGTGGCGGGTCTGGTGATTTCCATCTGCGGGTCACTAATCGCTTTGCTACGATGAGTCCTAAGTCTGCGAAGCGTACTTCTGCTCTGTGCTGCTTGCCTCTGGGAAATAAACCTAGGATACATGCTTCCCATGTAAAGGGTATTTGTAGTGTTATACAGTCAGATAGGTTTTCATTTACTGCTCTCCAGTAGGAGCCCAAGGCAGGACAGGACTAGAGCATGTGCAGCAGATCTGCTCTGATCTCGCGGCATCGGGGGCAAGCCGCGTCTCTGCGAGCAAAGTATCTATTCACGTGAGCTGGCGTGAGGTAGGCTCTGTGCATTATGTAATATTGGATTAAGCGGAATCGGGAATTGCGAGGTACGTTGAGGTGGCCTGAAAGGGCGGCCCTCCATTGCGTTAGTGCAATCGAATCGCCTGAGTCTGCTTCCCATGCCACAATTAGTGTTTCGTTTTCAAGGGCAGTCTGGGATCTCAAAGCATCTGCTAGCAAGCTAATCAGGTGATGCCCTTGGCCCATCACCTGTAGGTATTGAATCAGCAAGTGAGTGGGGGGAGCCACAGAGATGTCTCCCCATTTGGATCTCATTGCCCCTATCAGGGAGCAGTACAATAAAAATTGACCTGGTGGCAGTCCCATCTCCTGAAGCCTGGCAAAGGGGAGCAGTTGGGATTCTTCGTAGAGATCGCCCAGTGTGTACATTTCAATTTCGTGCCATGTGCGCAGTTCGGATTCTGACGCGATTCTGGTGCCTCTTGGTGTGCCTAATAATGCCAAGGCTAGTGCGAAGGGGACCATCGTGTGTGTAAGGCGGAGTGAGCGACGGAAACATTTATGGGCCACCATGAGAACGAGTTGCCGGGGGGTCCGCGTCTGCGTGAGTGGGTGGAATAAATGTTGTATCTGTTGGAGTGACAAGGGTCTGCTCTTCGATGCCGTGTCTACACGTTGAACATCCGCCAGCCATCTGGATATCCACTGGAGTTGAGCCGCTAGGTAGTATTGCTCCAGGTTAGGGACTGCTAGTCCGCCCTTATCAGGCGGTAGGTACAGTTTCTTTAAAGCAACTCTACAGCAGCCACCCTTCCAAATTAATTCCCTCAATCCTGTCTCCAGAGCCCTGAAGAAGCCAGGAGGAATATAGTGCGGGAGGTTAGTGAAGAAGTATAGAAGTCGGGCAGGGCTACCATTTTTAGGAGTGCTATCCTGCCTTCTACTGACAGCAGTAGTGTCCTCCAGAAGACCATTTGGGATTTAACCGAGGACACAGCCCTTACAAGGTTGCCCTCAAATAGGTCTTCCTCACAGTGGTATACTCGGATACCCAGGTATCTGAATGTATGGGGTTGCCATGGGACGGGGTTTCCGGCAAGAATAAGTCCCAGATCAGAGAGTCCCGGGTCGAAGGGAAAGAGGCAAGATTTAGACCAATTGACTCTCAGGCCAGATGATAGGGCAAATTGTTGTAGATGTGAGCCAGCCTCGGGGGGAGGGGGGGGGGGGACTCGCGTGATGTCTCGGAAGTATAGGAGAAGGTCGTCGGCATATAGTGAGGATTATATGTGTATCATCTCCTAACGGAATACCCCAGTTACTTCCTGCTTTGCGCATGGCAACTGCCAAGGGCTCCATAGCGAGTGAGAACAGCAATGGTGAAAGGGGGCAACCCTGTCTTGTACCCCTGCACACCCGAATCGGTTCCGATATCTCAGACCCCAGCCTCACTCGGACTAGTGGTCTGGTGTATAGTAGTTTAGTCAGGCGAGAGAAGAATGAACCTACACTCAGTTGTCGAAGGACTGAACAAATAGGGCCACTCCAAGGAGTCAAAGGCCTTTTCCAGGTCTAAAACGTGGCAGCCCGCTCGTGGCCAATCCCGTTTCGCATATTGCATAACTCGGAATAACCTTCTGATGTTGTGGGAGGTGTCTCTAGCCGGGACAAATCCGTTTTGGTCCGAGTGTATCAGACCTGGTACAGCCGGTGCAAGGCGCATCGCCAGTAATTTGGCTAATATTTTATAATCGGTATTCAACATTGCCAATGGTCTATATGAACCCATGTCTACTGGGTTCCTCCCAGGTTTAGGAAGGGAAACCAGTAATGCTTCCCTCTGAGTGGCCGAGAGATGGCCCTCTCGTTCAGCTGTCTCATAAAGTTCGAGTAATATGGGCGCCAGTTGCACCGCGAAGGCCTTCGAAAAGTCAACTGGGAGTCTGTCTGGGCCTGGTGTTTTGCCAGATGCGAGCTCGCGGATACTAGATCGAATCTCTTCAAGGTCTAGGGGTGCCTCAAGGGCCTCAGACTGTTCATCCTCTAGGTGCGGGAGTTCTACTCCGGCAAGAAATTCTACACCGGAGTCGCCACCAGGAGCTGCCCTTGAGGCATAGAGTGCCTCGTAGTGTCTCGCGAACTCAGTTTGTATCTCCTGGGGCATGTATAGTAGTTTCCCTGTATGTGAGAGGATTTCCAATATTGGTTTCCTCTCATAGTCCTGTCGAATCAGCCAGGCTAGGAGCTTGCCTGCCTTATCAGCAGATGTATGAGTTCTTGCGGAGTGTGCAGAGTAATTTAAGCATCGCAGACGCTCTAGTAGTGACAGGTGCTCGGCGCGTATTACTGATAGTCTCAAATGATCTGGCTGGTTGTTAATTGCTTCCCTCTCTGGTTGTAATAGATCCCGCTCTACTTTGGTCAGTTCCCGTACAACAGAGCGGCGTAGGTTGCATTGGGTACCCAGACAATGCCCTCGTATAAAAACCTTAAATGCGTCCCATTCTATCAAACCCGACGAGGCCGAGCTGTCGTTTTGTTCAAAAAATTCTGCAATTACAACGCTTAATGATGCTTGAAAAGCAGCATCTTCCAGCAGCTCCGGTCTCAACTTCCATGTGGGAATAGCCGAGCGGGGGGAACCCCAGCACAATCGTGCAATCAGGGGATTGTGGTCAGAGTGTGTGCGCCCTAGGTATTCCGAATTCACCACCACTGGGGCGATTCTCGTGGTGCAAAGTATTCTATCTAGGCGTACGTGCAGGGAGTGTGGTGCAGAGTAAAAGGAGTAAACCCTGTCCGTCTTGTGTTGCTCTCTCCACACATCTACTAGTTGCCATTGTTGGGTCCAGTTTACCAGGCCCTTTGAGGCCGCTACCACCGGTGATGTAGGCAGCGGGGGTAGGAGCGGTCCATCTCCACGTCGAGTACACTATTGTAATCCCCCCCAAGCAGCCACGGAAGGCCACTTCAACCCGCCTATTGGGGAGAAAGCCTGTGAAGAAAGGCAGTTTGGTCTGTGTTTGGGGCATATATTGAACCCTATACACCCATATGACCTGCAGGTTTTCCTCTGACTAGCACAAATCTGCCCTGTGGGTCCACGACCTGCTCCTCCGCCTTAAAGGGGGTACCAGCCCTAATCCAAATTAGCGCACCTTTAGCGTATGCGGAGTGTCCTGTCGCATATAATTGTCCTCTCCAGCGTCGGCGCAGTCCGGGGATCTTGGGGCTTGTTATGTGTGTCTCCTGTAGGAGTGCTATGTGGATTGAGTGACGTTTAAGATAGGAGTAAATAGCATATCGCCGCTTGGGGGTGTGAATACATCTCACGTTCTAGGTGATTGTTGTGAATGTAGCCATATTGGAAACATTGGATTGTCTGACATATCTCCCTGCCCCGTCCCTTTGAGTTGGGACTCCTCATTATTTGTCCCTTCTCCGCTAGATGTAAAGGATTCAGCAAGTATCGTCCGGCAAAACCAAAACATAACTAATGCCATTGGAGCAGATGGACAACAGGTCACCGCCCAAACATAACAACAAAAACGACAACGTGCCAACACACACCTGTACATTATATGTCTCCACTGGTAGGAGCTTGGGGGTAGGCCAAAATCACACAAAAAGAGGAAGAGGGGGGGGGGGGGGGGAGAGTTTCAGATGTGTACCTTTTCTTGTCCGGTTGTGGCAGATAAGAGAGAAGGAAAATAGGGGGAGCGTAGGGGGAGGCCCCTCATCCCCCAGGTTTAGAGTCCAGGAGTGGGGGGTCAGGCCACCTGAAGCGTATATGGCTGGTTGTTGGCTATTGTGTATGTTCAGGGGATAGGACAATTGCCTCTCATCTCTCAGATTACGCATATACAAATATTGTTGGCTTGGTGGCTCCTGCTGCGGATGGTCTCTAAGCATTGTTCTAAGTTCCTTTTAAAAAGTTCGGCAGCAGTTGCCGGCGTCACAGAGGGCCCTCCCATATGATCTGATTCCAATAGCTGATCCGGTGTGAGGGGGCAGTCACTGTTTGGTTGAGAGAGTTCTGTGTCTGCTTCCGAAGGTAGGGGCGATGCACTTATTGCAGCTGTGTGAATTGCTTCTCTTCTCTCCTGGATTAGCTGTTCCAAATCTGGAGCACATTTCGTTGAGTCGGTGCGGATCGTGTTTCTACTCCGGTCCCTTCTGGTGCAGCTGCGCCTGGGTCCAGGTGGCGGTCCTGCTCGTTCTGGTGCACCACCAGGGGATAGCCCAGATGTCTCAAGCCATTCCCATGCTGCCTCCGGAGTGGAGAAGAAGTGTGTTTTTCCTCCTGTCACTACACGTAGTTTGCAGGGAATAACAGAGAGTAGGTTAGGCCTAAGGAACGTAGCTTACGCTTCAAAGGCAGGTAAGAGGCTCTATCTCTTTGTACCGCTAAGGTGTAGTCAGGAAATAGCAAAATCTGCGCGTTGTCTATTTGGGGAGGCGGGCCGCCTCTCACCACTCTCAGTATAATGTCCCTATCTGCGTAGTGAAGTAGACGAATGATGAATGGGCGCAGAATGCTGCCCAGAGGCCTTGATCAGGCCGGGATGCGATGTGCGCGTTCCACAGAGAAGAAGGGAGTTAGTTTGCCTGCCAGTACCAACCCCCGCAGCCAGCTCTCCGAGTAGGTCACCGGGTCTCGGTCTTCAACGCCTTCTGGTAGATTCACTACCCGGATGTTGTTTCTTCTAGAGCGGCCCTCTGCATCCTCGACTCAGCGTTCTAGTGCCGTCATCCTGGCCTGCATGTCTTCCATTCCAGTCTTCACATGGGCAGTCGCAGGCATTAGTTCGTTTGCTGTGGCCTCAATCTCTTTGGTTTGATCTGTGAGCTTGCGGTGGTCCGCGTGGAGTAGGACGAGGTCGCTCGCTACTTTATCTGTTTTGGCTTCCAATGATGTGCGGGCGTGTTCTAGTGAGTCTCCAATACGCTCCACTGCTGCAAGTACTGCATCAAGTTTTTGGCTGTCTTAGTTTAGTGAGTCTTGTATTTTCCAAAGTTCCTGCTCCCAAGCGTAGGCGCCCTGTCCTGGCCATGATTCAGTTTATTTGGGGGGGGGGGCGGTTCTGCTTGGTCTCGGGTCGTTGATAACCGTTTTGTCGGCTGCTGTATACGGGTCGCGTTCTAGTTTGGTTTCACCTGGATCGGTGGGGGGGGTGGGTAAGTAGTTTACCATTGGGTTCGCACAATTCTGTTCCAAGTCATGCCTTCAATGCTCACCTTTAGTCTGTGGTATTATTCTCCTCTGGTAGCTTACCCAGCAGAGAATCGCAGTTTGTGACACCTCCAGTGTAAGATTCCGCGCGTTCCTGGCCGTTAGTTTGCACTGCGATCTTTAGTGAAGTCCCCATTCACCAGACGTTCGAGGCGTACAGCCGGGCCTGCTTGTCCAGGGGTAGATAACAGCCCCCTTGTGACAGCACGGTTAGGTGGTTCTCTCTTCTCGATCACCTGGCACCTAATTATTTGCTGTTGGTGCTTTCTGTTGTTGCGTGTTCTCAATAAGGCAGATGCATTTAGTGTCAATGTGAGTGGAGGTCGAACGACTCCCGTGGGTTCGCAGGGGGGTCCTGCTTGTCTATCACTCCGGCGTGCTCCCTCTGCCTCTCCACCCGGATCCCCGGGTGCCCGAGGGAGGAGGGCGCCTTCTTGTATTCAAGGCGATGGCTAGTTGCAAGGGAAGTGGTCACTCATCCTACTCGGTTCTCAGTGGGGTCAGGGGCACCTCATCAATCCACACCAGGTCTCGATATGGGACTCGCGCAAGCCACCTGTTCTTTTTCTTACTTGTTGCCAGGTGGGCGTTACCTCCTCCTTCCAGGTCAGGCTCACTGGTCTCCAGGGGGGTTCTCTGGTGGGGTTCAGACCTGTATTTTAACCCAAGGCTGCATTGCTTGACTTCACTTTTTGGCTTGGTTTGCCTCATGGCTTGGTTCTCCTATATGGTGGTTTTGTAGTGGGGCGCTTATCTTCTCTGGTTGCCCCGGCTTGCATCTGACTCTCACATGCAGTCTGTGGTCGATGGGGAACAACCCGGGGGGGGGGGGGGGTATAATCAAAGCACAGCGCCCAGGCCGCTCCGGTCGCCTTGTTCTGATTCCTAGCCTCCGAGCGTAGTCTGCGCAGACACATTTGTTCCCTCAGTGCGAGCCGCCTCGCACCCAGAGGCCATTGTCTCTCGTGGTCTAGGTGCGGCTTGCACGGTCGCAAGGCCGTTTCGGCTTCTTCTTCTTAGGGAGCTCCCCGCTCCTCAAGTGCCCAGGGCACCAGCTTCCAGTGCGGCCTTCGGGGGCGCAGCGCTATTTCGCTGTTGCAGGGCGCCAGGTTTTCGCTCTCTCCTTCCCGGCCGCCCTGCTCCGGTTCCGAGCCTCCGAGCGCAGACCGCGCAGTCACGTTAGCTCCATCTGCGCGAGCCGCCTCCGGGCCGCTAGGTGTCACGGCTCAGGATCCGGGCGCGGCCCGCGCAGTCGAAGGGCCGCTTCAACTTCTTCTTGCGGCCCCCGGGATCGCAGTGTCACTTCGTTGCTGCAGGGCGCCGGGGGGTCCACTCCCGACGGGCCCAGGTCTTCAAGTCCCCCAGGCTCGTTCCAATTCTCGGCCTCCGGATGGAGTCCGCGCGGTCACGAGAGCTCCGATGGCGAGTGCCGCTTCCCTCCCGCAGCCGCTCTGACTCACGGCTCAGGAGCTGGGTGCGGCCCGCGCGATCGCAAGGCCACCTCTATACATTCTTAGGGAGCTCCTTGCTCCACGGGTGTCGCATCCCAGGGTTCCAACTTCCGGTACGGCCTTCGTGGCCGCCGTGCCGCCTCACCTCTGCAGGGTGCCGGGGGGTCCGCTCTCGGCACGCTCGGGTCTTCAAGCCTCCCCGGCTTCAATTCGAGTCTCGGGGGAGTGGCACGCCCCCCGCTCACCCCTAATTGAGTCGGATTATCCGGATGCGGTGCGGAGCTCTAGAAGCTTGCGTCCGCCATGTTTGGCAGCTTGGTCATGCCCCCCACGGCGACCCTTCACTTTTACTTAAAATTAGTAAGAATTGAAGGTGTCATGAAACACGAGGTCACAGTTGCTCCAACAACAAACTTCGCCCATGTGATAGTAATTGCAAATACTACATAGAAGTTAACAGAGTGTATTTCCACTGGCCTGGACAATCAGGAGTATGCGTAGTGTTCAAGATGATCTAGGCGAGACACTGCACCGTAATTGTTAGATGCAATGAAATGGACGCAGGAAGCGAAGCTCAAAGTGGGGAGGATAAAATCTGGTGGACTCGCAAATACCTAAAATACACGTAGATGCTGTCGTCGTCTTTGCACAAAAAAATACAGTGAATGTTGTGGAGCACTGATGAACTACAGCATCCTATAAAATAACGCAACATTGTTATGCAAAACCATATTATTCATTGCAGAAGTTATAACTCGTAATTTGGAAGATAGGTTTAAAAAAAAAAAAAACTGCAGTTATGCTGCAACTTAGGCTCTATATCCATGGTGCGCCATTCTCTGAAGACACTTCATGTAGGGCACAGGCAAAATGTTCAGATCCACAAACACTGCCATGCTGATCTAAGGCAAAACCAACCACAACATCTAGAATGCAGAGTGCTACATTTGCATTATTTTGTTGGTAGTAATCTCTGGTGCCATTACTGTGATCTGTAGCTTCGAAAGCCGCTGAAGAATCTGGTTTCCTAGGCCAAAATCACACAAGCACTATAGAAAGGGACATGTCCCCATGATAAATCAAATAAGACAAATAGTTTGGCAGTAATCTTAGAAAGAGTTCTTTGCACAAGGTATATGAAGCCAGACAAAAATACGAGAAAAATGTGTACCAAAGTGGCATTTTTGTTATATGTTTAGGAGCAAAATCGCAAGATGTGCGTATATGAAATACAACTGATGCAAAAATATACACCACACCATATTAGAAAGACCAAACGCTTAACATACTGAACATAAAAGTAGCTTGAACCTTTGATTAGAGTGTCTCTTTGCCAGCACTGGAGGTCAAGCTGCTGCGCCTGGGAAAGAGTTTGAGGGAAGAGGGGACAAGCATACTGGGGAGCTGGGACCTGGCCAAAGGAATGACGAAAAAAGGGATAATCAAAGAGAAGGGGACACAGGGGCTGGTGGGAGTTATAGTGAGGAGCGGGCCTGGATACGATAACAGTCCCATTTTACAGACTAAAAAGGAAGAACTCGGTGTCTGTAGTAGTAGGAGTGTTAAAAGTGAGCAATACAGCTCTGCTACACTAGAAACACTGGCCAATGTGAATAAGAACAAGGAAGAGCGAATCTCCGCAAAACATAAAATTAAAAAAAAATCACTCTGCCCTGCTGGACAGAATCAGACTGCCAGGTATTCAGGGCCAGGAGTTTGCGTGGTTAAAATCTTTCCTTGATGGCAGATCGCAGACGGTGCACCTTCCTCCATTCACATACACCCCTAAACCACTTGAGTATGGAGTCTCTCAGGAGTCTGCCCTAATACCCACTCTTTTTAAGCCACACTGTTCTCAAATTATATTTGGCTAAGTTGATTGACTCCTGAGGTGTGCAGGTAGTGTCTTACGCTGACAATACACAGCTCCTTCTATCTTTTCAGGAGCATAATGACAATGCCCTTACTACTATCATACAGCGTCTTGCAGGATGGACGAATGTCACATTTCTTAAATTAAGTTCTGAAAACACAAAATGCTTTTCTTAGGATCGAAGTGCCCATCTGCTCCATGGAGGTACTTAAGCCTTCCCCCACCCCAGAGCTACTGACAGAAAATTAGGGCCACTCAGGCAGCGATCGTTCACTTGGTGGTAACATGCAGAATGGACTATGCAAACACTCTCTACTTGGGTATTCCCAACTTCCTGACCCACAGACTCCAGATTTTACAACATGCAGCAGAAAGATAGTTTTTTTAAGAATTGCTCAACTGTAATCAATCTTGCCTCATTTGAAATGCCTGCACTTGTTGCCGATTGCTAAGAGTATCAAATATAAAGCTCTCACCTTTGCTGTTATAGCAGTATCAGGACATGGACCCCCTTATTTAAGAAAAGGATACCAGTCTTACCAACAATCTAGATCTTTAAGATCAAACAGCCTTAGACTTTTGCAGGTTCCAAAACTTTAAGGGCATACAAGTGGGCAGATATGTTTGCATTTCTGATGGCCAAACGTATGCATGCATTGCCCACCAGCCTCCTCGGATTCCTCTTTTAAACAAAGGTTAATAAATCTCCTCTTTGATGGGGCCCAGATCTTCTCATCCTTTTTACTAGCAGGCTAGTTTTTCTTACTATAAGCCCCAGGATGCCTCTAAGGAAACAGTTGTGCATTTACAAGTGCAATTTGATTGATTGATGCATTAAGATATGGACATGTACGCATTCATTTTGATGTGTGAACGGTGATAATTTCACTCAGTGCATTGGGGGATATGCTGCTGTCTGGTTCTAGTTCCTCCTTCAACTAAAAAGTTTGGGGTTGACGAGTACAGGCGAGAGCAGTATGTTCTTCGATACACAAAGATTATGCCAAGTTCCATGAATGTTTCAACACCCATTAAGCAACCAACTGTAATGAAGTCAATTGTGACTGTGCATGCCCTGTGGCAGTAGTTTACGACGTGCAACTCTCTTTTGCCCATGTTGTGCTTGCTTATTACTAAAAAATGAAAAGAAAATTTTGGAATTTTTTTTTTTTTTTTTTTTTTTAACTGTGAAATTCAGAACCGGTTTCAGGTTATCACCCTTCATCGGCCAGCTAGCTTGAATCCAGTGACACAGTGAGCCCGAGACCCACACCTGGGCATACCCAGAGCTCTTAGGGCGACAAAAGCAAACAAACACAAAAGCAAGTACTAAACCTAGCAGTTTAAATGGGCAGGACTGTGCAGTACTGAGTATCTGCACTTCTTTAAATTGAAAGGAAGAGTAACTGCTTTTCTCTGCATTGACACTATACATGTAATGCAAGAGTACCAGCATGTCTCTCATGAGCAGACAGCCACTCTAAATATTGAGTACCTGCATATCTAGATTTCCATTTAAAGCACTAACTAAACCAGAAGGATGTTGCAAATCCACCCAATGAGAGAGTTCACCATTGGAACACAAAAAACAATAACTCGGGCCATGTTCCCCCCCCTCCTGTTTGATCAGAATGCTGCAATAAATGCATTTTAAGTCAGAGATGAATCTGGATGTGTCTGCTATAAATATCTTCCACCATGTACCTACAAGACTGCTGTTAAACTTGTGGCAAGGGAACATATTTGGATTCACCTCTCAACCTCATTTTATCTACCTTTTTCAAAATGCAAGAGGGTGATACCCAACAGCTGGAATGGCAAAGGGAAACTTTTGCGGCTGATGTCTAGTGAGGCCAAAAAGAGGGCGATAAGCCACCACAATGCCTCTTATGACTAACTTTGTTGCGTCTTTGGTCAGGATGGGTTTGGACTTAAAAGCACGATGCATAAACCAGGAACAATCAAGATCTGCCCATAAACATAAATAGATGGCCTGTTCAGTAAATATTCAGTTTAATGAATGTGGACCATTAAGCTCTTGGACAGGTTGCAGATAAGCGCACAGTGGGATATCAAAATCTACCCAATAGATACGCACTGATCACTGAAACATGCTAACATAGCCAACTACCACGATAGACATTCTTTTTTAGCACTACAAGGGAAGCGTAGCTTTTGCTAGAATTTGGTCCAATACAGCAAACACCGGGTCAAATGGCAGCACTGCTGAAATTCTGTTTTAACCTAGAGCAAACGGACCAACATCTACCATCTCGGGCAGGAATTTGCCAGTACCGTTTATTCTCGTTGGTGGTTCATTATTGACTCACATTAAAAGAACTCAAACTGGACCTATCATAAGATCGCAATATTTCCTATGATTTATTCAAATAAAGCCTTAAGCGAACTGTGAATCTGAAATTAAGAGCCATCCATCGACATACCCTTCAAACAAAGCAGTAAAAGACATTTTCAGTTCCCACCTACGAAATACTAGTTCCTCAGAAGTATCTTGACTTGGCGCCTTCCTGGGAAACCAAACTTCAGGTTTTAAGGTTGCATTTTGGCCTCTTTGATGTGCGTGAGGTAGTGCTAAAATGAAAATATAAGAGATAAAGCTTGGCTTGCACAACTTGCCCATATTACAGTATATCACTACACCATGTTCTCTGTGTATATGTCCAGTCTCCGCCAACAAAAGAGAGGGCCTCTCCCACCCAATATTTTGCAAAATGAACATAAGAAACTGCGTATCAGCTATTACTCACTGTTTCCAAACCACATACAGACGCACGATTATTCAGCAAATTTATGGTCAAAGTCTCCGATTACACTGACAAATTGTACCAACTTAAGTACTGCACAATAAATTTTTAATTATTGCAACTTATTCTCAACCTTCAGTTCCAAAAGTTGAAAAAAAATCCATTGATCCGGTGGTTCATTTCTCAATGGCACTCAATTATCACCTCATGGGAAACAACGGCCGTGGTTAGTACTTGACTTCTCTAATGGGGGACAGTGGACGAAACCCAACTTGAACAGCTACTGAGGGGCAACATAGATATGTGAACAAAGGGACCTTATATGGACAAGGTAGGTGGTGCAAGGTATGCCAGGTTATTTTTTGTGTGTGCAATCCAAGTGACAATGATTCTGAAAAGTCAAAACACAGGACTTGACATTCTCCACAAGGAATAAACATTTTTGATACCTAGAATGCCCACCATTTTAGTCATCTACAAAAATCACAAGGATGCGTTTAGCCAACTTTCAATGGTGGTGAACCCTAATCATTAGATCTTATAGTTCACTGTCACGGATATCACACAAGTCAACAATACTTGGAGAATTTTCATGTGGACGAACAACTGAGGATAACTCTCTTAGTGACTACTTTCCTGCTCAGGAAATAGGACCTGTGCTAAGCCCAATGCACAAAAGATGATTTGTGGAAGGGATACAGCACCCCACCCATATGGCTGACATCTCCAGTGCCTCTCATTTCATCTACAGAAAAAGACACATTTACAAGTGCAAAAAATGAAAATAACACAAGAAAAACAGAAGGCATATGAAATTCCTATAATCTAATACCCAGGAAATATTGTTTGGGATCAACGACAACAAGTTCTCATGTTTAGTTTAACCAGAGGACATTAAGGCCCATCCCCCTACAGCAAAAACACTTTGGTAGATAGTTTTTACAGTACTTATTGCCCTATGAAAGAGTATTTGCCACTAAGCAAAGATTTGTATGCATAGGTATAAGGTTTTCAAACTTGTAGATCATTCATTAATGCAAAGCCATTACTATTAGGGAGCAGCCTCTTAAGAACTGCATTAATCATATTGGTTGCAGGAAAAAACATGTATATTTACATAAAAATTTCAACAATTTGAGGCTACTTTTAATGCTCCCACGTGATATGCAATAACAGAAGCCTAAAAGCAATATTAGCAACTGCTTCCTTTTCAAAATAAAACGTGCACACAAAAAAAAAAAACTTTAAAATAAACTTTTGCTAAACTAGTGTGCAACTTGATATACCATTTTTCCGAACCAATGTTTAATAAAAAGTTTTTCATGAATGTTACTATTTCACTAAAATCCATTGGCAAAGCCAATAGGTCTCCATTTTGAGACTGTTGACTTTGCCAGTGGTTTTTGCAATATGTTACAGCATATACAGGCATATTTTATGTAAATAAAGACTTAATTTGTTTAAGTTTTGTAAAATCTTCGTTTTAGTGCAATTTTCTAATGTAGTTTAACTTTACTAAGTACTGGCAAAGCCAAGAGGACTCAAATCTAAAAAGGCCATGATGTTTGGTTTTCCAATGCTTGTATGGCATATGTGAGCTGAGCCTGGCATATGTGAGCTTTGTGTGTCTGAATGAGTTCTAGTTGTGAGAGGGTGCTCATGTAACAGGCATGATTGCGAGCTCTGGAGAGGAGGCTGAAGGGAGTGCGAGTAAGTGAGCCATAACAGTGTTACAATTACATGCTCATCCAATCCTTGACCTCTCTCCAGTACGCACATAGCGATGGTCACAGATTTATCAACTGCAATTGCCAACTCCAATTATTTACAACAAAATCATTGATGATATTTATATCAAACCGTTAACAAGCAATCACAAAGTCAATAGGTCTGGCTTGTATTTGAGATAGTCTTGTTTTTGTGTGATATGTTTGAATGCAACAGCAGAAAACTCACAAATAGGCATCTAAATGATGGTAATTCACAGCTTTTAATCCATGCCCTAAATGCTTGGGCGACCAACCTCATAGACACCATTCAATCTTTTTTCAGATTATTTAGTGCACTGTAGTTCACAAGAGGCTTTCATCTACAAAAGCTACCCCGTAGGTGTGGGTTAAACATTGCAATACTGCAGGGATATGGAATTCCTACATCCCAACTCCCAAGACATGTTGTTTTGGGTCAAGGACAACAAGTGTTCATGTTTATTTTGTCCTTTGGACAAGTAGGCCCAACCCCCTGCAGCACAAATCCTTTGGCTGACAGTTTACAGGGAAGGAAAGTGCCTGCAGTTTAGTTAATATCTGTGTCCGTATGTTAATACTGTTCGAAACTTGTATTTATGGCTCATTAATGAAAACCCTTTACTATTAGGGTGAACTTTTTAAGACTGCACTGCACTATTGACTGTTGTTCCAGTAAAAAAATAAAAAAGAGGTGTACACACATTTGAAAAGTTTAACAATATGAGGTTGATTTTAATGCTCCCAGCTTGCTCTCTGATTAGATGCAAATGTTTGCAGAAGCTTGTAAGGAAGAGTGACGATTCTTTGATTTAAAAATAAAATGTTCAGAAAAAGTGCAAGTAGGAAAAAAAGAATTTGCTACTGTGAAATTTTTGTTACTATTTCTTTGAAGCATCATTTAGTAAAATGTGTTGAAGCGTGCTAGTATTTCCCAAAAATATTCATAATGGAAAATCAGTGTAACCATTTTCAACAAGATTATGGGAAACATGAAAATAAACAAGCACTGGCAAAGCCAATCAATCCGACATTTGTTGTGTCTCTTTTGGTTTAATCAATGTGTGTCTTGTTTTGACAAGGCTTTTGTAACACTATATTGCTGTGGGAGCTGCCAGGCCCTCACCATTGTAACAAACACTGGCAAAAAGCAAAAAAAAAAATGTTGGCCTAAAAAAGCACACCTTGCCACCAGTGGCACAACAAGGGCCCCCGCAGCACCTGCAGCATGCCCCCCACACCTATGAGCTTCAGGGGGCTCCTCAGCATAGCACCTGGCCTGAGTGAGTCAGGAGGGGGGGGGCTCCATGTTCTTTGCAGTGGGGGCCCCTCCAGTTTTGTTACACCACTGACTGCCACAGTAGTTTCTGGCACTGAACAAAAACTACTTTGTGTGCCAATATGCTCCTTGTGGAAGAGCAGAATGCTATCACTAACAGAAAAGCCAGCCGATCAATTGAGAGAGAGAAATATAAGTTTAATAAAAACAAAATGTCTTGGCTAATGCCAGATCTAATTAGGGACCCAATTCTTGAAGAAAGTATCAAAGGTGGACCTATGGTATATGTCTTTGTATTAGTGGCTTTCGTGAATTCACAAGAATTTACAGAAGTAGACCAGGAAATCATTCCCTAGAAAATATCTGAACCGTATTTTAGCAAATATGCATGTGTAGATTTGCTAATGCAAAAATCTATTGAGCGTTAACAAGTTCAATTTTGCCTCCAACTACCTTTTTTCCCAACCCTGGAAGAACTTCTACTTCTGCCCTTGTCAGGAAATAAATTTCCAACCTTTGGGAAAAGATTGGAGAAGAGCTGGTGAAAAGCCTTAAAACATGTAAGTTAGCAGGTCTGCACAGACTCAAAGGTATTCCAGCCATGAAACTATTGCTTACTGCTTCCTCCAGCCCCAGTATGTAGATCTGCGGAAAGGTGGCAAAATAAGGAAATTGCTATAGTAGGGCTTGAAATTACTAGTATTCAAGCCCTACTATAGTATTAGCCCAGGCATAATTTAGAGAGGCTATTATCAGAGCGCTTACATGATGAGATTACTGCCATAACTTGACACAAAACTACACAGCACCAAAGGGACAAGTAGATTTTTTTTTACATGAGAAGTAGATTTAAGAAGCAACCTGTCCCAGGGACAAGTAGATATTTTACTAAATTCCACACCCCTGGATACTGTAAAACTGTGAAGTCAATGGAGTCAAATCTAAAACTAGTGCTGCCGAAATACGTATTGACCACTGTAATCCTCTGCAGCATCTCTGGGAAGACAGGAGCGCAGCTAAAGTTACACTCAGAGGTGGGAGTTGTGAACTTCATTTAAAGAAAGCAGAGGGCCTGACCTCCAACCCGGTGACACCCAAGGCTTTAAATGTAGGTACCAGGCTGTCGGTGCCATTGTCTCTGTTTAGAATCGGAGCTGCAGTATTTGCTCCACAGAAAAGCTGATCTTAAAGTTGAGCAGATGATTTTCTTCCTGACATAGCAGATTCAAAAGATCCTGAGTGTCTCTGGCAGTCAAAGGCAAAGGGACAAACAGACGAGAGACAGCAATATGGAGCACAGGAGTGCCAGCAATACTGAAGGCAAAGGCATGAAATCATGGGGGTGTGGAGAAGCAATAGGAGAGTGGGTGAAAGCAACACAGGATGCAGGGCTGAAGCAACACACAGGAAGCAACAAGGAGCACACATGGAGACAAGCAAATTAACTGGGAGACAGAGAAACATGGAACGAATGGAGGAAGGGAAAGTAGGTATGGAGCAAAGGGAATGGTCATGGGAGAATCACAAAGGTAAGAGAGAGCACAACAGAGCATGGGTGGGAAGAGGAGCCCACTAGGAAGACAGCTGAAAAACATGCTCATGGAGTGCTTAAACAAAAATAAGTAACGTCAGGAAAATGAGCTGTGGAAGGACAAGTAATGTGTCAATGCTCTAGGTCAGGGACAAACACAAGAAGACAAAATGAAAGCTCACACAAGCTAACAAATAAGATGCAAGTTCAACAGGTACAGATTTGCAACTTTCAGGAGTTCACTTCCGTTTACAGGCATCAGCTTGGAAACTGTACACCCATCAAAGTTTTGCAAGTTCCATTCTTGCATTTTCAAAAATAAACCTGTCTACTTGCCCACACCACAAGATTCTGAGCGTCCGGATATTCACTTTCTCTACCCTCCGTTTTTCCCCAATCCAGGAAAATATTTCACTTGTCCCCTTGTCAGGAATACATTTCCAGCCTTTACCAGTGTGGAAAGAGAACTTGAATACCACTAAACATGTTCATATGTATGGACAGTCTGGATTTTTTTAAAGGACAACTACATTTCTGAAGCACTCTGTCCATTAGACAAGTAGATATTTCATTAAATAAATTACACACCTGTGAACAGGCCTTATCCACATATGCACCCAGGATCTTGAATGACATTCCTGTATATGCCATGACTGCCACAACTTTCAATTGGCGTGGCTCCAATGTAAGAGACAGCTGAAGATACACCACATTGAAGAAGACCACATCAAGACACAGTAACAGTCCACTTCCAGTCTCCGAACTCAGCTACACTTCCAATCACTTATTCATTCACTATATATTTCGATTTGACCTTGTAGAGCTTTTGCTATCCTTCATTCAACTAAACACACACAATACTGTTTGATGAACAGCACCCCCAGTGTCATTAAGATTCCCAGATCCTTGTATAAGTAGCTCCTACATTTCAGGTTATGCTCAGCTTTCAGGTAGAATGCACACGTACCTCTGATTTAATGACAGAATAACAAAACTACAAGTACCAGAATACTGATCAATAATAGTCTGGTTGAGACACCAGAAACGTTAAATGCTGGGCCTTATGCCTGGGATTTTCTACTAAATAAAATCAATACAGTACACATTTAAAGCACGATGCTGCTCTCTGAAAGATGTATTCTAAGCGACCTTGCAAATTAAAACAATTTGTGTAACTAAAACAAATGTGCCACGGTTTGAAGGAAACCCTAACTGAATTAAACCAGTCTACCAAGAACATGCCAAAACCCTTATTTTACAACAAAAGTTGCGTGAGATGGGGGTGGCAGTGTGTGTGATACTTGCAGTGTATCCACCTGTGCTGAATATTCAGAAGGTTAAAGTCTTGGGTCCACACTACTGAAATGCACTTAAAACAATAATATAAGAAGGACCAGCTCATCAGATTTCCTAAATCTACAGACTGGAGTATCACTCCAGACACCACAATCCTTGAGAATTTGGATTTTTTGGACTAACGCAGGAACAATCCGTCCTTGGCACCAGTCCGAATCAAAGGTCGTTGTCTCTCGAGGGAACGTGTAAACCCATTAATAAAATAAGCGAAAAACGCAACAAAAAAAATGTTAGCGGAGTTGCTCTCGGTATGGAGAATCCGACAGAAGAAACGTCTGAAGAACATTCCGAGGCGTTTATGTAAATAAAAACAACACGCTAGAAGTACGAGGGAATGAATATTCGTTTGGAGTTAGGCGCGTTTTCAAGGTGTGGGCAGTGCATGAGAAGGATGAGGTAATTGTTTGCAGACATATTTATTAAAATGCAAGAAAAAAGATGTAAGCATTCGCCAAGTAGTTTATAAAACAGTTTTGGATTCCAGTTAGTCATTGTTCATTTGTTACATACAGTCCAATTTACGTTTAGCATTCGTCTTCAAATGGCCTTACATATGCGAGCTCTCCCAAGTTTTGACGACACTGAAGTGATACATTTAGTTAAACCAATTAAGTAAAAAGGCGTTTGGGAATGAAACCTGCCCACCGCCCATTAGACTAATTAATGAGGATATTTGGGTAGGAAAACTATCACGTTGCCCCTTTGACTTATCACTATCGATGTTCTAAGTACCATCATAATGCAATTTTTTTTAACCCAAATGAGACTGTTTTTCAAGACGTACCTGTCAAATAAAAAAAAGACTATGGAAGTTGCAGCATGTACAAAAAATAAACATGTTTAAGCAACGGCCTTGGAGAGCGAACCAAGCTTAAATGTGATTACTGGTCATAGTAACTAGTAATGTAAGCAGATGTGAACAGATGATTTTTGCAAAGCACGTATATCAGATGGGTGAAACAATAACAATAGAGCTCTGTTTGTAACAAGGGAGTTCTGCATACACATCCCTCAAGTCTAAAGCAGCAGTGTTTGGAGGAGGCACGAGGTGGTTCCTGCAGGAGACGGCACTCACCTTTTTGAGCCCGGCCAGTGCCCAATAGCAGGGCGGCCAGCAGCAGCGGGCAGGCTCGGACAGCCATCCCCGCTATGCGCGCCCCGGAGGCAGCAGCCTACAGTCCGCATGCATGGCGGGCGCCGGCTTTGTTGTGGTCGCGGCTGCCGGTGCCACCCTGGCTTCCCTACCCTCAACCGCCGCTTCCGGGCTGGAGGGGAAGAGCTGGTGTTTAGGGACACAGACGCTCAGTAACCCCCGTGCCCGCGAGGGTGCTTCTCGCCGCGGAAAGTTGTGCCGTACAGCGCCCACGCATGCCCCGCCTGCCTCAGCCCCTCTTCTCGGCTTCCTGCTCCTCCTCCAGCCGCCGCTCGGGCCACTTTCAATCTCGGTCAACAACTTCCGCTTCCCCCCCGATCTCCCCCACCCCTGTAACATCTCCCACTCGGACGGCTGAGGGGACCTGCCTGAACCCCGGGCCTGGAGTGTCCGCGCCCACAGAGCAGCCGTGCCAGGGGATGGTTCCGGGATTCATAGAATATTTATCGTTCAAGTTTGATAGAGTGATTTCAGAAAATGGGCTGTATGATTGATACCTTACACGTATACCGTGCCTACGGAATAGAATAGTCAGAAGTAACCATATCTCTAAACTTTTTCAGTCTTCAATGGAGGCTGACACAGGGCAATCCAATTGAAATCAACAGAGCTCAAACATTTTTAGAGAATGAGGAAAATTTCCGGGATGGGAGCTCGCGTTGAGGTCTGTGGGAGGGTTTTCACATAGAGGATGAAGATGATATAAATTAAGTTGAACCTCCCCCACAGTAGAGTGAGCTGGGAGACATGCAGAGCTTTACATGGGCCGGTAGTCTGGTACTGAGTACCGGCTCTTTTTTTATTTTTAGAGTGAGAGTTCCTGCACTTGTAAAGAAAAACGTAATACTTTTAACTGGAGAGTACCGGCACTTCTCAGAAACAAGCAGGTTCTCTGATACAGAGTACCTGCACTTCTATTTTTCCATTTCAAGCACTGAAGACATGGAATTACTCATGTTAACTGTTGAAAAATCAACTCGCTTGCTGGCATGTAGAAGTCCAGTTCTTAGACCCAGTGGCGACTTTGAAGTGGGGGAGAGTTCAAAGAAGGGCTTTGAAGTACACAGAGGGGCTCCCATCCTGCCATAGCTCCCGACTCACTACATGGGGTTAAACAGTTCTTTATGCAGGGGCAAGACACAGCATATTCAGGTGCAAGTGTGAGGCTATGCCCAGCTCCTCCCTCCCACCCTGCCAAGGATGGCCCATCAGGATGTTGATAGCCCATCAGTCACACCTAAGCTTCCTTTGTGTGTGGATTTGGAGGTAGTGCCCGAGTCCAGCTGTCACCCCACCCCGGACGTCTATTGAAGACAGGCTGCAGGCACACAGAGCTAAGTGCAGGAAAATGACAAATTTCTAAAAGTGGCATTTTCAAAATTGTAACAATAAATCCAACTTCACCATTAAAGAGGATTTATCATTACAATTCCATAGGTACTAAACATGGCAGGTCATCCATTACCAATCAGGAATTACAGCTTATTAAATATAATAAGGAATTCCCAATGTTATACTATGGGAGGGGTAGGCCTCACAGTAGTGAAAAACACATTTGAGGGGTTTTCATTACCAGGACATGTAAAACTTAAAAGTATATGTCCTGCCTTTTACTTACATAGCACCCTGCCCTATGGGCTACCTAGGGCCTACTTAAGGGTGACATATGTACAGGGAGTGCAGAATTATTAGGCAAATGAGTATTTTGACCACATCAT
Organism: Pleurodeles waltl; assembly: GCF_031143425.1. Lineage (NCBI taxonomy): Eukaryota > Metazoa > Chordata > Amphibia > Caudata > Salamandridae > Pleurodeles > Pleurodeles waltl. The sequence continues at coordinate 716,891,088 of NC_090447.1, forward strand.
CCTCTTTATGCATGTTGTCTTACTCCAAGCTGTATAGGCTCGAAAGCCTACTACCAATTAAGCATATTAGGTGATGTGCATCTCTGTAATGAGAAGGGGTGTGGTCTAATGACATCAACACCCTATATCAGGTGTGCATAATTATTAGGCAACTTCCTTTCCTTTGGCAAAATGGGTCAAAAGAAGGACTTGACAGGCTCAGAAAAGTCAAAAATAGTGAGATATCTTGCAGAGGGATGCAGCACTCTTAAAATTGCAAAGCTTCTGAAGCGTGATCATCGAACAATCAAGCGTTTCATTCAAAATAGTCAACAGGGTCGCAAGAAGCGTGTGGAAAAACCAAGGCGCAAAATAACTGCCCATGAACTGAGAAAAGTCAAGCGTGCAGCTGCCACGATGCCACTTGCCACCAGTTTGGCCATATTTCAGAGCTGCAACATCACTGGAGTGCCCAAAAGCACAAGGTGTGCAATACTCAGAGACATGGCCAAGGTAAGAAAGGCTGAAAGACGACCACCACTGAACAAGACACACAAGCTGAAACGTCAAGACTGGGCCAAGAAATATCTCAAGACTGATTTTTCTAAGGTTTTATGGACTGATGAAATGAGAGTGAGTCTTGATGGGCCAGATGGATGGGCCCGTGGCTGGATTGGTAAAGGGCAGAGAGCTCCAGTCCGACTCAGACGCCAGCAAGGTGGAGGTGGAGTACTGGTTTGGGCTGGTATCATCAAAGATGAGCTTGTGGGGCCTTTTCGGGTTGAGGATGGAGTCAAGCTCAACTCCCAGTCCTACTGCCAGTTCCTGGAAGACACCTTCTTCAAGCAGTGGTACAGGAAGAAGTCTTCATCCTTCAAGAAAAACATGATTTTCATGCAGGACAATGCTCCATCACACGCGTCCATGTACTCCACAGCGTGACTGGCAAGAAAGGGTATAAAAGAAGGAAATCTAATGACATGGCCTCCTTGTTCACCTGATCTGAACCCCATTGAGAACCTGTGGTCCATCATCAAATGTGAGATTTACAAGGAGGGAAAACAGTACACCTCTCTGAACAGTGTCTGGGAGGCTGTGGTTGCTACTGCACGCAATGTTGATGGTGAACAGATCAAAACACTGACAGAATCCATGGATGGCAGGCTTTTGAGTGTCCTTGCAAAGAAAGGTGGCTATATTGGTCACTGACTTGTTTTTGTTTTGTTTTTGAATGTCAGAAATGTATATTTGTGAATGTTGAGATGTTATATTGGTTTCACTGGTAATAATAAATAATTGAAATGGGTATATATATTTTTTTGTTAAGTTGCCTAATAATTATGCACAGTAATAGTCACCTGCACACACAGATATCCCCCTAACATAGCTAAAACTAAAAACAAACTAAAAACTACTTCCAAAAATATTCAGCTTTGATATTAATGAGTTTTTTGGGTTCATTGAGATCATGGTTGTTGTTCAATAATAAAATTAATCCTCAAAAATACAACTTGCCTAATAATTCTGCACTCCCTGTAATAAAAGGGAAGTTTACAGCTTTGCAAGGGGGTCTTAAATGCCAAGTCGACATGGCAGTATAACACTGCATTCAGGCTGCAATGGCAGGCCTCGGACATGTTTTATAATGCTACTTAAGTGGGTGGCACAAGCAGTGCCGCAGGCCCACTAGTCTCATTTCGTTTACAGGCCCTAGACATATGTAGTGCACTCTACTAGGTACTTATAAGTACATTTAATATCCCAATTAGGTATATACCAATCAAACCATGCTACAGGGAGAGAGCACATGCACTCTAGCACTGGTCAGTAGTGGTAAAGTGCTTAGAGCCAGTAAAGTGCTTAAAGCCCTAAGGCCAACACAAATAAATCAGTAAAATAAGAGACAAGAAGGCAAAACGTTTGGGGGAATACCACCCTAAGGCTGTCAGGTCTAACCAAAGGGTTTGTACTTTGGGTGAATGGGCTCAAGGGGTGGTCTGGGTTACACCTCACCAGCCGGCCATCATTCCCTATTTGTAGCACATCATCTGGATGTGAGCCCAGGAGTCTTGCAACTCTCCGGTCTTAGCCCTCTATCTGCTTCTATTTTTAGTAGTGTACTCTGGCAGCTAGCCCATTTTTGCAGCTCTATGAACCAGTTTCAATTCCTGGATCCCTCCAGGAACTTCATTGTCAATTGGTATTTAGCTAGGAGTTATGCCAATCTAGTCATGATTGCTAATGCCTAAGGCTGAGCGAACCAACCCAAGACACAGGTCACATGTGTCCTGGGTAGTGAACGGTCTGTAGCCATTGTCATTGCTTCCATCGCTGTGTTCCAGTAAGGGGAAATGTCTGGGCACTCCCAGACCATACGGTGGAATGCTGCATCATGGTCCCCGCACCTGGAGCAGCCCGTAGTCGCTTTTGACGATATAGATTTTATCTATCTGTGTCAGATATGCTCTATGAGGGAAGTAATATTAAGTGAGCTTAAATCACACATTGACAGAAACCTTTGGGACGTCCTCAAGGATTTTGACCCAAACTGCATCGCCAATGGAAATTCCAAGGCCTGTCTCCCATCTATCCCGCAATTGGAGAAGGTCTATCTTTGCTTACCCTAAAAGTGCTTTATGCAGGAGTGAGGTTGCTTGGTGCCGCCCTGAGATCTCGCAGATGCACTGCATGTCCAAATGGACTGTTGGTTCCGCCAAATCTGCGCTCCACCACTGCCGAATCTTTGCCCTCATTGCTCCATGTAGTAGAAAGCGATGGGCAGGAATCCCATATTGGTCATGCTGCTCTTCAAATGGCGCAATCATGTAATTCATGTATAAGTCGCCCACCCGTGTGAGATCAGATGTTAGCCAGTCTTTCAAGTCTCTTGAGCCACCACTGTTGAAGAGGGCAAGGAGCATGAACAGAGGTAGCTCTCTGGCGTAGGGCGCTCAGGTTTTAGTGTACTATAGCGCACGTTTCACTCATATATGAGGGTGGCTAACAGGGTGTTCTCTGTTCGCTGGCGAGAAGGGAGAGAGCGTAGATTTATATAACCTATATTAGAGCAGAATATGTGACGATACTGCATAGAAACTGTAATAATAGCAAAATTGCTTAAACATGCACCTGAATTGTGACCAAGGTAAATGGCCACAAATTTATACGCAAACTAATAATGATGAATAAAATGTTTATGTTAGATTCAATTAAGCTTATATTAACGTTCGTATTGATGAAACTGTATTGAAATTCCTCGTAAGCTTTAAGTTAGCGTGAGCTGCAGTTTAGTTGCTCAGCTCTCATATTAAATGTATTTTTCTGTTTTTCCAGTGCGCTGACTCGCAAAGGGCCATGACCCTGCAAATGTTCTTTTTCTTCAGATTCGAAGATGAATGTATCTATGTTAACACCGTTCCCAAGCGCATACTCGGTGCCTTGGTTTAAAAAGTATGAGCATATTGAAACAAGTGTAGATTAATGTAATGTACAAGGTCATTTAGACCGATGGACAATGGATCTGCTGACCCAAAGGACGTGCCAAGGAGTGAAGTAACACCGGTGGTGCCACCTCCGAAGACGTCAATTATGGAAACCAATCAAAATGTGATGAATTAATGTGGGGTGACAATTGGGATTATCTAATGTTAAATTGGATAGGTTGAAGATAGTGGGGTATAGTAAATGTCCAATAGAATTTTGGGGGAATGTACTATGGAAAAGGGATAAAAACCCATGTCACAGAAGGGTCATTAGAATTAGGTAGGGAATGCTATTGATTTTATCCAGAAACTCTGTCACTCTGTTTGGTGACTTTGAGACTTATAAAAACCATCCTCACCCATAGACTGCCCATTTTTACACTTCTCCTCCTTATGAGGGTAGTGTCCCCTATGCCCTATTAGTTGATTTTAGACCGATGGCGTTTTGACTCATGTCCTGAAGACGAAGACTGATCCTGAATGCTGACCTAATCCTTTGGAGGGTAATTATGACAATGCAATTTGTAATTTGTCTGTTTGCTTTTCCTTTCTAGGTACCAACTGCTCATTTTGTTGGAGACCATAGTTAGATGTTTTCCAAATTGGTGTTCTAAATTGTTTTGCACGAAGCCCAATATGCTAATGCTAATCAGTGGTTAGGACAGGGGTTCACTTAAACTGACGCAAATAGACAAACGACTGCCATTATGCTATGTTGAATTGACGTGTGTTCAGAATTCTGCTATCTTGATCTATGTTTACGCTGTGTTATGTTCTAATATTTGTGATTCTCGCGTTAATGAAATCTTATCACTGTTGCCACATCGTGACTATGCTATTATGCTTCTTGGTATTGAGATTAACCCTTTTGCTCGTAGATTGTAACTAATAGGGAATAAAATTCATAAAATTCTATTAAAGGTGTGGTTATTCATGGCTGAAAGGTCATGGTTGCGTCGCCAATTTTGATTAATGTCTTAAACCAAAGTGAAGTGTATTGTTGTGATAAATATTGATGACATTATTGATATATTGATTGACATATTGATCAGCTATCTCGTCCTACGGTGTCTCTCAACTGGGTCACAAGATTAATTGGCCTAAAACGAGTCCTAATGTGTAATAAATTAACATAAAAGGACGCGTTATCAGTTCTGGTAGCAGAGCGACGGTTTGGCCCTTTGAGGCCCTAGGACGGAGAATCATTGTTTAAATTGTTTTTCTGTGATAATGAAAATCGGAGGTATGATGGGTTTCTAAATTCACCATGACTTTCCCGGGATCTCGGAGCCTGCCTAAGTGAGTTGGGAATGTTCTTGGCATCATAGCGTGTGTGGTATAGGGTTTTTGCGCTTGCTCAGCTTATGCCTTTTTGCAGGTGATTGTGAAATCTGTGTGTATTAGGCCAGGAAAATGTTGTTTTAGTAGGAGTGGACGTACTCCACAGTATGAGAGTAGGGAAGTAGGCGTACTTCACATGAGTGTGGCGCTTTATGCTCAAAATTATCCACGTGGTTGGTTGTTTATGTATGGACCCGTCGTGGTCTAAGACTCCGGAGTATATTGACAAGTGTAGGAGACACTTGGGTTTATGTTGTAATCTGTGCGGTTTAATAAGTCAATCGGGCGTGGTTGACAAGTCGAGTTTGAATTGGAATGCATGTGTGAAACCTTCGATGGAGATTTGGTAAGTTCTAAAGTGCACTAGGGCGAACCATTGACAAGTCGAGAATAGAATTTGTGGGTGGAATTCTGCTTGCGTATGCGGGGACTGAGAAAGAGAGAGTAGCGGCCGAGGCTTCAAGTGAAATCTCTGTAAAGTTCTGAAGCGATTGCGTTACCCTTCCTGTAGTAAACCGACAGATTTGTGTTGTTATTAAGGTGCTCACAGTAGGATTCTGCATTAGTTTGTGTGAATTCAGTAAGGGGCGGACAGGACGCAAGACTTTGTCAGCTGCAGTGTGTGACTGTGATGTCAGTGGTGCCGCGCTGAGATAGGTCAGTTGTCGAAAGGGGTCGCGCACGGATTGGCTGCCGTTCGTGAGAGGCAATAGGTTGAGAAAGGTGGGTGAAGAGTGTCCTGGGAACTAAGTCACTTTCTGATTAAAAACAAATAAGAAAAAAATCCCAAAATGAATTTTGTCAAGGCATTTAAGAGCGCTCTGAAAGGCGACGCGTATATTATGGCAACTGATGGGGAGCCTACGCCGCCTGAAGGTACTCCAGCATACATGGTTATGGAAGAAAAGGATGTCGCGCCTTGTTTATGGATGAAACAATGGTGCAAATTAACAGAAAAAGAGGGATGTCTAGCGTTCCCAGAACATGGGACATTCAATCCGAAGGTGCTAGAGAACTTAAGGTGGATGTTAAGTACACAAAAACCACCTCCGAGGCCAGCTCAATATGAGGCTTTAGCAATTTGGGACTTGATGGCTCTGAAACATAGACAAGAAAGGTTTCAGAGAAGATTGAAAAGGGCAGAAAAATCCTATGCAGAAGCTAGGTGGGATAACAAAATGAAAATGTGGAGACGTGGGATTGTTGACGGATTGAAATTGTTCCCCGCAATAGCTCAAGGAGAAGAGTCACAGGGAAAGAAAGTGTCCTGTAAAACAGATAACGACTCTAGTAAGTCTAAAGAGAATAAGAGACCTTGGGAAGAGGAAGACGATTCAGACGACGAGGAGTTCATGGACCGATTATTACATGATCGCCCGCCACCTTATGCCGTGAGCGACAGTGTTCCAAGCACTAGCATGGGTCCTGGGAACCAGATGCAGAAGAAGGGAGTTACTGATACGGTACAGACTAGTGATATGGCTCCGATACAGAATGGTGTCAGTGTACCCACTGCGCCAGACATGCAGATACAGTTGCAACCTCCGCTGCAGATACAGAGAATTTATCCAGACATTCCAGTACTTGAGACTACTACAAATCTGATAGTGCCGCCATACCCGATATATACAAAATCGAAGTTAGTACAGATTGAGTCAACTCCGAAATTGCTGTCCCGGCCGCAACCACAATTGATACCAGGGCACAGCCCAGTAGCTGGTCCTCCATTAGTGCCTGTCCTGGGTACTTTGGAACAGACCTATGGGGTTACTGCTCCACGGAGTTTGGGACCAGGTCAGACACCTGCTGCCAAATCATTGCCAATTACTGCCGGTCCATCAGTGCCATTGTATGCACAAGGCAAATCTGGCGTATGTGATCAGGGAGTAATGACACAGGATGTGATAAGAGGAGGGCCCATAGGAACTCCCCAGATAATGGCCCCAGGAGAACAAGCAGTTGAAAAGCAGAGGTCCTTAATAGACCTTAGCCCAGTAGAAACACCCTTGGAAGCAATGCGTCAAGCAGGGCTAGGGGTTTTAACTCCACAGACGATGAGTACGAACGCCTCACAGTCCCCAATGATACATACAGGGAACATTTCGCTGCAGGGTTTTACAGTGCAACAGCTGAACGAATGGTTAGAAAAGACTTATACTTCACAAAAGACTACAGTGACTGCAGTGGAACCGGAAAAGGTAGGGCAAGATGACTACCTAAATTTTGTAAGACTGGGAGTGGAAGCTGCTGAATTAGTGGAAGGTACGATGGAGGTAAACAGATTGGAGTCATACACTGAAGCAGAACTGAGATTCCTGTGTCCCAAGATTACTAAAGAAGTGGGCAAGGTGCACCAGAGATTAGCAAACCTGGCAGATAAATACAATATTGATATTGAAAACACTAAACATTTGAAAAGAAGCTACAGATTAGACTTTGATTCGAAAGACTTTGAGCACATGAGGTCTGTGGGAATAAAGGCACATTTAAAAGAATTATTGCAAAGTGCGCAAATTTGGGGTGCATTAGAAAAATGGGAAGGCAGATGGGCAAAGAAAAGAGATAAGGAAAAAGGTGACAGTCCAGGGTCAAGTCAGACCAAAGCCTCACCCGATACAGAATCAGTAAAAATACTAACCATGAGAGAAACAGCTGGTGGTGTCTTAGTCCATGTACCGTGGTCCAGAGGAGACATCCTATCTTTTACTAATGATTATCCCCGATTGAGGGAGAAACCGATCGAGTGGTATCAGCAAACAGATTGGTTTGTGAAACTTGCGAAGTGTCTCTGGGAAGACTTGAATACTTTGTTCAAGATCATTGTTCCGCATGATTTGTTGCTCGAGTGCAAGAGAGGGGTAGATTGGCCGACGAAGGAGCCGGCAAGGGATAAGGTGACCGGAGCACCCTCTGAAGAGGTGATGAAGTACTATCATAAGGTGATTGAGTTTTTGAAACAAAAGGTGTCGCTGAAGGTGACTGATTGGCAAAAGATTGACCGGACTTCACAGGAGGTTAAAGAATCAATACATGCTTACTATGAGAGGTTGTTAAAAGCATTCAAACATTACAGTGGTACTAAGACTATTGAGCCAAAGGACATGAACCACCTCGTGCTCAGATTTGTTGAAGGGCTGAGACCAGAGGTCAGTCAAATGATTATTCGGTGGCAAGCAAAGCCAATTGATGAGGTGTTGCTGTATGCGAAATACTGTAGTAAGGAAATTGAGTTAAAGCAGAAGAAGCTGAAAGAGAAAGTGATGGTGATGCAGATAAGGGCTGCACAGGCAGGAATACAGGGAAATGGAGTTCAACAGATGATACAGCAACAACCGCAAATGAATGGTGTGTTTCAGGCACAGCCGAGAGGTCGAGGCCGAGGGTTCGTGAATAGCGGTTCAGACTTGAATACAGTTGTGGTTCAAAATGACATACAAGGGGCGAAAAATATGTCACCATGTCACGCGTGCGGGGGCGTGGGGCACTGGAAACGGGAGTGCCCGAATGTGGTGCAGGATGGTGTTGTTCAGCAAAGCACTAATGTCAGTACATTGCAAAATGTGAGAGGTCCAAAACTGAGACAACAAAATCCGAATTTTCAAAATAACATGGTACAGATGCAAGGGGTACAGCCCATGCCGCAGATGCATATGCCGCGTTTTCAGCCAGAGCAGATGCAGCAAGTACAACAGCAGGTTCCCATGGTACCTAGACAGCTAATGCAATTACCAATGGCTCCAATGGGACAGCAACAAGTCATGCTTCCTCAACAGGTCACAGGTCAGGTAATGAGTCAAAATAATACAGTACAGCAATTCCCATTACGAGGTGAAAATGGCATGAATGGAGAATGGTCAGATTATAGCTCAGATAGTGAAGAATGCAGGCTTGCTGCGTCTTTAGAAGTAGATCAGAGCGGACCCTATGTAGAAGGGAAGGTAATGGGTCACAAGGTTTCATTCCTGGTTGATACCGGAGCTACACGCTCTACAGTCAGAAGTTCAGAGCTTCCGAAACTACCACTTTCGGGGCGTACTATAAGGGTGGTCGGGGTAGCAAATTAGTATCTGACAAACCCGATTACAGATCCAGTGCAGGTTGAGATCAGCAACTTCCAGGGGCTACATAGGTTCGTAGTCTGTGATTCAAGTCCAGTATCCCTACTGGGAAGGGACTTACTGTTCAAGACAAAATGTTCGATTACCTGTTCCAATGATGGAATCGAAGTGCAGACAAATAGTAACGATGAGGGAGACAAAGGTCAGTTTTCAGAAGAAGAGACAGGGACGACAAATGAGGATTATCCTTTAATTACCTTGTTCCCAATGCTTACCATGATTGATCTACCTGTCGAATTACAGGGGACGGTGACAGAGAACGTATGGGACCTGACAGGAAAGGAAGTGGGACTAATAAAAGGCGTGGAACCAGTTAAAGTACAGGTAAAGCCAAATGCAGTGTTTCCTCAGGTGCCACAATATCATATGGCACAAGATGTTCTTATTGAAGTGTCACAAATAATTGCAGATTTTTTGAGACAGGGACTCCTGAAGGAAGTTTGAGCTGTCCATGTAATTCTCCAATAATGGGATTGAAAAAGCCCTGTGGGAAAGTTCGAATTGTACAGGACTTGAGGAAAATAAATGAGATTGTCGTAAAATGTTGCCCCATAGTGCCCAATCCAGCAGTGATCATGTTTCAGGTCCCATGTGATGCTGAGTGGTTCACCGTTGTAGACCTGCCACAAGCCTTCTTTTCGATACCTCTTCATGAGGACAGCCAATTTTTATTCAGTTTGAAATTCCTGGATAAGGTGTACAGTTGGTGCAGAATTCCTCAAGGGTTTTCCGAATCACCGTCTATCTTTAAACAGATATTGAAAAAGGACTTAGAATCCTTAGTGCTGCCTTTTAACTCGACTTTAGTGCAGTACATTGATGACTTGCTGATTGCATCCAAAACAAGGGATAACTGTAAATATGATACAATTGCCTTACTGAATCATTTGGGAAAAAACGGACACAAGGTGTCACCCAGGAAGCTGCAATACTGTCAGAAAGAGGTGAAATACCGAGGGCATCTAATTGAAAGAGGGTCCCGAAGAATATCGAAGGAAAGAATAACAGCCATTTTGCAAATGAACCCCCCAACAACAAAAAGGGACGTCAGAATATTCCAGGGAATGGTGGGTTACTGCCGCCAGTGGATACCCAACTTCTCGATTATCTCAAAACCTTTGATAAAACTGACAGGCAAATAAATCAAGGATGAGCCATTTACCATAGCTTTATCGAAAGAAGAGCTTGAGTCATTCATGGAGTTGAGAGAGTGCATGTGCAGGGCACCAACGTTGGGTATGCCTGACTATACGAAGTCTTTTCTACTGTTTTGTCATGAATGTGATGCTTGTTCTTTGTCTGTCTTGACACAGGTCGATGGAGATGCAAATCGTCCTGTGGCATATTTTTCAGCTACCTTGGACCCCGTCGCAGCAGCCTTACCTGGTTGTTTGCGCGCAGTCGCAGCAGTTGGTCAAAGCCTTACACAGTGCGAAGGCATAGTCATGGGATACCCCCTAACTGTAATGGTTCCGCATTCAGTTGAAATTTTGTTGACTCGAACTAAAACTCAACGCATGACAAATGCCCATCTTACTAAATATGAGACAATTATACTGGGGTCACCAAATGTTTTGCTGAAACGATGTACTGTATTGAACCCGGCAACTTTACTTCCTGCTGAGAATACTGAAATTAACAATGAGGAAGAATTTGAGCACGATTGTCTTGAGGCAACGGAATTATGTACCAAACCACGACCAGATATTCAAGACACACAGCTGAAAGAAAATGATTGTATCATGTTTGTCGATGGATCCTGTTTAAGAGATTCCGTCGGAACACTGAGGGCTGGTTACGCTGTATGTACCATAGCTGGTATCAATGAAGCTTCCTGGTTCGAGAAAGTGTTTTCGGCACAAGTGGCAGAATTAATTGCCCTTACTAAGGCATGCCACGCAGCTGTGAATTTGAGAGTCACTATCTATACTGACAGTAGATATGGATTCGGGATTGTACATGATTTTGGCCAACTGTGGTCACAGAGAGGTTTCATGACCGCTTCTGGTTCTCCTGTGAAAAATTGTGAACAAATAAAGGATTTGTAACATGCAATTCAGTTACCTCTTGAAATTGCCGTGGTAAAATGCAATGCTCATGTTAAGTCACAAGACTTTGTGTCCATGGGAAACGGTTATGCAGATCAAGTCGCAAGGTTTTGCGCATTGAACTGTATATCGTTCAAGGAACAGTGGTAATTGTTACCACAAACTGAAAATGACACATGTCTGAACCTTGCATTAAGGGTGGTCGATACCCTAGATGAGTTAAAAACATTACAAGGTCGTGCTAGCAAGGAGGAGAAACGTTCCTGGCAAATAATGCAATGTGTACAGAGGGCTGATGATTTGTGGGTCTCAGAAGAGGGGAAATTAGTCTTGCCAAATAGCCTTCTGTCCCAGTTCGCCAGGCTATACCACAGACAGGCTCATCTTGGGAGAAATGCAATGATCAGGTCATTTAAAATCGATTGGTTCAGCCCAAAATTCAGACATGCCGCAGAGGTTACCTCTCACAGGTGCATCATCTGTCAACAGATGAATGCTGGAAAAGGGACTGTGGTAACTTTGAGCCACATTGGGAGAGCTGGTGGTCCTTTCAGCAAAATGCAAATGGATTTCATTGAGATGCCTGTTTGTGGAGGATTGAAGTACGTGTTGGTGATTGTGTGTGTTTTCAGTCACTGGATTGAAGCTTACCCCACACGTAGAAATGACAGCCTCACAGTTGCAAAGCTGCTACTTAGAGAACTAATACCAAGGTTAGGGTTTCCGGTCTCTATAGAATCAGATAGGGGCAGACACTTCGACAATGAAGTGATTAAACTCCTGTGTGCCGCACTAGACATTGAACAAAAGCTGCATTGTAGCTACCGTCCTGAAGCATCAGGACTAATAGAGCAAATGAATGGTACCCTGGAATCAAGAATGGCAAAGATGTGGGCAGCTACCAATATGAAATGGCCAGATGCATTGCCCTTAGTGCTGATGTCAATGAGGAACACCCCTGATAAGAAAACAGGACTATCACCCCATGAAATCCTCATGGGCAGAGCTATGAGGTTGCCAGCAGTACCTGCAAATGCTCTAGTGAATATCACAGATGATATAGTGTTGGATTACTGCAAAGGTTTGGCTGACGTGATTCGCTCTTTTTCTCACCAGGTAGAGGCTAACACATTGCCACCGATTGGGGATCCAGGTCGTACTCTACAAGCCGGTGACTGGGTGGTTGTCAAGAAGCATGTGAGAAAGTCGTGTTTGGAGCCACGTTGGAAAGGGCCGTACCAAGTAATCTTGACAACAACCACTGCTGTGAAATGTGCAGGCGTTCCAAATTGGATACATGTCAGTCACACAAAGAAGGTAACGTGTCCAACTGACGAGGAACTTGAAGTTTCCGGCACAGCAGTTCCAGGAAGAGAAGTCTCAGGGCCAGAAAACAGCCAAGAAGGAACTGAGACTGCAGGAGAGCCCACTGAGAACAGCCTTGTCCCTCAACCAGTGATTGAGTTTGAGAGAGGTGACAGAGTGCCTATCTCAGTAGAGGCGGCAGGAGAACTAAGTCAAGGAGAGGTTCTCCCAGAAGTAGACGGATACGGGTTAGAACTTGAACCCGTTACAGATAAAGAAGAAGAAGAAGGAGAAATAATAGAAAGAGATCAGGGTGTGCCAGCATCCCCTGAGCCAGTTGCAGGTCCATCAAGTGAAAACACCATATCACAAGAGGAGGGTGCTGTCCAACGTCCTGAAAAGACATATCGGCAGAAGACGCATAAAGGTGATAACTGGCCCGAAAAACCACTTTTAAGGATAAGAAGCATACCAGCCGAAACCATAACAGAGGAAACTGACACATCCCGAGTGGAAGATTTAAGTGGAGGAGAGCTGCAAGGTTAACGCAGGTTGAAAAGAAAGAGAGTCGCAAACAGAAGATATACAGGTCCTGAATGGGCGTATGCTATCACATCTGAATGGCAACAAGAATTCCTAGCATTCTGTTTTGATTGTGAAGTACCAGGCCAATACTACGGTACCTGAACTAATTCCAAGGAAAGACTTGGTTAAAAATCGAAATAGAAAACTGAGGAAAGAGACTTATAGATTACCGAATGTGGCATTAGAACCGGATTTGACTTTGAGAAACTCGATTACGACAAGCTGCTAACCTGATTTGACAAAAGGGGTCCTGGTGCGAGTGAAAACGCTGTAAATACACGCAGAGAGCAAGAGAAAAAGTTCTAAATCATTCTCTAGTTGATTGTTATACTGCTATCTGATTCTATACAGACATGGCTTATAATAGAGGTAGTAACAAGGGGAGTAAGGTGTGTGGTTGGTTAGGCCTTATAATAGATATTGTGTGTGCAATAATAATTGTGGGTGTGATTGGGGGAATGCCGTGGTTAGAGAAAAAGACTATTAACGCTACTTCAAAACCGGAAACTACAACACTAACACCGTGGGAGAAATTTGAGCAGGATGCAAGACACTTGCATGAGGGAACTAATTCAAGGGGGGGAACTTTCTACTAATGTCTTGTATCGCTTGCTGAATGAGTATGTGGAAACTATGGATGCGAAAGATTGTTAAGTGTGTACCAAGATTCCTTCATCTGTACAAGAAGGAGTTACCTATCATAGCCTTCCTCTAACCTACGGGATTAGCTGTAGTTTGCTACTAACCAGATTCTATAATCAAGAGCATGTGCAATACTTTTATTCAAATCTGGATGTTGTGTTTTCTTTTGTGCCTGTGATTGAATTCCTGAATAAGCTAGCTAAGGAACATGATATAAAAATAGTTAGAGGATTCTTTGAGCCAACGCTTACATTTGGAACTGCTTATGCACATCGCAATAATCTGACTTGCTTACTATCGCCTGTAGAGAAAAGCTTTTTAGATCACACTGATGATAGACGCGAAGCTTTGAAAGAAAGATTAGAAAAAGGGCTAGAGTAACGCACATATGCAAATGATTATGCGTACACCGCAATCAAAACACAAGGCAAACTAGCTATAGACGCATTACATGTAGGTAGACTTTGTATATATAGGCCAAAATCTGAGCAGGACAATTTGTTTGTGGGAACAAGTGAATGCAGACATGTGTTTTTGTTTCAGAGTAAGTGGACATTTATGCTGAATGGACAAGATCCAGCGATCCCTGGGATTTATTACATCTGTGGACTTAATGCTTATTACCGTCTCCCTAAGGGATGGTATGGGACATGTTATTTGGGAATGGTTTTCCCAAAGATTTACCAAATTGATGACTTAAAACAAATACCTACAACATCTGAATTACAACATACTAGACAAAAACGAGAATCAGTGGCTGCTGTCATTGGTGATATATTTGGAGCTATAATCCCTTCAGTAGGGGTTATCTTGAATTCCATGAAGATCCAAAAGTTGTCTACTATTGTGGATAACATGCTGACGAATTTTACAGGGGCTATACTCCTGATGGATACTGAACTTGCTGCAGAAAGAGCTATGACTCTTCAATATCGGCTTGCTTTAGACATTCTTTTAGCAAAGAGTGGAGGGGTCTGCAAGATGCTCAACGAGCGCCATTGCTGCTCATTCATTCCGGACAATAGTAAAAAGATTAGAGGTATGCTTACTAACCTAACTAGAGATAGTGCAGATTTGAAGGATCTGAAGGAACCCGGAGTTTGGGAGAAATTCGGAAAGGGCATTGCCAGAGTAGGGAGCTGGTTTACCAACATTTGGAATGGGGTACTTGCTAAAATACTAATGGGTCTATTAATTGTTCTGGCTTGCTTATTAGGATTATGGGGAGAATGCAAAATAAATGATAAAATTAAAAGAAATCGGACCAAAAGAACCAGGAGAAATGAAGAAAGTGAAAGAGAGAAAATGTTCAATGAAATTTGGGAAAGCTCACACAAGGGACAAGATGTTGAAATGCGCATTATGCGTAAAGTGAAAAATTAAAGTGAATGGTCAAGAGAGAGGTTTTGTGTGATGACGAGCGTCAGCAGAGGAGGGACTGAGAGAGCGTAGATTTATATAACCTATATTAGAGCAGAATATCTATATTAATGTGTGACGATACTGCATAGAAACTGTAATAATAGCGAAATTGCTTAAACACGCACCTGAATTGTGACCAAGGTAAATGGCCACAAATGTATACGCAAACTAATAATGATGAATAAAATGTTTATGTTAGATTCAATTAAGCTTATATTAATGTTCGTATTGATGAAACTGTATTAAAATTCCTCGTAAGCTTTAAGTTAGCGTGAGCTGCAGTTTAGTTGCTCAGCTCTCATATTAAATGTATTTTTCTGTTTTTCCAGTGCGCTGACTCGCAAAGGGCCATGACCCTGCAAATGTTCTTTTTCTTCAGATTCGAAGATGAATGTATCTATGTTAACACCGTTCCCAAGCGCATACTCGGTGCCTTGGTTTAAAAAGTATGAGCATATTGAAACAAGTGTAGATTAATGTAATGTACAAGGTCATTTAGACCGGTGGACAATGGATCTGCTGACCCAAAGGACGTGCCAAGGAGTGAAGTAACACCGGTGGTGCCACCTCCGAAGACGTCAATTATGGAGACCAATCAAAATGTGATGAATTAATGTGGGGTGACAATTGGGATTACCTAATGTTAAATTGGATAGGTTGAAGATAGTGGGGTATAGTAAATGTCCAATAGAATTTTTGGGGAATGTACTACGGAAAAGGGATAAAAACCCATGTCACAGAAGGGTCATTAGAATTAGGTAGGGAATGCTATTGATTTTATCCAGAAACTCTGTCACTCTGGTGACTTTGAGACTTTTCAAAAACATCCTCACCCATAGACTGCCCATTTTTACACTTCTCCTCCTTATGAGGGAAGTGTCCCCTATGCCCTATTTGTTGAGTTTAGACCGATGGTTTTTTGACTGAGGTCCTGAAGACGAAGACTGATCCTGAATGCTGACCTAATCCTTTGGAGGGTAATTATGACAATGCAATTTGTAATTTGTCTGTTTGCTTTTCCTTTCTAGGTACCAACTGCTCATTTTGTTAGAGACCATAGTTAGATGTTTTCCAAATTGGGGTTCTAAATTGTTTTGGATGAAGCCCAACATGCTAATGCTAATCAGTGGTTAGGACAGGGTTTTACTTAAACTGACGCAAATAGAGAAACAACCGACATTATGCTATGTTGAATTGACGTGTGTTCAGAATTCTGCTACCTTGATCTATGTTTACGCCGTGTTATGTTCTAATATTTGTGATTCTCGCGTTAATGAAATCTTATCACAGTTGCCACATCGTGATTATGCTATTATGCTTCTAGGTATTGAGGTTAACCCTTTTGCTCGTAGATTGTAACTAATAGGGAATAAAATTCATAAAATTCTATTAAAGGTGTGGTTATTCATGGCTGAAAGGCCATGGTTGCGTCGCCAATTTTGATTAATGTCTTTAACCAAAGTGAAGTGTATTGTTGTGATAAATATTGATGACATTATTGATACATTGATTGACATATTGATCAGCTATCTTGTCCTACGGTGTCTCTCAACTGGGTCACAAGATTCATTGGCCTAAAACGAGTCCTAATGTGTAATAAATTAACATGAAAGGACCCGTTATCAGTTCGGCCTTTTTGCACCAGTAAATGTTGCACCAGTGTGGTCCAAGGTAGACAGTCAGGATCCTACTCATGGCGGTCACCCCAACAATTCTCACACCAGGGGACTGCTTACTGTAGCTGTGCCACCAGGTAATACAGTTTGAAGTCTGGGACCACTAAGGGCCAGATGTAGCCAAGTGTTTGCGCCTCGCAAACAGTAAAAAACGCAGTTTGCGAGGCGCAAAAGCCTCTTTGCTATGCAGAAATGCACTTTGCGAGTCGGATCCGACTCGCAAAATGCATTTCCGACTCGCAAATAGGAATGGGTGTTCCCTTCCTATTTGCGACTCGCAATGCAATTCAATTGGTCGCAAATGAAATCGCAGTTACCATCCACTTGAAGTGGATGGTAACCCAGACGCAAACGGGAAGGGGTCCCCATGGGACCCCTTCCCCTTTGTGAATGGAAAAAAATATATTTTTTCAGAGCAGGCAGTGGTCCAATGGACCACTACCTGCCCTGAAAAAAAAAAAAAACTAAAGGTTTTTTTTTTTTTTTCCAAGTGCGCTTGTTTTCCTTTAAGGAAAACGGGCTGCAGATGGAAAAAAAAAAAACTGCTTTATTAAAAAGCAGTCACGGACATGGTGGTCTGCTGACTCCAGCAGGCCACCATCCCCGTGAGTGCCCATACTCGCAATGGGGTCGCAAACTGCGACCCACCTCATTAATATTAATGAGGTGGGTCTTTGCGACCCCATTGCGAGTTGCAGAAGGTGTCTGAGACACCTTTCTGCATAGCAAATTGCGACTTGCAATTTGCGAGTTGCACGGACTTGCAAATTGCAAGTCGCAATTTGCAGGCTACCTACATCTGGCCCTAGGCCCCCCTCTGTTGCAAGGAGTCTTAACTTAGACAGAAATATTTATCAACTGTGTAGGAAAATGGCTCCTTGTTGCAGTTACCCCTCTACTTTTTGCCTGATATTGATGCTGACTTGACTGAGAGTGTGCTGGGACCCTGCTAAGCAGGCCTCAGCACCACCGTTCTTTCACTAACAATGTACCATTGTTTCCACTATTGGCACACCCCTGGCACACAGATAAGTCCCTTGTAAAAGGTACCAGTGGTACCAAGGGCCCTTTGACCAGGGAAGGTCCCTTAGGGCTGCAGCATGTGTTGTGCCACCCTAAGAGACCCCTCACCTAACACATGCACACTTCCATTGCAGATTGTGTGTGTTGGTGGGGAGAAAAATTCAAAGTCAACATGGCATCCCCTCAGGGTGCCATGAACATAAAACACTGCCTGTGGCATAGGTAAGTTACCCCTCTAGCAGGCCTTAAAGCCTTAAGGCAGGGTGCACTATACCACAGGTGAGGGCATAGCTGCATGAGCAATATGCCCCTACAGTGTCTAAGTCCATTGTTAGACATTGTAAGTACAGTGTGGCCATATTAAGAATATGGTCTGGGAGTATGTCAAAACAAACTCCACAGTTCCATAATGGCTACACTGAATACTGGGAAGTTTGGTATCAAACTTCTCAGAATAATAAACCCACACTGATGCCAGTGTTGAATTTATTAAAAAATGCACACAGAGGGCATCTTTGAGATACCCCCTGTATTTTACCCAATCCTTCAGTGGAGGACTGACTGGTCTGTGCCAGCCTGCCACTGAGAGACAAGTTTCTGACCCCCTGGGGGAGAGCCTTTGTGCTCTCTGGGGCCAGAAACAAAGCCTGCACTGGATGGAGGTGCTTCACACCTCCCCCCTGCAGGAACTGTAACACCTAGCGGTGAGCCTCAAAGGCTCAGGGCTGGTGTTACAATGCCCCCAGGGCACTCCAGCCAGTGGAGATGCCCGTCCCCGGATGAGCCCCCACTTTTGGTGGCAAGTCCAGAGGGATAATGAGAAAAACAAGGAGGAGTCACCCCCTCATCCAGGACCACCCCTAAGGTGTTCAGAGCTGGAGTGACCCCCTCCTTGAGAAATCCTCTATCTTGCTTTGGAGGATTATTACCAATAGGGATAGGGATGTGTCCCCCTCCCCAGAGGGAGTGGGCACAAGGAGGGTGTAGCCACCCTCAGGGACAGTAGCAATTGGCTACTGCCCTCTGACCCTAACACACCCCTAAATTTAATATTTAGGGGCGACCCTGAACCCAGATCATCAGATTCCTGATGACCTCAAGAAAGAAGAAAGACTGCTGAGCTGAAAACCCAGCAGAGAAGACAAGGAGACACCAACTGACTCGGCCCCAACCCTACCAGCCCGTCTCCTGCTTCGAAAAGTTGCAAGAAAAGAAGCAAAGCATTCTACAGGACCAGCGACCCCTAAAAAGCCTCCAGGGGACAGCCTGTATCACCAAGGACCAAGAAACTCGAGTGGACAGCGGACCTGTCCAAAAAGAAGATCAAGAAACCAACATTAAAGGGACTCTCACTTCACTCCAGAAGTGTGAGTCAAACTACTCTGCACCTGACACCCCCGACCTGTGTGTCCAGAGAAACCAACTATCCAGAGAGGACCCCCAGGTGACTCCGACGACATGTCCACCCTGGGCTGACCTCTCTGCACCCCCATGATGACGGCTGCAGAGGGAATCCTGAGGAGCCCCCTGACCGCGACTGCCCGGGACGAAGATATCCAACGCCTGGAGAAGCACTGTACTCACAGCCCCCAGCCCCGTGAGAAACCGGCCACCGGTGCAGCAACGACCAGCAGGCGGTCCTCACCCTTTCCCAGTTGGTGGCTTGCTCAAGAGTTCCCCCTGTGCCCTGCCTGCAGCGCCTAAGTGACCCCCAGCTCCCTCCATAGAGTTCTATTGAGAACCCGACACCCTGTTTGCACAGTGCACCCGGCCGCCCCTTGCCATTGGGGGTATGGTTTTTGTGCCTACTTGGGGCCCCTCCAGTACTCCTCCGAACCCCCCTGGTCTGCCCTCTAAAGACGCGGGTACGGGTACTTACCTGCAAGCAGACTGGAACCGCAGTATCCCCTGTCTCCATAGGCGCCCAAGTTACTTTGGCTCCTGTTTGAATTCTGCACCTGATCGGCCCTGTGTTGCTGGTGCTGGGTGTTTGGGGTTACCTTGAGCCCCCAACGGTAGGCTACCTATGCCCCGGAGATTGAACCCGCAAGTCTGATACTTACCGAAGAAACTTTACTTTACTTACCTCCCCCAGGAACTGTTGAAAATTGCAGTGTCCACTTTTAAAATAGCTTTTTGCCATTTTAAAGAAAACTGTGTGCAATATTGATTCTATTCAAAGTCCTAAGTATTACTATGCAAAGTACCTTTCATTTGATGCACTTACTTGCTAAATAAATCTTGTGGTTCTAGAAATAAATTAACAAAATAATATTTTTCTATATAAAAACCTATTGGCCTGGAGTTGTCATTGAGGTTGTGTTTTCACTTATTGCTTTTGTGTGTACAACAAATGCTTAACACTACCCTCTGATAAGCCTAACTGCTCAACCACGCTACCACAAATAGAGCATTCGTATTATCTATTATTGCCTCTGTCAGGCCTCTTGGGGAACCCCTGGACTCTGTGCACACTATACCTCATTTTGATATCGTATATACAGAGCCAACTTCCTACAAACAGCAAAACTACAGCATCTGTATTGTGGAATACCTCCTCAGGGATCCGCACAGGGAGGACAGTAAAGTAACTAGGGAGAAAAATCCTCTTCATCAGGGCTCTTCTTTCCATATCCAAAAGTGGGTGCGTTAACTAAAACGTAACTGCTGTGCACAGTGCTGACACCGCTGCCCGAATATCACCATCAAGTAGTAGATTCGTATTTAACAGGGAAAGGGAAAGGTATGATCCTACCTTCTCTGCATCACGCCCCAGCTTTGGAAGTGCTGTGATCAGCATTTCCCGCACAGTGCCTGGTAATTTTACCAGCCTCCCTAGCTGCATTAAACAGTGCAGTAAGTTGAGGGTTCAGGGGATCCACATAAAACTCAATTGGTAAGCCATCTGCCCCCAGGACATTTCCCCATGCCATGGCCTTAATTGCAACCCTGACCTTCTGTTTTGTGATGTTCACACCCAACCGGCCCACCTCCTGCACATGGAAATGGCCCATTAGGGCCTTAAAGGAGTAATTGTGGAGGTTTTGCATGCTACATTTATCACCCACTTCATGCAATTGCTTGTAGTAATCCACATCTGTGAGTGAATCACGTAAATCTATGCCATACTAGTGTTCAGTATTGGTGACACTCTCCTTTCAAAGTTAATGAGCTATGCTACTAAGTTGCCAGACGTTTCTTGCTGATCATGAGCTTTAACGAGATAGACTTGATAATTATGCCCTCTCAGTTGTGCAATGAGTGTCCGCAGGGATTCTTTTTCCTTACATAACCTATTCTCAGCAGTGGGGTCCCCACTCCATGCCATTTCCATATGGTGGAGGAGATCTTCTTGTAAGTGGATGTCAATATGCATTTGCACTCAGACCCCACTCACCGTTGCCATGCAGTGTCCCTGCAACACCACCTTAAAGGCGTCCCATTCAAACAGGCTAGAGGAGGTTGTTCCCACATTTTCCTCAAAATAATGATCTATAACATCTCCCAATGTCTTATGAAAAACTGTGTCCTCCAGCAACAGGGGGTTAAGTTTCCATGTTTGGATCGAGGGCCTAGTCATGTTCCTATCAGATGTTACCAGCAGTGAGTTGTGGTCATAATGTGTCTTAGCTAGGTATTCCAGAGCTATAACCCTATGCTGCATTGGTGTAATGCATAGTACCTTAAACAAATGCACATATAACAAATGTACACCAGAGTAATAGGCCTATGCCATCTGTGATGGGTATCAGAGCCGCCACATGTCCCCTAAGCCCCAATGCAACATCCAGTCTCTAAACCCCTGGGCAATTTTGTGTGCAGGGGTACTGGGTAGTAGAGAATACTTTCTATCCAGGAGCATATCGACAACACAGTCAAAGTCCCCTCCCACCACAAGCGGAGAATTGGGAATTTTAGATAACAAAGGGACCAGGGTATCTAAAAAAGCATATATTAACACAACCAGAGAGTCAGGAAGAGGAGGAATACCACCCCATGCTGTCTCCCTAAAACCTAAACCATAAACACAAGAAGTATGGGGTTCACTTATAAGATGGAACTGCTGGTAAAAGATTTACCTACGGCTCCTCAGTCTCACACTATGAGTACCGTATTGAGTGCTGTTTAAAGATATGTGGTAAGGGGAGTTTCCTTTACGGACTAGGTGGTCTCACACACTATATAGTGTCTTGCTTCATCATATGACCACCTAGCCCCACCCAGGTAGGACAATGCCACCTGGGCTGACTCAACCTCACCATTAAAAGAACAGGAGGGAGTGTGGAAATTCAAATTATCTGGAATTATACGGGATCCAGTTATGCTAGGGATAATATAAAAACACCTAGTCAGTCACCTGTGTAATAGTACACCTTTATTCGTGGTGACTGCTGGTGAGGTTAAGAATAGAAGATGGGTCTCCTATATGAGAGTAAAGACTCGTGGGGTCACCTATCTAATAGTTACTGGCGAACATGTTTCTGCCCACTGCTAAGAGCCAAAGGAGTTCTGGGGGCATTCTTCAGGGCCTGGGATCCCTCAGTATCATGCAATACAAAAGCAAGAAAGAAGAGACTACTTCACTAGAAGGAGTTTAGATATTATAGAGATAGAGGGCCTACCTGTGGGGCGTTACCCTATGGAGGCCTAAGGGAAACAAAAATGATAGTACTTTAGACATATCCGTGACACAGCAATGCACAGCACACAAGGAAGTTACACAGCAAGCACAAAGTCATGCAATGTAAACATGAATAATGCGTGTAAAGGGATAAAGAATGTCTCTTACCCCAATCCTGAAGGGCTAATGGCCCTAGGTCTAAAGGATGGGGAGTTTCCCCTTATAGTCACACACTAAAATCAGGAAAATAAGGCAAAACAAAACAAGGAACAACCTATGAGCTGTATATATCTAAAAAAGCACACTGATCTCCATTAGGGGCATATATGTTGAGAAGTGACACATCCTGCCCATCCAATTTGCCTGCCAGTAAAACATATTGACCCTCCCGACCAGTGACCTCCATGTGAGGACTGAACCGGACCACAGGTCATATCCAGAGCAACACTCCTGTAGCATGTGCTGTAAACCATTGAACAATTCACCCTTCCTCTACACTGTTTGTGTAATGCCAGTCCCTCCTATTTAGGGTTCATTTTACCGTTTTGCTAGGACACACTTATTTTAGCTTTGAGCCTGCCACCTGTTCCCTTTTACCTAGTAAATTTAATTTATTTATTTTTATTATTTTAGCATGGCTTTATTGTTACGGGGATGTTTTATTATTTTTATCAGTTGCCTTTGCATGCAGGCATTGTTATTAGTTCCTTTGCACAGCTTTTCATTTGAGCCTCTGCTCAAGGCTGTTCATGATAGTTTAGCAAGTATTGCCTGTCCAAGAGTATGTAGTCAACCTTACACAAAGAGACTTGTTATCACGTCAGGCCAGTTCTCAGAAAACAACATGTTTTATTATAAAAACACCACACTGGCAAAAGAATGTTAGAGGGGACCTTCCAGCCATCCATCTTACGCTGAACCATGTAGTCACACCTCTGCTGAACTTGGTCTCATCGCTCCAGCCACTTGGGAGGACTTCCAGCAGACCACAGGCAAAAACGATGCTTTGTTATTCAGGTATGGGCCAGGGATTCTGTCCAGGGACAAGTGCGGATAGAGAAGGTCTATCCACTGCTATGCTCTCAGGTAGATGTTAGAAGTGAAGGTAGCGATTTTACTATTCCAGTATGCTGGGACTTTGCATCTGTACCACGCTCCGGGACACAATGATAATTACATTAGGTTTCATTTTCCTAATAATCGCTGCTCATGCTTGTTTACATAGAATGCAGTTGCTTCAATAAAACATATTGAAACTTGTCCTGCATTTCCCTGTCTGTCTTCGCATGTATGAGACCTTGTGCAAATGAGAGAAAGAGGCAAGGTCTGTTCTACCACAACTTCCCTGAGGATTCAGATTGTCATGCGTCAGATTGCCACAAATCACTTTTACTCTTTAGGTTTGGGTGAGGTGCTGCTAGCTAGCCAAAAGGGTCAGGCTGACAGATTCCAGATGGTGTGAGATCGACTCAGTCACCCACATGCAGTGGTACTGCCACCCAAAACCAGCAGTCTTACCCCCATGGTAAGAGTTCTATGACATGGTGCCACCGACATTGGTTCGGCACTGACTTTATGGGTCTCCCGAGTATCTCTGTCTCTTAATATATGCTAAAGGCACCCTAATCTCCTTGTACGGACTTGTCCGTGGTATTTAGGGCAATATCCTCTTCAGCTAAATTTGTAGTACCTATCTTAGGCTCAAGGTTGTTTAAGCCTGATCCTTAAAATGTATTTCTCCAAATTGGTGTTTGTCTCTAAACTGACCATTTTTAAATATGGTGGACCCTCAACAGGTACCAATTGTAACAAACATGGGCCAACCTCTCACACAACATCTATTCAGTTATGGGCTCACTGATGAAGGTGGAGAAGTTAAGTTCGTGGTCGAGCTACGAGATGCATACATGGAGGAATATGCTCCTTTTTGACATGGTCACTCAATGCAGTTTTGACTGAAAGTGCACTGGTTTCCTGCTAACCACGTCACCAGTGCCAGATCTCTTTCCCTAAAGAGGTGCAATTGTTCTCCCATTGGCCATACCTTTGTCCCTCCTATAAGTTCTTAATAAATGGCACCCCTGGTACCTAGGGCATGGATACCAAAGAGAGTTCACAAGGGCTGCAGCATGTATTGTGCCCCCTCACCTGGCACATGCAGATTGCCATTGCAGGTTGCTTGTCTTGCTGCAGCTAAAAGTGAAAACACGACATGGCACACAGCCTGTGTGCCATGTCCCATAACACTGCATGCACTATATATAAGTCACCCCTACAGCAGGCCTTACATCCCTAAGGCAGGGTGCATTTTATTACATGTGAGGGCATATCTGCAAGAGCAGATATGCCCCTGCTATGTCTTTGTCGATTCCTAGGCATAGGGAGTGAACAGGGAAGCTAATTTAGGTGCATGTGCTGGACACTAGTTCCTCAACTACACAATGGCTTCCCTGAATATAGGGATGTTTGGTATCAAACACTCCCCACCCAACAGGATGACTAGTGAATCTGCATTCCAAGGCAGGGGTCTTCCAAGAGGCCAGCCGCCCTTGGTATGGAGATCTGGCTTCACTCAAAGATACCCAAGCACTGCAAAAGCAAAGCCTGAGGAAGAAGCACCAGACTTGGCCCCAGCCCTGCCAGCCTGTCTGCTGTTCCTGCTGCTTTGCGCCAAAGTCGACTCGTTCTGCAAGCTGCTGTGCCTCCAAAAGCCTGGGAGGCCTGTCTGCCATCAACAAAGACCCAGGACCTCCAGTGGAGCAGTGGAGCTGCTTCCCTCCATCCTCCTGGCACCCCAAAACAACTGTGAGGACTCCGGACCAGAGAAAACCTGACACCTGAAAGAACCACTGCACCCGTGCCGCCTAGCCCTAGTTGAAGTGGACCAACAATGCCAACGTGGTCCCCCAGCCCTCCAAAGGCAAACCCCACCATGGATTTTCCCACTGTGGACTCACAATGCCTTCTGCAGCCCCTGCCCCCAGGCCCTCTCAACCACAAGTGCTCCCAGTGGAGAAACTCCAATGCCTCAAAGCACCTCTGCACCCATCACCCCTGTGGAGAAGAGGCCTAAGTTGTCCCTCCATCCCAAGCATCTCAAGACTTGAACCAACCTATTGGTTTTTCCTAACAGGACGCCCCGTCCAAACCTGCAGCCTTTTTGCAACCAGACTGATCCCCATTGACTAACATTGTGCACCCAATGTCATATTGCACCTCTGCCTCGGCCGCCTCAGTGCTGCCCAGTGTGACCTGTTGGTGTGGTCCTGACCCTTGCCCAATACATATAAGTCCAGGAAATTGGTCCCTTAAGGCGCTATACTATATCTGAATGCAGTACTTGTTTTTCTCTCCATCGGATAACTTTGCAGCTTTTCAAAAATGGCAGTGTGTCGACTTTTCATAACTGTAAAAATTTCTCTTGCAAAACATACTTACCAGAATGTAATGATTCTGGTGCCAAAACACACACAGAGATACTTGTTATTTTTGTAAATTGGTGTTGATCTCCTTCTTGAGTTCTGTGTCTCATTTATTGATTGTGTGTGAATTTGCAAATGTCTAACACTCCTCTCTGGTAAGCCAAAGGGTGCTCGACCACACTACCCCTTAAAAGAGCACCTTGGGCTTGTTAGAACAAGCCCCTGACTCTGCATAATAAATCTAATTTCGATATATCATATAAAGTGCTAGCTTCCTACATTGGTGGCACCGCGTGGGGTACCACACTTGGCATTTGCTGTACCACTTGGTTAATAAGTGATTGCACAAAGGAATACAAAATTGTCTTTAGATAGGAAATATTTTTTCCACTTTTCTATTTTTCTAAATTGTTTAAAATTTACCATTAGGGTCCTGTGTTATGTCCCCAGTCCAAATTATTTAGAATTTAAAATACTAGGCATGTTAGTAGTTCACTTAGATTTGTTCTAAAGTTTCTAAATAGGTCCCAGCTATTTTAAACCATGACAGAGGCAGCAGGGACATCTCACGAGCTCAACCTTGGTCCCTACCAAAACCTTAAGTTGGCCTGACTTAAGGTCCTCTGCCAAGCTTGGAAACTTATCATGGGTCTAAACCCAGAAAAGCTCATCTGCAGCAACTGCTTTCAGATTATGATCCACCCATGGCAAGTAAAGGAGACTGAGGAGATGGAAGAGGATGATGAATCCCTTCACAGGTCCACTAGCATTAACAGTCACCCCAGTGGATGGAGACAGTGAGGATGCTGAACTCCAGAAGTTAGCCAAGAGGATAGAGTTAGTCTAGACTCTTGGCTATAGAAAAAGAAAGAGTTGAGATGGGCCTAGAACCCATCTCTGGTGGCAGCAAATGTTTAAATAGGGAGAAAGAAGAAGCTTTTGACCCCAATACCCCCAAAGAGATTGTTCCAAAATATTCAGAGAGTGATGATATCCCCACATGGTTCACAGCCATCGAGAGAGCCTGTGCCATGAGGAAACTCAACCAAAAGTATTGGGCTTATCTACTCAGGGAGCTGCTCTCAGGAAAGTGTAGGGATAGACTCCTGACACTGACTGGAGCAGATGTGGAGCCCTATGACCGCATGAAGGATATCCTGATTGAGGGCTTTGGACTCACAACTGAGGAGTACATGTTCAGGGAAACTAGAAAAACCTCTTGTCAATCTTGGGTAGATTTTGTTGACTTCTCAATCAAAACACTTGGTGGCTGGTTAAAAGGGAATCAGGTGTAATACTATGATGCGCTTTATAATCTTATTGTGAAAGAGCATCTGTTGAGTAACTGTGTTTCTGAAAAATTGTATCAGTGCTTGGTAGACCTAGGTCCAATTTCACCCCAAGAATTGGGGAAGAAGGCAGACCCTGGGTCACGACTAGGATATCCAAAACAACTCATGGCGGAGGTGACCAAAGAAATGGGTTGCTAAGCCCTCCAAGGTAAAGATGGTGACCAGTCTAAGAATAAAAGCAAAGATTCATCTAAATCCTCCCAAAAAACTGTTCAGCAGGGTGGGCCTTGAGACAAGACACAGAGCAAAGGTGGGTACTAGGGTGAGAACTGGGACCCTAAGAAGGCGTGATGCTTTAATTGCAAAGCCAATTGGCACTAAGCTGGAGACCCTGCCTGTCCCAAAAAGAATCCACCTAGTGCACATGCAGTTCCTGCTTCAGTGGTAAGTCTCCAGTTGGGAACCCAAGTGTGCCTTGACCATGTCAGAGAGCTTACAGAAGCAACTTTAGTCTCTGAGGGTGGGTGGGTGTAGCTGCCCTGTCTGTCTGGCCCAGTAGTCTAGAAAAGTACAAACAACAGTCTCACATTAATGGGATCAGAGTTGAAGCACTGAGACACAGTGCAAGTGTCACCATGGTGACTGAAAAACTGCTATTCCCAGAACAGTATGTGACATGTGAAACTTTCACAGTCATCAGTGCTGCCAACCAAGCTAAGGTCCATCTCATGGCATGCTGTCCTTAGAGTGGGGAGTGGTTACTGGGCAGAAGAAGGTGGTGGTATCCTCTGTAATTCCTGTAGCCTCTCTGTTAGGAAATGATCTGGGGTCCTCAGTATGGGCTGAGGTCGAAAGAAAGACCCATGCAGCTATGCTGGGTATACCTGAATGGGTGTGTGTGAAAACCAGAGCACAATGCAGAGCTCAGGGTGAAAAGGAGGTGCTGGAATCTGGAATAATGGCCCAGCCCTCCAAGAGAAAAATCAGGAAGTCTGGCAAGCCAGCATCTAAGCAGCCCCTAGCTCAGGTTCCCTCTCCTCAGGGAGAAGACCTGTCAGCCCTTGAGGGAACTGAGCCAAGGAACTTGGGCGCTACACGGCACAGCTCCGGGACCCTGGAGGATCCTCTGGGAATGTGGTGTGCCAGGGACAGAGGACCTGTCCCACTCTTGAGAGCCTGAGAGAGCAAGCTGCTGACCAGGAAAAGGGAGCTATCACTGTCGCCTATGAAACCTTTTGGGAGGAGGGACTCCTATATTCTGAGGCCAGAGACCCTAAACCTGGTGCCACTAGGAAAGTGGTAGTGCCTCAGATGTATAGAGAGTTCATACTCACTTTGGCCCATGAGATCCCCTTAGCTGGGCATCTTGGCCAGACCAAAACTTGGAGTAGGTTGGTACTTGACTTCTACTGGCCAGGTATGTCCCAGAAGGTGAAGGAGTTTTGTAACTTCTGTGTGACATGTTAAGCCAGTGGCAAGGCAGGTGGTCATTCAAAGGCCCCCTTAATTCCACTAACAGTCGTTGGAGATTTCCTTTGAAAGGTATGGATTTGACATTGTTGCCCCCCTAGACACTCCAATAGCCCCAGGGAACAGATTTATGCTGGTCCTAGTGGATCACACCACTAGGTACCCTGAAGCTATAACCCTCAGAACTATCACTGCTGCTGCAATTGATAGGGTCCTACTCAGTATCTTTACTAGAGTGGGCTTCCTTAAGGAGGTGGTATCAGACAGAGGTAGCAACTTCATGTCTGCATACCTCAAGGCAATGTGGAATAAATGCGGAGTGACTTATAAGTTCACCACCCCATATCACCCACAAGGAAATAGTTTAGTTGAGATATTCAACAAAACCATGAAAGGCATGATTGCAGGTCTCCCTAACAAACTCAAAAGGAGATGGGATATCCAGTTACCATCCTTGCTTGTCACCTACAGAAAAGTGCAGCAGAAGCGAGTAGGTTTTCCCCTCTTTGAACATCTGTTTGGTCATCCTATAAGGGGACCACAATGTCTAGTGAGGGAAGACTGGGAGAGACTACTCAAGGAGTCCAAACAAGACATTGTGGACTATGTGCTTGGTCTACGTTCAAGGATATCTGAGTACATGGAAAAAGCATCCAAAAACCTTGAGGCCAGCCAAGAGCTCTAGAAGCTCTGGTATGACCAAGAGGCTGCCATGGTGGAATATCAAACAGGGCAGAAGGGATGGGTACTTGAGGCTGTGACTCCAAGAGCACTACAGAACAAACAAAGTGGCCCTTATCCTATCCTTGAAAAGAAGAGTGAGGTCACCTATCTGGTTGACCTAGAGGCTCCCAGGAACCCTCACAGGGTTATCTATGTGAACTGCCTAAAGCTCTTCCATGACAGGGCTGATGAGGCTATGCTGATGGTCACTGATGAGAATCAGAAAGAAGAGATCCTCTCCCTGACCTCCTCTCCCACAGCCCTGAAGATGGGTGAGTTGATGGAGTGTTTTTTTTTCAGATACCCTCACTGCCTAGCAGCAGGCTGACTGCAGGCAAGTACTACAGCAGCATGCTGAGCTCTTTCCCCTCATCCTTGATCAGACTAAGGGGGTCATTACGACCTCGGCGGTCTTCCTGGAAGACCGCCGAGGCCGCGGGAGACAGAATACCGCCATTGCCGGCGGTATTCCTGCCTCCCTATTATGACATTTCCACTGGGCCAGCGAACGGTAACAGTGTTACCGTCCGCTGGCCCAGTGGAAATGTCACATCAACATTGCTGCCGGCTCGTAATAGAGCAGGCGGCAATGCTGATGTGCAGTGGGTGCAGTAGCACCCGTCGCGCATTTCGGGCAGTGAAATGTGCGACGGGGCTATGCCTAGGGGCCCCTGCACTGCCCAGCCAAGTGCATGGGCAGTGCAGGGGCCCCCAGGGGCACCCCAAGTCCCCTTACCGCCAGCCTTTACATGGCGGTGTTTACCGCCACGGACAGGCTGGCGGTCGGGGACTCATAATCCCCAGGGCAGCGGTGCTTGCACCGCTGCCCTGGGGATTATGACGGCCAGGCGGAGACCTGGCGGTAAAGTGGAGGGGCTGACGGTATGGCCGTGGCTTTTGCACCACGGTCATAATAGCTGGTGGGACACCGCCAGCCTGTTGGCGGTGTTCCCGCCACCTTACCGCTGGCCGCCAGGGTCAAAATTGCCCCCTAAATGGCGTGTCCATGATGTGGACACTGGTGACCACATGCCTGTCAACAGCAAAATATACAGTCAGACCAAGTGAAGGATAACATCACAGCTGAAGTAAGCAAGATGCTGGATTTAGGGGTAATTGAGCTCTCTGATAGTCCCTGGGCCAGACCGGTGGCCATAGTACCCATGCCCTATTCCAAGGGATGTAAAGGTTTTGTGTGGACTATAGAGGACTTAATGCTGTCCCGAAGAAAGACGCACACCAAGAGCAGATAAACTGATGGACAGGTAGGGGCAGCCACATTTCTCAGTGCTTTTGATTTGACATCAGGGTACAAAAAACAAAAAAGATCAGCATTCTCAATCCCAGATTAACAACACCAGTTCACCGTTATGCCCTTCAGTTTAAAGAATGCTCCTGACACCTTCCAAATGTGGTGAATAAAGTTCTTGCTGGGGTGGAAGCCTTTAGTGCAGCACATTTTGATGATATTGCTGTCTTTAACCCCATTTGGCAGGATCACCTGATCCACCTTGGCAATGTTGAAGCTCTGTGAAATGCAGGCCTTGTAAAAGGCCAGCAAGTGCCAGATAGGGCAGGGCAAGTTGTATACATGGGTCACCTGTAAGGGGGAGGCCAAGTGCAACCACTACAATCCAAGATCCAAACAATTCTGTACTTGGAAGCTCTAACCACCCAGACCCAACTAAGGGCATACCTTGTCTTGACTGGGTACTACAGGAGGCTTGTGAAGGGGTATGGTACCATTGTGGCACCCCTCACAGAACCGACCCCCAAGAAAATGCCAAAGAAGATTAACTGGACAGTGAGCTGTCAAAAGGCTTTTGACACTCTGAAAGAAGTAATGTGGTCAGCACTCATTCTGAAAGCTCCAGATTAGTCAAAGCAGCTCATAGTGCAGACAAATGCCTCTGAACATGGGATAGAAGCGGCCCTATCTCAGACCAATGATGATGGCCATGACCAACCTTTTGCTTTCATTATCAAGAGGTTACTCCCCAGAGAACAGAGCTGAAGTGCCATTGAGAGGGAAGCCTTTGCTGTGGTCTGGTCCCGGAAGAAGTTGAGACCATATCTGTTTGCTTCTCACTTCTATGTTCATACTGACCATAAGCCTCTCAGATGGCTGAGCAAATGAAAGGTGAAGACCCTAAATATTTGTGGTGGTCCATCTCCCTACAGGGAATGGACTTTACAATGGAACACAGACCTGGGACTGACCACACCAATGCAAATGGCCTTTTTCAGGTTCTTCCACTTAGACAATGGACACTCTCTTGGGAAAGGTTAGTCTCGTTCTCTTTTGTTTGGGGGGAATAGGTTGTGTAGGAAAGTGCCCCCTTATGACATGTTCACCCCACCTTTGTGCCTGCTAATCAGGTCAGCCGTGCCAGATCTATTTCCCTAAACCTGTGCAACTGTTTCCCCATTGGCAATACCTTTGCCCCCACTATAAATACCTAGTAAATGGTGCCCCTGGTACCTAGGGCATGGGTACCAAAGAGGGTCCCCAAGGGCTGCAACATGTATTATGTCACCCTCGGGGACCCATCACCTAGCACACTCAGATTGCCATTGCAGGCCGCGTGTCTTGGTGCAGCTAAAAGTGAAAATATATAGTGGCGCACAGCCTGTGTGCCATGTCCTCTAACATTGCATGCACTAAATGTAAGGCACCCGTACAGCAGGCCCTACAGCCCTAAGGCAGGGGGCATTATATTACATGTGAGTACATATCTGCAAGAGCAGATATGTCCCTGAAATGTCTTTGTGGATTCCTAGACATAGTGAGTGAACAGGGAAGCCATTTTAAGTACTTGTGCTGGACACTGGTCACTACGAGTTCCCCAACTACATGATGGCTTCACTGAAAATAGGGATGTTTGGTATCAAACATCTTGTATCAATAAACCCTCAGTGATGCCAGTGATGGATTTTTTAATATGGGCACCCTGTCAACACCAAAGGAGTACGCGCTTTATTGGCGACAAGAATGCAAAAACCCAGCACTCTCAAAACAACATAATTTATGCATTGTGCTGAAATGTTGTGGTTTAATCTTTTGCATTGCAGAGTTCAATCCTGAAAACCTATTTTTAATATGCTTACAAATACTGTTCCTTTGCAATGTATTGCTGCGGGTTTTCAGAGCGTGTTAGGATGTGGCCCGTTTCCAGGGCCTTCCAGAGACTTTCCCTGCAACATGCCTGGGCGTGGTTCTGGGCTGGGCCAAGACTCTATAAAAGAGAGCCAGCCCAACTCCCAGTGCTCACTATTCAGAAGTCCTGGTGCAGAGCAGCAGCTTCTTCCTGAGCTCCTGTCCCGGCGGCCTATTTGGATCTTCCAGTCTTTTGCCCTTCATCCTTCATTGGTGATCATTGTTCCAGGCGGTAAGACAGTGGTTGGACTGTTCCGACTCCCTTTTGCGAATTTTCATATTCTTGGTTTAATTCTTAAATGAGTAACAGATTACTTGCGCGCTGCCATTTCTTGACATCTATATGCTAGTTTACAAATAGGCAAGACGCGCGATTTGTTCCATAAAGGTTTGACTTTGTTATTCATTGTGTGCTACCATTTCTTGACATTGGCATGGTGGCTTAAAAATCGGCAAGACGCGTGATTCGTTTTATGGTGTTTAAACGTTGTTGTCTATTGCGCACTACTATTTCTTGACATTTACATGATGTTTTACGACTTGGCAAGATGCACAACTCGTTTCATGAGGATTTAACTTTGTTGTTCATTACGCGCTACCATTTCTTGACATTTACATGGTGGCTTAAGAATCGGCAAAAGAAGCGCGATTTGTTTCATTATACTTTGATCTTGTTATTTATTGTGAGCTATTATTTCTTGACATTTACATCGTGTTTTACGAACCGGCAAGACGCGCGATTCGATTAATGATGATTTGACTTTGATATTCATTGCGTGCTACCATTTCTTGGTATTTTACATGGTGACACTCGAATCGGCAAGACGCACGATTCTCTCCTCAAGTTTATTTCATGTTGTTTATTGTATGCCACTATTCTAAGATATTTATTATGTAATATTCGAGTTGACAAGTTATGTGATTTGTTTCCTGAATCCATATTGTGTTATTCATGGAGCACAATCCTTTTATGGTGTTTACTATATATATATCTATATATATATATATATATATATATATATATATATATATATATATATAGATATATATATATATAGATATATATATATATATACATATATAAATATATATATATATATCTGCAATATGCGCAATTTTAACATTTTAAGAGTACACAGAAGGCCAGAGTTTCTAGATGCAATATTGTATGGTCCTAGTATACATTCTCAAAACAGGATTTATATGACTGGTTTAAAATTTAGTCAGAATGTTTTTTCTGACTCTCATGTAAAGGAAAGTACTTGAATAAGAAAGTTTTCATTTAATTCATCTTGATTCCCTTACAGGTATCTGGCCATCTTGAAATTTATGGATTTATTAATATGTGCACCCTGTCAACACCAAAGCAGTATGCGTTCTATTGGTGACAAAAATGCAAAAACCCAGCACTCTCAAAACAACATAATTTATGCATTGTGCTGATATGTTGTGGTTTAACCTTTTGCATTGCAGAGTTCAATCCTGAAAACTTATTTTTAATATGCTTACAAATACTGTTCCTTTGCAATGTATTGCTGCAGGTCTTCAGAGTGTGTTAGGGTGTGGCTCCTTTCCGGGGCCTTCCAGAGACTTTCCCTGCAACATGCCTGGGCGTGGTTCTGGGCTGGGCCAAGACTCTATAAAAGAGAGCCAGCCCAACTCCCAGTGCTCACTATTCAGAGGTCCCGGTGCAGAGCAGCAGCTTCTTCCTGATCTCCTGTCCCGGCGGCCTATTTGGATCTTCAAGTCTTCTGCCCTTCATCCTTCATTGGTGATCATTGTTCCAGGCGGTAAGGCGGTGGTTAGACTGTTCCAACACCGTTATTGAGAATTTTCATATTCTTGGTTTAATTCTTAAATAAGTAACAGATTACTTGCGTGCTACCATTTCTTGAAATGTATATGGTAGTTTACAAATAGGCAAGACGCGTGATTTGTTTCATAAAGGTTTGACTTTGTTATTCATTGCGTGCTACCATTTCTTGACATTGGCATGGTGGTTTACGAATCGGCAAGACGCGTGATTCTTTTTATGGTGTTTAAACATTGAGGTCCATTGCGCGCTACTACTACTACTGATGTACAATGTTTCCTGGGGTTTGAAATTTTTTACCGGAGGTTCATAAATCATTTCTCCCAGACAGTGGTTCCAATCACTAAGCTACTAAGAAAGAAAGAAAAGTTTGTATGGTCCCCAGAAGCTGATCAAGCCTTCTCGACTTTGAAGGAAGCTTTCTCCACTTCCCCAGTCCTGACTCATCCTGATGCGAATCAACCTTTCATAGTCGAAGCTGATGCTTCAGATGTAGCAATAGGAGCCGTCTTATCTCAACGAAATAAAGACACTGGTCAACTTCATCCTGTAGCTTATATGTCTCGGAAGTTGAACGAAGCCGAACAGAACTATTTCATTGCTGAAAAAGAGCTTCTGGCGATTCGTGACGCCTTTAAAGAATGGAGACATCATTTGTTGGGTGCCAAATACACTGTCACAGTATATACTGATCATCGTAATCTTCAATTCATGAGTTCCGCCAGACTTTTGACCCCTCGGCAATTACGCTGGATGCTTTTTTTTGCAGAATTGATTTTGTAGTAACCTTCTGGCCTGGTAAAGATAATCGCAAGGTTGACGCCTTGTCCCGTCAAGAGTCTACCACGTTGCCTGCATTTCAAGCCTCCAGAGCTATCATTGCTCCTGACAAGGCTCTATGTTTCATAAACACTGAAGATTTCTTTGAAGAAATTTGCAACTCTTTCACTGTTGAAAAATGGCAAACATGGGCCCAAGCAGATCCCAAAAGATCCATCAAGCAAGGTTTACCCTTTCATGACGCTCGTTTGTTCGTACCCACTACCAAACTTCGCAAGATAGTGTTTCATTGGTTGTATGTTATACCTACGGCAGGTCACCCAGGTACTCCTAAAACTCTTGAACTGATCCAAAGCTACTTTTGGTGGCCTACCCTAACAAAAGATATAAAAGCAATGGTAAACAACTGTGAAGTTTGTGCTCGCATTAAAACAAGTCATTCAAAACCAAAAGGGTTGTTACATCCACTTCCAACCCCAAGTCGTCCATGGGAGCACATTTCTTTAGACTTTATTACCGGTCTGCCAGTGGTTCAACAGCATTCAGTAATTCTGGTGGTAGTAGATAGTCTCATGAAATATGGACATTTCATCGCCTGTAAAAAATTGCCCACTTCTAGTGAATTGGCAACTATTTTACTGAACAGAGTGGTTCGTTATCATAGACTGCCAAAGGTTATCCTCTCCGATCGGGGGTCCCAATTTTCCTCCAATTTCTGGAAGACATGGTGTAAAACACTCCAAGTGACATCTAAGCTATCTACTAGTCACCATCCTCAAACAGATGGTCAAACGGAGAGACTAAATCAGACTTTGAAACAATACCTACGTGCCTACGCTGAAAAGGCACTTCATTCTTGGACATCTATGCTCTGGTTAGCTGAGTTAGCTTACAATAACTCATTCCACACTTCTATTGGCGTTACACCCTTTTTTGGTTTATTTGGCTATCATCCTGACACCTTACCCATCACAATTCCTCAAGAGAGTTCTCTTACTCCAGCTGTGTCAGAAACCATTCAGCATTTACATCAAACCCAGAAACTGAATCAACAGCATTTAGAAAAAGCCAAACCAAAATATAAAAGGCATTATGACAAGAAACATTGTGAGTGACCGCAATATCAACCAGGTGACAAAGTGTGGCTTTCCACAAAACATATAGACTTCAAGAAGAAGCAGATGTTTAACCCCGAATTCATAGGTCCTTATACTGTCCTTCAGCAAATCAATCCGGTGACCTATAAACTACAATTGCCCAGATCCTTACGGATTCATCCAGTGTTCCACACTTCCCTCTTGAAAAAGGCAGTCCAAAAGGTCCACCCTCATCCAGCTCCTGTTCTAGTACAAGGGGAAGAAGAATACGAAGTCAAGAAAGTGTTGGATTCTAAACTGAGAGGGCGTAATCTATGGTACTTAATCTCATGGAAAGGTTATGGTCCTGAAAGTAACTCATGGGTTTCCACATCTGATGTTCATGGTCCAGTACTTGTGAGACGCTTTCATCATCTTAATCCAAGCAAACCAGGCCCTACACCGCATCTGGGAGAGGGGAGTACTGTCAACACCAGAGCAGTACGCGCTCTATTGGCGACAAAAATGCAAAAACCCAGCACTCTCAAAACAACGTAATTTAGACATTGTGCTGATATGTTGTGGTTTAACCTTTTGCATTGCAGAGTTCAATCCTGAAAATTAATTTTTAATATGCTTATAATTACTGTTCCTTTGCAATTTATTGCTGCAGGTTTTCATAGTGTGTTAGGGTGTGGCCCCTTTCAAGGGCCTTCCAGAGACTTTCCCTGCAACATGCCTGGGCATGGTTCTGGGCTGGGCCAAGACTCTATAAAAGAGATCCAGCCCAACTCCCAGTGCTCACTATTCAGAGGTCCCGGTGCAGAGCAGCAGCTTCTTCCTGAGCTCCTGTCCCGGCGGCCTATTTGGATCTTCCAGTCTTCTGTCCTTCATCCTTCATTGGTGATCATTGTTCCAGGCAGTAATACGGTGGTTGGACTGTTCCAACACCGTTATTGAGAATTTTCATATTCTTGGTTTCATTCTTAAATGAATAACAGATTACTTGCGCGCTACCCTTTCTTGACATTTATATGGTAGTTTACAAATAGGCAAGACGCGTGATTTGTTTCATAAAGGTTTGACTTTGTTATTCATTGCGTTCTACCATTTCTTGACATTGGCATGGTGGCTTAAGAATCGGCAAGACGCGCGATTCGTTTTATGGTGTTTAAACATTGTTGTCCATTGCTTGCTACTATTTCTTGGCATTTACATGATGTTTTACGAATTGGCAAAACGCGCAACTCGTTTCATGAGGATTTAACTTTGTTGTTCATTGCACGCTACCATTTCTTGACATTTACATGGTGGCTTAAGAATCGGCAAAAGAAGCGAGATTTCTTTCATTGTACTTTGATCGTGTTATTTATTGTGAGCTGTTATTTCTTGACATTTACATCGTGTTTTACGACTCGGCAAGACGCGCAATTCGATTAATGATGATTTGACTTTGATATTCATTGCGTGCTACCATTTCTTGGTATTTTACCTGGTGACACTCGAATCGGCAAGACGCACAATTCTCTCCTCGAGTTTATTTCATGTTGTTTATTGTATGCCACTATTCTAAGATATTTATTATGTAATATTCGAGTTGACAAGTTATGTGATTTGTTTCCTGAATCCATATTGTGTTATTCATGGTGCACAATCCTTTTATGGTGTTTACTATATATATATATATATATATATATATATATATATATATATATATATATATATCTGCAATATGCGCAATTTGTGTTGTAACATTTTAAGAGTACACAGAATGCTAGAGTTTCTAGATGCAATATTGTATGGTCCTAGTATACATTCTCAAAACAGGATTTATATGACTGGTTTAAAATTTAGTCAGAATGTTTTTTCTGATTCTCATGTAAAGGAAAGTACTTGAATAAGAAAGTTTTCATTTAATTCATCCTGATTCCCTTACAGGTATCCGGCCATCTTGAAACTTAGTCATTTTAAACTTAACTCTTAGATTGTTCATGTTTTTAGAGTGACTAGGCTTAGAATCATAGTCTAGTATTGATTTCAGGAGATATAATTTTCATATTGTGTGTTCTAACCTTTTTCTTACTACAGGTCTCCTTCCCAGCTGTTCCCTTCCTAATCCCCTCTTCCCCTCTTGAACTCTCTCAGTGATTTATCTATCAGAGTCTTGGAGCTGTTCAGTGGTGAACGTGTTGGGAACGTGCACAGACCCCGAGGATCTGGTGACTCTGACACACCCAGAGGGCACCTTAGAGGTGCGCCCTGAAAACCTACCAACTACCTGTGTGGGGACTGACTAGTTTTCACCAGCCTACCACCGTCAGACATGCATCTGACCTCCTAGGGTGAGAACCTTTGTTCTTGGGCTGTGAACAGCAAAGCCTGCTCTAGGAGAGGTATTTACACACCACACCCAACAGGATGATCTGTAAATCTGCATTCCAAGGCAGTGGACTTCAAAGAGGCTCACTGCCCTTTGTAAACAGATCTGGCTTCACTCAAAGAAGAGACTCTGACCCCCCCCCCCTCTGCCCGGGGCCCATTTGGCACCTGGACAGGTGAGAAAGTTAGTATTCAGGAAGGTGTGTCAACCTTTTAGGTCAGTTCCACCCCTAAGGTGAACTGCCTGATATGGATATAACATTTAGAAATATGCAATATTGGTGTTGGCAGACTTAGAAACTCTGGGACAGGGTTACACCCTCTTCCCGTAGGAAATGGTTATCTAGGGGGAGTAGTGACCCCAGGAGTACTACCCTACACTCTCTGATACACTCATACATTCAGTATTTATGGGAGCCCCTGGCACCAGGAAATCAGATTCCTACTGACCCATGAAGAAGAAAAACACCCAAGAGCCGCAAAAGAAAAGCCTGAGGAAGAAGCACCTGGCTTGACACCAGCCCTGCTGGCCTGTCTGCTGTTCCTACTGAATTGTGCCAAAGTCGACTTGTCCTGCAAGCTGCTGTGCTTCCAAAAGCCTGGAAGGCCTACCTGCCTTCAACAGAGACCCAGGAACTCCTGTGGAACAGTGGAGCTGCTTCCCTGCATTTGCAAGCACCCCAAGACAACTGGGAAGACTCTGGACCACAGAAAAGTCAACACGGAAATCACCACTGCACCTCAGCTGCCTAGCCTGAGTTGAAGTGGACCAACAATGCTAAAGTCATCACCCAGCTCTCCAGAGACAAAGCCCACTTTGGATTTTCCCACTGTGGACTCACTGATGCCGCCTGCAGCCTCTGCCCGCTGGCCCCCTCAACTGCGAGTGCTCCCGGTGGAGAAAACCCGATGCCTCAAAGCACCTCTGCACCCGCAGCCCAGGACCGTGGAAAAGAGGACCTGAGTTGTCCCTCCATCCCCGAGCAACTCAAGACTTGAACCACTGTTTTGGTTATTCCGGACTGGACTCCCCGTCCAGACCTGCAGACTCTTTTTAACCAGACCGATCCCATTGACTAACATTGGGTACCCAACACCGCACTACACCTCTGCACCCGGCCGCCCCAGTGCTACCCAGTGTGAACTGTTGGTGTGGTCCTGACCTTTGCCCAATACTTACTTTAAGTCCAGGAGATTGGTCATGTAAGTCGCTGTACTATGCCTGAATGCAGTACTTGTTTTTCTCTCCATCGGATAACATTGCAGCTTTTCAGAAACTGCACTGTGTTGACTTTTCAGAACTGTAAAGATTTCTCTTTCAAAACGTACTTACTAGAACATAATAATTCTGAAGCCAAAACATATATACAGATACTTGTTATTTTTGTAAAATGGTGTGGATCTCCTTCTGTGTGTCTCATTTATTGACTGTATATTTGCAAATGTCTAACACTCCTCTCCGATAAGCCTAAGGCTGCTTGACTACACTACTCCCTAGAATGAGCACCTTGTGATTACTAGAGCAAGCCTCTGTCCACTAGTAAGGGAACTCCTGGAGTTGTTGCACGATATATGTCACTTTGATTTTTCATATAAACAGCCTGCTTCCTACAGTACAGAACTGAAATGTTTTATTCCTGTGTCACTTTTCCAGCAGTAGATGGCAACTCACATACATTCCACGATTACACAGTAGCAAAAACACCTCCACAATAAAGACCATATGCATATTTAGAAATATCATTATCTTATCAAGAGCTCCAAAATTGATTTGATGGCACCCTACCACACGTTCCACAGAATGTTAGATTAGGTCCTTTAAGTAATGCATGTCCCATATGACCAAAATTGCCCATATATACAGCACATCCCTATGCAGGAAACTTGGTAGTATTGGAGGTATGCTTCTTATATAATCACTTAGTAGAAATATATAGATGTTTATTGCAATTCGTAAGGTGGACCTTAAATACCGCCCCAGCGAGGGCTGCTCCAGCACAACCACATCTGCCTACACCACGGATCAGTCCCTCAACAGTGCATTCTGTAATGGGTAAGGTAGCCACCAAATGTGAAGAAATTCCATTCTGGTTAGCATTGTTTCCCGATACGGGACACCAAGATACACATAAAATTCTCACAATGTGCTTGCCATTTGGTGTAGTTCCCTCAGTGGACAACTGTGCCACTTGGGGTGAAGTTTTTGCTGCACTTTATACTATGGCACATGGTACACTAACACTTGTGACTCTTCCTGTAGTGTTAAAACAAATTCAAGATGAAAATGAAGATAATCAAAAACAAAGAGAAGAACCTCCACATTTGGAGACATCTGAAAAACAATACAACCTTAGAAATGGGTAAACTTAAAAAAATCCTGACAGATACCAACGTACTGACATACACTCATCTCTTTTATTCCAGAACTTACCAGATAAATGGAGTGAGAGAGGAGGGCAGTCAGAACATAGAAACAAGTATATGAAACAAAGAAAAGACTCACAATGCTCATCTGACGCTTCAATCAAAAAGGAAGAGAAGCTTCAACAACAAAAAACGCAATTCAAAACAAAAAAGTTTGTGCCTATTTCAGGAAAAAATGCCACACATATGGAGAACTGTACAAAATAACAGTATGTGAGAAATGAATGCTAGACAGCGTGGCAGAGCTCACAATAGTTCGCCAGAATATTCAAGAGCTTCTGGATGTGACAGCAACAAACAACTTTCTTTAACTCGAAACTGCAGACAGGCATGTCTCCCCACACCTCAGAATTTACAAACTAAAAATTCAAGTTAAGAGGGACATAGAGCACACTGTTAAAGCTATATTTTGTAGAAGATTAACACTTAGGCCCTCATTATGAACACGGCGGTGAACACCGTTGACCGCCGTGGCGACGGCGAACAGAAGACCACCATATAATGATGCAAAAATCAGAAACCGACAAAAATCTCCCTGCTACCAGTCACCGTCAGGACCTTGTCGACGGAAATGCTGGACCTCCAACCCTGCCACCACCAAGCACACAAACACGCCACCCTCCAAATAATGAAGCACAAATCACTGCGGCGGTGAGTGGAAGCCAAATGACCACTGGCGGTACAGACCCAACAGTAAGAAATACATTCATTGGTAAGTTTGAAACCCACACACCTGACACACATCCACAACACTATAAAACACACACAGACACAGCCCACAATCATTTGCAATGAAATTAGGCCAACTAATGCAGAGAACTCCAGAAGCAGACACCAAACGCCACGATACAGACACCCACTAACACAAGAGCACCCTCACCTAGATCCACACAAGACACCATTCACAACACACACCATGGCACCCCTAAACACCCACGCTTCAGAGAAAGGGAGGTAAGGACCATGGTGGACGAGATCCTGAAAGTCGAGCCACAATTATTCGGGGCACAGGTCCAGCACACGCCCATCACCAGGAAGATAGAGCTTTGGCAGACAATAGTCAACAAGGTGAATGCAGTGGGACACCAACCACTCACCAGGGACGACATACGCAAGAGATGGAACGACCTGCGTGGGAAGGTCAGGTCCATGGCTTCCAGGCACCACATTGCAGTCCAGAAGACCGGGGGAGGACCTTCACCAACACCACCCGACCACACTGACTGGGAGAAAAAGGTACTGGTCATCCTGCACCCTGAGGGACTCACTGGACTAATTGGAGGAATGGACTAGGGTAAGTCATCTACAATTACAAACACGCCCAGTCCTGTGCACTCCATCCGATCATGCTAATGTAACAGATATGTCCATTCCTCTTAACACGCACCACCACCCATGCCACCCTGACGGACAGGACAAGGAGAGGCAGTGGCCCACAGGCACCTCCCAGGACACTGGGGATGGAACCCTGGATACTGACGATCACTGTGGACCCTCACACAGTCCTGGACTGTCACCATCCAGCAGTCCCACCCAGGATACCACTGACACCCCTACCACCCAACCAACAACATCAGCCGTGGGCAACCGTTCCCACACCTGTGTATCCAGGCCACAGACTGGTGGAACACAAGTACAGAGGCCACAGTCACCCCTTACCAACAGGCAGGAAGACGATGGCCCCAATACAAGTGGTACCACCAGACCTGTGCAGGGGACACATGCACAGGGGGCTAGGCCCAGTGGGAGGGCATCAGTGGCCCAGGGGGGAGGCCACAGGATGGATGCTGCAGCCCATGACATGATCTCTGAGGTCCTGGGAGCACATCCCCATACCCAGGACGGATTGGCCCAGATAGTATCCACCCTGGAGCAGAGTCAAAGGATGCAGATAGCACACCACCAAGAGGCCATGGAGCAGTGGAAACTGCACAATGCCACAATGGCCAGCTTAGCAGGTGCACTGCTGCACCCTGACCCAACACAGCCTGAGGCCCACACAGATCAGGAAGCCCCTACTACAAGCCAGGATACAGCATCAGCAGCAACTGCACATGTACCACACTCTCAGGACACACAGGGGACATCCATCTCAACCTGTGCCTGTCAACACCAGGTGCCCAAACTGGCCCTGAGGCCCAGATATGGCATAGGAACACCTGCCAAGAACAAGGCCCCTTCAAAGAAGTGACCCTGGAAAGAACTGTCCTCCAAGTGTCCCACGGAATCAACCACCAAACCGTGTGAAAACATCAACACACTCTTGTAAACATTGATGGACCTGCACCCATGACCACTGTCACTTGAAATGAGCCTGTGGCCAGGAAATTGAGTGCAGAGAGCACCTTCACTTCAGTAGGGATGGCATGCTGATTACGATTTGCTGGTGTCAGTGCTGGATCCAGTAATGCGCAAAGTTCATGAATAGTTGCACAAGTGAGTCTGTAATTGATAATGATGTGACGCTCCACCATGGTCTGCAAATCAGCAAGTGGTCTGTACACCGATGGGGCCCTTCCTCGCCACAAGGGTTTGTACCTAGGAAGGGTTTAAAACACATGTGAGGAACACGCATACATCTGCACACATTGTTTTTCATTCAGCACAGCTGGCATGATTGTAGATGACAATAATGCTTAGTGTGTGTGATATTACAGCAACATGACCACAATGATATA
This sequence comes from Pleurodeles waltl, assembly GCF_031143425.1. Lineage (NCBI taxonomy): Eukaryota > Metazoa > Chordata > Amphibia > Caudata > Salamandridae > Pleurodeles > Pleurodeles waltl. The sequence goes on from NC_090447.1 coordinate 716,934,544, forward strand.
TCTGGACTGGTCAGGTGAGGTAATGTATAATGTAACATGCCTATGGGTGTTTAGGGGACAATAGGGCCTGCATTGTGCAGAGGAACTGCGTAGTTAAGGCCAAAATGTCTGCCCCCTGTAATCCAGAAGTGTCGTGATAGAAGTGGCCTCAATGGGCAATCTTAGCGTATCATGATCGGCGGTGATGGTGCACACCACCACGGTGCGTACGCGACCTCGTCACCCCAACTTCACTTGACTCCCTGATCTCGTGCATGCAGGTACTCGACTGAGTGTGCTGCTGTGTCCTGCCTCTGGTCACGGAAATGGCACGTGTTGCAGGGGAAAGGGCCACTGATCCTCGGAGGCAGAGTCGTCCCACGCCAAGGGGACCAGTGGGCTGAAGGGCGAGGGGAGTACCATGGGGAGGCAACTACCACTCGGGGTAGTGACTCCGATACCTCCTCCGATGGGAGCTCCCTGGCGGTGGTGGACCCTAGTGGGCCCACCCCTACTGTGTCATCTTCTGCCACATCCCATACCATCAACGACTTCCCATTTGCTCCCCACTGAGTTGCCCGTGCCTGCTCACCCAGAAGGGTGGGCGTCTCCTTCGCCCCAGTCACCTCCTCCCATGCCCCAGTCAGCCCGCTGCCCTCACAGAGGAGGCTATTGACTTCCTGAGAACCATCTCTGTAGGGCAGACAACCATCGTCAATGCCATCCAGGGGCTAGCATCAGAGGTGCAGCAGACCAATGCCTATCTGGATGGCATTCACTGTGCTGTCTGGTTTACAGAGATCATTTCAGGCTCTGGCCTTGTCTTGGACGGCAGCTAGTGTCCCTGGTCATTCCGTCCCCCTCCAACCACCTCTACCCCTTCCAGCACACCACTCCCTTCACCCGTCCAAAGCACACATTCTGACACGCAGGCACACACCTTAACACACAAGAAGCACACTCCAAAATACAAGCACCACACCTCCCACCACAAGCATACACACTGCCAACATACACATGCACACATACCAAAATCCACTTCCCCGAGTGTGCCCACCTCTTCCGCCTCCCTGTCTGTCGCCTGTACATGCACACCCACAGTCACTGCACCCTCATTCAGTGTTGGTAACCCTGTACCTGCAGTCACCACAATAGCACACATCCATTCATGCACCCCAGACACCACACCTGCACTCACCACAGCGACTTTAGTTGACACATGCAGCACACTCACCAGACTAGCAGACACCCAGACAACATCCATTTACACTGACAGCCTGTCTTGTCCCACTGTTTCGACCCCCTCCTCCCAAGACACTCAAACGCACCAAAACACACACCCATCACACATCCACCACACCTCAGCATACTGTCCAGTCACCTGCACCCACATCATGCACACCTACACCTGTCACGACCACTCCCTCTACCTCCACTCCCACGCCTTCCTCTAGGTCCACCCCAATTGCACCTAAAAAACTTTTCCTCTCCTGTGTTGACCTATTCCAACCCACTGGCCCACCCTGTCTCGTCCCTAAACGTGCTCACCTCCTTGCCCTGTCCACTCCTCCCATGTCACAGCCCGCCCCTGTCCGCCCTTCCCATTCCCGTGCCCCTTCCCCAGAGAGGAAGAAGCCTCATGCTGAACCAGGTCCATCTGCCACCCCAGTCCAAGCCCACTCCCCTACCTTCCAAGGGCAAAACCAAACCCCCTTCATCTGCCAAACGAACATCTAAGCCCTCCATTGTAATTCCCCACCCCACCACCCCCTGCCCCTGTTCCCTGAGGTGCCTGGATGCCCCATTTTTGCCCCTATGGTGTGGAGTACCGTAGCACTTGTGGGAGTCAAATTGGGGTCATTGTGGCCCATTGGACTTATTTCACTATGAACTGGCCATTGGCCTCCTATGCACTTCTGTTGCTCAGTGAGCATAATAAAGGTTATTGTGTGGCCTGTGTTGTTAGAGGCACACTCTGGAGGCGTGCTCTCTCGTTTCATTGTCTGTGGGTGTGGGACACATGTATGTACTTTGTGCAGGTTGGATTTGCCTTGTGTCGGGTAAGTACCTCTTGCGATGGGGTGTATGGCTTGTGCTGCTGTGAAGGGTTGTGGGAGCATTACAGTGTGGGTGGAGTGGGTGGGAATGTAACTGTGTCCTTTCTTCCCTTGTTTTATAGGTTGTGGTACTTACCATTGTCGTCTTCGTCAGCAGTCTGGGTCGTGGAGGTACATGGCAAGGAGCAGGGCTGGCATGATCTGCAACTCTCTATCCATTTCTGCTTTGGCGTGTTGTGTGAGCCTCCTGTGAGTGTTTCCTTATTTTTGGTTTGTTTACGCCTGGCTTTGCGTGGCGGTGGTTCCCGCCCCGGAACTGACATCGGTCTAGTGCTTCATTACTTGATGGGTGGGTAGGGCTTTTCCGTCGGCCTGTGGACGGACTCTGCTGTCGTTGTTGGCACTCCTCTGCTGGTGGTGAGTGTATTTCAGGATGCCTGTGTTTCAGTTGGTTCATTATTTGGTGGTTCGGACCGCATGTCTGTTGGCAGTTGTCACCGCCACCGCCTGTGGTGCAGTGTTTACCGCCGTGTTTATAATGAGGGCCTTCGTTATGGCATCCTTCTGCCAGAAAAAGATTGACCACTTGAATTTGTCCGTACCCTCCCACAAGCGAAAGATGTCATTCTACCTTCTTTTTCAGTCCTCATTCTAGATGCTCTAAAAGAAGCCATTGCCGCAGATTGGGCATTGGCACAGGCTCCAGCACTGTACCGCAGCCATGTGGGGTGGATTCGGAATCCCTTTACCACGTTATACCAATTAGATCAACTCCACAGACCCAACCTCAATACCTCATTAAACATGAGCCTAAAGCAGCAGTGTGAGACATACTCTCACAACTCTAGTACCAGGGAGTAAATGAACCCTGCGTATCACCAATGAATAACCCTTTGTTTCCCATAGATATAGAATAATCCCAAGTTACAGACATATTAACAGTCATACATGCACATTTGCAATACAAAATGCACACAGCACAACATTCATTAACAGCATAGGGGGTTCCTATTCCCGGTCACTGATAGGAGGCCCCCTCCCCCAAACCTCTCCAAACACCCCCACCCACCCTACATCCACGCCCCCCCATTCTCACACACACACACATGCAGACACACACTCATCCACACATATGTACATGCATGCATTCATCCATTCAGGCACACATCTGCACACACATCAAAACATCCACACATCCACATTTCCACACATACACGCACTCACACACATTCATAAACGTACTCACACACATTGATGCACACACGCAAACAACACTAAACACACACTTGCATTCATGCACACACTCACACATACATGCAAACAACCCCCCACACACACACAACACCCCCCACCCACCTCCCCGACTTACCTGGATCCAGTGGGTCGTCCGGCACGGGAGGGGCCGCTGCTACCGCCAGCAGCACCTGCCAGCATTATTTTACATAATACGGCTGGCGGCGGTCTACTGGCGTGGCATTGGTGGTGGCAGCAGCTCCACCTTACTGCCATCCGCCAGTATGGCCACAGCCGGATTTCCGCCCTTCTTATGGTGGAAATCCGGCTGTGATCATATTATGGTGGATGGATGGTAGCCGTGGTGATGGTCTTTTGGCAGCCGTCGCTGCGGCGGCAGGCGGTTTTTACCGTCATTGTCATAATAGAGGCCATAGTGCGCAAAAAATACAAAACAACCTTGTATATTTTTTGTAATGTTTTTTTTTCTGCCAAAATCTAGCACCTGAAAGCAGGGGCTTAAGTGCCTTCAGTGCACTTGGCTCTCAAAGGAAATTTTGTTGTCTCCCTCAAGGGTATAAAACAGTCCACTATTGCTCTCAGCCCATGCAACATCAATATTACATGATATTGATCCTGATGCATTGTCTTATGTTGATGACATCTATATCGCTGATGATGACTTCAACACACATTTAGCCCACGTAGATCACATTGTTTTTGGATTTGGCGAACAGAGCTACAAATTCTATTTCAAGAAAATAAAAAATTATTTTAGGATACCAATTATCAGAGTTTCTTTCTAGTAAAATGTGCGAAATTACAACCTCTCAATACTATCAAAAATCTACAGTCATTACTGGGATTTTAAAAATTTGGCAGAACGTATATTCCAGACTATGCACAATGCATAAACCTCTCTCTGACTTAATTCATCCAGATTTCTCAAGCAAACATTGGACACCTGAACATACACTCACACTCAGAGCACTACAATTAGACATGCTTGAAGCTAAATACTTATACACATGTGACAACAAAACAAACTTGGTCATCAGGGTAATTCCTGATGCCACTGAGTTCACCTATATAGCAGTGAGGATGATACCATGCCTATAGCAGACAAATTACACTTACATTTCAACGCTGAAAAGCATTTTGCACCCACAGAAGAAAGCCTGACTGCTGTCCAGATGGCTGTCATAAATGAGAGACCTCTTGCCCAGGGGAAACGCATTATTGTCATCACCCTAATATCAGCCCTTGGGGCTGTTACCAAAGCTAGCGTACCAAACGCAAAAGCATAAAATCCACATTGGATGCAATGGCTGACCCCTCTGATGGCCACTGATGTTGATTTTGTTTTTGATCCAAAACTTCAAACCCAAGAATTTCTCCAATATGAACTTGAATACACCATGTCCACTAACATCTTGCCTTCTGAACAATATTGAATCATCATTTATACTGATGGTTCAGCCCAACCAGCTGTAGGTACCAAACACCAATACTCCGCTGCATGCGCTGCTGTTAGCGGGGTAATGAAGGATGGTAAATTCCTCCCTCAACATACCTTCACGCAGATTCTAGGGGACTGCACAGCACAACTTACAGAGCTTAAGACTCCAATTTGGGCACTTGAGCACACAGGTCCTGAATATTCTACTTTTATTGTTTGTGATTCATACTACTGTGTTCAGTCCTTTAATGAATACTTATACTATTGGTGCCTAAACGAGTTCAGAGTCTCAAAAGGAAACACCATAAAACACAAATTCTTTTGGGGAAGGGTAGCATATCTTAAAGACAAGCTACCAAAGGCTCATGTAGCTCTTACATTGGGTCACTAACGTGTTAGAATACACGTTGTAGGAAATACTTTGACTGATGAAGCAGCTAAACCTGCAGTGGCTGTGGCTGCGGGTGCTGTTGCTGCAGTTGCTGTGCTTACTTGTTCTCATATAACACTGGATGATGAAACACTGGCTACTGTGAAAGCTTTGGCTGACCGCAAGCCTTTACCAAAGGCATATCCTGCCAAATATTCCTTCCACCTAAGAGCCCAAAGCATTGTGTTTGCAAAAATACCAGGAGTGGGTTATCGCGTGATTCCCCAACCAAGACCAAAGATTAAATCCCATCAAAGCAGTGCATGAAGGGGTTGCTTCTGTCCATGCTGGAGTGGCAGCTGTCATCTCACTCTTGCAAAAACACTATTGGAGGCCATGTCGAAACAAACAGACCAAACAGTATGTCCTTTGCTGTGACATCTGCCAACAAATTAAAGAGTCCACCATCAATTGCCCACCGCAGACACCCCTTTTAATTTCAAACAAACCACTTCCATGTGTGTACCTTGACCATTATGGTCCCTTACAACCTGATGGTGCATACAAATACATTTTAGTCGCATTGACTCATGCTCCAGATTTCGTGAGGTATGACCACAACCATCAGCTGACACTCTAACTGTTATTAAATGTTTGCAGGTCTTAATCGGAACATATGCTGCTGCAGCAATCCACTTGGACCAGAGCCCTACTTTTGCCCCCAGGGCATTCAGGGAAAGACGGCAACAATGCTTGTTCAACTCCATTTGTCTTCTCCCTACCATCTCAAGTGAATTTGGTTGTGGAACAGAAAAACCGAGACTTAAAGCAATCCTTAGCAGCTACTAGGTACAGGTCGTAGTTGGCTACACGACCTGTATGGAGTCTAGAGAGCACTTAAGAATCTGCCCGGAAAGCGTTTGGGACGACATACTCCATACAGAGTCTTGTTTGGGATACTTATGTATGTCCCAGATCTTGATGGCTTTGGCATGGTGGCAGCAGAAACACCTTTTGACATAAATGAATGTGTCACTGTCTTGCAAGAATTACAACAGTTCCCTGATAAAAGCTCATCTGCACATTCCACCACCTTGGGAATGGGGGGTTTGCCAACAACATCCACCAGCTGCATTCTTAAAGTTGGGCATCAAATGCATGAAAAAATTGCTGTAGGGGGGCGTGGCCAAGATGGCGGCGTGAGCGGACGCTTTGGTCCGGGCTCCGCCGCCTAGGCCCTGGATTTGTTTCCCGACCCTGATCGGGGGGGCCTGTGAGGCCCGGCCGAGATGCCTGAAGTTGTGGGGCACCGGGGGCCCGAGCCTTGAGGACGCCCGCGACCGAGCTGCTGTGCACGCGGGGCTGCGGCTCTGGGGCCAGCGGCCGGAGGGCGCGGCGAACCGCGGTTCGCGCTGAGGGGCAGGCCTGGAGCTTGGCGGCCTGGTGGGTGGCTGCGGGGGTGAAGCGGCGCACAAAAGGGTGCACACCTCCCTGGTGAGGCGGGCCCGTGACAGGGGCCCATTGACAGGCCTGGTACTGGAGCCAGAGAGACAGAGGGGCCCGCCTGCTGGGACCTGCTGGGAGAGACCCCAGAAGAGACGGCAAAGGGGCGAGGGTGCCACCGAGTAGCTGTGCCCTGCAGAGGAGGAGTCGGTTGTGGCAGGGTGAGGCTGGGTCGCCGGTCGGCGGTGCGGGCAGCGGCCTTTATCTGATGTGGAGACGAGCTGTGTTGAAGAGTAGCCCCACGGAGTGCCTTGCAGAGGAAGGGCCGACGGCTGCTGGTGAGAGTGTGCGCCCAGGAGAATACGGCTCCCGGTGCTGAGGCGTAGAGGTCCGACTGAAATACCTGAGCTGTAGCCGTTAGAGGGCAGAGGAGATGGCAACCTCCAAACCCAAGCGGGACCGGACAGTAAGAGATATGCTGACTGGGGGACGCCCAGTGCCGGGGGGGCCCCTGAGGAGCCACCGGCCGCGAAGTCACCTGAGGCAAGGAGGGAGATAGCAGATGAGGCGGCCCCAGTCATGAAGGGCTTCCTTACCTCCTTGTTTGAATCACTCCGCAGCGACCTGCAGGAACTCCGCAAAGATATATCTCACGAGGTGAAGGAGTTGCGGGTTGAGCTTACGTCCCTAGGAGAGTGGATAACCCAGGTTGAGGATGGGGAAGAGGCCCGCGGCGAGGAGGTGGTGGTACTACAGCAGGAAGTCGTACGCTTACGGGAGCAGCAGGATCTCCTTCAAATGACCGTGGAGGACCTGGAGAATCGCTCACGCAGGCATAATATCCGCATTAGAGGAGCGCTGATTGGGGCTGAGAAGGAGGACATTGGAGACTTTGTGGTGGAGCTGTTCCGCTCAGTCCTAGACCTGGAGGAGTCCCGGGAGATCGTCCTGGATAGAATGCACCGTGTGGGCCGATCTGGCGGAGCCGGGGACCACCCGCTGGATATTTTGTCATGTGTCCACAATTACGGGCTGAAAGAAAGCATTTTGCAACGGGCACGCAATCTTCCGCAGGTCCACTTTAGAGGCCATCAACTGCAATTATACCAGGACCTGTCGGTCCGGACCTTGCGACAACGATGGAATTTTAAACCTATCACGGAGCATTTACGTGCGCACGCTGTGTCCTACTCATGGGGTCACCCGTTCCGCCTTGTTTTCTGCTGCCAGGACCAGCTCCGCCAGGTGAAGTCGCTATCTGAGGCAAACCGGATCCTGGGCCTGGAGGGGGACATCCAGGGTCCAGACTTGAATCTGGGCCCGGCCGGAGGAGATTGCTTGCGCTGGCGGAAGAAGGAGAGAAGGAGGAAACTGCAGCGCCCTACTGTGTAGGAGCAGATCTCGGAACGTCAGTCGGCAGTGAGCAGTGTGGCGGCTGGGACAAGTGCCTAGGCGAGGAAGACGGAACGCTGTTGGGCAGCATGGGGTCGCTGGTTGCGGGCCTGTGCCCGTTTATGCGGGGCCTGGGCGGCGGAGTTGATGGACTTAATGGGCAAACTTGTGTGGTTCTACGGCCCTGCTGAGACTTTTCCTCTTTGGGATGTGTGTGAGAGGACTTCTTCGTTACGGACACCTGTTGTGCGTTATGGTTATATGTTCGTATGCTTCCCTGTGAGTCTGGTCATTACGGGTCATAATGGTATGGCCATGTGACTTGGAGCGGCTGAGGTGCTGTTCTGGGTCTTGGCCCCTTTGTGGATCTTCTCTCCCGCTGAGCGTTTCTTCCCTCTAATGGTATGACAGTTAAGTGTTTAAGTTTTAATGTCCGTGGGCTTAACAGTCCGACCAAGCGGTTAGCGATTTTGTCAGGTCTAGAGAAATCCGGGAGTCATATCTGTCTATTCCAAGAGACCCACTTGTTGCATAAAGATACGTTTTGCAAGCGTTCCGGATGGTTCCCTAGACAGCTCTGGCCCTCAGCAACTACAAAGCATGCGGGAGTGGCAATATTGCTTTCGAGGACTTTTGCTGGGGAGATAGTTGGGAAGGTGCACGAAGTGCCCGGCAGGTTCCTGGCCATTAGAATAAGACTTGGGGCCTTCTCTTTCACCATTGCTTCCCTTTATGCTCTGAATTCCCAGCAGGAGCCCTTTCTGAGACAGGCAGTTTCCCCTATCCTGAGCTCGCCAGATAGTGCCATTTTGGTAGGTGGAGATTTTAATCTGGTGATAGACAACGAGCTTGACCGCTCGGGCCAGCGCTTTGGGCAGACCGGGGCATTGTTGGAGGTGGGGCGACAGTGGCTGGCTGAGTGTGCGCTGGAGGATGTGTGGAGGAAGACTCATCCCATGCGCCGAGATTACTCCTTCTATTCAGCGGCGACCAAGACTTATGCACGGCTCAATCTTTTTTTGGCCTCACACGAGTTTATGCCCCAGGTCAGGGAGGCTACGATCGAACCCAGGGCCTTGACTGATCATGCTCGATTACTGTAGAGATCACCATGGAAATGGGCCGAGTGGGTACTCCGAGCTGGCGCTTTAGGGATTCCTTGTTCCAGAGTGAGATAGTGGTGGAGCCGCTCCGGTGTGCAATTACGGATTATATTAGCTTTAATGATGATGGCAGCACTTCCATGGAGACTGTGTGGGAGGCACTGAAAGCAGTAGTACGGGGTGAGGTGATGGCACTGTCCGCGAGAGATAATAAGGCAAGGAGAGAGGTAAGGGAGAAGTTAGAGCAGAGGGTAGCTGTCCTGGAGCGCTCCCATAAATCCACTGGCGCACCTAGAATTTGGCGGGAATTAGAGAAGGCAAGGCAACAGCTGAAGTGACTGGACTGGGATAGGGCGGAGTACGCGGTGGTGCGACTTAAGCATAAATACTATATAGGGAGCAATAGATGTGGAAAGCTATTGGCACACCAGTTGCGAGCGCACCGTGCGACGTCAGCAGTCAAACTGATTAGTTCCCCTTCCGGTGAAGAGGCCACACGAGTGATCAAATTGCTGAGGCATTTGCGGAGTTTTACCGGGGGTTGTATGCGGCGGATGAGCAGGACAAAGCGGTCCTGGATTCTTATTTAGAGGGCATAGCAATCACTCCTCTTGGTGAGAGGGAGGCGTCCCTGCTAGACCAGCAGATAAGGTCCGAAGAAGTTATATCGGCGATCTCCCGCCTAAAGAGTGGGAAGTCCCCCTGCCCTGACGGGTTCACAGCATTGTTTTATAAGACCTTTTGTGTGGAGCTCGCCCCGCTCCTCATGCGGCTTTTTAATTCCTTTCGGACGTCGGGAACCCTGACACCTAGTATGCTGGATGCTACCATTGCTGTTATACATAAACCAGGCAAGGACCCAGAGGAGTCTGCCTCATATAGGCCGATTTCGCTTCTGTATATAGATGCCAAACTATTCACTGGGATTCTTGCTTACAGCCTCAACTCTTATATGCCGGGTCTTATCGATCCAGATCAGTCCGGTTTTATTCCAAACGGACAATGTGGTGATAACACGAAGTGACTTCTGCATCTGTTAAATAAAATAGATCTCACAGAGAGGTGCTTTTCCTCTCTATAGACGCCTAAAAGGCGTTCAATAGGGTTCATTGGCCATACCTCTTCCGGGTTCTGGAGCGCTTTGGTCTGGGCCCAGGTTTTAGGTCTTGGATCCAATGCGCCTATCGGTCCCCCAGAGCGGTGGTTCGAGTTAATGGTGTGCTCTCTATGCTGTTCCCGGTCAGGCGTGGAACTAGACAGGGATGCCCGCTTTCCCCCCTTTTGTTTGCACTATATATGGAGCGCCTTGCGCAGCGCTTGAGGAATAGTCCATCGGTTTCCGGTGTGAAATTAGGCGGAGACCACCATCTTATCACCCTGTATGCAGATGATGTGATCCTTACTCTGGCGGAGCCTGCGACCTCGCTGGCTGCGCTTATGGAGATATTAGCTGAGTTTAGGCAGGTTTCGGGATTGAAGGTGAACATGCAGAAGTCTCAGGTCCTTAGTCTGTCAGTAAGCTCGGATCACGAGGAAGACCTGAGAGCTCGATACTCCTTTCTTTGGTCATCTTCGCGTCTTTCCTATCTTGGGGTTGAGTTGGCGTCGTCTGCTGTAAAAACGGCAAGCCTGAATTACACGAAGCTGGTTCGCGATATACAGCGGGACACGGAGTTGTGGGGGAGACACAAGCTGTCTTGGCTGGGCAGGGTGGCTGCTGTCAAGATGACAATCTTGCCGGGGATACTGTATATGTTTCAGGTGCTCCCATTAACCCCACCGCCCCGGACGATTGCCACTCTTCAATCGGTGATCCTGAGATTTATATGGGTGGGTCGGCCGGCGCGTCTCCCGTGACAGGTTTTATATCGCCCTAAGAGCAAGGGGGGACTGGCGATTCCGTGTCTTTTGAGATATTTCCAGGCAACGCAGCTGTGCTCTCTTTTGGAGTGGAGTCACCCACTCACGGAGAAACATTGGTGCTTTATGGATCAGGCGGTGGCGGGCTCTCATATATGGAAGGAGCCTTGGCTTCTGCGTCGGCACAGGGCTGGAGGTCTTTATTCTTCCCCGATCACGGGAACAACGTTACGCATATGGGACGCAGTGGCCTGCCGTCTAGGGCTGACGTTTTTCCCGTCCCCAATGACCCCCATAGGTGCGAATCCTGACTTCGAGCCTGGATTCCGTCTGGAGGGCCTGAGACGTTGGTACGAAGGGGGCTGCAGGAGGATAGGAAGTCTTTTTGATGAACAAGGGGGGTTGTCATTTGACCAGATGAGAGAGGCCTATGGCCTCTTGGAGGCGGATAGGCTGATGTATTATCAGGTTCGGCACTGGGCTCTCCTGCCGGCGAACAGAGGATTAATAGATAGGCCTCTTACGCCATTTGAGAAATGGCTGTTCCTAGAGAAGGATGATAAAAAAGTAATTTTAGAACTTTATTGGCTTCTGCAGGGGGAGAAGCGCCCGCCTAAGTCAAAGGGACAGTTGAGATGTGAGAGGGAGCTGGAGAGAGAATTTACAGGTGAGGAATGGGACAGTATATTCTATAGAATACACCACACAGCATACAATGCAGCAGGGACAGAGACATCATATAAAGTTGCTTCATAATGGTATTACACCCCAGCACGGATACATGCATGGGACCATAATAAGTCGTATCTTTGTGTGGAGCTAAAGGCACACTTGTGCATTTGCTTTGGCATTGCCCCAAGCTACACCGTTACTGGGAAAACATTATAGATGATATTGATATAGCGTTCCAGGTTAAGATTCCTAGACACCCATCGTATATTTTGTTGGGACTGCCAAACCCCCTTACCTTTCCTTTAAGATCTCTAAAAGGGAGGCAGATGGCCCTGGCACTTAATGCAGCGCTACAGCTGATTCCAGCTCTCTGGGGTACAGATAGGGTTCCGACGCGTGCCTCATGGTTTCAGAAGCTGTGGTTTATTCTTGTCATGGAGAAACTCACGCTAGCCTCCCAGCAGCGGATAGGTGATTTGAGTGAGTGGTGGAGGCCATTCCTTCAGATCCTGTCCGCAGAATTTACTGAGCTGACATGCCCGATTTACTTGAGAGTTCTGAGGCTGATTTGAATGTGTGCTGTGGGGGGAGTTGCTGGGGGGGCTGAGCTTGGACAAGGCAGGGGGCAGAGGAGTGGAGAGGCAGGAGGATGACATGATCTCTCGGAGGGAGGCATTGTTGGTGTATTTTCATTTACATGTTTGTGTGGTTCTCATCTGTGGGACTAGCAGCCTGAAAGACTATTGGGCGTTGCTGTCGGCTAATAGTTTTGCAAGGAGAGGGTGGGCTGAGAGGTCCCTATGGGCATGACCTTTGAATTTCTTGGAGGGACTTTTGTCTGCAGATTTGGAATTGCTGCTGTGCTGATACATTTTATTTCATGTCCCGCAATTAGCTGTATTTTGTATGCTTATACTTTCAAAACCATAAATAGATTTGATCCATAAAAAATTGCTGTAAAGAAGGAATTTGACCCATCATGGAGAGCACTGGTTCCAGTCCTGAGAATACACAGTATCAGAACTGTGATCCTACCACCACTGCCTGGTTCTAAAGAAAACTGCTTAATTTCAATTGACTATTTCAAATTACACCATGTGGCCAGTCCTGCACAGTAGACCATGAGGACTCGGGTGGTTCCCATACCCCTCTTACTGCCATTTAGGGTGTATCTCAACAAGCACACAAAAATCATGAGAATACTGCCCTGAGCTTGGTCAGGCCGGAAAATGATCTTTCATTAATTTCTCTTACCACATCATCAACAGGAAATGGCAGAAATTCTGAATTATACTATTAAAAGTCAACACAAACGGATGAAATTGTTTACTACAAACCACCAAGAGATACAGCTGCCAGTTCTCTTTCACCTGCATCGGCTACAGTTTTTGTACAAACTGCTTCCAGTTACTTTGCCAACATTAATGATTCATCTTCAAACTCTTCAGCAGCATCTCTAGCACCTGTATCAAAAGCACGTAAGCTCTACATATGGCTCAAACATAACTATTTGATCCACCCATGACACTATCTGTGAATACTTCGGACTTTGCTTGCCTTTCTGCTTTGTATTGATTTTGTGATTTTCTTCTTCTTGCTGATACATGGTCATTATCTTCCTGAACGCTCTACTGTTAAAGTGGTGGATGAAGTTCTCAAACCTTACCTAGCCTCACATAAGTCCTGAAGAGACTTGTCCCTTGTGCACATTTCAGCCAGCAGTTCCAATTCCTGATGGGATTGCTGGGATAAAGTACAGTTTTATATTTTTGGCCCTATGGAAATGATTCAAAATCCTTATATATTCAAAGTATCTGTGAATGATATTGTTAGAAATGGGGTCTCTAGTTGGCAGTCAGTTTGCACTCTGTCCAGGCAGGGACCCTCACTCGAGTCAGGGCAATGGAGATACACACTCAAGATAACCCCTGCTCACCCCCTTGGTAGCTTGGCACAAGCAGTCAGGCTTATCTCAAAGGCATTGTGTAAAGTATTTGTGCCAACACACAGTAATACAGTGAAAACACTACAAAATTGGCACTGCACCACTTTGGAAAAATAGGTAATATTTATCTAAATCAAACAAGACCAAAATGACAAAAATCCAACATACACAAGTCAAGATATGAATTTTCAAAAGAATAAGGGTGTCATTACAACATTGGCGGTAAAAGCCACTTATCGCCGTGCAGAAGACTGCCAATACACCGCCGCGGCCGCGGAATTCCGCCACAGCTATTATGACACACATGTCGGAATCCGCCGAAATTCAGACACCCACACAAGTCCGCCACACCAAAGGTCAGTGTTAAACTGGAGATAACAAAACCTCCACCTCCACGCCAACAGAAACACGCCCATGCTATTACGACCCACGAATCCACGCGGTGGTCTTTCAACCGCGGTATTCTATTGGCGGTACACACCGCCGCGCTCAAAATACACACACATCTCCAAAACACCGCCACATTGGACAAATACACACACCTGATACACATACAAACACCACTCCCACACACCCAATGCAATATAAAACACACACCCACATCACCCACAAACCCCTACGACCAAAAATTAGTCACGAAGGCCAGAGAGACAGCACAGATTAGACAATCCCACCACACAGAGGCACACAACACCATCACCCACACAACATCCACGCACAAAACACCACACACCACTACACATCACCACACTCATCAACACATACACCACCCCACACATCACCCACACCACCCCATGTCATGCCAAAGACACCCCCGCTTTTCCGAGGAGGAGCTCAGGGTCATGGTGGAGGAAATCCTACGGGTAGAGCCACAGCTATTTGGCTCACAGGTGCAGCACACATCCATAGCCAGGAAGATGGCGCTATGGCGCAGAATCGTAGACAGGGTCAACGCTGTGGGACAGCACCCAAGAAATCGGGAGGACATCAGGAAGAGGTGGAACGACCTACAGGGGAAGGTGCGTTCAACGGTCTCCAGGCACAATATCGTGGTTCAGCGGACTGGCGGGGGACCCCCACCTCCTCCCCCACAACTAAAAACATGGGAGGAGCAAGTCTTGACCATCATGCATTCAGAGGGCCTCGGAGGAGTCGGTGGAGGAATGGACACTGGTAAGTCAAATCTTAACTATCATATCCCCCACCCTACCTCCATGCTATCACACACCCCCACCCTCACCCCCTCCCCTATCACTCCAACTCCTCACTAATGTACTAATAACACAAACCACTCATCTCAACACCAAGCCCTGCATGACACAACTAAGCATGGACACCCATCACGAAAGCATGCCCACTGCACTTACCCAGAACAACCCCCTAACCATCATCACACAAGCCCCCACACAGGAATGCTTGCACTGGGGTACACGCATACCCACCCATTGCACCCCATCACACACACACATGCAATAATCATGCTCTTGTGCCCCTGCAGGATCACGAAGGACCGTCACCACACCGGAGGGTCCAGACATCTCCACTCCACCCACAGAAGAGGCCCACAGTGACGATAGCAGCTCTGCCCTACTGGAGCCTGACGACCGGCCTGGACCATCGTGGGCCTTGGGACAGTCGGTTCCCCTCACACTGGCACAGCCCAACACTGACCTTCAACCCTCTGGTAACACCAGTATAGCACCCACCCAGCGGGCCCAAACCTCCGTACCCAGGACAGGTCAATCAGCTGTGTGTCCACCACTACAGGGAACCCAGGATAACCCACCACCCCAACAACAACAGGGACCTGGGGGCAGTGGTAGTGGGCACACGGTCCAGGGTACGGAGTCCCAGGAACACAGGGGAACTGGGAGGGCTGCTGTGCGACAGGGGGCAGACAGGCCAAGGGAACCCACTCTCCACGAGGCCCTCTCCTCCATCATGGGAGCATACCACCACTCCCAGGAGACGATGGCGACAGTCCTGTCAAGTTTCAGGAGACCCAGCGCCTGCAGGAGGAACAGTATTTGGGGTTCAGGGAGGAGCTCAGGACCATCAGCTCTGCCTTGGACACCATCGTAGGGGTGCTGAAGGACATACAGCAGACCATGAGGGACACCGTGGCACTCCAAGGGGCCCTTGACACTAGCATGGACGATGAACTGCCCACCACCTCCACCGGCGCTAGTGGACAGGACGCCCCGCCACAGGACCACCACACCAGCACCCCACCCCCTGCAGACGGACAACCACCATGCAAGCGGTCCCTGAGATCCAGGAACAGGACAGAGCAAGATGGCAAGACCCCCGCCAGGAAATGAGACCACCCTGATTCCCCCCCCACTGTCCCACTTTGTTACCGTGTCCATACTTAAACAGCCCCAGCTCCACTTCCTATGCCCATATGGGCAGTGCACCTGTGAGACTAATAGACTGGACTCTGCCATGGACATTCCTCCACCATCACCCATCCTCATTTACAAACCCCCCTCCATTTTTGAGCACTTCAATAAACACCCTTGAACCATAAAACAATCTGGAGTCAGTCTATGATTTGGTAATATGTATTATCAATGACAGTGCAAAAATGCGTTTCTAGTTGTAAAGGCAACATACCTATGTCACACATCACAAGTCCTTGAAGGATGCATGCAGATGACACACGTTGGTAACCACACCTGTGAAACCGTAATGGAAAGGAACAACTCAGTTACCAAATAATCCCATTAAATTACACACAGGATAGAGGAAGACGTGTGACAGTGAATGTAATGGTAAAAATGAAAATGTTCTCACCTGTGTGTCACTGGAAATATTGCTGTATGAGTGACTCCCTGTTGTCGTTGTCTTCTTCCTCAGCTTCCTCCTCATCACTGTCCACAGGCTCCACAGCTGCCACAACACCGTCATCTGGACCATCCTCCTGCAGAAAAGGCACCTGGCGTCGCAATGCAAGATTGTGAAGCATCGAGCAGGCGATGATGATCTGGCACACCTTCTTCGGTGAGTAGAATAGGGAACCACCTGTCATGTGGAGGCACCTGAACCTGGCCTTCAGGAGGCCGAAGGTGCGTTCGATCACCCTCCTAGTCCGCCCATGGGCCTCATTGTACCGTTCCTCTGCCCTGGTCCTGGGATTCCTCACTGGGGTCAATAGCCAGGACAGGTTGGGGTAACCAGAGTCTCCTAATAGCCACACCCGGTGCCTCTGGAGTTGACCCATCATATCAGGGATGCTGCTTTTCCGCAGGATGTAGGCGTCATGCACTGAGCCAGGGAACATGGCATTAACCTGGGAGATGTACTGGTCTGCCAAACATACCATCTGTACATTCATGGAATGATAACTCTTCCTGTTCCTGTATACCTGTTCACTCCTGTGGGGGGCACCAGAGCTACATGGGTCCCATCAATAGCACCTATGATGTTGGGGATATGTCCAAGGGCATAGAAGTCACCTTTCACTGTAGCCAAATCTTCCACCTCAGGGAAAATGATGTATCTCCTTACGTGTTTTAGCAGGGCAGACAACACTCTGGACAGCACGTTGGAAAACATAGGCTGGTACATCCCTGATGCCATGGCCACTGTTGTCTGAAAAGAGCCACTTGCAAGGAAATGGAGCACTGACAGCACCTGCACATCAGGGGGGATTCCATTGGGATGGCGGAATGGTGACATCAGGTCTGGCTCCAACTGGGTACATAGTTCCTGGATTGTGGCACGGTCAAACCTGTAGGTGACGATTAAATGTCGCTCCTCCATTGTCAACAGGTCCACCAGCGGTCGGTGCACCGGCGGATTCCGCCATCTTCTCAAATGTCCCAGCTGACGGCACCTAGGAAGGACAACAGCGACGAACGAGTCAATTTTTATCAAGGTATGTACCCACAGTTACACAGAAGACGACACCAAACACAAAACCCTTCCTGTATGTGTGTTGAGTGTAGGCCTAGCTATGTGTGACGCAGAGGTAAATGAAGCCATGTGGGCCCCTGAAACGGCGGCTGCCTGACCTCTAAACTGGGACAATGGGAATGTGGGGTAACTGCGTTGCCGTTGCACACCGTCGCGGTAGGCTGTCATAGACCGCGGCGCAATGCTGCATTGGTTAACATCGGACCCTATGGGTCCCAGGAGCCAATGAACAAGTGCGCCGGCGGTGATGATACGCACCGCTGCGGACATCACCGCCGCGGACGTCACCGCCATTTTCTATCTGTTCAATCACTAGATACCTGATCTTCGACAGGAGAGGACCTACACTGCAAGTGCTGCTGTGACCTCGGTCTGGAAGCGACGATGGCTGCTGCGTCTGGGGAAAGGGCCCCTGCCTTCACTGCTCAGGAGTTGGAGAAACTGGTAGACGGGGTCCTCCCCCAGTACACGCTACTCTACGGTCCTCCAGACCAACAGGTTAGTACACAGGTAGCACGTTGTATGGGCTAGGCCTGGTTGGAGATGGCTGGTTGTAAGAGGGAAGGGGGCAGAGTTCATGGAACATGAATGCATGTGAATGAATGTCCCACATGGCTAGGGTATGGAGGGGGGCTACTCACATCGACGGTGCAGTTGGTAATGACTTTGCTTCTTCCCTTGTGCATGTCATGTAGGTCAGCGCCCACCAGAAGAAGGACATTTGGCGTGCCATCGCCAAGGACGTCCGGACCCTGGGGGTCCACCAGAGATGGGGCACCCACTGCCGGAAAAGATGGGAGGATATTCGCCGCTGGAGCAAGAAGACGGCGGAGGCTCAGCTGGAGACGGCCTCCCAACGTGGGAGGGGTGCCCGTTGCCCCATTACCCCCTGATGTTCCGGATCCTGGCGGTGGCCTACCCTGAGTTGGATGGGCGCTCGAAGGCATCACAGCAGACACAAGGGGGTGAGTACTCTCTCATTCTGCGGACTTTGCGCGCAGTGGAGGGGTCTGGGTGGGGGAGGAGGCCTGTGGGTGTACCTAGGCCCGGCAGAAAAACGTAGACTAGGCCCTTCAGTAATGCAGGCCATGTGGCACTCTACCCCACTGCAGTAGAGTTCCAAGTACAGGTATAGATGCCCCTGTGGCATCCATGTGTGCAGATGTCCACCATAGCCATGTAGGCCAGATCCCAGAAATTGCATCTGCAGAGGCCAGGAGCACGGCGTAGTGCAGGGGGCTGCTGTGTCTGTATTGTCCGCCAACGGTAGGGGTATGCCATGCACTCAACCTGTCTTTATTCTGTCTCCCCCCCCCCCCTTTTTGTGCTTTCCCTGTTCTTTTGTGCATCAGCATCATCAGGCGGAGGTACAGTGGCACCAGAGCACGAGGGAGCTGCATCCCACATGGCCATGGAGGGCCACACCACGGACTCAGAATGCACCAGTGGGACGGAGGGCGAGGGGAGCTTCACGTCGGCCACTGGATCACCAACCAGCGACACGGACTCGTCCGCCGATGGGAGCTCCCTTGTTGTGGCAGCACCATCTGTGCGCCCCACTTCTACAGGTACAGCCGCCACCTCCCCTACCAGCACCGCCCTCCCAGCAGCCCCTCAGCGTTCGCCCTGTGCCAGCTCACCCAGGAGGGTGGGCATCACCTTCGCCCCAGGCACCTCAGGCCCTGCCCCAGTCACCCCTGCTGCCCTCAGTGAGGAGGCCATTGACCCCCTCAGGTCACTCACTGTTGGGCAGTCTACCATTGTGAATGCCATCCAGGGTGTAGAAAGGGAGTTGCAACACGGTAATGCATTCCTGGAGGGCATTCATTCTGGTCAGGCTGCCCTTCAGCGAACCCTGCAATCTCTGGCCTCAGCACTGATGGCAGCCATTGTCCCTGTGTCTAGCCTCCCCCCTCCAACCTCCTCCACCCAGACCCAATCCCCTGTACCCCAGCCCATCCCAAGCACACCTACAGACCAGCATGCACACACGTCAACACACAAGGGAAGCTCTGGCAAACATAGGCACCACACAACCCACAGGCACACACATAAGCATCACACACATGCAGACACACCAACACCCACTGCCTCCACTGTGTCCCCCTCCTCGTCGTCTGCCTCCTCTCTCCCAGTGTCATCTACACTCTCACCTGCATGCACTACATCTACAGGCACCAGGAGTCGCACCAGAACACCCAGCACCACAACCCCCTCACCTGCACTCACCACCTCCACTCCCATTTACACGTCCCCTGTGTCCTCTCCCAGTGTGTCTGTGACCCCCCACCCAAAGTACACAAACGCGGGCACCCACACACCCAACATCCATCCACCTCACGACAGCCTCCAGTACCTGCACCCAAAACACCTAAAGTGACACCTCCTACAACCACCTCCTCTTCCTACACTCCCAGACCCCCTCCAACTACCCATCCCAGTGTTCGTCAGAAACTGTCCCTCTGCAAAGTTGAACTTTTTGCCCCCACCCCGCCTCCAATTTCTCAGTCCCGTCGTAACGCCTCAGCCAAAAAGCCTCCAGTACCAGTGGTGCCTGTTCAAGGTGTGTGGAGTGCACCGGCCACCAGGGCAGGCAGTGTGACCCGGAGCCAAGGCACTGGCAGCCCACCCCCTGTAAATGCTCTGAAATTGGAAAGTGACCGACGGGACCCTGTGAAGACTCCTGGCGGCAAAACAACTCACAGGGTTCCAGGAGGATTGCAGAGTCAGCTGTGACTCCTCCAAAGGTGGGGAGGGGCCAGAGGAAGTCTGCACAGCCTGGTGTGAGCAGGGCGGCATCCTTCCCGGCGGTCGGGAGGCCACCGCCAGCACCGTTGTGACTGTTCCGGAGACCACCGCCATAGTCATTGCCCAGGAGGGCCCAAGTATCGTCACTGGTCAGGAGACCACCGCCACCGCCGGAGTCAGTGTCCAGGAGGGCCCAAGTATCGTCACTGGTCAGGAGACCACTGCCAGAGTCATTGCCCAGGAGGGCCCAAGTATCGTCACTGGTCAGGAGACCACCGCCGGAGTCAGTGCCCAGGAGGGCCCAAGTATCGTCACTGGTCAGGAGACCACCGCCACCGCCGGAGTCAGTGCCCAGGAGGGCCCAAATATCGTCACTGGTCAGAAAGACCACCGCCAGAGTCAGTGCCCAGGGGGCCCCGGCTGCCACAGCCCCGCTGGGCAATGAGGGAACGTCATGCCACACACCAATGCCCAGTCCAGACCCGCCATGGCAAAGCACTGCTGAACAGTCCAGATAACGTCATGCCACACACCAATGCCCAGTCCAGAGACCGCCATGACAAAGCACCGCTGAACAGTCCAGAACCGCCATGGCAAAGCACCACTGAACAGTCCAGTGACCGCCATGGCAAAGCACTGCTGAACAGTCCAGAACCGCCAAGGCAAAGCACAGCTGAACAGTCCAGAACCGCCATAGCAAAGCACCGCTGAACAGTCCAGAGACCGCCATGGCAAAGCACCGCTGAACAGTCCAGAGACCGCCATGGCAAAGCACTGCTGAACAGTCCAGAGACCGCCATGGCAAGGCACCGCTGAACAGTCCAGAACCGCCATGGCAAAGCACCACTGAAAGGTCCAGAGACCGCCATGGCAAAGCACCGCTGAACAGTCCAGAGACCGCCATGGCAAAGCACCGCTGAACAGTCCAGAACCGCCATGGCAAAGCACCGCTGAACAGTCCAGAGACCGCCATGGCAAAGCACCGTTGAACAGTCCAGAGACCGCCATGGCAAAGCACCGCTGAACAGTCCAGAACCGCCATGGCAAAGCACCGCTGAACAGGGCATGCACCGGGGAAGAATGAAAAGGCCGCCACATCAAGCATCGTTATCCCATGTGCAGCTGGGACAGTGAAGGGACAGGAACTGTCATGGGGAGACTAATCCAGTCTGGGCACCAGTCCCCCTCCAAAACCAGTGGAGGCTGTTATCTACTTCCAAAACTGTGGCTTTGCACTCCCCAGGATGGTCCAGTGGGCAACCCACCCACTGTAGAGACTTGAGAGACTGTGGCTTTGCACTCCCCAGGATGGTCCAGTGGGCAAACCACCCACTGTAGAGACTTGAGAGACTGTGGCTTTGCACTCCCCAGGATGGTCCAGTGGGCAAACCACCCACTGTAGAGACTTGAGAGACTGTGGCTTTGCACTCCCCAGGATGGTCCAGTGGGCAAACCACCCACTGTAGAGACTTGAGAGACTGTGGCTTTGCACTCCCCAGGATAGTCCAGTGGGCAAACCACCCACTGTAGAGACTTGAGAGACTGTGGCTTTGCACTCCCAGGATGGTCCAGTGGGCAACCCACCCATTTAGAGACTTGAGAGACTGTGGCTTTGCACTCCCCAGGATACATCAATGGGCATGGAGCCCCGTCGTGGATCTGGCTTTGCACTCATCCGGCTGAGGTGCCCCCCTTCCCTTCCCCCTGAGGTGCCTGTAGTATTTCTATCTGATGCCCCGGCAGTGTTCTCTCCGTTTGTGGACAGGTATCTTTTGTGGGCCTCGCCCATGCATTTTTGGACTAGTGGTGCACGGACATTGATATGTGCATATCTGCACTACTTCTCATAATGTATATACTTTTTAATGATTTTAAAATATATCTGTATATTTTTGAGACATGTATATTGATACATTACAATGTTTGAACTGATTTCGTTTTGTCTTTGCATTCTTCCGGGGGGGTTGTGGGTTGTTACTGTGAATTTTGTGAATGCATTGGTGTGTGTGTTGTAATATGCGAGGGTGGGGGTGGGGGTGTTGCGTGTGTGTCCCCCTAACTTTTGCCCCCCCCTCCCCTATGTCGTAGGTGCAGTACTCACCGTTGTCTTCGCTGGCGCTGGTGTTGCTCTTCTTAGATGAGTAGGTATACAAGGGCCGGTAGGATTTGTAATTCCGGCTCCATGGAGTCCTCCTTCCTCGTGGGATGTGTTCAGGTGAGCGTTTTCCCATTGCAGTAACTGTTTCTGCCGTGTTTTTATCCACAGTGAATCCGCCCCGGAAAAGGTGACGGATTGGCGGGTTGTGATACTATGGGCGGTACATTGTCTTCCACCTGTCTGTTGGCGTGACCGCCGCGCTGCTTGTCTGTACCGCCGTGGCGGGCGGTGTGTTAAAGTGGCTGTCTTTGTTGGCGGTTTCCGCCAGGGTCATAATTCCCTTTTTTTGTCTGCCGGCCTGTTTGCGGTATTACCGCACCTTTAACACCGTCCGCCAGGGTTGTAATGACCCCCTAAGAATCTTACTCCATAGAAAACAATCAAAACTTTGATTTTACACAAAGTACCTGGTTTGCTTAAAAAATAAAGCCGTACGGGCAAGCGTGCGTTGGAAAAGTCAACGATGAGTCGATTCCTTACTCGCAAGTGAGGCCATGCATCATTTCTTCGCAGGTCGGGTAGGCGATGCGTCGTTTTTCTCCCCCTCATGAGAGCGGTGCATCGATTTCCGGACAGGGCACCTCGGATTTGCACAGGTTCTTGATGATTTTGACACACAGCGATGATGTGTGAGAAATGCGGCCGCACGTGTTGGAAAACCGATCCATGTGGGGTTTGCATCGTTATGAGCAACTGCAAGCGGGTGTTGCGTCATTTCTCCAGTCACGATGCGTTAATCTCCCAGCCGCTATGCAGGTGGAGCATCGATTTCAGCCGCAAAGCCGGAGGTGAGTCATTTTTCAGCTGCGTTGCAGGTGGTGTGTTGCAAATTTCCCTGCACAGTGTTCTGTGCATGGATTTCAGTCCTTAGTTTGCCAACTTCACATTTTAAGGGCCCAGGGGCTGGAAGAAGGACACTTGGCAGGGCAGGAGTCTCAGCAGAAAGTCCAGGTGCTGGCAGAGGAAGTCTTTGGTGACCCTGAGACTTCAAAACAGGAGGCAAGTTCAGTCCATTAAATGTATGAAGGTTTGGACCTGGCAAGTGGGTACACTTGCCAGGTCGAATTGGCAGTACAAGGCTGCACACACAGACACTGCAGTGGCAGGACTGAGCCATGTTTACAGGGCTACTCATGTGGGTGCCAGAATCAGTGCTGCAGGCCCACTATTAGCATCTGATTTATAGGGCCTGGGCACCTCTAGTGCACTTTACTGGGACTTACTAGTAAATCAAATATGCCAATCATGTAAAGCCAGTTACACATACAATTTCACATTGGGAGCACTTGCACTTTAACACTGGTCAGCAGTGGTAAAGTGCCCTGAGTAACAAAAACAGCAAAACCAGCACATAGCAACAACATGGGAAGCAAAGGAAAAAAGTTAGGGGAGACCAGGCTAAGGGTGCCAGGTCTAACACGCCCCCCCCCAACTGAAAGTATGGAAAGCTACCCAACCTCACATCACTAAGGCGGAAGAATCTTGACAGACCATCAGCATTGGTGTGTTCTGTTCCAGGGCAGTGTTCCACCACAAAGTCTATCCCCTGTAGGGAAATGGAACACCTCAACAGCTTTGGATTATCACTGCTCACCTGCATTAACCATCCAAGGGACCTGTGGTCGGTCTGAACCTGGAAGTGAGTCCCAAACAAGTAGGGTCTTAGCTTCTTCAGCACCCAGACCACAGCAAAACCTTCACGCTCAATTGCACTCCTCCTATTTTCCCTGGGAAGTAACCTCCTACTAATAAAGGCTACATGTTGATCTAGGCCCTCTTTGTTTACCTGTGACAAAACTGCTCCTACACAATGCTCTGAAGCATCAATCTGCACAACAGATTCTGTATAGAAGTCAGTTGCCTTCAGCACGGGTGCCGTGCACATGGCTGCCTTCACGGCATCAAAAGCTGTCTGGCAAGACTGAGGGGTCATTCCGACCCCGGCGGGCGGCGGGCGCTGCCTGCCGGGCGGAGACCGCCAGAAGACCGCACCGCAGTCAAATGACCGCGGCGGTCATTCTGACTTTCCCGCTGGGCGGGCGGGGGACCGCCAAAAGGCCGCCCGCCCGCCCAGCGGGAAAGCCCCAGCAACGATGAAGCCGGCTCCGAATGCAGTGGCACCCGTCGCGATTTTCAGTGTCTGCTAGGCAGACACTGAAAATCATTATGGGGCACTGTTAGGGGGCCCCTGCTATGCCCATGCCTGTGGCATGGGCAGTGCAGGGGCCCCCAGGGGCCCTACGACACCCGTTCCCGCCATCCTGTTCCTGGCGGTTTTTACCGCCAGGACCAGGATGGCGGGAAGGGGGTCGGAATCCCCATGGCGGTGCTT
The DNA here is from genome assembly GCF_031143425.1 of Pleurodeles waltl. Classification (NCBI taxonomy): domain Eukaryota; kingdom Metazoa; phylum Chordata; class Amphibia; order Caudata; family Salamandridae; genus Pleurodeles; species Pleurodeles waltl. Next base: position 716,959,213 of record NC_090447.1, read on the forward strand.
CGAGCAGCGCCGCGATGGAGGATTCTTTGGGGCAGGGGTAAACCGGCGGCAAACCGCCGGTTGCCCTTTTCTGACCGCAGCTTTACCGCCGCGGTCAGAATTGCCCATGAAGCACCGCCAGCCTGTTGGCGGTGCTTCCGCGGCACTCTGTCAGAATGACCGCCTCAGTACAGATCACTTGCTTTGGTTGTTTCTTGGAGTTTAACTCAGTCAAGGGAGCAACAATAGTGCCATACCCCTTGACAAATCTCCTATAGTATCCTGTGAGACCTCAAAAGGCTCTCACTTCAGTCTGGGTATTGGGAGGCTCCCAAGACAGAATAGTGTCACTCTTGGGTTGTAGGGGTGCCATCTGGCTACTCCCCACCTGATGTCCCAAGTACACCACAGTGCCCTGCCCTATTTGGCACTTTCTTGCCTTAATAGTGAGGCCTTCCTTCTGCAGGGCCTCTAACAATTTGCAGAGGTTCTGCAAGTGTTCCTCCCAGGTGGAGCTGAACACAGCAATGTCTTCCAGGTAGGCTGCACTGAAATCATCTAGCCCAGCCAACACCTGCTTAACCAGCCTCTGAAATGTGTCAGCGGCATGCTTCATTCCAAAGGGCATCACCCTAAACTGGTAGTGCCCATCTGGGCTGGAAAATGCAGACCTCTCCTTAGCCTCCTCAGTCAGAGCAATGTACCAACATCCAGAGGTCAGATCAAATGTACTTAGATATGTGGCAGCCCCTAACCGATCAATGAGCTCATGATCTCGGGAGATGGGGTGCGCGTCAGTCTTAGTGACTGCATTGAGTCCCCGGTAATCCACACAGAACCGGAGTTCTGGAGTGGCACCAAGAGCAGCAGCTTTTGGGACCAAGACCACAGGGCTGGCCCAAGGGCTACTGGAAAACTCAATAACCCCTAATGCTAACATCTTGGGTATCTCATATTGATGTTAGCCCTAACCTTGTCAGTCACTCTGTAAACCTTTAGTTTCACAGGAGGACTGTCCCCAGTGTCCACATCATGTGTACACAGATGAGTGAACCCTGGGATCAAGGAAAATAGAGAGGCAAAAGGTCCCAACACTTGGCAACAGTCCCTCTGTTGTTCTGGGGTCAGGGAGTGGGAGAGGTTCACACCCTTCACAGACCCATATTTCTCCTTAGCAGACAGTCAGGAAGAGGCTTATTCTCTTCCTCCACCACATCATCTGTTACTAGGAGCATTGTCACCTCTGTCCTCTCAAAATGAGGCCTGAGGCGGTTCAGATGTAGGACCCTTAAAGGGGTCCTGGGAGTCTGCAAGTTCATCAGATAGGTGACATCACTCTTGCACTCCACTACCTCAAAAGGCCCAGTCCACTTATCCTGGAGAGCCCTAGGCTCCACCGGGGCCATCACCCACACTTTCTGGCCAGGCTGAAACAAACTCAAGAAGAGTGGCATTTTGGTCATACCAGTGCTTCATATGTTCCTGGCTTCCTTCTAGGTTCTCTTGGGCAGCTTCTTGATGCAGGCTGTCTGGTTCCTAACACCATCATGTAACTTAATACACCCTGGGTGGGCTTACTGGAGGCTCTCTCCAAGCCTTCCCTAACCAGACTCAAACATCCCCTGACAGGTTGGCCATACAGTAACTCAAAAGGGCTAAATCTAAGACCCTTTTGAGGCTCCTCCCTGTAGGCGAGAAGAAGGCGTGGCAAGAGGACGTCCCACTTATGCCTCAAGGCCTCTGACAGGCCCATGATCATGCCTTTCAAGGTACTGTTGAATCTTTCAAACAGTCCGTTACTTTGGGGGTGGTAAGGAGTGGTGAATCTATATGTCACCGCACACTCCTTCCACAGAGACTTCATATATGTTGATATGAAGTTGGTACCCCTATCAGATACCACCTCTTTAGGGAACCCCATGCGGGTAAAAACTCCCATCAATGCACGTCCCACCACAGGGAAGGTGATTAACTTCAGAGGAATGGCTTCTGGATACCGGGTGGCATGGCCCACCAAGACCAGGATGGACCTGTTGCCCATGGCTGTCTTTGGATCCAGAGGCCACACAATGTCAATACCAACCCTTTCCAAGGGGGTGCTGACCACAGGAAAAGGTTGGAGGGGAGCCTTACATTTTCTCCCACTCTTGCCACTTGCCTGACAAGTATGGCAGGACCTACAGTGTGCTTCTGAGTGCCTGTGCATTTGGGGCCAGTAAAAATGGGTGATAAGCCGTTCACAGGTCTTGTCCTGCCCCAGATGTCTAGCTAAAGGCACATCATGAGCCAGACCCAGTATGAAGACCCTGAAGCACTGGGGTACCACCAACACACGGGCTGACCCAGGCTCAGCAACCTTAGGCTCCCTATATAGGAGGCCGTCCTCCCAGGAGATCAAGTGTGATCCAGACTCATTGCCCGACACCTGGTCTACAGCCTGCTACAGCAACCCCTCCAGAGTATGGCATGTCTTCTGTGCCTTACAGAATGCTTCCCTGGTGGGGCCCCGTTCCTGCTGCCACTGATTCAGCTCAGGGACCTTCCCCAGTTCAGCCACCAGCTCCCCTGTAGGTTCCGGGGAGTCCCCCTCAGGTTCAGCCTCCTCCCGGACCGTGGGAACTTTTGTAGTGGGTTTCCCGCACCCCTTGCCCTTCCTCCTTCTGACGGACACCTGGGCCACTCTTTCAGGCTCCAAGGTCTCCTGATCACCCTGATGGGCTGCCATTGACCGGGTGGAAACACACTCCCACCAAGGCAGACCCAACATCTCCAAGTGAGATGTGCGTTCCACATCCTTCTAAGGGGAATCCTCCAGGTCAGTGCCAAGCAGACAACCTATAGGCATGGTTGGACTCACTACTACTCTCAAGGCACCTGAGACCCCCCCTTTTTAAGGGAACCTGCGCCACTTTGTACAGGTGCTCTGAGTTGTCTACCGCAACTACGTGGTGAAGTACATGGGGATCTATCTGCTCATCAGACACCAGGTGACTTCTCACAGTAGTCACACAGACTCCTGTGTCTCTCAGAGCCTCCACCCTCTGTCCATTGATGGTCACCCACTGCCTGTACTTTTTAGTGTTTTGAAGCACAAGGGTCCTCTGGACCAGCTCGCTTTCCTGTAGTGAGACAAGAGTGATCTCAGCTGGCTCCCACCCATCTGGAACCAACTCCTCTCCAAGTGCTACACTGGCCACACCCTGTGACTGAGCACCAGTGGGTGCCAGTGTCCACTTGGGACATTTGGGATCCCTCTCACATGACCCACCTGATCACATACATAACACTTGCGGGGACACCCCCTCTGCAGGTTTCCCTTTAGAAAACCATTGCTTATTTTCACCTGGGGCTAGGAATCCTTACCCTGGGAACTAGGTTGGGGCCCTGTTTACCCTTTCTCCCCTATTCTTCTGAGAGGGACCCTGCCCACCCTTGGCGTGGTCTCCTCCATACCTACTTTGGACCCTGGTGCTCTCCCAATGGTCTGCTTTCTGTGCAAGCTTCCTGGGGTCAGCTTGATGTCAATCAAGTGCTGGCGCATCTCTGGAAAACAAAGACTGTACAAGTGCTTCCAAGCAATTAAGTTGTAAAGCCCCTCATAAGTTGTTACGTTACTGCCCTTCAACCAACAATTCAGTGACCTGCAGAAAGAGTCAACACATTGTAACCAAGCTTGTGATTCTTTCTTTTTATAGGACCTAAACTTGTCCTTGTACTGCTCAGGGGTGAGACCATACCTTGTGAGTAGGGTGTCCTTCATGATGGTGTAGATGAGTCCTTGAGGATCTCCTAAGGATGTCAAGGTGTCCCTTTCTTCTACCTCGAAGTGCTTCCACAGACCCGACCCCAATGTGCTTCAGAGACCATGTTCATTTGGAGAGAAGACTCATACCCCTTAAACCACAGGTATATGTCACCCTATCTCTTGTAACCCTTAACTAGGTCTTTGGGCATGCACAGACTCCTCCCAGGCTGCACTGTGGTACTGCTGCCACCATCTCTACTAGGCTGGCTCCTATGATGTAGTTCCCTCAAACTAAGCTCATGAGTGTAGGAAAGTACCATCTTTCATGGCATGTTATCCCCATTTTGCCTGTATGTCAGTAGGTTTTTGCCTGTCTCACTTGGATCCTGCCGGTCAGGACCCCAGTGCTCATAGTTCATGGCATAATGGTAGTCATTACAACCCTGGCGGTCGGTGTTAAAGCAGCGGTAAAACCGCCAACAGGCCGGCAGAAAAAAAAGATGGAATCACGACCGTGGTGGAAACTGCCAACATAGATAGCCACTTTAACACTCCGACCGCCATGGTGGTACAAACAAACACCGCAGCGGTAACCGCCAACAGACAGGCGGAGGACAAAGTACCGCCCACAGTATTACAACAGTCCAATCTGCCACCTTTTCTGGGGCGGAATCACTGCGAACAAAAACACAGCGGAAACAGGACTTAGAAGGGAAAAGGCTCACCTCTACACACCCCACGAAGAACCAGGACGCCATGGAACCCGAACACCACATAATACCAAGAGCACGAACGCCGGTGGCGAAGACCACGGTGAGTACTGCACCTACGACACAGGGGGGGGGGAGGGAAAAGAGAGTGACACAAACACGCAACACGAAACACCACCACCCCCACCCTCACCCACGACAACACACATACATCATGATACATTACAGTTACACCCCCCAACCCCCTGGAAGAATGCAAAGACAAAAGGAAATGAGTCGAACGTTTGTAATCGATTAAAAGTCAGTATTAAAAAAATATATATACACTATTAACAAACATATACACCAATAATACAAGTCCAAGGTGTTCCACCATTAAAGTCCGTGGACCACTGGGCCCAAAATGCATGGGCGAGGCCCACACAAGATACCCCATCAAAATGGAGAGAACACTGCTGGGGCATCAGTTCGAAATACAAGAGGCACCTCAGGGGGAAGGAAGGGGGGCGCCTCAGCCGGATGAGTGCACAACGCCAGATCCACGAGGGGGCTCCATGCGAATTGATGTATCCTGGGGAGTGCAAAGCCACAGTCTCACAGGTCTCTACAGTGGGTGGTTTGCCCACTGCCTTATCCTGGAGAGTGCAAAGCCACAGTCTCACAAGTCTCTCAAGTGGTTGGTTTGCCCACTGCCTTATCCTGGGGAGTGCAAAGCCACAGTCTCTCAAGTGGATAACTGTTTCCACTGGTTCTGGAGGGGGCTTTGTGCCCAGAGTGCTTCATCCTGCCAAGGACTGAGGTAGTGGATTGGATACTCCACTGGTTCTGGAGGGGGCTTTGAGCCCAGAGTGCTTCATCCTGCCAAGGACAGAGGTAGTGGATGGGATACTCCACTGGTTCTGGAGGGGGCTTTGTGCCCAGAGTGCTTCATCCTGCCAAGGACTGAGGTAGTGGATGTCTTTCTCCACTGGTTCTGGAGGGGGCTTTGTGGCCAGAGTGCTTCATCCTGCAGTGTCCTTGGCAGCGATGCTTGTGCCGGCGGTGTCCTTGGCAGCGGTGCTGGTGGTGTCCTTGGCAGCGGTGCTGGTGGCAGTCTTGTCCGCCGTGCAGGTGTTCTGTGACTTGCCTGTCTTTCTGTGCCCCTTCCCCACCTTTGATGGTGGCGCAGCTGTCTTCCCACTCCCAACTGTACTCCTGGGAGAGGCTTTGGTGGTAGATGTTTTGCCTTTCTCCTGCTGGGCACTGGCCAACTTTTTATGCTTTTGAGGTGGGGGACTGTCCGTGGTCTGGCTCCTTGGCACACTGGCTGCCCTGCTGCTTGGCGCACTCCAGAAGCCAGTTACTGCTGGCACCACTGTGCCCGGTGATGTGGTGGCTGAGGTGCTGGGATGGGACCTGGAAAGGCAGGCCCTAGGGTACTGAAGGGGTGGGGTAGGTGAGGGGAAGAGGTCAAGATTGGACAGGAAAAGTTTTTTGGACACACTGGGACGGGTAGATGGAGGGGGTTTGGGAGTGGAGGAAGAGGTAGTGGTTGTAGGAGGTGTCCATTTGCTGACTTTGGGTGAAGGTGCATGGGCTGGATGCTGTCATGAGGTGGGTGGCTGTTGAGTGGGTGTGTGGCTGCGTTTGTGTACCTTGGGAGGTGAGCTCACAGACACACTTGGAGAGGACACAGGGGATGGGTGTGGTGAGTGCACGTGAGCGGGGTGTGGTGATGGGTGTGCTGGTGATGGACGTAGTGGCTGAAGATGTAGTGCATGCAGGTGTGAGTGGAGACGAGACTGGGAGGGAGGAGGGAGACGTGGAGGAGGGGGACACAGTGGAGTCAGTGGATGTTGGTATGTGTGCATGGGTATGATGCTTGTGTGAGTGCCTGTGGGATGTGTGGTGCTTATGTTTGCCAGAGCTTCCCTTGTGTGTTGAGGTGTGTGCATGCTGGTCTGATAGTGTGCTTGGGATAGGCTGAGGTACAGGGGTTTGGGTCTGGGTAGAGGAAGTTGGAGGGCGGAGGCTGGACACAGGGACAATGGCTGCCATCAGTGCTGAGGCCAGAGTGTGAAAAGCTCGCTGTTGGGCTGCCTGACCAGAATGAATGCCCTCCAGGTATGCATTGGTCTGTTGCATCTGCCTCTCTAGACCCTGGATGGCATTCAAAATGGTAGACTGCCCAAAAGTGAGGGACCTTAGGAGGTCAATGGCCTCCTCAATGAGGGCAGCAGGGCTGACTGGGGCAGGGGCTGAGGTGCCTGGGGCGAAGCAGATGCCCACCCTCCTGGGTGAGCGGCCACGGGCACACTCTGAGGGGCTGCTGGGAGGGCGGTGCTGGTGGGGGGGTGGCGGCTGTACCTGTTGATGCGGTGGGCAAAGAGGGGCCTGCCCCCGCAAGGGAGCTCCCATCAGAGGAAGAGTCCGTGTCGCTGTTCTCAGCTCCTGTCCCCGCCGTGGAGCTCCCCTCTCCCTCCGTCCCACTGGTGGCTTCAGACTCCATTGTCGCCCTCCAGGGCCATGTGGGATGCAGCTTCCTCTTGCTCCGGTGCCACTGTTCCTCCGCCTGATGATGCTAATGCATATAAGAACAGGGAGACCAAAAAAAGTGGGGGAAGACAGAAGAAAGACATGTTGAGTGCATGCAATACCGCTACCGTTGGCAAACACCTACAGACACAGATGCCCCCTGCACTACGCCATACACTTTGAGTTCCCTAATTAATCACAGGGACATGGGTTACAAGGCCTATGCCCGATTGCTGCACACATGGAAGTCACAGGAGCCTGACTAGGTGTAGTTGCCTCTGAACACAGGTGGGGTGAGGTGCCACACGGCCTGCCTTACGAATGGACCTTGCCTACTAAACTCGCCTAGGGGAACTCACAGCCCACCTCCCCAACCCAGACACCTCCACTGCGCGCAAAATCAGCTGAATGTGACTGTACTCACCCCCTTGTGGCTGCTGTGATGCCCTCAAGTGACCATCCAACTCCGGATACGCCACCACCAGGATCCAGAACATCAGGAGGGCCGTGGTGCGACGGGCACCCCTCCCACGTTGGGAGGCCATCCCCAGCTAGGCCTCTGCCGTCTTCTTGCTCCTGCGGCGAATGTCCTCCCATCTTTTCCAGCAGTGGATGCTCCGTCTCTGGTGGACCCCAGTGCCCGGACTTCCTTGGCGATTGCATGCCAAATATCCTTCTTCTGGTGGGCGCTGACCTAAAGGATTAGTACAGGGGGAAAAGGAGAAGATATAACCGTCCGCACCGTCACAGTCATTGGCCCGCATCCCTACCCCTGCCATGACGCACATGCACTCACCGTCGTTTTGTGCACGCCTCATTCTCCCCCCCTATCTTCCATCCACACCACTCTACACAGGCATTGCCCATTCGGCATGCTCACAGTGTACTTACCTGTTTGTCTGGAGGACCGTAGAGTAGCGTGTACTGGGGGAGGACCCCATCCACTAGTTTCTCCAACTCCTCCATGCTGAAGGCAGGGGCCCTTTCCCCAGACACATGAGCCATTGTCTCTTCCAGACTGAGGTCACAGCAGCACTTGCAGTGTAGGTCCTCTCCTGTTGAAATCAGGTATCAAGTGATTGAACAGAGAGAAAAAGGGCGGTCACGTCCGCGGCGGTGCGTACTGTCACCGCCGGCGTACATCGTCATTGGCTCCTCGGACCCATGGGGTCCAATGTTAACCAATGCAGGATTGCGCCGTGGTCTACGACCACCTACTGCGATGGTGTACAACGCCAGTACAGTTACCTCATATCCCCTTGTCCCACCTTACAGGTCAGGCAGCCGCCATTTCAGGGGGCCACATGGCATTATTTTTTAATGCGTCACACATATCTAGGCTGTGCATAAACACCAATACAGGCACATAGTGGTTTTTAAAAATTGAGGAATAAAGTTGTGTTTACGTACCTCAGTGTTGGTTGACTCTCTGCTCGCTGTTCTCCTCCATAGAGCACGTCCGCTGGGGCAGATGAGGAGGTGGCGGCATCCTCTGGTGTACATTCCGCTGGTGGACCTGTCGACAATGGAGGAGCGACATGTAATTGTCACCTATAGACTTGATCGTGCCACAATCCTGGAACTGTGTGCCCAGTTGGAGCCTGACCTGATGTCAGCTATCCGCCATCCCACAGGAATCCCCCCTCTAGTGCAGGTCCTGTCAGTACTCCATTTCCTGGCAAGTGGTTCTTTTCAAACGACAGTGGCCATAGCATCAGGGATATCCCAGCCTATGTTCTCCAAGGTGTTGTCCAGAGTGTTGTTTGCCCTGCTGAAACACAGGTGGAGGATTTTCCTACAGTGAAAGGTGACTTCTATGCCCTGGGACATATCCCCAACATCATAGGTGCCATTGATGGGACACATGTGGCCTTGGCCCCCCCGCAGGAGTGAACAGGTGTACAGAAACCGTAAGAGTTACCATTCGATGAATGTGCAGATGGTGTGTTTGGCCGACCAGTACATCTCCCATGTGAATGCCAAGTTTCCAGGCTCAGTGCCTGACGCTTACATTTTGAGGAATAGCAGCATCCCTTATGTGATGGGGCAACTCCAGAGGCACCGTGTGTGGTTATTAGGTGAGGACATGGAGCCTTTACAGTGTGATTAGGTGTCTGGGGATGTCCCTAAGAGTTAGTGTGTGTCTAACAGATTTCCCTCGACATTTGTAGGTGACTCTGGCTACCCCAACCTGTCATGGCTACTGACCCCAGTGAGGAATCCCAGGACAAGGGAAGAGGAGCGCTACAATGAGGCCCATGGGTGAACTAGGAGGGTTATAGAGAGGACCTTCGGCCTCCTGAAGGCCAGGTTCAGGTGCCTCCATCTGACAGGTGGTTCCCTTTTCTACTCACCAAAGAAGGTGTGCCAGATCATCGTGGCCTGCTGTATGCTTCACAACTTGGCTTTGTGATGACAGGTGCCTTTTCTGCAGGAGGATGGTCCAAATGGAGGTGTTGTGGCAGCTGTGGAGCCTGTGGACAGTGAAGAAGAGGACGCAGAAGAAGGGGACATCGACAACAGAAACACAGTGATCCAACAATACTTCCAGTGAGACACGGGTAAGAAGATATGCCACATCTGATATAATTGTTCTACCTCTCATCTGTCTGTCACCTTCATCCAGTGTATGGACCCTGAGTTGTCACTTTCCCTTTCAATTTTACAGATGTGGGTCCCACTGAGTGACATCTGCTTTGTTTCCTCATAGACTAGAGCTGTGTGACATAGGTATGTTGACAATACAATGGATATATCATTTTTACACAGTTATTGCAAATACACATTTGTGAAAGCAGACTGACTCCAGATTGTTTTGTGCTTTAAGGGTGTTTATTTAAGTGCTAAATACTGGAGGGGGTGGTAAAATGGTCAGGGGTGATGGTGGAGGAATGTCCATGGCAGAGTCCAGTCTATTAGTCTCACAGGTGCATTGTCCAAAGGGGCATAGGAAATGGAGCTAGGGCAGTTTAAGGATGGACAAGGTGACAAAGTGGGACAGAAGGATGACAATCAGGGTGGTCTCATTTCTTGTCAGGGGTCTTGGCATTGTTCTCTGTCTTTTTCCTGGATCTCAGGGACCGCTTGCAGGGTGCTTCTCCATCTGCACGGGGTGGGGTGCTGGTGTCGTGGTCCTGTGGCGGCACCTCCTGTCCACTAGTGCCGTCGGAGGTGGTGGGCAGTTCATCATCGAGGCTAGTGTCCCTCCTGGTGTTGACGAGTTCCTTCAGCACCCCTACAATGGTGCCCAGGGTAGTGGTGATAGATATGAGTTCCTCCCTGAACCCCAAATACTGTTCTCCTGCAGCCGCTGGGTATCCTGAAACTTGGCCAGTACCGTTGCTATTGTCTCCTGGGAATGGTGGTAGGCTCCCATGATGTTGGAGAGGGCCTCGTGGAGAGTGGGTTCCCTGGGCCTGTCCTCCCCCTGTCGCACAGCAGCCCTCCCAGTTCCCCTGTGTTCCTGGGCCTCTGTCCCCTGAACCGTGTGCCCACTACCACTGCCCCCAGGTCCCTGGTGTTGTTGGGGTGGTGGGTTAGCCTAGGTTCTCTGTAGTGGTGGACACACTGCTGCTTGACGTGTCCTGGGGACAGAGGCATGGGCCCGCTGGGTGGGTGCTGTGCTGGTGTTTCCTGTTGTGGCTTGTGCCAGTGTGAGGGGAACCAACTGTCCTGAGGTCCCAGATGGGCCGGGCTGGTCATTTAGATCCAGTTGGACAGAGCTGCTGTCATCACTGTGGGCCTCTTCTGTGGGTGGAGTGGACATGTCTGGACCCTCCTGTCCGGTGACGTTGGGTAGGGGTCCTACAGGGGTGTAAAGGCATGATTATTGCATCTGTGTGTGGCATGGTGTGCAATGGGTGGGTGACCCTGTACCCCAGTGCTTGCATTCTTGTGTGGGACCTTATGTGATAATTGTTTAGGGGTGTTTGTGGGTATGTGCAGTGGCCATGCATTGGTGATGGGTGTCCATGCTTTGTTGTTGCATGCAGGGCTTGGTGTTGGGATGGGTGGTTTGTGATAGTGGGACATGTGTGAGGAGTTGGAGTGATGGGGGTGAGGGCGAGGGTGGGGGTATGTGATAGCATGCAGGTAGGGTGGGGGATGTAATAGTTAAGATTTGACTTACCAGAGTCCATTCCTCCAGCTACTCCTGCGAGGCCCTCAGGATGCAGAATCACCAAGACTTGCTCCTCCCTTGTTGTTAGTTGTGCGGGAGGAGGTGGGGGTCCGCCACCAGTCCTCTGGACTGCAAGGTGGTGTCTTGAGACCACGGAACGCACCTTCCCCGTAGGTCGTTCCACCTCTTCCTGATGTCATCCCGTGTTCTTGGATGCTGTCCCACTGAGTTGACCCTGCCCACGATTCTGCGCCATAGCTCCATCTTCCTAGCTATGGTGGTGTGCTGCACCTGTGATCCGAATAGCTGTGGCTCTAACCTGATGATTTCCTCCAACATGACTGTAGGAGGCTGGACTGGCTTGTAGTGAGTACCAAGGGGTACTTGCACCTTGCACCAGGCCCAGTTATCCCTTATTAGTGTATAGGGTGTCTAGCAGCTTAGGCTGATAGATAATGGTAGCTTAGCAAAGCAGCTCAGGCTGAACTAGGAGACGTGTGAAGCTACTACAGTACCACTTAGTGTCATATGCACAATATCATAAGAAAACACAATACACAGTTATACTAAAAATAAAGGTACTTTATTTTTATGACAATATGCCAAAGTATCTTAGAGTGTACCCTCAGTGAGAGGATAGGAAATATACACAAGATATATATACACAATAGCAAAAATATGCAGTATAGTCTTAGAAAACAGTGCAAACAATGTATAGTTACAATAGGATGCAATGGGGAAACATAGGGATAGGGGCAACACAAACCATATACTCCAAAAGTGGAATGCGAACCACGAGTGGACCCCAAACCTATGTGACCTTGTAGAGGGTCGCTGGGACTATTAGAAAATAGTGAGAGTTAGAAAAATAACCCTCCCCAAGACCCTGAAAAGTGAGTGCAAAGTGCACTAAAGTTCCCCTAAGGACAAAATAGTCGTGTTAGAGGGAAAATGCAAGGAAAACACAAATCAGCAATGCAACAACGATGGATTCCTGACTGAGGGTACCTGTGGAACAAGGGGACCAAGTCCAAAAGTCACAAGTAGCTCGGAGATGGGCAGATGCCCAAGAAATGCCAGCGGTTGGTTCAAAGAAGCTCTTACTAGGCTGAAGAACTGTGAATACTGCAGGAACGACAAGGGCTAGAGACTTCCCCTTTGGAGGACGAATCCCCCACGCCTTGGAGAGTCGTGCAGAAGTGTTTTCCCGCCGGATGGACGCCAACAAGCCTTGCTAAACGCAAATCGTGCGTTTGGCGTTTTTGGACGCTGCTGGGGCCCAGGAGGGACCAGGAGGTCGCAAATTGGACCTGCAGAGAGAGGGGACGTCGAGCAAGACAAAGAGCCCTCACTGAAGCAGGTAGCACCCGGAGAAGTGCCAGAAACAGGCACTACGAGGATGCGTGAAACGGTGCTCGCCGAAGTTGCACAAAGGAGTCCCACGTCGCCGGAGACCAACTTAGAAAGTCGTGCAATGCAGGTTAGAGTGCCGTGGACCCAGGCTTGGCTGTGCACGAAGGATTTCTGCCGGAAGTGCACAGGGGCCGGAGTAGCTTGCAAAGTCGCGGTTCCCAGCAATGCAGCCCAGCGAGGTGAGGCAAGGACTTACCTCCACCAAACTTGGGCTGAAGAGTCACTGGACTGTGGGGGTCACTTGGACGGTGTCGCTGGATTCAAGGGACCTCGCTCGTCGTGCTGAGAGGAGACCCAAGGGACCGGTAATGCAGCTTTTTGGTGCCTGCGGTTGCAGGGGGAAGATTCCGTCGACCCACGGGAGATTTCTTCGGAGCTTCTGGTGCAGAGAGGAGGCAGACTACCCCCACAGCATGCACAAGCAGGAAAACAGTCGAGAAGGCGGCAGGATCAGCGTTACAGAGTTGCAGTAGTCGTCTTTGCTACTATGTTGCAGGTTTGCAGGCTTCCAGCGCGGTCAGCGGTCGATTCCTTATCAGAAGGTGAAGAGGGAGATGCAGAGGAACTCGGCTGAGCTCATGCATTCGTTATCTCAAGTTTCCCCAGAGACAGAGACCCTAAATAGCCAGAAAAGAGGGTTTGGCTACCTAGGAGAGAGGAAAGGCTACTAACACCTGAAGGAGCCTATCACAAGGAGTCTCTGACGTCACCTGGTGGCACTGGCCACTCAGAGCAGTCCAGTGTGCCAGCAGCACCTCTGTTTCCAAGATGGCAGAGGTCTGGAGCACACTGGAGGAGCTCTGGACACCTCCCAGGGGAGGTGCAGGTCAGGGGAGTGGTCACTCCCCTTTCCTTTGTCCAGTTTCGCGCCAGAGCAGGGGCTAAGGGGTCCCTGAACCGGTGTAGACTGGCTTATGCAGAATTGGGCACATCTGTGCCCAACAAAGCATTTCCAGAGGCTGGGGGAGGCTACTCCTCCCCTGCCTTCACACCATTTTCCAAAGGGAGAGGGTGTTACACCCTCTCTCAGAGGAAGTTCTTTGTTCTGCCATCCTGGGCCAGGCCTGGCTGGACCCCAGGAGGGCAGATGCCTGTCTGAGGGGTTGGCAGCAGCAGCAGCTGCAGTGAAACCCCAGGAAGGGCAGTCTGGCAGTACCAGGGTCTGTGCTACAGACCACTGGTATCATGGAATTGTACCAACAATGCCAGGATGGCATAGAGGGGGCAATTCCATGATCATAGACATGTTACATGGCCATATTCGGAGTTACCATGGTGAAGCTACATATAGGTAGTGACCTATATGTAGTGCACGCGTGTAATGGTGTCCCCGCACTCACAAAGTTCAGGGAATTGGCTCTGAACAATGCGGGGGCACCTTGGCTAGTGCCAGGGTGCCCTCACACTAAGTAACTTTGCACCTAACCTTTACCAGGTAAAGGTTAGACATATAGGTGACTTATAAGTTACTTAAGTGCAGTGTAAAATGGCTGTGAAATAACGTGGACGTTATTTCACTCAGGCTGCAGTGGCAGGCCTGTGTAAGAATTGTCAGAGCTCCCTATGGGTGGCAAAAGAAATGCTGCAGCCCATAGGGATCTCCTGGAACCCCAATACCCTGGGTACCTCAGTACCATATACTAGGGAATTATAAGGGTGTTCCAGTAAGCCAATGTGAATTGGTAAAATTGGTCACTAGCCTGTTAGTGACAATTTGAAAGTAATGAGAGAGCATAACCACTGAGGTTCTGGTTAGCAGAGCCTCAGTGAGACAGTTAGGCACCACACAGGGAACATATACATGCACACCTATGAGCACTGGGGCCCTGTGTGTCAGGGTCCCAGTGACACATACATATAGGCCACAAACTTATGAGCACTGGGGTCCTGACCAGCAGGATCCCAGTGACACATAACAAACATACTGAAAACATAGTGTTTTAACTGTGAGCACTGAGGCCTGGCTATCAGGATCCCAGTGAGACAGTGAAAACAGTGACAAACACCCTGACATACACTCACAAACAGGCCAAAAGTGGGGGTAACAAGGCTAGAAAGAGGCTACCTTCTCACACAACCCCCCCCCAAACGAAGGACAATAAGGCTAACCTTGGCCAGTTGAGACTTTATTGTCTAAGTGGTGATAAGTAGAGAGTAGCTCTGCAATAGACTGGTTACTCCCTTTATCATCCACTATATGGTTACTTCCCTGTGGGGATGTAAACCATCCTGTTTGAAGTTTTTTAGCTAAGCAACAATGTGAAGATGTATTTTCAGAGTTTCTATCAGTAAGTTTTAGTTTAGAGCAGTGGGAATTGTCCACTGAACCTATTTGTAGTGATGGAAATGCCAGACAGGGATGCTGTCTCAGAAAAGCCATAGCTGGGCAAAAACTTTGTCCATATGGCTGGAAGAGAGAACAGGGATGCTGTTTCTCTTGGGTTGGAGCAGGGCAGGGATGCTGTCCTATCAGCTCCACACTAGGGCAGGGATGCTGTCCTAAGTGTTGTGAGGCAGTGCAGAGTTTCTGCACTAAAGTTTCTCTGGGAGGGTTGGAGGGATGCTCCATGTTAACTAAAATGGTGCTGTTTTTCTCACCAATGTTAGTTATCCCACAGAGAGGTACTTCCACCTCAGGGAGTCCAGCTTTGCCAGCTGATGATTCCCTTGGAACAGGTGCCACCCCAGGAGAGGTTTCTCCCACCACAGGAATAGTATCCTGAATGGTAGGGTGGTTAGGGGATACTGTGATACCCTTTTTACCTGTTGATGGAGAGGGATCCTGAGTTTTCAGGCCTTCTCTCCTTTGCTTTTTCATTTCACTTGAAATGAGAGGGAACAATTCCTCAGGGATGCCCAGCATGGCTGCATGGGCATAAAACTCTACATCAGCCCAACCTGAGGCCTCTAGGTCATTACCTAAGAGACAGTCTACAGGTAAGCTAGGTGATACCACCACCTGCTTAGGGCCAGTAACTCCACCCCAACTAAACTGAATTATAGCTAAGGGAAGAAACTTAGTGGAGTTATGGACATCAATAATCTTATACTGTTGTCCAATGATGTGTTGTTCAGGAGGCACTAGGTTTTCAGTCACCAAAGTGAAACTGGCACCTGTGTCCCTGTAGGCCAAGGCCTCAACACCATTTATTGAAACTGTCTGCCTGTACTTATCCATTGTAAGGGGACAAGCAGCCAGTGTGGCAAGGCCAATGCCACTAGGTGTGACAGAAACTGTCTTGGGACTGATTACATCAGTTTCCACTATGGACCCATAAGTGAACCCAACTACACCCTTTGCTTGACTGTTGCCAGCAGTCCCACCACTAGTACCACTACTGCTAGGGGCACTAGAGCTTGATGTATTAGTGGTGGTAGGCTCAGGGGGTTTACCTGGACAGGACTTATCCCCTGGCCTATGGCCTCTGTTTTTACACACAAAGCACCAAGGCTTTTTAATGTGTGCAGGTTGGGAAGAAGAGGAAGAATTTGTTTTATCCCCACCCTCTGAAGAGTGTTTAAGATTTGAAGTGGGATCTTTGGTTTTACCCTTATCCCCATGCTTATCTTGAGATTTTTCACCATCTTTCTTCTTATTGCCATCTTTGTCACCCCCTGTATGAACTTTTCTGTTCACCCTTGTTCTTACCCATTTGTCTGCCTTCTTTCCCAATTCTTGGGGAGAGATCAGATCAGAGTCTACCAGGTACTGGTGCAACAAATCAGACACACAATTATTAAGTATATGCTCTCTCAGGATTGTGTTATACAGGCTTTCATAATCAGTAACTTTACTGCCATGTAACCACCCCTCCAAGGCCTTCACTGAATGGTCAATGAAATCAACCCAGTCTTGTGAAGACTCCTTTTTGGTCTCTCTGAACTTTATCCTGTACTGTTCAGTGGTTAAGCCATAACCATCCAGGAGTGCATTCTTAAGAACTGTAAAATTATTGGCATCACTTTCTTTCACAGTAAGGAGTCTATCCCTACCCTTTCCACTAAATGATAGCCATAGGATAGCAGCCCACTGCCTTTGAGGGACATCCTGTACAACACAGGCCCTCTCAAGTGCAGCAAACCACTTGTTAATGTCATCCCCCTCCTTATAAGGGGGAACTATCTTGTGCAGATTCCTGGAATCATGCTCTTTTGCAGGATGACTATGGGGAATACTGCTGCTGCCACCATGGGTATCTAAACCCAACTTCTGTCTTTCCTTCTCTATTTCTAAAGACTGTCTATCCAAATCCAGCTGTTGCTTCTTGAGCTTCAGTCTGGTTTGTTCCACTCTCAATCTATTGAGCTCCCTTTCTAACAATCTGTCATCAGGGTGTGTGGGAGGGACATTTCTAGATACAGAGGTATGATGGGAATGAACAGAAGGAGACCTGTCCCTTACAAGGGGCACCCTAACAGCTTGGCTAACAGCATAATGTGAGAGCACATCATCAGTATGATGTGATTCAACCTCTGTACCAACTATGCTAGACTGTCTAGTAATGGGCAGGCTGAGAAGTTTCTTTCCTGAACCTTTTCCTGGGGGAGTCCCTGGATCAGATTGAGAACCATTAGCTACTTTTTCTACAGATTGGGCACTTATGGCCTTATCCTGTACTCTAAGCATATTAATTAACAGTTCTAAGGAAGGATTCTTCCCTACACTCAAACCTCTCTCTATGCAGAGACTCCTTGCTCCTTTCCAGCTAAGGTGATCATATGCAAGTTTGGACAGTTCAACTTTTTGGCCTGTGCCAGACATTTTTAGAGAGAGTTAAAGTGATAGAGAAAGAGAAAAAAGTTTTCAGAACTTTTTGGAAAGACAGAAAAAACTTTTTAAACTTTTAAGAACTTTTTGAAAGTTTAGAAGTACTTTTCAGCACTTAGAAAAGAGTGAAAAGAGGAAATGCAAAACTTTTTGGCTATGTGTATATACACTGACCTTGTTTTGTATATTTTTCTCTTATGAAAAGTACAATGACAAGAGTGGTAAGTAGTCTCAAAGCACTTATCCCACCGCTGCACAACCAATGTAGGAGGCTGGACTGGCTTGCAGTGAGTACCAAGGGGTACTTGCACCTTGCACCAGGCCCAGTTATCCCTTATTAGTGTATAGGGTGTCTAGCAGCTTAGGCTGATAGATAATGGTAGCTTAGCAAAGCAGCTCAGGCTGAACTAGGAGACGTGTGAAGCTACTACAGTACCACTTAGTGTCATATGCACAATATCATAAGAAAACACAATACACAGTTATACTAAAAATAAAGGTACTTTATTTTTATGACAATATGCCAAAGTATCTTAGAGTGTACCCTCAGTGAGAGGATAGGAAATATACACAAGATATATATACACAATAGCAAAAATATGCAGTATAGTCTTAGAAAACAGTGCAAACAATGTATAGTTACAATAGGATGCAATGGGGAAACATAGGGATAGGGGCAACACAAACCATATACTCCAAAAGTGGAATGCGAACCACGAGTGGACCCCAAACCTATGTGACCTTGTAGAGGGTCGCTGGGACTATTAGAAAATAGTGAGAGTTAGAAAAATAACCCTCCCCAAGACCCTGAAAAGTGAGTGCAAAGTGCACTAAAGTTCCCCTAAGGACAAAATAGTCGTGTTAGAGGGAAAATGCAAGGAAAACACAAATCAGCAATGCAACAACGATGGATTCCTGACTGAGGGTACCTGTGGAACAAGGGGACCAAGTCCAAAAGTCACAAGTAGCTCGGAGATGGGCAGATGCCCAAGAAATGCCAGCGGTTGGTGCAAAGAAGCTCTTACTAGGCTGAAGAACTGTGAATACTGCAGGAACGACAAGGGCTAGAGACTTCCCCTTTGGAGGACGGATCCCCCACGCCTTGGAGAGTCGTGCAGAAGTGTTTTCCCGCCAGATGGACGCCAACAAGCCTTGCTACACGCAAATCGTGCGTTTGGCGTTTTTGGACGCTGCTGGGGCCCAGGAGGGACCAGGAGGTCGCAAATTGGACCTGCAGAGAGAGGGGACGTCGAGCAAGACAAAGAGCCCTCACTGAAGCAGGTAGCACCCGGAGAAGTGCCAGAAACAGGCACTATGAGGATGTGTGAAACGGTGCTTGCCGAAGTTGCACAAAGGAGTCCCACGTCGCCGGAGACCAACTTAGAAAGTCGTGCAATGCAGGTTAGAGTGCCGTGGACCCAGGCTTGGCTGTGCACGAAGGATTTCCGCCGGAAGTGCACAGGGGCCGGAGTAGCTTGCAAAGTCGCGGTTCCCAGCAATGCAGCCCAGCGAGGTGAGGCAAGGACTTACCTCCACCAAACTTGGGCTGAAGAGTCACTGGACTGTGGGGGTCACTTGGACGGTGTCGCTGGATTCAAGGGACCTCGCTCGTCGTGCTGAGAGGAGACCCAAGGGACCGGTAATGCAGCTTTTTGGTGCCTGCGGTTGCAGGGGGAAGATTCCGTCGACCCACGGGAGATTTCTTCGGAGCTTCTGGTGCAGAGAGGAGGCAGACTACCCCCACAGCATGCACAAGCAGGAAAACAGTCGAGAAGGCGGCAGGATCAGTGTTACAGAGTTGCAGTAGTCGTCTTTGCTACTATGTTGCAGGTTTGCAGGCTTCCAGCGCGGTCAGCGGTCGATTCCTTATCAGAAGGTGAAGAGGGAGATGCAGAGGAACTCGGCTGAGCTCATGCATTCGTTATCTCAAGTTTCCCCAGAGACAGAGACCCTAAATAGCCAGAAAAGAGGGTTTGGCTACCTAGGAGAGAGGAAAGGCTACTAACACCTGAAGGAGCCTATCACAAGGAGTCTCTGACGTCACCTGGTGGCACTGGCCACTCAGAGCAGTCCAGTGTGCCAGCAGCACCTCTGTTTCCAAGATGGCAGAGGTCTGGAGCACACTGGAGGAGCTCTGGACACCTCCCAGGGGAGGTGCAGGTCAGGGGAGTGGTCACTCCCCTTTCCTTTGTCCAGTTTCGCGCCAGAGCAGGGGCTAAGGGGTCCCTGAACCGGTGTAGACTGGCTTATGCAGAATTGGGCACATCTGTGCCCAACAAAGCATTTCCAGAGGCTGGGGGAGGCTACTCCTCCCCTGCCTTCACACCATTTTCCAAAGGGAGAGGGTGTTACACCCTCTCTCAGAGGAAGTTCTTTGTTCTGCCATCCTGGGCCAGGCCTGGCTGGACCCCAGGAGGGCAGATGCCTGTCTGAGGGGTTGGCAGCAGCAGCAGCTGCAGTGAAACCCCAGGAAGGGCAGTCTGGCAGTACCAGGGTCTGTGCTACAGACCACTGGGATCATGGAATTGTACCAACAATGCCAGGATGGCATAGAGGGGGCAATTCCATGATCATAGACATGTTACATGGCCATATTCGGAGTTACCATGGTGAAGCTACATATAGGTAGTGACCTATATGTAGTGCACGCGTGTAATGGTGTCCCCGCACTCACAAAGTTCAGGGAATTGGCTCTGAACAATGCGGGGGCACCTTGGCTAGTGCCAGGGTGCCCTCACACTAAGTAACTTTGCACCTAACCTTTACCAGGTAAAGGTTAGACATATAGGTGACTTATAAGTTACTTAAGTGCAGTGTAAAATGGCTGTGAAATAACGTGGACGTTATTTCACTCAGGCTGCAGTGGCAGGCCTGTGTAAGAATTGTCAGAGCTCCCTATGGGTGGCAAAAGAAATGCTGCAGCCCATAGGGATCTCCTGGAACCCCAATACCCTGGGTACCTCAGTACCATATACTAGGGAATTATAAGGGTGTTCCAGTAAGCCAATGTGAATTGGTAAAATTGGTCACTAGCCTGTTAGTGACAATTTGGAAGTAATGAGAGAGCATAACCACTGAGGTTCTGGTTAGCAGAGCCTCAGTGAGACAGTTAGGCACCACACAGGGAACATATACATGCACACCTATGAGCACTGGGGCCCTGTGTGTCAGGGTCCCAGTGACACATACATATAGGCCACAAACTTATGAGCACTGGGGTCCTGACCAGCAGGATCCCAGTGACACATAACAAACATACTGAAAACATAGTGTTTTCACTGTGAGCACTGAGGCCTGGCTATCAGGATCCCAGTGAGACAGTGAAAACAGTGACAAACACCCTGACATACACTCACAAACAGGCCAAAAGTGGGGGTAACAAGGCTAGAAAGAGGCTACCTTCTCACAATGACCCTGAGCTCCTCCTCAGAGAACCTGGGGTGTCTTTGCGGTGCCATGGGATGGTGTGGGTGATGTGTGGGGAGGTGTGTGTTGTGATGAGTGGGGTGATGTTTAGGGGTGTGTGGTGTTTTGTGCGTGGATGTTGTGTGAGTGATGCTAATGAGTGCCTGTGGATGCTAGTTTGTAGATGGTGGTGTCTCTCTCTGGCCTTCAGTCGCAGTTGTGGTCGTAAGGGTTTGTGGGTGATGTGGGTGTGTGTTTTATATTGTATTGGATGTGTGGGAGTGGTGTGTGTATGTGTATCAGGTGTGTGTATTTCAATTTGTCCAATGTGGTTATGTTTTGTAAATGTGTGTGTATTTTGAGCGCGGCGGTGTGTACCGCCAATGGAATACCACGGTTGAAAGACCGTCACGTGGATTCGTGGGTGGCGATAGTGTGGGTGTATTCCTGTTGGCGTGACGGTGGAGGTTTTGTTATCGCCAGTTTATCACTGACCTTTGGTGTGGCGGACTTGTGTGGGTGTCTAAATTTTGGCAGATTCCGAGCTGTGGGTCATAATAGCTGTGGCGGAATTCCGCAGCCGCGGCCGTATGTTGGCGGTCTTCTGCACGGTGGTAAGCGGAATTTACAGCCAATGTTGTAATGACCCCCAATGTGTGTGTGTGTATAGTGCTTAGCAGTTTATGGTCTAATGTGTGTGTGTGTATAGTGCTGAACTGTGTAATCAGAACCTCAGTGTTTATGCTCTCTCTGCTTTTAAATATGTGACTATAGGCTATTGACTTTATTTACCAATTTCAATTGGCACACTGGGCCCCCCTTGTATGTCCCTAGTATATGTTACTTAGGTACCCAGGGCATTAGGGTTCCAGGAGATCCTTATGGGCTGCAGCATTTGTTTTGCCACCCATAAGGAGCTCAGACAAACCCTTCCACAGGCTTGCCATTGCAGCCTGCGTGAAATAGTTCACACACTATTTCAGAGCCATTTTCACTGCAATTAAGTAACTTATAAGTCACCCATATGTCTAACCTTCATTTAATGAAGGCTAGGTGCAAAGTTACTAAGTGTGAGGGCACCTTTGCACTTGCAACGGTGCCCCCACATAGTTCAGGGCCAATTCCCGGGAATTTGTGAGTGCGGGGACGCCATTACACGTGTGCACTACGTATAGGTCAATACCTATATATTTAGCTTCACAATGGTAACTCCGAATATGACCATGTAACGTGCCTAAGATCATGGAATTGTCCCCCATTCCAAATCTAGTATTGGGGAGCCAATTCCATGCATCCTGGGTGTTCCACCATGGACCCCCAGTACTGCCAAACCAGCTCTCTGAGGCTTGCAATGCAGCCACAGCTGCTGCCACTTCGCCGGCAGGGTTGTTCCCTCCTGGGGGTCCGAGCAACTCTGTCCCAGGAAGGCAAAACAAAGCATTTCCTTTGGGAGGAGGGTGTTACACCCTCTCCCTTTGGAAATAGGTGTTACCGGCTGGGGAGGAGTAGCCTCTCCCAACCTCTGGAAATGCTTTGAAGGGCACAGATGTTACCCTCCTTGCATAAGCCAATCTACACCGTTTCAGGTACCCCCAGGACCTGGTCTGGTGTGAAACTGGAAAAAGGAAAGGGAAGTGACCACTCCTCTGTCCATTGCCACCTCAGGGGTGGTGCCTAGAGCTCTCCAGTGTGTCAAAGCCTTCAGCCATCTTGTTTTCCAAGGTGTGAAGACACTCTGGAGACCTCTGATTGGCCAGTGCCAGCAGGTGACGTCAGAGACTACTCCTGATAGGTCCATACCTGATAAGGTAACCAAACCCCCTCTCAGGGCTAATTAGGGTATCTCCTGTGGGTTCTCTTCAGATTCTACTTGCTTGTTTTCAACAGGAATCCTCTGTAACTACTACTTCATCCTCTGACCTCGGATCAACCGCAGACTGCTCCAGGAACCGCTGTAACAGCAACAATGTATCCAGAAGGGCTACTTTTCCTCTGCAACTTCAGCTCCAGCCAGCAACTGCAACATTTCCATTGTGTGCATGCTCTGGGGACTCCCAGTCTTCAAGCTGCACCAGAAGGAATGAAGAGATCTCCTGTGGAGTGACAGAGTCACTCCCCTGCTCAAGTAGGCACCTTCTAAGTTGACGACCAGTTCTCTTGGACTCCTCTCCTGGTGATGAGCTTGCTCCTTGGAACACACAGGGTGGACCTCTTCGACACAGACTGTCCTGAGATCCTGCTGTCCCAATTTGGAGGAGGTAAGACCTTCCCTTCCCTGAGAATGACAGTACCCCTGTGCACCACGTCTTTTTCACCTCCTGAGGCCTTGGTGCACTATTTGCAAAATTCCTTTGTGCACAGCCTGGCCCACTTCCCCAGCACTCTATTCTGTGACGCTCAACTCACTGAGTTGACCTCCGGCGGCGTGGGACCCTCCTTTGTAGTGCTGCACCAACCGCATTTTGCACCTCCTTTATCCATGTGTCCTGGGACTTCCGTGGGTGCTGTCTCATCTTCTTAGGGCTCTCGGAAGTGCTGAGTGTCTCCTCTTTCTCCTCACACAGAGTTGAGGCCCCCAGGTCCCTCCTGGGTCTAGACAGTGCCACTTTGATTCAAAACAGGACTTTGCCGGACCAAGGCTTGCTGGAGGAATCCAGCACCAAAACTCACCTGCATCCAACTTCCCTTCTTGGGACATCCAGTGCATCATGCAGGAACCTGCTGACATCTTCCTTGGATGCATTTCTGCAGTCTTCATCCAACCGGGACTCTTCTTTTGCACCCTCTTCTGGGTTGGCATGTGCTTCTGTCCTTCCTGGAACTTCTTTTGACTTCTGGACTTGTTCTCCTTCCTCTGTAGGTCTTCAGCTCCGGGAATCCACCATTTGTTGTTTGCAGTCTTGCTTGGTTCTTGCAAAAACTGTAATCACGACTTGTAGTGTGTCCTAAGGAAACTTGCAGTACTTTACTCCTGCTTTTCTGGGCTCGGTGGGATATTTTATTTACCTTTGCTGTACTCTCCCAGCAATTCTCTACACACTACACTTGCCTAGGGGGGAATTTGTGATTCGCATTCCACTTTCTTAGTATTTGTTTTGTGTTGCCCTTAGACCGATTTTCTCCCATTGCATTCTATAGCATATCCTATTGTTTGCACTATCCTATGTCTAATTACTTACCTTATTTTGGTGTCTAGTGTATATATTGTGTATAATACTTACCTCCAGAAGGAGTATTGCCTCAAAGATATTTTTGGCCTTGTGCCACCCAAATAAACTACCTTTATTTTTGGTAACACTGAGTATTGTCTTTAGTTGTGTATAAGTACTGTGTAACTATAAGTGGTATTACAGAAGCTTTGCATGTCTCCTAGTTCAGCCTAAGTTGGTCTGCTATAGCTATCTACATCAGCCTAAGCTGCTAGAACACTACTACATTTCACTAATAAGGGATAACTGGACCTGGTGTAAGGCGTAAGTACCCAAGGTACCCACTACAAACCAGGCCAACCTCCTACAATGAGCCAAGAGCATATTTTTCTCCTCAATGGCCATCCTCCTCTCTTTCATCTCTCTCTGCATCTTAAGCTTCTCTAACTCAAACATGTGCACCCTCTCTGCCTGTCTGTCCTACAACTCTTCAGCAGTCAGACACTTAGAGGATACACTGCTACCCACCCTGGAGACCATCCCCCCAGACAGTAAAGGTATCTCCACTACACCCTCATGGCTGTTTTGCACCTCCTCACCATCCATCTCCTCCTCTGTGAGCCCCCCCCCCATGCTCCTTGGCTGTCACCCAGGCCCTCGGTGCCTTTTGCAGCTCCTCCTTCTTGGCGGAGCACCTAATGGAACAGTTAAGATCCCTACTGAACTGTTTCAGTTGAGCAACTTTAAAACTCTCCAGCTTCTCCAACTCAAAAACAGCTCCAGCTGGTGTATCTCCAGATTGAAACATGATGGCAAGTCAAAAGTGTAAAGTTCAAAGGCACAACAAAGAGTTCCCAATGAGAAGTTCAAAAGTAAAAATAAATAAATGGAAACAGATGAAGTCCAAGAAGAGAAGAAACAAAATCACAAAAACAAGTGGTATGTGGTAATATATTGGTCTACACTGAAAATACAATTGTACACTTAATCACTGTATGTCAAGTACATATACAAATCCAGACCTCACCGCTGACCACCAATGTTAGAAATGGGGTCTCTGGCTGGCAGTCAGTTTGCACACTGTCCAAGCAGGAAATTGTAGTGAAGGCAATGGAGATGCCCACTCAAGATAACCCCTGCTCACTCCCTTAGTAGCTTGGCACAAGGAGTCAGGCTTATCTCAAAGGCAATGTGTAAAGCATTTGCACCAACACACACAGTAATACAGTGAAAACACTACAAAATGGATGCCACATCAGTTTCGAAAAATAGGTAATATTTTTCTAAATCAAACAAGACCAGCACGACAAAACGACAAAAATCCAACATACACAAGTCAAATATGAATTTTCAAAAGAATAAGAGTCTTACTCCATAGAAAACAATGGAAACGTTGATTTTACACAAAGTAACTAGGTTTGCGTAAAAAATAAAGCTGCACGGCTGAGCATGCGTCAGAAAAGTCAGCAATGCTTGGATTCCTTACTCGCAAGTGAGGCCGTGCGTTGTTTCTTCTCGGGTCGGGTAGGCGATGTGTCATTTTTCTCCCCCCACAAGAGAGCGATGCGTCAAATTCCGGACAGGACACCTCGGATACGCACAGGTTGACAATGATTTTTCTCCATCCACAATGCATCAATCTTCCAGCTGCGATGTAAGTGGAGCATTGATTTTAGCCCCAAAGTGGGTGGCTTCTTGTTTTTCAGCCGCGTTGCAGATGGTGTGTCAAAAATTTCCCTGCACGGTGTTCTGTGCATGGATTTCAGTCCTTGGTCTGTCAACTTCACCTTTCAAGGGTCTAGGGACTGGATGGGGCATCACTTGGCAGGGCAGGAGTCTCAGCAGAGAGTCCAGATGCTGGCAGAGGAAGTCTTTGATGACCATGAGACGTCAAAACACGAGGCAAGCTCAGTCCAAGCCCTTGGAGATGCTTCCCAATCAGGAATGTACAACAAAGTCCAGTCTTTGTTCCCAGGTAGCAGCAGCAACTGCATCATAGCCCAACAAAGCACTGTCACAGGCAGCACTTCTCCTCAGCTCTTCTCCTTGGAAGAGGTTCCTCTTGAATCCAGAAGTGATCTTTATTAAATCTAAAGTCTGGGGTTTTGGGTCCACTACTTATACCCCTTTCTGCCTTTGAAGTAGGCAAGCTTCAAAGGAAAGTCTCTGTGGTTCACAAGATCTTGCCTTGCCCTGGCCTGGCCGCAGACACAGACCAGAGGGTTGGAGACTCTATTGTGTGAGGGCAGGCACAGCCCATTCAGGTGTAAGTGACCACTCCTCCCTCCCTTCACTCTAGCCCAGATGGCTCATCAGGATTTGTGGGCTACACCCCAGCTCCCTTTATGTCACTGTCTAGAGGGGATTCACAAACAGCCGAACTGTCATTCTGACCGAGACAGGGAATAGAACAGCAGGCAGAGTCACAGAATGGTTTAAGCAAGAAAATGCCCACTTTCTAAAAGTGCAAAAACAACAGATGATGGACGGAATGCAGAACAAATCAAACATTCACCCCAAGTCACAGATCTGGGTTTAATCCATTAGTTTTTTTGCTTGCCATGCCATTCCAGTTTGGACTCAGCCATATGCAAATCAGTCTTGACCCTGTTCCCTATAGGAACAGTCCAGTCCGAACTGCTAGTCCAGGTCCTTCCTGACCCAGATCAAGTATCCTGAGACCGGTTTCAGGGTATTACCCTTCATCACCCAGGCTAGCTTGAATCTGGTGACGTAGCAGGCACGGGACCCACGTCTGGGCCTACCCTTCCCACTTAGGGCAACAAATGCAAAAACAACAGATGCTGGACGAAATGCAGAACAAATCAAGCATTCACCTCCAGTCACAGTTCTGGGTTTAATCCATCAGTTGTTTTGCTTGCCATTCCAGTTTGAAGCTCACTATGCCACTGGATTCAAGCTAGCTTGGATGATGAAGGGTGGTAGTAAACTTTGTATTATATACAAGAATCTTGAGACAGCTATAATATGGAAGAGGCCACATTACCCACTACTGGCACCTGGAGCCCTTTCCAGTGTCCTGCATCCTCTGTAAATCTAATCAGGGCTGAATGAAGATTGGATTAAAACAAATGTTTCCTTATAATTGGTAAAGTCTATCACCTGGTTTCATAAAATCCAATTCTCCACTTGCTTATGAGATGTCCCTGGCATGTGCCCTTCCACTTGCTCTAGGAAAAGAACCAACCTATCCCTGTTTATTACATTATTGTAGTAAGTTTAGTAGAACTACAATAGTATGCACACATACTATAAAATGTCATTCAACAACCAACTTGTGGAGGTCAACGTCTGTATCTCCTATTTTGACATGCAGAGATCTCCACCGAACTGCAGAATACACCACAAACACGCATATATTTAGTAGTAAATGTAGGAGGTAGAAAGGAGGGGAGTGGCTGTAAAATGGGGACTACTTAGTACAAAATGGGAATGGTTTCAGGAGGACCAAAGAAAGTTTCAGGGAGAGACGTGGACCACCCACAAAAGAATAAACCCATTCCTACCCACAAACTTCACTGCTAAAGTTACTGCAGCCAAGTAGATCCCTGACAAGTCATAAATATACTCCAGTGCAGGCCAGGACTATGTCCAGAGCCACACATGGCCAACCACTGGTATTGCAACACTCGTCTATAGAAAATAATGGAGGCAGGGACTGGAAATTACACCCCATAGGAAATAATTTTGAGATACATTTTTTAAATGAGATGTTTTAAGAACATAATCAAATCTGATTTCATTACAAAAATCATGTTTAAAAAAAATAAATAAATTATATATTTTATTAGAAAATAACTTTTTAAATTTACAAATAAGTAACTTGGGGCCAGATGTACATAACTTTTTGCATGGCGCAAACAGCAAATTTAGCTGTTTGCGACATGCAAAAAGCACATTATGATGCTCATTCCAATTTTGCGAGTCTGTAACCTGGTTACCGACTCGCATAATGGGAATGTGAATCGCAAATAGGAAGGGGTGCTCCCCCTCCTATTTGCGATTCGCATCGCGATGCAGAATTGCTTTGTGACCGCGAATGTGGTCGCAAAGCAATTCGCAGTTACCACTAGTGTCACACTGGTAGTAACCCATTCGCAAAAGGGAAGGTGTCCCCGTGGGACCCCTTCCCCTTTGTGAATGGCCCTGAAAACATTTTTTCCGAGCAGGCAGTGGTCCTAGTGGTCTGAAAAAATGAAACAAAAAAGTTTCATTTTTTCATTTGTATTGCAACTCGTTTTCCTTTAAGGGAAACGGGCTGCAATACAAAACAAAAACTGCTTTATTTAAAAGCAGTCACAGACATGATGGTCTGCTGTCTCCAGCAGGCCACCATCCCTGTGAGTGCTGCAATCGCAAGGGGGGCGCAAATTGCGACCCACCTCATTAATTTTAAAGGGGTGGGTCTTTGCGACCCCCTTGCGATTCGCAGATGGTGTCAGGGACACCATCCTGCATCCGGGTTTGCGTCTCGCAAACTCGGAATTTGCTACATCTGGCCCTTAATTTTTTTCAAATAATTACTTCATTTAAATTAAGTCCGTCGCGCCGTCGCGGGAAGCGCTGTGTGATCTCTGGAGGCGGGGCAGGAGCCCTTTAAAACTTGTTTGCGCTCCCGCCGTCGCGGGAAGCGCTGTGTGATCTCTGGAGGCGGGGCAGGAGCCCTTTAAAACTTGTTTGCGCTCCCGCCGTCGCGGGAAGCGCTGTGTGATCTCTGGAGGCGGGGCAGGAGCCCTTTAAAACTTGTTTGCGCTCCCGCCGCGCGGGACGCGCGCGGGCGAAGCCCGGGCCAAGGGCGGGCCCGTCCTGCGCCCGTCAGCGGCTGACAGAGGCTGGGCTGGGCCACCCCCCTAACATCTATCTCCCAAGAAGGCCATATTGTACTCAGTCCCTTTTGCTAGTTCCTACTCTGTCTCCCCAGTCAGCTGCTCCATTTAATCTGACACCTTATCATTTAACCCTGCACCTACACTAACACCAGATGGGCAAAAGGAAAGCAATAGAGGCAGGGGCCGGGGCAGTACTAAAAGCCAAGCGAAAAAGGCATAAGCATGCTGCTAGCAATTGCGTTATGGATAGAATCGACTCTCTCCTGGGCGAATGCAACAGAATACTAACTAGCCCCCAGGGAAACATTTCTATTGCAACTGGGGAGGGGCCCACTTCAACTAGCAGGAAGGAAGGTTCCATGAAAATCGCTGAGATTTTCATGAAACGTGGGCAACAAGTTACTGACACTACAGGGGCGGGTGAAAGTAGGAACGTTATCACCCATGCGGCCCCCTCCCTAGCAGAAGACCTACCACTTGCCATCAACGATTCCATCCAGCTCAGTAACCGCTTCAATCCCCTAACCAACCTCCCTGAATCACGCAACGACATCAACCCAGACACCCTGGCAGATGGGCCAGCAGCAACCAACACGCACTCTCCTCATGTAACCCCACAGCATATCGAATACATACAAGCTCTAAGGAAGGAAGTCACAGAACTCAAGCATATGGTTAACTCATTACTTGCAATAGTAAAACAGCTAACCCACGCAAATAACACGACCACCAGTAACCTTGCCCAAAATCCAATCCTATCAGGCATCACAACAAACTCGCCCAACTCCTCTGCTTCTAGCCACGCTGGCCCTCACCCTACCAAAGAAAAGACCATGAACTCCCACCAGTCTCCCCTCTTCCACAATTTAGGCATAGGAAATTCACTAGACATCTATCATAATACCCTCAAACCCATGAGCAACACCGCCTCAAAATACTCTACGCAACCTGCCACTGACCAGTCCCATTTAGGTAATATAGTTCTAATGGTTAACGTTCCCAAGTTAACCACATTGGCGCGCAAGGAAGGGGTAGACTCTATCAAAAACAAGGCAATCCACTGGATTCGCCATGTTAGAGGCTGCCGATCCATAATACGTGAGGACCTAATTACCGTAGTACGACGGCCAGACCCGGGAACTCACTTTGATATCCTAAAACTGACACTCAAGAACAGGACCATGGCGAACAATCTGGTGGCCCTAGACGCAAGAACAAGCCCACCTGCACACTCACGCATCCAGTTTAAACAGCCCAGGTCACCCACGCTCCACGAGGAACGCCCGAGTTACCACCCGGCAGAAAACCTATCCCCTCTTGGTAAACATGATTGACTCACAGCCCCACCTAAAATCTATGCAGGCAAACCTTGCAACCTTCCAACATCCATCACCCCCATATCCTCCTTTTACCCCACCACTGTCTGTCCATGTATTCACCCCCCTACCCATGATACCGCGACCATTTCCGGCTCACCGAGCAATCATGACAACGATGCTCCACCCATCTTGCAGGCACATTGCCCACCAAACCTAGAGCTGCTGTCTAGGCCCGCAAGCATCTCCTTGATCAGGACCAGGCCTGTTCCAACAGAGGAACATCACCAACCACCACAAACCCCACGGGCAAACATTGGCATCAACCCATCCCTGCTCCCCCAGCCACATCTGCCAAACCAACCCCTGACAGCCAACCTCAAAAACCCCGGGCATTTAGGTAGGACAACTCAGTCACAATCTGGGGTACGACTTGTCTCATGGAACGTGGCAGGTCTGAAATCTATTCTTCCCCTTCCATCCTTCTCCTCATTTATTGACGAACATGACATATGTCTCCTACAGGAAACATGGTCACTCGACCCACTCTTCCGAACAGGCTACTCAAATTTCCACATCCCCGCTGTGGCCAGCACGAGAGGCAGGCCCTCAGGGGGTCTGACCATCTGGATCAAAACATCACTTAGCTGCCATATATCACAGCTACCTACCGCCTCTCCCGACCTGTTAGGCCTTCGTCTATCCTTTGGGCCTGACTCTGTGGTGAACATCTTTAATATCTACGCTCGAGGGGTCAGGGGGGGTCAAGTCTCCAAAACCCTCTGCGCCCTCGTAGCCCTCTTACAAAATTATCCCCGCCATCATAAAACCATTGTGGCTGGGGACTTCAACGTCACATTCGAACCCCTTGACTGGGACGATCTCAGGTCCACCCGCGAGGAAGATCAAGTCTGGTCTATCCCCGCCCTGTCCATTGCACCCATCAAAAGGTGGACGTCGGTTGCGATTCAGGTAAAATCATTGACCATGGAGTTTGGACTCAGGGCGCTAAATGGCAGAACTAATTCAGACACCAACGGTAGTCACACATACAACAAAACGAACCACACCAGCAGAATCGATTATTGCCTATTCGATATAAGATTATGGCCTCTAGTCATCGATATGACAATCATCGAAAGGACCGAAAGTGATCACAACCCTCTTTCTGTCCACACATTAGCCCTAGGTAACCTCCCAGCCACGTCTAACCCCGCAGCAGTAGCACCCGAGGGTATTAACCTGGCCAACAACAAAAGACACCTAAAATGGGTCAATATTGTGGCCCGGCCCGCACTCATCAATGCTGCCAACAACACCCTAAAATCCACACTAAGGGACCTAGAGGCAGGTTCTGCAACACCCCACCAGGAAATTAGCTCAATCCACACCTCCTGCTTTAGGGATATCGCAACCCACTTCTCAGCACCCCCAGCCCACGACGACAAACGACCCAAAGCCAGGCACCGCTGGTTCAACAAAACGTGCCGGTCCCTAAACAAGCGCCTAGTTCAAGCCATTAAATCCAAGGACCCCATCGCCATCCGCGTAGCTAGGAAGTCCTATAAATCTGCAATATGCATAGCCAAGCGTGATCAAGATAGCAAATGGTGGACATCACTCAGCGACGCTGTGCGCGAGAGAAATTATAGTCTGTTCTGGTCCCTGGCAGCGCGAGGCCCAGAAACCAGTGGTTTGGACATCACAACCAATATTGCCCCAAGAGACTGGATAGCCCACTTTAGTAGTCTGTACTCCCCTGATCATGATAGCCCCACCTCTGTTTGTACGGGCCCCCTCCTATTTCACTCGTTAGCACCAACCACCGCAGCACCCCTGTTGTTCTCCCAAAGTGATATAACTTACTCTCTAAGCACTCTAAAACGCGGCAGGGCCCCTGGTTCAGACTGCGTCCCAGCAGACCTATTCTCAACAGACCTAGCATCCTGGTCAAGATATCTCACCATTCTAGCTAACGCAATAGCATCTGGGGCGCCAATTCCCGACTCTTGGAAAGCGGCCATTGTTATTCCAATCTTTAAAAAGGGCGACAGATCTCTTCCCTGTAACTATAGACCCATTAGTCTAATTGACTGTGTCCAAAAAGTCTTCTGCCACTGCCTCCTAGGGAAGATAGAAGAATGGATAATTGACCACGATATCCTTAGCCCCCTCCAAGCCGGTTTCCGAAAGAAGATTTCCACCACTGATCAAGCCCTCAGATTCCTATTATTATATTGGAAAACAGTGTTCATCGGTAAAGGCAGCCTTTATGTAGCTTTCGTGGATCTCAAATCTGCTTTTGACCTAGTACCTCGCAACAAACTGTGGGTCACCCTCTCTCGGATGGGAATCCCGGAACACATCCTTGCCATTTTGATACGACTCCACGAGGACAACTACGCACAAGTCAGGTGGGGCAACAAGGGCCAACTTACCGATAGAATCCACGTCTCTAGGGGTGTGCGGCAAGGTTGCGTACTTGCCCCGACCCTCTTTTCCCTGTACATCAACGAAATTGTCCCCTCCCTCCTCAGACTGCAGGCTGACGCACCTTCACTTGGCACACAAAAAATCCCAGTCTTACTCTTTGCCGATGACACTCTCTTGATATCTAAGACCCCTAGTGGTCTAAGGAAACTCCTTGCGTGCTTCGAGCATTTCTGTTCATCCCAGGGACTCGAAATCAACGCAACGAAAACCAAACTAATGACCCTTAATCCCCACAGATCTTTCAAAGGGAAATTTACTCTAGAGGGCTCCTCACTCGAGAAGGTGGGCATTTTCAGCTACCTGGGCATAACACTCACTGACAACATGTCCTGGAAGCCACACATAGGAAAACAAGCCCTTAAATTAAGACAAACAACTGGGGCTCTACTAAAAAACTTCCACCTCTCACACACAAAACCAATTCGCCCAGCATTACAATTATACGAAGCCCAGGCAGTTTCCTCAGCGCTCTACGGGGCTGAACTTTGGGGTTATACCAAAACCCAAGACCTAACCACCGCTGAAAACAACTTCTTAAGAAACCTTGTGTCCCTTCCGCTAAGCACCCCACTGTTCCCTCTTTTCAAGGACCTCGGCATCAAACGCATTGGTCACAAAGCCCGCCTGCGACCTCTGCTGTACTGGCGGCGTCTCTGGACCACTCCGGAACTTGTCATCTTCACCGAAGCTCTACAGGTCATCCTAAAAGCCGACCACCTGCACAGAATCCCCTGGCTACGATCCATCAAGGATTTACTCCACTCTATCGGGCTCGATGATCTCTGGAACTCACCAGCCACGTCAGTCTTTCCCTCGAAAAGCGAACTAAAGAAACTTTACTGGCAAAGGGCCAACAACGAAGACACTCGGGCTGCACTCCACACTACATTATCTTGTGACTTTGCCAACCTAAAAGAGTCATGCAAGTACGAAACTTTTTGGGACCTAATCACGGCCCCAAGGGAAAGGAAACTGTACTTCCAGCTCCGCATTGGAACACTCCCATTAAGACTTTTCACCAGCAGCTGGTCACACAACGAATCCACCGCATGCCCTGCTTGCAAAGCCCCCGTGGAGAATCTCCCTCACCTCCTTTTTGCATGCCCCGCGTATACTGCCCCCCGTAGGAAATGGCTGGCCCCGGCATGCAGACTACTGGGAGCACGCTGCTCTGCGCTAGCTCTGCGAATCCTTAGATCAGACACCAGACCAACGCTAGTGATCGCTATCGCCAAATTCCTCGGAGCTAGTTGGCTTATTAGAGGGAAAACTCTCCTGGACAAAGACTCCAAATAAGACTGTCCCAACATCCTGCAGAGTGCATTTCACTTCATTTCATTTTTTTCTAATTTCATTCCATTTTATTCTATCTCATTTTTATTCCATTTTAATTTCTATTTATATTTCATTCCCTTTTATCACCATATTTACCTGCAATTTTATTTTATCATGTGCATTTATTTGTATTTATTACTGCTCGCGCTTTTTTGGCTCTTGTAGCCGCAATAAAGCTTCTTTGAATTGTTAAAAAAAATTAAGTCTATACCTATCTTTTTGTAAAAATAATACATAGAAAGTAAATATATTTTTAAGATGGGATTTGTTTTTTAAAACCGAGGGCCACATGTAAGAATATTAGGTTTTGCGACTTGCAAAGTGCAAGTCACAGCGGCTTGCAATTTGCAAGTCGCAAAACTTGATGTATAACAGTGTCACTGAGACTGTTTGCGATTCCCAGTGGGGTTGCAAATTACCTTCCTCATAAATATTCATGAGGTAGGTTGCAATTTGCGACCCCATTGGGAATGGCCGCCCTCACAGGTACGGTGGCCTGCTGGGGACAGCAGAACACCATGTCTGTGACTGCTTTTAAATAAAGCAGTTTCTTTTTTAAATGCAGCCCATTTTCCTTAAACGAAAACGGGATGTATTTCAAAAACAAAAATAGAAAGTTTTCTTTTCATTTTTTCAGAGCAGGCAGTGGTCTGTGGGACCACTGCCTGCTCTGAAAAAATGTTTTTCGCTACCATTCACAAAGGGGAAGGAGTCCCATGGGGACGCTTTCCTGTTTGCGAATGGGGTAGCACCAATTTGAAACCGGTGCTAACTGCGATTATTTGTGACTGCATTCACGGTCAGAAAACAATCCTACATTGCACTGCGATTTCCAATTAGGAAGAGAACGCCCCTTCTTACTTGCGACTCACAAACCTATTTTGCGACTCGGTAAATAGATTACTGAATCGCAAAATAGGGTCTGTACATACTAAAATGATTTTTCCTGTCACAAACGGCATGATTTATTTGTGACAAGAAACATTGGACGTGCATCTGGACCCAAATCTTTAACAACAATGTAATTTAACTTAATATATTTAAATTAATTATATTTTCGATACACAAAATAAAAGTGCTGTAGCATTTCTTATTTTGCACTACATTCAAAATAAATGTATACAAATAGATTACATTATTATATGTCATAAAAATGTTTACATTGATTTTAAGGTTTAATACGTTTTTTTAAGTGACCTTAAAAATGACTATGGGGAAATCATCACACTGGTGAAGGAAACCTCCACCTGCATGTCAAAAGATACTATCAGTAACTTTATACTCATACATTTGGCTCAATTCCTTGTAGCAGGAAGAGGAGAAATGTATGTTTACACTCGGAAATGATGAATTGACAAAAGTAGTAAATTTACTACAAAGTGTAAGAGTAAATTTACACATGTAAATTTACTCAAGTGTAAATTTACCTTTGTGTATAGGCCCATTAGCTTCCCTCTTTGTACTCACCCACAGGGCAACAGTGAACCCCAAGGAGTGTCACATTTGCCTTTAAACATCTCCTGTTGGCCGCCAGCCCTCAGGAGATCCTCTCCCCGGGGACCAAGCTGAGAAACGTCATAGCTCTTCCCTTCCCTATACCAGAAGCCTTTTGAAGGGTTCATGAGGTTTTCTCCTAGCCAAGATTGGGGTCATTCTATTTATGTTCCTGGAGACTTCCCAATCCAAGTGGCAACATTGTTTCTTTCTGTCCTAAGGCTATATTGAAGGGGTAGAATTCACTTCCTCATTGCGTCACAAACATTTCTCCACTTCAATTGTGTTTCCTTGCTCCTGCTGGAATTCCTCACTCCACAGACATTCCTTCTCCTGTTGCCATTCTTATCTCCTGTTGAGTGTTATTGCTCCTTTTGGTGGTTCTCCTTGCCTCCTTTGTGTTCTTGATCCTGTTCTTCTGGGCGCCTCTTCCCTGCCTCTTCCTTTTGGAGCCTTGGTGACTTTGTTGGAGATTTTTTTCCCTCTGAGGTTTTTCCTCCCTTGGGGTTTCTTCTAGAAGGCACCACCTGCTTAGGTGCTCAAAAGAGTCCACGGCATCGTGGCTACTGGAAGGGTTCGCATTGACCTCTG
This sequence comes from Pleurodeles waltl, assembly GCF_031143425.1. Taxonomy (NCBI): domain Eukaryota; kingdom Metazoa; phylum Chordata; class Amphibia; order Caudata; family Salamandridae; genus Pleurodeles; species Pleurodeles waltl. The sequence goes on from NC_090447.1 coordinate 716,995,095, forward strand.
GCAGACAAAAACTGTCAAATCCTCTTGCCGTTCACGACCTGCAAACAGAAATTCTCCATCGGATATATTTGAGAGACTGTGATGCCCAAGTTTCAGCTCCAGACGTGACAGCATGGATTCTGCACAAGATTTGGCTCACGCATGGTAGGCCGACCTGGCTCATCATTGGTTCATACAGACCAACAGCAGGCTCAGGAACTCCAAAAACTACGGAATGAGAATTTCGCACTTTGCTAACTGCAAGAGCCTCTTTTCAGCCATGCCTCATTTTTCTGGAGACCCAAACAAGCTAAAGGAAGTTTTAGATTCATTAACAACAGTTTATGCTCTCTGTCCAGCACAATTTACACTAGATTGAGCTAAGGTTGGATATCTCATCAGTGCTCTGTCGGGTTCTGTCCTTGCCTTGGCGACCCCTCTTGTAGCCACTGAAGATCCAAATGTTTCCAATTATTCAACCTCCCACGCAGCGTTCAAGCAAATGTTTGAGAGACCTGGGCTGCCAGAAAAGCTCTCTATGATTTCCAGCAAGGCTCTCACGATGTCTTAAACTACATCAACTCCTTCCACCGGTTGCCTGCTGAAACAACCTGGGTCGATCGGGCCCTTGTCACTCTTTTTCGCAGGGGCCTTCAGGAACTGATAATGGATAAGTTAGTGCATTCAGTTCAAACAGAAACTATCTCAACATTGGTGGACCAAGCACTATCAATTGAACATTGCCTGTACGAATGCAGGTCTGAGAAACACAGAACTCAAACTCAGGTGTCTCAGGAAATTGTCCGACCATCAGTCGGAAGAGCTGGAGCTTCTCCAACAGAAATTTCCTATGCTATCCCGTGAAGAACCAATGCAAATAGGACTAGTCCATGGAATGCTTACTGAATCTGAAAGGGAACGTTGATGGAAAAAGTGACAATGTATGTATTGCAGATCTCCCAGAAATTTGATTTTGGGGGTGAAAGGCAGTTCACCCCCAGAAGGCCTCGGGAAATGCCAGTTCTTGTTCTCTTTAAAAGAGGAGAGGATGGGAAAATCCATTAGTCCTTTATTATGCACCTCAAAAGAGTTTCTGGTTTCACTTTTTCTCTTATCTATGCAATTGGAAAGCCTTAATGGGCAGACTGAAAAGATATTGACACTCATGGATAGTGGGGCCAGTGACCTATATCTGGATAATAATTGAGAGCTTAAAAGAAAAACTCACTGAATTCCTAAATTATCTCCAGAAGAAGTGCAAATGGTTGATGGTACACCATTGGTCTCTGGACCTCTTAAGGAGACAACTGTACCCTTATCGTTAACTTTCGGAAGACATCATGAGGTTCTTTCCTTCTAATTACCACACCCATGTCTTGATTCTAGGGATTCAACTGCTTGACCGGCACAAGCCCTACATAAATTGGGAAACAAGAACCATTTCATTTCAGTTTTGTCATCAATTGTCTTAAGATACAGATAATGATTGGACTCCAAAGGAAACATCCAAAATTTTGCCGAGCATGGTTCCATCATTCTTCTGCACTGCAAGTACTTCATTCCCATTACTAAGGATTTAGTAAGAATTTAAAGATTTATTTAAGAAAAACAAAGAAGCTTCATTACCTCGTCACCAGGAGTATGACTGTGCTACTCCCATTAAAACATTATATTCAGAAGAATCTACTCCCTCTCGGAGTCTGAGAGGGAAGTATTGAGGCAATACCTTCAAGAAAATCTCCAAAATGGTCTTATTGCTTGTTCCTCTTCACCTGCTGGGGCTCAACTCTTTTTTGTACATAAAAATTCCAGTGAACAGCATTCTTTCAAAGACTTTATAAATTTAAACAAAGTAGCTATCAAGGACAGGTATCCCTTACTTCTCTTTAAAGATATCCCTAGAGTCTGTTCAAGGTGCAGAAATGTTCATAAAATTAGATCTTCAAGGGGCCTATCATCTTTTACAAATGAAGGAGGGGAACGAATGGAAGACAGCTTTTAGAACCTCTCTCGGCCACTTCAAATACTGTGTCATGCTATTTTGATCAAGCAATACCCTTGCGATCTTTCAGTGCTTCATGGATCACATCTTTGCAGATTTACTGAACCAGACTGTTGTGGTCTACTTCCTTGTCTTTTCTTCTGACCCATCACTATTTCATCAACATGTCTGTCAAGTGCCCGAAAGGTTACAACAAAACCAATTATATTGCAAGCCAGAACAATGCCAGTTCGATCAGCCTGAGGTTGAATACTTAAGCTTTCACCTTAACAAAATTGGAATTGCCATGGGCCCTCAAAAGGTTTCTGCTCTCTTAAAGTGGCCTACACCTTCCACAGTAAAAGAAACTGGTGTTTCCTTGGTTTCCTTAATTGTTATCGGCAATTCATTGGAGGCTTTGCTTCTCTAACCAGTAATATAACCCAAGTCCTAAAGAAAGAAAATCTCCATCACAGGTTCAAGTGGGATATTCCAGCTGAGAACGTCTTTCAGAAATTGACGCAGGCTTTTACCCAAGCACCTATTCTGCACCATCCAGTTGCCACTTAAAAGTTTGTTGTGGAAACCAATGCCTCATACTGAGCTGCTGAGGCTGTTTTGTTTCAAATAAATAATACATGAAGAAGATGGTCTGGAACATACCATCTTTTGTCATTCCCATGTCTTGTCAGACTCTGAAAGGAACTATTCAGTATTGGAGTGAGATCTATTGGCAATGAAGTTAGCTTGCCGTGAGTGGAGACAATTCCTAATAGGAACTTGAGAACCCTTTGAAATTAGAACAGATCATCAAAACCTCCAGTGTCTCCGGAACATGCAAATGTGGGACTAGCCGCCAGGCGTGTTGGGCTTACTTTTTTAACCCTTTTGATTTCACAATCACTTATATACCTAGCTCTAAAAATATATTGGCTGATGTGCTTTCCGGCAGATATCCTGAATCACACCCACCTTTGATCAGAATATTCTAGCCCTTCAGAGAATTATTGGAGAAATTCAGTCCTTGCTTGACAGAGTACTATCTGTTATTTATACAATAACCAAGGAGAGCTAGAACACCTTACTTGGACAGATTCAAAGACAGGATTAATACTATTTTAAAGACAAAGCTTTATTCATACTTACCAAGAGTTTACTACTTGAAGCCCTTAATATGTGCCATGACTCCCCTATAGCAGGTCACCTAGGTACCATATTCACCTTACACCTAATTATTTGATTGTTTTGGTGGCCATCTGTACACAATGATACTGAACATAATGTCACCTCCTCTCCAAACTGTGACAAAAGTAAGCCTTCTCATATCCAGCCCTTAGTTACTACATCCATTATTCTTTCAACCTAAGACCTGGCACACCATATCAACTGACTTTATCACTGCATTACCTCCCTCAGCAGGGAACAGAGTCATAATGCTAATAGTGGATTCCAAGATGGCACATTTCACCCCTCTGAAAAATTGCTATCAACTAAAGCATTGGGGCAAAGTACCCTCTTTCTTGGCATGGTTACCCCCTTTTTCTGCCTGATGTCAGTGTGTTTGACTGTGGTCACTGGGATCCTGATAACCAGGACCACAGTGATTATGCTCTCTCTCCTAAGACTCTGTATTTTATCCCACAATTGGCATACTCGTGCCCCCATGTAAGCCCCTAGTATATAGTACCCAGGTACCCAGGGTATTGGGGTTCCAAGGGATCCCTATGGGCTGCAGCAGCTATTCTGCCACCCATAGGGAGCCTGCAGGTCTGCCATTGCAGTCTGCGTCAACCGGGTGCATGCACCCGTTTTCACTATAGGTCACTGCACAAGGTCACTATAAGTCACCCCTATGGTAGGTCCTTTCAGCCCAGAGGGCAGGGTGCATATAGATGTGTGTGAGGGCACTCCTGCACTAGCAGAGGTACCCCCACAAACTCCAGACCCATTTTCTTGAACTTTGTTAGTGCAGTGACGCCATTTTATGCATTACTGGACATAGGTCACTACCTACGTCCAGCCACATAATGGTAACTCCAAACCTAGGCATGTTTGGTATCAAATATGTTAGAATCATACCCCAATACTTTTGCAAGTATTGGTTGTATGATTCCATGCACTCTGGGGGCTCCTGAGAGGACCCCAGCATTGTTCCTACAGCCTTCTGAGGTTTTCCAGGCAGCCCCAGCTGCTGCCACATCACAGACAGGTTTCTGCCCACCTGTAGCTTGAGCAGCTCAAGCCCAGGAATGCAGAACAAAAGATTTCCTTTGGGAGGGGAGTGTTACACTCCTTCCCTTTGGAAATACATGTTACATGGCTTGAGAGGGGTAGCCTCCCAAGCCACTGGTATACTTTGAAGGGCACATTTGGTGCCCTCAGACCCTGCTCTGACGCGAAACTGGACAATGGAAACTCCCCTGTCTTACCACCCCAGAAGTGGTGCCCAGAGCTCCAGCTTGCCATCTTGAATCAAAGGTTGGCTGGGAACTCTGGGAGCATCTGAGTGGCCAGGTCAGGCAGGTGACGTCAGAGCCCCCTCCTGATAAATGGTCACCCAGCTAGGTGACCAATACCCTTTCAGAGCTATTTAGGGTCTCTATTTTGGGTGGTCCCTCAGATTCAGCTTGCAAGATTCCAGCAGGATTCCTCTGCATCCCTTACTTTGACTTCTGACCAAAGAAACTGCATCTGGACTCTCGATGACCCGACAATCTGCAACAAAGACGAAGACTTCGCCTGCAACATTATTTCCACGGCTCCTTCCAGCTTCTACAAGATTTTGTGACGCCGCGAAGACCAGCGGCGTCCCACTTGCGGGCCGGGGTCAGATCGTCGGTCTGAGTCTCCGACGGCCATTTCTGCTGCGGACCGCTTTTCAGGTCGCGACCTGTTTTTTGGGCCACAGCACAACCTGAAACTGTCCCTTTGGGCTATGTTTCACACTGCGCCCACTTTTTACTCCCCTAGTGTTACTTACCTGTTTTTTACAGATTTTCTTCTTTTCTTCTTTTTTCTCTTTTTCTTTTTTGTTTCTTCTTGGACATATTTTCTCTTTCTAGGAGTCTATGTTTCCTTCCCTGCATGCCTTGCTCCCTACTTTTTCTACTATGGCTATTTTTCCATTTACTTTAATGTGGCTTTTCCCAATCCAAAATGGTGTCTTTATTACTTCCTGCATGTCACTTCCTGATTGTCAGTTTATCAGCACAGTTGGTATTCTGTTCATTGAGTCGCAAACACTTCCCACCGGTTGTGCTCCTCGCTCCTGTATCCTGTGATTTTGGACTTCACCTGCTTTTCCCTGTCTGCAGTTTTTGTTCCAGACTTTTTGTGCCTCACTTTTTCTGTTCATTATATCTTTTCCAGGAGTTCTTTGATCTGAGGTTTTTCCCAAGTTTGGATTTTTTCCTCTGGGACTCCTTCTGGAGTTTATGGCCTGCTTGGTGCTCTATTATCAGCAGCACTGTGGCTACTGGAAAGGGTCGCCCCTACCTTGGTCAATCCAGAACAAGCAAGAAACCTGGTGGTGCCCAGAGACTGGCAGATCACAGCGGTAAGAATCGTTCAGGCCGTGGCACATTTCCCTAGTCGTGCATCATCTGAGGACAGCCCGTCTTCAGTCTGCACAGGAAAGAAGAAGGAATCTCCCTTGGAGTGAAGGAGTCACTCCCTTGCATCTGCAGGCACCAACAGCAATGACGACCAGCTGCGTGGATCTCCTCTCCTGCTGAGCTGCATGGATCCTGCATCACAGGTGGTGGTTGGAAGTGGTCTAGATGGTCCTCTCTACCAGCTGTCCAACTTGAGTGGAGGTAAGCCCTTGCGTTCACACACAGGACAGTACCCCTAAGCACTGTGTCTTTTGCAGCTGCCAAGGCATGTTGGCACTTCTTCCAAGGTGCCTTCAGTCTTCCTGTAGCTCCAGCCCCCAGCACTCCTTCTTCAGACGCACTGCTCCCCTAGTGACTCTCCTGCAGCGTGGAACTCCTTTTCGTAGTGCTGCATAGTCTCCTTTTGCAACTTCTGTGTCCCCCTCCTGTGGGACTCCTGTGAGTGCTGCCTGTGCTTCTGTGGGTTCTCTGTGATGCTGAGGACTCTCTCTGACTCCCCCTCCTTGGTTGAGTCCTCCTGGGCCTTGCTGGTCCCTGGCAGCACCACTTTTCACCAACCTAGGGTTTTGCCTGTACCAAGGCTTGTTGGTGGAATCCGGACACACAAACCCAAGTGCAATCTTCTTTCTGGTGTGGGACATCACTTGCATCCTCCAGGAACTCAACTCTGTCTCCAGGGCTGCAGTGCTGACTTTTCTTCCTTACCGTTGACCAACTTCTACATCCTCAGCTTGGTGGGTAGGGGCTCCTGCCCCCTGGACTCTGCTGTGTCTTCTTGACTTGGTACCCGCTTTCCACAGGTCTTCCTCTTCTGGAATCCACAGTTGGTTTCTTGCAGTCGCCTCTGGGTTTTGCAACTCTCTTCTATTCTTCTAAGTGGGTGGTTTGGGGAAAGTCTAGAAATGTAGTTCTGCTTTCCTGGTTGCTGGGGGTGTTGTGGTGGTACTTACCTTTGTGCTTTCCTGGTACCCCCAGCACTCCTGTACACATTCCACGTACCTAGGTGGGGGTCCAACTCTTGCATTCCATTTTTCTGTATATGGTTTTTGCTCCCCCTAGGGCCACTATTCTCTATTGTGTTTTACACTGCTTGCACCGTTTTCTAACTATTGTTATGCCTATTTCTGACAACTAGTCTATATATCTTGTGTATTACTTACCTCCTAAGAGAGTATTGCCTCTATAATATGTGTGGTGTTGTGTTACCATAATAAAGTAACTTCATTTTTGTAACACTGAGTGTATTCTTTCATGTGTGTAAGTGCTGTGTGACGACAGTGGTAGTGCATGAGCTTTGCATGTCTCCTAGAAAAGTCTTGGCTGCTCATCCACAGCTACCTCTAGAGAGCCTGTCTTCTAGACACTGCCTACACTACAATAATAGGGGATACCTGATCCTGGTACCTTAGGTACCCACCACACAGCAGGCCAGCTTCCTGCAGTCATATTTTTGTCTGTATGGCCTTCCTGAGGTTATTGTATTAGATTGAGGTCCACAAAGTATATATCATACTTTGGGAACCATTTTTATAAGTCTCCACAAATTGAGGTTGTCTTGACATCTAATTATCCTCCTCAGACCAACAGTCAGACAGAATGTCTCAATCGGAGCCTAGAACAATACTTCTGATGTTTTTGCAATTCCAATTAGAGTGACTGGTCCACCTTTTTGTTCCTTGCTGTATCTCTTGCAATATTTTCGTTCACATACTTTTAAGGATACACCATTTTACTGTCTGTATGGGCAGCATCCTTGTACCTTTCCTTAACCTCCAAGGTGGGGAGGGGCGGGGAGGTCATCTCTGTTTCCACAGCAGCTAGTTTCTTTCACCATCTTCAAACTGTTAGATGTACAATTGTCCTCAATTTGAAGGATTCAAAGCAGAAGATCAAGGCTTCTGCGGACACCCATCAGTGTTGTTCCCCCACTTATCAGATTGAGGACAAGGTATGGATATCTTCTAAGCCTCTACCTGTTCACCTGTCCCAAAACAAGTTAAAACCACAGTTTTATGGGCCTTTTAAGATTGTTCACATCCTAAATCTAGTGGCATTTTAGTCCAGCTGCCTTTTTTTGGACGGTGCACCCAGTATTCCATTTCTCCAAGCTGAAACCGTACATGAAAGGTCTGTTCTGCTGTGTCTTTTCATGACCTCCCATAATTTTGGTGAATGATGCTCCTGAGTATGAAGTCGAGGAGAATTGTGATTCCTGCTTCTTTAGGAACTGCTTGCAGTTTGTTATCCATTAGAAGGGTTATCCTCCCTATGAAAGATTGTGGGAGGACTCTTCTACAGTTCATGCCCCAGTCCTGGTCCAGACTTTTTTAGGCAGTTCCCAAATAAAGTGTGGAGCCTCGGGCGGGGGCATACTGTTTTACACCGCAGGCTGCATTGTGGCCTGTGCCCTGCCCAATAGCTTCCAACTGTGGGGTATCAGAGAAACCAGTAGGTTGCAGCATTTGCGTATAAACATCTCCTGTTGGCGGCCGGCACAACGGTGTAGTCTCAAGCAACCCTCTTCCTGAGGGCCATACTGGGGAACAGCATAGCTCTTTCCTTCTCTATCCCAGAATCCTTTGGAAGGGTTAATGGGATTTCTGCTAACCTATCCAAGATGGTAGCCATTTCATATATGTTCTGAGAGGTATTCCAATTCAAGTGACAACACTATTTCTTCTTGCCCTAGCGGTATATAGGAAGTAGAATTCACTGTCTCATTGCGTCACAAACACTTTTCTGCTCCTGTTGGATGTGTTTCCTCACTCCTGCTGGTATTCCTCACTCCTGCTGAGATTCTTCATCACTCCTGTTGTCATTCCTCTCTTCTGTTGAGTGTTATTGCTTCTGTTGGTGATTCTCGTTACCTCCTTTGTGTTTTTGTATCCTTTTCTTCTGGGTGCCTCTTCTCTGCCCCATCATCTTAGAGTAATGATACTCAAAGTATGGTCCAGGGCGCATGTGGCCCTTCTGACCTTTACATGTGGCCCCATGGTCAAAAGCAGCACTGGGTTAATGCTTACTCAACTTAGTACTCACAATTAAAATAGGTTAAATAAACAGGCAAACATTTATTTAAAGGTTAATTGTAGTTAAAAAGGGACATATTTAGGGTTTCCTGCACCTTTTAACTTTAGGGACATCTTCATTTTTAAATACATCTTGGAGAAAGAGTGTAAAAAATATGATAAAGTATCTTAAAGTTCAGAAAGTATATTTCATTAACACTCAGAACCATTTCACCTTAGTAAATCAGATTATGTCAGTACATTGAGAAGTATTTTTTGTTTAAATATTAGTTTTCCAAATAACTTTATAAACATTCATGCTTCCTCCCACCCTACCAACAAAGCCTGTAGTGAACTAAGAGACAAGTCAGTTGTTTCATGCCTCCGTGGGGTGGCCAGTGTTGCTATTATATAATCATGTATTTCTAGGTCCTCTTATATGTGATAATGAACAGAAAGGAGGGAAAGTGAAACAACAATTGCCTAAGATAACTAGGGCGGTCATTATGAACATGGCGGGAAAGTCCGCCGACCGCCGTGTTGGCGGTGAACAGAATCCCGCCGTTGGCGGTGAATGGAAACCCGCCATATAATGAACGAAAAACCCAAACCCGCCAAAAATTCCCAGACCACCACTCCCCGCCATGACTCTGTCGGCAGGAATCCCGGACCACCCCACCCCGCCACCGCCAAGCACACCCACATCCCGCCCTCCAAATAATGATGCACAAATCACCTCAGCGGACAGTGGAGGTCAGACGACCACTGGCAGCTGCGACCGCCATGGGCGGCAAGTGGACTCAACAGCAACAAGTGCTTGGGGTCTGGCTTATCCAGTTGTTTACCTATTATTTTTGTTCCTATACGTCTTTATACATTCTTTCTTGTTTGCTTTATATCCGTAGTCATGTTCTTTTTCTATTTAACCCCTAGCTGTTAGCTCCCGTAGTTATCCTACTAACATTAGTGTGAGTCAAACCCTATTTGCATGAGATCTGCACCCTCAGCAACTATTTAACATAGACACGGTGGCAGTATATATTTTTTCTATCCATTTTACTATATCTTTCTATCACCAGAACAAGACCTATTTTTTCCTACCCTTAGGATTTGTATTGTATTCTCTTTGTCTTTCGCTTTAGATTCAACATGGACTCTATTAAAACATTTGGCTTTAATGAGGAAGATTTAGCTAAACTATTAGATTAACCGAGATCAGGAGTAGGAACATCGATCTCTGCCAACCAGCCCAAAGAAGGCTGGTATAAATTACTAGAACTAAAGAAAAAAACAAACGCACAGAGTTACATGCAGAATATATCTTAGAATATTTTAGAGCAGGAATTATTCCCACAGGCCTAAGAGGGAGAAATGTTCCAGGCCTCTTTGTGGAGATCAGACAATTCCTAGAGAAATGGTCTCTCATCTCCAACCGGTGCTCTCGGGATAGGATGATCCTTATAGTTGAGACCGCAAGAGAACTCATGGAAGTTCTTATGAAGGAGATTCAATCATTAGAAGATGAATTGAAAATACAAGATTCCTTACAAGAAGCAAAAAAACAGATAGAGGCCATTAATCAAGAACTTGAATCATTCAACCTATATCTAATTAACAGAAAGACAGACAAGCTTAGAAAGGACATCAGATGGTTTACGACAGAGCGGGCATATCCGTATCTATCGGACAAATACTATACTAACCAACAACAAAATATGCCAGAACAAGATCGACAATTCTGGACTCATAAAAAAATTGTCACCTTTTCAGATACCTCTGAACCTGTAATCAGTTAGAACAATATAGAGGCAGGTTGGGCTCTAACGAAGGCCCCAACCGCTCTAGTCATCATTTATTATCCAGGGGAGGAAGACCCCGAACAAGATACAGGAATTTTCAGAGAAACAGATATCAGAATGTGGACAATGTGCCACATACCCTACAGACCCGGAGACAACAATACGGGAGGGACTAAAGGTAGTACCGGTCTTCAACCTTAGAGCTATTCCTGTGGATACAGATACTGAATCGTTGCTCAAGAAAGGACTGTCTTTTATTCCTACTACTTCCATCAACAAGCTTGATCTTCTCTCTGATCTGCATGCCTTCTTTAGAAGAATTAGACTTACCAGATTCCAGATTCTTTGAGGACAAAGTAGATAATAGGGAGCTCAATCAATCAGGCCTTAAACCAGTCTCTACTTTTACACCCTATTTAGATACAGTAGGACCTGAAGTAAAAATCTTCGAAAATGTTGTGACAGAGAAGATTCAATCGTGCTGAAATTTGTCCCCAAACCTTATTTTAATTTAAATAAAGGGGAAAATCAGGCTCTCCAAAACTTACAAAAAGATAAGACTACCACAGTCAAACCATGTGATAAAGGAGGTGGCATAGTTTTAATAGATACAGAAGTATATAAATATAAGATCCAGACTATGCTCAACGATCCTCAATACTATAAAAAAAACAAGCAATAATTGGCAAGAACGGGTGAAAAGAGAAATAGCTCAAATCACCAATGAGGCATTTGATAGTGGACTTATCTGCCACCAAGAACAACAGTACCTGAACCCTGTGAAGACCAGGACTCCAGTATTTTATGGTGTTCCTAAAATACACAAAAACGTAACAGATCCTCCCATGCGACCTATAGTCTCCACCGTAGGAGCTCTGACAGAGCCCTTGTCCAAATATGTGGAGAATTTGTTGAGGCCGAGGGTAGCCCAACTTCCAGCATACATTCGAGACACCAGCCATATCATCGCCAAACTAGAAGGACACTCTTTCAATCTGAATATTCAATTATTAGTCACGATGGATATCGAAGCACTATATACTAACATCCCCCAGCAAGAGGCCTGGCAAGCAGTGGCCTGCCTGTTTGAAAAAGAAGGCATGACAGAACATTCTGCCTTCGTTTTACAGTGCCTAGACATCGTACTACAAGAAAACTTCTTCGAATTTGACAGTCAGATTTTCCAACAAAAGAAAGGGGTCAGTATGGGGGCCGCCTGTGCCCCTAGTGTTGCAAATATCTATGTAGACTCCTTCGAGGAAAAATATGTCTATAATGAGATAGCACCGTTCTTCGAAAATATCCATTCTTGGTCTCGATTTATAGACGATATCTTCTTTATCTGGACAGGCGAAGAGGAATCCCTATTAGAATTCAATCAGTGGATCAACCTATGTGATCCTAATCTCAAGTTTACCTTCCATACCAGTAGAAATAAAGTTGAATTCCTAGATCTCTGGATAGGTCATAACAACTCCCAACTTTAAATGTCTCTATTTATCAAACCTACAGCGAGAAACACCATTCTCCATTTTGATAGTTTCCACACTATCAGTCAAAAACAAGGGATACCCTTCAGCCAATTTTTACGGGTCCGTAGAAATTGCTCTAGCTTATCCTATTTTGAACATCATGCAAATGTATTCCAACAAAAATTCCTATTGAGAGGATACCCTAAGAAATTGATCAGAAATTCTTATAAAAGAGCCAAGTATTATAATAGGACCAGTATGTTCGAGAAGCAAAGTAACAATAAAAAATCTACGTCCACACTGGTCTGTGTGATCCAACATTCCAACCTGAATGAAAAAATCAGAAAAATAATCCTCTCCAATTGGAATATCCTTAACAGCAACCCTAATCAAGTTCCACTAGAATGTCCTCTCCTATCGTTTAGGAAGAACCAGAATATCTCCAATAAATTGGTGAGGGCATCTCTACCTAAAAATGAAAACTTTTGTCAAAAATCTATATGCGGAGATCGACCGATTAACGGTAACCATAAATGTGGCAATTGCAAAGCCTGCCCCAGAGCGATTGTGGGCGACTCCTTCTCCTGGAAAGGTAACAACTACACGCTTACAGACATGATAAATTGCAAAACTGCCAATTGCATTTATTTGATTAGGTGCCCATGTCCCTCACTCTATGTAGGCGAAACAGGGAGGGAAGTCAAAATAAGAATATTGGAACATATGTCGAACATCAGAAATGTCAATGAAAGTGCCCCTCCAGTATCCCATTGGAAACAGCATGGACACCAAGTAGATGATCTCACTTGGACTGTCATGGAAAAAATCAAGAAAGCGGGACAGATAGAAGATCATAAAATAAGGAAAAAACGAGAAGTTTTTTGGATATTCACCTTGGATAGTTGTGCAAAAGGACTGAATGAGCTTACCCCCTGTAAAAACGCAATTATCTGATCAATTTACATCTTATCTGAATCATTGTCCATCTCCCTGATGTTCCACTGGGCTCTGAGTGGTATCATCACACTTAAAGATATATATATATATATTGGCACATTTTTCATTTTCTCATCCCTTCTTATCTTATATCTTCCTTCGCAACTTTCCTTCATTTTCATTTTCCATTCTTTCACTTTATCCAATATTATATTTCCCTCATTCTCATTCTAATTCTTTATCTTTCAATTCTGATACATCATTCCATTTCTCATCCCTATTTTCACACATGACTTTCTCTTCTTCACTATTATTGTCTTTCAGTACCTTATTGTCATCTGTAAGAGAAATAGAGTGCCCTTTGTCATCAATATGGCTTCTCCTACATAGTTGTTGACATAGTTATTAGCGCTTCCCAGTAAGGAGCACTTGTTATCTTAATTATTTTCATCCCTATAAGATATTATTGTCGATAGTACATCCCTATAGCCAGCAAAATCCTCTTTCTTTTCTCAGTGTTTCATATCGTCCAGGTCCTCGAAAGGTATGCATTGCGACCCATTTAGAGATATAGGACAACGGAATTCCAACATGGTGGCTATAGAAGTCCGCAATGTTGCATCGCGAGGCCGCGGTTCAGTTTAGCTCAGACATCAATTAGCCACACTATTAAAACAGATTGGAGCCGCGGCCGCTGACGCTTATCGACTAACGAGGAGTGCATTGGCATATCGGTGAGTCCTCCCCCCTTCATTCTTGAAGACGTTCAGGCTCCCCGACCTCGGAGAAAGCCCCCACGGACTTCTCCCTGTTTTTTAAAAACTATATTCGACGAGTGCGGTGTTCTTGAACAACTTTTAACAATTTTCGGCGAGCCTAACTATAACTATATTTATATGTTTAGGACCCTTCATTCAAAGCTTCATTAGCCTGAAGATTGAAAAAAGATCACCAAACAAAGGCCATTAGCTTGATTTATTTCAGCCTCGGCAGGTAACCACAAGCGCCTATATTTTTGTTATAAAGTCTTTATTTAATAATAGACTTTAGAGCTAACAATCAACACCATCACAACTCTGTACATTTTGCTATTTAGCTTCTCTAACTGGTCATGCAAGCATATACCCTTGTATTTATATTTATTTACCGTTCTGCATTGTTGCCAGATCATCTTCTCATATTACATAACACGGTTACATGTCTCTATAAAAGATCGGATCAACCATATGATAACAGTATTGTCTGAACTACCAGCATAGACAACTCAAGTAAGCTAGTAAATATTTATTAAACATAATTAACTTCACAATATGCTCAGATGCATGTTCCCACAGTCATGAGATAAAAGATTTAAGCACCATTACATAAGGTACCACCCTACTATACTTTAACTACTTCACTAACTAACATAATTAATATAATTATTGTTAACTGTCCACCTTGATTTCTTCACTCACACCTTCTACTTGTCTTTCTAGTTATCATTTATATATATTTTCTCATTTCAAACTCCCATTTTTATTTTAAATTTCTATTTTGATTGCTTCCTAGCCTTTACTTCAATATAATAATGGGCATCTCTACTATACATTCTTATGTGTAGACATATATATCTGCATATAAAAACCAAAATTGATAACTATCGGAAAGCAAACAACATTATATGACTACATAACTATATATTCTTTCTTTATCAGATGACATGACTATGTGACTCCAGCATATCAAGTATCTAGTGTCCAATCAACCTGAGAACCTGGCTGCTAAAACTTGATCTTTATCGTATTATATTAATGGGAATGGCCCTGAGGAAGGTGACCTATAATCACTAAGAACACCGAAACGCGCGTAGGCCGTCGGTTCCCCCAGCACATTCCTGCTGTAGCGACGCCACTCTGACCCGTTCTCTTTTAAATATAGATTATTTTTGTATTAGACTATTATATATATATATATTTATCAGTTATTGAGTATTGTTTCTCCGTGTTTGTATTTACTCTATTCCCTATGAATTATTGTATTAATTTTGTTGTATTTGTATGATGATTTCTTCCTATTTCATTATATTGTCTACTGTTGTTTAGTCTGAATGTGGTGTGCTTGAATAAGAGTTTCAGTTTTTTGGACATTTACATCTTCCATATTTCATGATTATTTGTTTATTTACATGATTTAATTAAAGTTTTCCTTATTGTGACTTTGTTCCTTTTTTCCCCTGTCATTATTCGTCTCTGTTTAGCAGTCTGGTATCACTACTTATTGATTGACTTGAATTTATCATTATGTATCTATCAGCCCCTACAGGAATCTACTTCTGAGTTTTATTATATCCTCAGATACATTATTATTGTAGCTCACGTTGTAGTTTTTCCTACACACATTTTTCCCTGATT
The DNA here is from genome assembly GCF_031143425.1 of Pleurodeles waltl. NCBI lineage: Eukaryota > Metazoa > Chordata > Amphibia > Caudata > Salamandridae > Pleurodeles > Pleurodeles waltl. The sequence goes on from NC_090447.1 coordinate 717,010,277, forward strand.
GCGCTACTTGCATTCTCTTAGGGAACCCCCTTATAGTTACTCTCTTACAACCTCACAAAGGCACCCTGGAAGGCCACTGAAATCAACACCAGCACAAAATAGCACAGTCCTGTACACCTCAAACCTACATGCATATGTAACAGACATGTGTATGTCCTCCAGCAGGCACCACCACCCATGCAACCCTAACAGACGGGACAAGGAGTGCCACTGCCCTCCAGGGAGACAGAGCCACCTCACAAGACCTTGGTGAAGGATCCCTGGACACTGATGAGCAGGCAGGCCCCTCACACAGTCCTGGATTCTCACCATGCAGCAGCCCCACCCAGAAAACCACTGTCACCCCTAACACCCAGTCAAGACCAGCAGGCCAGGGGAGGCGTACCCACACCAGTGTACCCAGGGCACAGACTGGTGGAACACAGCTACAGAGGCCACAATCTCCCAACATGCAGGAAGGCGAGGGCTCCAGTACAAGTGGCTCGTTCAGACCTGTGCAGGGGACACATGCACAGGGGGCTAGGGCAAGTTCAAGTGTCCCAGTGGGCCAGGGGGGAGGCCACAGGATGGATGCAGCAGCCCAGGACATTATTGCAGAGGTATTTGGGGCTTACTAACATACCCAAGACAGGTTGGCACAGATTGTGTCCACCCTGGAGCAAAGTCAGAGGATGCAGCAGCAACAACCCCAACAGGCCATGGAGCAGTTGAAAGAGCACAATGCCACAATGGCCTCCATTGCTGGAGCACTGCTGCAGTTGGTAAAAAAAACAGTCTGACACCCACACCGGACAAGAGGCCCCCGCAACAGCCCTGGACAACCAGCATCTGATGACCCAAGCAGCAGAAACAACCCAAGAAATACCCTCCCAGGAAACCCAATGGCCAACCATGCCACCCCAAGAAGCTCCACAGCAGGCGCCCAAACGTACACTTAGGCCAAGATATGGCATTGGAAGCCCAGTTAAGAACAAGGCCCCCTCCAACAATTGACTCTGCTACTAATGCAAAGCAACCATCCCACTCATTCACCAGCAACACTTAGCTGAGGGCAATATGAAGTACTGTTTGACAAAATGGACCCATCTAAACCATCCAACAAGGCTGCCACCAACTTGGTTTTGAGGACACCCAACTCTTACGACTCCCATCACTGTATATAGCACAATTCACTCAATTCTACCAATAAAACACATTTCACACCTGTAACACTGTCCCCTGTCTTAAATTGTGAACAAAGTGGAGTATGGCTGCAACTGGCAGAGAACAACTGTATTATCAATTTGTGCTTGATGGTGGTTCGGGGTGTCCAAATGGTGGCAAGGAGGGAATGCATATATTTTCCACGTACCATGCAGAAGTGGTCCATGTATCGCATATCATGACCAATTCCCCCCTATATGACAGAGCACACTGACAGTATTAGTCAATAACACCAATGACAGGCTTAAGTCCCACACAGTTATTGGAAGTAGAGTTGTATCAGTTGGTTCCTGGAATGGGCATCTTCCCCTTCCTCATCCTCACCATCACTCTCCTCACCTCTCTGAGGTTGCTGATCAGGACCTATAGCACCCTCCACCTCCAAGGGGATAGAATGTCTCACTGCCACGTTGTGCAGCATGCAGCAGGCGACCACTATTCTACACACCTTATCAGGCCCATAGGCCAGGGAACTTCCAGACATATGTAGACACTGGAATCTAGCCTTCAGGAGACATATAGTAAGCTCTATTACCCTCCTAGTACGTCCATGGGCCTCATTGTATTTCCTCTCTGCATCTGTCCTGGGATTCCTCACTGGTGTCAGGAGCCAACGCAAGTTTGGATAGCCAGAATCACCTACAAAATGGTTCAATACAGACTCGTCATTGTTATGTCCCTTAGTCAGACAGGCTGGTTTTCTGCAATGTGTCAGTTATTGACAGGCAAACTTACCTATGATCCACCCTCTGTCCTCTTGTAGTTGTTCCATCTTCTGTGGCACAATACTGTTCCTGAACACAAATGAATCATGGACTGAACCTGGAAACATGGCATTACATGTGAAATGTACTGGTCTGCAGTACACACCAATTGGAGGTTCATGGAGTGAAAGTTCTTCCTGTTTCTGTACACCTGTTCACTCACTCTTGGGGGGATGATGGGTATGTGTGTGCCATCGATGGCACCTATTACATGGGGAATGTTTGCAAAGGCATAGAAGTCAGATTTGATGGCAGGGAGGTCAGTACTTTGGGGAAACCGCCCATAGGATTGCAGATGTTGAACAAATGCATTCAGAAATCTTGTCAGTACCTGGCTGAACATTGGCTGTGAGAAACCAGCACCCATGCCCACTGTCACTTGAAATTAGCCTGTGGCCAGTAAATGAAGTGCGGAGAGCACCTGCACCTCAGTTGGAATGGCATGCTGATTACGATTTCCCGGAGTTAGTGCAGGATCCAGTAATGCACAAAGGTCCTGAATAGTTGCACGTGTGAGTCTGTAAGTGATTATGATCTGACGCTCCACCATGGTGCCCATATCCACAAGTGGTCTGTACACTGATGGTGCCCTTCCTTGCCACAAGGGTCGGTACCTACGAGGGGTTACAAAAAGGAGTGATGAAGACACCAACATAGGCACACTTCTCAACATTTCTGCACTGCATTGTTCATTGTAGTGTCTCTACAATAACTGATACCTGACAGATATACATGTCCATCACTAGGAGGGAACAGAGTAATTCATGTGTGCTACTATATGGAAAGGATAGAGGCCTAGGTGCTTCATATGGCTAGTAGGCCCTGTATTGTGAGTAGTAGGAAATTCAAGATGCGTAGGTGATGGCAAAATGTCTGCCCACTGTAGATCTGCCCCTTCGTTGTGGAAGTGACCTCATACCGCTAGCGGTTGACGTCACAGCGTAAGGCGGTGTTGACCCCTGTTCGCACCCTCATTGGCTAACATGGATGCCAAAGGGAAATCCTGGTGTATCATTATCGCTGCTGGGGGTGACGGTGCATACCGCCGTGGAACGAACACGCGTTCATCATCGTTTGATCAATTGACTCCCTGATCTCGTGCGGACAGGTACTCCACTCTGTGTACAGCTGTGGCCTACCTCTGGCTATGGATGTGCCACGTGGTGCAGGGGAAAGGGCGCCTGTTGGGTGTGTTTGCTGGGTGGGTGTATGTCTGGCCATTCTGTATCTGCATTCAGCTATTTACAAGTATCTCTCCTGTGTTGTCTCCCCATCCCTGTTCTCTTGTGTTGGGTTGGTACAGCATCAACATCAGACGAGGGAGCTGAGGCAGCTGCATGTGAGGAGGCAGCGGCCCATGGATCCTCCAAGGCAGAGACCACAGACGTCCAGGGGACCAGTGGGTGGGAGGGCAAGGGAACTTCCACGGGGGAGGCTACTACCACAGGAGGTAGTGACTCCGAGACCTCCTCCGATGGGGGTCCCCCCGCAGTGGCGGACACTAGTGCACACACCACTACTGTGAGATCTTCCGCCACCCCCGTACCATCACCACCCTCCCTTCTGCTCCCCACCGAGTTGCCCGTGCCCACCCACCCAGAAAGGTGGGCGTCTCCTTTGCCCCAGGCACCTCCTCCCCTGCCCCAGTCAGCCCTGCTGCCCTCACAGAGGAGGCTATTGACCTCCTGAGAACCATCTCTGTAGGGTAGACAACCATTGTCAATACCATCGAGGGGCTAGCATCAGAGGTGCATCAGACCAATGCCTATCTGGATGGCATTCACGGTGCCGTGTCTGCCCTACAGAGATCTTTTCAGGCTCTGGCCTCCTCTCGGATGGCAGCCAGTTTCCCTGGCCATTCCGTCCCCCCTCCAACCTCCTCTACCCCTTCTAGCACCCCACTCTCTTCACCCGTCCAAAGCACACAATCAGAACTGCTGACAGGTGCATCAACACACAAGAAGCACACTTCAAAACACAAGCACCACACCTCCCACCACAAGCATTCACACAGCCAACAGGCACCTGCACACACAACAACGTCCACTTCCCCCAATGTGCCTACCTCTTCCGCCTCCCTGTCGGTCCCCTCTACATCCACACCCTCATGCACTGCACCTTCACTCACTGTTACTGCTCCTCTTCCTGCACTCACCACAATAGCAGGCAGCCATACATGCACCCCATACACCACACCTGCACTCACCACCTCTACTGTAGTTGACACATGCAGCACACTCACCAGACTTGCAGACACCCACCCAACATACATCCACACTAGCTGCCTGTCTTCTCCCACTGTGCCCATCCCCACCTCCCAAGACACACAAACGCACTAGGCACCCACCCATCAGACATCCACCACACAACAGCATACTGAGCAGTCACCTGCACCCACTACACGCACCCCTATACCCCATACATCCACTCCCTCTGCCTCCACTCCCACGCCCTCATCCACGCCCACCCCAATTTCTCCCAAGAAACTTTTCCTCTCCCGTGCTGACATCTTCCAACCCACTGGCCCACCCCGTCTTGTCCCCAAACATGCCCACCTCCTTGCCCTTACCGCTCCTTCCACATCACAGCCCTCGCCGGTCCACCCTTCACATTCCTGTGCCCTTTCCCCAGAGAAGACGAAGGCCGGTCACAGCCTAGGCCATCCAGCTCCATCCGAGCCAAACAGCCCCCACCCCCTTCAAAGGAGAAGCCCCCTCCACAAGAAAGTCTAATGCCCACCCCTGTTGAAAATCCCCACCCCACCACCCCTGTCCCCCTTCTGTGAGGTGCCTGGATCCCCATTTGGTACCCCATTCTGAGAGTACCCAGCACTTGTGGGAGTCAGGTGTGGCCCGTTGTGGCCCATGACAATTGGGATTTTACGGACTGGCCATTGGTCCTGTTTGCACTGTTTGGCTCAGTGAGCTTCTTATTAAAGTTTCTGTGTGGCCTGTGTTTGGGCTGCACGCAGTTACACCCTGGTATTTGTTTAGATTTTTTATGGGCGTGGGGCTTTTGTATATACTATGGTCAAGTTGCATTAGCCTTCGGTCGGGTATGTACCTCTTGGTGTGGGGTATATGACTTGTGCTGCTGGGAAGGGTTGGGGGGGGGCGTTGCCTGATGGGTGGAGTGGGTGGGTATGTAACTGTGCCCTTTCCTCCCTTGTGTCGTAGGTTGAAGTACTTACCGTCGTCGTCTTCGTCGGCGGTCTCAGTCGTGTAGGTATATGGCAAGGAGCAGGGCTGGCATGATCTGCAGCTCTCTATCCATGGCTGCCACTGCACGTTCTGTGGGACTCTGGTACGATGTTCCTTATATTTGGTTAATTTCCGCCTGGCTTTGTGTGCTGGTGGTTCCCGCCCCGGAACTGGCGGCGGAATAGTGGTTCATTATTTGATGGGTGGGTTGGGCCTTTCCGACGGCCTGTGGGCGGACTCTGCTGTCGTTGGCGGGACTTCTCTCCTGGCGGTGGGTGGTTCGCGGGATAAGTGTGTTTCGATCATTATTTGGCGGTCTGGACCGCTTCTCTGTTGGTGGTTTCTACCGCCACTGCCGGTGTAGCGGAACAGACCGCCATGTTCGTAATGAGGGCCTAAATTTGGTCAATTGGTGAACTCAGGATTGATCCCAGATTTTCTCAGTCCACAATGTGCAATTCAACTCAGGCACTAGATGCACATTCTTTGCTTCCCCTACACCCATCTTACACTCCTCCTCCCACCACCCTTCGACCACCACCTTGCTGGCAACAGTGCAGCCCTCACTCACACCACAGACCAAACGTTTTGGCCTCTGGGTAAATGTTTGCGAGTACCCATGTATTAGACTCTTGCTGACTTTATTGGAGGTGTTTTCCCTAAGGGGTTTTTGCTCCCTTGGGACTTCTAGAAGGCACAATATGATTACGTGCTCAAAAGTGTCAGCAGCATCATGGCTACTAGAAGGGGTACCCCTTACCTCTGACAGACAAAAACTGTCAAGAAGTGGGCTCTAAGAACTTCTCACCGTCCACAGTCTGAAAACAGAAATTCTCCATCAGAAAGATTTGACACAACCACAATGACTCTCCCTCAAATACAATTATATTGTTGGCAAAGGACATTGGAATCCATTATTCAATTTGCTGATTCTTATTTATTCTGTGAAGGGCGGCAAAGAAATAATGAACAGGAGCTTTTTAGGCATTTTTGACCTCTCTAACTAGAGTGGTCTGAAAATATCCATGTACATCAAATGGCCATCTTAGCACACCAGAAAAGAATAGCCAAAGAGCTAGTAATCCTCTAAAGCCACTGAGTTTTCTGACTCATTCCTCAGCTGTACAGGGATGGTCACGTCTCCCTACTTGGCTCCAGGATGCAACACTTGTGGGTAGTCCCATTACTTTGCCAGCTTCTGTCATAATCATCTGGGCTCCTTTGAGAACCTCAGAGAGTAGAAAACTTTAGAGAATACAAAATCATGTAAAACGTCTCTTAGGTTCTCACCATCAGGGAATATTAGAATCCCCAAGATTAACAGGTGCAATGTTCTTCCAAGGTGCCCCACATCTTCGTTCTCAGCCTGGAGCTGCACCAGGATGTTAACTGTGTTGTATCTGAACTTCTGAAAATACTGCTATTTACAGAGCAGCCAGCTTAAATGTAACCCCTCTCCATTTGCTGAGCCATTTCCTGTACCTGTTTCTAGTGGTGGCTGCGTCCACGAAAGACTGGTGGGAAGAGTGTGGAGCGGGCAATAAAAAAATACTCTTACCTGCTGCCTCTCCTCTGCAGCTGCCACTGCCTGGATGCTAGCCTTTCTCCCCTCCCCACTCAATCCAGATGCTTCTCTCATGCTGTTAGACTGCATGAGAGGAGCACCAGGATCGGCCTGAGTGGGCTGAAATGCCACTCAGGCAAGGAGTGGGAGCCTGCGGTTGGTCTCCACCCGGCTGTGAAATGCAGCTCGGGTGGAGAGTTCTAATTGCGCATGTCAGTTTGGCCAGCCTCATCAGCCAGCCAAACTGACATGCATGCTTAGAGTGCCAAAGAGGAGGGGCCGCCCTGCCTGTTTACCATTTACCACTAATGAAACTGCAATCCTCTAGTTTTCTCTCCAGTCACACTACCTTTGCGTCAATTTCCTGACAGATGGTGTGCAACTCTGAGATCGCTGTCATGGGGTGGACTGTCTATGTGAGAGTGCTGGTTCAGCTGTTGCACCCCAATCTCATCATCTCTCATCCTTATCACGGGATCTGAAAATAATGAAATCTCTCTTTTCCTCCCTGGGCTTGCTCTTGTCATCTGTACCCATGTTTGCAGCAACATCTCCCAGGCGAGGTTACAGGTAGCTTAAAATGCAAAGCACCACCATGCACACAACCTGCTCTGTAAGGAGGTTTCTGTCATTGGTGGATAGCGCAGCAGGACAGACAAATGACTGATATAGTGATTAAATGGATCTGACTTTGCACTTAAAAGCTCTGAGCCCGTTTATTAATCACACACAGCTGTGTCCAGCTGCCAGGGTGTGGGTACATGGGCAGGCCCTTGTTCTTACATTCGATTTAAGGAACTCACTACAGGATACCACAGACATCTGCAGTATAGTCTATGTCTGAGGCCTATGTCCACTATGGAGGTTCTCTGGCTCCATTCTCCCTTCTAGTGCCATCTAGTGAGAAGCAATAGCCCCCACTCCAGAATCCTCCTGAGCTTTTAAATTCTTTTCTCTCTAGGCATCCGGATTACCAGGCATCCTGGGGGAAGAACATGGACAGTGATCACCAACACTCTACTGTGGCAAATGTTCTGCTTTCCCTCTTATCTCATATCCGAGCTTACAGAACCTCTCTGGAATGCACTTCTGAGTTTAAAGAAGACATTTATTGTTGTTAATTCCCCACCCACAAGCTCCTGAGAGACGAAATTAGTAGATTGGAAGCACACGTTCAAAAGTAGTCAAAGCAAAGCATAAAAGTCAAAATTCATCACCGTATGGGCAAGGTGGTAGGGCCTATACTCAATTCATGTTTCTGGGGTCTGCAAGTTGATGACTCCGGTCAACTGCGAGAAAGAGATTCTCTACCCAAACGGGAGACGGGCAACTGACGTCTAGTTCCCGTCTAAAGTCAAGCAGATTCAAATCTAACTCTCTGTAGCCCAGAGTCATCCTTAAAAGCAAACTCAGTGTGAGAGCCAAAGAACCTTGGAGAGCGGCTAATTCTCCTGAGCTCCTTGTTCTCAGACTGGATTGCGAGGTAAACACAAAATCTACGTGCTTTTATCAGCTAAGGTCTGGTGTGAAGAAAACAGCTTGGTCCATCTTGTGGAAAAACACAGCTTGGAAAAACACAGACATCTGTAATGTCTCAACTGCAATGTCTAACTCCACGTTAAAGCCAATAGGCAGCTAAACTAAATATCAAATGTAATGTCTAATGTCATGTCAAAGCCAATAGGCAGCTAAGCTGAACATCAAATGTAATGTCTAATGTCATGTCAAAGCCAATAGGCAGCTAACCTAAATATCAAATGTCATGTCAAAGCCAATCGGCAGCTGAACTGAATACAAAATGTAATGGCTAATGCCATGTCAAAGCCAATAGGCGGCTAAACTGAATACAGAAAGTAATGGCTAACTCCATGTTAAAGCCAATAGGCAGCTAAACTGAACAAAACATAAAGGGGGTCCTTTTGACCTCAGCGGTCTTTTTTCAAGACCTCCGAGGGACCGCCGTGCGGAAGACCGCCAGTGGTGGCGGTTTGCCGCTCAGCCTAACATGACCGTTGGCAGCTTTCCGTCCTTTTACGGACAGAGAGCCGCCAACAGCCATACCGGCGGGCGGCGGGGAAGTGGAGGTTGCTCCACTGCCACGCCAACAGAACACCGCCCAGCGAATCACGTCCTGTGATTCGGCGTGGCGGTGTTCTGTTGGCGGTGTGGTGTCGGCGGAGCAGCCCCCATGGCTCCCGTCCCCTCCCAGAGGATCGTCGGACCAAGTAAGTCGATCATCCGTGAGGGGAGGGGGGTTGTGGTGTGTTGTTTGCTTGCATGGGAGTGTGTATGTGTTTATGTAGAGGGGGCGTGTTAGTGCGTGTATGCTTGCAGGGGTGTTGTGTGTATGGGAATCAGTGCGTGTATGTCTGTAGGTATGTCTGTATGGATGTGTGCGTGTATGTTTGAATGTGGGTGTGCGTGTCTGACTGTGTGTGTGGATGTTGGCATGTATGTTGGTGTGTGTGCGTGTATGTGTGTCGGTGGTGCCTGCGTGCGTGTCGTGTGTGTATGAGTGATGTTATGGTGGGGGTCGGGGTAGGGAGGGGGGTCCTGCTACCTTTGGGGAGTGGTGGGGGGGTAGGGGAGGGAGTTGGGGTGGGGGTGGGGGAGACCCCTATCAGTGCCAGGGAAGGAATTCCCTGGCATTGATAGTGCTTACCGCCATGGATTTCATGGCGGTTTCAAACCGCATGAAATCCATGGAGGTCAGCCGGGTCCAAATACCGCCAGCAGTACTGTATAGTGACGGCCGCCGGGCTGGAGACCCTGGTCTCCAGCCCGGCGGGCGAAACGGAGAACCGACGGATGACCATGGCGGTAACCGCCATGGTCATAATACACAGAGGAAAGACCGCCAGCCTGTTGGCGGTCTTACCGCGGCTTCTCCGCCTTCCGCCAGGGTCATAATGACCCCCATAATGTGCTACTGGTGAACATTGACAAACTAATATGCGCAGTGGTGAAACACAAAGTCATTGGTCAAACACAATTAATAGCATCACATTCCACCCTATGACCAATGAATTTTTGTTTCACATACCCCTTATTTCGAACAAAAACAAAAAACAAAAACATCAACACAAAAAACGTTATCAGCAAATCAGATTTGAATGATCAAAGCAATCACTATAAAGCGATGGAAGTGGATTAACATATTGATCTCATAAGCTTTCACATCAGATACATCTACACAGAAAAGACTGAAACTTATATTGTCTCTAATTCAACAGTGTCTCTAAAATACCAATTTAATGTAGCATGAGTTCTACTCATGTAAAGGTGCACGGTCCACCTGAAAGGTTCGCAGGAATGTAAGTGAAAGTCAGAGTTCCACACGAAAAAACACAGACAGTTAACTGTTAAGGTTGCTTAGTTCCAGTGGAAGAATGTAATCAAACAAGTTGAACTTGAACTGAAGGCGCCATTTGCGCAAAATGGATCCATGGTGCATGTACTTTACTCAGTCAGGTTCAGGTTGGGGGTTCGGTCCCTCCCCCGACCCCACACGCACACACTCGAAGGGAGACCACACAGCACACTCATGGTCAGTGGCGAAATGTGGTAGGATCTGCAAAAGAAAAAAGTATGACTTTTCTTGCAAATAACATTTGTCATCTGAAATGTGCCCTTCCTCTTCCTTTCCCTGTTTTATAATCAGCAGGATGTTTTTGGGGCCCTTTGTTATGATTTCTGCAGGTTCTGGAGGGTCACTTGGGGCTTCAACCCACACCTCAGCACTGAGGTTTTTATCTGCTGCACCACAGCTTCCCTTTCCTTGCACTGTCAGAAGGGCTGGGGCAGACTCCTTCTTTACTAAACCTCCATTCACTACACTTTTGACAAGTTGGGCCATTCTGTCTCCAATTTATATGAATGAATAAGATTATTTTCCAGTTATCAGCATAATTTTGATTTCTCCTTGGTAATCTGCAGCAATCACTCCCCCTAAAACCTGATCAATTTGCCATATCTGTCCTGGTAACTTTCCTCTCTCCAACTGCTCTGTGACTGTTTGTGGGACAGATTGCTCTTGTGCGTGCTGCACAGTTTTTTTATCAAATCTAGGGGAATGTACATCTCTCTAATCTCTTCCCACCTGTAAGTGGCTTTTTCTCCCAGCTGTCCACATTTCTGGTGCACCCACTTAGCCATCCCCACTAAGTCTGAATTCTGGGTGTACACTTCAGACTCTGATTTTTTCTATTTAACATCTGCAAGGGAATTGAACCAGTTATGTACAAGCCATATGAAAAACCAAACGGCTAAACCATTGGCAGCGAACCAAGAATCAGTGTAAAAATGACACATCTCAAGCAGCTCTTGCTTTAAAGTCTGACACACATTGTACAACACTGTTCCTTCTCCTGTGCTAGAATACATTTCAGTCAATGAATCATTAGTCAAACAAACATGCTTTTTATCCTCAGGGGACACAAATTCAAATGGTGCACTCAATTTCACTGGTGACTCTTTTACCTGTGGTATTCCCTGCACCCTTCTCCACATCCTGAAAAGAGGCTTGTGACACCTTTTCATGTAGGGATGCAGTGACTCTAGCCCTGTCTTGCAGGGGCACTCTTTTCTTCCCCTGTTCCTGATTTACATGTAAATCAGTGTTTCCCTCTTGCACTGCGCAGAAACCTAAAGTCTGAATTATTTCATTTGCCAAATTAAAAGCGCGCAGCTGCTTATATTTTTTCCTAGTGACTTTATACCAAAGTGTTAGGATTTCACTCAGATGAGGGCTATACTGTTTCCAAAAATCAAACAAGCAAATTAAACTCGGTGTCTCTTGCTTAGTGAAAACAGTAAGAAACTCTAAAATCTTTCGTTTTACTTGTGTCAGTAACTGCACATTTTACGACGGTACCTTTGCCATGTAATTAATTTTTCTATGCAGAAATGGTCTGTCAATAACATTCTGAGCTCTGTTCTCCGTGTTATCAGTTAAGGAATGCACTTCAACTGCCAAAAACTTAGGGGCATTTTGTTTCATGCCCGTACACACAGAGGCTCAGACTGGCTCACAGCTGTCTTAACACCCTCATTACTGGAATGGGAAAGACAGATTCTTCTAAAACAGACATTTTATAGATTTCAGCATTATCTTGCATTAATGTGTTCTGGCTAATTTGCTCACGTAAATTCTTATTTTCATGTTCTAACTGCCTACATCTCTCCTGCATTTTTCTGTAAGCAGATAAAAGTATCCAAACCCTTCTGTCAAGAACAAAAGGAACATCATTGCTTTCAAAAGGCACATTTTCTAAATATGCTTTATCACAGCAAGAAAACATGTTTCTCACAGCACCATCAGGCAGTTTAACTTCACATGCATTTTCAAACATGGTCTGCCGTGCTTCTGTGATTCTCTAAACAACAAAAAACAATTACACTTTTAAATTGTGCACTTAGAAATCTCCAATTTGACTCCCAAAACTGACGACTAAGCCATAATGTTCTGCTTTCCCTCTTGTCTCATATCCGAGCTTACAGAACCTCACTGGAATGCACTTCTGAGTTTAAAGAAGACATTTATTGTTGTTAATTCCCCACCCACAAGTTCCTGAGAGAAGAAATTAGTAGATTGGAAGCCCACGTTCAAAAGTAGTCGCAGCAATGAAAGCAAAATATATCAAAGTACTTCTCAGTTGCAATGTACACAGCAAATATAGGTGCATAACGTCAAAGCAAAGCATAAAAGTCAAAATTCATCACTGTATGGGCAAGGCGGTAGGGCCTATACTTAGCTTCATCTTTCTGGGGTCTGCAAGTTGATGACTCCGGTCAACTGCGAGAGAGATATTCTCTACCCAAACGGGAGACGGGCAACTGACGTCTAGTTCCCGTCTGAAGTCAAGCAGATTCAAATCTAACTCTCTGTAGCCCAGAGTCATCCTTAAAAGCAAACTCAGTGTGAGAGCCAAAGAACGTTGGAGAGCAGCCAATTCTCCTGAGCTCTTCGTTCTCAGACTTGATTGCGAGGCAAACACAAAATCTACGTGCTCTTATCAGCTAAGGTCTGGTGTGAAGAAAACAGCTTGGTCCATCTTGTGCAAAAACACAGCTTGGAAAAACATAGACATCTGTAATGTCTCAACTGCAATGTCTAACTCCACGTTAAAGCCAATAGGCAGCTAACCTAAATATCAAATGTAATGTCTAATGTCATGTCAAAGCTAATAGGCAGCTAAGATGAATATCAAATGTAATGTCTAATGTCATGTCAAAGCCAATAGGCAGCTAACCTAAATATCAAATGTCATGTCAAAGCCAATAGGCAGCTGAACTGAATACAAAATGTAATGGCTAATGCCATGTCAAAGCCAATAGGCAGCTAAACTGAATACAGAATGTAATGGCTGACTCCATGTTAATGCCAATAGGCAGCTAAACTGAACAAAACATATAGGGGGTTATTACAACTTTGGAGGAGGTGTTAATCCGGCCCAAAAGTGACGGTAAAGTGACGGATATACCACCAGCCGTATTACGAGTTCCATAGGATATAATTGACTTGTAATACGGCTGGTGGTATATCCGTCACTTTACCGTCACTTTTGGGACGGATTAACACCTCCTCCAAAGTTGTAATAACCCCCATAATGTGCTACTGGTGAACATTGAGCAACGAATATGCGCAGTGGTGAAACACAAAGTCATTGGTAAAACACAATTAATAGCATCACAGCAAAGCAGCCCCATAACTCTCACTCACCTAGACCATGATGGACTGTGTCATTTTAGCTTAGCAAATTATCAAGAAAAAGCTGCTCCTTTTTTTCTACTGGAAAACCAATGTTCTCTTTTGTGCAGAGTTTTCCTAGGGGAATCAATGCACTTCACCACCTCCAGTATCATTTTTTATACATTAGCCTTAACAAACAATGACATGGTGGGAGCAGAAAATGGATCTCATACTGTGGTATCAAAGAATGGTGTCTGCTCATTCTGTAAGGCCTTGGACTGTCTGTGACTCCTCCCATCCTCAACATTCAACAAAAGCAGCTGCTGTGCTTGTGTCCCTCATACATGCCTGACCACGGTTCCTGCTGACATGATCCAAAAGCTTTAGTAGGAGAACTTCAGCAATCTTTGGACCAGTGTCAGGCCCACCACCACTTCGGACACCTGTCTACCAAGTTTGACAAGGTCAGCAAGGGCTGTGTGGAGTGTGCTTAACTGGTCATCTTAGTACTTTTACCCCTATTCTTTTGAGTCATCTCTCGCTGACTGCTTCTAGGCCACTGGGAGGCCACCTAAAGGAGGCTGGGATGTTCTACAGACTGGGCGGTGTGGTTGAGGGCACTGGGAACCAGTAGCAAGGAAGTGTCACAGCCACTTATAGTATGCTGAAGAAAGAAACAGCAATGTTGTGTCTAGCAGGCCTTCAAGCAGAGAATGAGTGGAGCCTGGAGTTCTGTGTAACTTTTTCTTATAGCTGAAGACATTCTGAGTTTATAGTGCATTACCAGCTCCCTACAGTGTGGACTCCAGAACACTGTCATTGGTAACCAACACTTTTGACAGCCTTTTTTTCACTTTGAAGCTGTGTACTTCATCTTCTACTTTTTTGGAAAGAACTTAGAAGAGTTGCAAAATATATTACTAGAGACGATTTGTGCTTGAGTGATATACCTTAAATTAGGTATTATTGAATGATGTTGGTAATAATTATTCATTGGTGCTGTAACAGGGTTACTGGAACCCTTGAAGCTCACGCGTGATTGTGGCTAATGGAGAAGTGCCCCGGGGTCACCTCAGAGAGTATCCCGTTCATATGACATGATGCCGATAAAAAACAGGAAGAGGAAGCGTGGTGCGGTGAAGGAAAGGAAGACGCAGAGGATACGGACGGGCGAGCTGAAGAGAGCACACAACAGAGTCGAAAGGAGGAGACCCCCCATTGTAAGGAGTCGGCGGGGAGACAGACCTTTTATGTCTCGCCTTATGTCTCAGATATGTCAAACTCTTGGTGTGAAACACATCCGCACTTCCGTCTATCATCCTCAAACCGACAGACTAGTGGAGAGATATAACCATACTATTAAAACCCTTCTAAAGAAAACAAAATCAGACTCAGGGAGGGATTGGGATAAGAAAATACCAATAGTTCTGTGTGGCTTTCAAACTCCTGGACAGGCATCAACCGGACATAGTCAGTTTGAATTAGTTTTTGGTAGAGAACCTAGAACCCTTTTAGATATGATGGTGGAGAAATTTGGAAGAGAAAGAAACAAACAGAAAGTAGAGACATACTTGAATATACCCAACAATTGAAGGACCATATACAAACCATATGGGAAGACGTCAGATCGCATTTAGAAGAGGCAGGAGAAAAACAGAAGAAACACTCTGATACAGGCAAAACTTTAAGAGAACTAGCCAATGGAGAGAAAGTGTTGGTCCTATTACCCAGCTCCGAGAACAAATTGCTGGCAAAATTGCAAGGCCCTTATGAAATAATAGAGAGAGTAAGCCCTGTCACTTACCGTTTACAATTGTCAAAATCACCAAAGAAAACCCAAATATATCACATCAATCTTCTAAAAAAAGTGTGAAGAAGGGGGCATACCAAACCTGATTGTAGACTCTGTCTTGTTAGTGAATAACGTAAAACCTCTTGAGATCAATTTATGCCCTCAGCAGGAAGACTTACAAGACTGGGTACCCCACATTAACCCAGATCTACCTAGTGAGAACAAGACCCAACTTTTAAGAATTTTACGACAACTTAGCAAACCTTTTCCATAATTCCCGGAAAGAACCCTTTAATCCAACACAACATCGTTTCCAAAGAAGGGAGAATAGTCTGTTTAAAACCTTTTGGATACCAGAGGCCCATCGAAAGCTTGTTGAACAAGAAGTGCAAAACATGCTAAATATGGGTATAATCAAGCCTTCTACTAGTCTATGGTGCTCTCCGGTTGTTTTAGTTCTGAAACCAAATGGAACGATTTGTTTTTGTATTGACTTTCGACAACTAAATGCCATCTCAGAATTTGATACCTATCCAATACCTAGAGTCGATGAACTAATTGAATAACTAGGGAAACCACAATATCTGTCTACACTAGACCTCACAAAAGGGAATGGCCAGACACCTCTAAACCCACATGATAAAGAAAAAACAGCTTTATCCACCCCACCAGGACTTTATTAATTTACGGTACTACCTTTTGGCCAACACAGAGCCCCAGCCACATTCCAGTGTTTAATGGACAGAATAATAAGACCCCATACAGGTTATGCTGCAGGTTATCTAGATGATATAGTTATATATAGTCTGACATGGGATCGGGATTTACTCCATTTATCCAAGATATTTCATACTCTACTCAAAGCAGGGCTAACAGATAACCCAGAGAAGTGCAAATTAGCAAGGGACTCTATTGCCTACCTCAGGTACAATACAGAGAGAGGACATATAGGACCCCAAATTGACAAAGTCAATGCCATTACTAAATTACCACCCCCTAAAACAAACAAAGAAGTACGATCGTTTTTGGGAATGGTTGGATATTATTGCCGTTTCATTCCGAATTATTCCACCCTGGCGGCCTCTTTAACCAATCTCCTCAGGAAAGGACAATCAAATAATTTCAGTGAATTAACCCATTCCCAAAGCAAGAGTTATAAAGTTCTTAAAACCTTTCTAACACAGAAGCCCGTTCTACACTGTCCTGACTTTAAGAAACCTTTCTACTTGCAAACTGATGCCTCAGATGTCGATCTAAGAGCTGTACTCTCCCAAAAAGACAAAGAGGGGATAGCACATCCGATAGTATATATCAGTAGAAAATTGCTACCAAGGGAAAAACACTATCCTACCATAGACAAAGAATGCTTGGCTATCAAATGGGCTATAGAAAGTTTGCAATACTACTTATTGGGACACCCTTTTACGCTGATTACAGATCATGCCCCTTTAACGTGGTTAGCCCACCATAAAGACACCAATTCCATTTGGTTCATGGCACTCCAACCTTTTGTATTCCAGATACAACATTTACCAGGCTCCCAAATGGTAACTGCGGACTACCTCTCAAGACATCCCTTGGACAAAGGACTCCATCAGCCCTGTTCATGGGGGAGCGAATGTCACAGGGTTACCGGCACCCTTGAAGCTCATGCGCAATTTGGGCCGATGGAGAAGTGCCACGGGGGCACCTCTGAGAGTATTTTGTTCGTATGATATGACGCTGATAAAAAAACAGGAAGAGGAAGTGCGGCGAAGGGAAGGAAGACGGAGAGGATGCGGACCCTTCACGCGTGATTGTGGCTAATGGAGAAGTGCCCCGGGGTCACCTCAGAGAGTATCCCGTTCATATGACATGATGCCGATAAAAAACAGGAAGAGGAAGCGTGGTGCGGTGAAGGAAAGGAAGACGCAGAGGATACGGACGGGCGAGCTGAAGAGAGCACACAACAGAGTCGAAAGGAGGAGACCCCCCATTGTAAGGAGTCGGCGGGGAGACAGACCTTTTATGTCTCGCCTTATGTCTCAGATATGTCAAACTCTTGGTGTGAAACACATCCGCACTTCCGTCTATCATCCTCAAACCGACAGACTAGTGGAGAGATATAACCATACTATTAAAACCCTTCTAAAGAAAACAAAATCAGACTCAGGGAGGGATTGGGATAAGAAAATACCAATAGTTCTGTGTGGCTTTCAAACTCCTGGACAGGCATCAACCGGACATAGTCAGTTTGAATTAGTTTTTGGTAGAGAACCTAGAACCCTTTTAGATATGATGGTGGAGAAATTTGGAAGAGAAAGAAACAAACAGAAAGTAGAGACATACTTGAATATACCCAACAATTGAAGGACCATATACAAACCATATGGGAAGACGTCAGATCGCATTTAGAAGAGGCAGGAGAAAAACAGAAGAAACACTCTGATACAGGCAAAACTTTAAGAGAACTAGCCAATGGAGAGAAAGTGTTGGTCCTATTACCCAGCTCCGAGAACAAATTGCTGGCAAAATTGCAAGGCCCTTATGAAATAATAGAGAGAGTAAGCCCTGTCACTTACCGTTTACAATTGTCAAAATCACCAAAGAAAACCCAAATATATCACATCAATCTTCTAAAAAAAGTGTGAAGAAGGGGGCATACCAAACCTGATTGTAGACTCTGTCTTGTTAGTGAATAACGTAAAACCTCTTGAGATCAATTTATGCCCTCAGCAGGAAGACTTACAAGACTGGGTACCCCACATTAACCCAGATCTACCTAGTGAGAACAAGACCCAACTTTTAAGAATTTTACGACAACTTAGCAAACCTTTTCCATAATTCCCGGAAAGAACCCTTTAATCCAACACAACATCGTTTCCAAAGAAGGGAGAATAGTCTGTTTAAAACCTTTTGGATACCAGAGGCCCATCGAAAGCTTGTTGAACAAGAAGTGCAAAACATGCTAAATATGGGTATAATCAAGCCTTCTACTAGTCTATGGTGCTCTCCGGTTGTTTTAGTTCTGAAACCAAATGGAACGATTTGTTTTTGTATTGACTTTCGACAACTAAATGCCATCTCAGAATTTGATACCTATCCAATACCTAGAGTCGATGAACTAATTGAATAACTAGGGAAACCACAATATCTGTCTACACTAGACCTCACAAAAGGGAATGGCCAGACACCTCTAAACCCACATGATAAAGAAAAAACAGCTTTATCCACCCCACCAGGACTTTATTAATTTACGGTACTACCTTTTGGCCAACACAGAGCCCCAGCCACATTCCAGTGTTTAATGGACAGAATAATAAGACCCCATACAGGTTATGCTGCAGGTTATCTAGATGATATAGTTATATATAGTCTGACATGGGATCGGGATTTACTCCATTTATCCAAGATATTTCATACTCTACTCAAAGCAGGGCTAACAGATAACCCAGAGAAGTGCAAATTAGCAAGGGACTCTATTGCCTACCTCAGGTACAATACAGAGAGAGGACATATAGGACCCCAAATTGACAAAGTCAATGCCATTACTAAATTACCACCCCCTAAAACAAACAAAGAAGTACGATCGTTTTTGGGAATGGTTGGATATTATTGCCGTTTCATTCCGAATTATTCCACCCTGGCGGCCTCTTTAACCAATCTCCTCAGGAAAGGACAATCAAATAATTTCAGTGAATTAACCCATTCCCAAAGCAAGAGTTATAAAGTTCTTAAAACCTTTCTAACACAGAAGCCCGTTCTACACTGTCCTGACTTTAAGAAACCTTTCTACTTGCAAACTGATGCCTCAGATGTCGATCTAAGAGCTGTACTCTCCCAAAAAGACAAAGAGGGGATAGCACATCCGATAGTATATATCAGTAGAAAATTGCTACCAAGGGAAAAACACTATCCTACCATAGACAAAGAATGCTTGGCTATCAAATGGGCTATAGAAAGTTTGCAATACTACTTATTGGGACACCCTTTTACGCTGATTACAGATCATACCCCTTTAACGTGGTTAGCCCACCATAAAGACACCAATTCCATTTGGTTCATGGCACTCCAACCTTTTGTATTCCAGATACAACATTTACCAGGCTCCCAAATGGTAACTGCGGACTACCTCTCAAGACATCCCTTGGACAAAGGACTCCATCAGCCCTGTTCATGGGGGAGCGAATGTCACAGGGTTACCGGCACCCTTGAAGCTCATGCGCAATTTGGGCCGATGGAGAAGTGCCACGGGGGCACCTCTGAGAGTATTTTGTTCGTATGATATGACGCTGATAAAAAAACAGGAAGAGGAAGTGCGGCGAAGGGAAGGAAGACGGAGAGGATGCGGACCCTTCACGCGTGATTGTGGCTAATGGAGAAGTGCCCCGGGGTCACCTCAGAGAGTATCCCGTTCATATGACATGATGCCGATAAAAAACAGGAAGAGGAAGCGTGGTGCGGCGAAGGAAAGGAAGACGCAGAGGATACGGACGGGCGAGCTGAAGAGAGCACACAACAGAGTCGGAAGGAGTAGACCCTCCATTGTAAGGAGTCGGCGGGGAGACAACAGACAGGGCAAACAAACGAAGAGGAGATCCTGGAGAACAGCGCCCGACAGAAGTGAAGACTGACGGCGGCAGCAGACTCCAGACGTGGAACCCGGTAATCTGCCACGTCCCCGGAGGGACGCGGCTAGAGAAGGTACGTGCCCGTATACGGGACTCAACCACTTCTTTGATACAGAAGGCACAAACAGGGAGGGCAAAGGGAGAGAAAAGTGGGAAATGGAGGCAGTGAGAAAATATAACATAAACCTTAGCGAGAAGCAAGGGGACTACTTATAACCAGCTACTCGCAATTCAAACAACGCACGCTGAAGTATACCTGCTTTTGATTTTTCTTTTTTTTTGTAATCACTTACACAAATTGACCGGAAAAACACAAAGGGTATAACAATTTATCCCAGAGAGTTCACAATTATTTATTCATCCTCACTTATCCTAACTGTAATACGCACGAGTGGCGAACCATACCGCAAGACTTACCTCCTGTTCCTATATCCTTTGTTCTCTCCTCATGCTCCGGAGCGATGACCACAGGACCCTGAGCTGTACCTAAAGGAAAACCAAACCAGAGAGCATTAAAAAGGAAAAGGAGACAGACCACTGCAGAACAAAGAATAGAAAATAACAGGGAAAATGAAGGGGGGGGAGACAGGAAAAAGAATACCAGAGGACCATAAGGAGTGTATTTGGAACAGATCAACAGAATAACTTAAGGAGGGAAACTAATAAGTAGAAATTAAAAAAAGTGCCATAGTGTATACAAACCTAGAGTCATTTATTATTCCCAGATCTTAGGAGGGGACGGAAGTAGAAAAGGATTCTCCAGCATAGCCCACCATAGGTGCACTGACGGTTTTCGAGCATTAGCGGTTCTATCTTCCCTGCCGTTATGAGAAGACTTTTCCAAGATACTTTCAGTTGTATATATGGTTAATGTTTCTCTTCTGTCACAGCTGGATGACTTGTGAAGTCTTGTTAAGCTGAATAGTGGTGATTGAATAGTGGTGATTGCACTTTCCACTTTAAGATTGCATTTTAAGTTTAGGATTTTTTGATGACGCTGTGTATAATTATTCTGAAGATTGATGACTGTTACTCATTACTTCATATTTATGTGTGGGAGCTTTTCAGAGATAAGATTGGTCAACACCGACAACACACAGCTCATCCTCTCAGTGTCTGAAGATCCCTCCACCACAAAAGCTCACTTCCACAGATGCATGATGAACGCAGCTGACTGAACGGAGGACAACTGTCTCAAACTTAACACCGAAAAAACTGACGTCTTCATTTTTGGGAACAACACCTTGCCATGGACTAATACATGGTGGTCTGTAGAGCTTGGCACACCCCCAATAGACGACAACCGCAACCTCAGCATTATCCTGGATAGAAAGCTATTCATGAAGAAACAAGTCGACGCAGTCTTACCCACCTGCTTCCACATCCATTGCATGATTTTCAGGTGGCTACACCACCTACATAGGAGTCACGGCACTCCTCCTGAACAGAATCCAGATAATACAGACCTCAGTGGCAAGCCCCGTACGTGACCGCCCCAGAATAACCCACATCACACCCTATCTCAAAAAACTACCCTGCCACCAGATTCAGAAGAGATGCCAGTTCAAGATGCTGACCCGAGTCTACAAGCCACAACGAAGGACCAGCATGCATCAACAAACGCCTGATCTTCCACCAACCAACCAGACACCTATGATCAGCTTCCACCTTCCTCGCAGACACCCCACAGATCTGTCGAGCTAATAACAGAGGATGCTCCTTCTCACACTTGCCAGCCAAGGCCTGAAACCACCTTCCCCTGCACCAAAGGATTGCACCATCGCTCTAGTGATTCAGAAAAGAACTAAAGACCAGTATGTTCAAATAATCATTCCTCCTAGAGACCCTCATGGGTGATTGCTAAGCTTTACAAATGTTTGATTGGTTGATTGATTAAAAGTGACCCCTAGGCTACACATTGTCAGGAACCAAGGAGGACACAGAGCCTAGTGACTTGGATCTTTCTTAGTATTATTTGCTGATTTTAATTGGTATCTATTTATTATTATAGATTGAAAGTTTGGTCATTGGGTGAGAAAATTTACAATGATCTTGAGAAAATTGAGATACAGAATAATTGCACTAAAACGAATAGTATTACCTCTAGATGCAATGGTATAAAGGTATAAACTTGCTTCACTTGGGATTCCATTGAGTCTTTGGAAGTTATTATTGCCCTTCATTCTTCTTCTTGCAGAAAGCTCTTCATGAGGATAGACATAGGTCTTTCCTTAAGGATAGTAACGGGATTCACAAAAGCAGATCTGTATCTTAGCCCCTTCATTGTTTCCCTATATTTATCAGAAAGTGTGTGAGGTGGCCTGACTTGTCATTTAGTGCTTCAGCACAGTACAATATCCTAAACCCCCATGGCCCAAGTCCATTACCAAGAAGGAAGGACTAGCAGTGTTTACAGACTATTGGCACATTCTGAAGTGATTCTTTGTATGTGTGGAGGAAGAATTGCAAAATAGTGCCCCAAATGACGAACCACATTTCCCAGCAGTGCCTGAACTCTCAAATGGTTTAGAGATGGTACCAGAAAATCTTGCTACAATGCTGCTCCAGCCAGGATCTTGTTGCTTGAATTCAAAGAGTTTGCTGGAAGATATTTGGGGATGCAGAGAATTATTTTGAAAATTCAGTTTCGTTTGGAAAATTAACTTGGCAACATTTTGAACCTTAGACTTTGAGATATTAGTTGAGACTTTAGGAATTGTTGCATTAGAGTTGGAGTTGATCTTATAACACAATAGGAATGATTTGGGGGTTGATCTTGTGATGGAACAGGAAGGATTCTCTTGACAAGATAATCAAATATGAAGTGTATATTTGTTAATGTGTAAAGTACTAAGAATTCTTAGCAGGTGATATAGGACTTCGAGTATTAGGATCCATGGATACGAGGGGGACTAAGATAACCACACAGGAGTGAAGCTCCGGGGATGGCAGCCCAGCATCAATAGTATTACCTTAAATCTGTCCACATACTTGGACACTGACTGCATTAATGGGAGCACCATACTCTCTGCATCCAGTTGAGTGAAAAATCCCCGGCAAGCGGGCATATAGGGCATGACAGTGGTGACTGCAGCCTGGTGAGCCAGCACTGTCCACAGAGGCCCCGCTGAAACAGGGGCCACGGGTGAGCCTGAGGATGGGCCTAAGAAGCCCTGTTGGCTGCCAGCTGCATCACCCAACACCTAATCTGCACTCTGTGCCGCCCCCACGGGTGGTGCATATTTGGATGAGGGGACCCTGACCATGCGCTGGACTAGGTCACAACCATGAGCCTGCATGGGGCCCCTACAAAGCCCGTGCTCAGACGCTGCTGCCTGCCAGGAAATCCCCACATCTGGCTCCTCACACAAGTGGTGCATTGTGGGCTGCGGGGCCGCAAGTAGGGACACCCGCTACACTTCCTGTACTCTCATGGATACCAGGAGCTGCATAGGAATTGTCAACCAGGCGGAGGGACTGAGAGGGCTCTTGGGGTGTTGTCACATGGAATAAGACAACTTCCTCCCTCCCGCTCCATGCTCATGAATTCTTTAGGACCACATGGGACTGTAGGAGGCAAGATAATGCTGTGTAGTCTTATCAGGCTGCTGCGCGCTACCTCTCCCTTTGCAACAAATTGAACTGTCACATTGTTTCCTGGCTTTGGCCCCAGATTGGTGCACTGTGATACAACTGACTGTGGCCTGCACTCATCACTCTCCAACTCCCCATTAGTGCCAGAGAATAATAGTTCGACCCCAGCATGCTTCCATCACAGCCCACCTGGGATACAGACTGGTGCAAGTTGTGAATGCTGTCATTTATCTCTCTACACAGACACCATCAGGGGACATGGGACCCCAGGCAGAAAATAAATATTTTGATCAGCCAAAGGGGGCAAGATGCCAGCACTCGTTTTCCGACACTGAGGACTCCTCACCTGATGCCGTCGCATTATCCCATATGGGTGGCATGGCTGCAATTATGGCAGTGTTGCGCACAGGCTTCAAGTCCATCGACACCCACTTTGACACACTCACAAACAGGCTCGACCGCTTAGGTGAACAGATCTATACCATGCAGTCTGGACAGATGGCGCAGAATAACAAATCTCTGACATTGATGATGATGCCTCTGTGTCCTTAAAGCATCTGGCGGCAGTAGGCCTATTGCTGAAGGCCACTCCAGGTAAGAACAAGGACCTTGAGACGCGATCCATACTCAATAACCTCCGGATTCTGGGAATTGCTGAATCTACAAACATGGGTTGCCCAACGTCTTTGTCAAGCATTTGCTCATAGAACTTTTTAACAGGCTAGACTTTTCAGATACGTTTGTCGTCGAGCATGCCGATAGATCCACTTGTCCCACCTTCTGCCATGAGAACCACCTCGCCCAATAGTTGCCTGCCTTCTGAATTCCAGAGACCGGGGCACAGCCTGGAGATTGGCACAGGAGCAGCCCCCTCCAGTATCAGGGATCCACAATATCCCTGTATCAGGACTTTAAACTTGTGGTTCAGGAGGCAAGACAAAAAATACTCCAATGTCACAAACATATCTCACCGCGCATATATCAAGCACAGTATGCTCTCCCCAGCCCGTGTACACGTAGAAAACAGTGGCCAGCATTGCATCTTCACCTTGCCTGCAGATGTTGATGAGTTCTGCAAATGCCCTGGTGGGGTTTGAACAGCTCCTGCCATACCACACCTGATTGCAGCCCATAGACGCGGCAACTTCAGTTTTCAATGAACAACTGTACTGAATAAAAAACAATGCCCAGATACGGGACGTGTGATGCCCAAATAAAGGGGAATCTAGAGCGTAACTCTGCCTTGTGGTCCGGAGGGACCGACAGATTCAAGATCTGTGATTTCTGTGCGTTCACTTGGAACCCGGAGACCATGCCAAATGCATGTAAAGCGTCTGTAAGCGCTGGAAGCGAGACGATGGGTTCTGCCAGCGTAAGAATCACGTCATCCGCGTACAGACTGATAAGGTGGTTGTCAGCCCCAAATGTAATGCCTGTAATATGAGGATCAGCTTGAAGTCTTTGTGCCAAGGGTTCCATATAGAGAGCAAACCGAGAGGGGAAAGGGGGCACCCCTGTCTTGTTCCCATTCTTATCGTAAATGGCAGCAATACCGTTCCGTTAACACGAACTGCCATGCTGGGCCTGCCGTAGACACATTTGATCCAAGGCAGGAGCGTCGGCCCCACCCCGAAGCGCTCCAACACCCGGAAAAGGTAAGGCCAATGCACTCTATCAAACGCCTTCACTGCGTCGATAGTAAGAAGGAGTGCCTCCCTACGAGACCTGTGCGTTTTATCTATCAGATGTAAAATCCGCTTCGTATTATCATCACACTGTCGGTGGGGCATGAAACCCGCCTGATCTGGGTTGATGAGCCCGGGCATGTATGGGTTGAGACACTGCGCTAATATGCCTGTAAACAACTTGGCATCTATGTTTAGGAGCGAGATGGGTCGGTAAGACCCACACTCCTCTGGGTTTTTCCCGGGCTTATGAATGACCGTGATAATAGCTTCAAGCATACTAGGAGCAAGAGTTTTGGTCTCTGTGAAAGAATGAAACAACTCCCCATGCATGACCGCTTTAAGTGCCTCCCACAATGTCCCCACACTAGTTAGTCCATTATCGTTCTGATCAAGATAGTCCCTGATCGACTGGCACATATCGTCTGCCACATCCCGAGACTGCAGCATCGCGTCCCGAAAGCGCCATCCAGGACCCCGGGCTTGACTGAGATCCAGGCGGGCTGTCAAAGTTATAGGAGCATGATCCGCCAGAGCCCTGGGAGCTATCGAAGTCTCCTGAATCCGTGAGTGGAACTCCGATGAAGCTAAGAAATAGTCTATGCGTGCATATGTTTTTGAGGCTGCTGAGTAAAACGATTAATCTCGTAGGCCCGGATGGGCTGTCTGCCAAATATTCTCCAAATCACAATCAGCCAGCCACTTTAACCCAGCCGAGGTCAAAGCCCCAGTCTGCCCATACCGATGCCCTGATCTATCCAAGTCATTGTCCATAACAATATTGAAGTCCCCACCTACAGGTATGGCCCTATCCAAGGTCGTAAACATCGGGGATAGAGCCTGCTTAATGAAACTTTCTTGTTGAGTGTTTGGTGCGTATATATTGGAATCGTGAAATGAATAGAGTCTATGCGGACTCTTAGAGTCAGATTTCTGCCAATGACCTCTTGGATCTTAGCAATGACCTCCCCAGGGAAGGACCTCAAAAACAAAATTGCCACCCCGCCCTGCGGAGGACCAATACTGCAGGAGGAACCATCTAGAGCGCATACAATAGGTATCAGTAGCCAATAAATGCGTTTCCTTTATCAAACAAACATGACTCCCAGATCGCTCCAAGAAAGATAAAACTGCCAGCCTCTTTGAAAGGTTATTAAGGCCTTGGACATTAAGGCTAATACACTTAAAAATCAGACTCATGGAGGGGGACGAAAGGCTGCGACAACCGGCCTCTGTGGTGGAGCCAAGCTTGGGGCAGCCCCGGATACGGCAGTCAGGGGGTCCCAAAGCGAGCTCCGATAGAAAGCATGATTCCTGTAGAGGGGGTAAAGCATAACTAGACAAAATGGCACAACAGGTGCATAACAACCAACAATCTAGTCCTCTGTGAAAAGTCCACGTCAAGGTAGAGCTCCAAGCCGAGGTCCAGGACATGTCGTGGGTCTCACTGCTGACATCCAGAAGCCCCACTACCCAGGCCCAGCTCCAGTCCTGTTCACTCCATCCCCGCAGGACGGTCCACGGGGCAACTTCCCCAGCTATCAGTAACAGTCAGGGCCTATGGGCCAGCACGCAGGTGAGCACGCTCTACAGGATCCTCGTCCCTTTGCTGCGGACCGAGCCGTCCCGCCGAACTCCTCGAGCCAGTCCCAGAATTGCCCTCAGCACCTCCGAGACCACCGTACACTGCTGCAGGCCGGGACCGGAGGAGCCAATCGCCATGTCTCAACTTTCCGGGGTTGCCGCTGGTCACTCCCGGGCCCCCGGGTCCTCTCAGGCCAGAAGGCCCAAGCCGCACTGCGCCGCCACCCGCGTCCACCTCGTGACACCTCACAGCACCGGGGGCCGATCAGTCCCGCCGACCACCCCTTATGCCGCCATCCTCACACTGCCTGAAGGGCCACAAGCCCGCTGCGCCAGGAGGCGGTAGAGTAGCCCTGCTCCCGTCTGCTGGCCCCTCCAGGTCTCACGGGGCCACTCCCAGCAATAGCCTCCAGGCTCTCTCTGGGCCGAGGGGCCCGGGCCATGTCTAGTCTACGCGTGCCTCCCTCTCCGCCCCTCAGCCCGGTGTCGCAGCGGCCCTGCACTCACCGCCGCCTCCAGGAGGTTCCAATCGCGGCTGCCGCCACCACAGAGCAGTCCAGCACCAGCCGTCCGCCCCCCTCACCGTCTTCAGGGC